>NC_080187.1:15130000-16380000 GCF_030028045.1 Hippopotamus amphibius kiboko
CAGCCCACGATGAAACCGTGCATTGAGATATCAGCCTGTAGAGAAAGAAGAAACTTAATTTTGCTCCAAAGGTGGTGCATTAAACTCCCTGTGGGTGCTTATCCCCCTCCCTGCCCCCGACCTGATTCAGAGAGCCTTAGATGCGTTGCACTGGGATTGGTCTGGCAAGGAGCGACTTCTGATGTTCTTTTTCTCCTCCTCCCCACTTTTTTCTTTCTGTGCAGAAGAACCATTTTCATTTTATAGTGACCAAACATCTTATCTGAGTATTTGCCTTGAAGAGCACAGTCGGCTTCAAGTGGAACATTTTTCTCAAGAAGAGCTTAAGGAAAAGGTATTGACCTATTAACTTTCAGTGCTTTGTTGGTTATTTGTTGTCTCTTGGGTTCCTGATCAGAGGTGTAAGATTCTGAATTCCCTTCTCCCGGCCTCTCTTCCCTTTCTCCCTGCCTGTCTTTGTTCCCTCGATGTATGTCCCCTGGAGTCCCTCCCCTGTGTCTGATGCACTCCGTCTCAGGCTTGAGGACCCCGCCCAGGTGTCATCTCCTCCAGGAAACCCTCTCTGTCCCCCCTAGAATTAGCCATCTCTCCCTCCTCTCATTCTCCTCACTTCTTGTACCTGATTGCACCGATGTCCTTCTCATACTGATCTATGATTATCTGGTTATTCTTCTGTATCCCCACTAGGCTGTGAACATCTTAAAGTGAGTGAATGTATCTTATTTGCTTCTGATTTCCCAGTGCCTGGCACACACAGTGGGAGTTAATAGATGCTTTTTTGAAAGAATAAAGGTTCAGGTTTGATCAATAAATCTTTTCTAAAACTGGAAAGATTTTTCGATCTGTTGATCATTCGTATGGTAAGAGTGGTTTAGCATTTCAAGGTTCTGAGAGCCATTGATAAGAATAGGAAGTGTGAGTTCAGAGGACACTGTGATTTATTATAAAATTACCATCCATGTATGCCAGGTTAACTTTCTGTCTTGGAATAATTCACCTTCTGGTAGAGTAGGCAGACATGCGAACAAGCAGTGGCAACACGGAGTGAAAGGGTGGCTGTAATAGGCAGAGGTGCGAGGTTTAGGTGCAGCCGAGAAGGAGAGGTTAACTGTCGGGAGGCACGCACTGGATCCAAGGAAGCGTCTCAAGAGAAGTGAGACCTGAAGTGGGTTTTGGAGGATGCATAGGAGTTTTTCTAGTTGGAAGGCTTTCTCAGCAGAGAGAGAAAACAGCAGGTGTAAGGTACGGAAGAAATAAAAAGAACTATAAAAATGTCAGCATTTTGGGAGGAGTGGAAGAAGCATTGAGGCATCTGTTAGTGTTTTGAAGATGAAGACACTAGAGATGCTAGTACCTACTATGGCTGCATTAGGGGCAGGAGCTAGTTCCCTTGGTTGGCATTTAATGTTTGTAGAATTATGGTGTTTTGTTCTTCCCTCCGTAACCTCCTTGAGGGTTGGGTCCGATTTGTGTTCATGTTTTGGTGCAGTGGACACCTGCTATGTATGGTCAGGGTGCGATTTCCCACTTTATTTGAGGGGGCTAGTGATTACCCCCTTAAGAAGGGTTTGGAAGATCATTGGCTGTAGGGATTTGAAGCTTGCAGGGAATGAAGGTGGTGTCTGTTCAGATGCTTATGTACCTGGCCTCGCAAGACCTTGCCTTAAGGAGGAGCACTGGACCTGGGAGTCCAGACCCAGCTCTGCCTCTGTGGGGGCAGCTGCCCTTGTCTCCACGACCAGGCACTTTGGCCATTGTTATGTGTCACATAATTCTCCAGGATCCCCAGCTGTGGGACCTCGGGCAGTGAACTTCTTTGTATCTTAGGCTTCTTGTTGTAAAACAGGGACATCATACTACTGTCCACCTCCTCAGGAATTTTGTGAGGAATGAGTAACTAAAGTTTGTGAAAGTATTTTAGTAGCCGTGAATTGCTTTATATACTGGAGACTGTTGTTATTACGGACAGTGCTAAATAGCAGTAGGAAGAGGAAGGTGGGTGCTGTAAAATAAGCCTCTGACAAGCCTCAGAAGTTTCAGTCTCAGGGGATTTTCCTCCAGAGGTCTCAAGTACAAGACAGAGGTCATATTTGCTGTCTCAGACGGAGTACTTGGACTGTGCCAAGTGCGCTTTAGTGCGCTGTGACCATGATCACACTCAGTTCTTACGGTGACCCATTCCACAGATGCAGAAATGGAGGCTTAGACCAGGTAGCTTGCCCAGGATCTCTTTGCCTTGAAGTGGTGGCTATGGGGTTAGAATACAGAAATGCTGGTGTTTTTTTCGCTGTACCTGGGATAGCTTAAGCCGGAAGTCAGGCCCCCCGATTCTCTGTGACTGTGATGCAGGAAGTCCTCTCAGTAGCCGTGGCTCTGGGGGGTGAAAGTCTGCCTGTGGGGAGTCAGTCCTCTCTTGCTCTCATCTCCCAGGTTGGTGACCTTATCCAGCTGGTGAAGGAGCTGTACACGGACAACCAGCACCTGAAGAAGACCATATTTGATCTCTCCTGCATGGGTTTCCCGGGTGAGGACAGGCCTGAGTCGGTAGATCAAACGGAGGTAAGAAGGAGTGTTCTTGTCCCCGTGTGCTAATTACAGAGCAGCAACCCCCCACATGTCTCAGGGCTGCATCTATTCTGGGAAGGTCTCTGTTGAAATTCCCTTTGCTGTGGACAGAGTCTGAGGGCCCTCTTAGGTCAGCAGGTCTGTCCACTGGCTTCTGCAAGTTTGGGTCGTGTCTGCGTGGACACACTCGATGTTTCGTGATGCTGTGGACTCCAAGTCCGGCCCGGGGATCTGGGCTGCAGACGCACGTCTGGATGATTCTGTGGTCTCAGGGGTCTGGAGAGTTGCCACATCACCCAGGTAACTTGGCTACTGTAGGTGCAGCCTTAATGAAGTCACTACCACTGACAAACAAATGAGTAAACACACTTTTCATTTCCTGTTTGTATTAATCCTCTGAATGCATCTTCTCACTACCCTGGCATCTGGCTTCCGGATTTGACCAGATGTATGTTGTTCCTTCCCACACATACCCAGGAACCCCTGCACACTGCTGTGTACAGAGGACCTGACAGGGAGTAAAGAGTCAGTGTCCTGTGAGCCCACAAGCCCAGCTTCCTGACTGTGGGATTTTTCTACTGGTGGCATTTGAAGGTCTGGAAGGGCCACAGAAGGTTCAATCTGGTGTCTACGCTAAAGAGTGCGTGGCTCCTGGGCTTGTGTACTCATTGAGGTGCAGGCTCATTCTCTCAGCTCGCCCCAGGGAGAGTGGAGGGAGCCTCTTCTCCCTGGTGACTCTGGCTCTCTGCTCATCTTCGTGGTGTGTTGTCCCTGATTTTCTCTGTTCTTGACTTGACCACATAGTAGAGGGCCCTGATGTCGTGACAGTGAGGAGGAGCTGGCCATTTCCTCCCTCTAGCCTCTGCCTAGCCTGACACTTCCTCAGGAAACGCCTTGCTCCGTGCCTGTGTTATGTTAGTTAGTTTCAGAAGACTGGAACTGTTCTCACCATGAAATGCACTAGAGCCTTTTGTACTTGGATCCCCCAGGATCTTCCTGGTTGGGGTTGTCTTGAACTCAGCCTGGCACACCCGGTAAATGGAGGTCTCATTGCCACACCGTTTCTGGGGAAAGATGTGTCAGCGTTAAGCTGTCTCCTGCTACCTTCAAAGTGGGAAACGCTCAAAGGTATTTATGCTGTGCCCTGGCCATCTGCTCCCTTGGAGAGAGGGAATGTTATTGATCTTAGTCTCCAGGGCTCTAGATAATTTTGAACAGCAAGAATATCTGCAGTCCATTTAGGGAGAAACAAGTCTCTTGGTTTGTTTTCTCCAAGGCAGCATTTTTAATAAGCAGCCCATTCTTCACCTGCTTCATTTGAGTCGCAAATGGCAAGTGTGTTTGTTCATTTGCCCTTTGAAAGAAATCTGTTAAATGTCCTGTTATGTCCTTTGGGTTTTTCCTCTTCCCACTCTGAGATCTTAATAGCAGCCGATTCAGATTGGAGTCATTTGTCAGATGGCACGTCAGTTTGATGTTCCCTTTGAATAGCTGTGTCCTTTGCAACACAGGTCCCTGTCTTCTCCCGGAATGGGATGCACGATGATCTTGAGCTGAGGGAGGAGAGAGTGGTGGGGTGAGGGTGGGACGGCAGCGAGGGGGGGCTGCTGTTCCCTGGGAGCGTGTGTGGCTCTCCTTCGATGAGCAGCAAGGCAGAGGCAGGTGGGAAATGCCTGCGTGGTGCGCAGCCTTTTGTGGGCAGCAGGGCTTGCGGAGCGAGGCTGGCAGCACTCCAGCACTCCGGGAGCCTACAGATCAGAAGAGGAAAAAGAGACAGCAAATATATTTTGTATTTTTAAAATTCAGTATTTTTTTCTTCCAATATTTAATTAACCCACAGCATTGACTAAAACTTGGAAAGTAAAGAAATGATCCCTAATCCTGTCACATTAAAGTACAGGTAATTAACATTCTGGAATCTTTCCTTCTCTGTGTACGTGAACGTGTGCGTGCCCACAGTACATATACAGTCCTGTTTCCTGTTTCTTTCCGGTGGCTGCTGTGTTATAACATCTTCCTCCATCTTGGGGATGCCCTGAAATTAACTAACTGCCTCACTATTGTTGGATGTGTAAATTATTCCCAGTGATTCACTATTTTAAATTACCTGATGAATGTTTTTGGACACAAATCATTTTCTGGGTTTAGGCTTCTTTTTCCTTAGACTGTGTTCCCAGATGAATAATTACTAGGTCAAAAGTACAGATACAGATAGATATAGGTATAAAATAGGCCTATAATTTATTTTCATATTACACGCCCCACCCCCACAACTTTTAATTTGACAGAGGCTGTAAAGAGTAGGATGCCCTTGATTCAGTCTGGCAGGTGTGTCTTCAAAACGGTGGCCCTGGGCTGGATTCCCTCCCGCTGGGCACACAGTGCTTATTCCCTGCATGTGGGCAGGTCGCTAAAAAACCAGCCAAGCCAACAAAAGGCCAAGAACAGGCATCCTTTTGTTTTAAAGTGCATCCAAAAAACGAAACCGCTAATAAGGTTGCCCCTATTTCCTTGTATTTATTTACTGGCTCTAGGCTGTGTGTTACAGAAAGATGTGGTTGAGAATTGACGCACAGGAGTGATTTGAGGGGACTGCAGGCAGGGTGAGCATTGCAAGCCACAGAAAGGGTTAGTCGCTGTCATTATTTACTTATATTGTCATTTTTAGGGGATGGTTAGAAAAGTAATTTTTTTTTGGCATGGAGAGGGGAAACATGGATTAAGGGGCATAATTTAATTGAACTCAGATATGTGTAGGGCTGTCATTTTGAATAAGGAATAGACCTTGTGTGACTCTAGAGCACAGAAGTGGTACTCAGAAGTAGAAAGTGCTTGTTAACATACGTTATTAGTAACAGAATAAAATCTGGTTTGTCAGAAGCAGATTGAATTTCATTGGAAGGAGGACGTTTCTAACAATTTGACTCCTAAGTTATTGTGAGTTGTACCCAATATAAAGCCCTTGGCACAGTGCCTGGCATGTAGTAGGCACTCAATATGTGAAACACAGCTATTTTAATTTTACTTTTTTAGTAAACTAGTGGCAGAGTTGGAACTACAACCCTTTTCTGACTCTGTTCAGTGTTGTTTTAGCAACACCATAGGACAGTGCTTCTAAAGTTGACTGCGTGTGTGAATTTCCTGGGGACCTTGTTAACATGAAGATTCTGGTTCAGTGAGCCTGGCACAGGGCCCAAGAGTCTGCATTTCTAACAAGCTTCTGTTGCTCTGAAGAACGCACTTGGAGTAGCAAGACCAGGGGTAATCCCGAAAACCTGTTGGTTCTAGCTCTCATTTTGAAAAAAATCTTTTTTCATTTGTTTGTTCTTTTAGCAGTGTTTTCTTGAGCACCGGGCACTGGTGTTAACACGGAACACAGACACAGTCCCTGCCCTGTGGAGTACGTGATGCAGAGAAGCAGAGCGTGGTGAGGGCCTGGAGGAGCACACATGGGCATGGAGACAGGCCCTGCCTCCTCTTCTGAGGTCAAGAGAAGTTCTTCCTGGAGGGAGAAGGGGA
The DNA here is from genome assembly GCF_030028045.1 of Hippopotamus amphibius kiboko. Lineage (NCBI taxonomy): Eukaryota > Metazoa > Chordata > Mammalia > Artiodactyla > Hippopotamidae > Hippopotamus > Hippopotamus amphibius. The sequence continues at coordinate 15,136,085 of NC_080187.1, forward strand.
GCCTGCAAAAGCTCAAGAAAGAATAGTCCAGGAGGCAGGGGTAGAACCAGGCCAGTGCGGTCGTTAGGGAGCCATGTTTAGGGAGGGCGTGCCTGCTAGTGTCAGTACTCCGAGAAAACAAGGGAAAAACGGCTGGGAAGTTGTTCATGACCTGGGCAGTTTCAGCAGAGTGAGCGGGACAGAGGCCACGTGGCAGTGGACGGAGGAGCATTGCGGGTGAGGAAGTGAAGGAGGAGCCGGTGGGCACTTGGAGGTGTGTAGGCACTTCTCCAGTTGGTGGTGGTGCTGGAAGCAGAGCCCACCTGCAGTGAAGCATCGTCTCTCTGGGGTCTTGTCTTTGAAAACTGATTTAAGTCACATATGGCATGAAGGACATTTCTCTTGGTCCACCGCATTTAACTTCTTGCTCATTGCTGGGTAGCAGTGTGATTGTGGTTCTGAAAATGAAGAATAACTTGGATGCTTTTGCTACTTCAGCTTGGAATGGCACGGGTTAACAGTGCTCAGCTAGACGTCAGGGAGACCCTTCTCTGATCCACAGGGTTGGGGAGGAGGCAGCGAGGCATTGCTGCCTCCCTAGCCCCAGGAGGGTTCGAACTCTTGTACTAGAAGGTCTTGGGACCTTTCACATGCAGTTTCTGGAGAGTGCTGGCAGCAGAAGCCACTTTGCAGAAAGTGAGGATGGAGAGTTTCAGGAAGCTTGGAGAGAGGCAGGCAGCACTCAGTTGGCCAGCCAGAGGGGAAAATGTTGTTATTTTGCTTTTTTTAAGATGAGAGAGTCTTTTCCCCAGCATTTTGTTATGAAAAAATTCAAACAGAGTAAAGTGAAAAGAACTTCACAGTGGACACCCATTCTACTCACCCGCTAGATTCTACTATTAACCTTTCCCGCCAGCCATCATCCCTCCACCTTATATCTTTGATACATTTTAGTGTAAATCGCAAACATCAGTACACTTCTTCCTAAATACTTGAACATGTATATGTTTTCCTTCAGTATATGTTTATAGTTATTTTTTTCTTTTAAGTTTAAATTTACGTACGATGAAATACAGAAATCATTAAGTCTACATTTGCTGAGTTTTGCAAATGTATGTACCTGTGTAACCCAAACTTCCATCAAGATCCCTCACGTCCCTTCTAGTCACTTCCCACCCGCACGCCCCCATCCACTCTTCTCATTTTCTCCCGCCGTTAGTGTTGCCTGTATTAGACCTTCATATAAACGGAATCATAAAGAATCCCCTCTTCTGTGTAAAGCTGCCTTCACTCAGCGTGTTTTTGAGATTCATCCGTGTCATTGTGTGAATCAGTAATTTGCTCCTTTGTGTTGCTAAGTGGTATTCCGTTGTGTGGGTACATTCCAGTTTCTTTATTCATTCTGCTATTGATGTACATTTGGATTGTTTGAGGTTTTGGTTATGATGATAAAAGCTTATATGAACATTCATATACAAATCTTTATATGGACATATGTTTTCATTTCTCTTGATGAATACCTAGGAGTGGAATTCCTGGGTCATAGGGTTATTAATTTTATAAGAAATTGCCAGTACTTCATCCAAAGTAGTTTAACATTTTATACTCCTATTTGGCAACTTGATTGTCCTATTTGGCAACTTGAGAATGTTTTAATAATGAGGGAAGAAACCAGCGGAGGGAGAGAAGTTCCTCACTCATATTTAGAAACTTTTATGCCTTAGGAAATACATTTACACACGTTTAGCCTATTGAATGCTTGAGAGTAGTAAGATTTGTAGACTCGTCAGTTCTCTTTGATCCTGATTAGGATGGGTGGGTTGAATGTATTCTGATCCTGGAAAGTTTTCTGTAAAAGACTTTGTGAAGTCAGTTTGCTTTGTTTTGTTTTTCTTCTTCCAAAACAAGGGTTTCCTTTAGAAGAAAGATCAGAAAAGTTTAAGTTGGGCTGGGAAAATTATGGGGTGATCGACTAAATGTAGAAATTCATGAAATCATAGTACAGAGCTAGAACCTTAGATACGTCGAATGTACAATATGCCCAGCAGGTGGCTGGGACTCCGCTCTTGGTTTTATTTTTAACGCTGTGGTGCAGAGCTCACTACTTCATTGGTGAGATGAGGTTTGGGGCAGTTTTTGAAACAGCGTTGGCTGCCTTCTCTCTCACTTTTTATTTGGTTAATCCAGGTGTCTCATGACTAGAATTTTCCCTCTTCTAGAGAGCTGGGATCTGGCCCTGTTGAGAACACTGTACCGTCTGTTCTATAGAATGCAGACTGCAGAAGCCTTGGGACCTACACTTCTTTTTTTTTTTTTTTTTTTTTTTTTTTTTTGCTTTATTATTATTTTATTTTATTTTTTTTGGGGGTACACCAGGTTCAATCAACTGTTTTTATACACATATCCCCATATTCCCTCCCTTCCTTGACGCCCCCCCCTCGAGTCCCCCCCACCCTCCCTGCCCCAGTCCTCTAAGGCATCTTCCATCCTCGAGTTGGACTCACTTTGTTATACAACAACTTCCCACTGACTATTTTACAGTTGGTAGTATATATATGTCTGTACTACTCTCCCGCTTCTTCTCAGTTTCCCCTTCACCCCCCGCCCCCTCCCATACCTCGAGTTCTCCAGTCCATTCCCTGTATCTGCTTCCCTGTTCTTGTCACTGAGTTCATCAGTACCATTTTTAGATTCCGTATATGTGAGTTAGCATACAATATTTGTCTTTCTCTTTCTGACTTACTTCACTCTGTATGACAGATTGTAGTTCTATCCACCTCATTACATAGAGCTCCATCTCATCCCTTTTTATAGCTGAGTAATATTCCATTGTATATATATGCCACATCTTCTGTATCCATTCATTTGTTGATGGGCATTTAGGTTGCTTCCATGTCCTGGCTATTGTAAAGAGTGCTGCAATAAACATTATGGTACAAGTTTCTTTTGGGATTATGGTTTTCTTTGGGTATATGCCCAGGAGTGGGATTACTGGATCATATGGTAGTTCTATTTGTAGTTTTTTAAGGAACCTCCAAATTGTTTTCCATAGTGGCTGTACCAACTTACAGTCCCACCAACAGTGCAGGAGAGTTCCCTTTTCTCCACACCCTCTCCAACATTTGTTGTTTCCAGACTTTGTGATGATGGCCATTCTGATTGGTGTGAGGTGATACCTCATTGTGGCTTTGACTTGCATTTCTCTGATGATGAGTGATGTTGAGCATCTTTTCATGTGTTTGTTGGCCATCTGTATGTCTTCTTTGGAGAAATGTCTATTTAGGTCTTCTGCCCATTTGTGGATTGGGTTATTTGCTTTTTTGGTATGAAGCTGCATGAGCTGCTTGTATATTTTGGAGGTTAATCCTTTGTCCGTTGTTTCATATGCAATTATTTTTTCCCATTCTGAGGGTTGCCTTTTAGTCTTGTTTATGGTTTCTTTTGCTGTGCAAAAGCTTTTAAGTTTCATGAGGTCCCATTTGTTTATTCTTGATTTTATTTCCATGATTCTAGGAGGTGGGTCAAAAAGGATCTTGCTTTGATGGATGTCAAAGAGTGTTCTGCCTATGTTTTCCTCTAGGAGTTTGATAGTGTCTGGCCTTATATGTAGGTCTTTAATCCATTTGGAGTTTATTTTTGTGTATGCTGTTAGGAAGTGTTCTAATTTCATTCTTTTACATGTTGCTGTCCAATTTTCCCAGCACCACTTATTGAAGAGGCTGTCTTTTTTCCATTGTATACTCATGCCTCCTTTGTCAAAGATAAGGTGCCCATATGTGTTTGGGCTTACTTCTGAGTTCTCTGTTCTGTTCCATTGATCTTCCTTTCTATTTTTGTGCCAGTACCATACTGTCTTGATCACTATGGCCTTGTAGTATAGTTTGAAGTCAGGAAGCCTGATTCCACCAACTCCATTTTTCCTTCTCAAGATTGCTTTGGCTATTCGGGGTCTTTTGCGTTTCCATACAAATCGTAAGATTTCTTGCTCTAGTTCTGTGAAAAATGCCATTGGTAATCTGATCGGGATTGCATTAAATCTGTAAATTGCTTTGGGTAGTACAGTCATTTTCACGATGTTGATTCTTCCAATCCAGGAACATGGTATATCCCTCCATCTGTTTATGTCATCTTTGATTTCTTTCATCAATGTCTTAAAGTTTTCTGCATACAGATCTTTTGCCTCCTTAGGCAGGTTTATTCCTAGGTATTTTATTCTTTTTGTTGCAATGGTGAATGGGAGAGTTTCCTTAATTTCTCTTTCTGCTCTTCCGTTGTTAGTGTATAGGAATGCAAGAGATTTCTGTGCATTAATTTTGTATCCTGCTACTTTACTAAACTCATCAATGAGTGCTAGCAGTTTTCTGGTAGAGTCTTTAGGGTTTTCTATATATAGTATCATGTCATCTGCAAAGAGTGATAATTTTACTTCTTCTTTTCCAATTTGGATTCCTTTAATTTCTTTTTCTTCTCTGATTGCTGTGGCTAACACTTCCAAAACTATGTTGAATAACAGTGGTGAGAGTGGACACCCTTGTCTTGTTCCTGTTCTTAGAGGGAATTCTTCCAGTTTTTCTCCATTGAGAACAATGTTGGCTTTTGGTTTGTCATATATGGCTTTTATGATGTTGAGGTAATTTCCTTCTATGCCCATTTTCTGGAGAGCTTTTATCATAAATGGATGTTGAACTTTGTCAAAAGCTTTTTCTGCATCTATTGAAATGATCATATGGTTTTTATCCTTCAATTTGTTGATATGATGTATCACGTTGATTGATTTGCGTATATTGAAGAATCCTTGCATCCCAGGGATAAACCCCACTTGATCATGGTGTATGATTTTTTTAATGTGCTGTTGCAGTCTGTTAGCTAGTATTTTGTTGAGGATTTTTGCATCTATATTCATCAGTGATATTGGTCTGTAGTTTTCTTTTTTTGTGACATCTTTGCCTGGTTTTGGTATCAGGGTGATGGTAGCCTCATAGAATGAGTTTGGGAGTGCTCCGCCTTCTGCAATATTTTGGAAGAGTTTGAGAAGGATAGGTGTTAACTCTTCTCGAAATGTTTGATAGAATTCGCCTGTGAATCCATCTGGTCCTGGGCTTTTGTGTGTTGGGAGATTTTTAATCACTGCCTCAATTTCTGTACTTGTGATTGGTCTGTTCATGGTTTCTATTTCTTCCTGGTTCAGTCTTGGAAGATTGTATTTTTCTAAGAATGTATCCATTTCTTCCAGGTTATCCAATTGATTGGCATAGAGTTGCTTGTAGTAGTCTCTCATGATGTTTTGTATTTCTGAGGTGTCCGTTGTGACTTCTCCTTTTTCATTTCTAATTCTGTTGATTTGCATCTTCTCCCTTTTTTTCTTGATGAGTCTGGCTAATGGTTTATCAATTTTGTTAATCTTCTCAAAGAACCAGCTTTTAGTTTTATTTATTTTTCTTATGGTTTCTTTCCTTTCTTTTTCATTTATTTCTGCTCTGATCTTTATGATTTCTTTCCTTCTGCTCACTTTGGGGTTTCTTTGTTCTTCTTTCTCTAGTTGTTTGAGGTGTAAGGTTAGGTTGTTTATTCGATCATTTTCTTGTTTCTTCAGGTAGGACTGTATTGCTATAAACTTCCCTCTTAGAACTGCTTTTGCTGCGTCCCATAGGTTTTGGGTTGTTGTGTTTTCGTTGTCATTTGTTTCTAGATACTTTTTGATTTCCTCTTTGATTTCTGTAGTGATTCCTTGGTTGTTTAATAGTGAATTGTTTAGCCTCCATGTGTTTGTATTTTTTGCAATTTTTTTCCTGTAATTGATATCTAGTCTCATGGCGTTGTGGTCTGAGAAGATGCTTGATATGATTTCAATTTTCTTGAATTTGCTGAGGTTTGATTTGTGACCCAAGATGTGATCTATCCTGGAAAATGTTCCGTGTGCACTTGAGAAGAAAGTGTATTCTGTCGTTTTTGGATGGAATGTCCTATAAATATCAATTAAGTCGAGATGGTCTAATGTATCATTTAAAGCTTGTGTGTCTTTATTTATTTTCTGTTTGGATGATCTGTCCATTGATGTAAGTGGGGTGTTCAAGTCTCCCACTATAATTGTGTTACTGTCGATGTCCCCTTTTATAGCTGTTAGCATTTGCCTTATGTATTGAGGTGCTCCTATATTGGGGGCATAGATGTTTACCATTGTGATATGTTCTTCTTGGATGGATCCCTTGATCATTATGTAGTGCCCTTCCTTGTCTCTTTTAATAGTCTTTACTTTCAAGTCTAATTTGTCTGATATGAGTATTGCTACTCCAGCTTTCTTTGGACTTCCATTTGCATGGAATATCTTTTTCCATCCCTTCACTTTCAGTCTATATGTATCCCTTGGTCTGAAGTGGGTTTCTTGTAGGCAGCATATAGAAGGGTCTTGTTTTTGTATCCATTCAGCCAGTCTGTGTCTTTTGGTTGGAGCATTTAATCCCTTTACATTTAAAGTGATTATTGACATGTGTGTTCCAATGACCATTTTCTGAATTGTTTTGGGTTTGTATTTGTAGGTGTTTTCCTTTTCTTGTGTTTCCTACTTAGAGAAGTTCCTTTAGCACTTGTTGTAAGGCTGGTTTGGTGGTGCTGAATTCTCTTAACTTTTGCTTGTCTGGAAAGCTTTTGATTTCTCCCTCAAATCTGAATGAGATTCTTGCTGGGTAAAGTATTCTTGGCTGTAGGTTTCTCTCTTTCAGGACTTTCAGTATATCCTGCCATTCCCTTCTGGCCTGCAGAGTTTCTGTAGAAAGGTCAGCTGTTATCCTGATGGGTTTTCCCTTATATGTTGTTTGTTGCTTTTCTCTTGCTGCTTTTAATATTTTTTCTTTGTGTTTAATTGTCGTTAGTTTGATTAATATGTGTCTTGGTGTATTTCTCCTTGGGTTTATTCTGTATGGGACTCTCTGTGCTTCTTGGACTTGGTGAATTATTTCCTTTCCCATGTTGGGGAAGTTTTCCACTATAACCTCTTCAAATATTTTCACAGACCCTTTCTTGTTTTCTTCTTCTTCTGGGATGCCTATAATTCGAATGTTGGTACGTTTAAGGTTATCACTGAGGTCTCTGAGGCTGTCTTCTAGTCTTTTTATTTTTTTATCTTTTTCCTGCTCTGTGGCGTTTATTTCTTCCATTCTATCTTCCAACTCACTTATTCGTTCTTCTGCCTCAGTCATTCTGCTGGTTAGAGCATCTAGAGTATTTTTAATTTCAGTTATTTTGTTATCCATTGCTGTTTGTTTTTCTGAGTTCTTATGAACTGTTTCTTGTACTTTCTCTAATTTGTTATCGAGATTTTGTATCATTTTTACTATCATTACTCTAAATTCTTTTTCAGGCATTTTTCCTATTTCCTCCTCATTTATTTGGTCTTGTGGGGTTTTTTCCTGCTCCTTTGCCTGCATGGTGTTTCTTTGTTTCCTCATGGTTGTCCAAGCTTTTGGGGTTGCTTGTCCTGGTGATAGAGGTGTTTATAGAAGACTGTCCAAGCCTCAGACTAATGTCCAAGTATTGGATTAGACGAATATTCAGTCTAGGAAACACATACATGTATAAGACACACAATTATTGAATCCGTTAGGACATAAGGCTCTAGAAAGACCTGACAGAACCCCAGTGTGCTATCAGATATTCAGAGAGAAACCCAGCAGAAATTGACAACTGAAACAGAACAAATCAGAGACAAAAGCAAAAGCAAACAAACAACAAATAACACCCTACACATACAAACATCAATCCAGGGAGATTTTGTAAGCTAGGATCAAATATAGAAATGAGCTGGAGTACCACCAGAGAGAATGGAGATTCTCAGAATGTAATTAGGCAACTGTACTAAGAACTAAGATAAAGACAAAAGCCTAATATTAATACCAAGGCAGTGCATCATCTGGAGAATAGAGCAAGGAGTCTGAGCAGACCGATAGTGTTGCTTATAAGTATGTTAAGATAAAATACACTTAAAATGGCTGGAAGAAAGGGGAACAAAAGAGCGTAATGTGGTTGGAAATATGCAAAGAAAAAGAAAGGAATAGAAGTGTATAAAAGAAAGGGATGAAAGGAAAGTATGAAAGATATTTTGTCCGTACTACCAAAAACTTAGCTAGATATAGAAGTATTTTAAAAGGCAAAAAAAAAAAAAAAAAAAAAAAAAAAAAAGAGTAAAAAATATCCTTATAAAATTATGTTGTAAAACTTGTAGATCCCTTAGGGCTAAGATCGTATTTAATAAATCAAAAAAAAAAAAAAAAAGAGAGAAAGAAAAAAAAAAAAAAAAAAATCCAGAACTGATCCCCGAATGGACCAGTTCAATAGGTATTGATACTACTATTTCTGTTTCCTTAGTGTCTCAGCTGTAAGTGTCCTTTTCCTTGCCTTGGGTTTTTTTTTTTTTGCGTTATTCTGTGACCAGCAGAGGTTCCTTTATTGTTCGTCTGTAAGCCTCGGTGTGTGGGGAGGGAGAGGGTGCAATAGTGGCTCCTTCTCCTGGGAGGGAGTGAGCAGTGGCGCACTGTTGCTTCAGTCAGGCTTGGAGGTGCCTGTTGCAGAGGGCGCTGGTGGCTCAGGCGTACACAGAAAGTCTTAGAGTTGGGCCTCTCTCGGGGTTTTTTCTTTTTGATGCTGGTTTTTTTTTTTTTTTTTTTCTCTCGGCAGCCTCCCTGCTGCTGGCGTTGCAAGGAGTTTTAATCTAGCCCCGCCCGAGCGCCTGAGGGTGCTTGTTATCCCTGAGCGCCTTATGTGGCCCCGCGAGGGCGTCTCTCCGCTGCCTGTTGCAGAGGCACAGAAAGAGAGAGAGAGGCTATGCGCGCGGCTCCTCCCCCCCGCCCGTGAGCCTGCAGCCTCCAGCCGCCATCATGGCCGGGCAGCTCTCAGGGATCGGCACTCCTCTCCGCGGACCTCCTCCCTCCTGTCCTCTCGGTCCGTCACCCTACCGGCAACAATGTTTCTCCCCCTGAACCAGCTCTCCGGTTCCCACGCTCCCGCTCCTGGACCCTCCGTTCAGCCGCGGATCGATGTCTCGGTCCGGGAACGCTGAGCTGCGCTGCGGACCCTCCGTATGTTTCTCACTCCCTCCCGTCTGCCACAGCTCCGCCGCTTCACCCTCTTTGAGCCCTCGTAGATGCCTCCCTACCGGCTATGTCAGGTTCTCCGCAGCCCTTTCCGGTGTCCGAGGCCGTCTGCTGGTGTTCAGCTGGTTCTCTGTGGGAATGACTGTGTCCTTCCGTGCATTCCCAATGCATCTGTGGAGAGGGATGCACTCCACGTCTCTCTACTTCGCCGCCATCTTTTTCTCTCTGGACCTACACTTCTTTAGAGCACTAGGGATTTATGCAGTCTTTATAAATAACTGTCCTTCATTTTCAAAAGCATAAAGTTATTGTCAGGCAAGCTTAATCCTCTGCTCATTAGCAGTGAGGACTTTTTTGTCAGCAAAATAGACAGTGTGGCTGAGACTGTCCATCGCAGATGTGTGACAGTCCAGAAAGACGTTTATCCCCTGTGCTAAAGAGGAGAAGGGATGCATAAATTGGGCACACCATAAATTTCATTTACTGCTTTCTTGCTATTTGATATTTTCAATTCCATCAATAGCTGTTTTCCAAAATCTTGTTACTTTTATGTAATCTGAACGTGACTTCAGCCATGGCAGGGATGGGAGCGGCACAACGGACAGCACATTCAAATTCCAGCAACTCAGGAAGGCTGTGCGAGGGCAGGGGGACGTGGCTTCACTTACTTCTCAGGGAATTTGTCCTTAAATTATGCCTGATCCCAGGCAGCTGTGTGTGGTTTGCTGGCACTAGCGACTCTGACTTTGGCTAATTTTTATTTCCTGGCTTTGGCATTTGTCTCTGCCCCTTTTTTTGGTTTGTTTTTTGTTCTGCATCTTTTAAAAAAGACATCACTGACTTATTCATACATATTCATGCTGCACACATTTTTGGGTTGCATTTTCACACCATTCCATGCTCCATGTAGCTTCTGGCTAGCAAGGAGGACGAGGACTCAACCAGAATTGGAGAGGATGACGAGAATCATTTGCTGAGTGACGAGTGTCTGGAACGGAGTAACAAGGTAGGAACATCTGCCCTCTCTGCGCCCAAGCCCGGCTCCAGTCGGAAAGGAGTCTGACAGGTTTTCTGTTCCTTCCGCCTGTGTGGAGTGCCTGCTGTGTGCCAGTGGGGAGCAGGGAGGAGGTCTCTTCCTTTTTAGAAGTTACAGATGGGGTGGTAGAGCCAGTCATGAAACAGGAGAACAAACGTATAGATGCAGATATAAACGAGGCTGTTCAAGGAGAGTAGTAGGCATTGGATACTGGACCTGGGCAGCTGTTTCTTAGCTCTGACCCAGCCCATTCATCTTATGCATTGGAAATTGAGGGCTGAGAGCGGAGATGGCTTATCTGGGGCTCAGAGTCAGCGACAGAGTTGGGACCAGAGCCCTATTCTCTGGACTGCTGTGGACTCCCAGGTCATTCGCTTGTAGTGTAAGGAGCCACTGAGGGAACCAGACTTTCCTCCTCTGGGTCCGTCTGCAATCTCCTGATCTGACACCCAGCTTAGTGTCATCTGGGCGTTGTTGAGAATATCACTCCAGACACACTGATACTGAACATCTGGAGCAAATATTCTCCAAGGTTGAAAGAACCGTAAAGACCGGGATGTGCTAAGAGATAGGAGGCTGCAGGTCGGGTATTTGTGGGCTCCGAGGTGTTCAGGCTTGTGGTGTCATGAATGAGGGATCATTCTCATGAGAGTTCTGGAGAGTGAAGCAGTTGAAAGTAGGGGCTCTGGAATCAGATCTGATTTTGGGTCTTGGTCACCATCTCTGTGACCATGGTTAACCCTTGCTGAACCCCTAAGCCCATCAATGAGTTTCCCCATCAATGAAGATAATAATACCACCTCCTTGTTAGAATTGTTGTGATATTTAAATAGAAGGTATGTACTAAGTGCTCAGTAAATGGTAGCTATTGTTCTTTTTATTATTGTATTCTAGACTTTTCCTTCTGTGGAGGTTGCTTATTTAGATGGATTTAATAACTAGAGTGGTGGCAAACAAGACCCTATAAATAACAGCTCATTTGTGTGGGTCTTGTCTTCCATTTAAAAATCTTCATCATTTTACACATGTGGAGAGAGGGGTATGGTGGCCAGTGTGTATATCACCAGCAGTAATGAAGTCAAGGGGAGTTATTTATAGGCTGGTAGCAGAAATTTACAACTTCAGAAAAGGGGAGAAAGAATGCTAATTGCAGCACCTCAAGACATGCCCAGCACAGGCTTTAACTAGATGTTGCCTTGGTACCACTCCTCTGGGACCCTCGGTGACCCAAGAAGGTAGATCTGTAAATAACACATCTCCATGGGAATTAGGAACTCTCCACCATCATAATGAGACAAATCAAAGTCACGGTAATTAGGATGTGTCTGTAAAGAGGCTGGCTTTCTGATATATAATGAGGAGGATACATTGCAAGAACATATAATAAATGTCCAAAGCATTGTTAACGGTAATTAACAATGTTCCAGACCCTTCTTAGAATTTACAGGAAGTAGGCTGTGGGGTGGGAGAGCACAGCTGTACTGGGTAAGACACTGTGCCATGAACCTAAGGGGGCCAGCCATCTCATTTGTTCTCATAACCACCTTGGGAGGTGGCATTGCTGTGCCCATTGATAGATGAGGAACCTGAGGGTGAGGAGAAGTGACATAAACGTCTCCACGCGTCAAGTGAGCGTGTGTGGACTGCGTGCCTGCAGGCCCTCCCCCCGCCCCATTTTCTCTCGGGTTACTTGCACTCACCCATCACTGTCTGTCTGTATCCTTTCTCTCTCCTCCACCTAACCCCCTCCCCCTCCTCGGTAGTCCGTTACCTGACCAAATACTTTTATTTGCAGATTATGGATGACAGTTCCAAAGGGGGCTGCAAAAATGGATATTTAAGGCACACAGATTCCAATATTTTAGATGCTGACGAAGCCCACACATCCAGCTGCCCCGGAGACCAGCGTCTGGAAGAAGGCGAGCTTGTGAGCTTGCTTGCCCCGCTCTTCAGCGAGAAGGCCATATGGTTACTGGAATCCAGGTAGACATGGGGCCCAGGCTCTGCGTTGTCTCTAGTTTGAAGGGAGAACGGACTCATTTTGCTAAATGGATTTAGCTGGTGGTGCTGTGTAATTTACCTGGGAGAGCTCCCGAAATGGCTCGGAAGGAATCTTGCCAGTCATGCAATTAAGTAATTAGGCTGCGTGCTCGTGGCTGCGAGGGGACCGCGTTCTGCAAAGCCGTGTGCAAGCCCAGCATAAAGAGGAGAGAGAACGCTTCCTTCAGAATTGTTCCTGGGAGCCCCGGGACGGGCTGCCTGGCTGTCGGCGCGAGCAGTTAGCCCTCCTGAAATCCCTTCCAGTTCCTACAACAGCTTAAAAAGTGCTATTGTAGTTGTGACTCTGCTGTTTTATGTTGAGCTTGAACCACAATTCCCTTCTCATTATATCTGCTGGGAGTCATTGCTTTGTGAGGAAACACTACAGGGTGTTTTTCTTAAAACAAAAAAGAAATATTCAGTACATTTGTATTTTTAAAATTAGCCCTTTAGGAGCCAATTTCCCTTCTTTCCCATTCTTTCCACTTCACCGTGGCAGCTGCTCAGAGCTTTGGAGCCAGAGGGAGCCTTGCCTTCCTCTCTCGGTGCCTCCGTTTCTCTGACCACTTCTGGGGTTGCTGTTAGGAGTGGAAAAAAATGCGTTTCAAGGAGAATGGCTGGCAAGGGGACGTGTTCAGTGAAGGCTTTCATTCTCCAACACAGATGAGAAATGGAGCTGTTACCACCGCCCAGCGCTGCTGGCGGGAGCCTAGGAGTTCTCATGTCCTTGGTGGGCTCAGCCTCGTAGACGTTTCTTCAGCTGAAAAAGGATGGGGGTGTTCTGGGAGCTCAGAGAGACTACCCTCTCCAGCCCCTGACATCTGCTTAACATTTTCTAGCATGAGTCCTCTCGGGGGATGTGCCCAGCGGCTATTCTGGTGTATTATCACAGGGAGTTAGGTCACCGTAAATGACACCTGAGAAACGGAGGATTTCCTCAGCATCAGGGGTTTCTGTGTTAAGAGTTAAAAGATGTACCTGGCTCTCTCTGAGGACCACTTGGAATGTGCTTGGGAGATGTGACCTGGGGAAAGTACAACGGGCTTTGATGGGAGTGCAGGGAATTGGGGTCCACGTGCTGCCTCCTGGCAGGTAGGAGCTTTTCAGCGCCAAATCATTGGCCTGTAAGCACGTGGGCTCAGAGCTTCCAGTCTTTTAGCGGAAGCCTGAAATTTGTATTTTCAATTCTACTGATTTTTGAAAATTTACACATCATTACATTTATTTTTTTATTTTTTACAATAAACTGCATATATTTAGAGTGTACAATTTGGTATCCCAATCTCCCAATTCATCCCCCCCCAGCCCTCCCCTCTTTCCCCACTTGGTGTCCATATGTTTGTTCTCTACATCTGTGTCTTTATTTCTGCCTTGCAAACCGGTTGATTTGTACCATTTTTCTATAGTCCACATATATTACACATCATTGCATTTTAAAGAAAGTGTTTTATGGGCCGACACTGCAGGCAAGCTTGGAACATCAGCCATTCAGTTACCTGTTCCCTTGTAGGTGTTCGTTCCATCGTCTTCTAGGCCGTTTTGGGCCAGTTCTAGTGTTAGAAAGCTTTCTTATGCTGGCCCGGATCTGCTGCCCTGAGCCTGCTCTCTGTGAAGCTACCTTTCACGGTCCGCCAGTGAGCCCAGGACGGCGGAGTCACGGCTCCCAGGGCCCTTCTGCAGGCCCGACTGTGGTCTTTTAAAAAGACTGCTTGGGTAACTAGGATTCCAGTTGGTCAGGGAAACACCAATTTTCTGCCTAGAAAATCCCTCCAGGAGGTTGGTGTTTTGGTGCCCCAAAAAAGCAGAGTGTTGGGGTTAGACAATCCTGCGCTCTGGTCCAGCTGTACCATTTAGACCTTGTGACTTGTCTGTCCATCGTGGTTTCCTCACCTGTAAAGTGGGGGGTGATGATACTTTTCTACCCTGTAGGGATCTTGTGAGGATTAAATGAAATAATGTGTATAAGTATAGATCCAGGTTGGTATTAAGTGGGGCTTTGGCGATACTACTGCTTGAAATGTGCCCTGCCAATTACTCTACCCTTTCCCATTAGCCTCAGGTAAGATTCATACCATGTGTAAGATACATCGGCCAGCCCGTGACTCAAGCTTCTGTGTTCATTGCCGAGCCCGTGTCACACCCTGGTGTGGAGCTTGATGGGCTTAGGCCCAAGACGTAGGCCTCTGAGCTCTTCCACCCTCTAGCCATCCCCCCTGGGGCCTAACGGGCTAGCAGAGGAGCTGGGCCCCAGGAGTAGATCTGATTCAACTTACCCGTCCACCGGGATGCAGTAAGGAAGCAGCTTAGCCTCATTAGCTGTCTTGCATTTGACGTAACCGAGCACTCATTCACTGGGGGTAGAGTGAAGGGTCAGCTTGTGGAGGACGGGCTGGCCGGCCCTGCTCTCCGTGGTCTTCCCCGTGTGTGTGGTTCCCAGCCCTCTCTTCATGTGCTTCCAGTTTGTTTGCCCCATTTCCTGGAGGACATGGTTTAGGATTTATCACCTACGTGTTTTGGTCTTTGTAGCTAAACTTAGGTGTGACATTTGAAAAGGCTAGAAGGGGAGCCCTTGGGGATTATTATTATTTTTTTAAAAGGCTAGTACAGTCTTGAGCTGTACCTAGTGGAAGTAGAGAAGCTAACTGTCCTAGAAAACCTAGGGCTGATCTTCTGGGCATGCTGGAGAGACAGGTAAGGGACCACCAGAGCATGGAGCTGGTGAGGGGTCTGAAGAAGTTAGCAGAGAAACAGCCAGGGAGACTTGGGTGTGTAGGCTGTAGTGGGAAGGATGCGGCAAGTGCTTGCAGGCAGATCCTGTGTTATAGAGGGACTGGAGCAGTGGGCTTCTAGACGGAAACCCAGGACCTCCTTGATCCGCTTTCCTTCACCTCCCAAACCCAAGTCCTGACCCTTTACCTGCTAAAAGCACTTCTCCCATCCCTGTCGCCTCCTCTGCCTTCCTTGCTTCCGTCACGTTTCTCTGGCATCTCTGCAGTGGCCTCCTAACTAGTCCCCTGCAGCCATTCTTCCCCCTTCCAGTCTGTTTTCCACACCACTTCCAGAGCAGTTACTTAAAATGCAGTCTACTTAAGACCCCTCGGATACGCTCCACTTTTCTTGGAGAGTGAATCCTTAGCCCGGCCTGCCAGGCCTGGTGTGATCTGGAGACCCCCTCCTTCAGCTCTGTTCACAGCGTCCCTGCCCTGCTTCCTGTGCTCTGGCCACACGGCCCTTCCACTCCCTGGAGCGAGCCCCCGTCTTCTCGTTTCAGAGCCTGGGCACGTGCTGGTCCCTCCGGATGGGCACCCCCAGTTGCCTCCTCCGTGTTCCCCTCCCCCGAGCAGGGCGGGTCATGATCCAGGGAGGGAAGAAGAGAAGCTGCCGGGCAGTGCTGAGCGCTCATTGTGAAATAAGTGATGATAAATGCAAAGTAGGACCTGTCCTGTGAACACATGTAGCATGAGTAGCTGACCAAGCCCAGGTCAGAAGGAAGGGTTGGATGTGACAGGTGAGGGGTTACCTAGGCCTCCTTATCTCCATCCAAGTGCTTTCCTACCCTTCGCTTCACTTATCAAGGCCAACGCCAGTTTCCTAGTTGTGAAATCCAGTGGCCAGTGTCTGCTTTCCCGCAGCAGTGGCCACGCTCCCCAGCCTTGTGTTCACACCCCTCGCTGTGTCTTCCTTCTCCCTCGCTGGCCGCTCCTCTCCAGCCTCCTTGGCTGGCTCCTCTTCTCTGCCAGATGCTGGACGCTGGATGTTGGAGTGCGCTGGAGCTCTGTTCCAGCTCTCCTTTCCCCTGTGTATCTCCGCTCATGGCTGCAGAGTATGCTCTGTGACTTCCAGATTCATACCCGCGGCCCAGACACCCCTCCTGGTCACACGGTCAGCTGCCTGCTTGCTGTCTCCACCCGCGTGTCCAGTAGGCGCGTTTCAACTCTAATCGGTTTAAAACCCAAACCCCTGTTCTAACGTGCTCCTCTGCTGTTCTTCCACGAGTCACTTTATAGCACTGCTGTGGCCGCAGGTCTAGTTTCCACAGTCCTCATAACTGTCTGCATGTCCTGGAAAATGTATCTTTAACCCACCTACTCACATCTCTGCTGCTGCCCTCTTAGTCCAAACTTAGTCTGCACAGCCACATCTTGTGCCCAGACTCCAACAGCTCAGCCTTGAACTTGTCTCCCTGCTTCCGGCTTTGCTCCCCTACAGCCATTCTCCACAGAGCAGCCAGAGCCAGCCTTCAAAAACTTAGATGAGACTCTGTTTCTTCTGTGCTTAAAACCTTCCAGTGGATTTCTGTTGCCCTTAGAGTAAGATCAGAGCTCCTTGGCCTGGCCTCTGCCCGTTTCTGTGTCTTTATCAGCTACGTTTCTTGTTCACACTGACCTTTCTGTTCCTCAGTCATCCAAGTGTGTTCTCACCTCAGGACCTTTGCAGTAGCTGTTCCCTCTGCCTGCAGTGCTCTTTTCCTGGGATGTGGTGGTGTCTCAGCTCTGTAGAGAGGCCTTTCCTGACCACTCTGTCCAACAAGAATCCCTGCTTCTACGCTTCGTCTCAGGACGGACGCCCTCCCTCACTCCTTCTCGTCCCTCCTTCCTTGTCCTTCTCCTTGCCTTATGTTGCCTTATTTAGTTATCAGTGTCTATAGACACTGAGCGTCTCTCTCCTTAATGAAACGCCAGCACCATGGTTCTTCTTCACCATGCATTTCCACTGCCTTACGTGACGAATGGGAGGGGCTCAGTGAATATTTGAATGACTGTGCAGACAATTAGAAGCTCAGCATCACAGCAGAAGGTTTAAGTTTAGAAAACTAGAAAGAATGCAGTGCTTCTTTGGAGTCAGAAAGGTCTGCATCTTCAGTCTTTGCTCTGCCACTTTGCTAGGAGATCTCGAATCTTCATGAGTCTGTTTTTTTCATCTGTGAAATGGGGTTAATAACAGTCCCCATCCCAGTCTTACTGTGAGGACTAAACGTGGGTAGTGTATCTAGAGGGCCTGGCACACCGTACGTGCTTAGTGAATGTCAGCTCCTTGCCTCTTGGCCTTCTCTGTGGCAAAGATGCTCAGGGTATATAAACAACGTTTGGGCCTCTGACAAGACTCTCAGACCGAACCATTAAAAAGGTCCTGATTGTGGCGACAGCCTAATGAATCTGCTGTTCAGATTTCTAGCAGAGAAACACTTGAAATGTTTTATTTAACAGCACCACCACTTTACTGTATTATAATGGCCTCTTTCACCACCTTTTACTACCCATTTGTAAGTCTTTTTTCCTGCATTTTATTGTGTGTTGTTTGGTAGTGAGTAATGGTCCTCCTTCAGCTAGCTCAATAGCAATTGTCATTATTTTTAATCTATATTAAGGGAAGGAGAGGAAAGGAAAATTTAGTTTAACATGCTTGAAATACTAGAAATATTTTTGAAGTCTGGGTTTACTAAATTTTAAGAGGGTTTGTGTAGTCTAGATGATTCTGTATTAGAAGTGAAAAATGTACCACACATTCTAATTTTGTTTTTCCCCCTATTTCAGTGTACTGTAGCTGTTTAATTTGAATTAAATTGACTCTGCCCCAGAGCTGAATGTTAGGAATCCAGATACGAGTAAGGCCTCACCCCTGCCCTTCCAGGGCCCAGTGGGAAGATAACATGAGGGTACATGTCACTTCCGGTGGTAGCAAAGGTACAGAGGAAGGGGACGCCGAGGTATGTGAAGGAAATCGATCGTTCCGGTCTCTGACAAGGTTTTTTGAAATAAGGCAGGCAGGAGGGAGGCGGGGGGCGAGGAGAAGGATCTAGCAGTGATGAGGCCTCTAGATCCTTACTACAGGGAGGAGAAGGATCTAGCACTGATGAGGACTCTCCTGACTGTACCACCTCATCCTGATCACATCTTCTTTCTCCCAGGAGACAGCACCAGCTTTCCAGCTGGCCCCTCCCTCAATCCCTGCCCCACTCCAGTCTTTTTTTTAAATAATTCTCTGTCTCAGTTTCATAACTTCCTTTCATTTTTTATGAATCTTTTTCTCCTTTATTTTTTAGGTGATTGAAACATACTTATTGTAAATCTTCAGATTGCTTTATTATTTTTATTTCCTTAAGTGTGAACGCTCTCACCTGTCAGATGCCGTCTCTCATGATAGTGGATCTTGTTTGCAAGGGTGGTGTGTTGGTGTCCACCCTTGCTCCTCTGTGTGTGGTGGTTTTGAAGTTGCCTTGACTTGTCTCTCTAGGTCTTGCTTTAGGGGTGTGAAATTTGCACGGGTCTTCTTCCAGCCATGGGAGTTACATTTCTGCTTTCTGTGGATGCCCCCGTATCATGGCAATGGGTCTCCTCCTTGGTTTCTGACCTTAGGATACATCTGTTTGATTCTGAGTCCTGTAGTACACCTTGAACCTTTTTTGTCTTGTCTGTTCTGCTGTCATTTACATATGTTTAGAGCAGAAGGTAGGGGCTCCTAGTACTCACATCACTGTCCTGGAAAATCTCTCCCTTCATTCTCTACACCACAGCCAGAGTCACCTCTCCCGAGCACGTGTGTGGCCATGTGCTCCGTCACACAGAGCCTCCCATTGGCTCTCCTTTCCTTAACGCAGCTGAGGTCTCCCTGCCTAACTTTCCAGCCTCACATCCCTGCTTTCCAGTGTGTCTTGACTTTGTTCATATTGTTTTCCATGCTTAGAGGGTTCCATTTCCCTTCCCCCAGCTAATCTCTCATCCACTCCAGAGGCCCTTTTCTGGCGTTCTTCCTGCCACCCCCAGTCTGGACACCCTGGGGTGTTTGCCCATAAGCCTTCCAAACTTCCCCAGTGCCCATGTTTCACTTTTTAGCCTGTGGAGTAGTGCTTTGTTTACCTCTCTGCCTCCAACACCAGGCCCTGCCGGCATTTCTGCAGCCCCAGTACCTGTTACAGTGTCTGGCCCAAGAAACACACTCAGGAGGGATTCTCCTGGAACTGCTCCAGAGTCTTTTACTTGTTGGCTTAGTTTGAGTTCCTGGGAAAGCAGAGCCTGAGATAAGGCCTTGGGTGCAAGTGGTTTATTTGGGATGTGACTCCAGGCAGCAGGAAGGAGGGATGAGGAAGAGTAAGGTAGGAATGGCAGCGAAGCCAGTAAGGCTTGTTATAATCTGGTTGCTGCTGTGGGCAGACTCTGTGTCAGCGCTGTCCCTCTGAAGGATGGGAGACTGGGACATTCACCCAACAGTTCTCTTCCTGCACTGGTTGAGGGTTTCCCCTGGAGCTGGAAACGGGTCCCCGCTTGCCTGCTGCCCTGCTGGCCGGCTCAGAGAGCTCTGGGAAAGAACCCAGGGCAGCAGAGAGATGCTGGGGGTTCTGGCGGAGGGACAGTCTGTCTACAGGAGCTCTCCACGCAGCTGCAGCTGAAACCTTAGGGACGCCCCGGCCGTGTGGCAAGAGGTGTGAGAAGCATCTAGCATCTGCCACCCATACACGTTCTCATTTAATCTTCACAGCGTCCTGTGAGTGAGGACTTACCTTACTTTCCAAGAATTGCAGAGTTAGAATTTGAAGCCATTTTGTCTGATTTCAAAGCCACTGGTCTTTTTATCCAGAGCGGTTCCCAGCATCCTTTCATTCAGTACCTTTGCTGAGCATCGACTGTGCACCTAGGGGACCAGGTCACTCGTGGATCTGCCAGGTTGGCCAGATTCACCCGAAGCCGTACTTGCCCCTGGATGTAGGGATGGGCCCAGGGGCTGGGCGGACCTTGCAACCGTCATGCACACCTTACGACTCTGTTTGCTCTTCCTAAGCCCAGCCTGTGTCCGGGTAGCCATGTGGCCCCCTCACTTGCTGTGCACTTGTGTCAAATCCGTTCACTTCTTCCCCATGAAGCAGATATGTGGTGCCTACCTGATGCGGTTGTTCTGAGGTGACCTGGCTAACATACTTGGCGTGGGTCTTGGTACATGGCAGGTGCCCACTGTGTTTGGAGTCAGCAGAATCTGGGCCAGAATTGATGCGGAAAACTTGGGAAACTGGGCGGGTGACAAGGCCATAGCAGAAAGCTGAGTCCTCTGACTTGCTTCCCTTTGGGAAAACAGGCCAGAGCTTCTGAACGTGCTCCGTGAACTGCTTATGGAACAGATACACTTGACAGAGCAGGAAGCTTCAGGAGAACACCTCGAAGGTAAAACGGAGAAGACGCTTAGGCAGATGGCCGTTCAGCTGAGAGGTGAACTCGGACATTTCGTCCAAGCCAACTCATCTTCCAAGGCACGCGATGAACTGAGGTGGCCTCGGGGGGCCCAGCCAGCGAAGGCAGCCGAGGCATCCATGGTGGAGCAGAAAGATGCCTGCGTGCAGACCATGGCCGTGGAGGGTGACATGCTCAGGTTCAGACACGAGGGCACGAGAGAGGCTTGGGAAGAGAAGCCAGCAGACGCCACATTCAGCGCCAGACGCCAGCCGGAGAACTTGTGCAGGGGGCCGGGCCGGCGGGCCGCTGGCCTCGCCTTCCCCAGGGGGACCAGGAAGGTGAGTTTTCCCATGTGTTACTTCTTAGTTACTTATTAAATACAGACAAAAAACTTAAAAATCACCTCTGACCCCACTACTGCTTTTTTTTAATGTGTGTAAAGTCCGGTGTCTCTCTCTGCCTGTACGTGTCCCGGCCTCTTCCTAGAGGGGTGTGCATCCTAATCGTCCCCCCAGGGTTACCAGTGTCTCCTCCCTCTGTCCCCTCCCCCATGCCAGCCCTCTCTTATTTATCTATAAAGCATGATATCTGTGTATTTTCGTGATAAAAACAGGGCCGTGCTTATACATCTGTCTGTAGCTTTCTGTTTCACGTTGTGTGTCAGGAGCAGCTTGCCTTGTTATGGCTGCTAAGGTTCCATTGTGGGGAATGGGCCAAAATTTACATAACTGTCCCCTGTTGATGGACCTTTACTTTTGCAGGTTACAGTAAAACTGTAATAACCTGACTCTAGGGGTAGGGATGAGAACCTAGGCTTAGTTCTGTACGGACTTTGAGAGGTACCGTTCTGTGGGCTTTGTCTCCATTCTCTTGTCCTCACAACACCCATCAAAGATGAGGAAGCCAGGTCCTGGGTGCCCATGGTCATCCCGCTGTTAGGGGCTGAGCTGGGCCCCTCACTGGGCCTGACTGCACAGCCGTGCCCTTTCCTGGGGTCGGGCTCCTCTCCAGCCCATGCTGGCCTGAGCAGTAGGGTCTGGTTTTAGTGGGTGAATGTCTGCATTTTGCTTCAGTCAAGATGCTTTCTCTGCTTCACTCTAGATGTATCACCTCAGATACCATCAAATATGCCATATTATTAAAAGCCAT
Source organism: Hippopotamus amphibius kiboko (assembly GCF_030028045.1). Taxonomy (NCBI): domain Eukaryota; kingdom Metazoa; phylum Chordata; class Mammalia; order Artiodactyla; family Hippopotamidae; genus Hippopotamus; species Hippopotamus amphibius. Next base: position 15,157,537 of record NC_080187.1, read on the forward strand.
CCTTTCCTGGCCATGTTTGATTGGACCTTTTACTAAATTCCTCCTGGAGAGAAGGGGTTGGGGTTGAAGAGCCAAGGAGCTGGGAGATGGGCATGGCCTGGTAGAGAAGGAGAGGGGTCGTGTTTGCGATAGGGCTCCAGTGATGGCTGCTGGTCTTCTCGTTTCTGATGGGTGTTTTATATCTGAGAAATCAGCTGTACACACTGTTTCATAGCTTCAGAATGGAGAATTAAGTTTATTTTCTGACCACTAAATTACTGCTTTTGTGCATACCAAAGAGAGTTAGATATATCATTAGCAAAATTGCTTTTGATTGTTTTAAATTATGCACCAAAACTGTAATTTCTAGAAAAGGGTTTTCTAAAGATATCAGTAGAGACCCCCCCCCCCCCAAAAAAAAAGACACTGCCATTATATGAACGGTACTCGAGATGCAAATTTGTGCAATTTGACTGGAATAGAAATGCTCTCATCCACCCCAGCTAGTTTAGTTTGTACCTGTGTGTTAGGAAAACTAGATGTTGTGTGTTTGCCTGTGTGTCCCCCCCCCCCCCCCCGCCCCGCTATTTGTGAGGGAGATAGCATCCTATATTCAGGAAAATTGGATAATCAAATGAACTTAATTTCCCCAAATATACTGAAAAAATTTTTCCATTTGGAATTATCTTCTCGCTGGTATCTTCGAAAGGAAGGCTGCTGTGTTTATTTTTTAGCATCTGCTATATATGCCAGGATTGTGCTAGATATTCTAACCACGTATTATCACATTTAATCCTCTCACCAAGCATATGCGTCCCGTAGGTATTACCTATATTTTGCATATGAAGAAATACAAGCTCTGAAAGGCTCAGAACATTGTCCAGAGTGACTCAGCCGTTGAGAGGAGTAGCAGGGGTATAAAGTGGAGTCCAGTTTCAGAGGCAGACAGGGATATTGTAACCTCACCTTTCCCAGGAAGGGAGGAGCTTTCTTATCCCCAGTGTGGCCTCCAGTCTATGCAAAGTAGAAGAGAATTTAACGATATCCTCTGTGGCCTTCGGTTAGTCAAGGAATTCATAATTCCCGAGCTTAGGCTTGAACTCTGGCATTTTGTTAAAAAGAACATAGTCACAGCCCAGGGGCAAAACAGGGAGATGGGACATACTTCTGCTTTAGTTACAGAGGTGAGATGCTGGGCTGTACAGATACACCAGTGATTCCATTGGGCCCGGCCGCGCGCCTGCTCTGAGTCCTTGGGTCAGTCCTCTGACTTTCAGTGGCTCCAAGGGTATCTGTGTGACCTGGTGCCCGGGGCTGCCGTGCTGGCTCGGTGGGGCAGTGTGTGGTGAGTGCCTCTTGCCTTGTCCGTGGTAGGAGCTCAGGGTTTGTGCGTTCCTGTCCCGCTTCGGGCCCAAGTGAGAAGTTCCAGGATGGCATCTGTAATAAGGTGGGAGGTGGGACGCTGTTCGGTGACCATAAGGTAGCATTTTTGTGGGGTTATTTTGGAAGCGGCATTAGGGTGACTGACGGCAGCCTTCCAGCCTGAAATTGGCTCTGGCATTTGTGCACTTGCAGCTCTCTTCTCTGCTGCCATATGACATACAGATTTGGATCCAAGAATAGAGATCGGTGGAGACCGAGGCCCAAGCAAATGACGGATTTTCCAGCCCTTTCTGATGAGGTGCCCACCTCCTCCCACGCGGTCCCTGTCACCACCGCAGACTCTTCTGGTCCTTGACCCTGTTCTCCTCTTGCCTGGAATTTCAGGGCAGAAAGGGTCTCCCTTTTCTAAACTGGGCAGTGGAGACGGAAGAGCTAGTCTGAGGTTCACCTCTCCAGCTTTCTTATTGTACGATAACTGGACTGGTGGTTTGACGTCTCAGGCTTCATCCAGAAAATAGATATAATCACTTCTGTCATCCTGTGAGCTCTGGGAATGCAGAGTTTACCGGAGGATTATGGGAGAACATGCTGGAAAGCATTTGACATTCTAGAACGTGCAAGAAGGGCTCCTTCCTCTTCTTTCCTTCTTGAGAGGCTTTGCTGATTTCCTCCTTCCAGGGTCCCAACCATTACCAACCGTGATCCGTTTTAGGACGTATCCTTATTGCAGGCAGAAGCCCTGAACCCATTAGCAGTCCCTTCCTGTTCCCCCACCTGCGCATCCCTAGCTGTAGCCTAAGCTTTTTCCTGTCTTTATAGATTTGCCTGTTGTATTTCATGTAAGTGGAATCACGTAGCCTGGGCCCTTTGGTGAGTAGCTTCTCCCACTCAGCATTGACGTTTCTGAGGTTCGCTCACGCTGTAGCGGGTATCAGTACTTACTTCTTTTCATGGCCCAGTGCTCGTCCATTGTATGGACATACCACATTTTCTGTATCCATTCATTACTTCGTGGACATTTGGGCAGTTTCTACATTTTGGATATTATAAATAACGTTGCCTGTGAACATTCATGTACAAGTTTTTGTGTGTACATGTTTTTATTTCTCCGGGGTATATATCTAGGAGTGGAATTGCTAGGTCATGTTGTAACTCTGTTTACAGTTGGAGGAGCTGCCAGACTCTTTTCTAAAAAAAAAAAAAGTGGCTGCAGCTAGTTTATAAACGTTGTCACTGGCATGTAAGGGCTCCAGTTCCTTCACATCCTCACCAACAGTTATTTTTATCTTTTTGATTATGGCCATCCTAACAGGTAGGGAGTGGTGGTATTTCATCGTGATTTGATTTGCATCTCCCTGATGATGAATGATGTGAGCATCTTTTCATGCTTCACACACTTGCTGGCCTTATGTGTGTCTCCTTTTGAGAAATGTCTTTCAGATCCTTTCAGATCCATCTTTTAATTGGGTTGTGTTTTTATTATTGAGTTGTAAATTGTTCTTTTTGTGTTCTAGATTCACATCCTTCATCCTTTCAACATTTTAAATATATTCAGCTTTTGAATATATTTAAAATTCCTCCACTTGAAAGGCACCCCCACTTGACCTCTTAAGTTATTGTTTGTATGTTCATTCCACAAATAGTTGTTGAGCACCTACTATATACTAGTTCTGGAGCTGGAAGCTGTGGATAGAGTATGAATAAGAAATATAGAATCCATGAACCCTAAAGCTTATAGGCTGGTGCAGAAGACAGACAAAGAACAAGTCATTGCATAGGCATTTAATTATGATAGTCTTATGTTTTTCTGAGGAGAATTCCGAGGGGGCAGTGAGTATATAACAGGGAAATCAAGGCCCATTCTCCTGAGGAAGGCACATTTGATCTGAGTCCTAATGAATGTATTGGGATTAGTGGGAGAGGTGGGGGTGGGCAAGAAAAAGTGTTCTAGGCGGAGGAGACAGCATATGCCAATGTCCTGAGGTGGAGGGAATGAAGCATTTTGAGGAACTGATGGCAGGTCTCTGTGGCTGGCTGATGGAGGGGGCAGTAACTCAGGCTGCAGTCATGCACAACATGTGGGCTGTGGTAAAGACTTTGACTTTTGTCATGAGAGAACTGGGGAACGATTAAAATAGTTTTGGGGGGTTGCCTCTTTTGGTGTAGTATGGCACGTGGGTTAGACGGGCAAGAGTGAGTGTGGGGAGACCCCTCGGGAGGCTGTTGCTGTGGCCTAGGTGAGAGCTCACAGCATCGTGGAGTTGGGTCGTGGCCTTGGAGGATGACAAGAGTCAAAAGAATTCAGAGACAACTTGGGAGTTGGAGATGAGTGGCACCTGGTGAGTGATGGAAGCGGGTGATGCATATAAAAGCAGGTTTAAAAATGGCTCCCAAAGGAAAAAATACAAAAGGAAAAAAGATGGCTCCCAGGTTTTGGGCTGTGCAGCAAGTGGAGGGTGGTGTGTTCAGTGAGACAGAGGTGGTCACAGTGGCGGAGCTTGGGGGTGGGGACCTGGGGTGATGGGACGAAAGAGCCGAGCTTTCAGTTGACTTGGGAGGGTCAGTGAGCCATCAGAAATGTGTAGCATGGGCAGGTGGGGAGCTCTGGGCCTGAAAAATAGCCATGGGACTAGGGACCCGGTGGCCCCTGAGAAGGTTCGGAAGGGGTGGTTCTGGTGGCCTACCAGGGTGAGAGGCAGATTGGCTTAGGATGATGAAAGGGTGAGACATGAAGAAGTAGATAAGGAGCTAGAAAATGTTTCCCAGAAAATTGTGTTGGGGAAAGGACTGCCAGATTAGAGAGCATCTAGGATGTGCAGAGAGACACAGGCCTGGCCCAAGAGGGTGTTGAGGAGGAAAAGCTTGACACTTGTCAGTCAGAGGAGGGACCTGCCGTCTTCCCTCTGTAGACTGTGGGATAAACAGAGATGCCATCGTCGGGACAGCTGCTTTGAATCCTGTTTTGTGAGGTTGGCACGCGCATGTTGACTCTGCGACCGGAGGAAGGGTATTCATGGTCTACCTGGGTGTGCTTTCAGGATGTGAAGAAGTCGCGCTTGCCCATCCTGATAAAACCATCGCAGTCACTAGGAAGTGTGTGCCGGCTCCCTGCGCCTCGGGAGGTGGTGGCCCAGCTGCAAGGCCAGGTCCTGGAGCTGCAGAGGGAGCTGAAGGAGTTTAAAATTCACAACGAGCAACTTCACCAAAAGTTAATTCTGGCCGAAGAAATGATGGAGGAGACAGCGCCAGACAAAGCGCTCCTGAAAGGTAAGCACCGTATCCTCTGCAGGAAGATGAACAGCCTGATAGGTCGGCCCGAAATGTCAGCCGCATTGTTTGGAATTGCAATATGTTTGAGTATAAATTTCATGAATTGCAGTGACTAATCTTGAATGCTGACAAATGCACAGTCAAGGGAACACGATAAGGAAAGCACATCTGTTGTTTTCATTTTATTCTGGAGGGGGTAGAGGGGGACTGCTTGTGTTTCCAGGCCTTGCGAGGTCACTGCTCCCTTCACTTGGGGTTGTCTGGGGCCTCAAGTCTTGGCATGACTGCTTGAATCTGGGTTTTTTTTTTTCCGGCTGCGTCTGTGGAGGCTTCAGAACTCTTTGCAGGGTTCTCTGGATGGCCAGGCCGCAGTTGTTTGGGTTTCAGGGCTAATTCCAAACCCCTGCTGACCTTACAGCTTCTAGAAGTGACCTGCCTCCTTACTCACTTGGAATCTGCTGTTTCTGCTCTCCTGGGAGCACCCCAAATACAGAGCCCTTGGGTTACAGAGTATCGGGGTGAGACTCCTAGACTTGGAGGGAGCATGTCAGTGGGGTCCCCTCGCCCAAGACAGTGGTGTTTAGAGACGTTACCCCTTTGAGAGTCTGAGGAGAGCTGGGGGCCGGCTCACAGAATGCCCAGGTGAGCACCTGTGTAGCACCGTCCGTCATCCTCAGGGCGTTCCTGAGTCCACAAGAGCACTTCTGTTGACTCCTAGTTTTGAGCTTCTGCTGTAAGCGAGTGACGGCAGCACAACAGCAAGAGCAGCAACAGTGACCTTTTATGTATTTATTCAGAAAGGCTGTATCAGATCCTCCTGTATGCCAAGTGCTGGGGAGGTAGTGAGCAAAAGAGACCAAGTCTGTGTCCAGCGTAGGTACCACAGGGGAAGGAGGACGGTAAGCCGGGAGCAGGTGCATGGTGCGAGAGGATCCATGCTGTGGAGGGAGGTAAGCTGGTGCAGGGCACGGGGAACGTGGAGCGCGGGTCGGGTTTGCTGAGGCACGTGGAGTCATAGAGAGTGCCTCCCCGCTGAGGCGACACTCAGGGGGAAACGGGAGGAGAAGAGTGGACTCGTCGTCTCGGGACGTGCGTTCCTGGCAGAAGGAACAAAGGCAAAGGCCCTGATGTTGCTGTGAACTTGAAACATTGGATGAAGAGAAAGGAGGCCAATTATGTGGCTGGAGTGGAGAGAGAAGGAGGGAGAGGGGACAGGGCCAGGGAGGTGGCAGACCCGCTGGGCCCTCGTAGGCCAGTCCAGGGCTTTGTCCTTTACGGCAGGGGAGACTGGAAATGGCTGGAGGGCTGTGAGCAGTGGAATGGTATGATCTGACTCATGCTTTAGAGCCGGGGCTGGACCAGGCTCGCTGTGGGTTCTTGTAAAGTTTTATGGGAGCACAGCCACCGCGTTCCCTTGCGTGTTGCCTGTGACGGCCCTGGCGCTGTGATGCAGGGTTGAGTAGTTGTGATAGAGACCCCGTGGCTCACAGCCTCAAATATTCATTATTTGGCTTTTGGAGGAAAGTAGGCTGACCTCTGCTTTAAAGGATCACTTTTCGTGTGAACCGTTGGAAGGATGGAGATGTCATACCCTGAGGGGGAGAGACTGAAGAAAGCCGGGCTCGGAGGGGCATCAGGGGTCTGGCTGGGGACTCTTGAGATACCTGTTGGAGGTAGATGAGTCTGCAGTCTAGGGGAGGGGTCTGGGCTAGAGTTGGAGACTTAGGACAGGTAAACATGTTGCTGGTATTTGAAGCTCTGAGGCTTGGAGACAGAAGAGGTAGGTCCAGGATCCGAGACTGGGCCTGAGAAGGAGCAGCTGGTGAGGGGTGGGGCGGTGGAGGGAGCCAAGGGAGCATGGCCTCCAGCAGCCGAGTGCAGAGCAGAGTAGCTGTGTCACATTTTGCCAGTGAGACAAGTTAAGGACTGGGGGTTGGCCTTGGGATGTAGCGCTGGGGGAGTCCTTTGGGGACCTTGAAGGGAGCTGTTTCCATGGAGTGGGCAGGGCTGCTGACGTGGTTCCGGAGAGACTGGAGACAGCAAGAACAGGCACCTTGGGGGGTTTTGCCATTGAGAGGTAGAGAGAAGCAGGGCAGCCAGCAGCCACACTGCCCGTGCATCTCGAGGGATTCCATGAACCGGGACGGTGGGTGTCTGCAGGAAGGTGGGGTAGTTGGTGGTGTAGACTCACAGCATGAGCTGCGAAGCTGGAGTTCTTAGGGAATAGAGAGAATGGTCTGGAAGTGTCAGTGAGGAGCAAAGGCGCTCACACATTTCCAGGCCCACGGTACAGGGAAGTAGGAGAGAAACATCCACTCTTGGGAGGCTGCAGGAGGAGCAGTGTTTGCCCAGGAAGGGTTGGAGACCGAAGTGGACGACTGTATCTGAGCGGGGGATTTTCAGAGTGGTTCAGGCCGGGGAGGTGACTGGGGGCCTCAGCCTGCCTGTGGTGGTAAAATAAAATAAAATGAGTGCCTGTTACTTACCGAACGCCACTGTCCACTTTACATACATGATCTAACTGAGTCCTCCCCGCAGTCCTCTGAGGCAGGGACACTGATTATTCCCATTTGATTGTTGAGGCGACAGTTACAGAGATAAAGGGACTTGGCTACGGTCATACTGTTGCTGACATCCCAACCCAGATCAGAACCAGCCTGCCTGATTTCAGAGCCTTTACTTTTCCCTCCTGTTTCTGGGCGCCTATCATATGATGCCGCGCGTATGGATTTTACGATGATCAGCATAGCCGGAGGTATTTTCCCTTTAATTTTAGGTTCTCCCTTGGGTTTACCACGGTCGAGCTTTTATGATAAGTTGGCGTCTGGTAGGATTGCTCTTCCCTCCCTCCTTCCTTTCCCAGCATCCTTCATGCATCCGTCTGCCCATGCAGGCACCTGTTCACGTGTTCAGTGACTGTTCCCTGAGTGCCTGCTGTGTTCCTGGCCTCGTGCACAGGGCGGAGGGGAGAGAGGGGCAGGAGACGCAGTCTCTGCCTTCCAAGGGCTCCCTGTCTAGCTGGGCCGAGGCAGGTAATTAAGCACATCAGCGCAGTGGGAGCGGGGGCGCTTGGGAGAGGAAGGAGACCACGCCAAGGGCACTGCCGCCCCTCCGAGGCCCTGGCACCTTGCCCAGGGCTTGCCCTTTGCACTTAGCAGTGTTTTGATTTCTTGCTGAGACCCGGGGGTGCCTCAGCCAGGTGCTGCCTCTGCAGCCTGGAAGGCCCTGGAGCCTCTCTGCTCGGGAAAAGTGGGCATGAGTCTCTAGAATTCATTTTCTCACTCAGGGTTTTTCGAGAGCCTGGACCTAAACCATTTCAGACAAGCTGCGGTATATTTATGCTTTTTATGTCCTGTTATGGCAGCTCGATAGATTAATTTTATCTTATAAATTGCATTTTGCCTCCCCGGTGTTTTTATTTTCCCTGTTGTATCTTTGTGTTCTTCTTAGTTGCTTGGCTAAGTTTCAAGCCTAGGGTTTTATTTATTCTTCTTTCTCTTTGTGGACGCTGTAGCCCAGGTCCTCGTGGGAGCAGCCTACCAGGACATCCCGGGAGAGCCAGAAGGACCCAAAGCCACGCCCGGCGTCTGGAGAGACAAGGAAAGGGACGGCGATCAGCGAGTCAGCTACGAGACCGGTCAGTGTTCACCCCCGTGCCCGTCGAACAGCTACGGCGGGCCGGGCACCACGTGGGGGTTTTATATAGAAATTATTACCAAGTCCTGCAACAGCCATCTTAGGGCGTCATCATTGTCCCCATGTCCGCTGTAATGTAAGAGGAGGCTGAGGTTTTAAAAAAGAATGGATCCAGGTCAACCCAGCTGGGAAGTAGGTGGACGAGTCAAGGTACAGTAGTAGGGTGTCTGAGCTTACAGTCCATTTGTCTGACACTTTTCTCCCAGGCAGCGGGCTGGGCTCTGGTGGTTCAGCCTCAGAGGACACAGGGCCTGCCCTCAGGGGCCTTGCCCTCAGCCAGCCATCCTCAGCTTCTGTGTGGTGCTGGCTGTTGTTAGGTGCACAGTTGACCTCCTGCTGCCTGGGATTAGGGGGTGGAGGCAGGTGAGGGGTGAGCCTGAGCTGACACCGGGTTTGGGGGTTTGGCAGGTGGGTCAGTGGGAAAGATACAGAGACGAGAGCGAGGCCCCAGGCAAGCTGCATCCTTCTCCCTAGAATTATGAAGTGTCACAGGCATACAGATAAGTACCAAGGATAATATAACAATATCCACAGTCCCATTCAACTGTGAGCAGATGCTTACAGTTTTTCTTTTACCTTAGATCTTTTTTCACCCTTAATTAAAAAAAAAAATCACCGTTAATGTGGCCCTGATTCACTCTGTAGGAAATCGTCGTCTTCAGGATCCTAAATTTGTCACGGGGTGGCCGTGGAGAACATGCGTCTCGGGGGAGCACCGAGCTGTGGGCCCTGCTCCCAGTGGCGTGTGCTTCCCAAGGCCCCCGGTCAGTGCACTGATTACATGTGCTCACAGGCTTCCGGGTGGTCTGGGCTTTGAGAGGAAAGCCGCTCTCCAGGTAATCAGCTGCCCCTTAGCTGAGCTGTAGAAAGGTCCAGAACTGCGGTGCTTCCTATGATGTAAATAGATGGTCCCGGGGACACGTGTTGATTTCTCGTTCACGGTTAGTTGGTTACTAAAGGCTTCCTGACGGAGTGGCAGGTTCCCTTTCCTCTCAAATCCCCATCACTCGTGACCTTCTTTCCTCTTTCTTAATGTGCTTGCCTCCGCCTGAATCTCCTCCGTTTAACTGTTGCCCAGTGGATCCCTCATCCTTTCAGTCTCTGCTTAAATGTCACTTTCCAGGGAAGGCCTTCTGGAACCTTCTCATCAGCCCGTCGAGTTTTGGTCTCGCAGCAACGTGCTCAGTGACCGCCCCCCGCCCCGAGGCTGGTCCTGCCTGTGATGCCCTCCCTGCTGGCTCTTCCTCAGTAGCTCCTGGACAGATGCTTGAGAACTGCAGGAAGGGGGGCCACAGTCATTACTGGCCTTTCCTCTTTCTTAATGTGCTTGCCTTGAGGGCTGAGGAAAGTCTTCCCTTGCTCATGCCCCAGAGACGGGGACCCCAGTTGCAGGAGGGATACATCAGGAGGCAGCATTCAGAGGTTTGGGTGCGGCCGCCAGACTTTGACGGGAGCCTCTGCTGCTTACTCACCTTGAACCTTGGGCAGGTTCTTAGCTCTAAGCCTCAGTTTCCTCTTCTGTAAAATGGGGTTATGAGTGATGCCTCACAGGGTTGTTGTGGCTGTTAAATAGACAGCATAGGTGAGGTGCTGGATGCCTGGGCCAGGTCCCAGCATGTAGTTATGTGTCCTGGTGCTTTGCTACACCTGCAGGTTCACACCGTACACTACGGCTTATAATCCTCCATCTCCCACACCCTCTATGCAGTGCTTTTTCAAATGGAAAAAAAAAAAATCCTCCTTTGGACCTTTATTGAGGGCTGCAGGGTAGAGACTGCAAAACCGCATGGCCATGCTGAGCTGTGAGACTTTCTGTGTTCTGGCCTGGGAGCCTAGAAGTCAGCTTCTTGCTTCTGCGAAGTCACAAATTGCTGTAGGTTAGGGCCACTTTTCAAGGCAAAATTATGAGTGTCAAGGGTCTGAGTGTGTTGTAAGGAGCAATGTTTAAAGTGGAGGTCGGAGTGCGAATGGGAGGATGACGCCTCCCAGCTGTGATGAGGGGGTGTGTGTCTAAACATCAGAGCCGGCCACAGCCTTTATCACAGAAGGGTGACTGTACGGGGCTTACCTTTGTCTTTGCCTCATACTTACTTAACGAAAGTCATCAGAGCTGATCTTTATTCCCATGAGCGAACATTGCTTCTTGCCATGTGAAACTCCATTATCATGAGGTTGTTATAGCAAAGATATTTCCTCGTCTTGGAGTGTGAGTCTCTGGAAAAAATCCTTGTTGAGATGTCCCCCTCCATCTCTCTTATACTCGGTCAGCCAGCAGGACTTACCGAGTACCTTCTCTGCTCCAGGCCCCATGCCAGACACTGGAGAAACAGAGATGAATAACGTGGTCTCCACCCTGAAGGACCTCAGAGACCAGTGAGTCCAACAAATTTTGTGCAGTAAAAATGCTCTGTTAGGAATGCTTCCTTGAGGTCACGTAGCAGCAGTTTTCTAAAATGAAAAGATTTATTTTATGGTATTTGCATCGTGAACAGAGAGACAAGAATGGGCTTAAAGCCACGAGGAGCAGTTGCAGAACCCAGAAATTGGAATAATCAGTCTGGTAAGGATTTGTGTGTGCTTTTCCTTGTGCGGGGTCTCCTAGGTCATCGCCTCCAACCCACATTGCTGCCTTGGCAGCGTTTCCCCACGTCCACAAGCCCTTGCTCACGAGCCTCCTATGATAGGCGTCCTCTTCCACCTTTGAACACTTTCAGGGAAGCAGAGGATATTTGTATTAGTTGGTCTCCTTTGCTACTGTGTGCCACACACTGTTAGCGTTTTTTGCAGATATTGTCCTATTTGATCCTAAAAACAAAAACAGAAGCCTTCGCAGGCAATCATGTTCTCTCCATTTTGCAGGTGAAGCTCCTGAGGCTCAGAGAGGCTAAGTCACTTGCCTAAGGTCACACAGCTAGTAAGTGGCAGAGCCAGAATTTGAAACCAGATCCACTGGATTTCAGAAATGGGTTTTTCTACTCTATTCTGCTGCCTCTCAAGTATGCAGACAACTCCTTGTATTGAGCTGAGCTGTCCCTGGACATTAGGCAGTGTGATGTGTGGTTAAGGACAGAAGCTCTAGACTCAGGCCTGAGCTTGAAGCCTCAGAACAAGCACATAAGACATCTCTGAGCAAACTGAGGCTCTGGGCAGTGAGTTCTTGCCTAAGTCTATGCAGCCAGCCAGTAGCAAAGCTGGGTGTGAGCCCTCTTCTCTTTGCCTTCAAAGCTGTGTATTCTTTCTTCAGCACCCCTCCACCTCCCAGAGGAGTTTCTCACATACCTGGGGATGTAAACGAGCTGTAAGGAAATATTTCCTGGCAGGATTGTGAGTCAGCCAGACAGCTCACTACAGGGGGCATCATGGCATCTCCCAGAAACTTGTAAACGTGGAAATGAGAAGACGACTCTCATCTGCTGTGGAATTAAAATTACTGGTCTTTGATGTCACTTCATTCATTCCCCAGTACTTGTCAGCCCTTCATTCACGTCTGGTCTAGGCTGGGCGCTGTATGAGACCCTGAGAATGTGAAGATGAAAGGCCAGTCCCTGCTGGGAAGGAACTTGCAGTCCAGTGAGGGAGAGAGGAATTCAAGTAACTAATTGCCATGTAAATAAACGAATAAACCAAAGGTCCGTGCTATGCTAGCGTCCGGCACATGGTGTGTCTGTCTCGGGTGTTATGTATAACGTTCTGTGGAAGCACAGAGGGGGGTGACTGTTTTGCATAGCTTGAAGATGGGCTCACAGAGGAAGGAAAATCAGATCTGGGTGTTGGAGGATGAGTAGGAGTTCACTGAGGAGGAGTAACGTAGGGGGCCAAGCATATTCCAGGCAGGGAGAACAGCACATGCAAAAGCATGGAGGTGTGAGCAGCCTGGTGTATGCAGGGAATTATGGTTAAGTTAGTAGGGACTCCCCATAGGTGTTGCGGGAGATGTTCCCGAAAAGGTTGCCTGGAACTAGATAAGGAGGGTCTCAGATGCTGTGAGAAGTAGTTTGGATTTAATCCTCAGAATAGTAGGGATATGGATGAGTTTTAGGTGGGGGTTGGTGGTTATCATGGTTGAATTCACTTTTTAGAATAGTCGCTCTGAGAAAGAGGATGGATTGAGAGGGAAGAAGGAAGGAATAGAGCAGAGGGGCTTGTTAGGAGGCTCCCGCAGTGGTCTCTGCTTGGCAGTGGCTGTGAGGAAAGAAAGAGGGCATGGATTTCAGCACTGTAGACAGACATAAATATGTTTTGATTTTCAGACTCCGAAATTTACCAGCCTGATGACCTTGCCATCTTGCCACTATGTGAAGAGAATCCTTCGGAAGATTTTCCAGGCCCCACTTCCGTAGCTACATACTTGAGTTCTAAGAGTCAATTTTCCACTAAAGTCGGTGTGGTTGAGACTGATCAGCTCGAGGACATCGATACCGCGAATGATCAAGAAAACTTAAAACAGAAAATCTGTGACTTGGAGACTGAGCTCGATGTCTACCGGAATTTCATACTGCAGCTTCAAAAGCACTCCCAGTTCAGCGAGGCCATCATCACAGTTTTGTGTGGGAGAGAAGGGGCCCAGGACAGCTTGAACAAGTCCAAGAGCAGCGCTGATGAAGAAGAAATGACCTTTTCAAGTTTGCGCCAAGTACGTTACGTGAAACACATGAAAATCCTCCACCCGCTGGCCCCAGAGATGATTGACAGCAGGTCGTTCGAGAGCCTCAGACAGCAGCTGGTGGACCAGGAGTACGAACTGCAGAAGGAGCAGAATTTGAACGTGAAACTTTTTGGCGAAATCCATAACCTGCAGAATAAGTTCAGAGACCTCTCACCCTCAAGGTACCTCCCACCTCTGCCTTCTCTCACATTTAAGCCTGCAGTTCCCCCACGTTGCCACTGGGCAGGTGTCCCTGAGCTAAAAGGGGGTGCTTCCCCGCAGTGGGGTCCAGACTGTGCTGGGGAAGGCTTGATGGCGCCGCTAAGGCAGCTGCGCCTGTGGGGAAGTGACGTGCGAGGCCACAAGGAACAGTGGCTGTGCACCTAGTAGTTGTGCGTCTTCTGAAATCGGCTGAGCAAGTTTTGCCCTCCGCAGGTTGGGGGCTCAGAGTGAAGGTTTTATACCCGTCACTTGGTGAGTTATAGCACGTTTGCTGAATGGCAGTGTTTACTCCTGACCCTGTTAATGGCTTTTACTGAGCTGGGAGGAGAGGGTGGGGAGCTGAAACTGATGTCCTAGGCAGGGTGGGAGGGAAATAAATATTTTCCATATCTTTACCCTTTAAGGTCATCTTGGAGAAATAAGCCTGTGTTGAAAGAGAATTCTTAGGTCACAAAGATATGTTTTATGGGCATAGATATATGCAGTTTTGCTTCACGAGATATGACAAACTCGGGATCATTTGTAAAGTTGACCTTCATTTGTCACTAATTTGAGACAAACACATCGTTCTGAATTGTCAGAAGCTAGAGTGCATTTTTCAAAACTTCCCCAATGGTGTGACTGAAGGCAGCTGGTGTTTATTGAAAGGCAGTTGTGTCAGACTTTTCTTACTTAATCCTCACAGTCACCTGAGAAATAGGTGTTCATAAACCCTGTGTTTGTGGATGAGGAAGTGGAGCCTCAGAGAGGCTGTCGTGACTGGGCAGGTGGCCTGGGAGGGTTCGCAGAGCCGGCTGGTCCCACACGGACGCGCAGGCTCTTTCTCATCCATTAACCTGGCCCCGCCTGCAGTGCTGCTGTCACGTGATCTCTCTGTGCTTACGTGGGGTCGAAGGTGGTCACCAGGCGTCATTTCAGGGAACAGGGAACATGGTGGATGAAAGGGTCAGGGTCTCTGCAGAGCCACTCTGGGGCCAGCTTCCTGTGCCCACAGGTGGTAAGGAAGATGGAACCACGCTGCCCTGAACTTGTGTTTTCCTCAGCGCCGACTAGTACTTGTCGGCTCACGTAGGAAAAGACAGATGTGGCATCAGGAGGCGGTGTTGTATAGACAGAGTTGGGCTCTGAAGGCAGAGCTGCGTTTGAGTCAGAAGTCTTCACTGTTTAACCAACTTTGCCATCTCCGAGAGTCAGTTTTCTCTCCTGTGAACGGGGATGTTCATACAGTTGTTGGGAGATGGAGAGGAACAGATAACTTATAAAAAAAACACCTGATTCGGTGGCTGGCGGGTCATAGACACGCCCCCCCCCCCCCCCCCCCCAAGTAAATGGCTTACGGTTATCCTCTGACCTTTCCCTTGAGAGACCAGAGTCCTGTTTTTGTTTTCCTGCCTTAGTTTCTTTTTTGTTCTTTGTGAGCATTTGTGCTGGGTCCCCCGACCCTTGGAGCACTTGATTCTACAATTCGGGGTAGTATTTTTGAAGAGTGAATGGAAACTAATTGTTCTCCTGAGTCCTTGCCAATCTGTACTTTAATTGGGGGCTTCAGAAGGTTAAAAATATTGCAGAAGAACCTCTGTTCCAGCATTTGTTGGCTGTTTTGAAATTGAAGGAGGAGTGACCTTGTACAGTTGCAATTTTTCTGAAAGTATAGATACTTGTACAGCTGCAGGATTTTCAAAATTGTGCTCTGTCATTTTTCCAATTAGTGTTAAGGTCACGGAAATTCAGTTCTAAAATGGTCCAAGCATTTTCTTTTCCCTCCTTTATCAGATACGATTCGTTAGTTCAGGCCCAAGCCAGGGAGCTCTCCCTTCAACGACAGCAGATTAAGGACAGCCACGGCGTCTGTGTCGTTTATCGTCGGCACATGGACACCGTGATCAAGGCGTTTGAGGAGCTGCTGCAGGCCAGCGACGTGGATTCCTGTGTGGCGCAGGGTTTCCAGGAGCAGCTGAACCAGTGCGCGGAGCTGCTGGGGCAGCTGGAAAAGCTGTTTCTCAAGGGTGAGTGGGGCGAGGGACTGCGAGTCCTGAGGCACACCCAGGATTGACCCAGGGCTTCTTGGAGGGGCCCAGGGGGAGCTGACTCCTTGACCTCACCTTCCACCCCTCTGCCCTGTCGGGGTGACGGCAGAGCCCCACTGGCCGCTGCTTCCTTCTGGCGGCCGCTTCCATGTGGTTGGCGGTCTGCCTCGTTCCAAACCCGGGGTCCAGGGGAGGGGCCTCAGGGGCCAGGCTGGTGAGGCAGCGCCATGTGGTTGCCAGTTCCTCCGGGTTTTCAAGAGAAGATGGAAATGGGGGTTTGGTGGGTAAAGACTCGTGGGTTTTAAATATTGGCATCAACAAACAAGCAAACAAGAAAACCCAGACTTGGTTAAAAACATATTCAAGGGTCAGAGGTGGGCAGAGGAAGGACAAAAGAAAACCTTTGCTAAACATTTGCTACACGCTAGGTACTTTAATAGATATTATCGCATTACAATTAAAAATAATAATTTGCATTTTTGAAACTACAACCGAGATCTCCCTTATACCTTCATCCAGCTTCATCAGTTTTGCCACGTTTGCTCTATCATTCCCTCTCTCTCTAGATAGATAGATAGGTAGATACCTACATATATACATTCGCACACATTATTGATAATCTTTCCTAACCCAGTGAGAGTGGATGTGGGTGCTCCTTCTTCCCTGGGGAAATCTCTTCCTCCTCTGGCTCCTAAGAAAACACCATTCAGAGTCAGTTCTCCTGCCCACCCCGCTGGCTGCCCCTTTGAAGCCCTGCCTTCAGCGCCTGTTCCAGATCTGAGTGGGTTTCACCCCTCACTGCTGCCATAGCTCCAGCTGCTGCCTTCATCTCACCTGGGTGGTTGCAGTCCTCTCCTCTGGCCTCTGTGCTTCCACTCTCGTCCCACAGCGGTCCATTTTCCCTGTGGTCAAAGTGGCCTCTACGGAGTGTAAGTCAGGTCAGGACCGCTCTCTGCTCGAAATCAAAGGCTTTCCTTTGTGAGTCGTAAGGGTCACCTTAAATCCTGGATGCGAGGCCTTGGCGCAGTGCTTGGTGCGTCACCCTGCAGTCCTGAGCGCCTACTAGCATCTGTACTTGTTGTGAGCCTGGGGGCTTCATCCTCAAAACACCTTGATTTACATGAGGAGCTTGGCCTTAACAGAGGGAGGTCAGTTGCTCAGAGTCACAACTGACTTGGCAGAACCTGGATTCGACCTCAGTCTTCGTGCCTTCATGCATCCACACAGATGGTTCACGAGGGTCCACGTGTGTTCAGTGTGAAGCCCAGATAGAACGTGGGGTAGGTTGGCCTCCTGGGCCCAGGGAATGTTTTTCTCCGTTTTTACATAGCGCTCAACAACTTAGGCACGTCGCAGGCAGATTTTCTAGTACCAGCTCCCAGCACCTGTGGAGGCCAGGACACTGGAGCACTTGACTTTTTCCAGCTTTACGACATCCACTTTCTCCTGGCTAAGGTTTTCCAAATAAGCTAGTTTCCATTTCATTATTGGAGGGAGAAGTGGGTCCTCAAGATAGAGCTGTGTCTTCCTGGCCTGAGGCATTTTCCCTCTGTCTCTTTTCTTCCTGCAAGCCCTCGACTTGGGAGTGGGAGGCTGAGAGAGACTGCCTCCGGCACCAGGCGCCCTCCGTCCCTCATCCACCGCCTCCCCTTGATCTATTTGTTAGTTATTTACCTTGACGAGCCCAAGGAGGTCTCACTTCTTGTTTCCTAGGGGTTCTGGAAGCAGAAGTGTTTCAGGCTCAGCAGACCACGTAAACACAGAACTTAATTCTCTTCTACAAAAGATGTAAAAGTCTTAGGTACCTCACTACAGCAGCTCTTTTTCTTAGAGAATAAAATGTAACAGAGGTGGGTCTTTCTGGGATGGGATCTGAAGAGTCTGGCTACTGAATTATGAAATGAGCTTACCATAAAGTAATTTTATATTTGAGGTAGTTGCATAGCATGAGTTCTTAAAAAATTTAAATATAGCCTTTTTTAAAATTAATACAAAGCAGTACATATTTATTGTGGAATAACAGATAAGTGAATACTCCCATAATTGCATCATTTATACAGCAAAACATAAACACCCTGGAGTGTATACTTTCCGGACCTTTTTTATACGTATGTGTATTTTTTGTGGAAGTAGGAGGATTTGCAACCTCTCCCTTTGTTCAATTATAGTTAATAAATGTTAATCTATGTTGTAAGTTTTAGTGGCTGCAGATCATTCTATTGTATGAATGTACCATAATTAATCATTCCCCATTCGATGGACACTTAGGTGGTTTCCAGTTGGGGGCTATGATAAAGGACAGTGGGTTGGAATCTTTGTGCATAGCCTTGCTATTTCTTTAATGATATTTAATTGGTAGAACCCAAGAAGTAGGATGATAGCATGCTTTTTTAATGCTGCTGAGTGAGGGTTAGAGGTGGGATTCTTGCCTCACTTCATAGGCTAGTGGGTTCACTAGGGGGTCTGGAACCCTGCGAGATTTTGTGAGTATGGGTGTTTTCTGGGGTGATGGTCTGTAAATTTTAGATTCTCGAAGTGGATTGAGACCCCATATAGATCAAGGACTGGTGTTGCAGTCCCAGGTTTTCCATCATATCCTTGTCCATGGTACTGCTGAGAGCAGTAGCATAAGTCAGGAAGGCAGTGTTTTTGTCATGTATTTTCGAGTGAGCGCCGAGGAAGATGGTGGTGAGATAGTCCTTGTCCTCAGCGAGCGCACTGTGTGTGTCAGGGTTTAGCCACATGAGTAGAAGACACTGCTGGGATCCCTTCCCTTGGCACTCCTTCACCACAGGGATGAACCCGAAGCATCCGTTTTTTTTTTTTTTTTTCTTTTTTTTAAATTAATTTTTATTGGCGTATGGTTGCTTTACAATGTTGTGTTAGTTTCAAGTGTACAGCAAAGTGAGTCACTTATACGTACACATACATCCAGTCTCTTCTAGACTGAAGCATCCATTTCCTTCAAGGCCTTCCACGGTCTGCCTTTCCCAGCCCTCTGACCTCAGAATCATGATGATGGTGATGGTGAGGAAGGAGAACCGACGAGGAGGGCTGGTCTTACTGTGTGCCAGGCATCGTTCACAGCCCACTATTTAATATCCTCATTTAATCATGAGGCACAGAGAGCTTAATTTACTTGCTCAAGGTCACACAGGAAGGGGCCGAGTCCGGATTTGAGCCCAGGCAGCTTGTTTCCACATCCTAACCTGACCCCCATGTGGTCATGCCCCTCACACTCCTGTCAAATTGGATGTCCTGGTCAAACATTGCCTTGGACCTGGCTTTGCATTTCCTTTTCTAGAAGGCTTTTATGCCCTCTCCTTTTCTCAAAATCCTGCCTGTCCCCCAGGAAGCTTCCTTTGTTTACTCCAAGTAAAAGCAAACCTGTTCATTTTCTTTATTTCCGGGTTGTTTGTAGCTTGCACATAGCATTACGTCTGGCCTTGTGATGGGGGCCATGTGCTGGGGTGGAGAGAACAGAACCTTTGGAACTTGAGTTCAAATCCCAGGTTTGCAGTTAAGGGTCAGATTTCTTCTCTGAGGTAATAGCACCTGTCTGGCAGGGTTATTGGTGAGGATTAAATGAGATTGTTAAAGCATCTGGTGTCCTGCCCGGCCAGTAGGGGGAGCTCAGGAGGTGACAGCAGTGATTTCTTGTGGACATATTTTATTTCTCCAGAGCATAAGCTCCTGGAAGGTGGGGGCCTTGTCTTCCTCCCGACCTAGGAAGGGGCCAGACATGTGCTGCCCACTCAGGATTTGATGATGCTACTGGGAGTTTTATGTGGTATGGACCTGGTTCTGGGGTGCCCTTGGATGAAATGTCCTCTGCCTCTGTCTGGCACGCATAGTTGAGCTTGGAGGGAGGCACCTGTGACCTCTGAAGGGGAGGCTTCCAGGACGAAAGGATATTGGAGCTCAGTCTTCCACACTGGGGGGATTCGTGGCTCCTGGGGAAGGGTATCTTAGGAGTGGCGATGGGTCGTGCAGTCTCTGGGCAGCCTTGTGCTCCAGGCTGTCCTCTCAAATGGAGGGCTTTCTCCCCTGAGTGTCCCTGGAATCTGCCCTCCACGCAGACCCTTAGCTTTTGCTTACCTTTATAAAGCAGTTCTTTCCTGCCTCGAAGGTCTAGCTCAGCTGACACCTCCTCTGAATCCTCCGATGGCCAAAGCTGGATCGTGCATGCTTCCTTTGTGTGTCCTCCCACAGCATCCCGTGCTGCCCCTTGTCACAGTGCTGTCGTGTAATTGGGTCCACTGTCCCCACTCAGCTGTGAACTCACTGGGGGCAGGCCCCTCATTCATCTCCTTATCCTCAGTGTTGGACACAGGCACCTGGGAGGAGGTCCATAAATATTTAATACGAATTACCAGTGAGATGGAAAGGAAGAAACATTTGGGTCATGTAGGAGATGCCAGGCTCTGATATTTGAACTTAATGTTGTACGATTGATGGGTTTTGAGCTAGGGAGTACTGCTTCAAAAGAGGCTTCTTACATGGTGACTGCGTACAGAGGGGTCGGTGCGGGGAGGGGACTGAAGGCGGGTCCACCAGTCACAAGCCTGTGCTGCATTGTGATTCTCGTGCTTGTTCAGCTGTGTGTTGGTTAACTAGATGTCTTTTTATTTGAAAAGATGAAACCACCCCCACTGCCACATACTCTACGGCTTTTTAGGTGTAGCAGTAAGATTTGCCTGAGAGATGGGAGCAGTGTTTCCGTGACATGCTTCCTAAGCTTCTGGAATAGCCTGACAGATGGTACCGTCACCTGTGTGAAGGCAGATTCCACCAAGAAATTGAAGTATCAGTTGTACCAAAGATCCCTCTATGAGTCCCACTATAACAGTTTGTCATTTTTTTTTTTAAGGACTTTTGTTGAGATAATTGACATGTGATAAACTGCATATATGTCATTTGGTTTTAAAGAACTCTGATGGAAGGGAAACGAGAGGAGTACAATTGTTAAGTCATAATAAGCTCCCCAGAGCATCCCTGATTTGAAGAAGGGGAACCCAGTGTTGCTGGTCAGGGACTCCTTCTGTTTGGACTTTGTTAGGAGTCAGGGAGAGTTTTTTTGCTGGTTTTTAGACGAGTTTACGGTTAGGCCAGCCAGAATGCTTGAAGTCTGCTCTGGGCCAGGTGTAGTCCCTGAGGTGCGTGCTTCTAAAGAACAATGGTAGATGCGAGGCAGATGTCGTGTGATTATTTGCCTGGCTAGTACACGTAGAGCCCCTGAGCTCTTTGGGAGGCCAGGCTGGGCAGACGGCCCGTCCTTGGAGTCTAAAGGGCCAAAATCGTATCATTAACTGAACATTAGTAAGCAGGCCTCTGCAGGGGTAAAGAAAATACCGAGTGAGTTCTTCTTTTAAGGTACACTCATCCCTGCCTGTTTGTGGTGGGACTTCAGTCAGAGTTCTAGAATCCGACCAGTCAGGTGTGTCAGCTGTGGCTTCCCCCTTGAGGAGGGATGCAGAGGACAGAGGGGGAGCCCTTGAGAGCATCCCCTGGGGTGCCGTCAGCCTCTCCCTACCCCTTTGGGAGTCCAGATATCACGGCAGCTTTGGTCAGGATGGAACCAAGAGGATGGAGACGTAGATTCGTGGTTAGGCAGCTGTGAGAACACCTCCATCACCCTTGCTTCACCAAATGTGCAGTAAGGTAGTTGAGAGTGGGAAGTGGGGCGACTGGGAGAGAGGAAACATTCAACTTGCTGGATTTCTCATCTTTACCTTAAAGCGGAGATCCCGACGCTGTGCCCCGTTGGATCGTTTTGAGGCCTGAAGGAGACGGTGGCTACCGAGGAACGGTCCTCGGGGCCCATTCCCGGAGCCCGAGCCCTGCGTGGTGCTGGCGCCCAGGGCCCGGCCCGGTGGGTGGAGAGGGAGCCCTGGCCGCCACCCAGCCGGCCTTGGGCATTGGTGGGCGGCACCCACAAGACATAGAGCCAATGTGTGTGTCTCCTGCGATCTTTTCCTCTGAGCTGTGGTGTTTGAGAACTTCAACTTTTAGAAGAAGTTTTGAAAATGGTACGTGTGGGTGCAGTTTAATTATAGTCTCATTTTTCCAGTACAGCTATAGAAGGTTTGTTTTTCTCTTTAGCCACACGTTCGTTTCTTCAAAGAGCTCCTCCCAGTCTGCAATTTCCAGAGTTCTGAAGTATTTCTAAAATAGTCTATGGCCATACCACCCTGAACACGCCCGATCTCGTTTAAAATAAAGTTGTTTGTCTCTGAACTCTGGGCCCACGTGCTCCTTTCAAACAGCACACGGTGACACACAGGGGGAGGAGAGCACTGTCCCCAGCTGCGTTCTGAGGCTCATTTTGTTTTCTTTTGTCATTTCTTCTAGTCGTTCCCCCCCCGCTGCAGACACCGGCTTTTTCAGCTGCCCTCACAGCCTCCTTTTCTTAGGAATCCCACTTCTGAGAGCCTTTCCAGAGAACATAATTTCAGTGCAGATAGAACTGTATTCGCAAAGATTTTTATTTACTTTATAAAGGTGAAAAATTGGAGAGGGTCTAGACATCCGCTAGGGAACTGGCAGAAACTGGTTCACGTCCGCCTCCAAGGGGAATGTTCACATACTCATTAAACACGTTTCTAAAGCAAATTTGGTAAGAGAAATGCTCATAGTAAAGGCCAAAGTGAAAAATTAAGTCACAGTACAGTAACACCCACGTCAAAACGCATGGAAGGAGAGCCAGTAACGCGTCTGTGGCGGGTCCCTGGAGGGTGGTGATCTTCTTTTTCTTGATTCTGTTACCCGTTTCCCATAACAAGCCTGTGTTCTGTTAGCATCAGAGTTTTAGAGAAGGAAGAAGAGCCTGTACCCAGCAGCGCCTTTGTGATTGCTTTTTAGATTCAGTGCTGTCACCTTCCTCCTGGAACTAGCGCCAGAGCAGTGATAAGTTATGAAGGAGGAGTCTATAGTCTGAGTGGTATCCTTGGTAATCCTGCTTTAAATAGCCGGGCCTGTTATAAAGAGCATTTAAACAAATGGAATAGGGCTTCTCCAAATGGATGATTAAAAAATTATTAGGGAGCACTTTTTTTTTTTTTTTTTTTTTAATATTTTCCTTCTTGATGTTATTTCTGCTTCCAGGAAGTTCCGTTGAAGTGGAAATGAACATCCAGAAAGAACTGAGAGAGAGGTAAGTGTGTAGTGTTGGGGTAAGAAGACGTTGCGGGTTCGTTTTGCTTGCCAGCATTTTGAGTCTTCTGCTCCCTCCTGTTCTATTAGTTTCCTGTGTCTTGTAAATAAAGCATAAACACCTGTGAAACTGACAGTGGTCATAGAGAACCAGGAGTTCATGCCGTGTCCCCCGCAGCCTTCATTTGGTTGCGTTAGGTTGCTCTGGGCGTTTCTGTCGGGTGATTTTACCCAGATGACACATTCTTACTGTTGGCTCCTGGGTACCTGCAGGATGAATTCCAGACTCCTGAGCCTGACCCATCTTTCCTTTCCATCATGTACCCCGTGCTTCAGTCTTAATCTGACTTTTGATTATTCTCCAGACCATGCCTGTACACCAGTGGTACACTCTGCCTTCTTCCTCTTATAATGTAAAAGACCCCCTTCAGAGTCAGTTCACATAGAAACGGACCTTGCTCTCCCTGGCATCCCATCTCTCCACTGCATCCCAGGATCAATGATCCATCCTATAGCACTTGGCATATAAATTACACTATAGCACTTAGCACATGGTGTTATAATATTTTCCGCATTTATCTTTCCACGCCCAGGATTCCTTGAAAGAGGTAAGGAGACAGCATTAACTGGGTATGGTGTGTGCCAGCTGCTGTCCTCGGATTCACATCCACTGTTTCTGACCCTACAAGGTGAACGTTATTGTTCCCAGTGTGGGATGAGGAGCCTGAGGGTCAGAGCTGCATACTTGCCCTTAAGAGGCAGAACTGGGATTTGAACTTGAATCTGTTGTGCTCTAACACCTCGGCTCTTATTGCTACTCCACATTGCCTTTTGAGGGCAAAGACTTTCTTTAATATCTGTACACCTGCTCCAGCCCCAGCTATCTGGCGTGTGGTTGGAATTTTTAAAAAACACTCATGGAATGAGTGGATTGCAAACACACTTAGCTTGCCGCTGTGGCCAACTGGAAATGCCAAGGTCTCGCCCTCCTCTGTTGACTTGTTCAAGGTTCTGACTGTTGTTAGTGCTATTGCTGCTTCCTTCCTCTTTGGAGCTGCCACCCTTTGGACTGCTGGGGGCAGAATAAAGAAATAGAGACCCGTCTGGGACGCAGAGTTTTAGATTTTATTGGCGTCACGAAGGCCACCAGCATCGTTAGAGTGAGCAGGCAGGGAGGTGTCACGGCTCACTGGAGGACATTTTATTCAGGGCCTCTGTAAGTTTAGAAGAAATTCTCCCACCACAGTGTTCTCAAAGATCCCTCCCAGTTCAGCCCCCACTTCCGTCCTGATAGTAACAGGTCACGTCCCATCGGCGGGCTGCCAGAGGGCAGTAAGGGTCTCCCCGAGTAGAGATAGTCTTAGCCGAGATCTGAAGGATGCGGCTTGGGGGCGGGGCTTGTTGGGAGAGTGTCCACCCCCCGAGGTGAGGGAGATATGGCCCCTTTGAGCTGCGGGGCTGGTGAGGCTGAAGAGGCAGGCAGGGCTGCCTTGGGCTGGTCCTCAGATACTGTATTAAAAGCCCAAATCCTGTTCTGCAGGAAGAGGGTAGCCTTTGAAGGAGGAGAAGCTGGAGCTAGACATGATCAGACTGGCCATTTTGAAAGCTGACCACGGTTGCTTGGAGAAGGGGCTGGAAGGAAGCAAGGGGCTTCTTTCAGCCTTCCTCAGCCATGTGTCACCCTTCCCGTTTCTGATAGGTTTGTTTCTTTTCCTTCTGTTCTGCTGTTTTCAGCTGTAGGCTGAGCACTCATGTGGGTCACTCCTAAGCTAATTAAATGGGTACCCTCGGCCCCTTCCGCACTTTGCAAGGCAGCCGCACCCCGCGCATGCATCACACTGTCGAGCGAAGTTGCATCTGGTGTTTTCCTCTTAATGAGTGCATTGCAGCTTTGAGGTCCTTTGCTTTCGTCTGAGCTCATGAATAATGAGACAAGAAGTAATAGGAAAAACTAGGAGGAAAAAAGAGCTTAAATTAAGGAGCTTATCTGTGGGCTATCTATTCACGTGGGCTCTTCACGGAGTTTAGGGTGTTTTTCCTCCTAGCTTAGGTGGCCCTTGGGAAGTACAGCTTAGTAACCACATGATTGCCTGAATGGTGATGTTGGTGCCTGCTTGGGGACCACGAGGGTTTTGGGATTTTTAAACCTATAAGTCCACCTCACGGGTTTGGGTTAGCCCCCCACATTCTTCTGGGGCCTTGGAGCCAGACAGAGCTTGGATTCAGATGTGAGCTCTGCTGCGTACAAGCTGTGAGACGGTGGGCAAGGCTCCGATGCGCCTCCGTCCCCCACGGCTGTGAATGAGGACGGTCCTCCCTGCCTCAGAGGGATCCTGTGAGGACCCAGGAGGATGGTGCGTGTAAAATGCCTGGTACACAGTGGCCAGTTGGTAAGCAGGTGCCGCTGACTCATGCCCTCCTCGAGGTCCCTCCACCACCAGCCAGATGGTGGCTCCCTCTCCTTCACCGGCTCCAAATCAAGACCACTGAGCCCTTTTTCGGTTTGTTTTTAGAATACGCTTGCTAAAAAATGCTCTAGGGAGACAAAAAGGCTCTAGAGCACCATTGTGAATATGCATAAATGACAAAGTGTTCTTAACTCGTGGTCCTGGTTGGGGATCTTAGTGTGGAAAACGATTTCTTTCACTCCTAATGGTCAAGGCTTGAGGAAGACAACCTAAGCTACCAGCGCATTCTCCCTGAGTCTCCTGCGCCCTCAGCCTCTCGTGCGCTGTCCGACTGTCGTGTGCTGTCCGACTGTGAAATGTCCGAGAAGTCCTCTTTCTCACGAGACCAGAAACAAGACAGTGAGACCGAGAAGACTTCAGTCGTGGCGAACAACTTTTCTCAAGGTAAGCCAAGCTTCACTAAGCGTCGCAAACCTAGCCAAGATTTCCTGGTTTGAACGATAATTTGCCATCTTGCCTTTGTACCAGAGCAGAGTGTAGTGACATTTGAATAGTTACTAGATGAGAGGAGATCCTGGGGGGGCCCAAGCCCGTCGTTCAGAGTATCATTTATCACTGGGGAGAGCTATGGTGGCTGAAAGTGTTGGAGATTGGGGAAAAGTCATTTTTATTTTTAATGATGACTTGTTACATGACTTGCCATTTCCTTGCTCATCTGGCAATGGCAGGCTGGAAAGCACCGGGGTTAGGGATCAGTTCCAGGTCTGGTCCATTTCTTGTGGTTTCTTTCAAGCTCTTCCTAAGGCCGTGTCACGTTGCGGACCTTGCTTTGAGTTGTACAGGAGCCTGAGAGTACCTAACCCCCTGTGTGGAGATTTCGAATTCCGTACATCTACTGTGTTTCTCTTTAGTGTGACCCTTGGCCCTTTGGGTCAGCCCTTGTCCTGCCTCTGACCGTGGAGCCGTGGGCTCAGCTGTCAGAGTCGGCCTCTTATGGCGCTGCCTGCCCTCGAGCTCCCCTTTATCCCTTCCGTTCGCAGTCTTGATTACCTCCTGTTGGGCACTGGGTAGGGCTTACTGTTCTTAAGTTCAAAGGATAGTATAGACCAGAACAGATAGACCTTTTCCAGTAAAAGGCCGGATACTGTGTATTTTAGGCTTTGCAGAGCATGCAGCAGAAAGCAGCCATAGGAAATACGTAAATGAATGAGTCTGGGTACGTTCCAATAAAACTTTATTTACCAAAACAGGTGGTGGGCAGATTGGACACAGGGGCCAGGGTTTTCTGACCCCTGATGTAGACTCTGGACCTCAGCTGACATCCTCTGGTCTCTCCTTTTTCCAGTGGGTTGTTTGCAGGGCTCCCAGAATGGACCCAGAGAACAAATCAGACACCTCCCTGCTAAAAACTCTTCGTTGACACCTGATCACATAGAACAAGGGTTTCAAAATTTTAAAATCTTTCTTAGCAACAGAAATCCCCCTTTGCCTTTTTTTTCCAGATGAAATTGAATATATGAAAGATATGTAAAATATATAAAAGAGATATATTTTTTCCCAAAGGAGTGGAGCCTTTATCCCCAGTGGTGGCCTCTGAGGCTCCTTTAGAGTACTCAGGGCCCAGAGGAGCACAGTGTGAAAACATACCTAGAGCATGAAGTATACGTGTTCGACGGTACCTCAGGTGTTAGCAGGGGTCCTCCAGTAACCACGTACTAGATGTGCTTTCTTTGGATTTCTGGCTGTATCCGCCTGCAGTTTCTGTGTACTTGGTTTCTCTCGGTTATTTCTGGCTCTACTTTCTGCCTTCTGCTTTAGGTCAGACCATGAAATTGCTTCCCTGTCCCTAGTGCCACCTCCTGCTGCCTGAGACCACTCCCACCGGGCCTTTGTGGGAGGAGCAGAAGGGGGCGGGGTTTACAGTGCTGCAAGCCTGATCATTGACCTGGGAACATTTGTGATCCCTGTTCTTTAAAACCCTCCCGCTGCGGTGGAACCAGGCACTTCCGCTTCCTCCCTCAGCCTGCCCCTCTTTTTTTCACTCTCTACCTCATCCACCACCCCAGCCCTGGCTTATTTCCAGCGTAGAACCATTTAGGCATCTCTTTTTACTTCTTATTCCTCTAAGGACCTTGGTCTTCTCAAGTAGATTATCAGGCACTTTCCTGAATGGGGACAGTGCTCTCTGGAGCCATCCTGATTAACCCACTGTTAGCTTTTTTGGGTTTGTTTCTCTTTAGACTTTTGGTCTCTGCATCTGTTTTTCCTTTTGTCACGCTTATAACCTGAGCAGAGAGAGAATTTAGTACTTGTGCTTTTTTCACTTAGCATTATGTCATAAGCTTTCTGACATGTTACATAGCATCATTTCCAGTGGCTTTGGAATAGTCCGTGAATGGCTGAACTGCAGTTTTCCTTATGTTCCCCTGTTGCTGAACATTTAAGTCATTTTCTAAAATTTCACAATTGTGAACAGTGCTGCAGGGAGTATCTTTGAATGTGAAGCTTTCCCCTTATTTCGGGGCATTTTCTTAACCCAGATTCTATAAATTGGAACTGCTAGGCAAAAGGTAAATATACTGTTGGTGGTGGTGGTTGCTTCTTGCAGGATTTACGGGTTTAAAGAGTCAGCATCTGTCAGAAGGGTATTATTGTAAGAGGGACAGATATTTTTCTCCTGTGTTGTTAAGACGAGTATAGTATTTCCTTCTGCCCAGTTAGGGCTGCATAATTAACAAGTGGTGTCCACTTCGACCAGGAGTGTTTCCTTAAGCCCAAGTGATGATTCCAGCTTCCAGCCAGGCTCAGCGGAAGATGTGTTGTACCGATCACTGCTGAGCATTTTTGCCCCAGAAGCCGGCAGTGTGTGGCGTGGATACACCAGCACGGAAGGCTGCAGTCAGAACAGATAAGTTCCTGGCTCACTCAGATGTGACTGGCTGCTGGAAGGTTTTCAGGGCAGCAAGGCAGGAGCGGGAGGTGCGGTGCCGTGCTGCTTCAGTATATTGCAGGCAGGGTCCGGAGACAGTCCACCAAATGACTTGCCACACTCCTGACATTAATAGGAGATAGCTGAAGATCTGGGAATTAAGTCATCTCATAAACATTCAAATTCATGGCAAAATTACTATTTAATTAGGAAAAGATCTGTAACATTGTGCTACTTTTAAGTGAAAGTCATTTTGGAGGAATTAAAACTGGGTCATAACATTAGTATAATGTTTTAAAACAAACATTACCAAGACATACTGAGTATACCCTAATGGATGAATTAAAGACAGTTTTGCCTTTGGATACTTAATGTGATTATGCTGTAAACACTGATTCTAGAAACCTACCTCTGGGTTGGAACTGTGCTTCCTTCTTTCTTTGTTAAAGTGAGATGTGGCAGAGGCTGAGAAAATAATGCATGCTCATTTTTAAAATGCAGAAAATTTTAATTTTTATATGTTGGTAAATACTATGTTAAGATGTTATATAAAAGTTTTGAGAAGCCTAAGATCTGCCACCTAAAGGCAACCTCTGTTAATATGTAGATGTATTTCCTTCTTTTGCATATGTGTGTCTTTCCTGTCTGCAGATTTTTAAACAGAGTTGTGATTATGCTGAAAAACCCATTTTGTATTTATATTTTTTCATGATATTATATGGTCTTTATAATATAATTTTAATGGCTGTGTAATGCTGCATCATAAGGGATGTAACGCAGTTAACTTAATCATTTGAGTTATTTTCAGTTCTGACTGTTACAAATAGTGCTGAGATGAACATTTCCATACATTCTGGGAAATGATTGTCAGCATCTCTGGTGATCTCTTTCAGTAGATTCCTAGAAGTAGAATTATTTGGTAAAAGACACTGGAAAGAACCTTTCTAAGGCTAGTGATAAAAGTAGCCCCCAGAGTCATACATGTTTATCCTCAGGCTAACAGGATGTACTCCTGGAGAGCACCCTTCTCACCATCCTCACTAGCGTTGGGATTATTGTTTTGCTTTGTTTTTAAGTCTTGAATTAGTAAGTGATGAATGCTTAACATAGTCCTCTCAAAGAATTAGTCTCAAAAATATCTGAATTCGTTATGAAGGTGGCTTAATCAACTCTCAGGCAATTCAGGCGAACTTGAAAGTGATCTTTTAGTTTCACTGAAAGGAAGATTTTAAATTAATATTTGATATTTAGAAGAATAAAAGGCTGTATTAGAGTTAGCATTAAAATTGTATGGTGTGTAATTTTTCCATGTGATATAAAGTATCTTCTTCGTGGAGTCTGCAGAGAATCATCACAGACTGGCTGTGGGCATAGCTCAGCCTCGCCAGGCCTAGGGAAGACTCTCTTAACACGTCCAGGACTATTTAGAATTTCAAGATCACTGCGTAGTCTATAAATTATTCAGTTTGTGGGGGGGGGGCTTCAGACTTTAAATTAAAAATGCCCTCCTTCCTGTAGACTTACTAATGGAACATATACAAGAAATTCGAAGCTTGAGAGAACGTTTAGAAGAATCTATTAAAACAAATGAGAAGCTACGGAGACAGCTGGAGCGAGGAGGCTCTGAATGTGACCAAGGTAAGGAGGATCTTCCCGAAGGGCGGTGAGGGCTTCCTTTGCGCTGCGTTTGCCTGGATAAGCGCACTGTGTATCGGGAAGAGCTTTGGACTTGTGGGCAGAGAGATTTCAGTTCAAATCCTGTCTTTGCTGCTTACTTCACGTTGCCGACTCTCAGTTACAGTAATTTGTCTGTTAAATGGGGATAAAAATTCCTATCTTATTCTGGTGGCGATGAGAATTAAGTGTGCTGACTTAAGCAGAGTGCCCCACAGCCCCTGGCACGGAACAGGTACTTGATAAATGTTCGTTTCCTGGTCATTGGACGAGTCTGCCAGCCTCAGGCATCATGAATTGTGTTGGCTCCTCATTTGACTCTAGAAGCTGGAGCACAATAGATAAGTGTGTTAAAGTAAAACAAAACAGTATTTTGTCTTTTTGTCTTTTTGTCAATTATGGATTCTAAAAGTATTAGCATGTTAGCTAACTCCCATGTGCCGGTCACGAGGCCACCAGTGTTCCTTCGTAACCACAGGCAGCTCTGAATGGAATGTTCCTTCATGAAAAGCTTAAAAATACATATTTTTTTCCATAGGTAAGACATTCATATGGTTCAAAAATTAATATCTCCACTCTATACCCATTAGTCCTATTCTCCCTTCTCTCCTCCCACCTTTGTTAGTTTTCTTCTCTCTCCATACAGCCTTGATGCAGATAGAGATAAATATTCTTATTCTCTCCTTCACCTGCCTGAAAGGTAGAATGCTTTCTATCAGTGCTCTGTTCCTTTTTTTGTCGAATAATCTATTTTGGGCATCTTTGCTTATTGCTGCAAGGAGAGTGTCCTCACTCTGGGCAGCGTACATCCTGAGAGCAGCTTTGTGCACCAGGAGAAGCCTGAATTTGTTTGGGAGCTGGACGGGCCCAGGCAGGGGCCCAGCTCTTCTGTTTATTAGCTTTGTGGCTTTGGGCAAGTCACCTCTTCCTCGCACTCTTCATTACCTTATAAAACGGGAGCTTGTGAGGTGGAATGAGGCAGTGCTGTGAGTAGGGCCTTGCTCAGCACCTCGCTCAGTAGGTGGTGGCCTTCTTCATCATCGTCAGTCTTATTTTCCTGCTTTATTCTGTGTAACATCATTAGTTTAACATTGCAAAGCTCTGCAGCGGCTCAGGGCACTAATGTCATCGCCGTGTCGAGGGATGAGATGACTGAGTTCTCGGAGGATGTAGTCAGGGGCAGCACTCGCATCTGTGGACCTCTGGTCACTGCTCTCTAGCCCATCACAGCTGTCAGCCTAGAAGGACATCTTCTCAAGGTGCCGTATATGCTGTAGCTCGCAAGGTAGGCAGGATGGTTGCATCTCTCTCTCTCTGCGCCCCCATCCCGCACCCTCCCCTCTCACACTCCCAGGGAAATTGATTAATATGAGTTATTAGTCACATCAAACACAGGAAAGAAATACACGCCTGGGCCCATCACAGTCACTCTTGGTAATGCCTGAATTAGATTCGTTCTGTTTTACATTTTCCCTGGCAAATCCAATTATAGAATTATTTGGGGGCTCAAATGGCCACCAGCTACAATGGAACAGGCAATTGCTCTGGAGAGTAATTCACTCTGATGGGAAGGTTTACAAAAAGGCATTCATAAAGTATTTATGCTAGTGGGAAGACATGCTGTTCTCACCGTGTTGTCACAGTCTCTGAAAAGACAAAGAAATAATAGTGGTTCTGCCTCCCCCCTGCTGTGAAATGTTCATCTTGGGAGGAGGTTGGAAAAAGGCATGGCTCCTTGTAATGTTGAGGTGGAATATTGTTAAAAACTGTTATCTCATGTGTTAGATCTTCTGGCTCATCACCAGTTACACGAGCTTATGGGGATGAGCTTCGGAGGAAAGATGGGCCCCTCAGCCTCAGCAGCGGACCCTGCTGGCTCAGGCTTTGTCGGGGACTATCCTTTGGCCTGATTATTCCTTTGAAAAGTGACCACCTTGGCCGTGGTTGTAGGAGACGTCTCCTGTAGAATTTTTCCTGTTCATCCAGGTTGCTCTTTGGTCCTGTTCTGGCTCCAGCCTATCACCGGTCGTGTATTAACAAATGGTGATAGCGGTAACAATAATATCGACCAATCAGTTTTACTGAGTTAATAGAGGCTTAGGGAAGTTATGTGACTTGCCTGAGATCACGCAGCTGCTAAGAAGCTGGAAACTGGGTTCAAACCCGGGTGTCTCTGCAAAAACAGCAGAAGTTGCAGGGGAGAGTGGAGGGAGATGGTGGGGAGAGATGTGTGTGAATTTAAAACAGTATGACAGTGTAGTAAGTGAATCATTAGCATGACAAAAAGGTAGTGCTTGTAGAGTGGAAAGAGAATGAACTCTGGCTTTTGGGAGACCCAACGTCATACCGTCCTTAGAGGGAGTTTGACTATTACAGGTAATCAGTTGTGTAACAGGATGTTTTCAGCTGCAGATAACAGAATATGAGTAAAAACTGGTGTAAACAATGGGGATTTATGTTTTCTTACATAACAAGAAATCTAGAGGCAGGCAGTTCTCAGGCAGGTCTAAAGCCGATTGGTTGGCAGCAGGGCGTGGGGTTGGTACCTGTGAGGAGTGCAGTAATTGTCAGCATCCCTTCCTCTCAGGACAGAGTCCAGAGTAGGGAAAGATGTCCTTCTCTTTTCATCCAGGCGGAAAATCTTTCCCAGAAGTTCCCAGCAGGCTTCCTGTCAAGTTTCATCAACCAGAAGTGGCACATGACCGTGTTCTAGCCTCACCGGAGGCTGGCAGAGCAGGTGTCAGGTGTTTGGGCTCTGTAGTGTGGTAGACTCTCTCAGGAAGGAAGGCCGGGACGCATCTGCCTGCCAGATTGCAGAAAGCGCCTTGCACACAACGGGTGCTCTCCAGGGGGTCGCTGTGACCGTGAACATTGTATGTGGTGCAGACGTCGAAAGTTCAGAGCACGGGCAGTGCTGAGGGGGCGTGACAAGGGAGCTGTCCAGCCAGAGGAAGGGCTAGGATTTCAGGAGACAGAGAATAGCCCGGGCAGGTATTTACCAGTGAGGACACTGATCAGAGTTTGTAAGTTTCCTCAGCCCCAGTCTGTCTAGCTTTAGAGCCTGGTCTTTTTAGTCTACACTTTGGGGCAGTGAGTTTGAGCTAAGAGTTGAAAGATGAGTGTGATTGGGACAGGTGAAGAGGGTGGCATTCTAGGCAAAGGGAGTACCTCATCCTGTAAAGCCGGGCAGGTGTGTGAGCATGTGGTGTGTTTGGAGCACACATTCGCTCAGTTGGGCTGCCTTCGAGGGCACCAGGGAGTGGGTAGGCCCTGAGATTCGAGCCACATAATAGAGATCCGAAGTTTGGACCTTGTGTTCGTTGTGTGGTTGTCTTTCGCAGTGGTGGGGCCATCAAATATTTTTGAGTAGAAAAAAATATGAGTGGACCGTGTTTGGGATGATGACCCCATTGGCAGAGGCACGAGGGCAAGGGGTCAGGCTGAACCACAGGGGCAGAAAGGAGCGGGCCAGCGTCCGAGGCACGTGGAGGAAGCGCCAGCAGTTGTGACGGCCTGCCTGGGCAGTGGGAGAGAGGCATTTAGGCCGGCTCCCAGGTTTCCGGCTCAGGTCAGGGGTCGTGGTGAGACTGTCTCCACAGGCAGGAAACAGGAGGGAGGGCGGGTCTGGAAGCGTTGGGGAGGAAGGGTGGAGAGTGGACCAGAGCCTCAGTGGAGAGGTCCCCTGAGGTTTGGACCTCGGGAGAAATCCTGGAGGTTACGGCTGTCACCCGTTCCCCTCAACACCCCCACCAGCCCGGTTCCTCCTTTGTTGACCCTGAGGACAGGTAAGATGTGGGGAGTCCCCTCCATCTTCTCTTTCAAGCTCATTCTTATTTCCCTTTGGGCTCTGGTAATACCTTAGATAGTTCACAAGAGTAATTCTCATTGTGTGTTGTGTTCCCTCATTATTTAAAACTGTTTTCCCAAAAGTTCCATCTCTATGGGCCTGGAGACTATCTACAAATTACTCTTCATGTGTGTTTTTATAGGTTCTACAAACGTTTTTACTTATGGTTCAGAGCTGCATAATTCTCTGACATCAGAAATACGTTTCCTGAGGAAGCAGAACCAGGCCCTCAACACAATGCTCGCTAAAGGATCCAGAGGTAAAAACTAGAGGAGCGTCTGCGGCCTGGAGCCCCACAGCCCTCTGTCGTATGAAAAGAATGCAGGTGCTGGAGTGAGACCAAATCCTGTGGCTCTGTGACTTTGGGCAGGTCACTTAACCTCTCTGAACCTCAGTATTTTTGGCTGCAAAATAAGAACGCCTCAGAGGGCTGTTGTGACACTGCAGCACGGTGCCTCTGATAGGGGCTTAGTAAATGTTGCTTTCTTTACTTTCACCCTCCCCTCTGTGCACTCACCTCTCCACTTGTCTTAGTTCGTAGTGGGAGAGAAGGGCAGGAAATGCATTACTCCCCAAATTTCAGAGATTTCCTACTATCGGGAAAATTTTTCCAGTATTTTAAAGATCCCTTCTTTTAAATCCTTCTGTTTGGAGCTTAGCCCCCAAAGAGCTTTCACTTATATTTTCTCTCGATACTTAAAGTGTTTCTGGAATGACATTATTATTAGTCCTATTTTACAGGTAAGAAACTTGGGCCTGGGGAATTGACGGGCCTGCAGCCACAGAACTAGAAGGTGGTGGAGCTGGAACTTGGGCTAGTTTACCCCACTTTCACTAGAGGATGCTGATGCTGATGTTGGCCTAAGAGATGAAGCTGGGGCTTCTGCGGAGCATACATTCATTCAGTCATTCATGCAGCAGACATTTCCTGGCTCTGCTTCTGTGTCACAGCCTGTGTAGATTCTGGTGCAGGATTGAGCGAGACCTGGTTCCTTCCCTCAGGGGTTCATGGTCTGATGGGAGAGACGGCCGGGTAACCCATGGGAGACCAGGGTGAAAATGAGCCATGATAGAGGCTCAGGGAGTGCAGGACCCCAGAGAAGGCATCCTGACCCAGGGGAAGCTGGTCTTTGAGAGCTGAGTCTGGAATATTAGTAGGGATTAGCCGAGGTACCTAAGGTTTATAGAAGAGCCCAGGGCATTTTATTTTATTTTATTTTTTATTTTTTTAGTTAATTTATTGGGTCTTCATTGCTGCACACGGGCTTTCTCTAGTTGCGGTGAGCAGGGCTGC
Organism: Hippopotamus amphibius kiboko; assembly: GCF_030028045.1. Classification (NCBI taxonomy): domain Eukaryota; kingdom Metazoa; phylum Chordata; class Mammalia; order Artiodactyla; family Hippopotamidae; genus Hippopotamus; species Hippopotamus amphibius. Next base: position 15,192,063 of record NC_080187.1, read on the forward strand.
TCTTCATTGTGTGCACAGGCTCCTCATTGTGGTGGCTTCTCTTGTTGCAGAGCACGGGCTCTAGTTGCATGGGCTTCAGGAGTTGCAGCACACAGGCGCAATAGTTGTGGCTCGCAGGCTTAGTTGCTCTGCAGCATGTGGTGTCTTCCTGGGGCAGGGATCAAACCCGTGTCCCCTGCATTGGCAGGCAGGTTCTTAACCACTGTGCCACCTAGGAAGTCCCAGGCCAGGGCATTTTAAATAGAAGAGAGTGGACAGAAGCCCAGGGCTTAGAGGTGGGGGGACTCTGGACCAGTCAGGAGTTATAGGAAGCCTAGCGTGGCTGCAGTCTGAGGGAAGAGGAGAAGGCTTGCTCAGAGATGATCATGTCATGTTTAAGAGTGGAATCAGAAAACTTGGGTCTGAATCCTGGTTCTGCCACTTACTGGCTGTGTAACCTTGGTGAAGTCTTAGCCTCTTTGATCCTTAGTTTCCTATGTGGAAAATGAGGAGTGAAAAAAGTACCTATATGGAGGTTTGCTCTGAAGAGTAAGTAGGACGATACATGGGGAGGTCCTAAGGTACTGCCTGCAGTGAATGCTGCAGCGGCCTCAGCTGTTACTACCACCAGCACGGCTAACAGCCCGCCGGAGCACTGGCCGCCTTCAGTGTGCTGTGAGGCCCTGAGCCATTATGTATAGTAGCTCAGTTCCTACTCCCGGCCACACATATGAGGAAACTGAGGCACAGAGAAGTGAAGAGACTTGCCAAGGTTGTGGGGTCACTAAATGGAAGAGCCACACTCGAACTTGCCCCTCTGCCTCCAGGCCGTGACCTTGACCGTTTGTCCCTGTGCTCTGGTGTCACTCATCCCTCAGCAGAAGTGCTGGCCTCCTGGCCTGAGAATGACGGCTGGATCGCTGTCTGCACAGCCCTGGTGGCCTCCTTGGGGGGCTTTTGGACTTTCCCGACACCCATTGCCAAGAGTTTTGGGTCCTGTTTCTTGCCTCCATCTCTAATTTCTATCACCGTTGCTCTGTGAAGGTGAAGTAACTAGGTTTGCACAGCCCATTATTTAATAGAAAATTAAACGGGCCCATTTCATCCCAGTGACGTTTAATCTGCAGCCTTGATGTTGACAGATTTATCTGCCCAGAATGCATGAGATAATTGGAACGCCACAATCATAAATGCCAGATGAAATCTCGTTCTCTTTTGTATTCTCGGAGCGCTCCAGCTGAAGTGCTGTATTTGCTTAATAAGTTTGGAAAAAACAAATGGTATCTCTGCTCAGTGGCACTTTTTTGTGCGTGCAGATAAACAGAAGGAGAATGAGAAATTGCGTGAGGCCCTCTCCAGGAAGACTGCGAGCCTGGAGCACCTTCAGCGGGAGCTTACCTGTGTGAGGGCGGAGAACGAGAGGCTGCAGAGGGAGGTGGATGAGAAGGAGGGGGAGAACCAGCGGCTGCTCCGGGAGGTCTGCCACGGCCGCAGCGAGCTGAGCAGGTAGGGGTCAGGGTCCCTCAGGCCTGCTGGCCTCTGCCCCAGCACCCGGGGATGGACATAGTAAGCACACAACACACGACACGCCGGGTGGGAATCAAATATGAGGAGTGGGGTCATCTAAGGGACGGGGCCAGGGCCTGGGGGGCAGATTGCTCGGTTTTCTCCAGGGTGGGTCAGGGCCAGCCTCTCTGAAAAGGTGCCATCTGAGCAGCCGCTTGGAGGCAATGAGGGCGTGAGCCCTGCACATCCTGGGGGAAGATTCTGCCCCTTGGGAAGGGGAAGGGCCCCGAGGCGGGGTGTCCTTGGCCTGCGCAGGGCAGAACAGGGGGCCCCGTGCAGCTGGTGAGGCCGGGGTAGAGGGGGGCAGGGAGGTGGCTGGGCGCTGAGTCACACAGGTCCTCGAGGCCCAGTGAGGACGCTGGTTTTCATGCTGAGTGACCCAGGAAGTCCTGGGAGGTCCTGCGCGGAGGAGTGACACGCGTGTGACCTAGATTGTGAGTGGGTCTCACTGACTGCCCTTCTGCAGTGCCCGCCGTAGATGTCATCTCGTCCCACGTATTTCTGTGGCTCCCCAGCAGTCCTGACGCACCCCCCCCCCCCCCCAGCCTCCTTTAGCTCCCGACACTGCCCTGGCTTCCTCAGGGCCATGCGGCGGTTTGCAAGATCTCAGTCTCTGCCATCGCACGGTCCTGGCTTCTCCCTGGGGCTCTGCACCCCTGGGTGAGACATAACCTTTGGAGTTTCACTTCCTCCTATCCGTGAGTTGGGGATTAGATAGCACATACCTTTTAGGGTGTCTGTGACAATGACGTGAGGTCACATCTGTAAAGGGCTGGGCCTGGCGGGGCCGTCAGGAAACAGTGGCTCTGACGGGTACTGCTCACCATGCTGTCACTCTGGTCCACGCTCTCTGGCTGTGGGTGGAATTGCCTGCCCTGTGGGGTTTGGGGAAGCCCCCTGCGTGAGAGTGACCTCTCCTCCCTGTGGTGGTGGGGCCTTTGCAGGGTGCAAGCAGAGGTGACATCGAGACAGCAGCTGCTCTCACAGAACGACCAGCTACTGCAGTCCCTCCGGGTGGAGCTGAAGGTGCATGAGAAGCTGGAGGAGGAGCACAGGAGGCCGCGAGGTACTGGGCGCTTTGGCGTGCGAGCTCCCCGGTGGCAGGCAGGCCCTCTTTCCTGAAACGCCGTCCTGAGACCCCAAGCTTGCCTCCAAGGTGGAGTCGGTCAATTCTGAGGCAAGCTGTCTGGCCCACCCGTCTTCTGAAGTGGCAGCAGAGAACATGGAAGGACTTAGGCTCAGGAGTCCAGCCAGCTGAGGTCTGGGCTTTCGCGGCCTTGCGTCCCACTGCGTGCCTTCCACAAGTCACCTCACCGCTTTGGGGCTGCTCCTTCCTCTGTAAAACATGTCTACTGATCTCTTCTGTACAGTCGTGAAAATTAATTGAAATCATTTATTAAGAGCATCCTAGCACAGGACCTGGCTCATAGTAGACGCTCAAGAAATAACTTTCATTATGATTTTCCTGCTAGTGTATGTGTCTTTTTGCGCATTCATTTAGCGGGTAAGTGCAGAGCACCTACTACATGCTGAATGTTGCTCTGGAGATGGTTTCTGGTCCTGGTCCCCTCTGTGTTCAGAGAGATACCGAATCAGAGTGCCTTGACTGTAAACTCTAATGCTTTAAAATCCGTTTTGAGGCATGGTGGGGTTTTTTTTTTCAAGTAATTTTCCAGATGGTTTCTCCCTATTGAAAGTTTATCTAGAAAAGGGTCACCTCTCAGTTTTCATTTTCCCCTCAAGTTGCTTAGTTGCTTTTCTTATTCTTGCTGTTGTGCCTTTTTTAATATACTGTGGCTCTTAAAGTCAGCCCCTTTCATTCTGTAATTCCAGCCCAAATAGATTTTATTACTACTAGACATAATTTCGGGGTTTGGTGTGCAATTTGCTAGGCCTTTATGGCCAGAAGCGAAAATTAATTTCCAGCTCTTACTTAGCCTGTGGAATAGCAGCAATTAAGTCTGCCAGTGTTTTTGTTTTTCAGGTCGAGTTGCTGTGTTCCACTGTACCTATCCTGAGGCGGGGAGGGTGGTGGAGGCGGCGGGTGGAAGGCACCGTCCGTCGTCTTCGATGGCTGACCCTCTGGCGGTGGACAGTGTCGAGGTTACCCTTTGCTCGTGTTCACAGAGGCCAGGGCAGAGGCGTCGGGAGAAGGCTGGAGGGGACAGGACCCTCTCAGCCACCTGCACGGCCTCCTGACAGAGATCCAGGCTCTGCGGGCGCAACTGGAAAGGAGCATCGAAACCAACAGCGTGCTGCAGAGCAGGCTGGAGGAGCAGCTGGCGCGGGGCGGGGAGAAGGCCCCGGAGGCAGCTCTCACGTTGGCTCTGCAGACCCTGGCCGCCCCCAGGCGGCCCCTGCAGCTGGACAAGCCCGGTACTGCCCTGCCTGTCCTCACTGTTTGACACGCAGCCCTGTGCGTCTGTGCAGCACGTGCGAGCTTCTGAATCCCACCCTTGCCCCACGGAGGTGTCTTCTCACTGACAGCAGACACACCGTACCCCGGGTGCCTGGGACCTGACCGCTAATGAGCTCTCACCTTTGGCAAAATGGTGTCATCTCTGTCTGGGGCCTGTTGATTTCTCAGGGCGGTGGAGCTTGGGCTTCCAGCCGCCTTTCTTGCCTCCAGTCCTGCTCCCTCCCGTCCACTTAGTCCTGTCCACATTGCCCGCTGCTGGAAATCCTTTTTAGTCCCTCTTACTGGCTTTAAAAGAGACTCTTCACCTCTTCTTCCTGTTGTCAGCAACTCAGGATCTCAAAAGCCTCCTTGCAGGTTTGAAAACTGGTTCCGTTTGGCGTTTGCTTACCAAACGGAAGGTTTATTGTCTGGCCCTGCAGAGGCTGTGTAGGGAACAGGAAGAGGACAAACTGGGCTCCCGCCCCTCCCCTGCCCCCTCCTGCAGAGGGCCGGGCATAAACCGGCAAAGTCAGGCACAAAGCCGTCAGCCAGGCCATCCTCTTTGCTCTTTGGATGAAGGAGCTAAAACCCAGAGAGCGTACTGGACTTGCCCAGAGTGACACAGCAAGTAGGTGGCAGAGCTGGAGCTAGAAATCATGTCCGGCTCCAAGTCCAGTGCTGTTCCTGAAGCACTGCCTGACCTTGGGGAGCCTCCGGTGTCTGGGCGTCATCCTCCCAGTGCCCGCGGGGTGGGTGTGCGCGTCCAGCGGGGGAAGGATGCCAACATACTTTGTAAACAAGTAGTGCAGAAAAGTTTGGACTTACCTTTGCTTAGACGGAATTACGTCTGTCGCCTTTAATTTAAAAAAGTAAAATCTCTCAGAGAGCTCCTGCTCACCCAGCTTTGGAACTTGTGATTGGCTCTTGGGTTTCTCCTTGGTAAGGATTTTAAAATTGGAACTAAAAAGATGATGTGACAATATGAAAAAGAAAAGAGATCCTTCATGGTTACGAAATAATTTTTTGCTTTGTACGTGTCTCTTCGTTTGGTAATCAAATGTAGGCGTGAATTTATAATGTTCAAATTGGTTTTTGTGCCATTCTGTGTCCCTTCTTTGTTTTTGCCCAATATTACATCATAAATGTTTCCCCTTCTTCACACGGGCTTCCTAATTATTGTTTTCAGATGATTGTCAGTCACCAAACCATCACCCTGGTGATTATTAAAGTGGTCTTTGATTCAGAGCTTTAATAAACATCAGCGTTAACACGCTTTTTTCTGTTGAACAGTATTCTTAGGATAAAATCCTGCAAGGGGAACCTCACGGGGTTGGAAAGGGGCCCTGTTGCCATCAGCAGCAGCGGGCCTTGCCTTTTAATAGAGGTCTGTTCCTGGCCCTTCTAGGGCTTTGAGGAGAGGGGACCGAGGAGAGTGTCGGTGTGAGCTAGGGAGATTGAAGCAGGGAGAACGATTGTGCTTGGGGTGCCCAGGAAGGAGCTTTGGGGCAGTTGAAGTGAGACTGTTGAACAGCCTTTGCCTGTTTTGGATATTTGTCCAGGGTCAGTCCTGGGTGTGCCTCCAAAGAGATATCTAGGAGAGTGCGCTCAAAATTCACAACGCTGTCTCCGCGGAGTTGTTTTCCAGTTTCCTCGAGTGAAGATTAGAATTATATTACAGGCAATAGCGTTTCTTCCTTTGCAAAAGTAGACTTTTCAGGATGATATTTAAATGCAATTGTCTGAGAGTTCTGCTCTAAAGACTGCTGTTTTTGCGGAAGGTGATCGCTCTCGGGCCAGCGCCACAGAGCTGACCCTCGGGCTCCTTGGCCCCAGAATTGAAGTGCTCTGAGTGATGCTAGGCAGATCACTTCCTGTGTCTGATCATTGGTCTCCTCTTCCAGGAAATCTGAATTACAGTGTCTTCCTGCCCCCCGAGCTACGGAGGGTTCAGATGTGAAAGTGCTTTCCTGAATTATAGAGTGGGGCCCATCATCTTACCCTGCAACTAGCAGGTTTTGCCTCCTTATATTGTTTGAAATGCATCTCCTCCCAAATCCTACTTGGGATACCTTTCTCTCTTGTGTGGGTTACTGCAGCGGCCTCCAGATTCACTCCTCCAGCCCCAAAGAGGTCTCAGCCTGACATTGTCCCACCTGACGTCCCACTTCATGCTCCCTGAATGTGTCACGAGGGCTCCCTGCTCTGTGCCTCAGCACCTGTTCTTTCCTCTGCCTGCATCTCTGTCCTTCCTCGGGCTACCCCCTCACCTAAGCTCCCACAGCCCCCGTGCCTGCCTCCCTTAGCCCTGATCCCTGAGGGAAAACGGCCTGTTTGCTTGTCTGGACAAGAGGGTCCTTCCGGGGAGGGGGCCGGGCCTGCTCGCTGCATACCCCCATGTCCTGCGCAGGGCCTGGTGGGAGAGGTGCCCTGTGAGGATCTGAATGAACGTTTTTGTCTGGTACTTCACTGTGTTTCATTCAGTCCTCTCTCAAGTGCTGCTGAGAGTGAAACTAAAACTTTTGATGGTTTATTTCCCTTATTTTGCATTTTGTAGATGGTGACGCGTGTCCCGTGGCAATTGACAATTCATACGATCTGTTCAGTTCCACCCCAGCAGTGCCACCAAGATCAGGTACAGAGCTGAAGTCTGGGTAACTGTGGCACAGTTGGGTTTGGCGGTGGGGCTTTTTTTGTTGTTGTTAATTTATTTATTTAGTTGCGGCAGGCAGGCTCCTTAGTTGCAGCTCGTGGGCTTCTTAGTTGTGGCTCACCAGCTCCTTACTTGTGGTAGGCGAACTCTTAGTTGTGGCATGTACGTGGGTTCTAGTTCCCTGAGCAGGAATTGAACCTGGGCCTCCTGCATTGGTAGCTCGGAGTCTTATACGCTGAGCCAGCGGAAAAGTCCCTGGCAGTGAGACTTTTTAAATTGGAGGAAAGGGGGTCCCTGGTCCCAACTCAGAAGGGTATTTGGCAGGATTTGGGGTTTCGCGGTCTCAGCATCTCGAGCTGGCAGTCTCATCCTCCAGGCCTGGGTGTTACCGACGTTAGCGACATCATTGGTTTGGGTCCCTGTTGCCCTGGATTAACGTGTGGCCGCCTCATTGTGGCTCTGAGGGCCCTGCAGCATCCAGCCCGAGTGGGCCGGCGCAGCAGCCCCCCTCTGCCCTCCTGGTGCCACACAGATGGGTCACCATCCTGCAGACGGGCCTGTGCTTTCCTCTCGCTGGGACTGTGCAATGTGGCTCCTGCCTTTGCCAGACCAACTTTGCCCCCTTCTCTGCCAGTGAAAATCCTGCTGCTTCCTGAAGACTCATCCTGAGTACAAACTGCTCAGGGAAATGTTTTTCCTGATGGCCCCAGTCAGAATTATCCATCCATGCTTCTGTTGTTGCAGAGGTGGAAAGTGGCAGGCTTTTACCTCTGAAGCGTAATTCCTGCTACCCATTCAACCCAGTGCAGTTGCTGCTTTTTTTAGGAAGCTGTCCCTGATCTCCCTTCCTGCAGAGAGGCTGGATTATTCTGTTCTCTGAGCTCTGGCTCTTCGTTGTTGTGTTGTTACGCCTCCCACACGGCGTCTGTGTTCCGATTAGACCACGGGCCCCTGAAGTGCAGGCCTGGGCTTGATTCATCTGTAAATCTGGGCTCCTCTGCAGAGCGGGTGCCTGAGGAGTGCTGGCTGGATTGAAATGAGCTTCTCCCACAAGATGAGTAAGCCTCACGGGTAATACACAGACTGAGGTCCTGGTCCAAGCCTCTTTCTCTGGGCCCTGCAGGTGGCATTTGGGCCTGAGGGCTCTTCGCCCTCCTGGCTGGCTGGATGTCATTGAACGCAGCTCACTGAATACAGGGTGCCTCCCCAGATAGATCTGACATCTTCCCTCTCGTTCTGCAGCTTCAGAGACTCCTCCACTCTCTGGAAATGACATGGACACTCTCTCCTGCGACAGTGGCAGCTCCATCACCAGCATGTCATACGTGTCCCGCCTGGTCCCTGGCCACCGCCTGTGGGCCAGCAAGAGCGGCTGCCACGTCCTGGGCCTGATCGAGGACTACGATGCCCTATGCGAGCAGATTGGCCAGGGCCAGAAGCTCCTCAGTGAGATACACATTCAGGTCCAAGAGGCTCCCAGCCCCACGAGTCAAGAGCTGGCAACAAAGGTAACCTGCGCAACAGAGCTGGAGGGAGAGGGATGCACAGGGGAGCAGGAGCTGGAAGGGGTTGGCTGGGGGCACGAGGAGGCGAGGGGCATACCAGTCCTCAGGAAGGCCCTGGGAGGAGGGGTCAGGAAATGTAGCCCATGAAACTGGGAGGTCAGGTCCAGGCTGGGGGGCTGTTTGTTGTTGTTCTGCGGGAGGGACACCTGCAGAGGTTTGTACCTGTGTTACTGTGGTCGCTTTGCTGGGCTCTGCTGCACTGCCCTGCGATGGCCTGTCCAGTCTCTCGTCCGTCCTCTGTCCTTCAGTCCCGCCGTGTGTCCGTCAGTTCTCCCACCCGATCACCTGTCGGTCATCCTCCCGGCCCTGGTGCCCAGGCTCTGGGGCTGCTGTGGTGAGCAGGATGCCTGAGGTCCTGGTCCTCACGCAGCGTGTGGTCAACCACACTGTCATTTGCTTGCTGATGCGAGCTGTCCTGTGCCCGCCGCAAGGTGGTTGGCAGCTGCCATCTCTTCTTGCACAGGACCTTCTGGTATCGTGTTTTCCTTCATCCCAGAGCAGCCTTTACCGTAGGTGGCGTTACTCCTGCTGTGCAGACGCTGAGGTGAAGGAACTCACAGCAGTCAGGATTTGAACGCAGGTCTCTGTCCTCCAGGGTGCGCTCTTTCCCTGTCATCCTGCTTCCTGAAGAGCCTTGCTAGTCCCCGCCCTCAGCTGTGCGACACCTGCCCTCCCCGCCCCGCCCCGCCCCCTCCCTGGAGGCTGTGCAGACTCCAGGGGAAACCTTCCTGTCGCATCGCTTGCCCTGTCCGCCTTCTGGAGAGGCTCCGTGGCTGTGGGGCAGAGCCAGGGGCCCGGCCACAGACCCGCTTCTTGGCGTAGTAAATACAGTGAACTCAGGTGGTCATTAATCATGCTTATTGATTAGGCTAAGATCGCCACTGAAAGTTCTCGCATCATCTATATTCACCGTCTTTAGGAACAATAAATCGGTGTCGTGCGGCACCGGGCGCTTGCTCGGCGTGTGGAACATGGGCCCTGTGGTCTGCAGATTCATGCTGCCTGTTAGAGCCGGCTTGTCTGTAATCTTTTTCAAGGCTGCACGTGACAGGCTTCTCATCCACCCCACGCAGGGTCCACACTCGCCCCTCAGCAGCTTTGCCACCGGCGTGAGCGCAGCCAGGCGGACCCTGGATGAGGCCGCGAGGTTACTGATGCTTCTCTGGAGGGTCTCTCTGCCCACCGATGGCCCGTGCTCGCTGCACTGTGGACAGGTGGGTGGGGGCACGGGGATGCAGAGGCTCGAGGGTGCCGCTGGGTCCTGGGTCTCAGTGTCCTCCGTGTCCGGCCCAGGACCCGGCCCCCAGCAGATGTGCCTTCAGTTTGGGGAATGTGGCGGGGGGGCGGGGAGGGCGCCTTGCTTAGTGAGTGACACGTCAGACACCGCGCTCACTGGCTGCTCAAGCCTGTTCTGACCCGATCCCCTGGCGCCTTGAGAGCTTGGCTGTAGCCTGGACCCGACCATGTCCCCACTCCTAGCACATCTTTGTGGAGGGAAACCCTGTCCATGCTCTACACATGAGGAAGCTGAGGTTCAGGAGTGAGGCATGTACTCAAGGTTATGGAGCTGGTTTGAAAGCACGAGTGTTGAATCCCAAGGACAGACTTTTTGTTTATAGGCTCTAAGTCCCAGGTTTTCCTCATGGGCTAGCTCATTGCATTCTGCTTGGAATCTTTCTTTTCTGATGCCTTTGTCTGGACTGTCTGATTCCTTTTGATAGCTTTCAGCATCATATTTTAGTGGGCTTTGTAAATCTATTTTAACTACTTAGAAACTACTTTCTTTTTAAACCAGTGAAGATCACGTATTACAAAACCATTGAAATTTCCCTTAAAAGCTAGACTTTTTTTAAAAAAAAAGCTAGACTTTGCAGTAACTTGAATGTGACTGAATTAAGAACAGTTGCCGCCATCCGCATCCTCATCCCCACCCGTCACGGCGCAGATCAGGAGCCGAGCAGAGCAGACCCTGTCCCCTGGGTTTTTGTGTGTGGGAAACATGTCGTATTACGACAAGGTGAGCACCCGCTCTGGTAACCAGAGAAAGCTCCCTGGAAGAAGGAGCCTGCCAGTGAAGGAAGAGTTAGAGCTCTTTGCTTGGTGGTCTGATAGGTATTTCCCCCCTTTATCTAACCTATACATTTTTGCCAGAGGTCAACAGGAAGGCATAAGGGCAGTGTGCATTCCATGTCATCACTCGTCTAGCTAAGCCCTCTGACAGCTCTCAGATCCCCCAACCATGGCAGAGAAGTGTCAACAGCAATGAAGCAGCTCTCTCAGCTTGGAGGGTCCTGCTGAGCCTGTCCTTAGGTTTCCCTCTTGGGACCCTGGGGAGGAAGTCTGGTGCATTAAGCACAGGGAAGTGCATGAGCAGTCATCGTGCAGGGAAGTCTGTGCGTGGAGTGGAAAGTGGCCTGTTGGAGAGGAAGGGCGGCCCACTGGGTTCCAGCCCCACACCGGCCTTGCCTTTCCTCCTAAGCCAAGCTCGCTTCCATCTTGGGCCCAGGAGACATAGGTGCTCCCTCCCGGCTGGCTGGCTCCTTCTCACCTCTCAGGTCTCAGCTTAAATGTTACTTCAAGGTCAGAAAGCGCTCTCCGAGCACTTAGTCATAGCATCCTCTTCTGTTTCATCCTAGCCCTTATCACAAGTTACAGTTACATATTTTTCTGTTTAATGTCTGTGTCCCTCTGTTTTTCATGAGGGACCATGTCTATTTTGTTCATATTTTTGAATGAACTAGTGCTTGCCATATGATTTTTAAAGCATGTGTCTGAACGAAACATTTCACCCTTGATGCAGTGTTTTTGTCCTCAGTACATAGTAATGTCTGTTAAATAGATGAATGCTGTTCTTATTTCTATTACATGTGTGTGTATAAATACAAATTGTAGTCACATTGATCTCCTCCACTAGCAAAGTAGCCTAGGGACTGGTCAGTGCTTGCAATGATGTGCCCCTTATTTCCGAGGGTTTCTTGGGTAATTGATTATGCTCACTTTAGCATCACAGAATTTTAGAGCCAGAAAAAGGGCCTCAGAGATGCTCGATATGGTTGCTGGTGTACACAGACCCCCCGTGTGGTGTTAAATTGTCTCTAGCCACTTTTCTGTCCCTGCCCATGTTTCATACAGTGCTTTTTTCTTGGTGTGAAATCTATGTGAAGCAGACTTCCAAGTTTCCACCAGCAGCTCCAATGGTTTTTTTACTACCTGGTGTTTTCTCCGAGTGTCATTAAATTGCCTTTTGCATCTCCTACAGTCCTTAGGACTACTCTGGAAAGTGTATATCATATATATCAGTTTATCTAAGAAAGTTGTGGGGAGAGATACAAATATGTACACATATTCGTTTATAAAAATGTTTTTAAGCAGAAGGATAAACAATAACAGAACAGTCTGTATGTAGGAGTGGAAAGGAAGATGGGAGGACAGGGATAGAAGGTAGATTTCTCTGAATTGACCTTGTTTCATAAATTTGACTTTAAAACTGTATAAATGCTTTACATAATTATAAATAAATCAAAATGGGGAAGAAACCATTTTTTAAAAATTCATAACGAGATAAAACAAACCAACTTTCCTGTGCATAGTGTTGGAGGCATAACCACACAAAGAGGAAACATTTGGGGACTTCCCTGGTGGTGCAGTGGGGGCACAGGTTTGATCCCTGGTTGCGGAGCTAAGATCCTGCAAACTGTGAGGCCCTCCCCCACCCCAAAAGGAAACATTTCAATGACGAAAAACAGTAATTTGCCTATGTATTCCTAGTGGAAGCAATAAAAGGGCGAAAAGAACTGCCAAATTTTTTTTTACCTGTTTTCAATAATGATATTATTAGTAATATTTGTATTGATGTTTTGAAATTATTATATTTTATCATAGGATAAAACAAATAACTTATTATGTTGAAATTTTTACCATCAGGAAAGAGATGGTAAAAAATCAAAGAACTAAAAATCCTGTAATCCCAAATTTGAATTGGAAATACCACTATGAACTCATGACGTATTTTCTATTTTAAAGATTTACTAGTTCTCTTTACTTAAAAGACTCTAAAAGTGTCCAATCCAGTACCAGTGAGCACCTCTGGTGCCAAATTGTGGTTTCTAAATACCTTTTTTTACTAAAAGGAACTAGGACTCCTTGGAGAAATGGCTTGGTTGTAGGTCTAGGGCAGGAAATGTATGATATGAGCTTAGAACATCTTTTCATCCTAAGAAGAAAAAGAGAGAAAAAAACAGAGTGAAACTTGCCGGTTTACAGTGGTTCTCAGATCATGGTCCCTGGACTGGAAGCACCAGCATCATCTGGACACTTGCTGGAGGCAGATTTTCAGGCCTCACCCCAGACCTACTGAATCAGAAAGTCTGGGAGTGGCCCCAGTGATCTGTTTTTACAAGTCTTCTCAGTATCTCTGAGACCCACTGGATTTAAAGGAACTGGGACATTATAGTCAAATGCAAAATGTAGAGTTTATTTGGATGCTGAGTTAAACCACTTGTTTTAAAAAATATATATAAAATTATGTTGCAGTCTGGGGAATGTATCTACTGACATCTCTTTGGTGATACTAAGCAGTCATTCTCATTGTTTTGGATGTGATAATATTGTGGGGCTTTTTTTGTTTTTTAAAGAGTCTTTTTCTTCTAGAGCTATATACTAAAATATTTTATGGATGAAATATGATTAGCTTCTAGGATTGATTTTAAAAATAATTTGGGGGTGAGGCTGGGCAGGGATACGGATAAAACAAGTTTGGCCATGATTTAATAGCTGCTGACGCTGGATGAGTACCTGGTGGTTCATTATCCTATTCTTTCTACTTTTGTAACTATTTGAGATTTTTCATTTTAAAAAAGAAAACAACCTACCAAAAAAACCCCAAACAAACAGGTCCAGATGTCGGGCAGCACACGCGTAAGTCCCAGCTCTGAGCTCAGCTCTGTGGCCCTGAGGAAGAGTTGCTCTGTTGAGCTCCTGCTGGGTGTCAGGTCCTCTGCTGTACACGCAGCATCTCGCTTTATCCCTTCCTGTAGCCTTCAGAGGGTTAAGTATTCTTATTCCCATTCTCTGGGAGGAAGAACTGAAGCTCCCTTGCTTCTTCACCTTAGCAGCTAGAAGCAACGGAGCTGGGCTCTGGAGCCCTGCTGTTTTTACCATGGTGTCTTCATCCTGTAAAAATGAAAGATTTTAGTTCAGAGGAATAGCAGACACATAAATAGTTAAAATTCCTTGTCTTAAGTGCCGGATAGAATTCAGGGTGTTCAGGGTACTTTGAGAGTACAGGTGAACCCACCACTTGGCAGATGGCCTCACGGCACCTGCTCCGTGCCGGACGCTGGGGGTCAAGAGGGAAGAATTGAGTTCTGCCCTCAGGGAGCTTCTAGTCTAGGAGGGGAAGCAAACAAGTAAATGACCAGTCACAATCCACCATGAAATGGGCAATGTTAGAGGAAGCACTGGGCACGATGGGCACCCAGAAGGAACAGTGACCAACCTAGGATCCTGGTAGAGAAAGGTCTCAAGGAGAGCTTCCTGGAGGAGGTGATACCTGAGCTGACTTTAGAAAGAGGGATAGAGATTAGCCAGGTGAGGTGAGCGGTAATCATTCTCCCTGTCTTCAGGCATCCTCACATCTGAGTCTCACTCTACTCAGTGTGACAGGAGAGTCAGGCATCATCCCTGTTTTACAGGTGTGGACATGAGCCTCTGAATGTAGAGTGACTTTGTCCGAAAAGGTGTGGCCTATGAAGCCATGACGAGAACACACATCTCCAGGCTCTCAGCTTGAGGAAGAATCAAAGAACACCTCATGTTTAAATTAGGGTCTGTTTTGGAAGCACAGTTGAAGTCCTTGTAGCTGACACAATTGGTTAATCTTAAAAGTAGGTTAAAGCAGGGAATCAAAAAATGATACATACCTTAAACATTTTGGTTTAACTTAAAACAGTTAAATGTGCATTCATTTGTCATTCTTTTGATGTAGGGCCAGGGCCTTTGCTTTGAATATGGGTTTGCTGATTGAAGTTCCACATCTTCTTTCTTTCATAAACTACATCCATAATGTATGTCTGTCACTTCCAATTTCTGTTTCTTTAAGATGAAGAAAAAACTTAGGCATTTGCAAAGCAATTTGAATATAGAATTCTTCTAGGCTGTGTTCCTCCCACATCTTTTATAGTTGATTCACCCACACCTAATTTGCCAGAAATGTGGGGTTTTTTTTTTTAGTGACTTTCCTTTATCCTGAAACATATGTTAGTTTTCATTTAACCAGTTCTCTCTTTTCATACACATAGGTTTACTTAATACTTAATTAAGTCATATAACTGATTAACAAGTACAAAAGCCATAAACAAGTTTGGGGACAAACAAAAATGATTCTTTGTAAGCTGACAGCCCAACATCTCCCCTCTTGGGAGCAGAGGTGTTTCAGTGTAGCACAGGGTGGCCTGTGCTGGGGTATCTTACAGTCCAGGTATTTTATGAGAAAGGGAGTGTCCTTAACCCTGTGAACTAGTTCAGTGGAGACTAGTTAAGAGAGCCGCAGTGGTGTTCATATTTCACTTTAGGAGTCACCCGTCCACTCCCTCCTCACCTCTGAGAAATCACAGCAGCTTCTCCTAATAGACCGTGCTCCCCTGATAATACCTTTATATTCTCTTTTTAAGATTTAGGCATTAAAAAAAAAATCAGCATTATAGCTTTGGGAAAAAAAAAAACCAAACCTCAATTCTGATAAATTACAAAATTGAAAAATAAAATATTCCAAACCCCATCTCTCAGAAATAAAACACTATAAACATTTATGTTAATGTCTCTGTCATCAAATAGTTTAGACATCTTGATATACACACCTATGGACAGAGATATATGTGTTCAATTTTGTGAAACAGGAGTGCCTGGTGCACAATAGCTGTTCTGGGCTCTTTTGTCACTAATTAGGATCCTCTTTCAATGTCAATAAATGAAGTTCTACAACATCATTTTTAATAGCTGCAAAATTATTCCGTTGTATGTAAGTACCGTAATTGAGTTATCTAAATCCCTGTTAAAACAAATCAGGTGGTTTATTTTGTCCTGCTGTGAACAGTGCTGAGGTGAACATCCTGGAGCAGAGGCATCTTCTTGTGCCTGCGTTACCATCCCTTGGGGTAAAGGCCCACGTGTAGAGTCGCCGGGTCAGAGGGTCAAGCGCATGTTACAGTCTGCTGCACCTTGCTGGGCGTGGCGCCGCCTGGGCTGTGCCAGTTCACAGCTCCACCAGCTGTCGCGAGCGGGCCTGGCCCTCACCCTCCCTGCCATCTGACCAGCAGAACGGGGCTTCTGGTTTTTATTCAAATACCTTTGCTTGTGAGGTTGAGCACTTTTTACATGGCTTTGTAATTCTTTCTGTGTGATCTGACGTTTATATCCTTTGTTCATTTTCCTAATTCCCTTTCTCCTTAGACTGGAGAATTGAAGGCAGAGATCAGCAAACTACACAAAAAACTGTTTGAACAAGAAAAGAAGTTGCAAAACACCATGAAGCTGTTGCAGCTGAGCAAGAACCAGGAGAAAGTCATCTTTGATCAGTGTGAGTGGCGGCGGGGTGGCCGCCGTGTCTGACCCCTGCCTCGGAGGACTAAATCGCCCAGCCCTGGGTTGTCCTCACGCCTCCTGTTCATGGGTTTCCTTTCATACGTCACCCTTCCTGACCCGCCCAGACAGGTGAATTCATTTAACAGACCTCTGTGAAGGGGCCGCTTGGTGCCGGGGACTGTCGCCGCCATGGCGAGACAGGTGTGTGGCGTGCGTTGACGGGAACACACGTAGGGGCTTGAGGAGGGGGTCACTCTGTCCTGGGAGGCGGCTTCTTGGACGACGTGACACCTGAGCTGAGTCCCCAAGGAGGAGTCGGTGTTGGTCAGATGGACAGGGGACAGTGTGGGCAAAGGCAGAGGGACGGGGAGTGAGGTTTTGTGTGAGAAAAGCCAACAGCAGCTCCTGTTGCTGGAGTCAGAGCTGCGCACGACAGGGGGAGGCGGGCGGGGCCTGGGAGACCTGGACCGGGCCGCGAGAGGCCTTAGGTGGCAGGCCTGCGGGCTCGGGCTCCGAGCAGACGGTCATTTGCATCGAGAGAGGCTTGCTGGTTGGTGGCTGGTCCAGGCAGGTGAGGAGGCTGGGCACTGGGATCCAGAAGAGGGCACTGATTTGAGAAAGACTTTGAGACAGACACGGAAACTCAAGGTCGGAGAGATTAAATAACGTTTGTAAGGTCGCCCCAGCCCTTATCCCAGGGCTTCAGAGGTTAACACCGTCTCTCTGGTTTCAGCCCCCGGAACCCATGTCCCCCTGCTCCCCCGGGTGTGTAGCAGAGCAGGAGTCTTCTGGCTCCTCCGAGAGCCTCTTAGCAGCACCGCCCCCGCCAGGCCTCGGGCTGCCAGCCCCTCCGCATCCCCGAGTCACACGGGGGCTTGTGGGCCAGACCCAAGAAAGAGCAGCAGGGATCACGGGGTCCATCGTGCGTTAGGTCCCTGTGGCTGAGCGCGGAGGGGCGGGAGGTGGGGAGACCTCTTCGGGGGCTGCACAGGGCCATGGCGGGGCGGGGATGGTGCTGAAAGATAGCGGGTAGCGTGCCAGAGTGGTAGATGTCTGTGGGCTTCCGGCCTAGGGGTTCATGTCACAGGCAGAGAAAAGGAGCACTGGTGGGCTGGTGGCGAGCACCCTCGAGGCCATGTCTGGGGTGGCTGTGGACCATTTGGGTCAGGTTCCTGGAGCAGCGAGGAGGTGGGGAGGGTGCTTTTGTACAGCCCCCAAGGCCAGGGAACATTGGAACTCTTGGCGTTGGTGCTGCCCTATGGCTGTTGTCTGAGACAGTCACGGGGCACGTGAAGTTGACCCCGTTTGCAGGTGA
This sequence comes from Hippopotamus amphibius kiboko, assembly GCF_030028045.1. Lineage (NCBI taxonomy): Eukaryota > Metazoa > Chordata > Mammalia > Artiodactyla > Hippopotamidae > Hippopotamus > Hippopotamus amphibius. The sequence goes on from NC_080187.1 coordinate 15,209,117, forward strand.
GCAGATTTCGGAAGTAGGTTTCGATGGATGAGTTACTGTGGTGGGTCCAGAGGACAGAACCCAGCCCCGAGTCCCAGGTCGGCGAGCCGGGAATCGCTATGGAGCACAGCTCAGATCTCCCCTCTCCTGTGTGACCCGGAGTAAAGGCCTCTAATCGCCAATCTTTAGATTCCTCATCTCTGACCGGAGACAGTAACTCCAGAGGACTCACCTGGCCGGATGGGCCTGGGTTCTCATCACACAAAAAAGTGCCCCTGTTTTTTCATCTGTAAAATTGGGATGGTAGTGATACTGCCGCTTTCTTGTACTGTTCCTGGGACGGAACAGATGCTCAGTAAGTGTTAGTCCTCTGACTCCTTTATTCCGTGAGGTCAGACGGAATTCTGTGCATGTAGGTGGTGGTCAGAAAAACCTCAGATGTGTCGTAGCATCTCCCATGCTGAGATGGTGTCGCAGTCTCTGCCTCTCCCTCCAAGGCCTAACACAGAGTCAGGTCTTGGAGGGAGGTCTCAGCCCTCGGCTGAGGGGAGGGCCTGCCCAAGGCCGCACAGCGGGTGACTGAGCCCGGCCTGTGACTCTCCGCAAAGACCCCAAACCCTGTCAGCCTCCCAAGGTCTGCTCTGGCTCTGAGAGACCGAGTGGAGGTTGGGGTGGTGTCCCCTCCTCCGCCTTCCCCACCGGGTGGTGAGGAAGAGCAGGGGCCCAGGGCTGGTCCCTGCCTGGGTCACGGCGAGCACGCCCAGCGTCTGTCGCGGAGGGAAGGAGAGGGTGACGGTGAGACCCTCCCCACGTGACCTGGAACTGCCCACTTCACTTCCCGCCTCCAGACAGGAACCCCGGGGGGATGTTCACGGAGGCCACCGCTGGCAAACCACCTGTCACCGCTGGACACCGCTGAGGCGGGTGTCTTCCTTGCCAGCCGCTCGCTGAGGTGGAAAGTCAGACAGACCTGGGTTCTAGCCACACCGCTGCCGGGGGCCAGGCTTGATTTGGGACAAGCTCTTCCCCACTGTGTCCTTCAGGCGTCTCGTCTCAGTGGGGGTTTCTTGCTCTGAATGTGGACAGTACTGTTCAGATGCGGGGGCCCCTTCAGACTTGGGCCAGGTGAGACAGCTCTTTCCATACTTCTGGTACTGTTTTCACATTATTTGAACCTCCGCAGGCATGGTATGTAATGTTTTCTGGGTCACAGGCCCCTTGGTGAATCTCAGGAGAGGGGATCTACCTGCCCGGGTAGGTGCACACAGCCCTGTACACACAGAGATTTGCACATAGTTGCTGAGGATTTAGGACGCGCCGAAGTGTGGCCCTGGACCCGGGTTAAGAACGTCTGCCCTGTGGCATGGGGCTGGGGGGGGGCACAGAGAGGCAGTGGGCACCCTGAAAGTCATTTCACCCAGTTACAAAGCCCACACCATCCGTCCCTTCCCCCGGTGTCACAGATTGCAAACAGACTTCGTTACCTTCAGGTGGCAATTTTTCTTAGGCAAGAAATAAATATTTACCCAAGGCCATCACATGACACCTGGTCTGAATAAGCCGGCGGGGAGTCTGTCTCAGCCTTGGGCACCACTGGCCAGAGGCCCAGTTCCAGAAGCCTGTGTGTCTTCCCCAGGAGTAGCCGGAGTCCCTGGCTGTCACCAAAGCCTCTTTAGGGCGGATCCCTGATTGGGCCCATCTCCCCTCAGTGGCGGCATTCCCGCGGCTGTTGGCGTTTGCCGGACAAGACAAGGACAGAGGGAAGATGCCACCTTACTTTACGGTTGCTGCCCTGAAAGTGGGCGCTCTGCCCTCCCGTGGGTTCTGACTCGCTGGGGACCTGCCTCGCGCAGCTCAGCATCAGATCCCAGGGACCAGCGAGATCCTCCTGCCCTCCCGGCCCTGTCCAGGTGGAGTGTGCCTGGCCCAGGGTGCCACTAGAGGGCAGCTCAGGAGAGAGACGCCCACAGTCCTGTCCTCGTCCCTGTCATCAGGTACCCGCTGTGAGGACTGCTGTGCCCTCGACCCTCGACTCCACACATGGGTTTGGTTGGAGCAGGCACACACCCTTCCCAGCGCTGCTTCTCCAGGGGCCGAGGGGCCCTACTCAGGCACAGGCCCCTCCCCTGCCCGGCAGCACAGCCGCAGCCCACAGAGGCAGGCCGTGGGGTCCTGCTGGCTCTGCAGAGCCTCGGTTTCCATCTGTAACGTGGTGTCGCTCGCTCTGCTTTCTAGTATTGCTGAGGGTGTGGCTTAGCGTGGACTCGAGGAGGGGGGTCTCTGGTCCACCCTTTCTGATGGGTTATTTGGTCCTGGGGTGTGTGATGGGGCAGGTGGGGCCTTACCCCTCTGGGTCTGGATGCTACAGAGCTGTCCACATGCCTGAACCCTGTGGGGCTGGGGGGCTCCTCCCTGCCTTTGGCTGTTACACTGCCTTCCTGGGCATCTGTGTCTAATCATCCCATTCTTTGCTCTTTCCTTAGTGGTTGTAACGCACAAAATCCTGCGGAAGGCCAGAGGAAACCTGGAGGTAACACCCCTTGAGAAGGCCACTGGGGGCTAGGTGTGGGTGTGGAGCTGGCAGTCACCTCTTTTGAAACATGAAGTTGAAACCAGGTCACATGTCCTCTATCAGTTGTATTTTTCTGCCAGCAGCACATGAAAAGTTTCATTTTATCACGCCATGTTTTTGATGGTGGTTCTAATTGGTCTGCTGTTTTTATCAGAGAAATACAGCAAACGATGCCTGGCGCCTAGTAGGCGTTTGATAAATATTTCGTTATCATCTGGTTCTATAAATATTTACTGATCAAACAGTGTGTCTTTGAAAGTAGTTTCAGGATAGCAATCTCACCTTTAATTCTGCCAGGAATCTTACTCCAGAAACCCTCCACGGGACCTAAAATTCTCATTTTTTCTCTCCCTCCTCCTAGCTTAGGCCTGGGAGTGCCCACCCTGGAACGTCCAGTCCCAGCAGACCAGGCTCCTGAGGAGACCTTTCAGCCAATAAAGCTTGTGGTTCCCCACGGAGCTTGTCCTGTTTCTTTGTGACACATGTGGTTCCTGCTTATTGAGGGGAGAAGGGCTGTCTGGCCAAAGGAGAACCTAGCTTTCCCCTTAAGGTTGGCGTGGGGCTGTTGTAAAGTCGGGTTGGAGCTTCCAGGCGCTGGGCATCTCACCTCTGGGGGTGACGTGTCACTGTCGGGCACAGGGCTGGGCTGGCGTCCACCCCCAGGGCGCTCGGTGCTTAGCCAGCCCTGTCGGTTGAAGATGCTCACGAAACGGCTCGTTTCAGCCTCGTGATGCAGTTATTTTGTGCAGAGCCTGCAGCCCCGGACAGCCTGGGGTCTTGGGACTGGCGTGGCCCTCTGAGGTCACCCTAGCTCTGTGCTGAGCCCACGGAGTGTCCAGAGAGGAACGACGCCACGTGGCGTGGCCAGGGCGCCTGGCGTGTCCTCGGCACCACACAGTGACGGCACAGTGACACCTGGAGCAGTGCCCTGCGGGAGTGCCGTGCCCAGCGTGGGAGAGACCCAGGGAGGCCCGGGGCGGGGACCTGGCATTGCAGGGTCCTGACGATGGTGGTGGTCTTTCCTTCCCGGTGCGTTTGCCACAACCCTGCCGTTGACCCTCACATCTAAGCATCCTCTACCTTGGCCCTGAGCTTCAGGGTGTCCCCGAGAAGTAAACAGGGTAGGGCTTGGCCCTGGGTGCAGATGAGGCTGCAGACTGGCCCAGGGAGCCCCGAGAGGCACTGGCTGAGAGGGGCTCCCCGGCCACACTCTGACGCGACGCTGTGCACCCAGCTCTGCTCTCTGCCTCGTAGCCCGGCACCCACCGCCTTGGAGCCACTGAGCAGAGTTCGCCAGGCAGCTGGGCCTCGTGTGTCAGCCCACAGTCGGGAGCATTTTGAACCCCGACAGGGTCTCCCTCTCTGTCCCTGTTCCTGTCCTCATCCTGGGCCCTTTCGCACCTGCTCTGGTTTGCTCTCCCCGTGCATCACGCGTGCTGACGTTCCGCCCTCTGTCTGCCACCTCCTGCCCACCAGCCTGCCCGCTCCCTCGTCCCCCTCTGCTCGGACGGCTTGGAGTTCCTCGTCTCTGCTCCCTTTACCTCTGTCGCCGTCCACGGGCTCCTTTCTTGTCTTTGGTTCCTTTTCCACCTGGCCCCTCCTTGGCCCTGCAGCAGACAAGGTGTAGAGAGAAAGCTCAGATCTGACCACCGTACCGCCCCGCCCTCACCACTAACAAGTCTACAAGGGCCCAGGTCTGCCCCCACAGCACATCTGGCTCCTCACCTCGCCTCCTTGCACCGTGTGTGCCAGGCAAACTGCGCTGACGTCAGCTCCTGACAACGTCCCAGCCTCGGCCCAGGATGCTCCTCTCTTTGGAATGCTCCCCGTTTCCTTTTCTAGCCAGCTTCGAGTGGCCCTTCAGAAATCCGCCCTCGCCATGGGGCTTGCGGGGCAACGCAGCTCCGTTGCTCCGTCTAGCACGGTTTGTGGGCTCCCCCACCCGGTGACCTCCCCGGAGGTGTGGGCTCTGGGTTGGTCGGGACCACTCCTGTGTTCTCACGACAGCTGAGTGACCTGTCCAGGGTCCTTAGCTTATGGGTGGTGGGGCTGGGCCTTGATCCCTCCCGTCCTTCCAGACCCCAAATTGTGCTCTCTGCTGCTTCCCCTGCGGCCCCCGAGACACGATGATGACTTGAGGTGACAGGATCGCACCAGCTGGAGGCACGGGGAGCCGGGGGAAGCAGAAGCCCGGTCTGGAGTCGGCCTGGGCCTCTCATCCCGGGCCCCCACCTCTTCGCCTGTTTCCCATCAAGTGATGGGCAGGGAGTGGTCAGTAAGGACCTTCTCTGCTTGGGTTCCTGTCATCTGAGCTCTTGTCGTGAGAAATACTTGCACACGCGTACCTTAATACATTCCGGTGTGGGAAAACTCAGATGTAGGTATGAAGTAATGTGGTAGCTCCTTTTTCTAGAAGTCACACAATTGAGTTCCTCAAAGGAATCTCTGAGCTGCGGATGAGATGGCTGAGCGTGGTGCTTTGGGGAGGGTGGGGGGAGAGCGGGAGGCCTGGTTCTAGACCCAAGTGGTGAGCTTCTGTTATAAGGAATTATCCTTCAGCCCAGACCTGGTCACACAGGGTGAGCCTGTGTAATTTGGGAATATCTGAACAATAAGAGCCTTTCTGAGAATCACGGACTCTTCTTCAGTGTCTCTCAGGGGCTGGTCTCAAGCAAGTTTTGGAAGCACTGTTTTAAGGTCCCATGGTCGATGTGCACAAATGCAGGAGTATAAGTGGGGGGTAGGGGAGGAGGTGAGGGGTAGGTGGTATAGTACAGTGGTTAGAGCTCCGGCTAGCCTTGGAAGCCAGACCCCAATTCAGATGGACCTCCAGGGGAACAATCCGTGCCTACTTCATTGCTAGTTCTGAGTATATTGCCTGGCACGTGGTTGGCCTGTGGGAGCTGGAAAGGCTATGAGGGGACACTGTGGTCCATCCCTGGCCCATTGGGTGCTACACCCAGGACGCCTGAGAGCAGGGGCCTCTGGGGGTCCAGCTGGCCATTCGCTTCCGTCACCCCCAGCTTTTCAGGAACCCAGTAATCCAAAGCGAAGTATATTTTTATCCCCCAGTTTAGAATCGTGTGAAATACGCCCAGCCTTGGGCTAGTGAAGCCCCCCCGGGGGGGTGGAGGAGCAGCCTGCTTTGTTTGGGCTGGATTAGGGCCAAGAACAAACTCGACGAATAAGGACAATTTGGACCTTGGAAAAAAGCTCCGTTGTCCCTGTTGAGTTCATTTTACCAGCAGCTGAATTCAGGAGGCTCTGAAGCCGAAATCAGAACAGGCCTCTGTTTCCTGCTTGGTGAAATTGATCACCACGTGTGCCTGAGATGCTGCACCTGAGAGAGGCAGCTGCCGGGACGAAACACACAGAGAAGGGGAGGAAGGGGGGAGAGGCAGCAGCCCCTTGCCCACTGGCCTGCTCACCCCCCAGCCTGGCGACCACCTGGTGAGCGTAGCCACACCAGGCGTGGTCTCATGTGTCTGCACCACCTGCCCATGTTGCAAGTGAGAAAACTGAGGGGTGGAGCATCACCTGAGCACGTGTTGGAGCCAGAATTTGAACCCGAGTCTGTCGAAACCTGTTCTCAAAATGATCCTGTCCTCTGAATCAGTGTCTCCCTGAGATGCTGTCTCTTCCAGAAACTGCAGCCCTTCCCTGCATCGCAACCCAAGTATTCTCCCTGTGCCCTTTCCAACCAGATGTCTTTGGGTGACCAGAGCCGGAGCCCAGAGACACACAATTGAATTCTTCGACACAGCAGCCTGGAGAACTGCTTGTAAATGGGGCTGCGGACGGGAGGAAGAGTGATCTTGTTAATAAGTTCTCTGCATTGTGGAGGCAGAGAAACCTGCCTGGGGGCTCCCGACCCTGCCAAATTGCCTCTTCAATCTTGGCCATATTTTAAGTCTAACTCAAAAATTCAATTATCAAAATTACTCATCCCGTCTCCAGAGAAGCCCAGGACTCTGCCTTAGGGGCCAGTCGTGTTTACCTCTTGCCGCAGATGGGGCCTTCCCAGCTCCGTCTGCTGGGCGCCAGGCGGGGTGGGCATGGGCGGGTCCAGAGGCCAGGGTCTTAACTGTGGCCCTCGGAGCTCCTCACAGAACCTGTTTCCACACCTTCATCTGCAAGGTGATGGTGGGGAAGGATAAGGATTTATAATTAACTGTGAGGCCCGGGCGTTGGCCAGACCACTGGGGTTCCCTTGTTCGTTCATCTCAGTGAAGGTTCTGCCTCTGCCAGCAGCGTGTGCTGGAGGCATCCTCAGACCTCCTTCTCCCTCTCCCTCTGTGTCCCATCCACTACCATGGCCTCTATCCACTCGACCTCCCACGGCCATTCCTCATCTCCAGGTGGTCCACCTTGGACCCTCATCTCTCACCTGGACCGATTGTTGCAACGGCTTCCCAGCTGGCCTCCCCACATCCACCCCTACCCTCTGCAGAGGTCCCCACACCATAGCTAGAGCTCGAAATGTAAAGCTGATCCTGTTATCATCTTGGTTTAAAATGTTGAATGCTTCCCATTGCACTTAGCATCACCTGCGGGCCCTGGGATGCTGAGCCACGCCCACGCCGCCTTCCCCGCCAGCCGCCTGCCCTCTCAGCTCCCCATGCTCCAGCTTCATAGGGCTGTCCTCACTCCAGCCACAGGGCCTTTGCACATGCTACCTGCTGCCTAGCACACTCCCATCCACTTCCCTGGCTTCTCTTGTTTCTCTTGCTAGTTGCCTCGGAGTCTAGTTAGAGGATTCTTTCCCGTCTGGAGCCCCTATTATGCACTGTCACAGGTGATGATTCCCCCTCACTGGCACTTGGCCACGTTGTGGCTTTGGATTGTGTGTGATTTTGGGGACTTATGTCCCTCTTCCCCCGTCACTCGCTGGGAGGGCATGAAGGCACAGACTCCACGTGATTTCTTCACCACTCTGGCCCCAGTGCCAGCCACAGGCCAGCAAATACATTCACCCACCAGACATTCCCAAAGCTTCTCCCACCTCCTTCTGGAAGGACTCAGATTGGTGGGGAGAACAGACAAGTAATAAGGCCAATAGGGAAGGCTCGTTCAGGGGCTCCTGTGAGCCGGGCAGGCGTCGTAACGTTATCACAGGCCATCATGTGAAACCCTATGGGGGAGAGGCTGCTTTTCCCAGATGAAGGACTGACCGGGTCACAGAGTGACCTGTTCAAGATCACACGGCCAGTCGGCCATGCAGCTGGATTCAAACGGAAGCCAGCAGGCTGCAGAGGCCAGGTCCCCACCACTGTGCTCCGTGCAAACACAGTTCAGTATGGTAAGTGCAGGGTGGCTGGGATGGGCTGGGGTGTGATCCTTACTGGCAGGGTGTCCAGAAGGTTCCTGCTTCCAGTTCCAAAGCCCTGCCCTGTCCCCGGCTTAGCCTCAGTCTCTCCATGCTGAACAGGAGCCGGGGAGCTGGAGCCTCATCTAGCTCACCCCGCTAGGCTTCCATCTAGGTTTCCCAGGGCCCCTTCCACTTGTTCATTTTGACCCCATCCTTGGGGAAGCGGCTGCCCCCACCTGACCGCAGAGGGCAGCACTGGGCCTGGTGAGCCCCTCTCCTGCTGGATCACCGGCCACCTTCCCACAGTCTCCTCTCTCAAATGCTGGAATCACGTTGCTGTTAACGTGATTCACATGCGAGCTTAATTACAGGTTCTCAGCTTTTCAAAGATCCTCTATTTGTATGAATGCTACTTTCTTCTTCCAAACAGAACGACGTGTGGCCCCAGCTCATTTGTGGTGCTGGATGCCGATGACGGAAGATGAGACAGGGAAGAAAGAGAAAGAGCCGTCCTGGCTCGAAAGTGACAGTGGGGTCAGGGGTGACAGACACGGGGAACCAGGTCCTGAGGCCTCGCCTCTTGGCTGCAAAAGCCAGTGGCTGGGAGCCTGAGTGAGAGAGAGAGTGTGTGTGTGTGTGTGTGTGTGTGTGTGTGTGTGTGTGTGTGTGTGTGTATTCCCTCCCACCCCTTGAAGCCTCAAGTTTTCTTTTCTGCAAAATGGGCAAACTATGATTTTGGCTTCCATTTCACCATGGTTCTCTTGGTAAGGGTCACTTTATTTTGATGTGTTTCTGGTAATTCAGGGTCCCCTAATATTTTCCCCCTAGAGTATTCCGGGAACCAAGTTGAGGCTGTGGGCTCTGCCTGCAGGCAAGATCATTTCTCGGGGAGTCGGGGGCGGAAACAGCATAGGAAGGGTTTCAGAGACACCCACCTTTTCCCAGAGCTGGTGGGTGAGAGGCCAGCACGCGATTATGATACGTCATGTAAATGATAACGGGGGGGCACCTGGAAAGAGGCCTCGCGGGTGCACAGGGAAGATGCCCTGTGTGCTGTGGGCGAGTGGCAAAGGCCAGCTGGGAACTTGTGGGGACCGACGGCTGGAGAGGTTGGCGAGATCTCCGGTGCCAGCAGCCCCAGGCAGGTGGGCGTCATGGGAGCAGCAGGGCCCCCGGGAGGGTGTCAGGGCAAAGGCTGAGCTGGCAGGGAAGGGACAGCGTCGGGGGGAGGGTAGTCGGGAGATGAGGTGAAGCTGCTGGGAGGGTCCAGGCCAGGGCCGGGCACAAGGTGGCAAGGTGGATTCGAGACTCGTAGGAGGATGTGGAGCTGTGTGTGTGCAGATGTGGGGAGCTGTGTGTGCACGTGTGCCGGGGACGAGGGTGAGGGAGGGAAGTCCAGGTCTGGCTCCGCAGTGGTGTGGCCTCGTTCATGGAGAGGACAGCAGGGAAGGGTGTTCACGCTGACTGTGCCTTTAAAGTAGGCAGAGTGTTACTCGGCAGGGGGCGGGGTGGGGGAGGTGTAGCGAAGGGCCACTCCAGGCAGAGGAAACAGCCTGTGCAAAGGCACAGAGGCCACCAGGGGACCCGTGGTGCTGACGCAAAGCCAGGGTGTCAGGAGTGAAGTTGTACACAGGGTGCCCAGGGTGGAAGCTTTTTATTTTGTGGCCTTGGGGAACCAGTGGTGATCGTTCCAGTGAGAGGAAGGAGAAAGCTCAGGGAAGGAGGGGCAGGCAGGAAGAGAAAGGCTGGAAGTGAGGCTGGTGGGGTGGGGTCGGGGGACTCAGATCACCTCCAGGCGAGTGAACCACGCTGTGGGGACACGGAATCCTGCTCTCTTCTTGCTGCTGCTGCAGGAAGGCCAGTGTGGGGACAGCGGGAAGGAGACCCGCCTGGCGGTGGCCTCCTGGGGACCTGCTGGTACCCTTGTTTCATCTGCCGACTCTGGGTCTCGCCCTAGAGTGTCCTGGTGACCCGGCTGCAGGCCACTCTCCCATGGGAGGCAGGACCACGCAGCTGTGTAGAAAGGACCCAGGATGCGGCCTCCTTGCTGCCTGACCTTGGGGAGGGGTCTGAACGCTCCCAGCCTCAGTTTCTCATCTTTAAGACGGGGGTAATATGCATCCCTTTCCCCCCAAATTGCTTCCTCCCTTGGGGGCTCCCCATCTTTGAGATCAGCTCCCTCAACCCCCTAGATACTTCAGTCTCCCCAGAAGGATGTCTTCTTACTGCCTCTCGCCAGCCCCGCCCACCCTGCTTCCTTCCCTGACCTCCCTCTCTCCACTCTGTCCTCTCCTCTGCATCTGCCTCCTCCTTACTGGCCTGGGTCCTCATGGGTCTCCCTGTCTTCTGCCCCTGCCTGTTCCATCTGGTCTCAGTGCACAGCCCAGGTGAGCTTGTCAGTCACATGCCACACCATTTCACTCCCAGCTTGCACACACCCTCCCAAGACCAAGTGCCCCTTCCTCCTCAGTATGCAAGCCCTCCACGGTCTGACCCCGTCCTTCATCTCCCGTATCTTTGGATGGTACCCCTCCCCCACCCACGAGGGCCAGACTTGCCGCACTTCTCATAGGCTCTGAAGGCACCTCCTCTTCTCTGCAGCTCTGGACTTTGCACATGTCTCCCACATCCTCAGCCTGACTCACTCCACTCATCCTTAAAGACTCATCTCAACCATCACCTCTGGGCGTCTATCCTTTAAGCATCAGTTTATCCCCCTGTAAAATGGGCATGATCTTATTTGCCCCTTGGAACTGGAGACAGACTTAGGGTTTTAATTGACTACAAGCAACTAAGTTAACTGAGACCAAAGAAGAAGGGACCCCAAAAACTAATGGTACCTTGGCTGCATTAATAGAGGGATAGAGTCCAAACAAGGGAGGTGAATAGTCTTGCTCTGTCCATGACTCGCCATACTGCACTGAGAGCCTCGTGACCATTTCCCATCACTTGCTTTTGGAAGGATATTGACAAAGTGGATTATATCATTGATACTTTCACCCTTGTTCATTGAATTTGTTTTCCATTCATGAGGCTTGTATATGTCACATACCACACATATATTGTCACAATCCTATAAACCATTATGTCCTTTTACAAGTGAAGAGGAACTCATAGTCTGTGTTGTAATAATAAAATAACGCCCGGGATAGGCAGAACCGTGTGTGCCCCCCAGAGATGTCCAATCTCTAATCCCCAGAACCTGTGGATATTTATATTATATGGCGAAAGGGAATTTACAGATGTGCTTAATGTTAAAAACCTTGAGCTGGGAGGTTATCCTGTGTGATCCAGGTGGGACACACTAATTACATGAGTCCTTAAAAGAGGAGAACCTTTCCCAGCCAGGGTCAGAGAGATGTGACAACAGAGAAAGGGTCAGGGAGTGGCTGGCCCTTTGAAGATGCAGGGAAGCAGCCACGAGTCAAGGAACGCAGGTGACCTGGAGGAGCTGGAAAAGGCAAGGGAGCAGACACGCTCCTAGAAACTCCAGAAAGGAGCACAGTCCTGCCGACTCCTTGATTAAATTTAGCCCAGTGGGACCCGCGTCAGACTCCTGATCTATACAACCGTGAGATAACAGATTTGTCTTAAGCCACTACGTTTGTGGTGATTTGTTATAGCAGCAATAGGAATCTACTGTAAAGCTTTAAATAGTATAGATGTGATCATATGAATTTAGAGATCACATGCCATGCACATGCCGTAATTTCTCACTCACATGACCCACCCAGTAGGTAGCCTGGGGGGTGAGCTCCTCATCCCTGGAGGTGTGGCTGCAGACGTGGCATTGGGGATGTCAGGGGGGATTCCTGCCTATGAGGGCAGGCGCTTGTCAAAGGGCCTCCTCTCAAGAGTGTGCAGAGAGCAGAGTCAGAGCTGCGTGGCCCTGGGCAGAAGAGGTGATGGTTCTGCCAGCCGCTGGCTGGGAGACCTCTTTGTCACCCTGTCACCACCCGTGGCATCCTCCCCTTAGGCGAGTTATTATATATAGTTACAGGACTCCATTACTTCAGAACGCTTCCATGTAATGCATTGAAGGAATTATTGAAATGTGTAATTACAGTGTGCATTGTAATATAAAACAAGTCTATTATATTCATTTGATGGAACCATGCTCCATAATGTCTATTCTAATATAAAAGATTCTGCCATTAGAGTGTTATATTGTGTGGTGATAATTGTCCGTCTGCAGACATCGCCGCGTCTTCACCCGGTTCCCACGCTTCCTTCTTGATGGTTCTGCCAGCGTGAAATCAAGACACCTGAGCTTCTGAGTTGGGAGGGCACTTTGGTTGGGGTCCTTCGGTGCAACCCTACTTTAGACAGAGGGGAAGGGTGAATCCTTGAGGGATGAGGTGATCCGTGCAGGGTCCAGACCTGGTAATGCCAGCATCTCCTGTCCCAGCCATCGTCCTGCCTGTGGTCCCCCAAATACCTTTGGGAACTGGAACCCCTTCTTCTACAAGAATCTCATATACAAGCAGACTGAGGGGTCAGCTCTGCAGGAAGCCGGGACGGGCTACCCGCGGTCCTGACCACTTGAGAGCCCGTTACACCTCCATCCCCCTCTCTGAGGCCTCTCTGCAAAATACTGGGGTTCCAGCGACCCCCTTTGAAAACAAGTGGCCCCACACCTTCTTTGTCCAGATGGGGAAGCGCTTGCCAGAGATCATACCCCAAACTGGGCAGAGCTGGGATCAGCGCTCCTGTCCCTCACTGGTGCTCAGCCCGCTTCCCCACATTCAATCCTGGGCACCTGCTAATTACCCAGAGGGCGGGCCCAGCCCCAGGGGTTGAGCTGTGGTGGGTCTGTAGGGAGATGCAGGAATCCTTAAAGGGCACGAGTTAAGACAGCCTTCTCCCAGTCATGCTCCTCCCTGCCCTGTGCCGGCTGCCCTGATGGAGGCCTGTCCTCTGCGCAGTTGTCACCCTTTCACAGATACTTAGAGCTCTTACTATTCAGTAGTCACGCTTCTGGGCCCTTGGGACACATAGTGGACAAAACAAAGACTCCTGCTTAGATTCCAGCAATGAGAGAACAGCAAAGCACCCCCTCTGTCTCAGGGTGAATGTGCTGCATCCCAGAGGGAGGGGGGCAGGCGGCTGGGTTTCAGCTGAGCTGAGCTGGAGGGAGATGAGGGAGAGAGGGAGTGGGTACTGGGGTAAGGGTGTCCCAGGCTGAGGTGACAGCTGCTGGAGCAATGCCCAGAGGTGCCCGAGGAGCAGTGAGGGGTACTTGGATGGGGTAGGGGTGAATGGCAGGAGATGAGCTCAGCAGGACCCGGGAGGGGTTGGTTGTGACTCTGTGAAGTGGGCACATGGTGCAGGGTTTGGGGCAGAGGAGGGCATGCTCTGACTTAGGATTTTGCAGCATCACTCTGGCCTCCATGCCTGGAGGCTTGGGACCCACCTCTGGTCTGACCCTCAGTGTGTGGCCACCCAGGGAGGATATGGGAGAAAGGAGGGAACTGCTTGGTGTCCTGTCTGCTGCGTGTTGGATAACAACATGTGCCCTTCCTCCCTCAGGATCCCATCACCATCACCATCACCTCCGTCATCGCCATCCTTGTTGCCCGAGCCTCCACTTTTGAGGTGTTTTAAGTATATCCTCTCCCCATTAAGTCCCCCAGCAACAGTCCTGTGAATTAAGCTTCGTCTTTTATTTCGTACTTGAAGAAACTGTTCAGAGAGGGGAGAAGAATGGCCCGAGGTCACACAGCAGGTCAGTGTGACCAAAATGTAAGCTGGTTTCTTGTCCTTGCTTCTCACTTAAAGGGAGATCCCTGGGAGGGTCACCCTCAGGCCACTTGGGTTCCAGCAGTGAGAGGACATAAATTCCAGGCAGGCACATGTTATAGTGTGAACCGGACAGAGTCACACACAGTCACCTTGTCCCCTGGGGGCTCCTGTCTTCCTATTGGAGATGCCAAGGGAATCTCTCCCACTCCCAGGAGTCCAAGGGCAGAGAAAGGTTACTCTCAAAGGGGCAAGTGGTGGTAGCAGGTGTTTGCTGAGCTTCCAGTGAAGGTGCAAAAGTCACCCCAATCCCTGCATTGCCTGGACCTGTGCAGTAGCATGTTGGGAACAGAGAAAGGGAAAATGCTGCCTCTCAATTCCTTCCCTGGTTATCTGCCTTGTCATTGGGCTCTGAAGCCACCTGGCTTAGGTTCGTGGTCCCTTCACCTCCACGTGCAGCACTGAAGTGCACAGTGGTCAGATCCCTGCCTGTCTCTGCCCACGGCGGCTCCCTTCACAAAAGCCCTTCCAGCCACGTGATTAACTTGTGCCAGTAAACTCCTCAGATTCAGAAGAATCTGGAAGAAACAGCTGCTGAAGCTTACTTTGCAAAACTCTATACACATAATCTCAGGTCTTACACCTATTTGTAGTTGGTTTTAATCCTCCCTTTTTGCAGAGGAGGAAATAAATCTGCGAGGTTAATTCGCTCGCTCAGGGTCACACATCCAGTGAATCAAGGAGCTGGTCACGCTGCCACGTCAGGAATGTTGGCTGAACTGCTGACCGGAGGTGTGGCACGTTGGGCTGGATGATTTAGAACCCTTGACAGGCCATCGGAGCCTGTTATTCAAATCCAGCGACTCCTGCTTTACACTAACCATCATCAAAGGCCGCGGTTAACAGGAGCCTGCATCTTCCTTTGTGCATTTGAAAAAGTTCCATCTCAAAGCCATCACGTCTGGGCAGTGACCCTGGAGGAGTCAGCTGGAATTAAATCAGGAGCCAGGAACAGGGAGAAAGAAAGGAAGGTCATCTTTTGAAATGACAAAGAGGTGCTGTTTTCTCAGCCGGGTAGGCGCGGCTCTGGTAGCACCAACTGGGCTGCAAATTTTAATTCTAATCTCTGCTGCTGCTAATGTGCTTGTCCCTGGGAGAATAGACACTAATTGACAAGCAACTAAATAAATAACGTGTAACATGAAAGCAAACACAAGCTTTAAAGGAGAAGAAAAAAATAGCAAAAAGGATGAAATTAAAAGTGCGAAGGTGGGGGGGGCGGTTTGAAGGGTGTTTTCCGCACTCCATTAGGGTGACATCAAAAGGCTTTTCATGATATTTGTTTTATGGTGGAGATACAGTTTGGAGTCATCTGAGCTCCGGTCCCCAAGCCGTCATGCTGGAGATCAGAGGCGGCGCAGTGAGGGGAGGGGGACAGATTCTTCAAAAGGACCTGGAGAAACCCAGGCAGCACCGCTGGAGGGATGACGCTCCAGCCCCCGTCTTACAGGAGGACAGTCCGAGGCCCAGAGAGGGAAATGGCACAGCCGAAGTCACACAGCCCGTCCCTGGGAGGTGTGGCCTCTGGTGTGGGTGGAGCAGTGTCACCCCCGGAAAGATACCTTGATGTCCTAACCCCCAGTATCTCAGAATGTGATCTTACTGGAAACAGAGTTGTTGCAGATGTAACTAGATAAGACAAGGTCATACTGGAGGAAGGTGGGCCCTTAACCTAGGGAAACTGGTGTCTTTACAAGAAGAGGCAGGAGATGCATTTGGGGAAACACCGAGCGAAGACACAGTGACACACAGAGAAAGCCATGTGACGAGAGAGGCAGAGGCTGGAGTGCGGCAGCTGCGGATAAAGAAGGCTGAGGATGGCTGGCCACACCAGGAACGGGGCGGAGGCTGCAGCGAAGGATTCTACCCAGAGTCTCAGGTGGAGCCTCGTCCCAGTGACACCTCTTTTGAACGTCTAAACTCCAGAATTGTGAGAGAAGAAATTTCTGCTGTTCTAAGCCACCCAGCTGGTGGTATCTCATTACAACGGCCCTAGGGATGGCATGCAGCCTCTGGGGCCTGTGGGCACGCTCCCCACTTGGCCAGCTTAAAGTAGACACGTGTCCCCAGAGGCTCAATCATGGCCTCTGAGACTCCCCTGGCTTATTCCCCCCCGGTATCCCCTGATTACCCTACAGCCGGGTCATGTCACCTGCATTCCCCAGTTGTAATTATTCATGTAGTTCTTGCTACCTAGACTATAAGAACCTCCTCAAGTCACACTTCAGTTTGTTCGAGCACTTCCTGAGCTTTTCCACTAGATAGGCCTGAGTCTTCCAGCCTCCCAGGTGGTCACCCTCTGCCCTTACCCCTGTCGTCTTTCCCATGGCTCCCTTGCTTTTTTCCTGAATGTGCCCGGCGTGCTCCTGCCTCAACGTTTGGGTGCCCCGTCTGCCTGCGATGCCCTTCCCCAGACTCTTCTGTGTTGGTTCCTCCCTCACCTCCTTAGAGACTTTGCTCAAATGTGCTCTTTCAATGAGGCCTACGCTGGCCCCCTGTTTAGAGTCGCAGCCTGCCCCCTGCGCTCCTGATCCCACTTAACTGGCCTGATGCCGCGTAGGTTTCGTACGCGTTGTACTTATTGTTTATTGTCTATGTTCCCTTCGTAGCCTGTAGACTCCATGAGAGCAGGGACCTTATCTGTTTTGCTCATTTGCGTGGCACCTAGTACGCACTCAAAAAATACCTGTTGGGTGAATGATGGTCCACGGGGGAGACTGATACACGGAGCTTAAAGAGCTCACAATATCGTAGGGGACGACGTATGCTAACAATTTCAACTCAGGTGCCATGTGCACCAATAGATTGAAGGGCGTGTCCGAGTGAGTGGGAGTGTCGCTCTTTCTGGGGTGGCCAGAAGGCCTTCCAGAGGAGGTGTGGTCTGAAATGAGTAGGTGGGCAGTGGGAGGGAACCAACGTGCAAAAGTGTGCGGAGGTCTGGTCCCCACGCTGCTGCGGATGAGGGATGAGGGCAGGCTGAGTGTAACAGATGCTGCGGTGGGAGGGGAGCTGCAGGAGTCGGGGGAGCAGCAGGGGGGAGCCCGGAGGGCCTGGCATCTCAGCCTCTCACATGTGGCTTCCTCCTGGGGAAGGGGAAGAGACAAGCAGGCAGGGACATTCCTGGGTTTCAGAGCATCCACTTTTAGCCCCTTAGCCCGTGGTGCTTGGCGTCACCGCCTGGAGGCAGTTCCTGGACGCCTCGGGCTGGGCTCCTCTTTTCTTCCAGCTCTAGAAGCCCATCTGTGCCTGTCAGACTCCCTAGGGAAGCAAGTGACAGAAAACCCATTCAGACCAATTTAGACCCTGAAGGAGGTTTATTGTCTGTGTGACAGGCTGGGAAGTGCAAGGATGGAGCTGGCCTGGGGAAGAGCTGGAACGAGGGACTCACACATCTTAACCTGGCCTTATCTCTGTGGCTGACCCCCTCCCTCTGGGGTGGGCTGGTGGTAGGGGACACAGCTGCAGAAGCTTCCCGGCTCACACCTTCTCAGCTTCACGACCAGAGAGGAAAACGCTCTCTGTTTGCAGCTGCAGTGAGAAAAATCCCAGGGAAGCCCCTGGCTGGCTTGAACTGAGTCATGGGGTCACCCTGTGAGCAGTCCCTGTGGCTGAGAGGAGGGTCCCAAATGAAGCCAGCTCCTCTCATGTGGGCTCCGGCTAGCGTGCGGGCGGGGAGGTGGGACGGGGGAGCAGCTCTCCATAAGAGGGGGCGAGTTTATCAGAGAAGGGAGGAGAGGTAAGGGGCAGATGAAAACGGGAATCATGCAGGACCTGTCCTGTCAGCATCTGGGTCTCAGTCACAGGTCTTCAAGTGGAAATTTATAACCATCACCAGGATGGTTCCAGGATGAAGTGGAAGACTTGTCAGATTTGGAGTCGGAGACTGGATTGAGATCACTTTTTTCCAACATGTCCTAGTAATGTCTCCTCTTTGGGCCTTGGTTTCCTCACCTGGAACATGGGATGATAGGCCCTGCTTCAAAAGGGTTTTTGTAGAGTCAGTGAGACACACACGGGGAAGCACATCATAAACCCTTGAGGGCCGTGCGTTTGCGAGGCCAGCCTCAGCATCGTCCCCTCCGTCGGCCCTGGGACGGGGGAGGGATGAGCTCACAGAAGCGCGAGGTAGGGAAGGGCCCTCAGGAGTGGGTTAGTGGGATGTGTTCATCTCAGCAGGGAGACCAAGGCCCAGGAAGGGGAGCAGCTCCTCTGGGGCCCCTGGTGCCTGGGCTTCAGGGTCTGATGCAGCGCCCGGAAAGGAGAGCTGCTGTGACAAACTGGTGCCGAGGCGGGCGCCTGGCATAAGACGAAATTGCTTATGAGAGAAATAACGCTAAAAGTAAAATAAATTAGACTTCGTCCTGACGTCGTAATTTTAAAAATTAATTAAGAATAAAAAGAAGATGCATCTCGAAGGAAGAGAAAAGTCTAATTTTGACAGACAGTAATTAATTCCTCCGTTCAGGGATTCGTGAATGGCCTGAAGTACAAATTGCTCTTTCATAGGACCTGAAACTCCCTGGGGATCATCTCAAGGCACTGCCGGGGCTGAGGGCCCATCACAGGGAGGCCACTTCCAGGGACCAGTGTCTGGGACCCCAAGACTGACTCCTGAATGTACTGCTCTGACCATTGGAGTGGTGGCCCTGGGGGGAGTGGCTGTGAGGCTCCTGCCCCCAGCACGCCTGGGGCAGGCACATGGGGCCTTGGCACTGACACCCTCTGTGCACTGGGGCCCGGCCTGAGCTCGGGGGCTGAGTGCCCACTGGGAATTGGACAGAACCTCTGCCCTCGCTGAGCTCATAGTCAGATGAAGGCGGCAGACCCTCCTCAGAACGTGGGCCACAAGCTTTGCAGGGATTGGCGATGGAGGGGGGCTGGGGGGACACGGAGGAGGGAGGAGGCGACTTCAGAAATGCGTCCTCGATGATCAGGAGGGGCTGTCCAGGAAGGAAGGGGAGTGGGGGTGTCCAGGGGGAGAAACAGCATGGCCTCTGGGAGCTGCTAGAAAGTGACTGCCTGGAGGTCACAGGCAGGGCTGCCCCGAGACCCCAGACGTCCCCTTCCCTAGCCCGGACCCTGGAATAATGAGCTGTAGTGAGTAAGTCCAGTCGGACGGGGCACCAGATGAGAAGCTGTGAATGGGGAGCAACGCCATCCACTTCCTGGCTTGTAGGATGAGCGCCAGCTCTAGGGTCTCTCTGGTGGGTCCTCTCTGGCCTCTAATCTCCTCTCACGCCCCCTCCCCTTGCAGAGGGGACAGATGGGAAACCTCAGTTATGTAGATGCAGGGTGAGCAGGCACCTGCTGCTTGGGGGTTAGGGTGGAAGGCAGCCACTTATTTCTGGAGGGGTTCAGAAAACTGAGCATTCACCTTCTGGGGCTGGGGGCTGAGAGGGAAGGGCTTATTCTCATAAGGAGCTTAGAGGCTTCTATTGGGTTGGCCGAAATGTTCGTTGGGGTTCTTCCATAACATCTTACGGAAGAACCTGAACGAACTTTTTGGCCAACCTGATAGAAGGACGTGGCTGACAACCTCTGTTTCCAGAGATACAAACGTGGGAGATCAGTCAGGTAACTGGCATGGCCCTGGGTAAGGATCAGAAGCGAGGCAGGGCAGGAGATATAATGCTGCCTTTGGGGAAAGAGGCGTGTCGGTTGTGTGGGGGATGGTGGCAGCCCTCAGGACCCCTTACCCGGCGTCCGGGATGTGGTACTGTGAACCGTGAGAGCTGCAAGCCTAAGCCCATCAGCTGTGACAACACATACAAATGAACAGACAAAAAATGTTGGGCTGAGTGATGAGTAGTGAAAAACTAGAAGATCTAAAATATTCAATAATAGGAGCTTGATTAAACAGATTCTGGTACCCTGGAGTATGGCACTGGTAAAAAAAATTTTTTTGAGAATTTTTAATGAAATGGGGATATATGCATAATATGATGTTGAATGGAAAAAGCAGGGTACAATGTGACAGGATTTCAGGGGTGTTAGTAAAACAGCGTGGAAGAAAAGCCACCGAAATGTTAACAGGGTTTATATCGGGATTGTGGGATTGTGGGTGACTTTTATTTCCTTCTTTATCTTTCAACGTTTTCTGCAATGAACAATATTATTTATATTACATACAATAAAAAATTATAGTAAACAATAGTATTTTAGAATAAGAAAAAAAACCAGCAAAGTTTACAAAAGGAACCCAACACTATGTAATTTGTAAATGACACTATCTCAGTATAAAGCCATTATAGGCCCTCCTACAATGGTTTTTCTTCCTGTCTCCAGAGGCACAGGTCACCTGAATTTATATCCTACTACCCTAAAATGTCCCCTCTGCCACTTCATGAGGGTGGCATTTATTAAACAAACAAACAAAAATTATAAAACAGTAGAGTTAAACGAAGAACTAGCCAGAAGGGTGCTGTACCTTGTAGAAAGAGGAAGGAGAGGCAGGAGGACAAAATGACCACAATTTCAGTTGAGTGACTTAATGATCGCTGGGGTAGGTTTTTCTCCCCAGTAGTTGGAAGGGGCTGCAATGAATCCTTCATGCTGCCTCACCCTCACCACCTGGGAATGTAGCTTACATTTGTGGGGTGCTTGGGGTAGAATTAGGGGTTCAGCCTGTGGTCAGAGAACAGAACCAGCTTAACTGACGAACCCAGGGACCAATCCAATCATCTTAAAAAAGAAACTCCAGTGTGGTGTATAAAGTATCTCTGCATCCGTTATTTCAACCATCTTGACAATCCCATGGGATAGTCCCCGTTCTCTTTGGGTACCAGGGAAGCTGAGGTCAGGGTGGTTGAGAATCACATCCAAGTTGCACAGCTCCTGGGTGGGGATGGGGCACAGATGGGTAAGGCCTTAGGGTCATCACTGGGTTGTTGTTCTACCTCTTTTTCAATGCTGGCCAACCCCACTTCCTCCTGGAAGACTCCCTGGGTCAGCTCCACCCATCAGCGTAGCGCATGAGCCAAACGCTGTCTAGGGAATTATTTATTTATTTATTTATTTATTTATTTATTTATTTATTTAAAACAAAAGGGGAATTCGCTGAGTAGGATAACAGAAACCTGAAGGTGATGTAAGCTTCAGCACATCTAGGGACTCACTAATGTCGTTTGCCCTGATTTGCTCCAGCCTGTACGCGGCACGTGCCCAGTAGCAAGAAGATGGACGCAGACAAGCCCAGATTCACATTCCCCCAACCTGACAACCCCGGCTGAGAGTCGATATCTTCCCCAAGGGTGCTGGCCAAAAATTCCCAGGGGAGGTTCTGATTGGCCAGGCAGATCACATAACCACCCTGTGGCCAAGAAGATAGGTCAGCCCCACCTTAACCACACAAGGGGGTAATCCCCAAGGAAAGGAGGTATCTGAAACCAGGCAGAAACATATATCTACCCACAACTGAAGTCTTAAGTATTATAATTCTATTTCTTGACTTACGTCCTTTGGTCAGTATCTACTTCCTCTCTGCTAAGAAAAATGAGAAATTGAGCCCAATTTACTATCTTCCACCTCTCCTTTCCTTTACTGAATTTTGTAGTTATGGTATTATTCTGAATTCTTCTACAGATTGCCTGTGTAACTTTTAATACCATACTAAGTCTCTATTTCTTGATTTATTCATTTAAAACTATAAGTATCAATCTCTGCTATGAAAAATAAAGAAATCATTCATTTTGCTGGTAGTCTTATACTTTCTTCTTCTCCTGTGCACCCCCCCCAATTCTTGTTAAATAATTATTCTTACCTGGTCAAGCTTCATAACATTTCCATTCTCTCTGTTACCATAATGGTCTTTCATGATTTCTCTATAGGTTGGTTCTAAAATTTTAAACCCAATAAAATGCCATTTATACACTTTCGGCTATGGAAATATTCACTGCAGAACTAAGTGATGGGATTAGATCTGCAGGGAAGAGAATGTAATCCTACGTCTTGAAAGCTTAACAGGAATGTTCTAAACACCGAGGCCAGTGGATTCTCCTGTACCTTGGTCTGCACTTGTCTCGATCCTGACTTATCCTTAGCTGCCACTGTTTCCCATGTTTACTGTTTTTCTCTTTCCTAAGTTTGCTTAGCATAAAATTTACTATTTTAATGATTTGAAAGTGTACAATGAAGTACATTCACCATGTTATGCATCTATCACCTCTAACTAGTTCCAGAAGAACTCTTTCATTGCTTCAAAAGGAAACCCTGGGGGCTTCCCAGGTGGTGAAGTGGTTGAGAGTCCGCCTGCCAATGCAGAAGACAGGGGTTCGATCCCTGCTCCAGGAGGATCCCACATGCTGCGGAGCAACTAAGCCCATGCGCCAAAAAAAAAAAACCGAAAAAAAAACAAAAAACAAAAACCAAACAAAAAAAAGGAAACCCTGTACTCATTAAGCAATTACTCCTCATGCCTCCCTCCTACCAGCCCCTGGCAACTACTAATCTTCTGTCTCTCTCTGTGGATTTGTCTGTTGCGTGTTTTCAATGTAAATGGACTCATGTGATATGTGGCTTTTTGCATCTGGCTCCTTTCACTTAACATAATGTTTTCAAGATTGATCTATGTTGTAGCGTGTAACACTACTTCCTTCCTTGTTTGTGACTGAACGATATTCCAGCGTATAGACAGACCACGTTTTGTTTATTTACACAAAAACTGATGGATGCCTGGGTTGTTTCCACCTTTTGGCTATTGGGAATAGTGCTGCTGTGACCATTTGTGTACAGTGTCTGTTCGAGCCCCTGCTTTTAGTTCTTTTAAGTATATACCTAGGAGTGGAATTACTGGGTCATATGATAATCCTTTGTTTAACTTATTGATGAACTGCCAAACTGTTTTCCACAGTGGCTACACCAGTTTACATTCCCACGAGCAATGCACGAAGGTTCTAATGTCTCCACATCCTCTATCCTTGCTAGCACTTGTTACTTTCCCACTTTTGGTGCCGACCATCCTACTTGGTGTAAGCAGTGGCTCTGGTTTTGATTTGCACCTTCCTGATGACTAGTGATGCTGAGCAACTTTCCATACGCTTATTGGTCACTGTGTATCTTCTCTGTTGTAGTATCAAGTCCTTTGTGCATTTTTAAGTTGGGTTGTTTGTCTCTCTGCTGTTGAAATATTTTTAAAAATATTATTATTTTGTTATAGAAGCATCTTAATATACACGTTTTTAATTTGGGGGCAGAGTGGTAAACTTCTGAGTTCTTGGGAACCATAAAATATCTTAAATTTGCCCTCCCCCTATTTGATATTTGTATAGAATCCTCGGAGAAAAACACTTTCCTCGGAACCTGGCAGCTGTGACAGGCTGAATAATGGCATCCCCAAATATCCAGGTCCTAGTCCCCAGAACCCGTGAATATTACCTTGTACGACAAAAGGGACTTTGCAGATGTGATCAAGGATGCTGAGATAGGGAGATTGTCCTGGATTATCCAGGGGGACCCCAACCATAACCACAAGTATCCTTACAAGAAAGAGAGGCAGAGGGAGATTTACTTACAGAGGGAGAAAGCAACAAGATCACTGAAGTGAGATGCTACCTGCTGGCTTTGAAGATGAAAGAAGGGGACTGAGCCCAGGAATGTGAGGAGTGCAGCTCTAGAAGCTGGAAAAGGCAAGGCAAGGAAATAGGTTCTTCCTGTGGTCTCTGGAGGGAGCATCGTCAGACACCTTGATTTCCACCCTATGAGACTGGTTTCAGACTTCTGACCTCCAGACTGTAAGAGAGTACACTTGTGTAGTTTTCAGCCTCCGAGTTTGTGGTGGTTTGTCACAGCAGCCATAGGAAGCTCGGCTCTACAGCATCCAGGCCTGCACGATCCAGTGGAGGGCTGACATCAGTAGGTTCTGTGGTTTTGCTCTCTGAAGCCTTTGAAATGCTCTCTGTATCTGAGGAGGGCTGAAATCTCACCAGGAGGTGTCCCGTGTCTGTCTTTTTCATTCATCCTGTGTGGCCTTGGTGCTCTCTGCTCTTTGAGGCCACAGCAACCCCCGGCATCCAGATGCAGCCCTTTGACATATCACTTGGTGCTGTTCCTGTGCCCAGAGTCGTGGCTGTTTGCATTTGTGACTTGGCGCCTGGAGCGTCTCTCCTGCAGCAACTGCTGCTGCCTCCAACCACGGTTTCCTCTCTCAATCCATCTGTTTTTTTACTTCAAACATTTTCAAATAAATGCAAAAGTAGTGAAGAGTACAATGAGCTCTCGTATATCCGTATCTGGATTCAACAGTTATCAATAGTTTTCAAATATGTTTCCCTCGCCCTTTTCTCTTTTTTCCCCCCCTTTGTTAAATCAGTGCTATTTCCCTTTTAAATCGGTGCTTCTCAATATTTAATGTGCTAAGAAATCACCTGGGGATCTTGTTAAATTCCAGATTCTGATTTGGTAGGTCTGTGATGGGGCCTGAGAATTTGCATTTCTAGCAAGTTCCCAGGGAAAGCGGCTGGTCCTCCAGGGTTGCACTCGAGTGGCAAATCTCAGACATCATGAATTTCAGCCCTATATACCTTATGTAGTAGATGCCGCTAAGATGCACAGAACTGGTGCACCTCTGAAATAATCAAACACGCACATGTGTATTTGTTTGGTTCACATGTTGTTCTGGCCTTTTTTTCTGCTAAATTATATCTGCTCCTTAAAGGCAGGGATAGCACCCCCTCTTTCCTGTGAATCTTGTAAGGAGCTTCTTTCCCTGTCATTTCTCCCACAGGACCTTCCCATTGACCTGGGAAGATTAAGAAACCCTTGATCTATTTATCTGCACTCCCATGTACATTGCAATGTTATTCACAACAGCCAGCATGTGGAAATAACCCAAATGTCCACTGACAGATGAATGGAAAAAGAAAATGTGGTTTATATGTAAAGTGGAATATTATCCAGCCTTAAAAAAAAAAAAAGAAGGAAATCCTGCCATTTGTGACATGGGTGAACCTCGAGGACGTTTTACTAAGTGAAATAAGACAGTCACAGAGGAACAAATACTGCATGATTCCATGTATACGAGGTATTTAAAAGAGTCGAGCTCATAGACGCAGAGAGTAGAATGGTGGTTATCAAGGGTCGAGGGGGGTAAATGGGGAATGTTATTCCATTGGTATGCAGTGTCAGTCATGCGAGATGAATAAATTCTAGAGATTTCCTGTATGACATAGTGCCTATAGTTAACAATACTGTATTGTGCACTTAAACATTTAAGAGGTTAGAGATCATGTTAAGCGTTCTTACCACAAAAAACAAAAACAGGGAAAAGAAGAAAGCAACACAAGGAGGCTTCTGGAGGTGATGGATCTACTTATCTTCCTTATGGTGATGTATCACAGGCGCATGCGTACTGCCAAGCGCATCAAATTCTATACATCAAATATGTGAAAATTTTCAACCTGAATTCAGCTGTTAAATTAAAAAAAAACTACTTCTCTTGTGGACAACAAAACCCTTCTCTTTCCTCAGGAGTGCCTTACCCAAGCCACTGGTGTTCTGTTCTGAGATGCGAAACGCCCAGTCCCAGGGTGGTGGAGGGGGTGTGGCTTAGAGTGCGTGGTGGAGGGGGCGTGGTTTAGGTGGGCGTGGAGGGGCGTGGTTTAGGAGGGGTGGTGGAGGGGCGTGGTTTACATGAGGTGGTGGAGAGAGTGCGGTTTGGATGGTGAGAGCCTGGGCAGGGCTGTCAGGAGTCACCCCTTTCAGCCATCATTGCTTTTGTCTCTCCTTTGCTCAGCTCTGGAGCCGGCTGCTCTCAGTTTCCCCTTGGCACTGCAGGATCTGGGCTCCCCATTCTGTGGTGGGTCTGTTTCAACAGGCAAAGCAAGGGCTCAGGAAGAAAGTTGGCTCCATCACAAAGCAGATGAAATGATCTGTTGGGAGCTGGCTGGGCAAATCCACACCTGAGAAAGGACAGCAAGGATCACCCTTTCCCTCTCCTGAATGATTAGCACTTTCAGAGCCAGTGGCCCTTCCGTGGTCTCTGCCTGACCTGTGGTAGTGGTGGAAGATAGCCCTGTCCCCTGCCCTTGCTGAGTTTCCCTCTGGGCCAAGGAGAAACACATTTCACGTTTCTCTGGACCACTGGGTAGCAGGGCGCTTGCTGGCATTCTTTGCAGTTCTTGGGTCATAAAGATGCGTAGGACATATTTGGTGAATAAAATGAATGTGCTTTTATATTCTTCTTCAAGAAATGGTTTGAGACCTCTGGAAAAAAATTGCTGAATAATTGAATGAAAATATTGTTCAAAATTTAGAGGATGACTAGATCTCTGAAAAATATTTTCTCTTGATCCAGAAGAAAATTTTAGAATCTTGTGAGGACCCTCACAGGAATGCAAGGAGAGGGTGGCTTTTATGAAATTGGAGAAGAAAGTCATAAGGAGAGGAAGCTGAGATGAACAGATACCTCGATGAAGTATAAAGAGAGAAGGATGAGATAAGGAAGATTTACAAGAAACCCAAAAGGCGATAGAATCGTGACAACGTCCTGGGAAGCATCAACAGACGAGATGACTCCGTGGAAAATTAAATCAGCGATGTAGAGGACAATCTTAAGAGTCTCCCTCAGAAGTCAGAAGAAAAGGATAAACACAGAAAAGATGCGGCAGTATTGATATGATGGTGGTTCCTGAGGAAAGAGCAAGACAATTGGCACCAAGGCAGAATTTAAAGACAGACTGTGCAGGTCAAAAAAGCCCCCTCCTTTCTGACCAAGCCAGTGGCAGACCTACACTTGCGCAGACCCTGGATAATGTGTTGAATGAGAAGGGAAAAGATCAAAGCCACTAACGTGCAAAGATCCCGGAAGGAAAAAGTGACATACCTAAGAGGTGACCCAGCAAGGAACAGGTCAGGCTGGCTTCAAACTTCCTCTGAGAAAACAAACCAGTGTCTACAGAGTCATGGCCCAGTGATTTTCTATTCTTCCAAGGAGTCTTCTATATAGAAAGGCAAACTGTTTCTGCATCTGTAAGACAGGGTTAGTAACAGTCCTTCCTTAGGGGATTGTTAGAGCACTAAATGAAATATGCATGGATTTAGACACTTAGAACGGTGCCTGGCCTGGGTTTTCGTTCATTCTGATTGGCTTTAGTGCTGTTAGTAGCTCTCAATAAATGAAGATGCCAACTTCACTGGGGCCATGTGGAGTTGGAGGCATCTTGGACATCCCCAGATGTCCAGAGAGTTCTGAATCCCTGGGATTGGAGCTCAAGAGAGAGGTCTGGGGTGGAGGTGGTAACCAAAGACGAAGGGGCAGATTAAATCACCAAGAAAGCACGTCTGGTGCAAGAAGAGGCTGCAGGAGGACCACCATTGTGATGGGCAGAAGGGGACCTGGGGAAGGTCTGAGCCCAACCTGAGGTTTAACGTGGGTTCTGTTCTTGGCTGTGGAGCCCACCAGGCAATCAAGGTCAAGTTGTTACTTCACCCACAACAAATACCTCTTGTGAAAGTACCTCTGGCATACGGAAAGGCCCAGGAACCACCCCACATCCTTGCCCACTGCAGGTGGACCTCCCCAAGGCCCATCCCCTGCCTGGAGGGGAGGTCACCTCCTGGTACCCTGGGAAGCCCTAACTTTTATTTGGGATCAATCACTGAGAACTCCCCTTTTGTCAATAAGGATGTCTCCCCGCTCCTTCCAGATTAGAGCAGACTAATTGGGACAAGAACTTTCCGTGTTTGAAGATTGTATGATTAGGGAAATGTACAAATTCAATTTTGCCTGGCCAGATTCAATTCTGTTCTAATCAGAGAGATAGAAAACTCCAGTGCGATAATGATGGAGAAAATGACTTTGTTTCTGGCCATTTAAGTGTCTCCCACTACAAACACTTGCTGGGAGCGGAGGCCTCTGGACTGGCCTTGCCGGGACTGTGCGAAGGACGAGGGTTTGGTGGAGCTTCTTTGTGTGATCTTGATATGTCAATATTCTCTTTTCCTGGACAGCTTTTGAATGATGCCTCCGGCAAAGCTTGGAACATGGTGGCAAGTCGTGTTATAGGAAGAACTCATCCCTCTGTCTGGCTCTGAGCTGGCCCAGCTTTGCGTCCTGCCAGCCCCCGTGGCTCTAAGGGTGAGGCTGAGCACCTGGTGGCAACTGTCTGGGCTGAGGGCAGTCTGGAGCTGGAAGCATCGCACACAAGGTGTGAGGACCAAGGCTGGTGGAGAGTGCCCTGACCCCACAGCCTGTGAGCCATGCCTCTGCCTCTCTTTGCCTTGCTATTTTCTCCGTTAGGAACGCCCTTTCTCCCCTGCTACACCTGTTGACCTCTTATGTACCCTTCAAAGCCTGCTCAAAATGTCCCCTCTGAAGGCCAAGCCATCAGGTCCCCCGGGTGAAGCTGGTCACTCTGCTCTGTCCCATCGTAGCTCAGCATCAGTATCTCTTGTCTCACATCTGCTTTTCTCAAGGAAGCACTAGTTAGATTGAACTCAGGCCATTTATGTCCCTTCTAGCTGGGGCCAAGCTCAGTTGTAGAAGGAAACTGAGGCAGACACTATTCTACCATGTTGGTCATGCCGGGACCAGGGAGAGCCTCAGGCCAGCCCCTTTGTGTCATGTGATCATGGTCCCTGCCAGCCAGGACCCTGGGGCATCTGCTAGAGTGGGTTAATGGACAAAAAGGCCTTGGCTTTTGGAAAGGGGTAGTCTCCTATCTTTGTGTTCAGGACACTGAGAAAGGACAGGGAGTCTGGGCCCAAGGTGGCCATGGCACGTGACTGGGGTAAAATCTGTGAGCCCTGGAGCCAGATGGCAGGTATGAGCCCTAGCGCTACCACTTCAGGGACTTCCTTAAGCTCTCTGGGTCTCAGTTTCCTCTTCTGTAAGATGGGGATGTCAACAGGCCTTCCTTGTAGGAATGCTAGAGGATTAAATGAAATCTCCTTGTGAAGCTCTTTGGGCAGCATATAAGTCTGCGTTCAGTAACGCTGGCCTCAGCAGCAGGGGATGTTTGGATTTCTTTCTAGAGAGGGATCAGTACCAGAAGCGGCAGAACAGTCTTCAGGAGGGATCGTTTGAGATTCTGGATTCAAACAGTGTTGCTTTGGGCCCAGAGACGCAGTGTGCTCTGAAGCTGGGGAGGGGCCGAGACACACGGCTACTCTCTGTGTGGGAGTGTGGGGAAGTGACTTAGCGTTCTGGAACAGTCAGCCCTCAAGGAGCACTTGCTTTCTGCAGAGCTCCTCGTAAGCCCATTTGTCACAATCTGCACAAGAACCTCGGGCTGTCTCTATAGTGCTGGAGACCCATTTTGCAGATGGGGAAGCTCAGGATATCTGATCACCAGTGGGGTGGGGGTTGACAGCCGGATGCCAATGCAGGTCTGACCAAAGTGCCTCAGGTGTTAGCACCCCAAATCTTTGATCATATTTCATATTCCCAGGGGTCCTGACTGTTGGTGCGTTTCTGCTCCTTTACTGTTGAGGAGACGGAGGCTAGAGATGGTCCAGTGTCCTTCAGTCCATGAGCTGCAGGAGCCGGATTTATCTAGGATTTAGTCCTAGGCCCCTGATCTTTCCTTGAGGCCACAAGGCAGGCTTGAGGGGAAGGGCCGTGACAGGGACCCAGGGGAGACTTTTCTCCCACCCTGATGGGGAGCCTTCTCTCCTGCCCTGCCTGGGGACCCAGGAACCTGTCTCAGGGGCGACAGAAGCACCTTTCCTATGGCCAGTCTTGTACCTGGATAAACATTAGCCTCATTTAATGCTGGCCCTGGGATCATCGCAGTGGTGCCATTGTTTTATGTCATTTGAAATTTAATGGCCTATGAATGATACGGGATAATTTGCAAATTTGACATAATCAGCGCTGGCCAATTCCATTCAATTATTTGTTAATAAACACCAGGAACTCCAGCTGGAGTTTTATGCTCCCAAATTTGAAATAAAAAGCTGAGGGGCTGAATAGAGTGCAGTACCTGAATATTTAGAACGACCTTCATTTAGGCAGAAGCCTGGTGACACCCAAGGTTTACTTGCTGTTCATTTGCATTGTGGCTTTTTTTAAAAATAGTAATTATCTGCAAAAGGTCAAATATTGGCTTTATCTATATAATTCAATTTCCCAAAGGCCTTTGGGATTCAAATTAATGCCCTTGTAATATCTTCATTGAAAAAGAAGATTAATTATGCTTACAAGGAACTTAATTTGGCTTATCAGACCTTTAATGTGGCTGTGATCCTGAACGCATTTAAATTTAGGATTATGCCGGTGATCCCGGTCCCTTATTTGGGAGACTTTTAATATTTGTCATTATTTTTATGCATATCATTTTTCCCGCCTGCTCAGGAAAATTAAAATGTCGGTTCTGAAAGAAATAAACATTATGTATTGACATTGGTAATTATGTTTTGGTATTTAAGGATGCATAAAAAACTGCACATAGGGCCTCAAATATAAATTTGCAGTTAATACCCTCAGAAGGAAACTGGAGCGCTTTGACTTGACTCACTAAATTGGAAACAGACTCGCTCTGGGGTTGCTGGGATCTAGGCATGTAGTTTTTTATTGGCATTCAAGGATGCTCGAAGGTTTGAGGGACCCCAGGAACTCTGGCTTTAGGGTCAGGAGGCCTGGGGTTTTTCTTGGTCACTAAAGTGCCGTGTGACAGTGATCAATCAGAAGCCCCTTCAGAGCCCCAGGTTCCTATCTGTGAATGGTAATCATTTTCTTAGGAGTTCTTGCTCCCTGGACTGTCAGTTCCTTGGTGGCAGGTTGATATCTTATTTAGTCTTGAATCTCCAGATCTGCCAGCACAGTGTCTGTTACATGTGGGCTATGTGTAGGGCTTTAACTCAGAATGAAGGCGGTGGGGTCTTGGAGAGAGTAAGGATGGTGAGTCAGAGTTTGGCTCTGTATTGGTTAGCTATAGCTGCATAACAAATCATACCAAAACATAGTGGCTTAAAGTAAGAACTGTTTATTGTTTTTTAAGACTCTGCAGGCCACCTATGCTATTCTGCTGATCTGGGCTGGATTGGCTAATGTTGGCTTGGCTTGTTCACATATCTTGGGTCAACTGGCAGGCGGGCTGGGGGCTGGCTGGTCTCAGATGACTTTGGGTGTGATACTTCATGTATTTGCTCACTCTCTGGTGGACTAGTTTGGGCTTGTTCTCAGGGCAGAACAGGGGTTTGAGGGAGGAAGCAGAGCCATGCAGACTTCAGCTTGCATCTGGTTTGCTACTGTCTCATTGGCTAAGGTAGATGATATGATATGGCCATGCTCAGAGTCAGCATGGAAGGGACCTACAAAAGGGAAGGGATCCAGGGAGGCAGCAAAGCTTGAGGCCAGCAGTGTGATCAACGTACCACAGGCTCCATCTTCACCCTGCCACTGCTAGCTACATGAGCAGAGGCGTGGGCCTTGAAGCTCCATCTCAGTCTCTTCATCTGTCCAATCTGGCAGAGATGGGATGAGGTTTAAGTGAGACAAATATATTTTAAGTCTTTGGCACCAGGTACATGGTGGCTGTCCAGGATTGCTTGAAAGAAAATGCCCAAAGATGGGCATTGCAGGTTTGCTTATAAGTGTGGAAAATCAGAAGAAATCTAAATGCCCATCAGAGGGGGCTTAGTAAAATAAATCAGGGTACGCCCATGTAATGGAACCCTTTTTATCCCTTAATTCAATAGATCAATATACTGGGATAGAAGGCTGTCCACGATAGATTGTTGAGTGGAGAAGAAAGCAAGCTTCAGCACAACTCGCAATGTATGATGCCATTTCTTTCTTTCTTTCTTTTTTTTTTTTTTGTATGATGCCATTTCTGTGTGTGTGTGAAATGTCAGCCATATGTTTATCCTGGTTTACAGAGAAATGTCTGGAAAGCTATGCTCCAAACTACAAGTAGTGGGATTTAATACTTCTAGATGTTTTGAATTTTCATAATGAACATGCGTTACTGAGAATGCCTGCACTTTTTGAATGGAAAAAGAAAAAAAAATAGAGAAAAACTACAGGCAAGGAACGTTAAAAAATGCTGGCTTTTAGGTTCTAAGTTATCTGAATGACTGATAATAATATCTAATCATAATAAAAAAGATAAGCTAATATAAAAATGATAACAGCTACCATTTATCAAGGACTCATTATATGCTGAGTACTTTACATCCTGAAAGGTAGGTGGATCCCCATTTTCCAGGCTGGGAAACTGAGGCTCAGAGCAGAACAGTAACTGGCGCAGGTGAGAGCTGCTCCCCAGGGTTGACTGTTCGGGCCCCTGCCCCTCACAGAGAGGCCATGCCACATCAGTTCGTAATGCAGAGATCCTCCATGCCTGGCCACCCATCAGAAGAGAGGAGTGGCTTTTCCAGATACAGATTCCTGGGCCCCATCCCATATCCAATGAGCCATTCCTCTTTTGAAAGGGAACTCAGGAATCTGCATTTTAATATGAGACCACAGGAAGTTTGGGGCAGTCAGTCTAGCAATCAGGAACTGCTGCGCTAATTCCCTGTATTTTGTCCGGTGGCTCAGTTGATCTTCACAACACCCAGGGAAATGAGAAAAAGGTAGATTGTGGCCATCACTGCCCATTTTACAGATGAAGAAACTGGGGCTCAGAGAGAAGAAGTCACTTGCTCGGGGTCCTGGAGCTGGGGAACAGGATGTAAGCCCTGGCCTGACTCTGAGCCTACGTGCCACCCAGTGGATGGGCTGGTATGTAGGGAAGGCCTTTCTGAGGGTGACAGGGAAGGAGGGACACTTCTAGATATTGGGGTGCCACCTGGTAGCCTGTGGTGGCCAACTGCCCTCTTCCTTGCTTTCCTAGCTGTTGGAGTACAGATGGCAGAATCCCTGTGGCCCATTTCTCTGCCAGGCATTCGGAGGCTGATGCTGATGTAGATCTGTGGTGGGATTATTGGCTTTACCTGTGGTCCACTGGGGGGACCCGCCCCCAGATGACGCCAAAGATCCAGTCCAATAAAATGGGGGTGAGAAATGGGCCCTAATTGGGCCACTTCTTCCTCCCTCCCATCTCGGCTGCTGGAACTCTGATGGCTCTTTCTCTCTTGCTCTTTTCAGTTTCTTGCTTCTTGGCTTCTATTAGTAAATTTCAGGGGAATAGGTTTACTGGGGAAATGATAAAAGTGGTTGTAATCAGAGAGCTTCGGGCTGTCTATCGTTG
Organism: Hippopotamus amphibius kiboko; assembly: GCF_030028045.1. Taxonomy (NCBI): domain Eukaryota; kingdom Metazoa; phylum Chordata; class Mammalia; order Artiodactyla; family Hippopotamidae; genus Hippopotamus; species Hippopotamus amphibius. The sequence goes on from NC_080187.1 coordinate 15,241,905, forward strand.
ACGATGTGGGTGCCAGGGGAATCCCCACCTGCCTTTCCGGCCTTCATGGCTGGAGGGAGCCAGCTGCTTGGGGACGTGGTGTTGGGGACACAGGCCGAACTGGTGGGAGGCCCTGCAGGCCTGGGAATTTCTTCTGTGTCCCCCCCAACCTCGGAGGGAGGCTTCTACCACCATTGCCTCTGCCTCAGGTCTGGGGGCCAAGACATGCCTCCTGGTTTCTTCCCCAAGACGAGGGGCCCCATATGGCAACTCCTTTGTCGCCTGTCTTCTAAAGACCTCTTGTCTCCCCTCAGGCTCCTAAGGATCTGTTCACAGTTATTTTGTTTTATTTTATTTTAGTTTAGTTTAGTTTTTGTAACAGCTTTATTGAGATGTAGACCATACAAGTTACCCATTTAAAGTGTATAATTCAATGGTACAGTTGAATGGTATTCACCAAGTTGTGCAACCATCACCCTGTCAATTTTCAAATATTTTCGTCTTCTCTAAAGAAAGCCCATTATCCTTCAGCTGTCACTCTCTAACCCACCATTCCTCCCAGCCCTAGGTAGCCACTAATCTATGTTCTGTCTTTATAGATTTCCTATTTCCCATTTCATATAAATGGAATCACACAATAAATGGTCTTTGGTGACAGGCTTCGTTTACTTAGCATAATGTTTGCAAGTTGTGGTGTGTGTCAGTGCTCCATTCCTTTTTATGGCTAAATAATATTCCATTGTTTTGATATATGGATAAATATGCCATCATTTACTTTATCTTCTAAGTATTTTTTCTTCTTGTTCCCTCAAAGATTTACCAATCACAAAATGCAAAGCATACTGTCAGATTAAAAACAAAAATATGCATTTCTGAGAATTTTTCGTCAGAAGAATATTGCAGAAATGGGGAAAATAATTTCACCGGGAATTCCATGGCAGCTTGCTTTGTAATTGCCAAAATGAGAAATAACCTAAATGCACAGAAATAGGGATCTGGCTAAATAAATTATGGTAATCCATATGTCATGTGGATTTATAGTCATTGACATGAAAAGCTATCCATGACATGTAGTTGAGTCAATTATACAATCCCATTTTTTATAAAATTATACTTTCATTTCACGACCATCTGGAAGGATGTTCACAAAAATGTTCACATGAACATTATCTCTGAAGGGTAGAATTTCAAGTGGTATGTATGCATTTTTATTTGGGGGAAAAAGAGTAAGGAAATTGGAACTAGGAGTAAATAAATGTAGTGACATAAGATATACCCAAGGGAATGTTTATTCCCCCAAATGTATAATAGGGAGTCATCTGCACTTGTGGAAAGGCCCTCTGCACTGTCCCCTCTCAGTGAGCATTAGCAAACTGAAAGAGATGGATGATCAGATTTATACATGGCTCTGAGCTTCCCAGCAGCCAAAGCAAAGAGGGAAAGGAACACCTACAACTTGTTTATAGAGGAGGAGACTATTCCTGAGAGAGGCTGAGAAAGCCGTTCCTCCTGGGTCTCAGGGAGAGACTCCTTCTTGCTGTGATGGACAGCATCCTCCACACATCTTCTCGGTACACAAGGGAGTGAGACTCCTAAACACAAGCCATGAGGGCAGTGATGTGAGCTTAGGAGGTGAGAAGCAAGGCAGGGCAGGGGAGTTGTTCTCCACTGCCAGTGCCTGATGTTTGGGTGTGTGCCCTTGGGGGCTCAGCAGGCTGCCCTGCAAGGGAGGGGAGGGGAGGGATGGGACCCTTGTGGGTGCCTACCCCTTCTCTTGCTCATCCTCCTGGGTCTCATCACGTCCACTCTGCAGCTGAGGAGGCCAAGAGGAGACATCAGTTATCTGAGCTCATGGAGCTGAGTGAGCAGAGCAGGAAAGCCTTCCCAGGGCTTGCTGTCCCAGGGCTTGCTGTCTTAGAGCCAGGGCTCTTGGGACCCAACCCGAACCTTGCAAGGTGGAGCCCTGGTCCCCAGCAGCCCTGTCCCTGAGGTCCTGGCGTGCTCAATCTCTGTTCCTTGAGGTTGGCCTTGGTCTTCTCCCCTCTCTGTGCATCCTTACTGCTGTGTGATCTTGGGCAAGTTATTTAAACTCTCTGGGCCTCAGCTTTTTCGTCTAGAAAGTGGGGATAATAGCAGTTCCTCCTCCATCGCTTCTGTTGAGAAGGAAATGAGTTAATAAACAGGGAAGGTGCTAAGGGCTGTGCCTGGTCCACAGGAGACACTGCCTATATTCCTGAGTCTGGTGTAGTCCCCTCCCACTCATCCTCTTCTTCACATCGACTGGATTTTTCTAAAATGCACCTCTGAGGGCAGCATTTTCCTCTTCCTTCACCAAAGTCCACTCGCATCATCAGGATGTCTGTGCTTTGGGGCCCAGCTGGCCTTCCCGATGTCCTCTCTCCCCAGCCCTCCCCTCACCTTTTCTGCTTCATCCGCCATCAGTTTCTGCAAATAAGCTCCTCCCTTACTCACCTGTGCCCTCTGCTTTGCTCTCTTTCCTTCCCCTTTTCACCCAGCTGATGCCTCCTTACCTTTTGGGTTATGGCTTAGATACCACCTCCTCCAGGAAGGCTTGCCAGATTCCACTCCCCTCCACTGCACCCCCAGGCCTCCCCCTTACATGGCACAGGCTTAGTCTGCTCCCTTCAGCATCTTCCCACACCTGGAGTTCAGAGGGGAGTTACCTTCAGCTTGTTCACGACTCATAGAGTGTTTGCCTCACGGGCCAGTTGCATATTTGATGCATGGCTGGAGAAAAAGTAGGACTTAGCAGGAAGAGGCCAAGCCAGGCTGATGGACTCACATGAATGGACAAAGGCCTGGCATGTTCGGTCTCCAAATAAGAGCTGCCTGCTCTGCACATGTGCTGACGAATTTTTGTCATGGGCTTGACCATCAACCCCATTTGATGATTGAGTAAACCAAGGTACAGAGTGGTTGAGTCATCTGCCCGAGGTCGCCAGCTAATGAAAGGTGAGTTGGGACTCACACCCCTGGTGTCTGACTCAAGATTGTGTGTACCAACCACTGTGTCCTGTCTGCTCCCAGGCTACATATGGAGACGGATGGACTGTCCTAGAAATCAAGGTGAGAGGAGGATGTTGGGGTCAGATTAGCATTTTAGTAGGTTTACTTGGGTGCCTATGGTGTTGGTAATGAACCCACCACTGAACCACCCCTCACCCCCTGCCCACACACCTCCTGCTGCGCATGTGGATTCCGACACGGACGCCCTCAGGTGGGCAAATGGAACCCACACATTTGAACGTCAAGCAGAGTGTACCATAAAGAGATGTACAAAATCACCCCAAAGCGATGAAAAGCAAACACACAGTATACTCCAACACAGACATGCACAGAGTCATGAACACACGCATAAAAATGTGTAGGCATGCGTGCACACACACACACACACACTTCCCAGAAATTTGCTAATGGAAGGAAGACCCTCAGGAGTGAAGTATAAAGGGCCCAGGAGGTGGATGAAGCAGGAAAGCTGCATCTGGGATGCTCTGTTACTACCCCCAAGTGGTCTGTCAAATCAGCGGTTGCCCCTCGGTCAGGTGCCATGACCATTGACCTTTAGGTTGGAGGACTGTTTCTCTGATAGTAATCTGACCACATGACTTTCTGTCTAAAACTTGGCAGAAGCTCCTACTGTGCTCATACTTGGCGTCTTTTGTGTGATTTGGCCCCTGCTGCCTTCCTGCCTTTCCCCCCAATCTCCCCCCAATCCCCCACTTAAGAATTCCAGCCACACTGGATTCTTAAGGTCCCTCCCAGCCTGGGGTCATCGCCCATACCAGCAGCACTTTCCTGCCAACCCTCACAATCCTTCTTGCCAATTCACATTGGTCTACCAGGTCTCAATTCAGATGCCACCTCTTCCAGGAAGCCTTCCCTGACTTCCAAGACTGGGTCAAGAGCCCTACTCTGTGCCTATCTCTACCTCAGTCATCATCAAATTGAACTGTCATCCTCATGGCTCTCTCTCCTTCACCAGCCAAAGCCTCTTTGAAGGCACCTGGGTGTCTCTGGCACAGAGTTGGGCCTCAGGGTTTCAGGCTCGACCCTGCCACTCACTGGCTCTGATGGCCACTCTCTGTCATTTGGGGCGAGCATGTGAGACAAAACTTCCGTGTGATGCAGGACAAAGCAGGACGAACCACCATAACTAAGATAATCTGGGTACTTTCTTAACACTTTTCAAAGCTCCCTGTTATCTCATTACATTTCAGTGCCTATCCTAGGAGCTACTTCCACTCTACACCTGAGAAAACTGAAGCTCAGAGAAGGGAAGTGGCATCCACGTACAAAGCCAGATCTCTGGCCTCCTTCTGCTGTGGGAGCTGGCGTGACCAGGGAAGACTTGGTGAGGATGAAGCACTTCTGCTTGGCTCCCAAGTCTAGGTGAGGCTTGGACACGCTGGGGAGGCTGGGGGAGGCCTTTGGGAGGGACAGGCTGGGAAACTGCGGGATACATGGATATGTCTATACACCTGGCCTCACTGAACCTGGGTGAGGAGGCTGGAGAGGCAGGTTGGGCGGGACGAGATCCTGGAAAGCCTTGCAAGCCAGACCCAGGACTGAACTTCATCCCGGGGGCCACAAGGAGCTGGTGAAGACTTCTGAGCGGGAAAGAGGCTTCACTCCAGAGCAGGGTGAATCCGGGGGCTGGGACGCCATGAAGAAGCCACATCCCAGCTAGGCTGGTGGGTGACAGAGGCTGGAGCGGAGGGCACACCCCCTCCCTTTGTCCTCTGTCTGACCTTGGTGGGGGTTCCCCAGGGTACAGTCTGGTTTGCCCCATTGTCTGCCTCAGAGGTGGCAGCTGGTGAATGGCCCTCCCTGAGAACATCCGGGGCTGCTGTCGGTGGGCTTGGTGGGGAGGGTAGGGCGGGGGCCAGAGGTGGGGAGGTTTGGGGGGAGGGGGATGCTTGAGGTGGGAGGAGTGGCTGCTGCCTTTAACTTCCACAGGGGGTCAGTGTAGCATTAAAGTTCCTCCCGACAGCTCTGCCCCGCACGCGCACCCTGGAGGAGGCCCTTGGGTTCCGGAATCTGGGTCAGCTAGCTATATTTGGAACCCCTGGTGGGTAGGTGCAAGGCCAGGTGGGCCGGGGATGCAGAGCCACTTGAGAATCAGTTTTATTTTTTTGTTTGGTTTCTTTCTTGTGTGGATCTTAAGAGTTTCAGAAGGAACTTTCTGAGAAAGCTGCATTTCTGGAACACGGAGAGGAACACGCCCTTCCGTCCCAGATGTCCCTGGTGGGTTGTCCAAAACCCCTTCTGCCTCTGTCTGCTTTCACCTGGGGAGGTGGGGTCCACCCACAGGGCAGTGCAATGCAAATGACAGGTTCCAGAGCCCTCGGGAACCTCAGAGATGACCTACATCTCCCATGATCCTGAACATCGTGCAATTTTCTGCTTGGTTGTTGAGAAAGTTGAGAAACTGAGACCAGAGTGGTGGTCAGATTTGCCCAAAATCTTGCAGGGAGTTAGTGGCAGGGCCAGGATAGAATCTTGGTCTCCTAAACCCCACCCGGCTCCAATTTCCGTGGAAGCAGCCTAGGATGTGTTGTCACCAGCAAAGAAAGCTCAGGTTTACATCACCAGTTGTGACTGGTGTAGTACTTCCCAGCCACCTTCTCAGCGGGTGCTCAGTGAACTTGCAAGGGGTGCGGATGGGGGTGGGGGAACTGCCCCCTCCATCTCACAGATGAGAAGACTTAGGCTTAGAAAGATTGAGAGGCTTCTCAGTCAGTAGGTGGAGGTCAGGTTCCCCGATCTCAAGCTTGGATTCTTCCATGCGCCACTGCTCCACAAACTCTTGGGGAGGTTCTTTGAAATGCAGGTCCCTGAGCCCCACCTTGGGGGATTCTGATTCACTAAGCTTGGGGTAGGGCCTGGGGATCCACCCTCTAAACAGAGTCCCCAAGGAATTCTGAAATTTCCTCTGAGTCTCAAATCTGACCACTCACCCCCTCCTCTGTATTCTCTACAACAGAGATGAGAGAGTCCCCAAAAGTAGAAGAAAGAAAAGGCAGAACTCTCCCCAGACCCCACCGCTTAGAGGAATCCCACAGAACTACTTCTGTTGGCAAAATCTCTCCTTGATGTCCCCAGAGCTCGAGAGGGACAGGAACTCTTGAATGCTTGGGGAAACTTAGGTGACCCTAACTCGCCCATGACACCTTTCCTCTGTCTCTCTTCCACACCTTCCCAGTATTATTTCTACCCCCCTTCCTGAATCTTGTGTTATGTTAATAGTTCCCTAAGTATTTTTAATTAGACTTTCCAAGCAAAAGAAAGTTTCCAAAGTTAATTAAAAGTTGCCTCGCTGTAATTGTATAAAAGCAGCTTTTGCTTCTGAAAATTAAATTCTTATAATTAAACTCTATCCGTTTAAAGATTTCGGTGGAATGTTTATTGTTCGTTTATCATGAAGAAACCTTGGGAGGGATGCTGCTCCCACAGCCAGGCGTGGGTCCCTTGGATGCCGTGTCATGGACTCAAGTTTTTGCCCCCTGCGATGATTTTGTACCTCTGGGAAAGAAAGATCACATCCTGTGTGGGTTGGGTGGTTGGGGGAAATGCAGGCTGGAGCTTATCCCTAAATTCTGATGCACTTTGTATGACAGATCACATCCTGACTTGGTTGTATGTGTGGCCCCTCCCTGTTCATCCTTCATTTGCATCAGGATGGGCCATGTGACTTCTGCTGGCCAATAAGTGGAGGAAAAGTGATGGGTGTGACTTCAAGGAAGAAACTTCAGGAGCTGCATGGGATTTGCCTGATCATCTCCTGTGTCTCTGCCATTATGACTGACAACGTTCTGGACAGACAGAGGCTGCCCCGCCAGCCTGGGACCTCTTGGAAGATAAGACAGAGCAGAGATGCAGCTGACTGCGATGCCTCTTAAGTTTTGTCTGTTACTTAAGTTTTGTCTGTTACTGACCTCTTCACGGGGATAATGCCTGTCTAATTCTGATGACTAGGCTTAGAAGTCCCTTTTTATAAATGAAACCAGCAAGGCAGGATTAGTCATCCTTCCTATGAGTTCCCACAGCTTCCTGGGCTTTCTGATCTACAGACACCTATGCAGCTGTGTCTAACTGAATAAAGGCCAGGGTCCCCTTAAAAGTGAATCCATTGACAATAGACACTGGGTCTTATATCTGTGTACCTATAATCCAGTACAAGGGCACATGCTTACTGAGTGAACAGCTAAGCTCTGGGCGGGTCAGACAGATCTCCATCCACATCCCAGTTCCACTGCTTACTCTCCAAGTGATGATGGACAGATCATTTAACCTCTAGGCTTTAGGGTTTTCATCTTTAGGATGAGTCTGATGACAAAGCCTACTGCTGCCGCCTGGGCCATGCCCCTCTTCTGGATGGGCCCCACCTTCCTGAAGGATGATAAGGACAGGGGAGTAACACAAGCTGTGGGCTTCCCCACTGCCTCCGTACGTGGAGCCCCAGGGTGCGGAGCCTCTGCTTTTCTCCAGACCTGACTGGGGAAATTTGTGCTTTGCTTCTGGGCAGCGATGCTGATGAGTCAACCTGGCGAGGCAGCTTAGATACACAGCTATGTGATTCTCACTCAACACAGAATCCAGCTAGAACTAGGAGGAGAAGCAACTGGTCGACCGCACTTGGAAGGTAAACCTTTCCTTAGGCTGGAGGTTCGCTTTGGCCACGAGTCAGAGTCTTTCCTCATGTGTCATTTATCGTCTGTGGCACAGTCCCTTCCAAACTTCAGACTATTTCCTAGGGTTGTGCTAATTATACCACGTGTGGTTCCCCCTGTGGGAAGCAGAATAAAGGCTTCCCCCAAAGGTACATGTCTTAATCCCAGAACCTGTATATGTTGTGTTACGTGGCACAGAGGAATTAAGATTGCAGGTGGAATTAACATTGTTACTCAGATGACTTTAAAAGAGGAAGATTACCCAGATGGCTCCAATAGAATCACAGGGTCCTAAAAAGTGGAAGAAGAAGGCACAAGAGAAGTTAGAGGGAGAGAGAAAGAGATGCAAAGATGCTGTGCTGCTGGCTTTGAAGATGGAGGAAGGGGCCATGAACAAAGGGATGCAGGTGGCCCCCAGGAGCTGGAAAAGGCAAGGAAACAGAATCTCTCCTACAGCATCTAGAAGGAACGCTGCCTTGTAAACACTTTGATTTTAGCCCAGTGAAACACATTTTAGACATCTGACATTCAGAATTGCAAGATAAGAAGTACATTTGCATAGTTTTAAGCCACTAAATTTGTGGTAATGCATTAAAGAGGCAAAAGGAAAGGAATACACCCCACATTTATTGTTCATTTCTAAATATCCTTCTCCTTATTATAATGTCATTAGTATAAGGTGGGTTTTCTATTTTCAGGGCACCAGGGAGTGAAATATTAGCGGGTGGCTTTGATGGAGATTTTTGTCTTTCCCAAGTGGGCTTCCCTCTTGAGATGAAAAAAAAAAAAGTAACTATTGCCCAGTTCTGCCCTTTTTTTTCTCCTGGTTTCATCTCTCTATGACAACAAGATCTGAGTGGTCTGCAGAGTTTCTCCTGAATTCACCAACTACTGTTTTGGTGTTATTCTAGCTACGCTGATACTTTCCCATCCTCCTAAACCATAGAGTCCCTCTGACCAAAGCTTTATGTTTAATATCATCCCACTTTCCCCAAGTGTCCTTTAATATTTTTTATCTCCCCATTGAAAGGAACTCATTTGTGATTTTCCTCCCTCCCTCCCTCCTCTCCTCCCTCCTCTCCTCCCCCCCTCCCTCCCTCCCTTCCTTCCTTCCTTCCTTCCTTCCTTCCTTCCTTCCTTCCTTCCTTCCTTCCTTCCTTCCTATTACTTTGCTACCATTATGGATGAATAATGGTTCTCTGAAATTTTATAATTGTGTATACTAAGCAACTGAAAATACCAAATTTCCCATTACCCAACACCGGCTCGCTCTTTGCCAGGCCCACAAGCAGCATCCTCTGGCCACTGTGAACAGCCCTGACCTACTTTATCTCATTGTTCCAGGTGTTGCGATCCCTCAGTGTATTTTTAACTATTGTGTCATGTCCTCTAAATTTAAACTTTCTCACCATTCAGCCACCCAGAGGCTGACAATTTTTTTTTGTTTCTGTTTCATTTCATTGCACTCTGGAGGACCAAGAACAAAGTTCTCACCAAAACAATCCCCCAAAATCTGTATTTTTGGTGGGAGGAGAGATCACCTGCACTGGCTCCTTTAATTTGAATTTCAACTCTTCTTATACTAAACACCCCCTATTCTGCATCATTTCACACAAGCTACATTCCAGTGGTGGGGAGCAAAGGATGGGGGCAGTTTGCCCTCAGGTTGAAGTTCAGATGTGGGATAGATGCTTTCAATATCACATATAGAGTCTCCAAAGGCCTCATAAAGATGACAATCAAAGGCTGAAGATAGACAAATACAGATGTTGAAGCTTTTGTTTAAAATCCTCTCCTAGTTTTTGATACTGGAACTCCAAACGTTAATTTTTTTTGGAGAGTTGGAAAAGGAAGTCTTTAATGTTTTAATGAGACAGAAATGGATACTCTCTAATCACTAATGTTATTTATATACTATGAACACACTGCAAACGCATGGGCAGTTGAACAATGAAATCGATCAAGAGCCCTCAAACACGTCCCAGTCAGTTCAGCCCCATTGATATATATCTGGGTTTCTTTAGTTTTCTTCCTCTCTGTTCCCAACTTTTAAAAAATTGTGGTAAAATATGTACAACATAAAGGTTGCCCTTTAAATTATTTTCTAGTGTACAATTCAATGGCATTAATTACACTCACAATGTGGTGCAGCCAACACCCCAAACAAAAACTCTGTATCATTAGGCAATAACTCTGCATTCCCCTGCCCCCTGCCTACCTCTAATTTACTTTCTGTCTCTGTGAATTTGCCTATCCTAGAGATTTCGTGTAAGTAGGATCATACAACATTTGTAGTTTTTATGGCTGAATAATATTCCCTTGTGTGTGTATATCACATTTTACTTATCCGTTCATCTGCTGACGAACACTTGGGTTGTTTCCACCTTTTGGTTATTGAGATAATGCTGCAATCAACATTGTGTACAAGTCTCTGTTTGAGTCTCTATTTTCATTTCTTTTTTTTTCTTTAAATTTATTTATTTATTGGCTGTGTTGGGTCTTCATTGCTGCGCACTGATTTTCTCTAGTTGCGGCGAGTAGGGGCTACTCTTTGTTGCAGTGCACGGGCTTCTCATTGTGATGGCTTTTGTTGTTGTGGAGCATGGGCTCTAGGCACATGGGCTTCAGTAGTTGTGGCGCTCAAGCTCAGTAGCTGTGGCTCTCAGGCTCTAGAGCTCAGGCTCAATAGTTGTGGAGCATGGGCTTAGTTGCTCCACGGCATGTGGGATCCTCCCAGACCAGGGCTCGAACCCATGTCCCCAGCATTGGTAGGCAGATTCTTAACCACTGTGCCACCAGGGAAGCCCCTCTATATTTTCAATTCTTTAGGCTACACACTAGGAGTGGAACTACTGGGTGACATTGTAATTCTACGTTTAACTTTTTGAGGAACCACCAAACTGTTTTCCACAGCGGCTGCACCATTTATATTCCTACCAGCCATGTACAAGGTGGAACTACAGCTGTCCATCTATTGCCTTTCCTTCTGTCTTTCCTTTTACTAGAGCCATTTTTAACTCTGTTCCCCTCACCTTCTGATTTCTTAGAGGACCTCAGGTATGCAGTTTTAAAATCAGGGTTTTATGTTCTCATTTTTTTACCAGAATTATTCACCAAGATTGGCCCAAAACATGAAAACATGTAAACTCCCTGGAAAGAGCAGTGTCCCTGATGTCATGAAGCTCCCACGCTATTGACGGAGCTGGGCTCCCCACGAACCAGCCATAAAAGATCCAAAAACAACTGGATGATGGCATATTTCAGCCCAATTCCATTTTCATTTCAGATATCCCCAAAGACCAAAGAATGCCTAGATATCTTTGGCCTATTCCCAGATTTTTAAAATTCCAACATAAAAGCACAAAGATTCAACAAGTAATAGTCATAGAAGATTTTAGCGCAAACACTCCAAAGTTTAGCATGAATGAACACATGACAGGTCTATCCCCTCAATTTTATCCTCTAAGGGACTTGCAAAACCACCACTGAGATAAAACACAGAGTCACCTTTGAAAAGAATTCAGACTCACACAAAACAAACACACAACAAATCGACCTCAAAGAGATTTCTCTTTCTTCCACTTAGAAGGAATCCTTCAGTCTGGTGTGGGATTCAGTGCATCAGTGTGTGGAAAGCGCAGGGTACAGGCAGGCACATGATATATGTTAGTTAATAAAGAATGTCTGCATGTGTCATTTAAAACTGAGCCCAAACACGGATGGGGGAAACTATGGAGCAAAGAGGATGTGTTCAGCTAAAACTCAAAGCTGGTTGGTGCCTGGGACTGGATGTGACTTAGGTCTCTCAGCCCGCAGTCCTGGGCTCTCTCTCTATTTTACTGGCCCCCTACTTCCATCATCAAGCCAACAACGGATGTTTACTCAGCACTTGTCATATGCCAGACACCGTGGTGAGTGTTGATGTTTTCCCAGACTAGCCAGAGATACAGATCATGTGGTCAAGAAAGGGTTAATCATGTGCTGAGTTAGAAGCACAGGACTTAGTGATGGCGAGTTAAGTATTTTGGGGAGCTCGTGGTGGGGGTGACAAATGGGAGGACTCAGGCAGACCTAGGTTCTGGTTCTGGCTCTGTCACCCTGGCTGTGTGATTCTAGCTACTTAGCTTTCCTGATTCTTGATTTCCTCACAAGATGGTTAAGATGTCGTCTGTCAGGAGCAGGTGTTTTGTGACCGTCAGTTCTCCTTATACCTCAAGTGATGGATGTTGTCCAGAAGCCCAGGGCTTAAGGGATGGTGCTTTCGTTTCCAAAATGGTGGGTGATGCTGTTTGTGCCTTGAATGCCTCTGGTATAGCCTTGACAGGGAGTAAGGACAGAGTCTTGTATAATGCATGGTCTTCAAAACCTGTGCTTGTCTGAGTCATTTCCAGAACATTTTTTCTTCGGTCTTCTGGAGAGAGAGACCTGGGATGATTGGATCTCAAGAGAGAATGAATTGTTTCTAACCCTGCCATCACTTTCCTATTAAATACCTTCTTTCTTTTCTTCATTCCTCCATCTCTTCCTTTCACTGACTTCAGCTGAGCATCTCTTTTGTTTCAGGCCCTATGCTAGTTCATGGGAAGTCCATGATAGGATCAGAGCTTGTCCCTGCTCTCCCAGTCCTGAGCGGGACACAGGTAAAGAATCAGACACCTATGATGCACCCTGGAAAGTACTGGGGTTGAGGAAATCCCTGACTCCATGGAAAGTGCTGAGGCCTGAGGGAACTGGATGGGGGGAGTGTCACAGAGGCTCCTGAGAGGAGGCTGGGTCCAGGCTACAGCCCCCAGGAGGCATAATACAGCCTCTCAGTGTTCCTCAATTTAGCTGCCCTGTTTTTCTGACTCTCCATCCTCAGGCTAAGTCTGGGAAGTAGCTCTCAGCCAATGGCATTTACAGAGCCCCCAGCAAGTGCTGGCAGGGGGCCCAGAACAAAGGAATAAACTTCATACCTGGCTTGTCTCAGACACGCAGCAGTTGGTTCTTTGGACTGATATTCTGCTTAGAGCATTGGTTTCATTTACATTCTCCTGAAGTTGGGGCCGTTTTCTTCCTTCTCTCTGTGGCAAACTTGACTTAATCGTATGTCATATTTAGGAAAACTCAGGGCCCCATCAGCCCCTGGAGTCCCATCTTCTCTTGGGTAAAGAGACACAGAGACCTCAATGCTTGGCTGGGAGGGAGAAGGGGAAATGGGAATCCTGTGAGTTGCCTATGTTTATAGTCTTTTTTTTTAGCTTTAAAAAAATAATTAGGTGAAATTCATGTAACGTATAACTAACCACTTGAACTGTATGATTCAGTGGCATTTAGTGCAGTCACAATGCTGTGTACACACCATCCCTCTCTAGTTTCAAAACATTTCATCACTCCCAAAGAAAACCCTGTACCCACTAAGTAATCACTCCCCATTTCCCCCGCCCCCTGATCCCCTGGCAACCACTAATCTGCTTTCTGTCTCCATGGATTTGTCTATTCTGGAAAGGCCATATAGAAGGAATCATAGAATATATCGCTTACGGCTGAATTGTGTCCCTCACAATTTGTATGTTGAAGTCCTAACACCCAGTGTGTTAGAATGTTACTGTATTTGAAAATAGGGTCTTTAAAGAGGAAATTAAGTTAAATTGAGGTTTTTAGGGTGGGCCCTACTCCAATATGACTGGTGCCCTTATAAGAAGAGGAGATTAGGACACAGGCACATACAGATGGAAGGCAATGTGATGACACAGGGAGAGCATGACCACTTACAAGCCAAGGGCAGAGGCGTTGGAAAGAACCAACCTTGCCACACCTTGATCTCGAACTTCTAACCTCCAGAACTGGGAGAAAAGAAATTTCTGTTACTTAAGCCACCAAGGTTGTGGTATTTGGCAACAGCAGTCCTAATGAACTAATACAGTGACCTTCTAAAAAATAGACTTTATTTTTAGTGCCGTTTTAGGATCACAGCAAAATTGAGCAGAAGGTCCAGAGATTTCTGCGTATCCCCGATTCCCCGTATACACACACGCAGTTTCCCTCGCTATCACGATCTCGCAGTGGGCTTTTGTGCCTGGCTTCTTCCACTTGGCATAATGTTTTCGAGGTTCATCCATGTTGTAGCAGATATCATTCCTTCATTCCTTTTAATGACTGCCTATGATTTCACTGTATGGATACATCACACTTATTAATCCATTCATCTGCTAATGGACATCTGTGTTATTTCCACCTTTTGGCTATTGTGAATGATTCTGCTGTGACCATTCATGTACCTGTTTCTATGTGGCTGTATGTTTCCATTTCTCTTGAATATATATCTAGGAGTGGAATTGCTAGGTCATATGGTAACTCTATATTTAACTTTTTGAGGTGTTTATAGCCTTTTTCTGTGATGACCATTATTTGTGGTGTACCTACTGCTACCCCAGACCTGGTAGAGTGTCAGAGTGAAGAGCGTGACTCCAGTAAGGAACTGCCTGGTTCATATCCTGCCCTCACTCGTTACCAGCTGGGGGACCTCAGGCAATTTACTTAACTCTGTTGCTCATTTTCCTGAGGAGGGTCTTGTAGGATGGTTGGACAGATTAAGTGAAAATGTGCAGGGGACTTAATATATACGAGGCATTCAGGAAATGCTCACTACTTCAAAATCCCTGCAGGAACCCTCATGCACATAGCAAGGGCTCAGCTTATTGGGTATTCTTTATTATTACAGCTCATCTTGAGGAGTTGGCCATGTGAGATAGCATTTCAAATGAGAGGGTGGAGTGTGTAAAGGTGTAGTGTAGGAATGCATAGGGAAGCGGTGCCTGGCTGCAGTGAGATGTGTAACCCTTGCTTGCCCTAACCTAGCAAGGGTTAATTTTCAAAAGTAGGTGGGGCCAGACTTTAGAGACCTTGAGGACACCCTACTCTCAGCAGGGCCTTGAATGCCAACCTCAGTCTCGTCTTGGACGTTCCAGAGCATGGGGCAGAGGTTATCGGGACGGGACTGAGAGTAGGTAAGTGCGCATGCTCCTATCTGGACCCACAGGGACCCCTCAGCCACTGCAGCTGTGCTTGCCGTATTTCGTGACATGGGAGCTTGACAGTTATACTCCAGATTTTCAAAATTTGTGGGACAGAAGAGATCTGTTTAATGCAGAGTTCCTTAGAACAGACCCAGAAAAATGTGCCTTTAACATCATGATAATCTATGGAAGGGCCACTACACGAGCACTTTGCCAAGTCTTGCAAAAATAATAAAACAGAGGAGAATGCAAGCAAAAGAAAAAAAGAAGAAGAAAAACGGGGTAAAAAAAGACATCACGTTGTAAACCGGGGCTGACACGAAAAAAAGGGATATAGTTGGCATAAGAGAAAATGTGTTTTTTTTTGAATCCTGAAGAAGATAATTCAGGAATAAAGTTACTTGCCATGGCAGATATATTTTAAAAATCAGTTTTTCATAAAGCCACATTTATTCAACTTACTTGACTACCCTTTGTCGTGAAATTAAGACTCTCCAAGTGTATACAATATATATATTTAACAATATAGAATATATATTATACATAAAAATGTATATTTAATGTATTATACATATAAAATCATTGGCATATATATTATTTACTATTTTAATAATTAAATGTTGTTGAGTAAAAGTGATACATGCATGTGCTTTAAAAATGAAATGATATGATTGAAAAAGAAAATAATTGAAAAAGAAAAGCAATAGGGCTCCCAGAATTACACTCACCAGAGGCAATCGCTTTTCATTTTCACTGAGATGGTTTTTAATATTGACAAATCTGGTTCATGTTGGGAGCATGCGTCTCCTAGAATTTGTGTTTATTGTATTTAAACGGTATGTCAAACTTTTACTGCTTTTTCTACCAATGCCCTATTTTGGGTCCAGCCAGGGCTTTCCAAGCAGGGGATTTCTGGGAGAAAGAAACGGCATCAGGCCTAACATCTTCCTTGCAGCCTTCAGTGCTGATGTATACAGCTTTTTCTAAATTAAGGAAATGATACCTCCAGACCAACAGATTCATTGCCTGAAGTAAGCGCTGGTTCTTGCTGGGACATTCCCTGGTGTTTACCTTCTCTCTGTCGCTGGAGTCAGGTGGAAAGAGCACAGGGTCAGAGTAAGAAGGCCTGAGACACATGTAATACTTTACAGTGAGACTCTTTGTGATTTTGCACCTGAACCCCAGCCAATACCAACATCTCTCCCACTTCCCTTATTCCAACATGGTAAATGGAGACCCAGAGAAGGCAAGGGACTTAGCCAAGTTCCCTGAGGTGGTGACCGATTTCCATTTGCACAACACTGACATCTGGGCTCTCAGCTTTCCTCTTCCTGGTATCCAGCACTTACACAGGCTGACAGGGCTGGGGTGGGGGAGTGGGGAGGGAGGTCTTTGGGCAGACAGGGAGGGACTAGAGGATTTGATTAAAAGTCATGTGTGGTTCTGGGACTTCCCTGGTGGTCCAGTGGTTAAGACTTCATGCTTCCGATGCAGGGGGCGCAGGTTTGATCCCTGGTCAAGGAACTAAAATCACATGCTGCGCAGCACAGCCAAAAAAAAAAAAAAAAAAAAAGTCACGTGTGGCTCCAAAATGCCTTTAGCCACCTCTTAAGGCACATGGACCTGAGACTGTGGCCAGAGGGTTTGAGGTAAGATGCTTGGTAGAACTCTCTGGATTTGGGGGTGTGAGATGTGAGGATGGATACCCAGGCATGACTTGGCACGTAGATGGTTAAATATTAGATTCTAAGGGTCAGAAGGGGCCTCAAGAGTCACCTTGTTTGAGTCCTTCCTCAAGATTTGACCCTCTGCATAGCATCATTTCCACAGGGATGTTCAGATTTCACTCCCATGACAGGGAGCTCACCACCGTCCCCTCCAGGTCATATTTGCTGCCTGGTCCAGTGCAGTGTCCTGGGATTTGCACTTTCTCTCTTCTCCGGGTTGAACTCTCCGGTTCTTTGCTTGTCCCTCATGAAAGAAAGATTCTGGCCTTTGCTAGTGCACATTCCGCTGGTCCCTTCCCTCTGAAAGGACAGCATCTGGGATGAAAATCCACACCACAGAAGACCGGCCACGTGGCCCTGAAGGCACATGGGGTTTCCACCTGCCAGGTTTCGGGAGGATGGAACCAGTGGCCTTGGCAACCCGGTCCAGCCTCGCGGTCCCCTGATTACAGGCTGCCGGGCCGCAGGCGTGCCATTTCATTAGCGCCAGCAATCAGATGCCAGCCTGAGTGTCGCCTGATGCCAGGAGATGGAGGATAATAAGCCCTTTCCGTCTCTCCCACTCCCTCCGGCTCCCGCGTCTGGAGCTGAGAGCATGAACTCTGCTCCTCCCCTTCCCCTCGCAAATAGAGCTTCCAGTTCTCATGAAATCACCAGCTGTCAGGACGGGAAGGCGCCAGGGAACTCGCATCCCTCCAGCATTCTTCCTGCGCCCTCTCATCCGTGCCCTCGGCTTCAGGTGCCACCTCCAAGCTGGCCTCCCAGACTGTCGCCTCCAGCCTAGGTGCCCCCTTGGGTGCTCCTGATCACAGACCATGGACACCCCCATCGGGGTGACCGTAGGCGCCTCCCACTCAATATGTCCCAAACCCCATCAACTACCTCCACCCACAAGCCTGTCCTCCTCGGTGAGCCACACATTTCAGCGTGCACACCTGTGTCACCCAACCACCCTTTGCCCAGGTCACCATGACAGCTCCCTGATCTCTCTTCCCTCCACAACCCTCCCTGGTCTCTTCCCTCCCCCTGGGCACCGTCCTGATTCTGAAATCAGCCCTGCCCACACCACTCCTGCTCACAAGCCTTCACTGGCTCCCCGTTGCCTTGTTATTAAGGTCTCACTTCCGCTCCTGCCCGTCTTTCCAGCCTCACCCCAGATCCCCTTTTCTCTTGCATTTAACTCTCCAGTCAGATGAAACCATATGTGATTCCCCCAAATACCCGTTCTCTTCCGTACCCTCTGGCTGTTCTCTCCAAAGAATGTCGGCCCCTGCTCTCTGATCTGAACACCCTTCTTATGTGTTGCTATCCTTCTGAAGCCTCCCTCAACACGACAGATGTTTACCACTCCTCTTAGGCTACTCCTGTATCCTGTACACACCATCCATTCATTAATTCAACTGTTTGTTTATTTCAACAAACATTTGTTGACCATCCGCTAGATATTTGATCCTTACCTTCATAGAGCTTGCGATCTGGTGGGAGAGTTTGACATTTAACACACACACACACACACACACACTCACACAAATTATGATGTGTGCAACAAAGCAAAAGAATAAAGAGGACTAGTATATACTAGTAAATGGTTAGCTTAGGGAGTCATGGGAACCCTCACAGAGTAAGTGACATTTGTGCTGAGACCTGAGTAGGAGTCCTCTTCTACTTCCCCAGGGGAAGAACAGAAAAAGAGCCTTTCAGACAGCAAACAGCTTGTGCAAAGGCCCTGAGGCAGGAAGGAATGTGGTATGTTCAATAAAGTGAAGAACGTGAGATTGGCTAGATCTCAGGCTGAGGGTAGGTAGGGTGAGAGCAGGCTGGAAAGAAAGGCAGGGTCAGACCACGCAGGGAGACAGGAGGGTGTCTGGGCCCAGGATGGTGCCTGGGATGGAGATGTGGGTGCAGGGGGGTATTGGGAATTCTGATGTTTGCCAAGATACCTTCAATAAGGCCTGCCTGTCCTGCAATCATTGGGCAGGGATGCTGGTTAGGGAGGCAGAGGAAGTCAGCATGTGTCCACTCCAGGTGATGTGGGAAAGGGACAGTGTTTACAAGGCGTAAGCAGAACCACTGCAGCAGAAACACACGCTGGGAGCCAGAGCAGACTGGGAGAAATTTAAATTCCACATCCAGGGAACCCTGAATTCCAGGGGGAGGCTGGACGTGACTTTGTGGTTTTGACCTGCGAGGTGAGGTGGGGGTCAGACAGTGTCATTTGACTCTTAAAGCTTCAAGGTGATCCTGGCAGCCACCTATGTGACCTTGACATCAAAGCAGATTCTCAGTAAATGTTTGTGGACATGAATGAAACTTGAGTGGTCTCTTAGACCTGAGAGCCCTCACAAACACCTTAATCCCAGGCCAAAAAGGGCCTTGGCGTTCTTCCACCATCTCTATTCCATTTGCCGCTCTGATTTCTACTCCTCCCATTAACCGGATCCCCTTCTCTTTTCCTGGCTACCCCCCTCTCTATTTATGGCTTGCAAAAACTGTCTGGTGTTCTGCCTTTAAAAAATGCATTTAAGCATGATCCCCTCTCCCCAGTCGTTCCAGCTCCTTAAATACGGGGGCCCTGGGCTGCGTGGGGGAAGGTTGCACCGCACCCTGGGTCTGGCCTTCTCTCAGCCAGACCCCTTCCCCAGCTCTCAAGCACTTAGAGCACCTCTTGCAGAGTCAGCGATAACCAATCCCTCTGAGCAGGAAACACACAGTTCAGCATTTAGCTCGAGGCCGCTAATGTGCCTGGAAGTAATTGTTCAGAGAGTCTGGACGGGATCTGGGGGTGGGGATGTCACTGGGGCTGCCAGCCTGGGACTCAGACTGATTTGTTTGTTTTTGATGATGTCAGCAGTGAGAGCACCATGTGTCTTGTCCGGGACTCTTTCTCAAAGCCCAATGGGGACCAGCACAGAGTAGGAGTCCAGGAAGGACCCTGGGGAGCAGGGTGAGGGGACCAAGATCCCATCAGTTCCTGGTGTCTCAGGAGGGCAGCAGGGGCGGTCATGGGTCATTGAGAAGGCTGATCTGGGAGGTGGGAGGGAGGCAGCTTTAGTTTGCTCTCCTGGAAGGGACGGTCTCCGAGGCATGCCCTCCTGCAGCTTACTCCCATCTGTACAAAGGAGGCAATGACGCCTGCCTGTCCCCGTCTAGTAAAGACTAGAAACAGGCTCACAGACTTAGAGAACAAACTTATGGTTACCAGGGGGTCAGGGAGGGGGACGGGATAGTCAGGGAGTCTGGGATCGGCATGTACACACTGCTATGTTTAAAATGCATAACCAACAAGGACCTCCTGTATAGCACAGGGAGCTCTGCTCAATGTTATGTGGCAGCCTGGATGGGAGGGGAGTTTGGGGGAGAATGGATACATGTATGTGTGTGGCCGAGTGGCTTTGCTGTGCATCTGAAACTATCACAACACTGTTAATCGGCTATACTCCAAGATAAAATACAAAGTTAAAAAAACCCCAAAAACACTAGAGAGGAAGTTTGTACAGTGCCTGGCACTGTGGATGCTCAGTATTTGGGGGTTCATCAAAATCACGATCGTAACAGCCGGCATCCTGGCTGCCGTTCCTCCTCTACTCCAATCCCTTCTTCCCGAAGCCTTCCCAATGCTCCCTTCCGCCCCACGTGAGCCCATCAGCACCTCTGAGGGCCGCCCTTTGTCTGCAGGGTGAAGTCACAACTCCTTAGTTTGGCGTTCAGTGCCCTTCAGTTTCTCACCCAGCTTCCCTCTGACTGAATTTCCTACCACATTCCCCACACTGCAGACATCCCAAACCCGTGATGCCCTTGACTGTCCCTGGATGTTGTCAAGTGCATGGAATGCCCTTTCCCTCTGTCTCTGCCTGGGGAGCACCTCCTCCTCCTCTTCCTCGAGGGCCAGTGGGAACCTCATCCACCTGGTTAAGCCCCTTCTCTTGTGCTCACCAAATGCTGTGGATGCGCAGGGTTGTAGTGGGACAATGAGACGTGATGGCTGAGAATGAGTGTGCTCTGGTTCCCGCTAGCTGTGTGACTTTGGGCAAGTTACTTCACCTCTCTGAGCCTGTTTCCTTGTTCCTGTAGATTGAGGATAGTTAGCTCTTAATAGCCAGAAAATTGGGAAAATGTATGCATTGGGAAAGTACACGGCTTAGTGGCCAGGACTTAATAAAGGGTTTAATCAGTGCTGGTTGCTGTAATTATTGCTGAAGTGCAGTGTGGTTTGCCATTTTTATATTTGCTTCCCTGTTAGGCTGTGGCTCCTTTGACTTCCTTAAGCCTCCTGCATACAATGGGAATTTAGGAGCCATCCTTTAAGGATGTAACCGCGTAGAGCCCGGCTCAGTGCCCGACAGGGAGTAAATGTTGCTTTGTTCCTCTTTCTCGAGAGAGGAGCTTGTGGTGTCTTTTTCTCTGAGTCCTTTGCTCCTGGCTCGGTGCTGGGCGTCGGGCAACAAGGACCCATTCAGGATGTGGCCTAAAACACGATGCTGATCACTCCAGTGCTCCCTGGCTCTCCAGTTCCCCCTACAGCTCCCCAGGACCCTCAGATGAACTCTGGGCTCCTTAACTGGCCCCACAAGACCTCTTTTCAGCTCTCACGCCTCCCTCTGGCTTTCCAGCCTCCGGCGACAGCTCCATTCAATTCTGCAAATGAGTTACATGCACCCTTAATTTGGGCTTTGGCTTGTTTTGTTTCCTCTTCTCTAACCCCCTCCATGTCCCAGCTTTGCCTCCAGCGCAGGTGGGCATCTCTGTGTCTGGTGCTAACGCCTGTGTGTCATCCTGGCTCTCAGCCTCCTGCCCCACACTGAGCCTGTGTACCAGGCAGCACAGTGCGCCCTGAGTCAGGCTGCTGAGATCTGAATCCCTGCCCTTCTGCTTGCGAGTTGACGTAATCTCTCTGAGCCTCAGTATCCTCATCTATAAAACACTGATGCTAAGAGGGAGCCTCACTGGTTGTTGTGAGGCTCAGGATGGCTTTGGTTATTCGGGGTCTTTTGTGTTGCCACACAAACTTAAAAATTTTTGTCCTAGTTCTGTAAAAATGCCGTTCGTAATTTGATAGGAATTTCATTGAATCTGTAGATTGCCTTGGGTAGTATAATCATATTGACAATATTGATTCTTCCAATCCAAGAACATGGTATTTCTTTCCATCTGTTTGTGTCATCTTCGATTTCTTTCATCAGCATCTTATCAGAGTACAGGTCTTTTGCCTGCTTAGGTAGGTTTGTTCCTAGGTATTTTATTCTTTTCAATGTGATGGTAAATGCGATTATTTCTTTACTTTCTCTTCCTGATTTTTCATCGGTAGTGTATAGCAATGCAGGAGATTTCTGTGTATTAATTTTGTATCCTGTAAACGTACCGAATTCCTTGATGAGCTCGCGCAGTTTCCTGGTGGCATCTTGAGGAATTATACTTCCCATTGTGCATATCAGCCCACGGTTGCTACAGCGCACGTTTGTCTTTAAGACCAGAAATGCTTCCTCGAGGACGTGCGGGTAAATATCCCTCCCTAAATATTTGATTTAAAGAGCTTGACTTGGAGGACAAAATAAAATAAAGCAGCAGCTTTTTGCCATGTATTATTAATATCCATAAATGGCTGAACACGTGGGCTTTCTGTCAGATGTGCTGTTTTGGGGAGCAGCGGCGCTGTAAACTGGTTTCACTTGTTGAAAATTGGGCTGTAAAAGGTGGGAAGTGAAGTCTCTCTCCAGGTGGAATGATAAAGACAAGGCACAGCCATCCTGCCACAGGGGCCGGGAGGAGGCCGGCTTGTCGGATCTGGAGACAGGAGGAGAAACAGAGTGCCTTCATTCATTCACCCAGGCGTTCGTTCACTCATATCTCAGGGCGGTTTGAACTTCACCCGTCCCCCCCGCCCCTTCTTCCTCTCTAGTCCCTCCCTCCCTCCACGCCCCCCCTTCTCTTCCCTCCCCCCTCCCTTCCTCTCTTCCTTCCTTGCTGCTTGTCTCTTTCCACTCTCTATACCACCGATGGAGGTGGAGAATACACTATAATCCCCACTGCAGAGATGGGAAAAGTGCACGAGGAAAAGTGGAATTGCTTGCTAATGTCACACAGTGGGGACGTGGTGGAAAGGCAGCGTGGACTCTGCCGAGGGTCGTAGGCGGGGTCATGTCTGGGTCATCTTTGTCTCCCCAGCTCCTGGCTGGACACATGGCTCCAGCAGGGTGCCAGCTCCTTGCCAGAGGATCCAAGAAGGCATCAGGGAGGATGGGCACTTGAGGCTTTCCTTCAAGGACTGGAAGGACTTAGAATTCAAAGCAGAAAGAAGGGTCTTGATTACATGGTTACCAGTAAATACATGGTTACCACTCACCGAATACCTACTCTGTGTACCGATACTGGTGCGTATACACTTGTACTCATTCTCACAGCAGTCCTAGGAGGCATTTACCCATTTTGCTGATGTGGAAACTGAGGCTCAGAGAGATGAAATGACTTGCCCAAGATCACAGAGTGAGTTAGCAGTGGGACTGGGGTTTGACCCAAGTCTGTCTGACTTCAAGACCTCTGTGTGCTCTTAACCTCCATGCTAAGCTGCTCTTAACCTTGACCACATGAGCATCTGGCTATGAGCTTTCCTTACCAGGAAAGGAAGTGGTTGAGGGGGTGATGTTCCCTCTGCGTGCCCTTTTGCCACTGACCATGTGTGCTGCTGCTGAAATTATCCAAATCACGTCTTGTGGGACATCCCTCCCTCCGTTATTCCCTCCCTCCATCCATGTGGTTCCTTCTCAGGGTTACCTTTTGAGTTTCCACACTTAAGCAAAGGAAGCAAAGCCTCAGCTTCTGTCTATTGATGCTTCACAGGAGATGGGGAGCAGATAACGCTCCAAGGAATCCCCTCTGGGGAGTCTGCCTGGGAACCAGGGGAAACTGCACAGCCCTTCTCAAAGTCAAAGGGCATCCAGTACAGGTTCTCCATCTGCAGGTAAAGAGATCTGTGGAGCTAGTTTTAAAACACTGAGCTGGTTCAACCCTCTCCTTTTATGGAGACTGGTGGAGTCAGATCTACTCGGTCATCCTTGCCAAGTCCACTCTGTCAACCTACGGGGGAGATTCATACTCTGTCATGGGTGTGGACTCTGAGGGATGTTCTATCAGGACTCACTCTACCCCAGCAAAAACCTAAATTCTTGCTAGAGTTCTCTCCCTGGGGATGTCAGGTTATGGTGTGGGGGAGTCAGGGATGACTGCTGGGTTTCTGGCTTGAGCAATTGAAGCAGTGATGATGTCATGGCCAAGACCAGGGTCACGGGAGGAAATGGGGAGCCTGCTGAGCTCCATCCTGGACAGATGGGGATGAGTTTGACACACAGATGGAGATGTCCTCAGGAAGGTTGGCTGTATGGGTGTGGAGCCCAGGAGAATGATCTGGGCTGCAGGTAGAGATTTGGCATCTGTGACTCCAGTGGTTAGATGGGAAGCCCAGAAGGGGATGAACTTGCCTGATCACTGTGACTATAATGAGGAGAAATGAGCCCTGGGTGCTGAATATGGACCTCATGAAACAAACCAAGAAAGGGATATCCTGTGAGCTTGGAGGTTTCATGCCCCTGTCTCCACCACTGCGGGTGGAGGTTAGATTTCAGATTTGGCCTTTTTGTTCATTTTGATGAACAGACAATGGTAGCCCCTGAGCTCAAGATGGGAACACAGAGGCATCGAACAGGGGCTTGCCCTCAAAAAGCTCATGCTCTAGTGGGCAAGCCAGATGGTAGCCTGTGTGAAGTGTGGGGACAGACAGCTGCACACCAGCCCACCCAGAAGCACGACAGACTGGAGAACACTGCACCTGCAAAAGCTTCCGTGAAGAGAAGACCTGTGAAACATACTAAGAATACTGCCAGGGGATAGGTAGGCCCCCACCCTCCCCAAGATCAAATTGATAACAACTGGTTCCTTCACGGCACCTGATTTATCTGCCAAGCAGGTATCTCCCCCGTGCGACTATGCTGCTATAGCTGTCACCCCCAATACAAAGACTAGACAAATGCCCTCTCTAGATTTCAGGTACCAGTAGGAGAATGAAATCATAACTCACTTTAGCAGCCAGTGATACATATTTATACCCTGACTGGTGCAGGCCTGAGAGAGCTCCTCACTTTGTGCATTCTCTGGCCGTGGATGGGCATCAATCTTCTCTCCAGTTTGTTACCATGGCTGCCACTCAAGCCAGATTTACCGTCACATGACTGATCGCGCAGAGACAGTTCATCATGGAAACGTTCGCTTAATTTGCCCCATCCAAATTGTTCCCTACAACGCCGATGCCAGCTCCTGCTCCGTAGATGACATTTCTTCTCTGTTGGAGAAATCTTTCTGCCCCCTCCACCCCCTCTTGTGTTCTCTCCCTCTTCTTATTTAACAGAAGCAGTAAATGTCAAAACTATCTATAACTCTATAGAAGGGAAGTCAACATCCGAGGCCAAAGAAAACCCATGTAAACTGTCCTTGGTCCACGTGCAATTGGCCAGATTTAATGAACTGGGCTAATTTCTTTTAGGAGTTGCGGCTTGGAAAGTTTTGCTATATTGAAAAAAACCCCCAATAACCCTGGTTTCATACTTTATATTCTCTCTGGGGACTGTGTGTCCTCTTGTCACAGTTTCTCCTGCAGAGCTTTCAAAGTTCTTTCTACTGCCTTCTCAAACTGACTCAAAGTTCAGTTTAAGCACCTATGCTGTGCCAGGTGTTATTAGCTACTTTAACCTGGGGAGGCAAGCATCACTGTCCCCATTGAAGTTCCACGGCATCAGAACTTGCCAGATGAATTGAACTTCCTTGGATCTCTCTGATGCCAAGTCCACGAGTGTTCCTTATACCTTCCAGATGAAGTTCTAAATTTCCCAAAGGTCAAGGAAGGCTTTAAATTGCCTGTGTAGGGTGGGGGTGGGGAAGTGCTGCAGACTCTACCCTAAGCCTTCAGGGACACAAGAGATAACTAAAGTTTACCTGGGGTTTATTGTACGCTGAGTGCTTTGGTTACCTCATTTCATCCTAACTGTCCTAAGTGGAATGTTCAATTTCTGGGCTGCCTCTCGCTCAGCCCCATGGGTTCAAATTCTACTGCTGCTACTACAGGCTTGTCTGCAAATATAGTCACATTCTGAGGTGCTGGGGATGGTGGTGGTTAGGGCTTCAACACATGAGTTTTTGGGAGGACACGATTCAGCCCATTACAACTGTAAGTGGAAAGGTATCTTTTTTGGGAATAAAGTTGGTGGTTCTCTTTAAATTTATTCATAAATGCAATGTGATACCAATAAAAATAATGATAGATAATGACAACATTAGTCTAGGGTTCATATACAAATACAAACCAATGAGAAAAGACAGGAAAAATCTGAAAAAGGGGAAGGGAGACGAACCCTGTGAGATATTAGAGCACATTGTAAGATGGTAATGATGAAATAATATGATACTGAATATAGACAGAGGGCTCTGGAACAGATTCCAGCAGTGAGAGGATTTAATGTTTAATAAGATGGCGTTTCGATCAGTGTGGAAAAGATGGATCAATGGTATTGGATCTATTAGTTGGTCATTTGTGGTGAGGGTTGGGGTAAGTTACACTTTGTCTTCACTCCTTATACAGAAATAAATTGCAATTCAGTGAAGATTGAAATGTGAATTATGAAACCATAGAGTACTAGAAGGAGATGGTGAAATTAAAAGCATATTGGAGCGGCACACATTCTTCTAAACATCACATAAAACCAAAAGAGATAGAGAAATGCATTATATATAATTTAAAATATTTCTGTCTGGTGAGAATGCCATAAATAAGCTAAAAGGCAAACACTGAGCTGGGAAAAATATTTGCAACAAATGACAGATAGAACACTTCCTTATTAATGAAAGTTCTTAGAAATTCCAGTGGAAAAGCAGAAGAGAAAAACGGGCAAAGGATATAATCAGAACCTTTCCAGAAAAAAAAGGAATAAATGTCTGAAAGATGCTCAACCTCACTTGTAACTAAAGCGATAAAATCTGAAATAAAAATAAACTTGCTTTTTATAACAGATTGGTATATTTTGAAAAGGGAAACTGGAAAACTTATCTGTTGTTAGTCGTATAATGGTACTTGATTTAGCTGGGGAATCTGGCTGTATCTAATACACCCAGCAGTTCTATTTCTAGGTATATTCTAGGGATGATTTTGCTCCTGCATGTAACTCTGTGGTGACTGCGATGCAGTCACTTAGCCTGTGGCACGATTTCTCCATCTGTAAAATGGGAATAATGCAGCCTGATTGGCGATAACATGACAGCTGCATTCCTATGAAAACCTCACATTCTCAAAACCTGTATTTTAGAAACAATTTTGTTTTTTTTTTGCTGAGGGAGGCGGAAAAAGATAGCAACCCATTTCAAACTTACAATTAGTTATTTTCTCATAGGAGTTTAAATCACGAGGGAGTTCTTCCCAAAAGCTCTTGTCATGGCAACTCAAAATAGCAATTTGATTAATTAACCCCAGTCGAATGAAATCGAAACAGCATATTGCATCATATCAAAACCAATGCGCTTCTAACAGTCAACTAAATGACATCTACACACTTAGGCGAAAGAACAGGTGAAACTATCAGCGTGGTTCCCCTGCTCTAAGTTGGTCTCCTTCCATCTTGCTAGTTTGTCCTGGGATGGAATCAGGGAAGGGGGGGCGGTGTTATCAATTGTCCCCTAACTAACTCTGGCTTTCTAGCGCATCTGTGTTAGGGAGCTTTTCTGCAAGAGGAGAAATGTCTTCAACGCGAAGCCTCAGGGCCGCCATATTTAGCACGTACTTCCAAAGGTCAAGGACCTGGTTCAGTGCCCAAGAGGTAGGAGACACGACAAATGTTATTTTTATTATTAATTTTCTCCATCCCAGCTCTTCCAGCTCTTCCTCACGGGCCACTGTTCCCGTGCTCCTTTCCACATTCTACAGTTTGGAAAAACCTTCAAGGATTTTGTAGCCTGGGGGGTGGTATGCATGTCCCTGAGTTACCATCGTGCTGTGTGTTAAGTACTGTAAAGGACTTGGGTGGAGGGAGAAGCGAAGCAGGGCGTTACCTCTGCTGGCTTTGGGGGTGGTCACATCTGACTGTCACAGAAAGATGATGTCCAGGGCAGACAACCAGTGACGGGGGCAGTGGCAGCAGAAGCCTGTGATTTCGGTTCTGACTTTAGGGGTTCCGAGGGGAGGGGCACATAGAAAGACCACCCACCCTGGTGAAGCACGTGAGAGACCCTCATTCGTAGGCCTGGTGCAGGAAAGGGGCTCAAAGCCGCCGGTCCCTGTGGTCAAAGGCCCACTTCCGGGGCCAAGCTTTCCCTGGTGCAAAGAGTGAATTAAGCTGAGTTTCCCGAGGTAGTGGCTGAGATTTCCATCTCCTGTGAATCTAGCTTGCTGTTCGGCTTCACTGGATTTTAATCAAAGACCATTCCGAGAAGTGGCTGCAACCCGGGGGGGACCATCTGACACGTAAAACGGCGAAAGGGAGAGGGCAGAGCAGCCCCGGGAGGACCTGGGAACCAACCTAATTATAACCACACCGGCCGGCCGGCTGGCTGCTGCTAAGAAATGCCCATGCCATGCGGCCTGGGGACACAGGGCCCTGGGAGCTGGGGGGGGCTGTCACCTGGGGGAGTTTGTCTGCTGACCCCATCTCCCTGCCTGGACCTTCTGAGAGTGAGGCTGAGTTGGGAGAGGCTTAGTGGGCAGGCCTGGCCTTGGCTTGGGGCTGAACTCTGATCTGCCGAGATCCTCAGTCTGAGCGCTTCAGGGAGCTCTCCTTGGAAATGCAGACTCCTTTATCTTCTGAGACCCCATCAGAGGGATGTCCCAGGGGCTGCCAATGAGAAGATCTGCTGTCCAGTGGAGGCACTGGTCTCAATAAGTCCTGCCGGGTACTGAGCGCGTACTGTGTACCAGGCACTTTCCCACTGGATATCATCATACCCATTTTAAAGATGAGGAAACTGAGGTTCAGAGGGTTGAAGCAGCTTGCCAGATGTCACACAGCACACAAACAATGAAGCTGTATGTTAAAAAAAGTAGTTTCATCTCTAAGTATTTCAGATCCTATTTTGAAAAGATAAGGACTTTTAAGAAACAAACACCATTATCCCGCCTAAATGAAATTAACAGTAGTTCCTTATGAAATCACATACCCACTGTGTCTGCATCTCCCCAGGCATTTCTAGTTCGGGGTTTGAATCGGATCATGATAGACTGATTCATGGCTTAACTTTATTTCAATCTGTAGGTCCCCTCTCCATTTCTGTTTTCTTTCTTTGCAATATTTTGTTGCTGAAAACAGGTAATTAGTTCTGTCAAATATCCCATAGTCAAGATATTGCTGATCTGAAGCCGACATTTGAACCCAGATGTGTTTCTAGAGCCTTGGTGCTTTGTTTAGGACACTAAATTTATCCTTTTCAGTTTCTTTTCTCTGTAATAGCCAGTTGTTCTCAAAACATAATCAGATCATAACATTCATCTGCTCGACATCCTCCAACTCAGGGTAAAATCCAAAGTCCCTTCAGAGCTGAAGCTGCGAATGGCCTGGTACCTGGCCTGGTACCCGGCCTGGTACCCGGCCCACTTCTCTGATCTTGAAAATCCCTCCTGACTTTGGTCTGGTCACACTGGCTTTCCCCCTGTGCCTAGGGCACTCAAACTCATCCTGCCCCCCTCCCCCACGGCAGAGTGAGGTGCTCCCTGTCTCACCCAGTCTGCGGTTCCCACGTGTATCTGCGTTCACATCCACCCGATGCTGCTGCCACCTGTTTACTGTCCAGCCTCCCCGACTGGGTGGGCCCCTCAGCCACCTCTGCAGCCCCAGTGCTCGTGTGTGTGAACTGTAGCAACCTCAGGGGTCCTAGAGGCAATGCAGGAAACTTCCCCACCCCGAGGGCCCTCCCTCCCCCCTCAGTGGGTACACCCTGCCCTCCCGGCAAGTCCGGACGGTGGGCCACATGTCAGCATGCCGGTGGGCGCGCTCTGGGTTGGTCTTCGCTTCGGGGTCGCTCTCCAGGGAGTCTGCTTCCTGGGTGCCCTGAAACTCACTCACTCAGCTCAGTCCATGGGGTTTGGTCTTGGTTTCCGTGCTGGGCATGGAAGGACATTCCTCACCTGCCTCCCCACCCCTCCAGCCATTTGCCTTTATTTCAGTCTGTAGGTTCCTTTTCCATCTCTCTTTTCTTTCATTGCACTATTTGGTTGAAACCAGGTAATTAGTCCTGTCAAATTTCCCGCAGTCTGGATTTTACTGGTCTGGGGCTGAAATTTGAACTGGAGCCTGGCTCGCTTGGGAGGATCCAGTTCTTAGAAGTCCCACCTTCATGAGTTGGTTCCTGGCTGGACCTCCCTGCCATCTGACCTCTGGCCTTGGAAACTACTTTGTACTCTTCTCCAGAACACATCCTGAGCCAGGCTGGGGTCAGTCTGATTGAATATGTCCCCCCCCCCAACCTGCCCTGAGCTTTCAGAGCTGCTTCAGTCCAGCCCGAGTTCCTTACACCTTTGTGGGCACTGAGTTTCTGGTCATTAGTCCTGGCTGGTATTAGCCTCTGCCCATTCATTCATTCATTCATTCATCCAAGAAGCATATATTGGGCCCTTCTCTGCCCTGCGCAGGATGCTGGGCTCTGGGACACAGCAGGGAACCAGACTGATGATGGCCTGCCCTCGAGGTCACCATGAAGGGACAGAGACAGGCACCCATGCAGACACTGTGCAGTGCGATGGGTGCTGCAGTAGAGGAAGAGCAGGATGCTTTGGGGGCACAGAATTTAGGCATTTAACCCATATTGGAGGGAGGGGTTCAGAGAAGACTCCCTGGAGGAAGGACATCTAAGATGTGCTCTAATGGGTGATTAGGATTTGATTGGGTGTGTCCGTTTGCTAGGGCTGCCTTAACAAAGTACCACCAACTGGGTGGCTTATTCGCAGAAATTTATTGTCTCACAGTTCTGGGGGCCAGAAGTGCAAAATCAAGGTGTCAGCAGGGGTGGTTCTTTCTGGGGGTTGTGAAGGAGGCCCCTCCCCTCTTCTGGGGGTTTGCGGGCAGTCTTTGGAGTTCCTTGGTTTGTAGATTCTTCACCCTGATCTCTACCCTCATCTTCACGTGGCGTCCTCCTGTTTGCATGTCTGTCTCCAAATTTCCCCTTTTGTAAGGACACCAGTCATTCGGGATTAGTGCCTACTTTCCTGACCTCGTTTAAACTTGATCACCTCTGTAAAGATCCTATGTCCGAATAAAGTCACATTCACAGGTATTGAGGGGCAGGACTTCATCATATGAATTTTGGGTGGGACACAAATCAACTCATAATATTGGGTCTGAAGGCAAATGCTTGGGTGAAAGTTAGGAGAGAAGGAGAAGGATTCTGGGTTGGAGGTGCAGTGTGTACAAAGTCTGGAAGTGAGAGAGGATGCAGTGATTTTAAGGACCTAAAAGTTGTCCAGTCTGGCTGGGTGGGCCTGAGGGGTGAGACTGGGAGTGGCAGAGGTGAAGTTGCAGAAGTTGGTGGGGGCCAGATTGGAGAACCTTGAAGGCCCTGGAGAGGAGTTTGCCACTTGTCCTAGGATGGTGGGAGCCACTGAAGAATTTTACACAAGGGCATGACAAGAACACAGACTCTGGCTGGGAGGCTGGGGTCTGGGCCAGCAGGGAGGCAGTGGCCGGGGAGAGAAGCACATAGATTTCAGAGATACTTGGGAGGGAGGTTCAGCAGGCCTTCCTGATGGATTGGCTGGGGAGGGATGGGGAAAGGGAAGCTCTGGGATGATGTCCTGGTTTCTGGTTCATCTGGGTGCTGAGGTGGGGGGGACTTTAACGGTCTGGGGCCCGAGAAAGAGCCTGACACTGAGTGATGAACATATTCTTGGCTTCACACACCTCTCCAGACTCGGACCCCTTTGGTGGTGACACACAGCTGAGTGTCGGTTACTCCTTGGGACCCAGAGGAGTCAGAACACTGCGGCAGCTGGCAAGGATGATGGGTTCACGCTGTGAAGTCACGGAGGGCAGATGGAGAGCATCCTGCATCCTGGCCTGTGTGTCATCAGGGAAGATGTGGCCTGAAAGACTAGCTCAGCAGCAGACCCTAAGCGGCCCTCGTTGCCTGTCTTTTATGTCAGGCTTTACTCGGAATGCAGCCCAGACTTGAGGCCTGGCACGCAGCACCCTCCGGGGTCTGAAGACCCCCAGCTTCATGCTCTGCGGCACCTTGCCAGCGGGACCCTCTGATGGACAGAACCACCACTATCCCACTGCCATTCTGGTAGCTCAGCTTTTTCCCCTCTTCCCCACCTTCTCCACATCGTGTGACCCTGCACCCTCCCCCACCCAGCCCCTCTTGTGGATTCCTATCTCTCTCATTATATTATGAGCTTCTTGATGGCGGAAAAATGTCAGATTCATCTTTGCAATCCCAGTGACTGTACGTAAGGAAGGAAATAAATGAACCTTTCCTGAACATCAGTTAAATGTCAGTCCCTACATCATTGGTTCTATGAACAAGTTCAAGTTCATCCTTACTACCTATCAGGTCTGGTCTTTTAGGTCAGCTCCAATCAAAGGTGAGAGCACAGGCTCAGAAACAGAAGTGACTTGCTCAGGTGACTTGATAATAAGTAGCAGAACTCTAAAGAGTGTGTCCTTACCACTTCAATTAGCTGGGTTAGTGCTTGTTGAATGAATGAGTGAATGGATGGATGAATGGGTGGATGAAGATTAGAGGGATGGAAGAGGTGCAGAAGGGCACTTATGGACTCCCTCATTTCAGGATCAGAAAGGAGGTAAGGAATTAAGGTAGACAACCTGTCCAATAAATAAAGTTGATGGGGACTGAATGTGAAGTTCTGCCTGCAGTCACAGCCCATTGGAGGTGGCTGGAGGAGCAAGGGCCCCAGCCCTTCATCCTCGGGTGACCTTGGGCAAATCACTCCCATGGGAAAGAGCAGGCTGGCACTCTGTCTTAGAAGTGTCCCCATCCACTGATCTTGTCTCGGTTCCAGTGATTGGCCCCATGGACTCCCATGGTGACTGGCCTTATGCTGGTCTTCCCCAGAGCTCAGAGCAGAGGGTGGAGAGTGGGTCAGCCTGGGACCCTCACTTCTTTCCTGCAGGGCCCTGATCAGCTCAGCAGTTGACTCGACTCATAGGGGATGAGACCATTTCATTCCAATCAGGGCTGGCACACTGATGTGCAGTTAGCTCAAATGAAGCTCTGCTCTTCAATCTGCTGGGTGAAGAGGCATTTTTACTTGTTCAGTGGAGAGAACAAAGGTGGGAGGGAGCACGGGGTGTTAGATTCAATTATATACCAAGACTCTTATAGTCCATTATCAGATATGGAAATGCTGAATCCTGAAGTCTCTTTGCCGACTCCCTTCCCGCTGACTCCCCACACTTTTAAACCACAAGATGTCAAGGCTCCTAGAAACCTTGTTGGATGAGTTATATATACTCTGCCCTTCCCAGTCTAGTGTCCTCTCTCAGGCTGAATTAGATCAAATGAAGATGACATTTGGAAGCAGATGATTCCAATTCCTCTTTCCTGTAAAAATCATAATGTGGGCTTTTTTTTTTTTAGTTTTAATCTTTAATTTTTTATTTATTGGCTGCATTGGGTCTTCGTTGCTGTGCTCGGGCTTTCTATATTTGTGGAGAACGGGAGTTACTCTTTGCTGCAGTTCATGGGCTTCTCATTGTGGTGGCTTCTCTCGTTCCAGAGCATGGGCTATAGGCGCACAAGCTTCAGTAGTTGCAGTGCCTAGGCTCAGTAGTTGTGGCTCGAGAGCTCTAGAGTGCAGACTCAGTAGTCATGGCACGCGGGCTTAGTTGCTCCACAGCATGTGGGATCTTCCCAGACCAGGGCTCGAACCAGTGTCCCCTGCACTGGCAGGCGGATTCTTAACCACTGCGCCAACAGGGAAGCCCCTGTTTTTTCTTTCCTTCCGTCCTTCCTTCCTTCCTGCCTGCCTGCCTTCCTTCCTTCCTTCCTTCCTTCCTTCCCTCCTTCCTTCCCTCCTTCCTTCCCTCCTTCCTTCCTTCTTTCCTTCTTCCTTTCTTCACTCAAAATATCAGTGGTGGCATCTCTGAGACTCTAGGGCTCTCACCTTCCTAGTAGGAAAAGGGGACCTCAATTTATCACTAAGTTTAGGATTTCCACGTTCAACTTTGCTATCCAAAGCTGCCTCTAACAAGGGAAAGGAATCAATTCACTATAGTAAATATATTACTATTAATATATTGCTGTTAATAATTGCTTGTTAATATATTGCTGAGGATTTTTGCTACTGGGTTCATGGGAGAAATTAGTCTGTAATTTTCTTATAATTTATTTTTCAAGTTCTGGTATCAAGATAATGCTGGCCTTATAAAATAAAATGAGTTGAGAAATATTTATATTCTCTGGAAGAGTTTGTGTAAAATGGCATCATTCCTTAAGCATTGAGTGGAACTCATTAGTGAAGCCATTTGGGCGGATCGAATTTTCTTTGTGGGAAGGTTTCCATTATGAATTCAATGTCTTTGATGGATATGAGACAGTAGTCAGATTGTTTGTCATCTTGTGCCAATTTTAGTAGGTTGTGTTTTTCTAGTGATTTGTCAATTTCAATTTTTATTTTCAAATTTATTGACATAAAGTTGTTCATAATATCCCATTATATTTTGAATTTCTATACAGTCCTGCAGTGATGTTTCCCTTGTCATACTGACACTGGATATTGGTTATTAGTGCTTTCTTGCTCTCTCTCTTATTCCTTGATCAGATTCGTCAGGGGCTTGTCAGTATTACTAATCTTCAAAGAATTAAATTCGACCTTTGTTAATCAACTCTATTGTACTCTGTGTTTTCTTTCATGAATTTCTGTTCTTTATTTCCTTTCTCCTACTTCCTATAGTTTTATTTAGGAAGTTAGATGCTATCTTTTTCTAACTTCTTAAGCTGAAGCTTAGATCATTGATTTTCAACCTTTTTCTTTTCTAGCATATGTAATTAAGGCTACAGTTTTCCCTCTGTGTACAGTTGTAGCTGCATCCCCTAAGTTTTGATATTTTTATTATCATTCAGTTAAGAATATTTGCTAATTTCCAGTGTTATTTCTTCTTTGACACAAGGGCCATTTAAAATATATTCATTTTTTGCAACATATAGAGACTTTTTAAGCAATCTTTTTGTTTTGGTATTAATTTACTTTTACTGTGTTCAGAGCCCTTTCTCTACATGATTTCAATTCTTGAAATTTGTTGAGATTTGTATTATAGCTCAGCATGTGGTTAATTTTGCTAAAGCAAAGAATCAATTTTTGGCTTTGTTGATGAACTCTCTTGTACTTGGTTTCATTTTGCTGTCTTTCTCTCACTTCACATATTTCTCACAGCTGCCCTTCTAGTGTCATTTTAAAGCCTTTTTTCAAGTAAGGAACTAAAGAATCATAGTATGTTAGTTAAGGACATGGTTTTAATCATTTCTCCACCACTTATTAGCTGCTTGACCTTGGGAAAGTTGCTAAACTCTTCTGTGTCTTAATTTCCTCATTTGTAAAATGGGTGTAATAATGGCATCCACCTTACAGAGTGGCAATGGACAAATGAGCTAAAATTTATAAAGTGCTTAGAGAAGTACCTAATATATAGTAAGTGCTACAAATAAGTTTATTAAAGAAACAAACAATTAAGGTTCAGAGAGATGACTAATCAATGTAGCTAATACCACATAGCAGGTTAGTGTAAAAATGAGAAGTCACACCCAGGTCTGTATGACTTTAGAAGCTGTACTTTTGTCATTGCACCATGATGCCTCCCAAATCTTACCCCAATCAATGGCTGGTTCAGGTGGCTAGTGGATACCCTCTTACTTGCCAGTTGGACCTGTTGGTAGTGGCTCTGGGTTTGAGCAGGGTCCTGAGCTCAGTGTAGGTGTGTACCACAATCGATTGGATGAGGTGGGGAGTGGAGGCACTGATGGTATGTATGTACCACCCCTGGTCAAAGCCAGGGGCCACCTCTTCCAGGAGATGTCCTTAACTGCTTCTTTGAACAGTGGGCTCTCCCCTCTTTGAGGCTCTTTGAGTGTTTTCATCACCACTGAACCTGGAGGAAGGAGAATCTATGTGCTTATATTCAGAGCAGCTGAGGAAGAAATGGCAGATACTCATGTCAACCAGGAGGTCCAAGAGTTCGACTTTATGGGGCATGTGTCCTGGGGATTTCTGTGCAAGTGGGAGGATTCTGAGCAGGGCTGGAACTCTTATAACCATGTGTGTCCACTGTATAGATGTTGTTATCCCTCCTCTGACCTGGGGAATGAGGATGCACAGACTTCCTCATTGGCCGAACACGTATGGTTTCTTTCTGTATGAAAGCTTGAAGGCAAAGACCACTCTTCTTTGTGTCCTCCCTAGGTCTTAGTGTCAACCTGGCCAGCTAATAGATTAATAAATCCTATTGAATTCACCTGACTCTCATTTTGGTGGACATAATATATGCAGATGTTGCCCCAGAATATCCAGGTGAGTTCATCACACATGGACATCTGAAGTCGGGACAAAAATGGTGTCTCCATTTCAAGACTCAGAAGACAGAAGCTGCACCTCAGACTTCATTTCAAGGGAGGGCAAAGAGAGGGTAACATTTGATTAGCAATTACTTAAGAAGTGGCAGGAATTTAGCAAAAAGTTTTATATCCTTTATTATCTCATTTAACTCTAAGAAACTCTTTTGAAGTATTATCGCCCCATTTTACAGACGAAGTATCTGAACTCAGAGAGGCTGAGTGACTTGCTTGAGGTTATACAGCCAATAAGTGGCAGTGCTGGCATTTGAGCCCAGGTCAACATGACTCCAGAACCCATGGTCTTTCCATTTTTTCCGTTCTGCCTAATCCATCCATCTGTCCAGGCATCTGTCCATCTATCCACCCATCTATTCAACAAATATTTATTGAGCACCTATTGTGTACCAGCTAAACAAAGTTCATGCCTTCATGGGGAGATACAAAGAACAACTAGAAAAGCAAAATGAACTGAATATTACTCAATAAGTGATGCTACCGAGGCCCAGGGGAAGGCACTACTGACAGGCAGTGAGAGCCAGATGTGAGTCCTATCTCTGCACTGACTCACTGGCTGACCTTGGGCAAAGAAACTTACCTTTTTCTATCTCTGTTTCTCATTAGTGAAACAAAAGGATTGGACTAGAAATATGCTCTTGAAACCCTACCCACTCCCGCCGCTCATGTGCCCCAGCCCCACGATTCTATAATTCTAAGTCCTTAAAGGAGTTCAGTTCTCTCATTTCTTTTTCCATAAGCAACACCATATGAAGTTGCTATGAAAAGCCCCAAACAGGTGCCCAAGGAATGACAGAGACAGATTCCTAGTGTTTGAAATTCAAGGACTTTGTCACTTTGAGGACAATTTACCTGGATTCTGACCTATTTCCATTTGCTTTAGTGAATGTAAGTTTCTTCCTCCCAGTTTTCATGCTGTGAACCCAGAACTACTTCCTGGGAAGGAGGTGGGGTTTATGTATCAAATCAAGCCCCGCTGTGGAGGCAGATTCTGTGTTTACACCATTCATGCATTCAGCAAATATTGTTCCTATCAAAGACAAGGACAAAAGTAAACTTCACCCTGAAAGATTTGTATTAGCACAGGTTTTCAACTCTTGGGACTCTTAAAAAAATCTCCCAATACCCCCTTTTCCATTTTTATGCTTTTCAACTTGGACTTCAGATTGACCATTGTTGACCATTTCTTTTCTGATTAAAAGAAAACAATTAAATTGCAAAAGTCATGCATTCCCAATGTTTTCAACATTGTATTTTCAATACAGCAAAGAATAAATAAGAAAAACAACCACCCGTAATGCCACCACCCACAGATAAACACTATTAACGTTTTATCGTATTTCTTTCCAGTCTTTTCATGCTTTTCAAAGTAGTTGGAATCATACTTTATAACCTTTTTCTATCTTGCTCTTTTACTTAATGTTATATCATTAAGCATTTTTCCATGTCGTTAAGAACACTTCACAAGCATCATTTGTAGTGGTGGCACAATATTCTATCTTGTACAGACAGTTCCATTTACTTAGCCATTCCCCCAAATCCAACATTTAAGTTTTTCTACCCACAATATTTTACTATTATGAATGGTACTGTGATGAACATATTTTGTGCATCAATCTTTGTCCACATATCAGATTATTTTCCTCGGAGAAATACTCAGATCTAAAACTTACTAGTCAATTTGCTTTCCAGAAATATCATACCCAAATTTTACTCTTTTCAGCAGTTTGTGAAGATGTCCAATGCCCCCCTGCTCCCTTCACCAGCATAGATTATTACCAGAAAAAGAAAGTTTGCTAATTTGATAGGTGAAAAGTACCAATTCTTATTTCAGATTGCATTTCTTTCATTAGTAGTATGGTCAAATAAATATTGTAATGTGTACTGGCTACTTGCATTTCTTCTTTTTTGAACTGTCTGTTTCTGTTTCATCATCCCACTTTTTCTAGGTGCTCTTTTTTCTCTGGCTTTTTGTCTACAGACATGAGTTCCCCAAATGAACAACAAAAACAGGAACTCAAGAGCAAACAAGCTTTAGATTGAATCACAATGTTCTCCGTTGCTCCCTGTAGAAAAGATGTTCTGTAATCTGTAACTCTGTAACAGGCTACTCCAAAACTTAGTGGCTTAAAACAACCATTTTATTTTGTTCATCACTTGGGGGTCAGGAATTTGGGAAAGGCTCAGCCAGGCAGTTAATCACCAAACAACATGGCATCTCCTGGGGCAGCTGCGGCTGGAATAGCCACGCCCAAGTTGCTCTGCCACTCACACGTCTGGCGCCCTGGTGGGGATGGATGGAAGGCTGGGCTTGGCTGGACTGCCAATGACAGTACCTACCTGGGTCGTCTCTGGTATGGTGGCTTCAGGGAAGCTGGGCTTCTTTCAAGGATGTTCGGGGCTCCCCGAGAGAGTGGTCCCAGATACAAGAAGTAGAAGCTGCTGGTTTCTCAACGTGGGGCCTGAAAACTAACCTCCCCCCCCAAAAAAAAACTGACACAGCATCACTTCTGCTGTATTCTTTGCTCAAATTGGCCACAGCGCATGCCCAGATTCAAGGAGCAGGCGCATACAACTCACCTCTTGATTGGAGGAGGGTCAAAGAATTTGCAGCCATCTCTAATCTGCTAGGAAAGAGTATCTCTATATTCCGATTTTAAGTTAGTATGGATTCAGAGGGTGGAGGAAGGCAGGGAATCAACAAATGAATGAACAGGCGTTGAGAAGTTACACAATTTGCAGAAAGCCACACAGCACACAACAAGGAGAGCCCAGACTTAAACTTTAGGATATCATTGCTCCTATTTAGCTCCAGAAACATTTCCTCCCCTCCAGGGGAGGGACTTATCTTAGCAACATGTGTGGAAACCAGTTTTACATGGAATAAAATTTCCAGAATGGAACCATATAGCAATCATCTCTCTCCGTTTACATCTCCCAAAATAACTGTTTTCAGAGGGCAAGCGGGGGGGAGGTGAATTAAAATATCTCGGTCTCAGAGTCAACAACACTGGGTGATAGATTACACATGCTAATATGCATAATTTTCAAATCCTTATCTTTCTTCCCCAGATAAGTGACCTGGAGTTATTAGCAGAGCTTATAATGTTAAGTATTAGAGGCTGAGATTATGTGGCATAACTGACTGCTCTTTTCCTGAGAATTTAGCCATTTTCCTGACACAGAGAGCTTGGCCCAACACATTCCTGCGTGAGGATTGCCTTGGATTTAGTAACATGACAGAAAGCGTTCCTTTCCCTCATTTTAGTGACTTATTCTATACCAACAAAGGGCATCATACAAGCCAACACCTCCCATCAATTCCCCAGCATAATCAGAATGGAAAACTTTTCATTCATTGAGTCATTCCTTCCTTCCTTCATCCATTCATACTCCTACATACTTATCTACCCACCTATCCAACCACCCATCTACCCACCCATCAATCCATCCATTCATCCATGCATCCATCCAACCATCCATCCATCCATCCATCCATCCATCCATCCATCCATCCATCCTTCCATCTATCCATCCATCCATCCATCCATCCATCCATCCATCCATCCATCCATCCATCCATCATTCCATCCATTCATCCATGCATCCATCCATCCAACCATCCATCCATCCATCCAACCACCTACTCAGTCAACAAGTATCTATTCGGTACCTCCCAAACCTCCATCAGTGTGTGGAGATGCAAAGGTGAGCAAGAATACCATGATCTCCGTGCTCACAGAATTGCTGGCAACACTGAACCACAGGAAGAAATGTGGTAAGAAAGCAGATTTATGAAGTGCCTACTGTGTGCCACGGATGGTGCTAAGTACTTTACACATAATTTGCTTTTGTCCTCACCCCTGGCATTCAGGGATTAATACCTGCCCTTTAGGTGGGGAGGAGACGGAGGCTCAGTGAGAGAGAAGTAATTGCTGAAGGTCATGCAGCTGGTCGGTGGCAGAGCTGGGAAACCTCGGTCTGTCTGACTCCAGAGCTAATGCCACGTGAATGACAGAAAGAGGATAGCCATGCTCATCTGACTTAAGCTCTGTGCTCCATCACTGCCTCAAACCCAAAGCTATAAAGTGACCTACTTTGGAAAACTTGCATTTATGGGTGTCCTCTGAAGGCAATGTGGAGCAGGACAGAACATCCTGGTTTGGGAATCAGGAGATCTGAGGTTCTCATCCTGGTGCCATGTGACCATGGCAAGTCCATTCCCTTCTCTGATTTAGGTTTATGAAATCCAACACTGGGACTGGGGAGTCAGAGTGAGTGTCCAGGCTGTGGCTAAGGGGCTGGCATGAGCAGATTCTGTGAATGGTGTATGGGTTGGGGGAGGCTGGACCTAGACCTCTGAGGGGGAGGAGTTGGCCACAGGTGGGATGTCAGGGTCCCAGCTCAGCAGTCTAGACCCCTGTGGAGGGAGATCGGCCCAAGGAATGGCTACTGGGCTGTGAGACACTCAGATTGGAATGTGAATTAGTCCGTTCAACAAACAGCAACTCAGTGGCAACTACGTGTGTTCAATATACCCTGGGGGACAAAGAGGTGGAGTCTTTTCCACCATGATGCTCAGTGGAGAAGGAGACCCGAATTGAATAATCACACACGGAAACCAGCCCGGCAAACTTGGACTTGAAAGAAAATCCCAGGGTTCCATGAGACCATAAAGCAGAGGGTGGGGCTCTCTAGTTTGGGGACTGGTGGGAGCTCAGGTCAGAGGTAGGTTTGGACCCAACGTTTCCCCTCCTCTCGCTCCAGCTCCTCTTGGCTTCATCTTGTTCTCCTTTGTCTTGAACGTGTCTCACGAGGTGTGTAGGGTCCTTGCCTCTTCTCTCTGCCCCACTCAGCCCTTTCCAGTTGAATTTTTTCACCTTTTCAAAGAAAAACTGCAGGGCATTTGCTTTCATTGTTCTCTTAAATATTTTTTCATCTCCATTTTCATTTCTCTCTTTCTGAATCTCCTATTTCGATGTCAGCACTTCGACTTCTGCTCTCCATCTGGATTAGTTTTTCTTTCAATTAATTAATTAATTAATTAGTTCATTCTTTTTCCTTCAGGGAAATTTTCTCAATCTCTTTTTCCCATTGACTAATTCATTCTTTAGCTATTTACCCCGACTGCTTTGTTCATTATAGGAGCAATTCTATTTTCTCTACGCAATATTTCTGCTCGATTCTTTTATTTTTGTTTTGTTCTTCTTGATTCATACGGTGAGTATCTTCCCTTATCTTCTTTTATAGGTTGATTAGGCTAATTTTAAATTCTTATTCCTTCTGATCTAATATTTTAGCTTCTTGATGGAATTTGTATTCCAGAACATTAGTTTTTTTTTTTTTCTTCTTCTTCTTTTCGGTATAGCTTTGCTTCTCAGATGTTCAATTGTGTTTCCCTATAAACTTATTTTTCCCCAGAGAACATGCATGGGGGTGGGGGCAGCCAGTTCCAGACTCAGTGGACTCGGGGGGCAGGTTGGGGAAGTGGACAGGTTATAGCATCACAAAATCACAGCCAGTTACCCTTGCCCCACCTGACAGGTGTTTAGCTTGAGGTCTCACCCTTTGCCACAGAGCAAAGCAGAATTTTCAGGAAATCCTCCTTGAATTGCAGTCCCCCAGCCTTGGGTGTGTCAGGGAGAAGGTGGGGAAAGGATGCCTGATGTTAACTAGCCCCCATCTTTTTTCTCAGCCTTTCCCAAGCATAGGGCTCCTGTACTTACCTGATGTCACTCCTGAGGATACATGGACCACAGGTGTGAGTCCCTGCAGATATAGGAGAGGCACTGTTTGTCCCAGGACAATGCCAGCAGAGAAGGATTAATCACTTGCTTTCCTCTTTTATCCGCCCACAGCCTAGCTGGGCTGGTTCATTAGTTGGGTCAAAACCGCTCTTCCACCCATTCAAAAAGAATCCCTCCCCAAGGGGTTCATCACTGTTTCCTTGCTTCTTGGTGTCCTCTCTCCAGATCCTTTGGGGCTTGCCTTGGGGGAGGGAACCAATGTCATGGACATTTTAGGTTGCCACCCTGCCCAGCCTCTTCCCCATTCGTTCCAAACTTCCTGCAGTTTCCTAAACACACCAGCCTTTTCCCGCTTTTCCATCCCTGCTCACACTCTTTCCTTTCACTCTGAATGTCCTCCCTGGCGAACATATATTCACACTTTGGAGCTCAGCTCAATTACCCTCTTCCCCATCAAATCTCCTCTGACCTTCCTGATAATTATCATAATAACTGATATGTCTTGAGCTCTTGCTATAGGATGAGCCCTGTACTAAATGCTTTTCATGCACTTCCCATTTAATTTCTACCATAATCCTGGCACAGAGCAGTTCAGTGACTTGTAGAAGGTCACCCAGCAAGTCAGTGATGGTGCAGACTTCATACAGGGCATCCAATGCTAGAGCCTATATACCTAAGCACTGGATCTGCTGCCTCCTCTATTTGCAGGACTTTTCCATCTCTCCATCCTGGTGGTTACCCAGCATAGGTCCTGCCCAGAGGAGGTGAAGGAATAGATGGGTTAGTCTCCACGTCCCATTCCTGCCAGATACCTTTTGAGGAGAACTGAGCAGAGGGCTCTACGTACAGCAGGAACCAATCAACCAACAAACCAACCAGTTAACCAACCAACGGGCTAACCAACCAGATACGTAACCTGCCCCAGGTGGGAACTGAGAAGAATATCATATCCTCTTTATAGCTGATTCATTGTGTTTGAGAATTAGTTAATTCAACAGATTTCTTGAGCACCTACTATGAGCGGTATCTTTTTGACTTGATCTTACAGATTTCCGCCAGGGAGTTTTACCTCTATGCTGTGCTACTGCTGCCCTGGGGCAAATAGATATCAGGTGCTCGACAGCTGATGATCTAAGAGTCTGGCAGAATATCTCCAAGAACGTAAATCTTTTATTTAGAAATGAGTGAAACAAGGACTCTGGATTCTCCAAGTTTATGAACAAAAGATAAACTATTCATGAGCAAACAGCAAAACTAAGTAAGCATAATACAAAATTAATAAGACATACCTTTTAGAGCAAAGTAAAGGAATTAATGATAAACTACTATTTACTACTGAGAATTCAACTCCCCCCCCGGAAAAAAAAAACAAACCTATTTGATGATCATATGATGTCAGTTTGATATCGCTGTAGAGTTGGCTGTGGTTGCGAAAATTCTCTTTAGTTCCTGCTGTCTGCATTTCTACTGACTTTTTAAAGACCCTTTCTGCTCCAGATGGAGGCATAATCCTTAAATTAAAAATGGCCCATTTTATCTGGGATGTACTTTTTTTCACCCCTAATCTCGTGTATATTCATAGCCACTTACCACTGCCTTACACTGACCTACTGCTTACAAGAAAGCAAGGGTGGATACTGCTGGTTGCCTATCCAATTACTCTCTTTTTTTTCATGCTGATTGAATCTTGA
Organism: Hippopotamus amphibius kiboko; assembly: GCF_030028045.1. Taxonomy (NCBI): domain Eukaryota; kingdom Metazoa; phylum Chordata; class Mammalia; order Artiodactyla; family Hippopotamidae; genus Hippopotamus; species Hippopotamus amphibius. The sequence goes on from NC_080187.1 coordinate 15,285,337, forward strand.
TTTTGGTTGGGAGAAGTGTGCCCAGCATCAGGCAAAATCAGGATTGGTCTGAGAAAATCAAGGAGATACTGTTCTTCTTGGCAGAGGTCATGTGAATGCGATATGAGGAGAAGCCTGTGGGGAGAGTTGGAGAAAGATTTTCCTGTCTTAAGAGGAGGATACAAAGGAGGAGAAAGCCCTTTCCCCACTCCTTCCCTCCTTTCCAGTGCTGGCCACTGTCCGGTGAGGAGTGTGAGCTACTTTAGCCCTTTTGAGACCCTAACAAGAAAGACACGGGACCCTCTGAGGGGCTGATCCAGTGCTCTGATGCTACTGAGCTGCTGAAGAAGCCAATCCTGGATGTAAATCTGGGCTTCTTGTCATGTGAGATGATTATGTATCTTTATTACTCAAGGAATTACTTATTGGCTTATTCTGTTACTTACAGCTGCATGCACGCCCACTGGTGCAGCTGGTCCAGGAGGCTGCCCTGATTTCTCCTGCATACATGGTACCCCAGAGTGTATTACTCACAGCCTCACACACATACCTATACAATTCTTCCTTTTAACCTTCGATAGTATCTTGTTAGTATCAAAGACATTGTTGTCTCCTTTCAATAGAGTGGGAAATAGGCTCCAAAGAGTGACTTTATTAAGATTTTTTTTTTTTTGATGTGGACCATTTTTCAAAAGTCTTTATTGAATTTGTTACAATATTGCTTCTGTTTTATATTTTGGTTTTTTGACCCTGGGGCATGTGGAATCTTAGCTCCTCAACCAGGGATGGAACCCACACCCTCTGCATTGGACGGTGAAGTCTTAACCACTGGGCCACCAGGGAAGTCCCAGAGGATGACTTCTTTTATGACAAATGATGGTGATGTCAACCCCCTGGGTTTTGTTGCTGATATTCTCCCAATAGCATGGCAGATAGAAAGTAATCAGACACACTTCCATTTGCGATGTGACAGCACTGACCCCTTAGAGGATCTTGGCATCTGATTTAGGAATTGTGATGGTTAATTTTGTGTGTCAACTTGATTGGGCCGTGGGGTGCCCAGATATCTGACCAAACATTACTCTGCATATTTCTGTTAGGGTGTTTTGGGATGAGTTTAACATTTAGATTGATAGACTGAGGAAAGCAGATTGCTTTCTCTAACGTGGGTGGGCCTTGTTTTATCAGTTGAAGGCTTGAGCAGAACGAAAGATTAATCCTCCTGTGAATGAGAGGAAATTCCTCCTGCCTGACTGGCTTTAAGCTGAGACACTGGTGGTTTTTTCCTGCTTTCAGACTCGAACCATCAGCTCTTCTTGGGTCTTGAGTTTGCTGGTCTTCTGACTGGAACTACTCCATCAGCTCCCTTGGGTCTCCAACTTGCAGACGGCAGATCTTGGGACTTGTCAACCTCTATAATCATATGAACTGGTTGCTTATAATGAATTTATTTCTCGCTACCTATGCATGCATCTTTGGGTTCTGTTTCTCTGGAGAACCCTTCCTAATATAAGAATCATCTGGGCTTCCTAGGTGGCACAGTGGTTAAGAATCTGCCTGCCAATGCAGGGGACACGGGTTCAATCCCTGCTCCAGGAAGATCCCACATGCCGCGGAGCAACTAAACCCGTGTGCCACAACTGTTGAGCCTGCGCTTTAGAGCCCGTGAGCCACAACTATTGAGCCCATGTGCTGCAACTACTGAAGCCCACGCGCCTGGGGCCCGTGCTCCGCAACAAGAGAAGCCACGGCAATGGGGATCCCGCACATCACAATGAAGAGTAGCCCCCACTCACCACAACTAAAGAAAGCCCACGCACAGCAAAAAAGACCCAACACAGCCAATAAAATAAATAAATAAAGTAAATAAATAAATAAACTTATTTTTAAAAAAGGCTGTTCTTATTAAAAACAAAAACAAACAAACAAAGAATCATCTGACTCTGAAACAAGTAGGATTTCCTTCCCAACACAATGAAGGAAAAAGGAACTAACACCTTCTGTGTGGCCACTCTGTGCCAGGCACTGACTAGGTGCTTTCCACACAGTATCTCATTTAATCTTCCAACATGACTCAGAGGGGAGTCCTCCTGTGCCTCTCATCACGGGAGGGAATGGAGACTCACAGCAGTGAAGTAGTTTGCCCAAGCCTACAGAGATGGCAAAGACATAGCTGAGATTTGTGAATTTTCTATTGGAATAACTGTCTGGGAAATGCTGGAGGAATTTGTGGGAGAGTAAGCTTCTTTGCTTGTTTTCCCATTCATCCTTAAAGGAACTGTCTGCTCCCTTGCTTGGGGCTGAGACCTAAATCACCATCCAGCTCAGGGTATCCCCGTTGCTCTTCTCATTCACTTGAAAAGCTGAGTGATTTACAAAGACAACTCCTTGCAGAATTAGATGACATTTGCAGCGTTTCTAGCAAAATGCAGACAGTTCATTCTTAGGCTCCTGTGAGAAACTCCTCCTGCTCCCTACAATCTTTTTTTCCTTCTTCTTTTCTTTTCCTTTTTTTTTTCTTTTGGTTTTAGTCTCGACATCCCCTCTTATTCTTTCTACCCATGAAAGCAATTTTAACTTCATGAAACTAATTAAAATTTTATGTGCTTACATTCCTTTACTGGACTGATCATAGACTTCTTAGATTGAAATGGAACCAAGCCAAGAGGGAAAAGCCTTCTGGGCTCTCCTACAAGTGTGGGGTTGGGGGGTGACTCAGGATGTCAACCAAGCCTTGCTCTGGGGACCACAGGACTAATTGATGGAATCTAAGTTCCTTAGGGCTAAGACAATGTGATGGGGAGTCAGGCAGGTGTCAGTAGGTACACAGGGAGTGTTTGTTGAATAGACAAATGAGAAAATGGACAAATGAGTAAACAGAAACTTATGATTAAAAAAAGAATATTATGATTAGTAAAAATGAATTTTCATATTTTTCATTAATTAGGTGTTTGGAATTAACATATACACACTAGTATATATAAATTAGATAAACAACAAGGACCTACTGTATGTCACAGGAAACTATATTCAATGTCTTATAATAACCTGTAATAGAAAAGAATCTGAAGAAGAATATATATGTGTATATGTGTATATATGTGTAACTGAATCACTTTGCTGTATACTTGAAACTAAAGCAACATTGTAAATTAACTACTTCAGTAAGATGCATTATTCTGGGAAAAAATGAATTTTCAATATGCTGTTGATAAAAATATCATTTTTCAACGCTTACCATGTGCCAGGGACTATGCAAAACACTTTACAGCCATTATCTCACTTAATCTTCTGTGGGTGCCTTTAAAATAGGTATTATTATCCTGTTTTTACAGATAATGAAACTGAGGCACAGCTTTAAGAACTTGCCAGAGCACACTCAACAAATCATTGGAAGAACTGAGATTCAAAATAGAAGTATTTGAGCTTGAAGCACGTGCTGTCTGATTGCTGAATACATTGTGTAATCTGTTCAGTTACTCATTCCTTTCTTTGCCATGCTTCCCTGTAGGTGGAGTGTCCTTTCCACCCCATTCACTTTGGACTTGGTCACGTGACTTTCTTTGGCCAGTGGAATGTGAGGGGTGCCATATGTGAGCAGCAGCTTTAAATACACACATGTGGTTCGGCTCTGCCTCTCTTGTGCTCCTTTACCCTGCCATGAGAAAACATGAAACATGCCATGTTGCATGTCTCCAACAAATGCTGCTCCTTCACCCTGGTTTCCCAGATAAGAAAATACATGGAGCAAAACTGACACATAGAATTGACCCACAGTCTCCAAGCAACCCTCTGGTAATGTGAACAAAGAAACAAATGTTTGTACTCTAAGGTATTGGGATTTGGGGATTGCTTGTTACTGCAGCAAAAGCTGACTAATACAGTTTCCAAATCATGGAGACTATTTTGTGTTGCATCCTGGAAGAGGAGGAATATAAACTCAGACTGGAGAAGTCTTTTTAGGCTGAGAATTGGGGAAAGTTCATTTTAGGAGGCAGAAAATGAGTGAACGAAGGCATGGAGGCGGGACTGTGCATTGGAATATATGAGGCTGATTAGAAAAGAGCTTTATTGAAGCACCACGGTAGGGAACAAGGGACAACAGTTGCAAAATTAGACCATGGAGAGCAGTGAACACCCTGCTATGGATAATGAACTTTACTTTGAAGGTGCTGGAAGGGGGGCCACTGAAGATTCATAAACAAGAAACATGGTGTGTTTAGGAACTTGCTCATGGTTTCCTGCCACAGGTGGAAAATTATTCCTGGTCACGTCTTCCCTGTTCTAATTCCTGGCTTATCCTGTAAACCTGTTCCTTCAGCAACAGCATTTGCCAGCAGCCAGGAATTTGATTTCTTTCCACCTTTATCTGATATCTATCAGGATGCGTGAGTCTGTTCTGCTCAGAGGAGGAAAAATGAAGCCACCTCAGGAATAATAATAGAGATTTTCTTCTAAAAAAGTTTCCAAATTCTGTTTATATGTGCTGAGGAGGGCAAGGTCTGAGGTAGAGGAGAGAAAAAGGCCCCACAAATCTTAGGCAGCTATTGTGTATCAGCAAGGTTGGGTTCCTCTGTGTGTGGCCTGTGGATGCCATGGGACCCTGCAACCAGAGGGATCGTGCACTTGCTCTAATGCTCTGAGATCACACCCTAAAATTCTTAATAATTTTGAAACAAGGGTCCCTGCATTTTTATTTTGCACTGGGTCCTGCCAATTGTGTAGCCAGTCTTGTAGTACTTAGGCATTGTGATTCATACCTTCTTTCATTTAATTCTCCTGACAGCCCTGTGAGGTAGGAATGATCATTCTAGCCTTACTGTTGTGAAAACTGAAGTTCAGAGAGGTTAAGTTATTTTCCCAAAGTTACACAGCTGGAATTTGAACCCTGACCGCATTGTCTCCAAAGCCCAGTCTCCTTCATCTGACATGTTCACAGAACATTTCTGTTTTAAGGCACCTTTCCCCCTATTGTTTCAGCTTGGGCCTCCCAACAGCCGTGTGAGGTGAAAGTCATTATTCCCATAGAAAGGAAACTGTCTCCCAGCAAGTCAGCACTAGAGTAAGACTGGAGGTGAGGTCTTTCAGGCCAGGGCTCCCTGAAACCTGGGTCAACAGACTCTGTGTCCAGAAGAGTAACTCCACAGAAGCACGTGAGATCCAGGGCTGTCAGAAGCCTCCCAGCCACTCCACTTACCCTCTCATCTCTCAGTGACTCACAACTTCTACAGACCATGCCCAGAGATGATGAATGACCTGGACAATGGAAGTTCCATGATAGCACTTGGTCCAAACCCTCCCCTTTATAGGTGGTGGGACCAGATGCTAAGAGAAGGGCAGTAACTTGCCTTAAGTCATACACGGGGATCCACTGTTGGCCTTCATACATTCATTCTTCCAACAAATAGTTCTAGGTTCTGGGTACCATGCTAGGTGCTGGGGTACAGAGGTGACAGGACAAACATAGCTCTGCCTTAAGAAGCTCATGTCTAGTAGGGGATGAACAAGGGAGCTAGGTCTTCTGACTTTAGGGACCCTCCACCAGGCGGACCATTCCTTGGCATAGCAACAAGCTGGCTGAGCACTCTCCGAAGAGAAAAGCCTGGAAACTTTTTGCTCAGAGAGGTGTGAACCATTCTCTCGGAGCTGATGCTGGCTTTCAAATCAATTTGCATAAGAGAGGTTCTATCCTGTTAGAACAGCAAATTAATAGCTCATTTTATGGATTGAGCAATCAACACCTACAGCCCATTAAATTTAACAACAAATGCAGCTGATGATCAGGCTTTCAGCCTGGTCCCACATCAACTCAGGAGCTTCCTTTTCCTTCCTCTTGACCTTTTTATTTCCTTTCATCTCCCTTCTCATGAACCCCCCTCCTAGATCCTCACTTTCTCATTAGTAAGCACAATATTCATTTAACTCCCCAGTATCCTTTCCAGGCCGGGGCTAGAGGGTCTTCCCAGTCCCCCAAGTAGGTTCTGTCATCTGTGGCGTGTCCCAGACTCCAGATGTCAGCACACAAGCTCATTTTGGGGCCCTTGGCTGGGCCATGGGAATAAGCAATCAATATTTTATAAAGGCGTTAAGGTGGTAATAAAAGATGCATGAAGCGGATGCAGGGAGGAGCTTGCTGACAAAGGAGTGGGTGACATTAGAGCTAACCTTGGTGGCTATGACTTACGTGGATGGAATTCACTAAGGAAGTCTCCACTCTGGTCTTCCCAAGGAGATGGAAGATTTTTCATAAGGACATTGTCAATTTCTTAGGCTCTCCAACTTAACCTTCCTTAAAAGGCTTCTAATTACTTTAGATGCGTGGGTTGTATGCATAAGTGGATGAGGTCCAGATGATATGGTTAACTAGACCTGTATGAGCCATGCTTTCCCATGAATTTTGCATGTCCCTCTAGGTGGGAGCATTTTGCATGATAATTGTTCCGTACTGGCACGGTTTGAGGGAGACTGGAGATTCTAGATAAGTAAGATGGTGTATGATAGATTGGGTTACTGGTCCCAATTCTTCACTCCACTGTAATAGGATGATACATTTGCAATTTTGCCATGGTTTGCACACTGTGCGGGCTTGTCTGCATGAGTTGCTTTGGCCAACGGAGGGACAGTGAATGAGACTTGTTCAGAGACCTTACCTCTGCTCTTAAGTTTGGTTTGGGCTCTTGTGCTTCTATCATTTGCCATGAGAAGATACACCATCGGTGCAAGGAACTTGAGAGATATTGAAGTGGCTGCGAGGCAAACCTGCAGCATGAACTCAAGCCCAACCCAGCCCAGCTGAAGGGCAGGCTGAAGAGGAGCTGCCTAGCCCAGTCCAGCCTTGATCAGCCAAACTACAGTGACCGGCATCCCTGCATTACTTGAGCATGAGAAGAAATGCTTCATGTTTCAAGCCACTGAGTTCTGGGCTGGTTCAGCTTCTGGATACATGGCAGAAATGGACTATTGCTTGAAATTCCTCCCTTTGTTGGTTCTTTGTGGCTCATTGTAGCATGTCTGTCTGATTCACTGCCACAAAAAAGTACACTTCGGAGATTCCTTCACCAACCTAGACCTGAACCACCTGCCCTGCCCTATCTGTGCTCAGCATCTTTAGTTCTTCAGGTCTGCAGGGCTGCTCACCTTGTGACCTACTTCCTGACTGAGGTGAGGGCTCCAGGTGACCACTCCTCTTCAGGGGGCCCTTCCTCACATCTTGTTTGGGTCTAGTGCAGCCTTTTCCATGAACAGGATCTGAACACTGTCCTTGGTTCTGACATGGGTGCCTTGTCTTGGCTTCCCATCTCAGTGAGGGCAACTTCTCACTCAATGCCCAAGGCAGAACACTTGGAGCTCATCAATCAGTGCTCATTGCTTCATTCATGCATGCATGCAGCTGTGAGGGGCTACCCTGTGCAAGGTCCTATGCTGGAAATACAGACATAGAAAAGTCTGGGTCCTTGAAAAGTCTGTCTAGGGGCTTGCATTTTAGAGGGAAGGCAGGTAATTACCACTCCTTCAAGGGGCCGCCAAGTTCTGCAGTGTGTCTCACTCCCTTCCCCTCAATCCCATCAGGTCACCATCATTTCCAGCCCAAATCATTGCAACAGCCTCCTAATCGCCTCCTGCTCCCACCAATTCTACCTTTTCCCATCAGCTTTCCAACTTCTCCTCCAAACTGGTGACCAGCCTGATCTTTCTAAAGGCTTCCTCTCACCTTTTGGATGAATCCACCTGCTCACTGGCTTCCAAGACTCTCCATGATTGGGATGCTGCCAACCTCACCTGATTTACTTCCTCAGCTCCTCTCCAATCACTATTTGTCCTAGGACTCGCCGTGAACAGCCCCTCACATTGACCATGGACTTTCCCATCTCTGCACTTTAGGACATGCTCTTCCTTCTGCTGGTCATGTTCTTCCTCTATTCCCTGCCTGTCCAAAACTGCCTCTTGTTTCAAGATTCAGTGCCAACATCACCTCCCTGGGGAGGCCTCCTTAATGCCCCCTTGGGCAGAATTCATATCCCCGCTGCTCCCATACACCTGCCCATTTTTCTCTGGGACAGTATTTATCACACTGTGTTGTAACAATTTTTGTGTGTAATAAAATTTTCTTTTCCTGTTTATAACCCAAATTGCTTCTAAAGAGAGTGGATTAATAGGCAAACTTTTGTTTAGCCAAAAACCTCGGTGTATTTGTGTATAAACAACTCCTAGGCAGGAGCAAAAGTTAAGTCACTTTGTATGATGGAGGGAGAGAAGCTTGAAGATCCAGGAGTGGGGTTGGGAAATGAACTTGGGGTGGGGGCCAGGGAGAGAGGAGCCCCTGAGACTGGATATTGTATGGGAATGGAAAGAGATGGAAAGCTCCCCTCCACCAGAGGGGCAGCTGAGAAGGCATTTAGGAAGACAGGGAGTGTGTGAGATAAGAGTTTAAATTGATCACTTTAGAATGTGCACTATGCCTCCCCCATCTTCCCTTCAAAACCTTTAGGTAAGTCTGTATCACTCACAGATGCTTTTGCACACATTGGGAAGTTGGCAAAGTTTAGGTTCTGCTCTGGAGTGGATTTAGAGTAGACACAGAGAGAACAGCCTTAGACCAAGGTAAAGGCAGAGGGGCCCGGGAAGCCACATGTCTCTGGTAACGAGAAGAAACCATGAGAAGTTCTTTGCACTCTTGGAATGAGGACATCTGGGGCAGGCACATGCATCTTTTGAGGGCCAGGAGATCCAGTTGGCATCTTGGTTATATTCCTCTTTACGCTTGTCTCTCCTATCAGATTAGCTCAAAGGTGGAAGTCAGGCAAAATTTGTCAGGATTCTTTTCCTGGAAAGGAATAGACCCATCTGAAAATTAGCTTAAGCAAACAACAACAACAAAACTATTGAATCACATAATTGAAAGGTTCCAGGGAAGCTAGATCAGGTAAGGCTGGATCTAGGTGCTCAAATGATGGCAGCAGAATTTAGTACTTCATTTTTTATTTTCCTCCATGTTAGTCTTGCTCCCAGGGAGTTCTCTCTATCAGGTAGAACTGGCAGCACTACAACTCCCTCATAGCCACGTATCAGGAAGAGAGCTTCTCATGTTTTAGGGGCTGAACTCATTGGAGTAAATCTGGATCCTGTGTTCAGTCCAGAATGAATTACTGACCTGAAGGACTGGCCAGACCTTCGTCATGTCCCATCTTTAGTTTTGGGTGGGAGTGGAGGTTGGAGTGCAGTGACCTACCTGGGTCAACCTGGGCTTTGAGTAGGGGTAGCTGGCATATTTTCCTAAAGAGCTGATACCAAAAACAGGGGAAATGGATTTAGAGGCAACAAAACATACCCACAGATGATCACATTCATGGCCTCCAGTCATCTCTGTAGCATCGTACTTGAAACAGAAGAAAGGCTGATATGTTTTACTACATTTGGTTTAGAAAAACAATCAGAGAATTCAGTTTTGTCACACTTTGAAAATCATCCCATCTGTAAGAATCACTAATATCACCTGTTATTGATGGTACCGGCCTTGTAGGGTACAAATAAGAAACAGCTTTACTTTTCTCCCTCCACTGCCTTCAGACATGTTTTCTGGCTCTCACTTCCCCACCATTCCAGGGCATCTCAGGCAGAACCCACAGACTTTCAATCACTTTTTAAAAAGTTTTTGACTTGATTTTATTTTTTAGAACAGTTTTTGATTCACAGAAAAATTGAGAAGATAGTACAGAGAGTTCCCATGCATCCTAGTTTCCTGTATTATCAACATCTTACCTTAGTGTGGTACATTTGCTCCCATTAGTGAACCGATATTGATACATGATCATTATTCAATCACTTTTAGGTATTAAAAATCATCCTCCTTTCAGGGGTTAAATAGTCCAGTCTGGTCCAAATCAGAATTTCAGTCCCCCTATAATTCAGAGCTTCTTGCCTCCCCCAGCTCATGCCTACACGCTGGTGTAGGGACCTGCAGTGGGGAGGGGGCTTGGTCTTCTAATTTGTTTGTCCTCACTTTGCTTTTTCTTTTCCTCCTCCCCCTCCTGGGGAAGGGAGAAGTTAGTACCCTTGTAACTTGACCATTGGTGACCTCTGCTATGGTAGGCTATCTCTCATGGGATGCAATTTAATAAATCTGTTGACTCGAATAATAAAAAATTGTGGCTAGCACTTTCTATGTCTTTATTTTTCTTTCATTTCCTAGCTACTCATTTTTACTGTATTTTACAAAAGTATTGGCTGGGAGATAAGCAAAACAAAACATCAGTCTTTCAACAAACAAAATTTAAGAAGACATTTTGATACACTAGCAGCCACTGGGTAAGGAAGAAACAAGGACCTATCGATTAGACCCCAGGCACTGTGCTAGGGTCTTTAGTGGTCACTATCTTATTTAGTTCTTACCATGACTTTGCAAAGGAGGTGTTATTATTTCCACTTTGTAGGTGAGAAAACAGACTCCAAGAGATTAATTTGTTTATAGTCACCCAGCCAGCAAGTGGCTATAATCAATTTTATTTTGCTCACAACTATTCATCAATACCTCCTTCCGCGTAAGATTATAGGTTCACATTCATTACTGTGTAACTTACCTGCCTCTGGTGGGTGGAGTGTACATCTGCCCCTTATTGATTTTGGGCTTTGGCCAATGAAATCTGAATGGAAGTGTCAGTGTGTTAGTTCTGAACAGAAGCTTTAAGAAACACTGCACATTTCCACCATTCCTCTGGAGAATCTTCCCTCTGCTATGGGAACTTCATGTTTCCAATGGAGGCTGCTCCTTCAGCCTGAGTTACAAAACGAGAAGACAGATGGAGCAGATTCAAGTCCACTTGTGAGCTGGGAACAGTGTTACAGAGTCACAGAGCTACAGCTGAATCTCAGATGACACAGAAGAGCTGGAGGGACAAGTCTTTGTTTTTGAACCTCTGAGATGTTGGGATTGTTTGTTATGCAGGATTGCTTCAGTGAAACTGACTGATACAGTGCTAGAGCTGGGATTTCAAACCAGTCAAGTGGCTCTGAAAGAATTGTCCTCTCATCTCGTCACATCTGACTTTTATTAATATCATTATTTGTTGTTTTGATTGTACTTTCAATTCCTCTATAAAAAATGCAAACTTGAGTCAAATTTACAAACCCTCAAAGAGGTCAGGCTTATTTTGCTCTTTAAGCAAATGTCCTGAAATCTCCGTTCACTTGACACAGTGAGCCATATCATTACTGTGTCTGTGGTCTTTCCTGTTTTTAAAGGGCAAAGACTGTTGGCAGATAAACAATGTGAAACTTGTTACAGGTAACAAAGCAGCGGGGATAACTTGATGGTTTGCGGATTAGGGTCCGAGAATCAGGAAGGGCTCATGGGAGAGGGTTTTTTATTAAAGGAAAAATCTTCACCAATGTCATCATTATGCTTAAAACCAGCTTTATTTATTTATTTATTTATTTACTTACTTACTTACTTACTTACTTACTTTGGCTGCACCATGAGGCATTCAGGATAATATTTCCCTGATCAGGGATCAAACCCGCACCCCCTGCAGTGGAAGTCCTAACCACTGGGCCAACAGGGAATTCCCCCTGCTTTGGTCTCTGCTTTGAGGTTTCATAGATAGCTTAGGCAGAGCACTCATTCATTCATTCATTTAGCAAGTGTTTCCTGAAATCTTGAGTCATGAGATCTTAGGAATGGACCCATATCTGACCATGTCACTTCCCTGCTTACCATCCTTCTATCTGTGCACTGTCCACATTGCTCCCAAAGTCACCATGGTCTTTCCTGGGCTTACTCTCCAGCCTCATCTCCCACCATTGCCCCAGGCTTGTAAGGGTTAGGGGTTCAGGCTCTGGAGCCACTGTGTGCAGGTTCAAATTCTGGTTCTGCCACATGCTGCCTGTGAGACCATGGGCAAGTTACTTAACCTCTCTGTGCCTCAGTTTCCTTGCCTATAAAAGGGTACATGAGATAACGTAGATGACGACTCTTAGCACCTACACCCTCCTTTTCTGATTCCAGCGTACTGAACTGTGCTGAGTTATCCTTTTGTGCTTTTACAATTGCCTCTGTGTGGAGCACCCTCTCCCTCTTTTGCTGGAGAACTCCTACTCAGTTTTTAAGACTCACTCAGTAGACACCTCCTCCAGGAAGCCTTCTCTGGATGCCCACCTCTGTGCTTTCCCAGCCCTCTGGGCTTGTCTTCATTTCAGTTCTCATCATCCTCAGGTCCTCATGGTCCCCATGTCCTCATGGTCCCAAAGGTCTGTTACTGTCCAATTGTCTTTTTAGTTATATCCCTCCTGGACTGTTTAAGTTCCTTAAGGAAAACAAGGAATCTACCCCAGAGTAAGTGGTTGATAAACACTTGTTTTGTTTGTTATTTTTAGCTCAGAAGATAAAATGCTACCTGAACAAAATAAATTCAATTTTGATTTACAGAATTGAATTATTCAGGTGATATATGGTTTTGCTAATGGAAGTGCTGTTTTAGAAATCAGTGATTATAATTTATTAAATTGGTTTTTAAAAATTAAATAATGTATAAAAAGCCAGTAAACCAGGACATAAGACTATAAAATGAAAATTAAAATCTCTCTTCTTCATTCTATTCCCCACCTCATGGTGTTCTCTAAGTTGTTATGTGTGTACAAGAATTTTTACATGACCCCTTTGAAACACACATGCATATACATAAACACACAGAGGGTCATGCTATACATAATGTTATGTACCTTGCTTTTTTTCTCATTTAACATTACATCTTAGAGACTATTCCATGTCAGCACACAGAGAGCCATGTCGTTCATTTCAATGGCTGCATAATATTCCATTTTACAGATGTTTTGTAATTTGTGTAATCAGTCACCAATGAATAGGCTTTTAGCTTGTTTTCAGGTTTTTGTTAGTAAAAACAACGCTACAAGAAAAATGTTTGTTCATGAATACGTGCACAAAATTATCTGTTGACTACATTCCTAAAATAGGAGTTGCTGGATCAGGGATTATAATGCTCTCATAATCATTATTTTTCTTTTTAATTCTGAAGCATTCCAAAATTTATTAAAATGTAAAGAAATAACTGTTACCCACATCCATACTCATTTCTCAAATGTAACATACAAATACATTTTGCTACATTTCCTTCATCTCTCTCTGTCTTCTAAAGAAATCAGATATCACAGCTGCATGGAGAGCTCATCTTGGTCCTTTCCCCTACTTTCTTGGCAGAGGTACCCACTCTCCTGTGTGCATCATTTCCGTACAATTTTCACACGTATATTTGAACTTCCATTACATAAATATGTCTCCATCAGCAATATACAGTAGAGTATTACAGGTCTATTTTTTTTTAATGAATGCTATCCCATTCTTTTGCAACTTGCTTTTTTCCCCACTTAATGGTTTGTTGTTAAGTTTCTTCCATGTTGATCAGTTGTAGCTGTTTTAACTTCTACCTTGTCTTCCGTTGTATTAACGAATCACTATTTCTGTAGTCTGCTGCTGAAGGACGGTGGGGTTATTTTGTTATATAAACAGTGCTACAGCAAATGTCTTTGTAAATGTCTCCCTGTGTGCATATATGAGAGCGTTTCTAGGGTAGGGACCTAAAGCCGAGTTGCTCAGAGTGTGTACATCTGTAGCTTACTACATACTGCCAAGTTGCTTTCCCAAGTGCTTGTACCAATTTGTATTCTCAACAGTAGTGAATGAATACCTTTTTCCTTCTATCCTTGCCAATTCTTGGTGTTATCACATTTTAAAAAAAAATTGGCAATTAACTTCGTGTGAAATGATACTTCATTGTTTTAATTTGATCATCTCTGCATATGTTTATTGGCCATTTATGCTTTCTCTTCCGTGAATTGCCTGTTCACATACTTTGCTCACTTTCCTGTTGGGGTTTTATTTTCTCGTTGATTTTTTAATTGAAATTTTTATTGACATAATCATTGATTCACACGCAATCATAAGAAATAATACAGAAAGATCCACAGAACACTTTGTCCTGTTTCCCCCAGTAGTAACATTTTGCAAAACAGTAATGTAAGATCACAGTGAAGAGACTGATTAATATAATCCATTGATCTTATTTAGATTTCTCCGGTTTAACTTGTGCTCATGTGTGTGTGTGTGCGTGCAAGTGCGCGCATGCCTGTGTGTGCCTTTTGGTAGGTAGATATTAAGTTTCTTATTACGTTTCTGTAATGATTACAGATCTCTCAAAGTTTACATTTCTTTTCAAGCCCATTTCAGTAAGTTATACGCTTCTAGAAAATTGACAATTTTGGCTAATTTATTGTCCTCACCATCTGAGCCCTTCTAAGCCTGAGGCTCTGTGACCCTTAGGTGACAGAGTCCTCAGGACCCACGTATCCCAGTGCAGTGTCCATCATCCATGCCAGAGTGAGTCATCCTTTAGCTCAGAGTGCTCTGAGTGGATCAGAATCAGACCTTATTTCAAATTCCTTCCCAGCTGTGCGACCTTGGGCAGGTGAATGAACCTCTCTGAGCCTTGGTTCCCACATCCAGAAAATGGGAATACTAACACTACCTCATAGAGTGAGTTGGAAATGAGGAGGATCCTGGCCCAGCACACAGTAGGTATGCAATACACACAGCTCCCTTTCTATTTTGTACCTTAATACTCACAGCCAGGTCTTTAACCACTAGGGAGAAGCCATCTGGAGGTAGGGATTGTGTCTGAACCTTTTGTGTATCCAGTTGGTGCCAGCATGCCACAATCACGCAGGAACTATTTACCGACCGGAAGACTGTATCTAGAGGGATGCGATTATCGGACATGATGGAGCAGAGATGGAAGGACCTGAGGTGGAGACCACACCTCCAGGGTACTGGAGCAGCACTGCCCTGTGCTTAGGAATACAGGCTTTGACTAGACAGAGAAATTCAGATCCCAACTCTGCTACTTGGTTACTATGTAACCTCTCTGAACTTTAGTATCCTCGTTTGTTAAATGGAGATTGTAATAATAATAGCTAACAACTAACGAATGCTTCCTATGTGCCCAGACTGTATTTTAAGCACTTCACGTGTATATATTAATTCATTTCATTCTCAGGACTCCATAGAGTATTCAATAGAATCATGTCCGTTTCACGGATGAGAAACAGAGAAAGGGAGAGATGACATATCTTGCCCAACACTACGTAGCCACTAGGGGGTGCAGGTAGGATTTGAACCCAGGCGGTATGGATCCAGAGTCCACTTAGGGTGCTTGCTACAGTGTAGATTTGGTGGGATTAAAGGAGATACTGTGCATGAGGTTCTCAGCAGAGTGCCTGGTACTGGGGCACGCTCAGCCAGAACTGCGGCTAATATTACTGCTGTTATTGTGGGTAGCAGCTCCCCTTGAACCCTCAGCTGGGTCCAGCCACAGAGTTACTGGATTGAACTCACGACCTTCCCTCCGCTTGGCGTCCCATGCTGGATGATGAAACATGCTTACTAATAAAGCTATCCTTGATCTTCCCCCCGGGGTGTTGATGCCACTTCCCTGGCAGCCGAGGAGGGGGAGGGCGGTGAACAAGGCTATGAGGCTTTTATTTTTGGCATCAAAGCTGCATCTTGGAAATGACATTTTTGGAAACACCTCTTCCTGTTCTTTCCAGTAGTGTTTCCTGGGAGCAGAAAAGCCTATTCAAATAGCAAAATGGTTCCTCTTTTAAAAGGACAAAACCACGTAGGAACATAGTTGCGACATTTTTCAATTTTGTGAGCTTCTGGCAGGTTTGTGGCAATATGGTGGGAAAGAAAGCTGGAGAGCTCATCAGGGCCAAGATCGATCCATCATTCATTCTCCTTCTAATCCATCCATCCATCCATCCATCCATCCATCCATCCATCCATCCAGTCATCCATCCATCCATCCAGCTAGCCAGCCAGCCAGCCAATCATCCATCCATCCATCCATCCATCCTGAATAAATGTTTTTTGAGCATCTACTATGTGCCAGGCATCATCACATATGATCAGTGCTCATCACATATGCCTGATGAAGGTGGTCAGTCTGGGGTACCAAGAATAAAAGATCCTTGAAAGCTTCGTGGAAGGAGCAGCACTTGACCTGAACTAGGAAGACTGGGTACACAGTGGGGCTTCTGGAATTTATGGTTTATGGTAAGTGAGGTAGATTATAATCAGATCCTGATACATATGATTGTATAATTACCAATGGGATAAGTGCTCTTAAGGAAAAACATCCAGCTCTGTGAGACCCTAAAATAGATGGGAGGTAGGGGAGGAGTAATGGTCAGAGAAGGCCAGGGGATCTGCATTTTTAAAAAGGTCCCCAGACAATTCTGATGATCACTTATGTTTGTGATCCATCACTATAGGCCTGAGCTTCCCGTTCAGTCAGGTGCAAGTGGCTTATAACGGTGCCAAGCTCCTAAGCCCCTCAGCCTTTGGCCAGGGACCCAGGGCTGGTTGCTCCCAGCAACGAACAGCTCCTCTGTTTTCTCCAACATGCTGGATAAATATTGCCATTTTCAGTGTAAGTCATGGAGTGACAAAAGCAGGAAGCATGCTGCAGGCAGGGTGAAGTCATCAGAGGTTGTTAAACAGGGATGTGTTCTAGAAAGTTCTGAGGCCACAATGCAGAACAAGTGCTGATGGAAGAGAGGTTGTTGGAGGAAAGGAGAGCAGTGGGGAGGCTGGAGCGTGGCCTGTGGGATACTCAGGGAGCCCTGAGCTCAGGCTAGGAGAGGCAGGGGTGGAGAGGAGGGGGATTAGCCAAGACACATTCAGGATGTGAAACTGATGGGGTGAGTCGGGTGAGTCAGGGCTCGTGATGGGGGTTCCACTTACTCAGGTAGGGATACAGGAGGAGAAGCTGGGCCAGGGGTGACGATTTCCAATTTGGATAAAATAGGGACTTTTTAAGAGTCCAGATTGTGTGTCCGTGACAGTCCTTTGATGACAGTCAGGGGCCCCTGAGCGTGGGCCTTTCAGATGGACATTATTCCTGAATCAAAACTTTTGCCATCTGCTCGTCCCTGAAACGTGAAAGCCGAGAGAAATTATTTTCCAACGAGACTGGTGAAGAGGAAGAGAAATGCTCTTTAAATGCAGGCAGGACATATGTTCTTCATCCAACATCACTTTTGTCTGCAGTGTTTGGCTCACTCCTGAGGGACGTGAGCAACGGTTCTGGTGGGGGTGGTGGGCTGGAGGGGCAGAGGAGGAGGAAAGATGGTTGGCAAGAGGCTGCGGCTTCTGAGGAGGGGGCTGAGTTCAGGGCTAAAGAAAGATCTTCGTGGCCGCCTCTCCAGGCTCAGTCTGCCTTCACAGCCCAGATCAAGTACTGCTTCTTCCAGGAAGCCTTCATGGATCTCTCCTGTACCCCAGGCACTGAGTGGAAGTCGTCAAGTGGTGGTTTAACTTTCCATGCATCTCTCCACTCGTGGCCTGCCTACCAGAAAATTAGTCTGGAGTAGCGGTTCTCAAACAGGGCTGCATGTTGCAACCATCTAGGGAACTTTAAAAATGGTGATGCTGGCCAACCCCAAAGATGTGGATGTGATTGGTCTGGGGGTGCTGCCTGCGGATCAGGAGTTTTAACAGCTCCCAGATGGTTCTAAGGTGTAGCCGGGTAACTTGGTAGTGGAGAATTCCCTCCCACCCAGACACGTGCATGTGCTTTTCTCTTACACATTTTCAGAAGGCACAAGCAACGAACGATTCCACCCAATTATTGCTTAAATGAAAGGTGGCTTATTGCTCTCAGCCAAAAGGATGGCTGTTGTGGCAGGAGTACTAAGTGGCCAGCGGAGATGGGTTCCAGGATGAAGGGCTTTTGTAGACTGTCTGAATCTCACTTTGGACAGCCAGAAGGGGTCCCCAGGATGGGTGCTCAGTTGGAATCAAGAGCCTACATACACTCTAAGAAGCAGCTCAGCCCCAGGTGTGGAGCCAGACTGCCTGGGTACCATCTTGCTTCTGCCCCTCGGAAGCTATGTGGCTCTGGGGAAACTATTTAACCTCTCTGTGCCTTCGTTTCCCTACCAATAAGATGGGGAACATAACAGGAACTACGCTCCAATAGGGACTCTTGTGAGGAAAAAAATGACTTATAAGAAAAATGACTTATAAGATAAATGCTTAGAACAATGCCTGGCACAGGTGAACTCTACTTTCATTAGTGTAGCTGCAGGTCCTGGTCCTTCTACCCACTTCTTTGGATCTGGTTTATAGTTTTCTGCAGGACTGAGGCTGTAATTCAACACGGCCTCTGGCCACTTGGGCAGTGGTCAGTCTAAGGATTGATGGTCAAGATGGCTGGACCCCTGGCTGAGACTGGCAACCGCCGTTTGCCGACGTGGATGATATTTCAGGCAGCGATGGGAGTTAGGATCACCAAACGATAGCAGGTGTAGGGCAGGAGACCGAGTCTGCACAGCTCTGTAACTTCCGGTCTCACCTCGGTCAGCACCTTGCTTCGAGACCTTGGGCAAGTCCCCAGACTTTCTGTGTTTCAGGCTTCTCAGGAGAGGGTTCTAGAAGATGAGCTGGAAGATATTTCCACATCCAGCCCTTGAAGTATGTGCTAATTGAAGCTATGGACTGGGGGCTTCTGATCTGCTGGGGAACAGAGTTATTTCCGGGAAAGGGATTTGATCTGTGCATGAAAGACTCTGTGTGTGTGTGTGTGTGTGTGTGTGTGTGTGTGTGTGAGAGCACTCGGGGGAACGCATCATGCTTTAGTCCCTCAAACATCACGAGGACAAAGTCACAGGAAGTAGCTCACCATATATGCCCCTACCAAATGGATTTCACTCTCTAATTTACTAGGTAATAGATTCTGATTCCCAATCATAGGGCCATGGTGAAGCCAGTAATCAAAACTCAGAAGAAAATGTGTTTTTCTTGCTTTTAGAGCGGAATAACCCACCCCCTCAACCCATCTCTATTAGAATCTTAAACATTTCCTCTTAGCAGTAAAAACCACACGGTAATCCCCAGAGGCCCCGTTATGTGCATCAAAAGACTCATCTCTAAATCTGTCCATTGAAATTTCTTTATCCGAATGGGAGGTATTCATGGAGGACTTTCTAAAATCAAATAAAAATATGGAATGTGGAACTCAGCTACCCCCAAATGCCTTGCTGGATTCTCCACTTCCTACCGCCTCCTGCTTTATGCCAAAGTTTATGAGTCTGTAATTTCCTGGAAGTTTATATAGCATGAAAGAAGGAGAAGTGATAAAATATGCAATTTAATTGCAAAAACCACGTACTAATCTCGCTAATGTGCTAGATTAAGACTGTAATGCGAGAAGCTGCAAGGTGGTTAAACTGATTTAGAGCAAATTGTACCCCTAAGTCTCTTTGTCTGTGCCCATATTTTATGCCACCCAGACCTAACAATTTCCTTTATTTTGGCTATTGATTTATAGTCTAAGAATAATAATGTCACGTCAGACTGTATGTTATTTAGAATAATCTCTTCTCATGCGGGGCTGGATGAATACCTCTGAGATGAATCCTGCTCATGGCAGTGTGCTCGCCAGGGGACTCAAATGTGCTCTAGACCAGACCACAAGCCTTTCATTCCGGAGTCTCTGCTCAGCTGCCCCTGGCTGGCTCCTGCAGGCAAATACAAGCCCCTGGGTAGCATCCAGAAAGGATGTCAGCTGGAAGTGGCAATGCTGCCTGTTGCCCTCACTCTCACAGGCACAGCCAGAGAGCTGGGCCCTGGGATCGCGTGGACTGGCCACAAGCTTCGGCTCCATTGTTCACAGATCACGCCACATCTACAAGACGAAACCCCATCACGTAAAGTGGGGTGATCATACCCATTTCACGGGTTGGGGGGAGAATCCAGGAAGTTGATGGACCCCCAGTTGGCTTCCAATTATGGGCAATTCTCTCTCCTTTATTTCAGATTATCAGAGAAGGTGAGGGACTTCAGAATCATCCTTGTTATAACATCATCGTAAGGCATTTATGTGGGGAGAGAGCAATTCAGATTCCTTTAAAAGTGACCGTTCATTGTCCATGCACCACATTCTAGACCACGTGTCTGGGCTTAACAAAGAAAAATACGGGAGAGAGGGAGGGAGGAGATAAAAGTGGGAGAAACGTGTGTAAGTCATGAATGTGTGTGTATGTGTGTGGCGGGGTGAGGCGTGGGGGGTGGGGTGGCACTGCCACGCATGGAAATTTCACTGCGCAGGTTCTAGCCCCAGCTCTGCCTCTGTCTTGGCGGCATCCTTAGGCTCCCTGGACCTCCTTTTTTTTTTCCTTTGATAAAATCCGGGAGCTGAACTGGGTGACGTCTGAGGACCTTTCTCCTTCTGGAATTCCAGGACCCATCTTGAGGGATGGTTGCTCTGTGCTGGGGGCAGGGGCAGCTTGGCATCAAGAGTGGCAACTGATGGAACCCAAAGATGGCCTAGGCAGAGGGCTGAGACCAGGCAGAGCCAGAATCAAGACAAGGCCCAGGACATCTGATCTTGGACCCACAGGCTGCCAGGTGAGCGCTTGGAAATGCACGGGGAGCCCCAAGGCTGCGTATCTCTTCATACTTCTTTCTCAGACTTTTTTTTCAGTTTCCCCCTTTCCTGTTTTATTTCCTCTTTCATTCAGACCCCTCATGTCATGTGATCATAGGGTCATTTCATGCGCCTCAAATCTCTGGCACCTTCCTAATATTGAGTTCACCATTTCCTTTTCGTTTCCAAGCGAGTCAGAAGAAGTATGAAATGGAGCCTTGTCTGATCTCTTCAAACAGATTTAATTTTATTTTTGCCGATATTTGCCTAGGGTCTACTATGGGCCCTCATCATGTTTCATCACATCTTATATCTCTTTCTCAGTTTGTCTTACCTGCCCCTGCTAGATGGTGAAATCTTAGATGGTAGAGAGTCTGTCTTCTTTATCACTGAAGCCATCTGCCATGCTCCACAAGGTGCCTTCCATCGTGGGGGAAGCAATTGGAGAGAGAGAGAGAGAGAGAAAGGTCCACCAGAGAGGACAAATAATAAGATAGTGTCACACAAACTTGAGAACCAAGCACACAATACACAAACGATTGAATATCTTGTAGGAGCCAGGGCCTGGGCTGGATTCTCTGGACAATGGAAAGACAGTAGTAGATGCTGTCACATCCCACCCAGGTGCCCCATCAGGACCCAGGCTCTCCCAAAGGCCCAAAGTGTGGACTGCTTCAGCTCAATTGCCCATGGCCGAAGGGAGCCACCTGACCCAGGATTTGGGGCAACACACAGGGTTTGGGGTAAAAAGCCTCCACTTGGGATAATTCTATAGGGTCATCTCTTTGCAGTTCAGAGATCCTTTTGGGATTGGCTGAGCCCTCTGTTACAAGTGCGTTATAGTTCAGTTTCTCCCTCAGCCTGACCTTGTATCCTTTACTCCCTCAGAAGTGTCGGTCTTGAGACTACCCCCATTCCCGGGCCAGTGAACCACCTGCATGCAGGTCGCTGTTTTAGGGTCCACTTCCCAGGAATATGATCTATGACCAGACAAATGAGAAGAGCCATTTATCCTGAGAACTGGGAAGGTGGCCTGGGAAACAGATCAGCTCCATGACTTTGGCTAAGTCACTCCCCGTTCTGAACCTTCTGTACAATGAGGGGGTTATAGAGACTGTTGGGTATCAACCCAAACCCCTTCTCCCCTTTGTCCGCAGTGACTGCACTGCAGTTGGGCCTGTGCTTTATTTCTTAGCCTGCCTTGTCCTTAGGCCTGGGGGGCTACGTCCTCACCAGCAGCTGCGCCATGTCTGAGTCTGGGCTTTAGATCTTAGCTGTGCCTCCTCTATACTCTTCCTTTCCCATGAGTTGATACCTGTACATGGTGGTGAAACAATGTTGACCAAAAGATGACGAAACTGTCCTAGAAGTTGGAGGAACAGAAAAACAGAGCCAAACAAACAAACGAACAAAAAAACAAACAAAGGAAATTTGTCCCTGGGCTGGGGAGAGCAGAGATGCTTACAGACCTGGGCTACTTCTGTGAGTGCTGCTGTGTGAGAGAGAAATTTCTTGGTTCTTTAATTCAGCTTAGTTTTCACCCTAACAAATGCAGGGCTTGCCAGCTAATTCTATACAAAATCAAATGTTTTGGAAAGCATTCATCTTCTTTCCAGCTGTATCATTATGTGATTGTATAAAACCAAATGTTTTGGGAACAATATAGTCATTCATCCATCCCTCTTTCCATTCATTGATTTGGCGTGTACTGAGAGATCCGCCAGGCCCTGGGGATACACAGGTGAAT
This sequence comes from Hippopotamus amphibius kiboko, assembly GCF_030028045.1. Classification (NCBI taxonomy): domain Eukaryota; kingdom Metazoa; phylum Chordata; class Mammalia; order Artiodactyla; family Hippopotamidae; genus Hippopotamus; species Hippopotamus amphibius. The sequence continues at coordinate 15,307,558 of NC_080187.1, forward strand.
GAGACACAGGACCTGCCCTGGAGGTGCTCACAGATTAGTGTGGAGAGAAAGGCTCTCAAATATCTTACTGTGATACAGGGCAGGTAAGAACCACATCACAGGTTGGTACTAAGTACCTTGCAGGAGGAAGTGTTAACTCATACGAAGGTGGGACAGGAATGTATCACAAAATTCCATTTTGAATACAGAATACAAAAATACAGTTCGAACTGGGTTCTCAGGTATGAAGAGGAGTTTGTCAGAGGACAAGTAGGGTGGACATTTGGGGCAGAGAAAAGAGGATGCAAATGGGTATGTTTTGGACACTGCAGATGTTTGTGGCAGAAGTGCGGGGTAGGAGGAGTCATGGGATAAATGTGAGAGGTCTTGGGCACTAAGAGTTTTGAATCCATCCTCACAGCGATAGGGGCTCAATGAAGGTTTAATTAGGAAGTGATGGGATCCCAGACGGGGTTGTGTGGAGGTCAGTGGAGCAGGAGCTGGAAGGGAAGATGGAGGAAAGGAGACCACGTGGGGACAGTGGCAGCCTCTGCTGCATCAGAGCACAGTGGCCACAAGAAGGAAGGTCACCTGGGTTACCTTTGGAGAGACACAGCAGCCCAGGAGAACGGAAACTCTTCCGCATGGTCACTGGTTTGGTTCACTGGTGGGTCCACTGCCTGACGCCTAGTCGGCACTCCTTCAGTGCTTGTTGAATTTTTGAATGAAGGTGGGAAGGGAGGAAACAGGGTGCTCTTTGGGGGCTGGAAGGGTGGGAGCTGAGATGCTAAAATTAGAGGGGGAACACCTGGTGGTCACTGGTACCCAGCGTGGCTTTCTCTGCGGTGCACACAAGGGAACACAGTGGCCCAGGGGCACTGTCCTCCCCTGAGCGCCCTGTCCTGGCTTCTGATCATTTGTTCTTCCCCCCACCTTTCATTCTCTGTCACCAGAGCCCAGAATTGGCTCCAGGAACAAACGAGTGCCTTTTAAAAAAATTTCCCAAATCACTATTTTTTTTCCTTTCACATACTGCCTCTTGACATTATGCAAATGAACCATCACCATGGCATTACCTGGGGTAAACCACGTTCTCATTTCATTCAGCCGTCTTTAGTTAAGGTACCGTCAGCATTTCCCATCATGGACCTTTGTTTCCAGAGTTTCAGGCTCAGCAGGGGATGGAAAAGGACCAGTGAAGTGGAAACTCCCTCCAGAAAGGGCATTTCTCAGGGCAGGCTTACGTTGGCTCCTCTGGCTCCCCTGCTTTCCTGGAGGTTCAGGCTGGTCCTGGCAGACAGGCAGACAATCTCTCGGGACAGCTGAGAAGATTCCCGGATGCACAGAATGGACTAGAGACTCTGAGTTAACCTGGCCCGGTGGGGGTCAAACTTGGCCCTGAGGAATCCTAGGAGTTCGGTGATGGAAGGGAGGTGGGGGTGGGGGGACTTTGTGCCCCCCTCCTGCTTTCATCAGAGCTAACCTTAACTCCTAATTCTTTTTATCCTGTCACATGTTGGGCTTCCGTGTAAGATTTCATTTGAAGAATAAGTCCTGTGTCTAAAAAGTTTGGCCAGCCTTCCCTTACCCATTTTACAGATGAGGGGGCTGAGGCCCAGATGGAGGAAGCAAGTTGCTTACGTTGACAGGGCATGTCAGGAGTTGATCTAGAGTCTTGGGAAAGTGACTTGACATCTCTGAGCCCGATTTTCTTATCTGTAAATGTGGAAGGAGGACAATCGAGTCCTGCTGAACGGTGTATATTAAACGAAATATAAACTTGCAGATATTGTTGTGAGATGATAGTTGGTCCACCCTCTTTGGAAAACCTGCAGTATCTACACAAGCTGAACATCAGCAGCTCCACCCTGGGTATCTATCCATCCAACAGAAATGAGTGTCTATGTCCTACAGAGGACAAGTACAAAAATACTCCCAGCAGCTTTATTCATAATAGCCTCAAACTGGACATAGTCTCAATGTCCATCAATGGTGGAATGGATAGGTTGTGGTATGTCCATCTAATGAAATACTACACAGCAATGTAAAAGAACAAATAGGTGCTATACACAATCATACAGAGAATGTCAGGACGTCAGATACACAAGAGGGCAGGATGTCAGATACACTAGAGTATTTATGGTATAATCCCATCTATATGAAGTGTAAGCACAGGCAAAGGTACTCTATGGAGACGATGCTCAGAATTGCAGTTTCCTTGGGAAGAACTGATTTGCAGGGTACATAAGGTGTTATGGGGGGCTGGAAAATGTTCAATATCCTGATTTGTGTGGCAGCTTCCCAGGTGTGTACAAATGGAAAGATGAATCTAGCTGTATCTATGAGTACTGCATGTCGTATAGATGTTATTTAAAAAGTGAATAAAGCAATTATACATATTAACAAAAATCAGATAGTAGACCTTGTGTGTGTGTGTGTGTGTGTATGTGTGTGTGCGCATGTTAACAACTGGGGTCCCAATGGAAGATGTCAGGTACCTCCAGGGCTAGGAGGTACCTGACATCTTCCTAGGAGGTACCTAGTAAGGCACTCTGAGCCTGTAGTTTCCAAATTTTAAGGTGCATGAAAATTGCCTAGAGAGTGCGTTATACACAGATTCCTGGGTTCCACCCCAGAGTTTCATATTCAGTGAGTTTGCGGCGGGACCTGAGAGTCTTGCTTTACTTCAAGGTTCCCAAGTGACACTGAAGCAGCTCGTCCACAGACTCCACTCTGAGTAGGAGCACTGGTCTAAGTGGTCCTCAGAAGTTCATGGGCCAAGGTCCCTCACAGGGACTTCCCTTCTGCCTACTGAAGCCCACAGGAATGCATCTCATTGGTGGAGCCTGATTTGCCTCCAGATCCTTAGGTGCAAGGGCAGCTGGGAAATGTAGTTTTTAGCCTCTGAGGCTTGCTGTGCAGGAAGGTATAGAAAGGGGGTACATAGATTGAAGTGACATTTGACCACCATCCAGTTTCCACTCAGCAGTCGGTTGTGACCCTCCACATGCTCAGGGCACCAATGGGAACACAGGTGTTCTGCTGGGCAACTTAACTGCAGCTTTGTTGTCTTCTGGGAATTTCTGACACTTTTTTTTTTTTTTCAGTCTAGGAGAATCGAGTTTCAGGTTGGAAAAGTCTGATAAGGATTGTTCACAGAGACAATAATTTCCTTGTTTGGCTCAATGATGCAAAAAGGAAATCAAAATTTAGTTTGTGGTAGAGTTAGAAGAAAGAATTCAGTGCAACCCATTTCTCAGACTGGGAAACTGAGTTCCTCCCCCCAAAAGACAAAGATCACCTGGGCAGAGCTGAGACAAACTCACGTGCCTTCCTTTGGGTTTAGAAAGCACTTTGCTTTCCATGATTCCGTTTGTTCCTCCCATGCCCCCTTGACTAGAGCAAGACAGTATTGTTATTTTACAGATGAGAGGGCTGAGGTTCTGACAAGGCAAGCAAGCACGGCCAGCTCACCTGGTACAGCCTGGAGCCAGAAGCCTCCCTTCCCGTCTTGGCTTCTCTGCCCACTAGCTGTGTGACCACGAATAAATGACCTAACCTCCCTGTGCTTCAGTTTCTTCTTCCGTGAAATGTATTTAATAATGGTACCCACCTCAAAAAGTTTTGGCAAAGTAGGCATGAGATAGTAGATGTAAAGTGCTAGCACAGTGCCTGAAGCATTGTAAGTCTTCAATAAACATTAGCTATCGTTATTTTTCTGAGCTTTTTCCAAGACAGAGTCCAAGAGCTTACTCGGGAGCTGTCACACTGCCAAAGGCTGGTCTCCATAAAGCAATACGACAAAACAAAACAAAATGAAGCAAAGCTGCAGTCTGAGAGGGAAGCGGTTAGTTCAGGGAGGCCAGGTGGCCTTACCTGTGGCTGTAATGGGTGGCTGCTTTCATGGGATCCTCTGGGGGGAGTCACCAAATGACTCTTTTTCAGCATCTCTCTGACTGTTACAGTGATGCAGTTTGCCATTTGACAGTCACTTCTTTTGGTTTCATATGCATTTGCCACTCCCAGTTAAAATGGAAATACCTCTTAAGAAACATGCATTGGTGCTGCAGTTCCCACCTCCACACCAGCCCTACTCTGAGCCAGGTCTGGGTCAGGTGTTGTATGCATACATGTCTGATTTTCACTACAAGCCTCTTGGCAGAGAGGGAGCCTACTGAGCTCCAGATCTCAGAGAATGAGATGCTGGCACCAGAGCAGGAGTGGGACAGCAGGAAGGAAGCCTACGAGATGCCAGGCTCAACAGCTCTTGGAGGTGGGACATTATTCCCATTTTGTGGATAAGGAAACTGAGGTTTAGAGAAAAACCTTATTTGGGTCCAAAAGCTGGGAAGTGCTGGCCCCATGATTTGAATGGAGAACCTTCAGTCTCCAAAGTGACTTCTTGCTTCTTGTCTTGTCTCCCATGAAAAGAAAGTGGACAATGACAGGGGTGAAATGGGTGACCCCAAATAGATATTTGTGACTTCATCATTTCATAGAGATGAGGTCTTGCAGAAGTGCAACTTTCCTGGAGGAGTGATTAAGGCCCAGCTTTGGCTTACCAAAGCTTTGTTGAGAGACTCGGCCTGTGGTAGTCCCAAGATTCATTTCTTCCTTGGCTTACTCAGCTGTTCACTGTGGGTTAGTGTCTACCATTGGATAGTTTGCGAGTTTCCATCCAAAACCCACCCTCTCTTTCTTTGTAACAGAATCTCAACCTTATTTGGGATGCCAGTATGCCCAGCTGAAAGATTATATTTTGCAGCCTCCTTTTTAAGATGTGTCCCAGGGACCAAATTCTGCCTAGTGAAATCTAAACAGAAGATTAGGGGTCACCTTCAAGGAGACTGCTTAAAAGGAGTCCATTCCATACATCACCCTCTCCTGCATTCTCCTCCTTCCTGACCACAGGGTAAGGTGGCTGGAATTCCAGCATCCACCCTAGATGATGAGGTGGATTTGCAAAGGGCAGCCACACTGAGAAAAGTGGAGCAGAAAGAGAGAAGGTCTCTGGGTCCCTGATGCCTCTTCTTTGGCTTGAGAGAGGAATGCATGTCCTTCCTTTTGAATCTACTGTTATTTTGAGTTTTGGGTTATATGTGGCCAAACTCAAGCTTAGTGGATATATCTATTGTACCGAGAGAACAGCTGCAGGCACCGGTGGGGACACAGGATGACTCTGTCATGGAACATCTGTATTTAGAAAGCTCCTTCCAGCAAGAAGCTATAAAACAAGGATTCAGGACATGATAATATCCTGAGTGTGACATTGAGAGTGGCTGGATGGAACTAGGGAAGGATGTATCAGGTCTTAACAAGCAACAGGCAAAAAACTTCCAAGTGGAAGGAATAATATGGGCAGAATGAGTGCAGGACTTGACTTTGGAATGGCACATTTGCCTGTATGCAGGAGTGATTTGATTCGTGAGTGATTTGACTGGAAAGGGGCTCTGGAGGGGCTTGGAATGCCAGGGGAGTCAGGGAAAGTCATGAGCTTCAAGGCACCTCATCTTACGTGCTCCTCAGCATCTCCTTTCCACTCAGCCCCACCCACTAGGCTTCCCCGAGGCCAGCCACAGGCTTCCCCAACTCCTGATCCTGATGCGAGAGAATGAACTGCTTTTACCAGTAGTTGTTGTAACCTTTGCAGTGATCAGAGCCTCATCATTTGCCATCCATCCCCCCCACCCCTTTTTTGGATACAGTTAAAATTTTTTGAATTGTGGCAAAATACACATAACGTAAAATTTACCTTTTAACTATTTTTAAGTTCTGTGGCATTAAGTACATTCACACTGTTGTGTAACCATCACCACCATCCATCTCCAGAGCTCTTTTCATCTTGAAAAACTGAAACTCTCTGCCCTTTACATAATCACACCTCTTTCCCCTCTCCATCAGCCCCTGATAACCACCATTCTGCTTCCTGTCTCTGTGAACTTGACTACTCTAGTTTCCTCATATAAGTGGAATCATACCGTATTTGTCTTCTTGTGACTGGCTTATTTCCCTTAACATAACGTCCTCAAGTTTCACCCGTGTTGTAGCATGTCAGAATTTCATTCCCATTTAGGGCTAAATAATATTGCATTTTATGTACGTGCCACATTTTGTTTATGCATTCATCCGTGGACAAGGGTTGTTCCCACCTTTTGGCTCTTGTGAGTAATGTTGCTATGCACACGAGCGCACAAATATCTGAGTCCCTGCTTTCAGTTCTTTTGGGAACATATCCCAAACAGGAATCGCTGGATCACTTGGTAATTCTATTTTTAACTTTTTGAAGACTTGGCATACTATCTTACGTAGCGGCTGCACCATTTTGCATCCCCCACCAGCAAAGCACAGGGTTCCAGTTTCTCCACATCCTGTCAATCCTTATTCTTTTCTTTTCTTTCTTCTTCTTCTTCTTTTTTTTTAAGTAAATAAATTTATCTGTTTATTGGCTGCATTGGGTCTTTGTGGTTGCATGTGGGCTTTCTCTAGTTGTGGTGATTGGGGGCTACTCTTCATTGAGGTGCGCAGGCTTCTCATTGTGGTGGCTTCTCTTGTTGGGAAGCATGGGCTCTGGGTGCGCAGGCTTCAGTAGTTGTGGTACAAGGGCTCAGTAGTTGTGGCTCGTGGTCTCTAGAGTGCAGGCTCAGTAGTTGTGGCGCACGGGCTTAGTTGCTCCACAGCATGTGGGATCTTCCCGGACCAGGGATCAAACCCATGTCCCCTGCCTTGGTAGGTGGGTTTTTAACCACTGTGCCACCAGGGAAGTCCCTTTTATTCCTTTTTGATAGTAGCCTTCTTCATGGGTATGAGGATGGTTGCTGTTCATTCCCTTGCATTCCATTCCATTGTTGCAAACTCGATGTAATCATTGAAAAAACAAAAACAAAAACCAATCCAGCACCCTGGGAAGCTGAGCATCCCCACAAGCCGCAGAAGCTGATGAGAGTGAGCCATCAGTAGCGGCGCCTTGTAGAGCTGAAGGTCCAAAAGGGCAGCTGCGAGAAACATCTTCACTCCTCTCCTTCCAAAGAACAAACACTCCCTGAGTCTTGAGGAAGTATTTCTGCGCACACCAGACTATCGAAACCAGTGTGTGGAAATGCTTCTGTTACATTCTTAAGATCGTCTTCCATTTTTGGCCTCTGGGAGTTTTATTTTGCCTTCACGGCGGCACAGTAATAACCACATGGTCCAAACCTAAGTTTTCATGTGCATTTCCTTGTTGAATTTTGCACATTGAAATTTTTATATTCTTGCATCCTTTTATGATGCCTCAATGTTTTCCTTGAAAAGTGTATTGATTTGTAAATTAGATGGTCTTCTGTCATAAAATACCACCTGTGCAAACAATCTTTGTTGTTCCAGGAGGTGTGGTGGGGAACCTGGAGGGGAAGGTGGGAGGGAGAGAGCCCCTGGGAGTGGGGGTATTGCAGTGTGCAAAGAAGAGATGTGGCCTGGGCTAGGATGGTGGCAGTGAGGAGCCACCGGCGGCGGGGGTGGGTTGGGAAGGGGGTAGATGAGATGTATCTCAGAGACAATCTATAGGACATGGTGAGCAGCCAGTGGTCATGAGGGTTGAGGAGGAGTCAAAAATGACTCTCATATTTCTGGCTTCATGGAAGGGGGAGGGGGAGGAGGCGGGGAACAGAACAGAGGGGATGGTGGTGACATGCTGGGGCATGGGATTGGGGGAGGGTGAGAGGGGAAGGGGAGGCTCGGGGACGGATTGTGAAGGGCCCTGAAGGTGGGCCTCAGTGTGTGAACTTGACCCTCTGGGCTGGAAAAACAGCGTGAGTTTACCCCTGAGATGGTGCATGGTCAGCTTCAGGTGAGAAAAGATGGCTCCGTCCTGGGCCAGGCTGATGGGGTTGGACGTGATCGTGGAATCCTAGCTCTGAAGGGGCCTCAGTCCAGTTGCTCCACGGTATAGATGGGGTGGCTGAATGACTGCCCAAGGTCTTAGGTTGGGTTGACAGGAGACCAAAGACTAGAACCCAGGTGTCCTGACTCTTGGGATGGGGAAGGGGCTCGTGACCCTGGGCCCCTCTGCTCTCTCTTTGGTTGGTGTCCTTGGGGCACTCCCCTGCCCCAGCATCTCACTCCACTTCAGCTGCTCGCATCCTGGGCTGAGGATCCAAAGCCCACTGGAGCGTCAGAACAACCTGAGTTCACGTCCTGCCTCACTCATAAGCTGGGAGGCCCTGGGTGGTGGTCCTCCTGGACATCGTCAGTTTCCTCACTGGTCACACTGAAGCTTCCATCCCAGGGCTGGGCAGGTTTAATGAGACATAAAGTGGCTGGCAGATTGCTGGGCACACAGTGGACACTCAGGAAACAATGGTTGAATCTGAGTCATTTCAGAATTTGCCTGACTGTCCCCTCCTCCAGGAAGTCTTCTTTGGTCTCCTCTCACCTACTTACACAAGTTCAGATAAGGTCCCCCTTCTCTGCATCCCTAAAACATCACAAATGACTGTCTCCTTGGGCCCAAGGGCTGGCATTATTTAGCAGGATAGTTTGATTTTGGTATCATAAAAATCCCATCTCTGCTGCTTCCTAATGGTGGCATCTTGGATGAGTCTCTCAGTATCTCTGAGCCTCATTTCCTCATTTGCAAAATGGAAATAATACTAATAGGACCTGCCTCTTAGGGTCTTTGTGAGAATTAAGCGAGATGATGCACAAACAGGACGATTGACACATGGTAAGTGCTCACTGAACATTAGCTATTCAACCATTAGTATCCGTTCTCAAAGCTATTTTTGCTCACAGGCCCGTTGGACTGGGAGTCAGAAGACCTGGGTTCTGGTCTCAGCTTTTTATGCTATTGGTGTTCTGTGACTTTTTTTTTCTAAATTAAATTTTATTGGAGTGTAGTTGCTTTACAATGTTGTGTTAGTTTCTACTGCACAGCAAAATGAATCAGCTGGACATATACATATATCCCCTCTTTTTTGGATTTCCTTCCCATTTAGGTCACCACAGTGCATTAAGTAGAGTTCCCTGTGCTATACAGTATGTTCTGTGACTTTTTGATGTACCTGGAACTGTTTTAGATAAGTGGTTAGGTAATCGATGAGTGATTTTGTGATAAAGAGAAGCTCTGTATTCACTGAGTCAGGCACAGACTAGGTGATGAAATCTGTGTTTGTGGAGTGACTTTGTGGGGAGTAGATTCTAAGGGGGTCTCTATCTTTTCTCCTATGACCTCAGGGGTTTTCTGGGAGCCCGTACGCCTGGTGGCACCTGCTCTGAGCAAGTGGGTTTCCCATCTCCCTACTTCCCCAGAGGCCTCCCACCGAGGACACAGCGGATGCCCTTGACCTGGGGGCACACCCAAACCATCGGGCCTTGCTCTGTGAACACACACACACACTATACATATTTTAGAAATGCTTCTCTTAATCATATCTTGAATTAATGCAGGCCTCGTTCATTCCCAGCTCTCATTACCCTCTTAATTAACTCGGCACAGATGGAGAAAGTCGGAATTGCTCTAGCCGAGTTGTTCTGCTAGTTTTAAAATGAAATGGCAGATGGGAGGACGAGGTGGAACGGGCCGGCTCGGAGGGAGGAGACGAGTTTTCAAGCTGTCACTGGAGCGTCAACAAACGCTCCATCTGTCGGTGGTGAGGCCGGGCCGAGGCCTCGTGCAAGGGGCTGGTGCTCACAGGGCCACGCAGGCCAAGGTTCGGAGGTCCTGGCCGCTGCAGATATCGCTAGGATGCGGCCCCCAGCACTGGGGTGGCTGCTGAGAGTTCTGGGGTCCTGATGAGGGAGGAGACCTTTGCCCCAAACTGTGATGGAAACATTCCTACCGCGTACTGCTGTTTGGGAGCCAAGGAAGGCTTTTATTTTTCTTCTTATCTAAAATAGTCTTAAGGAATGAATTACGTTGACTCCACGTGGCTGTCAGAGGGAACTTTCTAAAATGGCCAGCACTTTGTTGCTTGACTCTCATAGGCTCTCCATGGCCCCCCAGGCAGACTCTGGCCCTGGCTCTGACTGCAGTCTCATCTCTGCCCAGTCTTCCACTTGCCCCACGCTGCCTTCAGCCAAGCCAACCTTCTGTGGTCTTTCAGATGCACCATCACACTCTCTCTTGCCTCTGGGCCTTAGCATTTTCTATTCCCTCTGCTGGAACCCACCCCCTGCTCATCCTTTAAGGCCAGCTGTGTTAGGTACCCCGAAGAGTCCTCACTCTCCTTCTGTGTTTCTCCCACAAACGTGTTTTCCAAAATACTCTGCTTGTGAATGAATTAATAAATGATACCTCAGCGACTGCTCATTAAAGGGCGTTTGGTTTGTTTGGGGATGTGTCTCAACCAACAAAGATCATAGAACCTCAGAGTTCAAAGTCACTTTAAGAATCTCTTGGAGTGCAGGCATCCTCTCTAGAGCATTCCAAGCAGGTGAGTGCTCAGCCTTGGCTGGCATACCCACAGGAATGGGGAACTCACTCTCATAATGTGGACAGGTCAGATTGTTCCCTCTTTCTCTGGGCTTGGGATTGACTGGACTCCCTGTGATGTGCATGGGAATAGAATCTCCCCCTCTACCACACGGCAGAACCAGAGGGACTTGACCGCAAGGTCTCTCCTGAGCTTGCCACTCAGTGGTGACAGCATGGAAGGTAGCATGCACTGTCAGCTCTCTGACACCCCGGTTAGAGGACACGGGCTTGGGATGACTGGCCGTCCTGTCTTGTGTGCAGAGGTTTGTGGAGTAGTAGACAGAGCTCAGACTTTGAAGTCAGGTAGTCCTGGTGCCAAACACCTGCTCTGCTGCTTACTAGCTGGGAGACCTCAAACAGGTGCCTTAACCTCTCTGAGCCTCCGTTTGCGCATCTGTAAAATGAGGGTTGAGTCAGATGGTAGTTAAGACCCCTTGCAGTTGTGACCTGTGAAGTTCCCAGCTGGTTGAGTCTCCTGCTTCTGTGTCAGGGAGTTGTTCTGAGCTCATCCGGTCTCTGAACTTCTGTCCTTCCACCCCATGCCTCTATGGTCACTCCCGGTTTATTGCACTGACTCTTTGGCTCCCTTCACCATGTTTTCCTAAAATTCATTTCTGGTCATGTCATGCCTCTGCCTGTGTCTTTATCCTCCCATCAGTGGCTGAGTCATGTCCAAGCTCCCTACGATGGCCTTATCAGTGTCTCCAGCTTCATAAGCTGCAACCCTTCACTCTCCACTTTCCCCTTGGAGTTCTCCAAATGCACCTTCACTCTACCCCTTCACACACACTGCTACTTCCACCTGCAAATCCTGTGTCTTTGTCTGCTGTCAGTCACAAACTCCTATTGATACTGCAAAACCCTATTCAGATATCACATTTTATCTGAAACTTTCCCATTCTTTCCCTCTGACACAGAGTTAATGATTACTTCTTCTATATTCCTTTGCATATGTGATCACTGCATCTATCACAGTATCTATGAATAGTCATTCTCCATGGCTGTGTTTCCTCTGTGAATGTCTAGAGGCAGAGACATTCTTATTCCTCTCTCTGTCTTCAGCGCTGGCAACAGGGCCTGGCAGGCTGAGGTCCCCACCTTCATGACTTGTGTCGTTGCACTTCTGACCCCAGTCTCTTTCCTCACTTTTTTCTAGTGAAAATGACAGCGGTTCTTAATCAAAACTTCTTAATCACACCATATTATCCTTCCGAGATGCTTTTACCTTCAGGAACCCATTGATTCACCACTCTAAATTACTATAATTACCACAAATGATAAAATAGCAGCTTTCCCAGTTTTCTTTACCCTGGCCAATTTGCATATGCTAATACGGGAACATCTCCCATTGCGCCCACCCCTCGTGCTGGCTCTTCAGAGACAATTTCTGTACTTGTGCTCCCTTTGTTCCGCTCCAACTCGGGACTGGATCTGGGCAAGGAGGAAAGATGTTTCCAGGAGTTCCTAATCCACCCAAGGAATGTAAAAAATAAATTTTCTGTCATTTAAATTGTAGTAAAAACTTTCCACTGCCTTAGGAGAAGGCAGGGTGGAAGAAGCAGAGAGCACTACCTACTGAGAAGCTGGAGAGGCCTGGGTTCAAGTTCTTTCCTCCAACAGCCTTGGCTTTGTCCTCTGACCCTGACATTCCTCTTCTGGAAACTGAAAGGTTTGACCCACTTGGCAGTTTGCAATGAGAAAGACTACAATCTTTTTTTTTTTTTAAACATTAAGGTAAAGTATACAATACATGAAATTGATCATCTGAACCATTTAAAGTATACAATTCAGTGGTATTAAGTACATTCACATTGTTGTGCAACTGTCACCACCATCTCAAGAACTTTTTTCATCTTGCAAAACTGAAACCCATTAAACAATCATTCTCTATTCTCCCTTCTGTCTCTATGATTTTGACGACTCTAGATACCTCATATAAATAGAATCATATAATATTGGTCCTTTTCTTTCTTTTTTTAAAAAAAATATTTATTTATTTATTTATGGCTGCTTTGTGTCTTCATTGCTGCCCACGGGTTTTCTCTGGTTGTGGTGAGTGGGGCTTCTATTTCTTGCGGTGCATGGGCTTCTCATTGCAATGGCTTCTCTTGTTCTGGAACACGGGCTCTAGGTGCATGGGCTTCGGTAGTTGTGGCACATGGGCTCAATAGTTGTGGCTCGAGGCCTCTAAAGTTCAGGCTCAGTAGTTGTGGCACACAAGCTTAGTTGCTCCGTGGCATGTGGGATCTTCCCAGACTAGGGATCAAACCTCTGTCCCCTGCATTGGCAGGCAGATTCTTAACCACTTAGCCACCAGGGAAGCCCAATATTTGTCCTTTTCTGTCCGGCTTATTTCATTTTAGCATCATGTCCTCCAGGTTCATCCGTGTTGCAGTGTGTGTCAAAATATTCCTCCTTTTTAAGGCTATAATATTCCATTGCATGTATATACCACATTTCGCTTATCCATTCATCCATCATTGGACAGTTGGGTTGCTACCATTACAATCTTAAAGGTGAAAATATCTTCTAAAATGTACAGACCAGCATGATTTTAGGAGGTAGAGATGTTGAGGACAGAGGGCTTTGGTGTCACACTTGACTTTGAGCCCTGGCCAAGTGTCTTTGGGCTCTTTGTCTCAGTGCCTATCTCGTGGGCTGTTGTGAGGGTAGCAATTTAAGGTGTGTACAAAGCTTAGCACAGGGTCTGACCTGCAGTGAGCATTCATTCTTTTAGTCCTTCACTCATCCAACATATCTTTACGGAGCACCTGCTATGTTTCAGGCATTGAGCTACGTGCCTGGGATAAAACGATATGTATCATGCAAAAGGCGGACCGCAGGAAGGCAAGAAGTAATAATCCAATAAGTTAAAGAAAGTGTAGGGCATCAGATGATGATGCACTGTGGATGGAAGTAGAACAGATGAAGGGGGGGGGTAGTGAGAACTTAGGGGGATGGTGTTATTTCACACCGGTGAACAGGAAAGGTCTCCTGAGGACATGAGAATTGCAAGGGGAGCCTAGTGAGGATTATAAGAAGCAGAGGAAAAATAGAAAATGCAAAGGCCTGGAGGTAGGAGCATGCCTGGAATATGCTAGGAGCAGAAACACATCTGGTGTGGATGGAGAAGCAGGAGACAGAGAGCAGCTGGAGATAATAGCAGAGAGGTAGCTGCGTGTTAGAGCTGCAGGGCGGGGGGGGGGCGGTGAGGGGGGGTTAGGGGGGGAGCTGGGCGGGGGGAGTGAGACACGCAGGCAGTGAAGAATTCTAAGTGGGGACATGGCCAGGGCTGACTCAGATTTAAAAAACGATGCTCTGTCTGCTGGGTTGAGAAGCGACTATAATGTGGGCAAAGGTGGAGAGAGGAAGACCCGTGGCTGTAATAGTCCAGGCCAGGGATTGGCAAGCTTTCTGAATAAAGTATCAGATAGTAAATGCGTTCAGCTTTGTGGGCCACATAGTCTCTGTTGCAATTACTCCATCCTGCCCTTGGAACGTAAACAAGCAGCCACAGACAATATGGAAGCAAATGGGTGTGACTGTTCTATAAAACTTTATTTATAAAAACAGATGGGAGGCTGGATTTGGCCCATGGGCTGTGGTTTTCTGACCCCGGCTGTAACAAGAGATGATGGTGGGTTGGACCAGGATGTGGCTGTGGGGTTGTGGGAAGTGGCTGAATATGGAATATACTTTGAAGGTGATGTCAGCAGGATTTATGGTCACATTTGGAGGTGAGAGGTGAGAAAGAGAAGAATCAAGAATAACTTTAATTTTTATGACCTGAGAAATGCCAATTAGTGAGATGAGAGATTCTGTGGGTGTAACAGTTTTTTTTTAAGGATGGAAGAAGAATTAGGATTTTTGATTTTAAGCATGCTGATTTTGAGATGGTCCTTAGACATGCAAGGTGGGTGTATGAGTCTAGAGTTCAGGAAAGAGATCGAGGCTGAAAGTAGGAAATTGGAGTTGTCAGTATCCAGATGGGTTATGAAGACAAGAAATTGGACAAGGTCACCTAGGGAAGGAGCGTGGGAAGAGAAGATAAGTCTTCTGAGGATTGAGCTCGGGGCACTCAGACAGCTAAGGGGTGACCAGCAAAGGAGACTGAGAAGGGGAGGAAAACCCAGAGAGTTGGGTGTCCTGGAAGCAAAGAGAAAGGAGTTTCTCCAAGAGGGAGTGATCGATGATGCTATATGTTGCTATTGTGAGTGGACTAGTGTCCCCCCAAATTCATGTCTACCTGGAACCTCAGTATGTGACCTTATTTGGGAAATAGGGTCTTTGCAGATGTGATTAGCTAAGTTGAGATGAGGTCATACTGGATTAGGGTCGGCCCTACATCCAATGACTGATGTCTTTACAAGAAGAAAGGACACATGAGACACACATAGGGAAAGAGGCCATGTGGGATGAAGGCAGGTAGCGGGGTTGGAGTGATGCAGCTACAAGTCCAGGAATGCCAAAGAAGGCCAGTAGCTACCAGAAGCTGAAAGAGGCAAGGAAAGGCTCTTCTCTGGAACCTTCAGAGGGAGTATGGCACTACCAACACCTTGAATTTGGATTTCTAGCCTCCAGAGTTCCTGTTGTCTTAAGCCACCTAGATTGTGGGAATCTGTTACAGAAGCCCCAAGAAGCTCATTTATGTTGCTGATGGGTTAAGTAAGATCATGACTGACAAAGGACCTTGGCAACATTGGATGACCTGGATAAGAGTTATTTGCAGTAAAATGTTGGGTGGAAAATCTGATTGGATTCAAGAGAGAAGGGGAGGAAAGTCATTAGAGACTGTGTGTATGAATCATTCTTTTATTTTAAAGGGGTGGAGTAATGTTGGTATCTAGAGAGGATGGGGGAAATAAAACATGTCCAACATTGATGGGAATTATGCAGGGAGAGGCAGAAGTGATGATGCAGGAGGAGGGGGAGGGGTGAGTGGTCCTTGGGGACTGGATTAGTGGACATGAGTTGAGGCTGGAGCTTGGGCAGGTCACCCAAAGTAGCAGGAGGGAAATCAATGAGTGTGGGTGGACATGGTTGATGAATGTGATGGAGGAACTTGTGGGAGTCCTTTTCTGATCACTTCCATTTTCTTAGTGAAATAAGAATCAAAGACATCAGCCAAGACTAAGGCTAGGGAGGAAGCAGTGAATGTTTAAGTTGAAAGAAAGGGTGAAATAGCTTTTGGGAGAGTGATTCTTATTAGCAAAATGTAGTTGGATGGCTGGGTAGCCCAAAGGACCCGCTTGAGCTTAGTGGCTGTGGACTCAGAGTAGGCAGAGTCAGCAGGGTTGTGTGTTTCCCTCTTAACACATTCAGGTGCCAGGTCCATGTTGAAAGCTGGTGGAGAGTTGAACTAAACCAGCCAAATGTAATGAAGCAAGAAACAAATAAGGCTGTTGAAGATTGTAACAGTTATCTGTTGCTGTGTAACAAACCACCCCAGTACATACAGCTTAAAACAATAATAATCATTCATTTTTTTGGTGAATCTTCCATTTTTGGCAGCTTGTTTCTGTTCAGCTGGGGTGGTTTGACTGGGGAATGGAGGATCCACTTTTAAGATGGTGTAGCAGACAGATAATGGCCCTTCGAAGATATCAGGCCCTTGCTCCTGGAATCTGTAAATGTTACCCTATTTGGAAAAAGGATCTTTGTAGATTTGATTAAATTAAAAGTCTTGAGACTGGGAGGTTTTCTTGCACGGGCCCTAAATGCAATTACAAGTGTTCTTTTAAGAGAGAAACAGAGGGAGATTTGACATACAGAAGAGATGAAGGCGATGTGACTACAGGGGAAGAGACTGGAGTGATGTGGCTACAAGCCAAGGAATGCCTCTAACTTCAGGCACCGGAAGACACAAAGAATGGCTTCTCCCCTAGAGCTTCCAAAGGAGTTTAGTCCTTTTGACACCTTGACTTTGGACTGCTAGCCTCCAGAACTGTGAGCAAATAAGTTCCTGTTGTTTTAAGCCACCCAGCTTGTGGTAATTTGTTACAGCAGCCCTAGGGAACTCATACAGATGGTGACTCACATGGCTGGCAAATTGGTGCTGTCTGTCATCCGTGAGCTCAGCTGGAGCTGGGCAGAGGGACTTGTTCCTTTCGATATGGACCTCTTGCGGTGTGATGGTTGGGCTCCAAGAGTGAGTGTCCCAGGAAAAGAAGGCAGAAGCTCTCTTGCCTTATATGTCCTAGCCTCAGCATTACTTCTGCCATAGTTATAGCCCCATGCAGATTCAAGGATAGGACACAGAAATCCATTTCTCAACGGGAGGAGGGTCAAAGCCACATTCGAAGTACATGTGAGATGGGAGGTATCGTTGCAGCCATTTTTTAGAATGTACTACCTGCCACAAGGGTAATGCATGCAGGTGGTGATGAATGATGATAAGATAGATGGTGGTGGTGGTGATGATGGTGAGGGTGACATTGATGGTGACGGTGATGAAGATGATGGTGGTGGTGATGGTGGTGATTGACCACAACTTCTTAGTTGGGTGAAGAGCAAAGTGTGGACATATGGGGTAAAGGGTAAAGTGAAAAGGTGGCAGAATCAATGGACCTCAGAACGTAGTGAGATAGAAGACTCAGTGACCTCAGAGTGAGCAGAGCCTAGAGAATGGGATTCTTAAAACTGAAGTTATGAAGAGAGAATGGTTATTGGCCATGAAAAGGGACATGGTATGAGCACAGCAAAGAGTGACCGGGATGCGGCTTTTGCACGAGAGGGAGACAGAGAATGACAGAGCACGTTGTTGAGAGGAGCACTTACATGGATACTGGAACTAAGTCTGTATGCCGGGAGGTAAAGCCTTCAGCGAGTCAGGGATAGTGACCCGTGGGTCTGTGGATGGTCCAAAATGGAGGGTGCTCTAACATGAGGGGTTTAGCTTCAGAGCTGGGGGCTTTTAGGGAGGGGGCAGTGTTCTGGAAGTGCCAGCGAGGAGCAGGAAGGAGCAATGTGAGTGGCAGAAGGAGTGTGGGAGAGAAAACAGGCCCCGGGGGAAGAGTGTCCCTGGGGAGACCAGATCTCAGTTGGAGCCAGAAGGTGAATGTTTGCATAAGTTTAGTTGAGGATAGAGGAGACGCAGAGGGCATAGGGGGACATTTGGGCAGGGATATGGAGCCCAGAGGGTTTAAGGTCCTGAGGAGGGGGATGGTCTGGGAACCCTGGTATTTTTGGAGTGCTTGATGTGAACGAGGATATAGTGTATGATGCCATTAGATTTGGGGGCCCCAGGGCAGACAGCAGCGGTATATCTGAGCTCTGACAGGCTAGAGGGAAGAGAGAGGAAGGGTTGGGGACCTTGCCAGAGCCCCAGAGCTCTGTCCATGGTAGTGGGAGGTCAGGGGAGTTGTCGCGTGCCCAAGAGGACTTGGAGCTCAGCAGATATTAGTTATTACTATCGTTGCTGTTATTTTCCATCTATAAAAGCTGCTGATTTTATAGATGGGGAGGCCATTGTCACATGATGCTGCAATTATCCTTTTTTCTGGCTGCCCCACAGAGCTGTGAGCTCCTGGAGAACATCTGGTTGCCTTGGAATCCCCATCACCCAGCACAGTACTTAGCCCAAAGTATTTATCAACTGGCATGCGTTGAATAAAAAAGGCTCAGAGAGATGTACTGACTTACCCAAGGTCACACAGCAAAAACAGAGCCTGGATAAATCACGGGGGCTCCTGATTCTGTTTCCTTTGCACTCCTGCAATATCTAAGTTCCTCTACTTCTTGTAATAGTTATTTCTTCCCTTTATCTCTTTCCCTTTTGCCCATTTATTTTTCTGTGAGATCTGCAGCCCCAGCTGGAGTTTGAAGCCCAGAATCTCCATCAGTGTTCAAAGGCTCTCTCTTTTTGCTCATATGTAATCTTCAAAAAGCCCTTTTCTCCCACTGGTGATCTTCCCTGGGGGAATCCTGGTAGGCCCTAAAATAGGAAATGCAGGCTGGCTAAATAGGGCTTTTCAGCTAATAAAAATCAACTGCTGACAGGGGAGAAAATAGGGAAAGAGGTGGGTAGCTCTGGAGCTTCTTTGTCAACGGTTCCAGTCTTGGCACTGGGGGCTTCTTAAGTCCATTAGCCTCTGTTAATTTCTCCAATGTTTGATAGGGAAGGAGATGTAACTGGCTGGAAATATTCTTTAAGTGGGTGATTCACACCGGAAGCTGACAGGCTGAGATAAACCTGTTTAGGGGAAGAAGAGCATCTTCTCAACCCATCCAAAAAATTTGAGGAGTGGGAGGAGAAAACCACATGATCCAAGCCAACCTCTTGATCACAGATTCCCTTCTGAGATGCTATCAGCTGGGGGCTTAGCATAACCCCTTTAGAGCTAGGATTTGGAAAGCCGGGCGACTCGCTATGATCAGCTCAGAAACAATGGGTTTCATTCCTCGATTTTTCTTTCTGAAAACTTCAGTGCTGGGCAGGCACTAAAGGGACAGAGAGAGATGAAGACAAAATGAGATTATCAACCCTTCCATCACAGAGATGTGTGTATGTGTGTGTGTGTGTGTGTGTGTGTGTGTGTGTGTAATGAATGGATGGGGGATGGGAATATGAGGGAGGAGAGGATACCGAGACAGAAGATGGGAGAAGCAGGAAGACAAGTAAAGGCCAGCTTGTGGAAGTCCCTCCTCTGGCCCCCAAGAGAAAAACCCTCATTTTTTTGGAGCAAGAAGAGGCAGGAGGAGGATGAAGTCTACAAGTCTTTGGAGAGAGTTCTGAGGAAAAGGAATTGATTCTCCTTTTTGTGCCTTCAGAGGGGAGAATTAGGACTAATATGGGTAGATGTACCAGGAAGACAAAATGCAACACAGTCTGAGATGGCATTTTCCATTGTGTCCAGAATCTGCTGCTGTGGAGGGTAAGCCCCCAGTCCTGCGAAGTGTGGAATCATGTGTGAAGACCATCAGACAGCACTCGGGGTTAGGAGACCTCGGGGACCATCTAAGGAGCTCTCATTTCCCCTCACCTCCCTACACAATCCATGCGCAAGTCCCGTTGGTACCATATCCAAAATATCCCAACCTGCCTACTGGTCCCATTGCTAGAATCCTCCTCCCCCTGGACAGCTGCCGTGGCCTCTTAACTGATCTCTCAGCCTCCCAGCCTTTTCCTAACCTATGGTCTACTCTCCCCCAAGCAACCCTAGTGACATTTTAAAAACGTAAATAAGATCATCTCTTAAAAATGTAAAAAAATCCTCCAGTGGCTTCTCATTGCTCTTAGAATAAAATCCAAATGCTATTGTAGTCTGTGAGACTGTGGACTATGTGCTTTTGCTTCCCTCTGACCTCACCTTGTACCACTCCCTCTCAGAATCTCCCCTTCTCTCTCTTCCCATCTCCAGGCCATTGCTCCTGGTGGTCCCTCTGCTTGGAACCCTCTACCCACGGATGTTTGCATGATTAATTTTTTTCTTCTTGTTTAGGTCTCAGCCTTCCTTAGACCCCCTTTGGGAATTATATTCACCACCACCCCCCCACCGCATACCCCCCACCATCAGCCACTCTCTGCATCTGGTTCTATTTTCTTATTGCTTCTCGCTATTTGGAATCATCTCGTGAATGCATTAATTTGCTTGTGCATGTTCTGTCTTCCGCCATGAAAATGCGAACTTCCGGGGAGCAGAGAGCTTGTCTGCTCCATTCACCCCCTGGCTGCTGGGCAGGCAGAATGCTCTCAAAACATCCTTGTGGAATGAATGAGTGAGTGAATGAATGAACACATGACACACTTGGGTTTGACATCTGGCTTTACCACCTACAAGCTTCTTTAAGCCTGGCATTCAAAGCTCTTGATACCAGGTCTCCTTTTATCTTTCCAATGTTATGCCCCTTGGCTTTCAGCTGCCCCTTCACTCCACTGAGGCTCTTGCCTCCCCTATTCCTCATGCTCCAGCTTAAACTTCTCTTTTAGTGCACTAATCACTGGGTCATCAGTGCACAAGCACTTAATGTGTTAATCATAAAATGACCTATTATATTCCTTAAAGGGTACTGGCCGCAGTTTACCAAGGGATGGGCTTCCAGGAGGCACTTGAGCATTTTCCTCCTATGTTGATTCATCTTTCCTTGTAACAAAAACTTTCAGGGCAAGAACGAGAATTTTGTCTAATTTTCATGACGGAGGGGGAAATGAGGTCCAGAGAAGTCAAGCACCTTGTCCAGGTGACACAGTGAGTCAGCAACAGAGTTGAGATTAGAACCCAAGTCCCCTGCCTCCACACTGTGGATTTGGCTGCAGGGAGCTGATGGCTGTCCTCAGTTTGGATTCAGCCTGGGCAGGAAGCCCACTGCCCAGTCTGGCTTGGCTGTGCCCCCGGGCACAGTGTCAGTGGCGGCAGCTGGAGGCCGTTAGGGGCGTGTGAGTCCCTCTCCCTCACACCCCATTTACAAACATTATCCTTGGAGGCAGCGTCAGCTGGAATGGTGTGCCCAGGTGGCTGTTGCATGTGGCAGCTTGCATGGCCTGTAGCCTCTTCCCAGGCTTCCCTCCTTGGGAGGTCTGGACGGAGCTTTTCACCAGGAGAGCGGGAACAGGGTTGAGTCCCTGAGGGTCCCACCCAGGCTGACGGGATCCTGGGTTGAGTCAATTATGTGGGGCGGTGGTGATTCCCAAAGGGAGCATTGCCGCCCCCTGCAGGGTATTTTAGGTATTTATGGGGGTGTTTTTGGTTGTCCCAATGTCCTGGGAAACTATAAGCAATTAGTGGGTGGAGACCAGATTTGCCAGATATATTGCCTATTCCAGAAAGTTCCACATTACAAAGAATCCACTTGCATCTTTCTGAGCAACTTTTACACATCTCACTGGAAAAGCATGTAAATGAAAAATTTGTCTATAGCTATATATATCTAGAACTCTCTCTGTCTCATATCTATCTATCTACCTATCTATCACTATATATAAAGAAAGCTATTTTATGCATGGTTTTAAAATACACTGAAGTTTTCAAGAATGCAACTACTGGGTAAATCAAGGGTAGACTATGCTTTGTTTTGTTCAAAACTTTACCAAGAGTCGTTCACCATTTCAGAAAATTATGTTGTGGATGGCAAGGCCATTGGTGAATTTAAGACACTGATACATTCCCCCAGGTCTCAGTCTGTCTTTGTAGTTATAAATATAGAAAGGTGCTTATTTAGCACTTATTTCAAAATGTCAAATATAGAGAAAAAATGTCAACAGTATTCAGTTGAATATTGTCTTATGTCTCTTAAATCTCCACCTGCTTATTAGAGAGAGGTGCAGGCATCTTACTGATTCGTGTGTCTTCTCTGAAGTCATGTATGACCAATTATTTATTGAAATATATATTATTCTAAGTTACCTCCTTTCCTTTGTCTTCATAATATACTGTATTATTGTCTTTAAAATATAGTACTTTAAAAAATTATGTGGGTAGATTATACTATAACCTATAGGTAGTATACCTACCTATACTACTATATATATATTACACTATACTAGTTCATCCTAGTAAAGGGGATGTTATAAAATAATTGCTATGAAAGGGGATTTGATTCTAAGAGAATAATAAAGCCTGCTGCCTCACCTCCAGGGCGCACATCTGGTTTTTCAGAACCACCTAAATCCTGTCTTCTGAATGAAAAACCTTCTGATTTTTCTTTCCTGGAGCCCTGACTCACATCCAGCTGTATGATCTTTATCCATTCATTTACTCATTCAACATAGATTAAGACCTGCTAGGTGCCAGGCGCATTGCTAGGCACCTGTGTATCATCTCATTTAATCCTCATGGCCACCCTGCAGAGTAGGAGTTCTTATCCTTCTAGAGCAGACATAGGCCCAAGTCCCAATGAACTCCCAGGTCTGCGAAGGAGACAGACAAGCAAATGGGCATTTACGGTCCGGTCCTGTCACTGCTTTCATGGGGGAAACACGGGGCCGTGGGACCCAGAGGACAAGTGTCTAAGCGTCTTCCAGAGGGAGAGAAGGCTGTTGTAAAGGTGGGTTCCTGATGGACCAGTATCTGGGCTCAGTCTTAACAGATAAGTAGGAGTCAGACAGACAGAAGAAGGAAGCCGTTCTAGGCTGGGGGATGCAGTGCGAGGGTTCAGAGGCAGGAATTAGCATGGCAGGCCTAGAGTACTGCATGCTGTTTGTGCTGGCTGTAGGCCCTAGTGAGTGGGGAGGATGAGAGAAGAGGATATAGGCAGGGAGGAGGCAGTCTCTAGTAGTGGTGCCTGGGTTCCCTGGGTGCAGCCCTGAAGATTTCTTTGTTCCAAAGGCAATGGGGAGCCATTGAAGACTCTATACAGTGGAATGATGCCATCAGTGTTGTGGCTTGGAGTGATCACTGATGTTGCAAGCTGGAGAGTGATTGGTGGGGACATGGCTGAAGACTAAGAGACCAGGTTAGAAGCTCTTAGCGCAATTAAGTAATTCACTAATAATGCAAATATTTATTGGTTATCTCCCATATTGTAGTCACTGCCTGAAGTCAGAAGCCCCCGAAGCCCAAACAGTCAGAAGTCTGTCCACTTCATTCCCAAACCCAGAATGAGCCAGAATTGTGACATTAATTAGGTCCCTGGGCCAAAACCACCCCTTGGCCTTCTGGGTGACCACTTATTTATTTACAGTGCTAATCCAATGACCAGTTCCCCCAAAAAGGCAGCAAGGAAATCATTTGGTTCCCGACTGAACCTGTATTTTGGATAATTTAGTATTATTCTGAAACATTTTCTATTTTTTTGTTTTATAAATTTATTTATCTATTTATCTGCTGTGTTGGGTTTTCTTTTGCGTCCAGGCTTTCTCTAGTTGTGGAGAGCGGGGGCTGCTCTTCGCCGCGGTGCGCGGGCTTCTCATTGCAGTGGCTTTTCTTGTTGCGGAGCACAGGCTCTAGGTGTGCGGGCTTCAGTGGTTATGGCATGTGGGCTCAGTAGTTCTGGCTCACGGGCTCCAGAACACAGGCTCAGTAGTTGTGGCACACGGGCTTCGTTGCTCCACGGCATGTGCCATCTTCCCGGACCAGGGCTCGAACCCGTGTCCCCTTCATTGACAGGTGGATTCTTAATCACTGCACTGCCAGGGAAGCCCTCTGAAATATTTTCTACTCAAATATTAATTAGCTGAGGCTCCGTGTAAAAGATGAAGCTGTCATTACACAAGTGTTTGCTTGTGTTCCTCTCCACACAGTGCTGTCATCAGTTCTGGTGGCTGAGAAACAGCCACTCCGTTGAACAGAGTTCTAGGAAGGGGAACATGTTTGAACTTAAAGGCCAGTTAGTCTCAAGAGTGATGCAGGGATGTGCAGGTGTGTAGGTGACTGGAGATGTTGGGGGAAGAAGGATGACTAGGTATATGATCCTTAGGGAAGGAAAGGAAGATTGTGAGGCTGGAGCAAATGCCTGAGTGAGCCCTCTGGTTAAAGACTTCCCAGACCCACTTGCTCTCATTCATTCACTTAATAAATATTAAATAGCATTTGTCATATAGTGCGGAGAACAAAAGAGATGCAGCCCCTGTCCTCATGGAGCTTAGAGTGTATTGGGGGATACAGACATTAAACAGTTAATTAGACAAACGATAATTTAATTACAATTGTGATAAATGCCATTAAAGGAACGTCCAGGATGGTATGAGAGGGAATCAGCACTGGACAAAACCCGATTTGGAGTGGGCTTCCTTGAGAAAGTGATGTTTGAGATGAGACTGGAGAACAAGTAGATAACAGCAAGGTGGGGTGAGGGGTGCAATGGGGCAGAGGGAACGTTGGTTGCAAAGGCTCAGAGACAGACCACTCAAAGAGGGCCAGCCAAGGTCAAGTGTATACAATGAACAAGACATGAAGCTGAGTTCATTTGTATCATTTGTATCATCAAATGAACTTATTTACAAAACGGAAACAGACTCACAGACTTAGAGAAGGAACTTATGGTTGGGGGGGGAGGGTGGGGGAAGGGATAGTTAGGGAGTTTGGGATCTACATGTACACACTGCTACATTTAAAATGGATAACCAACAAGGACCTACTGTACAGCATGGGGAACTCTGCTCAATATGCTGTAACAACCTAAATGGGAAAAGAATTTGAAAAAGAATAGATACATGTGTATGTACAACTGAATCACTTTGCTGTACACCTGAAACTAACACAACATTGTTAATCAAAGCTACTCCAATATAAAATAAAAAGTGAAAAAAAAAAAAAAAAAAGACGAAGCTGAGAGAAGGGACATCCACCAGTGCTTCTCCAACTTTACTCTCAAGTGACTCAGGCAGGGGAAGAGGGATTTGCATCAGGGCTCCGCAAATATTTTGACAAATAAAAGGGTCAAACTAGACTGTTTAAATAGATTTATTTGTATATTTAAATCTGTAACTAGGTTCTATTTTGAGTGTTAATTCTGATCTCTTTTTTCTTTTGGATCTTTATTGGAGTATAATTGCTTTACACTGTTGTGCCAGTTTCTGCTGTACAACAAAGTGAATCAGCTGTATTTATACATATATCCCCATATCCCCTCCCTCTTGAGCCTCCCTCCCACCTTCCCTATGCCACCCCTCTAGGTCATCACCCATCATCGTGTTGATCTTCCTGTGTTATGCACCAGCCTCCCATTAGCCATCTATTTTACATTTGGTAGTGTGTATATGTTAATGCTACTCTCTCACTTCGTCCCAGCTTCTCCTCCCTCTCCCTGCCCCCCGCCACAGCCCCCCGCCCCCACGCCCTGTGTCCTCAAGTCTGCTCTCTACATCTGCTTCTTTATTCTTGTCCTGCCACTGGGTTCATCGGTACCGTTTTTTAAGATTCCATATATAATAATGGTTGCCTGTGAGTGCTCTGTTGAGAAGGATTCTGGGGCTCTCTTCAGGTTAAAGAATGGCATGATTGATTAGTGATGATTGTTTGGGTAAGAGAAAGGAATTGGTAGCTTACAAGGTGATTAATTGCTGTCTCATTTTCTAGCACTATTAACAAACTACCCTAAAGTTTAGTGGTGTAAAGCAATCATTTTATCGTGCTCCCTGACTTTGTGGACCAGGAACTTGGATGGGACAATCTGTGACTTGTCTTCTCATTCTCTTGACACTGTCTTTTGCAGAGCAAAAGTTTTAAATTCCAGTAAAGTCCAGCATATCAACTATATCTTTCATTGATTGTGCCTTTGGTGTTGTATCTACAAAGTCATTGTCACACCCAAGGCATCTAGAATTTCTCCTATGTTATCTTCTAGATATTTTATAGGTTTTTCTTTTTCTTTCTTTCTTTTTTTTTTTTTAACATTTAGGTCTGTGACTCATTTTGGGTTAATTTTTGTGAAGGGTGTAAGGTCTGTGTCTAAATTCTTTTTTTTTTTTTTTTCATGTTACTGTCCTGTTGTTTGTACACCATTAGTTGAAAGAGCTATCTTTGTTTCATTGTATTGCCTTTGATCCTTTGTCGAAGATTGGCTATTTTTATGTGCTTCTTTTTCTGGGCTGTCTATTCTGTTCCATTGAGTTGTCTATTCTTTTACCAATACCACACTTTTTTTTTTTTAAGAACTTTTATTGAGATATGATTGACATACAATAAACTGCATATATTTAAAGTGTAAAATTTGATATTTTTTTCTTATTAGTAATGTATATTTGTCAATCCTAATTTCCCAATTCATCCCACCCCAACCTCCACCCCTCTGCTTTCGCCCCTTGGTGTCCATATGTTTGTTCTCTACATCTGTGTCTCTATTTCTGCCTTGCAAACTGGTTGATTTGTACCATTTTTCTATATTCTGCATATATGTGTTAATATACGATATTTGCTTTACCCTTTCTGACACACTCCACTCTGTATAACAGTCTCTAGGTCCATCCATGTCTCTAAAAATGTCCCAATTTCATTCCTTTTTATGGCTGAGTGATATTCCATTGGATATATGTACCACATCTTCTTTATCCATTCATCTGTTGATGGAAATTTAGGTTGCTTCCATGACCTGGCTATTGTAAATAGTGCTGCAATGAACATTGGGGTGCATGTGTCTTTTTGAATTATGGTTTTCTCTGAGTATATGCCCACACACTGTTTTGATTATTGTAGCTTTACAGTATGTTTTGGAGTTGGGCAGTTGTCCAAATTTGTTCTCTTTCAATATTGTGTTGGCTCTTCTGGGTCTTTTGCTTCTCCATACAAACTTAAGAATCATTTTGTTGATAATAAAAAAATACCTTGTTGGGATTTTGATTGGGATTGTATTGAATCTGTATATCAAATTAGGAAGAATTGATATCTTAACAATACTGAGTTTTCCTACCCATGAACACTGAATATCTCTCTGCTAATTTAGTCCTTTGATTTCATTCATCAGTGTTTCTCATATAGATCAAGCACATGGTTTATTTGATTTCTACCTAAGTATTTAATTTTGGGGGTGCTAATGTAAATGGTATTGTATTTTTCAAATTCAACTTGTTCATTGCTGGTATATAGGAAAGCAGTTGACTTTTGTATATTAACCTTGTATCCTGTAACCTTGTTATAATCACTTATTAGGTTCTTTTCTGATGACAGACATAATAACAGGTGTGAGGTTATATGACACCAACAGCTCCATACATTTTAAAAGCAGCTGTGTGGGTTTGCTGTTTTTTATTTGTTTGTTGTTTCTGGTGGTATATGTGTAAGACCTAAAAACAAGTAAACAAAAATTCTAATTCCTAAAACATATTCAAAACATATTTTAAGGAGGTAAAAAAAAAAAGGATTTTTTGGGAAAAAAAAGCTTAATGTAGCCAATAACTTAAAACAACACTTGAAAGAAGACTCTGCCCTTCTCTTGTGGATCCTGTAAGAGGCAACAATGATGTTGACACATTCTCAAGCAAACTCATCCTAAACAGCTTATATCTGCCAAAAACGATACCCAGAGTTTTTGGAAATGGATCCAGTTGAGGATGTAGCTGTCTTAGGTTAAGTTTCTTGGAGACAGATTCTGAGAAGGAGATTTGCAAGGAGAAGGTATTGGTTCAGTTTAGGTCTTGGGAATGACACCTGGGAGAAAGAGAGAGAAGCAGGATTGAGCAGAGGGAGGACTTGAATTGCAGAGACCTTGGCTCATCCTGTAGGAAGCCCTGGAGCTGAGGTGGCCCTTCAGAGTTGATCTTAATCAAGGTAAAGAGTCCAGATCTTTGTAGCCCCACATGGAAGTGGGCTGTCCCTGGGGAGGGGGCATCATCTTGGGTGAGACAGTTCACTTTGGTTGAGGGCAACTCCTGGGGAAGGATGCTCTGTGAGCATTCAGCAGCCAACATTCTCAGAGGAAGCTAGGGCCATGAGTGCCGTGGTCCCAGAGGGGTATGTGGAAGGCACATCATAGTGTCCACTATAGCCATGGGGAGGTTCTTGGCATGGGAAGGCAGTCTTGGCAAATCTGCCAACCATTTGGGGAGAAACTAATAGGAGTGCGAGTCTCAGGAGGACAAGATCCAGGTCTGGTTTATCTTTCAGATGAATTTAGCCCCACAGATTCTAGAATGAGAATGCCCAGAGAACTTTTCTTTTTCTTTTTAGCATAAATAAATGAATGAATGAAAGGATCTGAAGAACGAATTAAGTCATGTTGAAGAATTTTTCTGAAGAACACAGCTTTCTCGTGGAAGGAAAAGCAATCCAAGTGTGTCCATTCTATTTGTTGCACACATCAATTCTTTTATTTTATTCATCCATTTACCCATTCATCGCTTAACATATGTTGAGGAGCTACTGTATTCCAAGCCCTATGCTAAGCACTCTGGATGCCCAGCACTGAGGACCTCAGAGTCTAGTAGAGTGAAACCACGTTACCAATTAAAGAGATTCATCATGGCAGGATAGGAGCCTCAGAAGAGAGATACGCAAAGATCAGAGGGAGCACTGATTGGGAGAGAATGACTTCCTGGGGAGTGATATCTTGCAGGAAAGATATTCAAATAGAGTTTTGAAGTATGAGTAGGAGTTTACCAGGCAGGAAAAACAATTCTTGTATTACTATTACTGCACCCATTCCAATCCAGGCTGCTTTAAACTTTCATTGAGACCAAGAAAGGTTGAGTGAAAATACAGAAAACTTTGAGTAGCTTTGGGAATGAGATGATTCAGTCTCAATCAACCTCTGAGGCTTTCATGGCAGTAACACAGGGGACCTATGGAGAGGAATGTGCTTTACATGGAATTGGTTTGCTTTAGCTCAGGTATCCCCTGCTGCACAGTATCACTATTCTTCAATATGATTCAAGCCCAAATCACCGAGGACATAGACTAACATTTCATGGTGATTAGAGAGCCTCGTTCTTCCATCCGTGACTTTTCCCCAGGACTTAGCATCTAATTAGCCAAACATTCATTATCCAGGGAGTTCCAAAGTTTCCAGTGTACGCATCGACCCAAAAAAGAAACCAGCATCATATTTTAAAAGTCACGGTTGCAGTTGTTTTTGGTGAATTACCATTTATACACTTTCCATCTGTGAGTATTTTTCTGGAGTACCACCTGTTTTCTCCCCACTTTGGTAGTAGAGAATCCAACAGATCGTATCTCAGAATAAATGCATTTTATCTATAGTAGTTTTCCACAGTTTCAGCAACTTTTTTTAAAATCTTACAAAATAGTCCTCCCTAAATACAAACCAGCTTTAGAGCTACAAATAGACATGGACACTTAAAAAAATTTTTTTTCCCCAAATCTCTCATGAGAGCCCTGGGAAATCAATCCAGAGAGAGAAACTCAAAGTGACAGTGAAGATGATGAGAAATCTGAGATGGGATACACATCCTGTACTAAGGGCAGTTCAATAAACTCCAGAGGAGAAAGGGAGCGAATGCTCAGAGCTGTGAGAAATCCTGTCTTTGAATCTGAGGGACCTGGATTTCAAATTTCCTCTGTGCTCCTTGTTGAGACCTTAAATAAGTTACTTACTGTCTCTGACTCTGTGTTTTCACATCTATAATAAGGGAATAATGATGCTCACTGAAGAGTCAAGGTTTGAAGAAATGATGTCCCATGCATTGTACCTGCCCGCTCAGTGCTGGTTTTCTTCCTGTTCACGTCCCTTGCTATGCAGGGTTCCCGCATGAAAACTTACTTCTTCCCTCCCAGCAAGCAGCTCCCGTTGGATAAGAGCAAAGGCTCCTGGGATTGCATTTCTTAGAAATTTGCCAGGGGGTATCCAAAGCCCTCTGAATAAACAGAGCATCTTCTGGATAGTTCAACTTCATACTTTGGCAACTAGTTTTTCAAGTTAAAATAAACACTCATAGACTGTAAGGTAGGTGGCAAATTCCACCTGTTTCATTTTAAAATCCCACAATTCCAAAGAACCTCTTGCAGGGTGCTGTGGGGGGTGCCTATGACACAATTTTATGCTCCTCTGGCTTTAGGGGTGTAAGGTTCTGGGGAAGGGTTTGGAAGCACTGCTTCGGAGTTGCCTGAAAGACTTTTGGTCATTTCCTTATCATCACATGCCTTCCAGGGGAGAATCAAGAAAGCTGTGTCATGGAATTGTAAAGGACTTTTGAAATATGATCATTTGTTTTGACAGGTGGGTAGGAGAAAATGTGCAAAGACAGATGGAGAGATGGTCCTTAAAGAAAGCACCCTGATCGTGCACTGATCAGGATGGGCTCCTGAAGGCAGCCCTTTCCTAGTGCTGGATTGTTAGGGGGATTATGTAGTTTTTCATCCAAACTGGGACATTTGAGAGTGAAGGAGGGTGCGATTAATAATTACGCTGAGATGACAGGCACAGACCAGGAAGGTCTAGTGGTCCAGACCCAGGGTGACCCTATGCCTAGTGTTCCAGGAGCCCGTGACTCATATGACGCGTCTTTGATTTAGTAACAGCCTTTTGGAAACAAAAGGAAAAAAAATTATGCACATCAATTGTAAGATGAGGCTCATTTCAGAAATGTCCAATATAAATGATTTAGAATTCAGAAAATTCCCGTCTTTCTACTTTGGGAAATTGGCAATTCTCCTTGCACGTTAAGTCTCTGAGAGTGGAAGAAGGAGGGAGCGTCTTCACTTGGATGTAACCCATGCTTCATGGAGCATCTGTTCACATGCCTCTGGGACTCCTAGGTGGGCAGGCTGGGGTGAGCTGCGTAGGTAACTGGTCCACTCTCCTTCTCCATGCCCGTGGCCACAGGGCTGTCCTACTTCCTCCCCTCTTATCAGGCATTCCCCTGGGGCTAATCACAGCCATCAACATCTTTGAGAAGGTCAACTGAAGCTTCGTGACACATTTAGTTACTCATTCATTCATCTTGTTCACTCACTTGGTACCTGCACCAGGAACTTCACTGGGCAGTGGGGATGTGGAAGAGAGAGACCCTCTACCTGCTTTCAGGGGGCTCAGAGTCTAGTTGGGGAGGAAATCACCACCTGGGGTGATATAGAGGTGGAGGGTCTAATCTGGGTTATGGATTGGATAGGGTCCCTGGAAGAGAAGGCACCAGAGACTGATGCTGAAAGACAAATGGGGTTGTCATGGGGAAGGGGACGAGGGCCTTCCTGGAGGGGAGCTGTGATTTGAAAGAGTACATTCCAAATTTACTCTGGCTGGAACATAGGTGACCTTGGAGGAGTGATGGCCTGAGGCTGGAGGGGTTGCATGGGTGTAGGGTATAGGCTTTTAAAGAGAGGAGACACCAAGTCAGATGCACATGGTAGGAAAAACACTGTGGCTGTCTACTCTCAGAGGGGGATGGATTGGAGAAGGCCAGGCTAGAGGCCTGAAGACCAGTCAGGAGGTACTTGTCTAGACTAGTCTCACTGGACTCATAGGAGAGTTGTCTAGGTGAAAAATAATGATGCTTGATAAGGCAGTGGTGAGCCAATCAGCAAATGGTCCTCTTGGAATTGCTAGGTCCCCAAGAATTCAACCCATGCATACACAGCATGGGGAGAAACGAGTACCTTTGTGCAGATGGGGAAAACACAGCCCTTTCTGTAGGTGGGTACAGCCCTGACTCCTTTTCCTTTGCATCTCAGCTGAGTGCCTATGCTTTGGGTGGCCTCCCCTAACCAATCCACCAAAAATAGGTCTCCTTGTCATCTACCATCTCAGCTTTTTGTGGTTCTTCTCATAAACCTGATGCCATCTGCCACCACGTGACTAGCCTGCCTCCTTGTGTAACGTCTTCCTTTCTAGAAAGTGAGCACCGTGAGGACAGAAGTGACTTCTGCCTTGTTCACTGCTGTACCCACCGTGCTCAGAAATAGTGTGGGAGGTAAGTTAGGAGCTCGGGCAAGTATTTGCAGAATGAATAAGTGATGTCTGGACTGGTTGAGGGTTGGAGTGGCTCTCTGAACTCGCCCCCATCTCTAAGAACCTTGGAGTTTACAAATATTTTATCACTGGAGCAGTGATGACCTGCCCGCGAGCCATGAAACACAAGAATGGAAATCCTTCCAGCTGGATGAAGAGGCCTTTCCCCGGACACCATGAGGCTGCCATGGAAGACAGCGAGTCTGCCTTCCTCCCTCCCAGGTCCACTCAGGAAATTGGAGGCAGTGCCCTCCCTCCCGGCACACACGTCCCATCCCAGACACGACATGGACCACGCTGGCCCTGTGCCAGCTGGAGTCTCAGGAGCGGCCTTAAATCTCGCAGCCTTCCCGAGGAGGGAGCATCACCGGGGCCACGGTCATAGATCACCGGGCATGTGGCCAATGTCGTACATCACCTAACGCTGTAAAGCCTCCAAGGCACCTGGGGATGCTCGCACGAAGCGCTTGGCTGCACAGTGGCTCTGGGAGTAATTGTCCTCATCTGTAACTTACCTTGTGTGCAGGAGGGCTGTCTTTTCCATCCTCCATTCTCTCCTTCTCTCTTTCCTTCTCATGCTATTTTTTTCCTCCCCCTATTCCCTTCCTTCCTCTTCTTTTGTTTTCTAGGAGGGAATGGTGCTACTGTTGTCCTTGTTTAGAAAGATGCAACATGATCAAGGTAGGTAAACTGAGGCAAGGGATGAAGGAAGCACTGGGGATCCCAGAACATAAGGATGGCAAACCCAGGAGAAAAACCCACTGGGAAGTGACTCTGCAGAGAAGTGTAGCCAGGCTTCTGAATATTCGAGGTTCTCTGGGAGAGGCTGGTGGTGGGTGGTGGGTGGTTGGTGATGGTAGTGGGAGTGAGTGTGATCTTGGGGCTTGGACAGATCTGGCTTTGAATCGAAGCTCCCTGCATCACTTGATGAGAGGTTGGAAGGAACTTCACAGCATCATGGGGACAGGGCGGACTCTGGGGGCAGACAGGTATTGGTCCAAATGCCTGTCCTGCTTCTCCCCAGACCTGATCCCCTCTCTCAAGCTTCCCTTTCCTCTTTTGCTGGCAGTGGGACAAGAAGAGTGAGTCCTTCACAATGCTGTGGTGAAGCGTGAAGGCAACGACGAGCGTAGAGGCGCTTGACAAACTGTAAAGTGCCCTACGGACAAGTAATGGCATCGATCACGGTCATTAACCTCCATGAATGGCACCGCACGGGCTCCCAGGGGCTGCACAGTCCAGGAGCATCTTCCCCCAGAGCTGCCTCTGCTGGAGGAGATTCTGGTGCCCAGTCCTCTGAAGTGTGTTCCAGATAACCACTTTTTGAAAAAATCAGATATAAAGTGGGGAGAGGGGGAAAGAGAGAGGATACATCCTTGGCCACCTGCCGTCTGGATGAGGCAATGGGAGCTTGGGATGAGGCCCTGTGTCGCTTTGTGGATGGAGAAAACAAAAGAGTCCTATGTTTTCTTTGGCCAGTGTTGGGCTGACCCGCCACATGCGTAGAATGGCTATTGTGCAACATCTGCTCCCCATTTAGCAGGGCCATTGAAGCAGCTGGACTGGCAGGGGGGTTGGCTCATGTGTTGGTGGGAGCATGGCTCTGGAATCGCACAGACCTGGCTATCTGTGTGACCTGGTGCATGCTATTCAAACTTTCCCAGGTTTGGTTCTTGCATCCATGAAAGAGTCTCTAACTCAGGCCCTGTGGAATCTAAACCCCCCTGAGGGCTTCTGAGAATTCCCTGGGTGGGGTTGGGTTGGGATGGGGCCTTATCGTCCACGGTCACCCAGGTCCCTGGCTCTGCTCTGCCTTGGTTCCGTACCTGTGATGGTCCAGGCAGGAAACTGCTCAGCTTCCCCCAACTTCCCCTCACACAAACCCCCTGGATCCCAGGGTGTGAAGATTTGGGAGGGAGATGGAGGAGTTTATATCACAGAGATGCTGATGACTTTTAAATGGACTCAAGGCATCTCCGTCCTTATCATGTTCTTTATCTGCTCAGTCACTGTGATGGTTCGTTTTCTGTGTCAGTTTGATTGGGCTGAGAGATGCCCAGAGAGCTGGTAGAACGTTATGTCTGGGAGTGTCTGGGAGGGTTTCCAGAAGAGGTGAGCATCTGAATCAGCAGACAGTAAAGAAGATGGTCCTCACCCATGTGTGTGGGCATCATCCAATCCACTGGGGGCCTGAACAGAACAAGAAGACGGAGGAAGAGTGAATTCGCTCTCTCTGCTGGATCTGGGACATCCATCATCTCCTGCCCTCCGATGTGGGTGCTCCACGCTTTCAGACTCAGACTGGAACTTACACCACTGGCCCCTTGATTCTCAGGCTTTCAGACTCTACTGAGTTATGCCACCGGTTCTCTTGGTTCTCCAGCTCGCAGATGGCAGATTGTGGTACTTCATGGTCTCCGTAACAACACAAGCCAATTCTTATAGTAAATCTTCTCTTATAAGCATTTCTCTACGTCCCATTGGGTCCGTTTCTCTGGAGAACCCTGACTAACCCAATACAACCAGCCACTGGTTTTCATCCCTTGTAGCCCTCCCAGCCATACCCCGTCTGGCTGGGTCCCTGTGTCAGTTTCCTAGGATGGCCATCACAAAGTACCACAAACTGGGTGGCTTCAGACAACAGGAACTTATTCTCTTCCAGTTCTGGAGGCTAGAAGTCTTGCAAAAGGGAAGTGTTGGCAGCACCATGCTCCCTCCACATCCTCTAGAGTAGGACCCCTCCTTGCTTCTTCCAGTTTCCAGAAGCCCCAGGCACTCCTTGGCTTGCGGTAGCCCTACTGCTCTCTCTGTCTCTGTCTTTGCATGGCCGCCTTCCTTCCGTTTGTGTGAGCCTCTGTCTTCACATGGCATTCTCCTCCCTGTGTCTCTATTTCCTCTTCTTATAAGGACACCAGTCATGTCGGATTAGGACCCACCCTAATCAATTATAATGTCATTTAAGCCATTTCCAAATAAGGTCACATATGTAGGTGTTGGGGGTTGACTTCAGTAGCTCTTTTTGGGGGACATATTTCAACCCACGTAGATCCTCTTTCTTCTATTATTTCGTCTCTCCACCCCCTCACCCTTCCCTTCCAGGAATGACTCCCTACCCCCACCCCAAAGCTCCACTTTCTTCTCTATAATGCAGAGCCCTTTAGGCCTCCTGGGTACCCACACCCAAAGTCTACTGTCATCTATCTAAAACCATCAAGATGGTATGGCTTTCAGTTTAGCAGGGTCCATTCTTCCTAGAAGCTAGACCACAGCTTCTTTCTTTTTTTCCTTCTCACATTTATTATACAAATGGGATCATGTTCTATGTACTATTCTATACCTTTCTTTTTATTATTATTTTTTTAATTTTTTAAAAAGTTTATTTATCTATTTATCTATTTGTTTATTTATTTATTGGCTGTGTTGGGTCTTCGTTGCTGCGCACAGGTCTTCTCTAGTTGCAGCGAGCAGGGGCTACTCTTCGTTGTGGTACTCCGGCTTGTCATTGAGGTGGCTCCTCTTGTTGCAAAGCATGGGTTCTAGGGACACAAGCTTCAGTAGTTGTGGCAGGCGGGCTCAAGAGTTGTGGTGTGCAGGCTCTAGAATGCAGGCTCCGTAGTTGTGGTGCACGGGCTTAGTTGCTCCTTGGCATGTGGGATCTTCCTGGACCAGGTTCCCTGCATTGGCAGGCAGATTCTTGACCACTGCACCACCAGGGAAGCCCTATACCTTGCTTTTTAATACTTTGCAATGAATCATGAACCTCTTTCCATGTTAACAAATATACTTCTACGGACTGTTTTTTAAGGACCATGTGGAAATTTGTCACGTGTGCCTCTTCATAATTTAATTAACCAATCACCAATTCTTGGGCATGGAGGCTGCTTGCACTTTTGCATAACTGATGGCATCACCATGATAAGCACCCTCATACCCACCCCTGCAAGTCTGAGTTTTGGAATTTGGTGGATTTCCCCTGATGAGTTGTTAACTGTGTGCATGTCCTCTGGGTGAACAGGAGGTACATGCTTTACCAAGCCAGCGAAATCACTGCAGCCAGAGCTGAAGATGGGGGTGAGTTCCTGACGCAGAGCCTCGTGCTGGCCGTTAATAGGACCAAATGATGTTCCGATGGTTTCAATCTGCAGGCCTGTCTAATTCTGGAAGGAAACGGATGGCGCCCATCTTGGAGTCAGTGTTTGGAAACATACAACAAAAGGGAAGCTTTATTAACCCTGGAAATGGACTCTCAGCTCCGGTTTCCTCTTCCACACCCGTCTTGTTCATCTCACAGCTCAATGAACTGTTAACGTCCCATAGATCTTTTGTTTCAGCTGCAAATCCAGTTACTCCGGGCTTCTGCTAGCTGCAGACAGATGAGATTTAGTCTTCTCAGGGAGCAAGAGAAAGAGGGAGAGATTAAATGTGTATAGATAGTCTTGGCAGGGCTGGGGTGGGGATAGGGACATGCATATTGTCTTTTGATCCATGTGGGATCAGAGGCTTGCCCCCCTCTTGGTGGTGTGACTGTAAACTTCAGATCTGTTTTTCTGTGTTGATGAAGACCTCCATTCAATCCATCCTTTGGCAAAAAGCCCTGAGTTGACTATGGCTGTTGCTTGTCCATTTGAAGAGAAGCTAAGAACCACTGAGATTCCAGAAAGGGGCACCAGAAGATGACCCATCATTTAACCCCAATTTCCTTTGTAGATGAGTCCACCCCAGAGGACAAAGTGAGATTAAGGCAAACGATCATTTAAAGGCGAAAGTCAGGATGCCTTCTCCTACTTGTCTGGATGGGCCTGACACTCTCCTTGATTTGACCTTGAGTTGGCCCTATAAGTAAGAGGGTGGAGTGGACAAGAGAAGGGCATTCCAGGAAGAAGGAACAGTAAGCCAAAGGCACAGAGGCATGAAATTGTTTGTTCATTGGTAGGTTGGCCACTCTCATCACCCTTTGGCAATTGATTTGAAATTCAGATCGAGTCATATGACTCTTGAAGGTCATATGATTTGCTCAGGGCCATCAGAGACATGTGGGTTCACCTGGCAGGCTAAGAATTTGATATCTCATCGAACTTAGAGTATTTAAAACTCAATTAAGTATTTATTTGGGAGGGACAGGGATAAGCAGGTTTTGATTCATAAAAAATATGTACCTTTTTATTTAGTTAAAACCCCAAATGACTTATTATGAAATTTTCCAGCTTATATAGCTCTTTGGAGTATTCTTAAACAATCAGCTGGCTGGTGCAGAGTTGGTGGTGGGGTGTGAAGCTGTATCTTGCTATTTGTACAGATTTAGGTGGTGACTGTAGGGGGTTTACTTTCTATGACAAGGGACAGGGCTAGTTGACTTTTGACTGTCTTCCATTATGTAAGGGGTTGCAGGTGGAAATCTGGGTTACCTGACACCACGTTTCTGCTGGATTTCAGTGCGGCTTTATTTAGCACTTCTTGCAGGCCCGTGTAGACTGGGATCCTGCCCAGCTGCCCAGTGCTTATTCCAGCTTCCCCAAGGTCACAGCAGATTCTTCTGGTTGGTGGTGATGAAACCATTCAATTCATAGTGGGGCTGGAACCCACGGTCTTTTAACTGAGATCACACACCTGGTCTCAGAACTCAATGAACCTCAGGTTCTTGATGTCTCATCGAGAAAGAATTCAGTGAGAGACAAAGTGATAGGTAAGAAGTGGATTTATTTGGAGAGAAACACACTCCCCAGACAGAGTGTGGGCCATCTCAGAAGGCGAAAGTGACCCCAGAGTATGGGGTTGTCAGTTTTTATAGGGTGGGTAGTTGCATAGGCTAATGAGTGGGAGGAGTATTCCAGGTATTTTGGGGAAAGGGTGGGGATTTCCAGGAATTGGGCCACTGCCCACTTTTTGACCCTTATGGTCTGGCCTCGGAAGTGTCATGGTGACTGTGGGTGTGTCACTTAGCTTGCTGATGTGTTACTATGAACATATACTGAGGCTCAAGGTCCAGTGGAATTCCACTCGTCCGCCATCTTTATGTCGTGTCCATGGGCTATGTCATTCTTTTAAATGTTGTGCCCTGCCTCCTTTCCTCCTGTTTCAGTGGCACCCTTTCACTATTATATTATGCTTCTTATTTTATCCAATCCAAACTCATCAGTTTTACTCCTATCCAAACTTTGACTCCATCAAATATCACTAACTCCCCTAGCTTGGACCAAGGGGAGGTAGAAGGAAAAAAAAAAGAGGAACATTTCTTTAAAAGTGGAGCCCCCCTCCAAAGGCTCTCGGGATCTCATAAGCCACAGCTGAGACCAGAGGCCCCAGTTAAGGATTTGTCATGATTTTCTCATACCTGGGCCGA
This sequence comes from Hippopotamus amphibius kiboko, assembly GCF_030028045.1. NCBI lineage: Eukaryota > Metazoa > Chordata > Mammalia > Artiodactyla > Hippopotamidae > Hippopotamus > Hippopotamus amphibius. The sequence continues at coordinate 15,345,600 of NC_080187.1, forward strand.
GGGCTCCCCTGTGCAGGCCAGGAAGAGAAAGTTGGAGAAGCAAATTGATGTTGTAAACAAGCTCTCAAGGGCAATGTTTTCTTGAGACAAGAAATTGCTTACAAGCTCCACGGGAGTGCCATTTACATAAAACAATCACGATGCTCATTACCAAGCATTTTCATTTATTCATTAAAACGGGTACCTGCAGGACCTGGCAAACCTGTGTTCGCTGGTTCTGTGGATTCCTGTTCCTCCGAAGGGGGATTTTGGAGGAATATTTGTTCCTTTAACATTTTCAGTCTGATGATGGTAACAGGTGCCATTTTCCGAGGGTTTACTCAGGGCCACTTTTAATATGCTGTATTGTGTAATCTTCACAACGACCTGGTGAGGTTGGTCGTATCATCCCGTTTGATAAATGAAGGAAATGAGATGCACAGGTAGTGGTAACTCATCCAAGACTTCTTAGCAGGTGAGCAGTGGGACTGGGCTGCTGCTTCTCTGGGGAAAACTGGATGGGATGAAGTTGTGTATGGACTGAAGGTCAGGCAGGAAGCCTGCACGATTGTTTTATGTATTTTCTTGCACTGTTCCGGCCTTAGTAGAGGGTTGAGTAGCTCCAGAGTATTTGCAGGAAGATAAATTTGACAATGTGGGGGAATGGCATAAAACTGAGAGTCATTTTGACTTCAACCTTGATCTGATTGGGGAAATTTGGGTCCAGCCCTGCCATAGGAGTCAAATCACACCCTCTCTGGACCTCCTCTTCTCTGCTTATCAAATGGGGGAAATCAGTTTGAGAGGTTCACGGATCTTGATTGGATACAGGTAGGATTCTTGGTTGGGAGACCCATGAGATTAAGTGCACATGTTTCAGATTCTCACAATGTGTTTTGACCTAACAGTAATGATGCTAATGACAAAAATGGGACAATTTATTAAATGCAGAACACGATGCTCTTTACGTTACGTGATTTAATTCTCATAAAACCCTGTGAGGTAAGGATTATTATTTTCATTTTACAACCGGGTGAAACGCAGGCTCAGGGAGGCTGAACAGCTTCGTTGAGACTAAAGTTAAAGCTGGTGAGTGGCAGAGGCCAGGGTAAGACCCCAGGGAGCCGTTGCCCTTAGGCACTGCTGGGTAATATGGTTATGCCAAGCTACTTCCTCAGGCCTCAGAAACGTAAAGGTGACTGCATGGAATCACAGTCTCTGGCCAATTATGTTTGCGGGAATGGGCTAGGCGGGACTGTGGATTAGTATGCCCCTGAAGCCCTCTCACCCCCGCGGAAGGGAAGTCACCAGTTTATTCGGCCCTGAGCCAGGTGCGGTAGGTACAGAGCTCTCCCCGAGCTCACGGCCTTACAGGTGAGGCCTACGTGAAAGCCTACGGCAAGAAGTGGTCAGGACCAAGCTGGGGCAGAGCTGAGGTACTGAGGCCTGGGGAGGGGGTCCTGATCCTGCCTGGGGCAGATGGAAGAACAGGAAAGGCCTCCCCCCAGTGGCTCGCTCAATTAGGTTTTGCCGAGCTTCCCGAGTCAGGGTGCATCCCAGCGGCCCATGCCCGGAGAACTTTACAGCATGACGACCCCTAACATTTTTGGGCCTTTGCTTCTCCCTTGCGCTTGGGAGCATGACCTCATTCCACCCTGGAACCGATCCCCTGCGTGGGTACTGTTGGCCCCATTTCACAGCTGGGAAAACCAAGGCTCAAAGAGGTGGAGCAACTGGGCAAAATTTATGGAACAAGAAATGGCAAAGGCAGGATTGGCACTCATGTCTGTCTGATCTGGGCACAATCCCACTGAGCACGTGGCCTCCCTCATCCTAGCGGGAGAAGACCAGTCTGGGTCCAGAAGGGTAGCGGGTTCATCTGTTGGGGGAGGTGCCCTGCAGACACAGTGTATCTTCTCCATTTAGAGGAGGAGGACCTGAGGACAAGAGAGGGAGCTATTCTGCCCAAGGCTGGGTGACTAATCAGCTCCAGAGCTGGGATTCCTGTCTGGGCCTGCCTGATGCCAGAGGCGTGCTCTTCTCACCAATGACAAAAGCAGGCCTTATTAAACCACACCTAAACTCCAGGCTGAAGAATCCCCACCACCAGCTTCTCCTATCCTTATGGGCTGTGTGAGTTTAATACCATCAAGCAACTCTGACTGGCTACCTGCGTTTGAATCTGTGCTTTGCTCTTAATGAGCTGTGTGACCTAAGGCAGGTTTCTTGGCCTCTCTGAGCATCTCTTTTCTCAACTGTTAGATGGGGTATAAGAGTATGATACCAACTTCAGAGAGTGAGAATGAACTAAGAGGTGGTGCTGGGCCGAGTGACTAACTGCTCCATCATTGGAGACTTTTATTTTCATCCCAAATAAGAAGGCATTCAATAAGTTATAAAGTTGCTGTATTGATGGAGGGAGTGTTGGACTAAAGGTCTTTCTACCTCTTGGGAGCCTGTCATTCTCAGATTCTGTTATTATTCTTGTATGTGACATTGTTTCCAAACCAGGCATGTAATTAGCAAAGGTGGTTTAGCTCCAAGGGATTGGGTTGTGCAGACACAGGGGTGAGGGCCTGGTGGGAACTCACAGCGCTGTGGGAGGGGGTGCTGAGGGCTTGGAGGCAGGCCCTTGACCTTTGCACTCCCACATCCCTCCCTTGCCTCCTCCTGGGTGCTCCCTCCCCCCCTTCCCTCCCACTTGAGCCGCAGAACTGTAGCTGTTTGCTCCCAAGAAGGTAAGACACACAACACAGACCTGTCCAGTCCCACCTGCTCCAGTGAATCTAAGAAAATAAAAACGTGGCCACACACACGCTTCGTGAAGAAGCTGAGAGCCAGGGATTCATGTGAGACCCATGGCTGTAGGAGGAGAGCTGGAACACAAGCCCTGGTTTTTGTCCCAAAAGTGAGCTCTCTTTCTCGCGCTCATCTGCCTCTTCTTTCTGTCTCTTTCTCTTGAGAGACTGAATATACAAATGCACAACAGCCAGACTATAGATGACAATAGAACTCTAACCCCCTCGGCAGCAATTGGCCCCAACTGGTCAGGAATGGGTCAGTGGCTGTCAGCTTCCCTATTTTTTACCCCTGGCTTTCAACTCGGGACCAACCAGAAAAAGCCAGATGTGTTCCCCAAACCCACAGCATAAGATGACCCACTTCTAGTCAGCCCATCTCCAGCTTTCCCATGCCAACATCCTCTCCATGCCAATCTGACACATGGGAAGCATTCCCTTTCATTCACCGTAAGGATTTCCCACCTCCCTGCCTCCCTTTCAGTGTCTGCCAAACAAAAGTGATGGTGGCTGACTCCCTTGCTAGAGCCCGCTGGAAATAAAGAGCATCTGTTTGTTCTCGTTTGGGTGGTCTTCGTTTACTTCCACACTCTCTACCCCTGCAAATCTGCTTTCTAGCCTAGGACAGTGAGAACAGCAACACATCAGGGCTGTTGTATGACTGCTGTAGGGGTCCATTCACCACTTACTCATTGCCTCACGAGTCTTCCCCAAAGTCCGTGACTCTGGCATTCAATTAAGTTAAATTAAAATCCATCAGTGACAGCTCAGGGACAAAGTGTTACTCCCATCCTGGGGCTGGAGTGGAATGTGGTCATACATGCTGGACCTCAAGGTGGACAGCTGGGTTCAAGTACAACAAAAGTGTGTTCCCAAGGGCTCTGGGTCTCAATTTCCTCATCTGTAACATGGGTACCATACTGCCTGCCTTATGAGGTAGCTGCAAATTGTGAGAATTAATGAGGTCATTTATTTTTTAGACCAACAGATATTTATTGGGTGCCTATAATGTATGAGACACTGGAAAGAGAGCAGTGAGCAAAACAAAGACCCTACTCGACCCTAATCAACCCTCAAGGAAATTACATTCTACTCTGGGGAGACAGAAAACACACACACACACACACACACACACACACACACACACACATATGCAAAGAAGATGTATGCGATGGTGGGAATGCAAAATGATACAGCCACTTTGGATGTCTTATAAAATTAAGCATACCTTTACCATATGACCCCAACATCTCACCCCTATGTATTTGTCCAAGAGAAATTACAGCATCTGTTCACACAAAATACTGAATGAAAATATTTGTTTATAATCATTAAACATTGGAAACACCCAAAAGTCCTTTAAATGGGTGAATGTGATAAAATGGAATACTACACAGCAGTATAAAAGAATAGACTACTGTTGAAAGCTTGCATAGAACAAAAGGCTGATCATCCCCAGAAGAAAAGGGAATTCCTCCTGCTTGACTGCTTTTGAACTGAGAGGTCATTATTTTTTCCTGTCTTTGCACTCTTCCTGAAACATCAGGTCTTCCTGGGTCTCACGCTGGCCAGGCTTCTGATTAGACCTGTATCATTGATTCTCCTGGGACCTGTCAGCCTCCGTAATCACATGAGCCAATTCCTTATAGTAAATCTCCTTATATCTCTGTGTACTATATATTATTGGTTCTGCTTCTCTGGAGAACCCTCACGAGTACAAAGGATTAAAAGAGAATCTATCTGAAGGTGCTTTGGCAACTCTGTAGGGCTTTATATGCAGAAAGGATGGGAATTTTCACTCTTTTACTTGGCCTTCCCTGGCCTCAGTTTTCAGCTCTGTAAAATGGCCTCAGGGGGTTGCTGTGAGACCTCGTCTGGCCACCCTGTCTAATTTGCACCCCGACACCTTCTCTTTATCTTTCTCCTTGGCACTGGTCACTATACATGTTACTTATCTTGCCTATTGATGGTCTCTCCCACTGGAATAGAAGCAGGGATTTTGCTTTTTTTTGGCACCAAAACAGTACCTGATCCATATTACCTGCTCAATAAATATACCTTATGAATGGATATATCTTATTGATCACCTGCTTGTCCAGCTACTAGCTCAGGGGCTGAGCTAGAGCAGGTGGTGATATGTTTGCTGAATGAATGGATGGATAAACGAACACACATACATGAGGCCCACAGGAGGCAGAAAAGGAAAATGAAACCCAATGTTGGCGGAGGGAGAGCCCTAGTTCTTTCTGAGTTTCTGACAACATGCTTCTTACTAAAATGTACTTTAGGGAACAGAAACGGGTCTTTTGCTTTTAACTCCATTGTCACTCTGTAGACACTGGTCCCCACAGCCATAAACATCCTGCTCCCTGCAGGAGGGGTGGGTTTGGAGACACCCATGGATTGTCACGTGGGTCCAGTTTCGTGGGATCTGCGAGCACTTGCTGCAGGGCACTGGCTCTTCTGCTCGTCCACAATAATCCCTTTTTAAAAAACATTTATTTATTTTTAAAATTTATTTATTTATTATTATTTTTTGAGGTACACCAAGTTCAATCATCTGTATTTATACACATATCCGCATATTCCCTCCCTCCCTCGACTCCCCCCCACCCTCCCTGTCCCAGCCCTCTAAAGCATCATCCATCCTCGAGTTGAACTTCCTTTGTTATACAGCAACTTCCCACTTGCTATCCGAAAATCCCTTTTAGATGCGGATGGACCCCTCTGCAGCCTGGCTCTTCTCCAGCGTGTTTACCAGGTGTGTATCCAGCCTGTTTCATATGGATTAGGCCAAGGCACAGAGTCCGCCTGTTTCTCGATGCATTTCTGAACCTCATGAAATTACATTATAGATTCATTGTATAAACAGGATACTGAGCAGAGCCACTGTCAGGCAGCCTACAGTTAAACGGCGGCCATCCTGAGGCCGGCGGACGCCCAGGCTGGCTGCCTGCAAACCTGTGCAGTAAACTGGTCACACACTTGTTTATTTAATCTCCAGCTTCTAAAGGTCAATTTGGTAGTGAAAATAACCTTTTTTTGCACACTTCAGCTGGGAGATAATGGGAGGAGGGAGGTGACTGGCAGATGCAAGGCAGGAGGTGTCCCCTTTCAAGTCTAAAGGGGGTTTGAAGGTCAGAGGTGTTGGGGCAAAGTTCAGGGCCAGCTTCTCACCAGCTGTGTGGCCTTGAACAAAGTACTAAACCCTTCTGAGCCTCCTTTTCCTCATTATGGTGATGGGGATATCTATGCCATCCTGTTATAAGAAGTAAATTACACATAAGTTACACGTAAGTTACACCTGCGTCATGTGTGAGCCCCAACCCGACAGTAGGCACTGAGAAAATGTTAGGTATTTTAATGCACTCCACTAGTTCACTCATTCATTCATCGATATTAGTGCACGAATAACTATTGAGAACATACCACATTCACACATGTAAAGAGCTTGACCTTCACAGTTATAGTCGTGGGTTTGAGCTCTGGTCCTACTATCTACAGGAAGGAACCTCTCTGAATCTCAGTTTCCAAATTCGTAAAATAAGAATTTCACCTCTATTGTGATTGTTACTGGAATTAAATGGTACAGTACAGAGATTGCGAAGGTGGTATAAAAATGACAAAGTGTGATTGTCACGTTGGTTGTTATTATAATGATAATAGCACACACTTAAAAGCAACTCTTCTAAGGATTTAATGTGTTAATTCATTTTCTCCTTATAACAACCCTAAAGGGCAGGTATTGTTATTATTCTCATATTACGTATGAGGAAATTGGGGCACAGAGGGGTTAAGTCACTTGCCCCAGGTCATCCAGGGGGTAAGAAGTGGAGCTGGAAAGGACTCCAGGTGGTCTGGCTCTAGAGTTCTGGCTTTTGACCACTTTTCTGTGCTGTCCCATCATAGTAATCAAATAGCAGGCAGCACTTACTTACTGCCCACTCTGGGCCCGATGCTGTTTCAGAATATATCCCACACTATCTCAAACCCCCACAGATTGGCAGGTGCCAGCTTCTAGTTGATTCTTGATGACAGTGGTAGAAATCCATTCTGCTTAACTTAAGCAGGGAAAGGAATTTATTGGAAGGATATCAGGGAACTCACAAAGTTGATATGAAGATTGGAGAACCAGGGCCAAGAGCCCAGGGAGGCAGATGCAGCCAAGATCCAAGATAAAGGCCTCGTCTGAATGTCTGGCTCTGCTCAGGTCCTGTGCTCTGAGCTATATGGGTTTTGGGATTGGATAAAGAGAGCATTGCCCTCCTTTGGCTTCCAGAATGGGAAGAGGGGCTTCAGCTCTTTCTTAACTTGGAAATCTCCAACTTGGATATTCTGCAGCCCCAGATGACAAATGATGGAAGCCAGTTAGCCAACATGGAGGGTTGGTGCTTTGCCCCAAGTCCTGAAGCTGATAAAGAAGCTCAGTGGTAACTGGCTGAGCCCCTGTGGTCCTCCCAGACCGCAGGCTGCCTTCCTGAGGATACACATGGGTACGACATATTTCCCCCTAACGTGTCTCAATTTCATTCTTTAAAATCGAAGGGTATCTCAAAAATATTTACATCCTTTGGTGGTTTTTCTACTTCAAGTTCTTTGGCTGTGGTAATAGTAAACAAAGACTACTGTTCAGATTTATACATAAGGATGTGCATGACAACATTATTGTAGGGGATGCTGATTCTAACTTAGACATCCAGTATCAGGGGATCTTTAAGAAAGATGCCTATATGTGATGGAATATTATAAAAAGATTTATAATGACAAGAATATTAGTGAAAATAAAACAAAACAAACAAAATAGAACTGATTATAGAATTTTATCTATATTTTGGGAGGAATTCTCTCATATGCACAGGAAAAAGACTAGAAAGAAATATGCTTAACTTTCAGTAGCAATTATTTTTGATTGGAGGGTTTATGATGACTTTGTTTATCTTTCTTTTCCAATCGCATTTTCTATAATGAACGTGTATTTCTGTTACAAACAGAAAAAAAGTCAAGGAAAACAAAGTTGGGCCATCCAAGATGACAAAACTTTGTGGTGAAAATGGCACCAGTATACTCCACTGGGGTAGCATTGATTGGTACTGTTCTTTTTGGGGAGAGGAAATAATCACTGTAATAGATAAGTGTTCTAATGAGATGTATGCCCTTTGATTTCAAATACTGACTTCTGGGAATTTCTCTTTTATCCTGGGGGTGTCATTCATTAGAAGCCAAGAGCTAAGTGCAATGAAGATGCTTATTATAGCGTTATCTCTAATAACAAACACTGTATAAAAGCTTGATGTCCAACAATTGGTGACTAGTTTTGTAAATTATGGTGCATCAACGCGAATGGGTATTATGGCACCATTAAAATGATAATTACGAAGACTGTAGCAACACGAAATACACTTATGATAGGATGCCAGTGCTCAGTGCAGAATATCAAGTCTGCACCCATTTCACATATGTCAGTGCCCAGAGCCAAGGGTAGATGCTCAAAACATGAAAAGGAAAATAATTATTGTGGTGGTGTGAATGGGATTCAGGGAGATTATTATTAGCTTGCTTTCTTAAAACTTCATTTAAATATTGTTGATACTTCATCTTCTTGCTGAAACTGGCATTTCACTGGACTAAGCCCTTTTGGATATTGGTTTAAAGCAGGGAGAGTGCTGGGTGGGCTCTCCAAAATTAGAATAATTGAGGAAGGGGCTGCAGAGGAGCTGAGTATGCTTTGGATGAAGCTCTATAATCCTTTGTGATCCTGGGTTTCAGGTTTACTTCTGCAAAATAGGGGAAGGGTGAGACTTCATCCCTGGGAATCTCCCAGCTCTTCTATTTTCCAAATCTCAGATATTTATGGAAGTTAATGGTCAGGTGCTTTGCTATGCACTTTGCTAATGTGCACTCTTTGGGGCTGGTCCTATCACTGACATCATTTTTTTTTTTTTTTAATGATAAATTTAATGAAAGAAGTATGACACTTGTACAATGAAAACTACAAAACATTGTTGAAAATAAAAAGAAGATCTAAAAATGGAAAGATATCCTATATATATACTGGTGACATCATTTTAAGGTCATGGAAACTCAGATTCAGAACAGTGAAATGGTTTCTGCAAGATGAATAGCCAGCAAGTGGTGAAGCCAAAGACTTGTATTTCTCACATTTCATTTTCCTGGCCCAGCATCACTTTCGCCTGTGAGGTCATCGTGCTCTGGACCTCATTCACTCCTTCCTCATTCACTGTGACTCTGGAGATTTTTAGACCCAGATGATTTGTCCCAGTTGCCCTTTGACCTCACAGAGCCTACAGGTTCACCAGTCAGTCATATTCATCGCCTGGGGATGATAGGGAGAAAGTACAGGAGATTTGCATTTGTGTTGTGGGGTTTAAAAAGGTGGATTAGGAAACCATTGATTCCTTATTTCTTCATGATGTGCATATTTTTTGCTAAAAGTGGGAGAGTCAGGGAAATTAGCTCTGATTCAACAAGGGTACATTCAGTTTCTGACCGATCTAATTTCTGATAACTGCTAAACAACCACATATATCCTAAGGATATACTCTGTGCTATAGATGAGAGAGTTGGGGTCTCCGCCTTCAAGGGTCTCAGTGATGTGTCCTAGTGCATATTCAGATTGGGGGAGAGGCTAGGAAGATCTGATGCAGAGAAATCCAAACACACAATATTCAGTACTTCCCAGCATACCTAAAATTGTCTGTGAGGTTTATGGAATGAAATAATTTTCATAAAGAAAAAAGAAAAGAGAAAGGCAGAATGGGAGTTTAGGGATTACATGGTACTGAAGCACATTCCCCTCGGCAATCAGAGTGCCGCAGCTTTCCTGAGTAATCACCCGCGTGGAGGAGAGGCACTCACTGCCGGTGGGAACAGCCCTGGATCAGAGGGGCTGGTTCTGGTCCCAGGGCTGCCTCCTACTGCATGACCTTCAGCAGGATACAGAGGCCCGGAGTCCTTGGCTGGGTGGGGTCTTTAAGGGTAACCAGTTCAACCCCATCCCATTCTGAGCCTGGAAATCCTTTTACCCCATTAGATGAGAGAGACAATGAAAGGACAGCTAATGTGGTAGCCAATCCTGTTTGAGGGCCTACTATGTGGCCCCCAATCAGCCTGCATTCAAGCATCATGGCAGTACCATAAGGTTATTAATCAGATCTTAGAATCTTATTGCAGTGCCCAAGAATCTGAGACCCAAAGGAGAGAAAGAGAGAGAGAAACAGACAGACAGACAGACAGACAGACAAATACACACACACACACAGAGCGCTGTTTACTCTGGGGCAGGTTCTGGGTCCACCTAAAAGTTCTGTGGCATAAATAAAAAGAGAGAAGAAGGTCACAGAAAGCAAGATTTCTGGGCTTCCTCCCATGCAAGCAAAGAGCCCTGGGCCAGATGACTGGCAGACGAGAGACTATGTTCACACGTGTGGCCTCTAGTGCACAACGGCCCTTCCCATCAAGAAGCCCGGCCCAGCACAAGTCCTGACACTAGACTTACACTCCATGTACAATCTTTTGGAGGAAGGGGTCAGGGAAGATTGTGGTGGTGGTTGCGGTCAGTGTCAGGAAGGAAGTGTTTTGAAACCTCCCATGGAAATCTCATTTCTGGATAAAGTAAGGAATTAACAGCATCTCCTCTAGGTGTTGCAATGAGACCCAAGTGAGCTAAAGCACAGAGAGTGTTTCTGTAAGCTGGGAAGTGCTGTGTTTGTGAACGGGGTGGCTAATAGTCTCTTGGCCATGGCTACATCGTAAGCTGTGTGCCCCAAGCAAGTTTCCCAGCACAGGGGAGTCACCTCCGGGGCTTGTTTGCTCCTCTGCCACGTGTCACGGGAACAGGAGAAGCACTGCTGAGTTTGTTGGTCCACAAACAGGCCAGCTGCGCTCCCAGCTCTGGGCCGTGCATCTGCTGGTCCGTCCACCTGGACTGCTTTTCCTCCAGGCCTCTTCTCCCCATCCTGCTCTTCCTTTCCCTACAGACCGGGGCAGAGGCCATGGGTGCCCTGCGCAGGTCCTCCAGTACCGGGAGTGTTGGCTGCGAATGGTCCCAGCTGCCTTTCTCCAGAGAGATGCTGTTGGCTGAGGGAAGCCACCTCGGCCAGTAGGTTAGGTCCCCCACCCCCCTGCTCACCCCTTATTCGGTCAAAGCTGGACTTCAGCTGAATCCACATCCTAATCCTTTCTCAACACCTGAGTCCCAGTCTCTGCTCCTAGGGAACGAAGTTCAGACACAGCTCCAGGGAGAACCCACCTGCTGTCTCGCATCCTGTGTAGACTCTGTGCCAGGTCTTGGGGACTGATGCCTGAGATGTGCTCTGTGCCTTCAAGAAGCTTCCAGAGACCTGGGTTTCAATCTCGGGTTTGTCCCTAATCAGCTGCCTGACCTCAGATAAGGCCCTCCCTTCTCTGGGGCCCTGTCTTCCCATTCCTAAATCAAGGGCATCGGGCTGTGGGGTGATCGCTAAAGCTCTCGGCTGGCTTCTTGTCTCAAGGACTGAGGCTTCCTTTCAGACAGGCTGTCTGATTTTCACAGCATCAATATTTCTCTAATCATCACCTCCCTTCATTTTCTCTGGGGACTGAAATGAAAGCTAACTGGTTTTACTAGATATAATTTCAACATGGCCACAGTCAATACATTTGGATCAAACCAGGGTGGGGAAGAGGGCGGGAGGCCCCCCACCACATATCCGCTGCGGGCGAGACCAGGGAGCATCCCATGGCGTCCTGATACCCACCACTGCGCCTCCTACTCAAATGCCCTGAGCTCCAGATGCCTGCGACCAGCGCCCGACCGCATCCTGCCTCCTGCTCCCAGCACGTGCTAATGAATGCATCGATTTCCCTATTCTGGACCACAACAGTTATTTCAGAGATACATGCCTCCTGGTTGTGGTTATTACATCTGCCTCAAGTTGGACAGCTGGGGATGGGTGGGTGGGTGGGCAGGGTGGTCTGGGTAAGAGCTGAGTGAGGAGAAACCCAGAACAGATTTCAATGTAGTTTTCAACAGGCTGCAGGACCTCGGGCCAGCCACTTGCTCTCCGGGCCTCAGTTTCCCATCTGTGATATGAAAGTGTTGTGACAGGTCTGAGGTTGAAAAAAAAATCCTTTTAAAGCGGTAGCATGTTTTGGTTACAGGAAATGTCAGGTATGAAACCATGTGTAAAACAGATGCAAAGAAGTGGCTCTGTTTGGGATGGGGGTGGGGTGGGGGCCTCCCACTCGACCTCCTCCCTGCTCCGTGTGGAGACCTGGGTACCTCCAGGGAGCGCTAAGGCTCTGAGGGGCATAGTTTGGAAACTGTCAGGCTAGATGGAGGCAACTAGGATACTCAGTAACAGATGGGGGCTGGGGGTGGGGGACAGAAGTGGCAAAAAGAAGGGAGGGATGTTCTTGGCCAGACAGGTAACTCAGTTGCCCCTAAGGAAGTGGCCCATGTGACCACTCTTCACTGAGCACTAACTCCCCGATGCCTGAATACCTCTGCCTTTTATCCGGAACCCTCCACTCTAGTCAAGTCACAAGAGAGACGCAACCTGGACCCCACAGGTAGTTAAGTGCATTGACTCTTGGGTCAGTCAGATCTGGGTTTGAATCCCAACTCACACACCTTCTAGCTGTGTGAACTTGGACAAGCTTCTTCATTTCTCTGAGCCTCAGTCTCCTCATCTGTGAAATGGCGATAATGACACCAAACTAATGTTAGTTTCCCACAAGCACTGTGCGGTTTTCCGATTCTGTTTTAATCCTTAAAAACGGTAAGAACAGAATGCGAAGCTTCTATGGGCCACTGACTACATGTCAGTTTCTGTGCTTAATTTTAATGCTTGCGCCTTGTCTTCACAATTTCCTGGCAAGAGCAGGGTCAGCATGTTTACCTTCCAGGTGACACTCAGAGAGGAGAAGCTAAAAACTGTTGTAGGATTGGAACCTGGGTTTGTTTGGCTTCAAAGACTATGCTCTTGCTTCTACAGCAAGATCTGAAACTCTCCCAACCACCCTTGTCTGCTGTGGCTGGGAAGTGATGTATCACTGACTTGTTCTTTGTGAAAAAATGAGGTCCAGATCCTCGGCCTGGGAAAAGAAGTTTCAGGGTCATCATATGCATCTGTATCACATTGCTGTGAAATTCCTGCAGACGCAGAAGGCCGATCTCGTCCTTGCCTTTGCAGGCTGTGGCTGGTCGCTGTGGTTGATTAATTACTCCCACTCATTCAACAACGGAACCCCTTATCTGTAGCAGTTCCTGTGTTGTGTGCTGGGGATGAGGAAATCAACAAGGCACAATCCCTGCCGTCAGGGAGCTCACGGTCTAATGGAAGAAACACATAAGGGTTAGAAAATGACCTTGAGCAGTGGCAGTTGTCATGACTGAGGGGATCTGAGAGCACAGAAAAGCCTGGAAGGCTTCCTGTAGGAGGTGGATTCTCAACCTGAAACTGAAGAATGGGTACTAGTCAAAGACAGCAGAGAAAAGGAATAGGCAACATTGAGAAGCTGAGGAACCACATGTACAAAGGTGCAGAGGATGAGATGGGGAACTGCCAACAGTTCAAATGACTAGAGCGGGAGCAAAGGAGAAAGGGTGATGAGATGCCGGTGGGGAGGCAATAGTGTCCTGATCCTGGGGAGCCAGGTGGCTGCTACGTGATCTAGAGGACAGCTTCAGCCACTGAAGACTCTGTAACAGAATTCTGGAAGGATCCTTCAGGGAGCTCTATGTGGGCTGCACTGGAGCAGGGGCCCAGGGAGGAGGCTGGGGGGTGGGGTTGATCCCAGAGAGGGATGATGGCTGGACCAAGATGGTGCAGTGGAGTTAGAGGAAAGAGGTGCATTTGGTACAGTTAGGGGTTTGGATCTCTAGGACCTGGGAATTGTTGGCTGTGGGGACTGGCATGATTCCAGGGTTTTTCTGGTCTGTGTGATTGGATGGGTAGTGATGCTTTAGGCCAAGATGGGAATCCTGGAGGAGCAAGGCAGTGGGAGGGTGAATGATGGATTTGGTATGGGACATGGTGACATTGAAGAGTCAGGGGGCGATCAGGTGATGGCCGGGGAGCTCTTGGACCCATGGGCCTCAGGCTCTGGAGAGTGAGTTAGAGATGGAGATTTGGAATCATCAGCTCACATATTGAGAGAGTTTGGGATCACCCGGAAGAACAAGTGGAGAAAAAGAAGGAGGCACAAGGACTCCTAAATGGGACTTCCCTGGTAGTCCAGTGGTTAAGACTCTGAACTTCCACTGCAGGGAGCATGGGTTTGGTACCTGGTCGGGGAAGTTCTACATGCTGCGCAGAGTGGCAAAAAAAAAAAAAAAAAAAAAGAAGGAAAAAGAAAAAAAGAAAAGGAAGCCTAAACACACCTGGCTGAATTAAGTCATAAAAAGGGAAGGGTAAGAAGACCCTTTGGGAGACAGAACCCTTTTCCCGGAGCTTGTAATGTACTTCCCCAAACTGCTGCCTTTTTATAGAGCAGCACTGAAAGACCCCCTCCATCTCAGAGCACAAGCATCACGTTCTCACAATATTCTTTGAGGGCTGTTACTAAATCCATATCGCATCCAATTTCTTCATTTTACAGAGGGTAAAAAAAATATAAAGAAAATAACTGTTCATTTTGGTTACTATTTCTTTCTAACTATATTCCCTTAATGAGGCATTTGCCTGCAACACGGTCTGTTATGTATTCCGTGTTTTAGAAAAGATCTCTTGGGGAAAATAACCCAGGAAACACAATTTTTCGGCACCATCTCCTTTTATTAAGAATAATGAAAAGAAAACAAGAATCATTCTTCCAGTCAAACACACTACTGCTCCCTCTTATTGGTGTTTTTATGACAACTGCCAGGTAGTACGGGATCCACACAGTTGCCCCCAACCCAGATGTGCGCCCGTTTTACAGCCATTCTAACGATCCAGTTGCAAGTACATTAAGGTGTGTGTGTAGATAAATATATTGGATACATATATTTTTATATCGCCCATATCTGGATAAGTGTTTGGGATGGTGCAAGACCTTAAAATTACACACACACAAAATGGGCTCTTTGCCCAGAAAACCAATCATCCTTCAAAACGGGCAGAAAAAGCAAATAAGGAAATTAACCCAGCTGGGGGGAATGCAAAAGAAAAAGACTGAGGAGTGATGTTCTCAATTGGGAACTCTGCTCGGGTTTACGGATGGAGCTATGGGTTCGCCACACCCTCGCTCTGGGCGAGTTTGGCCATGTTCATGGCTGGACTGCTCCCCAAGTGCAGGAGGCTCCTGTCTGTGGCTCCAGCCTAGGCCTCCCAGCAGCACTTTGGATGTGCGGATCTAGCCGCCAACTGGACATCTTCCCTGGGGTGTTCCACAGGCACCAAAACTCAGCTGGTGTAAATCTGCACCACGTTTTTTCTGCCTCCTGTTCGCCAGTGACTTATCTCAGGCAATGGTTATCTCAGTTAATAGTTAAGGGTTCCAGGCAAGGGCCACCTCTGATTCCCTCCCCCGCTCATCCCCTTTAACCAGCGAGGTGCAAGGGCTCTGCCAGGCAGGTGCTGTGTATGTTGTGTATGTAAGGCAGGCTCCCTGCCCTCCAGGGGCTCACCACCCCACGAAGAGGCAGGATTACCCTGTGGTTAAGAGAGTAGCATCCAAAGTCAGAAACAGCCATGGTCAGGCCTCCACTCTTCCCTGGATTTGCTGCCTGATTCTGGGCGCTTAAGTGTCAGTTTCTTCACTTCTAAAATAGGGACAATAACATCAGCGCCCCTCATGGGGGCGGGTTGTCATCAGGTTTCAATGCAATAATTCGTGTAAGCCACTATCATGAGGCCTGAGCAGGGTAGGAATTTGATAAATGTGATTCCTTTTTAGCATCAGCTAGGCTGGATGACAGAGATAGCCCATCACCTCCCACATCTAGTACTCCCCCTTTTCCTGCATGGTCTTTAGTGGGGCACATGGCTTCCCAGAATCAAGGTACATTTCCCAGCCTCCTTAGTGGTTAACTGTGGTCAATGTGACTTCCGGAAAGCCTGCGTAAGAAGGTGACAGCTTCTTCACTCATTTCCTCAACCTGCTGCCTGGAATGTGGCTGTAATGGCTGGAGCAGTAGCAGCTTTCTCAGGCCATACGTTAATCAGGGTAGCTGTTATGGGTTGGGTTCCCTGGGAGCAGAAATGAAGATGGAGTTTAGTGTGTAGCAGGTTTGCTAGGGAGTGCCATTGGCATGTACACCCATGGAAAGGAGAGAGGGGAAGCAAGATTGGGCAGAGGGAGGGGTCAGTCGTGATGCAGGTGGGCCTCTATACCCTTCTATACCTTTGGTGCAATCAGTCACTGGACGTGGGCCACCCAGATGGGGCAATGGCCTTGAGTGAGCTGCTTTCTGCAGCAGAGGCAATCCTTGAAGGTGTGACCATTGAGGGCTGTGTGCTGACAGCATCCCCACAAGTTGGGCAAAAAGCCCTTCTTAGAGGAGGTGTACACTTGGGGTGTACACCTCCGTGTCCATCTCAGTAAGTCACTGCTATAAACATTTCAACATAGTAAAGCTTCTGCCTTAGAGACATGGATGGACCTAGAGACTGTCATACAGAGTGAAGTAAGTCATAAAAAGAAAAACAAATATCATATAATGTTGCTTATATGTGGAATCTAGAAAAATGATACAGATGAACTTATTTGCAAAGCAGTAGTAGAGACACAGACATAGAGAACAGACGTATGGATACGAGGGGGGACGGGAGAGTGGGATGAATTGGGAGATTGGGATTGACATATATACACTACTATGTATAAAATAGATAACTAATGAGAATGTATTGCATAGCACAGGGAACTCTATTCAGTGCTCTGTGGTGACCTAAATGGAAAGGAAATCCAAAAAAGAGGGGATATATGTATATGTATAACTGATTCACTTTGCTGTGTAGCAGATACTAACACAACATTGTAAATCAACTATACTCCAATAAAAATTAATTAAAAAAAGATAATAAAGGTTCTGCCTTGCTCATGTGACAGTGTGTCACAGATATTCTTGGTCTGGTGGTGACTCAGGGACCCAGGCTCCTTCCATCTTGTGGCTCAGACTTCTTCTAGGTCCTCAGAATCCCCTTGGTTCAATAGGAAGATGAGAAAAGAGAAGAGGAGGCTGTTGTGGGTGGTTTTGTGGTCCAGGTCTGGCAGGGACACTTCTGTCCTTTTCCTCTGGCCAGGACCTCATCAATAATCTGCACCTAACTGCAAGGGAGTTTGGGAAATGTAGTTTAGCTGTGCATTCGGGAAGATGAGGGACAGGATTTGGAGAATGCCTATCAGTCTTTGTCAGAGACTCTGATGGGAAGGACCACGCTCTGGGAAAAGCAGAGTGGTGGCCTGGAAGGAGCCTGGGTCTAGGGGACACCAATACACCCACTTTGGAAAACTTACTGTGGGCTTGGTTCGTGGGAAAGAGATATAAATGCCTACCTTTACTAAGTCTCTGTCTTGCTGTTCATGATCTAATCCTAGCTAAACAGAGAGAAAGAAAAGTGAACAATGAAGAGTGATGGGTGCTGAGACTGAGTAAATGTAAAGGAGGGATTGCTGATCCAGCCCAAAGAGTAGCGGAGGGCTTGTTGGAGCTGGAAATGCTGGACCTGAGATTTGAAGGCTGAACGTAGTTGAGCAGTTGGCAGAGCGGATGGCGAGAAGGTGCGATTCTAATCACTGACCCAGAACCAGAGCATAGATGGTATCTTGCATGAGTCTACAGGTTAAAAAAGAAAAGCTTTTTCGATGGAACCTCACGAGGCAAGAAGCTCCTAATGAGATGGGAAGGATGCCGGTTTTGCTCACCTGGCACAGAAGAGAAATGAATAAATCAACGAACTTGTTGGTGTGTGAACAATTTCTTGATCAGCCCCCTCCCCTAAGCAATTTGGCAATCCATCCTTCCCCTAGGCGCCCAGAATCTTCCCTTCCTTACCTATTTCAGCGTACATATGACGCGGCACTCTAATTACAATTTGATGCACCTGATTCTCCACTTGACTTCAAGGTCAAGGACTTTGTCCCAGTCATCCTTATGCCCTCAGCATCTAGCTCAGCCTGGCACGTGGAGTCCTAAACAAATGTTTGCTAAATGAGTGAACAGACATATTCGTCCCTTGTGTCACAAAGGGATAGAAAATCATTCTGTGGTTGAACTGAAATCCTTTTCCTTCCACCTTCCTCTAGTTCAACTCAGTTCCTCAGACATTTATGGGGTGCCTGTGATAGTGTTAAAACAGATGAGACCTCCAACTGGGTCTGGGTTAAAGACAAGCCCCCCCCCCCACCTCCCTGCCCTTTGGAGGTTCCCCAACCAGCTAGCTTCTTTCCAAACAGCCGTCCAGGGAAGAAAGACAAGATCTTGTTCACTGGGTTTCCACTGGCTCCTTATGTGAGGCCCTGAACCTGCCTGGCCCTCAGACACGGGATGCTGGACCAGGGGTGGTCCAGCCCAGGCAGAGGAAATCATCCTGTCCTCTGAAGTGCTGCTGAGTCATTGCTGCTCCTAAGCTTTTGAGTTGGAAGTTTCAGATCTGCCCTTCACCAGTGTATGACACTCTGACCCAGGGTACCACTTCCCATTCATTCATTCATTCATTCACCCATTCATTCCATTTCTTAAAGCAAGCACCAGACCAGACTTTGGTCAGTTGAGGGGGTGGTGTTCAGGGCCTTGGAGATAAGCAGCGGAGAAAAAGAGTAATAGCTGCTCCACCAACAGTGGCCCTCATTCTTGCCATGCACAATGGTTTTCTCCTGCAAGCACCTGTGATGCTCTACCTGCAGGCTGGCTCTGGCTGCTGGCACACCTGTACCCACATGTGACAGTGTTGGGGAGTCACCAAGTACATGTGTATAATTACTCCAACTTCCTCCTCCATCAAATGGGACCCCTCTGGGGCATATTCTTCACTGTCTTCCAGGGGTCCCCAGGGGGACTGAGCCCCAGTTGCCTACAGTGGTACCCTGCTCATCAGTGTACCTTCTTCTCTTTTCCCCCATATCCTCTCCCCATCCCTCCGTGGAAGCTTCCTGAGATTGCCTCCTAAACCAACTACATCCACTCAAATCATTGCTGCAAGGTTTGCTTTTGGGGGAACCCACCCCACATAAGATACAGAATACCTGTCCTCATTAAACTGGTCCTCTAGGTAACAAGACAGTGGAGCAGGTGCTGGGATTGGGGGAGCACAGGAGCCAAGAGAACACACAGTGTGGGGACAACTTTGGTCCCAGGAAGTTATTTTTTTTTTAAGCTCTTTATTGGAATATAATTGCTTTACACTGTTGTGCCAGTTTTTGCTGTACAACAAAGTAAATCAGCTGTGTTTATACATGTATTCCTATATCCCCTCCCTCCCGTGACTCCTTCCTATCTTCCCTATCCCAGCCCTATAAGTCATCCCCCATCATCACCAGGAAGTTCTTTTGCAGCAAGTGACTGTAAGCTGAATCCATAGATTTGCTCAATTTTTTTCCTTCCGGTTTCTTCTGGCTGCTGCACCCAGTGCCGCAGCAATAGATGCAAACAGCTCCCCCTAGAGTTGTGCAGCACATTCTATGGGATTCCTCCTGATTCTCTTTGGATAGAAAAGGGGGTTAGGGGAGAACTTGTGCTGTCTGAGGACCTGCTGGGTTGCAAGCGCTGGTCACGAAGGTGATTTACAGAGGCTGTCTCATCCAGTTCTTAGGTCAGTCCTTAGAGGCTGGATCGTGGTTCACATTTCAGAGATGAGGGAACAGGCTCATCTCTGGGGCCTTCTTGCCCAAGAGCACACAGCCAGGCAGGGCCACAGTTCTGCCCAGGCTGAGCCCAAAGCTCACCTGACTAACAGCCTCTGACACCAGCTCTTGTGCTGCTCTTGGCATAGGTGCTTGAAGATAACCTCGAGGGAAGGAATTATTCTGACTTTACTGATAAGGCAACTACAGCAGCTCAGAGAGCAGCAGTGCTGGGTGAGCTGGGCCCTGAACCAGCTCCCCGCCTGATTCCGGGTCCTCTGCCCTCTCCTCTCCATCAGGCTGTGAGTCAGATGGAAGGCCCAGAAGACCGCCCACCAAGCACAGCACCCCACCGAGCTGGGGAGGCTCCGGGGCGTGAATGATGCAGCAGTGTAGTTTCATGGTCAGAGCACAGCCCTGGACTTGGACTTCCTATATTCACATCTTAGCTCCTAAATTGACAGTATGCTTTGGACAAGACGTTTACCTGCTCTGTGCCTCAGTTGCCTCATCCATGAAATGGGGATAATAATAGAAGCTACCTCATGGGTTTGTTGTGAAGATTAAATAAGAAAATGTAAAGAAACGTGCCCAATGGAGTGTCCGAAAACTTATATAATCAGTAAAGCCCTATGGCTTCAATTTGCTTAGTATTTGGGAGGAACAGACACTGAGACGGGATAGTTACATGATTCCATTTCACCCTCATGAGTCGGTGAGGTTGGCATTATTAATCCCCTGTTTTGCAGAGAGGAAGCCCGAAGCACAGAAACGTTAAGTAACTTGGTTATAGTTGCACAGCTGGGGGCAGAGCTGAGTAGCCTGACTCATAAACTGGATCTCCTCTTCCATAGCACATCCTCCTCCTTGGTCCTGCATGGTCTGCAGCTGCCACTTGAAGTCTGATTCAATGAACCCCAGGCTTGTCTTTGTCCTGTATGTCAGCGCCTGACCCAGCATCCTCGAGGCATCTGAGGACAGCTAGGCGATTTTTCTAAGTAGCACCCCCGGCTCCTGTAGCAGATTGCTTCTCTCGTCTCAACCTGGGCTGCCGGCAGGACTGGCCAGAGCCAGAATCGTGCTGTCTCCATCCCAAGTCCCAGACTGCACAATCTGGTCCTCATTTCCACTGCTGCCCATCTGCAGGGACCCCTCCAAAGTGTTTCCGTCGGGGAACTCATCCCACCCACACCCCAGACCCATCTTCCCATTTGGCCAGCGCTTCGTAACGTACCCATCTTTTAAACTCTGGGCCCTGCTGTAATATTAAGGCAGTAATTTATACACTTGGCTCCTGAGCTCCCGGCTGTTTCAGAGGCATTGATCACCCCGGAGCACTCATACATGATTCAGGCTTACTCCTCCAACTCCTCTGCCAGCTATTGATTCCAATGACATTATTTATCAATTACGAAAGGTTTATTCCTCACTCGCTCCCGCACAAAAGAATCTGTGCATTTATTTTACAGCATGATTTATTGACACGTCACCATGCATTACATGGAAAATTGAATTTTTGGAGGCTGGAGAACCTTAGGAAATTTCACAGGTTCAATTAGACAGGAGAACATCAAAGAGTTTAATGATACAAGTTTTCATCCATTTGCTGTAGCACTGGGAGAGAATGGGCCCGGGGGGCCAGGTCAGCTCGGAACCCCAAATCACTCAGGTGTGCACCTAAGGATGAAGACCTCCTGTCTGGAACCCTCCGCAGAGACTCAGCTTGGGGCTTCTAGTTATGACTCTTGAAGTCAGAATATTTCTTTAAGGTGGGTTAACCCTTTGATCCTAGAAGAATCAACCTTTCCTTGGGCAGATCTCTCCTTGACTCTTGGTAGAAGGAAGCAGGGCCATCCGTGGTGGTGAGTCAGCATAAGACAGAAACGTGACATAATGTTTAGGGCCCATTTCCGTCATCTTCCTGCCCATCAGACCCCAGCTCAGTTGCACATTCTCAGGGGAAGACGTCACATACCTTCCAAGGCGGATTGGGCCCCAACTACAGGCTCTCGTGACACTTTCCACCGTCCGTAGGTATATTGCTGTGATTATTTGATTAACGTCAACTCTCCCTTAGACGGGGGCTCCTCAAGGGCAGATCATGGGGCTGTTTGTTGTCAGTTTGGCAGGACTACCATTCCCATCCACAGCCGGAGACTTTGTTTCCCAGAATCCCTTTCTCTGCAGGGCTGGGGCTAGAGTTTGCCAGTGAGAGGAGCTTGCAAGAGCTTTGGGTGGCAAAGTAAAGCAAAAGTCGCTGTTGTCGCAGTGGTGGGAGGTGGTGGTTTCCTGCACCTCTCCCACGTGGCTTCTTAGACCTCCCCATGAAGTCTGGCTTCTCCACCTGTTCCAGCATTTGGGGCTGAAATTTTTAGTGCCCGCTCCTCTGATTCTCCAGCCTTCTATACCTCCACTCCGCCAGCTCCTCCCACACGTGTGTGAACCCAATTCCCATACTAAACCCTTTATTCCCATCATACTTATGGTGGTTCCATTCTCCTGCTGGAGCTTCAGACTGACACAGCGGCAGAAGTGTCCGCTTTGTTTTCCTTGTATTCTTTGGGGCCAAGTGTGTAGTAGATGTAATGTGTAATCAAATATGTTACATTTAATTGATGAACAAAGACTCTCCCTATTCTCTGACTGGCTAACTCCTGCTTGGTCTTTAAAGATCACCTCCTGCAAGGTTTCCTTGATTCCAAGTGTGGGTCAAGGGTATGTCCTCTGGGCTCCTACTACTGGAGCACATTTTGTGCTGGGTTATAAGCATCTATTTACTTACTGATCTGCTGCAATAGATGATGAGCTCCTTAAGGCTAAGGATAAATCTTAGTGGCCCCTGTTGCTCCAGTGTCTAGCACAGGAAGAGTGTCTAGCACAGGAAGAGTCCTCAATAGGGGTTTATGGATGGACTCCATGATTTATTTGCCTGTCCATCACTGTTGGGTGTAAGAACCGTAGGTCTCGGTTACTAGACCCTTTCACATCCATCCTCTTAGTTGACCCACACGATAAATCCCTAGGCTGGGTAGGTGGTGGCTTCTGTGTGGGGGGAAGATGTTATAGCATCAAGTGTGTTGCCCTCCTCTGAAAAGCAAAACTCTCAGGGCTGGAGGTGAGGGGTACTATCCTTGTTCAGGGAGCACTCCACAAACCAAAGCCAGACAGACTTTGGGAAAATGCATTAGAAAATCAAAAGAGGAACAATTAAAAGTTATATATTTGGATACATAATCAGGCAAATTGAGAAT
This sequence comes from Hippopotamus amphibius kiboko, assembly GCF_030028045.1. Taxonomy (NCBI): domain Eukaryota; kingdom Metazoa; phylum Chordata; class Mammalia; order Artiodactyla; family Hippopotamidae; genus Hippopotamus; species Hippopotamus amphibius. Next base: position 15,368,392 of record NC_080187.1, read on the forward strand.
TAAATAAGCAAATGGGATCTCCAATTTTAGAAAGCTAAAATTCAGCATTAAAATCGGTGTCTGAGATGTTTGAAAATGACAGATCACTTGCATCACTAGAGCTACCATTTATTTAATCAGCCCTCTATTTCCTAAAATGGGCTAGAGATTAATTTATATCCCTTTGTTACTGTGATAAAGACACACGTCACTTGCTACAGATACACTTTAAGGAACAGATTCATTCCCATAAGGCCAGCCCGGAAGCACATTTCTCTAAAGTGAATTAGATTTTCCCATTGATTTACATGATTAAATTAAAGATGTGTTCTCATGGGAAAAGTTGACCAATAAATGAAATTAAAAAATTTTTTTAGCACAAGAAAGGAGTAGGGGGAGAAGTTGCAAGACATTGTGGTTGCGGTGGTTCATTGCCTGCGTCAAGCTGGCCGGGGGCTGTGGTCCTCACCACGCCAGTTACTTCCTTTGTGACGTAGTTCTTTATAGTGCATAAGGCATTTCTTTTCAAAACTCTATAAATTGAGAGGAGTCAGCCAGAAAGGGTAGCCACCATTTATTGGGTCCTTATTCTGGGCTGGTTACTAAATGAGGCGCTTTTTAATATTTAGACGCACCTTCTGATGGAGCTCTTATTACCTTTATTCTAAAGACAGAGGCTCTGAAGTTCAGAGACATGAAGCCATTTGCCCAAGTTTCTAGAGTGGAGTCTGACCCCAAAGCCTATGCTTTACTAGCTTCGTAAGGATGGGAAGCCAAGGTAAAAATAATCCAAAGCCACAGACAAAGAAACAATTGGCTTTCTGTTTCTCTTTTGCATGGGATCTTGCCACCATACTTAAATATGGGATTATCAATTGCCTGTAAATCCCCCAAAATAAAACAAAGCGGTTGCTTTGTGGGTGCCTGGTCCAACAGGCATGATGGCTGTCTGCTTGCAAACCCCTGTTTCTGCCTTTAAGTGCTGTGGTCTTCCTGACCCTCACCAGGTGCTGGCAGTTCTCTCGTCTCTGGAGAAGCAAGGGAGCACCACAGATGGGCACAGAGAGCAGCAGGAGTCCTGGGTTTCTATCCAGGATCTGCCTCTCCCTAGCTTTGTGGTCTTAGGTAAGCGCCTTTCCCTCTCTGGGCCTCAGTTTACCATCTGTAAAATGGGAGGGCGGGGTGCTGCACTGGAGATGTTCTTGAAGGCCAGCCCCGCCCCAAATCTGATTCTTTTTATTCCTTTGAATTCTTTCTGACTGCTCTCAGCATTCACACAAAACCAAGAATTGACCGTAGGCATGGAAAGAAATTGATTGGCCATTTTGTGTATTTAACGGCTGGCATTTAAGCTGAGAGATATTTCAGGTTAAAGAATGCTGTTTGCAAACATTAAAAATAATACCATAAAAATCAAATATATGCAGCCTGTACACACACCAGCACCAAATCAAGTACACAAACAGGAGCCGGGTAGCATCATTATAAACTCCTGATTGAGAACAAAGCCTCAGCAGTTTCAAAGGCAATTTTCACACAACATTTGATTCTCTTCATGCTTTTCTTGTGATTCGAATTAGAGAGGATGATGGCTTTTTTTTTTTTTCAGTGAGATAAGCTTTTTAGGAACATGAATTTTGATGTTTAGGCTCAGATTGAAATTTCTGAATCAAATGCATCGATGGGAAATGTGAGTTTGTCTAGAAAACCCCAAAGATGGAGGCAGAGCCTGAAGTCTCATATCGTATAAAATTAGTTTATAAAATACTTTCACATACTGTGTCTCAATCAATCTTCACCAGGACCTTGTGAGGTAAAGTAATACAATCCCATTCTATAGAGAGAGAAACTGAGATTCCCGAGGAGAAGTGATTTTTTCAAGTCACTAGTAATTGGCAAAGCTGAGACTTGACTCAAAGACATCTGACTCCAAATTCAGTGTCCTTTCAAATGAAACAATATTCATTTAATAAAGTTTTATTGTGTTTACTATATTCTGGGTATTGTTCTAAGTTCTAGGTGATAGAGTTCCTGCTCTCAGTAAATTTACATATGAGTACTTCATACGAGTAACTCCATCCTTGCCAACTGATGCCAAACATGCCCCGCTATCCTCAAATTTCTTGAACCCTTGTCTAGAAAACAGAATTCGCATACTGTTCTTTGTCTTAGAGATAGCATGGTGTATGTGCTATTGGATTAGAGAGGAGTGTGATGCGTTGTGAATGAGGAGAACTTGAGGATCACATTGTGCAGGGCTTGTGAGCCCCTTTGGGATTTGGGACTTCACCTTAGATAATGAGCAGCTGTGGCCATTGCTCTGCTCTGGGAGGATCACTTTGGGCAGTGTGGTGGGTGAGCTTGGGAAGGAAGAGGGGCGAGACAGAGGCAGGGAGGCTGGAGGGATGCTATTGCAATAATCCAGGTGAGGGATGAGGAGCCCAGGCAAGGCATTCGTGATGGAGGTGGAGAGGAGAGGGAAGACTCAAGACTATCCCCAAGTTCAACTCTATGGGACTCGCTGACATACTTGATGGGAGGGGAATGAGAATCTGGGGTGACTGCCAGCTACTGGGGGTTTGAGGAGGCTCAATAAATAGCACCTTTCCTCCTTCTTAAGTTTTGAATCAACTGGGAAATAAAGCAAGAGGTAAGCAATATAGAAATGAAAACACCACTTTCATTAGTGTTAAAACTGGTGCTGGAGATTGTGGCTTGCATGTCAGGCAAGAGTGTTTCTTCATCCTGCAACCTAGGAATCAGGAAGTCCTCTGTACCGTGCAGCAATGGGAGCACCTTGTTTCTGGAGGCGGCTTGCTTCCAAGAGGAAGGAGAGAGAAGAGTCTAGGCTCCACATGCCCCTTGTACCCCAGGGGTGGAGTGAGTGATGGGTGGAGAACAGGCAGGGAGATTGCACTATGGGGCTTCCACGTCATGGTAGCAAATAACAGGAGTGGGAGAAGCTTGGATTTCCAATTTGTGTCATTTGCTTAGATGGCAAGCACGGGGTGAAGGGGACACTTGGGGAGACTTTGGGTTTATGAGGCTCTGTGTCATCCACTGAAGATGGCTGGTGAGTGGCTGCATGTGTAGGGTGCAAAGCTTGGGAGAGATTAATGTAGAAGCTGTGGATGGACTACAGTGTTTGGAGTTATGATATAAAGGAGCGTGGCTGGGCTGAGAAATGACACTGCTGAAGAAGGAGAGAAGAAGGTGGAGGGCAGAATGGGAGGGAAAGAGGATGAGAAGAGGAAAAGCCACCTGTGAAGGAGGCCAAGGAAATGTAGACAGGAGATGAACGGAATACAGGAGGGTGTGGGATCAACAAAGAAAAAAAAAAGAGTTTGAAGAAGGAGCAAGAGTAGATCGGGAGCCCTAGATCCTGAGTGATTTGAATTTGAAATCTATTTCTATCATTTTCTAGCTATGAGATCTCCAGTTCAGTGCTTAATAAATGGTAACCATGATGATGCTGATGATGGTGACAAGGATGATGAAGATTTATGGGTGTGGTTATAAAGCGTTGTAAGAAATAGGAAGATCAAGCTGGACGAGGTCCAAGAAAAGATCCATTTGGGGGAACAAGACTAATATTCAAACAATTAGATTTCTTTCCCATAACCTCACCTTTTACTTCCTTTACATACTTGTTCCAATAAGAAAGTTAAAAAAAAATCCCCAAACTAATATTACAGACATGGAGGCGGATGCATAGGTAAGGAAGTTATTAAAACCGCCTTGATTTTAATAAATTTACCACCAGGTAGCAATCTCTCAATGTCGCCTCTTTCCAATTTGCATGTGTAACTGGCATCTCGTTAAAACATCATTAAGAAGTTGAAAACCAGGAAGACATAAACAGATGCAGAGAAGAAACAGAGGGGGTTGGGGGATGAGGCTGTGGGTAGTGAAGGAGGGGGCTCCTTGCATAAAACACAAGACATGCAACTTGGTTATTCAAACCCAACCTGATTAACAAGTGAAGGGAATCAGAGTATACAGAGATACTGTTTACAAATTGGCAATTACAAGACTTTTGTGAAAGCTTCATTTTCCTGGAATGATTGGAAGTTGCAATAAGAGCTACTGTCATTTTTCCTCAGCTGGCCCATCATTTACGTATGCAGGAGAGCTTTTTTTTCAAGGGATCAACACAAGAGGTCAAGCCCCATTGTGACTGGACTTAGTTCTGGTTCCTTTTCTGTGACCAGATTAACTTTTCATTTTACTTTTTTGGTGTGTGTTTAAGTATGATTTGTTTGCTTGTTTGTTTGTTTTTACCATTATAAAAGTGATACATAGCTACCATTGAAAAAAATCTATATGGTTTAATAAAAAGAACTCAAGCTTCAGAGCTGGGCAGGTGTAAATCTGCTTCCAGTTGGCTGCTTAACTGCTGTGCGACATGGGAGCTAGTTTCCTCATCTGGAAAATGGAGAACATAGTTTGGGGAGGATGAAATGGGAGGGTGTTGATGAGATGCTGGCATATGGTACCAGGTACAGACAGTAGTGCTCAGTATATGGTAGTCAGTGGCTTACCCATTTCCTTCCTGTCTTCCTCCTTGAAATTCTTTACTGGCTTTACAAACTCTGATAAACACCAGCAAACAGAGCCTTCTATAATCTGTCCCTAATGTATCTGTTTGATACCCTTCTACATAAATATCCAAAAAGACAAGTTTTTGTGTGTGTATATTTCATTGGTCTGAGCAGGCTAACTCTACTGAAACCACCCCAACATTTGAGTGGCTTAGCACCGAATCAAAGATTATTTCTTGCTCATACCACAGTCCAAGATGGGATGAGGATGTTGCTTTGCTCCACGTAGTCATTCAGGACCCAGGCTCTGTCCATTGTGTGGCTCTGGTCTTCTTTAGGTCCATGGAGTTCTCTCCGTTCACCCTGGGAAATGAATAAGAGTGAAGACATAAATCACTCCTATTCATAGTCAGTTGGTGAGAAGTAGTCACATGGCCCCATCAAGATGCAAGGGATGCTGAGGGTTGTAGTTTGTCAGTGATTCCTGAGAAAGGAGAACATGCAGATGGGTGAGTTCTCCCAATCTCTGCTCCATGAGGAGCTGCAGCATGCAGGTTCCAGTCAAATAACCTAGAAAGGACCCTAATGGACTTGTCTTCAGTTGTGTATACACCCTCCTTGATAAGAGTTTCCTGGTACTAGGAATGACATCCCCCAATTCCAGCCATGTGACTCAAGTGAGAGAGAAAAATTCCTTTTAAGAAGGGAAAACAGTGCTGCGTAGATGAACACAGCTGCTGACCACTACCACTGAGATGTCCGGCACCCAGCTGGGGGGTCTGCAGGATGGATGTGTGATGGGTAAAGACATGATCCTCACTCTCAACACGTCCACACTGACCAAACCGTTAGGGAATGTTTCTGGCTATAATCAAGGGCCAGATGATACGGCTTATCTTACAAATGCAAATTGAATTCAAAGAAGAAAGAGATGATGGTACAGACGGAGCAGCCACAGTGTGGCTAAAAAAGGATCTTTATATAGACAGGAGACCATCCCCATGTGACCCTGAGTGAAACGATCAGCTCAAAGACCTGAGTCTCTTTCATTGTTAAAATGGCAGCTAGTTCTACCTACATCACAGCATGGCTGCAGGGCGTAGGAGAAATATTACATGTGAAAAGTTCAAAAGAAATATATTTGATCATGGTCGGTGTTCAACGAAACCTCATGGAGGAAGTAGAATGTCTGGAGATTGAGGGAATCACGGGCACAGGGCAAGTAGGCAGAGAAGAGTGTGTGTGGGGGTGCATCCCAAGCTGGGGATGGGGTGGAAATGGGGCTGCTGGGTGGGGACAATGGAAAGATTAGGCAAGTGGAAGAGACTCCTGGTATGGACCTCAGCCCACAGTGCTGGGTCTTCCCATCTCTTTTGGTTGCCCAGTCCCCCTCAAGACAAGAATTTGGAATCCAGGCCAGGTGATTCTGCCTGTGCACCGTGATTCTCCCTCTTTTCATGGGCAGGCAGCAGGGAGATTTATAAACCAGGGGCCTGGGCTGCTGCCTGCCTGGAGATTAGTGTAAATTTGACTTAATGGGTCTCTCTCTACACACATACACACACACACACACACACACACACACACACGTAAGATGCTGATCCTCAGACTCTGCAGGCTGTTGCATCCTTTGTATATAACGACTTTCATATACAAGGTTCATAATTCTCCTCCCGGGCACTGGGGCAATGTCTCGTGAACTTGGACCCTGGAAATGTGAAAGCTAATTGGGGCTGAACGACTCTACTGTATGTATCCAGCAGACAGAGAGGAGGGTTGTACGACACTGCTGCCTGTCTCAGACTTGTCCCAGTGCTTCCTGCAGATGCCTGTTTCCTTCCTCGCTGCCATCCTGGGAGGATGGGTAACATCCCCATTCACTGCAGAGGACTGCGAGGCTCAGAGCTCTAGGACAGCTGGTTTTAAAGCCCACAAATATACTTGCAGATTTTTGCAGAGTGCCTTCTACGTGTCAGGCATGCACTGTATGTTGCCTGTAACCCTCACAAAAGTGCTGCAAGGTGGGAGTTTTTATTCCAATTTTATTGATGAGGAAACTGAGCCTCAGAGAGGAAGAGATTTGCTCAAAGTCACACAGTGAATAAAAGACAAAGCTGGAATTTGAGATCAGATCTTTCCATTATTACCAACAAATACCAGAGACAGTGATCACTTTGGTTATGAATGAGACCAGCAGCTAACATTTACTGCACACATGCCCTGCGCCAGGCAGTGTGCTGAGTGCTTTTACAAACGTGACCTAATGTAATTCCCACAACTATTCCAGGAGGAAGGAACAACCACTCTTCTGTGCCTTTCACAGATGTGGAAACTGACACTCAGTCACTTGAGTTAGTACCTTGCTGGAGGTTTCCCACAGGAAAGTGGGGGCAGGCTTTGAACCCAGGCTTTCTGTCTGGCTCCTTCTTCTGTAGCCACTGCACTAAACCGCCTTGTTAAAGGTGATTGTTACATTCATGTGATTTTACATGTACTTTGTATCCCACATAACTGTTTTACAGGTAAGTGTAGGAAGATTGGTGACAACCTTTTAGCTACTCTGCTCTCAGTTCTCTATAAAAGTTACCTCCCCTGAGAGCGCACTGTAGTGGAGATGGAAGTTGAAATAGAAAGTTGTACACATAAACTTATATAGTATTAACCAATGTTACCTTAATAAATTAAAAAAACATTATCTCAGCTAATCATCACAATGACTCCAGGAAGTGGAAACTCCTGCTGTATCTATTCCATAGATGGGAAAACCAAGGCTCAGAGAAAGCAGAGTGACTTAACCCAAGCCACGGGGCCAGGGTTCAAATTCAGACAGGTCTGCCACCAGGGGTGTTCTCTCCCCTGTACATTGCTGCTTTGTGTTTTTCACCCATGTCCCTAACTTGCTTCACATTGGACACTGCAGTTTCTTACCACCTATCGACTGAACCAAAAACAGATCATTGTTTCCACCCAAGCATCTCAATGAGATGGTTACAAAGGCTTCTGGGTTACAAAGACTAAAATTATATTATCTGGCTTTAAATCCAGATAAAGAAGACTTTCCAGCAGCTAGAGTTGTCCAACAATAAGCAGATTATTGAAGAGAAAGTGAGCTCCCTGTTCCTGAAGGCACACAAGGGCTGCTTTTCAGGTGTTGCAGAGGCTAGGGAAGGGGTGATTCAAACGTCTAAGGGTTTGACTGAATCACCCCCATGTAATTGATTCCAGCTTCATCTTATTGTTTAGAGGCTCGCAATGAGTACTTCCGCTCAATGGGTGCATTTCATGTTCCAAGCTCTATGCTAAACATTTTTCTCGTTTGATTCTACTGTCAGCTGGACTTACCCTGCTCCTTAAGAACTGGACAAGATCAGATAGACCACATGCTTGTTTTATGAGTTCTGGCAAGTCCAGCGCCCTCCGCCTGGTTTCCGTGCGTGTCTGGAGCAGGGCGTGTGTGGTGGGGTGAGGGTTCACATCCTCCAGAGTTTCTGTTTACACTGAATTAGGTCCCTTTTGGATGGGCTTTCTGTCTGCACCTATTCCTGTTCCAAAATATAGATCTTAGATCCACCACTCGATTTCCAGAAAAATTCGCTCTTAGGCATGGGGTGCAACGGTGTGCAGCCACAGAGCTGGCTTCTGCTATAGCAATGCACACAGCAAGAGATACTTGTGGTTCCCATTTTTAAAACTTGTGACTGCCCTGCTCTTGGGCACTTCCCACTGGCCCTTCCACCTTATGGAGTGTCTGCTGAAGCTCTCTAGCTCCTTTCTTCCCGTCTCTTTCCCCCTTTCCCTACCAAACAAGCAGACAATTGACCACCCAAATCACATGCTAAACTGATCAGCCAGCCAGTCAGCCAGCCAGCCAGCCAACCAGTTAACCAACTAACCAATCAAATGCCTATCATTTTCAAAAAAAGAACCATCACATGACATGCCAGGTCAAACTCCAAAATAAACAATAGGAAGGAAGGAAGGATGGAAGGAAGGAGGGAGGGAGGGAGGAAGGGGGAGAAAACAGAGGAAAAGCAGTTTCTCCTTTACTCTAGAGAGACATTCCATGCTCCTTTGGCCTTGAACTCCAGGCCTGCCTTCTGGTCACATCATACCTAAATAGCTCATCAAGCTTTTTTCGAACATTCGCATTCACACTTACTGGGAACCCTCTGTCGAGCACTGTCAGGCACGTCAGTTTTTCAAACCTACACCATCTCCTTTAACCCTGATGATGCCCCTGTACGTAAGCGCGACTAGGATCCTCATTTTCTGAATAAGAAAACTGAAGCCGGGAGAGGGGAAGCTTATCCAAGTTTGCATGGCTGTTGAGGGGCAGAACCAGCAGGGGACCGAGGTTGGTTGACTCATAAATCAGAAAGACCGCAGCCGCCGGGGCCCCCTGAAATCTGGCGCCAGTTTTTAAGGTGGCATTTTAAAACCTCCACCAAGCCTGTGTTGTCTCGTTTTCTCTTTAGGGCAGCCCTGCACGTAGGTATGTTTATCCCCATTTCATAGTCTCACAAAACCGGGACTCAGAGAAGTGGCTTGCCCAGGGTCCCAGCCCCCAGGATGTGGTATAACTTGGGGTTTGAATCCAGATCTCCTTGACTCTAAAATCCTGCTCTTAACCTCTCTGTGCTGTGCCTGCCTCCCGGAAACAGAGATTAATGCAGAGATCCAGAGGGGCTGGCTTTGAGGGGATGGGGTGAAGGGGTGGGAATCAGCCGTGGAAATGGATACTCAAGTGATAAATTCTACCACAGGACTTTTTGGCCTGCAAGCATCTCAAGGAGGCGTGGCTAGCTCTGTTGCCCTCGGGAAGCCTCCCAGAGGAGGTGACCCTGGAGCGAGGTTCAGTAGAGTGACTGGAAGTTCACCACAGGGACACCTCTAAGGAGGAAAGGCCATTCCAGGCAGAGCAGCTCCCCCAGGGGATGACACAGCCTCATGAAATAGTCACTTTGGAAGGATGGCTGCGCAGGAGGAGAAGGGAGTGGCATAAAGGAGGCCAAAGAGGTCATCAGGGACCCATTGTGAAAGGCTTTGAATGCTTGGACGAGGGTTTAAACGTGCCCTTGAGGGTGATGGGGAGCCACGGGAGGCTTCTAAGCAGGGGAGTGACCTGTGCGCTTTAAGCAGGGCTCCAGGGTTGCCGTGAGCACTACACACGTGCTTGGTGCCTTGCCTCTCTGCCACATTCATCTTCTTTTCAGAATCGGGAACTGGAGGTTTAATGAACTCATTACTCATTCCGCTGTCAGGTGAGTCCAATTGTAGCGGGAGGTCGAGCGGAGGGCTCGGTCCTGCTGGGGCTGCGTGGCTGCTATCTCATCAGCAGCCACTCGAGTGCCCTGTCCCTGGCAGAAGCTCACCCAACCTGTTCCACTGCTGCCGTCCCCTCCTGCCTCCTCCCAGTCCCACGCTCTGTTGCCTCCAGAACTCGACAACATCCATTTCAATGGGCACGATCAGAATTGTGCCTTCCTGCAACTTGCTGCCATCTGTCTCTCCCCACGCCCTTGTCTTGGTTGGTGCCTCTGTGTCTCTGTCTCACTGCTGGGCTGTGGAATGCTTCTGTGTGTGCCCTGGATGGGCAGCCTGTCTGTCTGTCTTTCCTCCTGGCACCCCTACCCCCGGCTCAGGTCTGCCCATCCATCTTCGCTTCCCTCTTCCTTCCTGCCCCTCTCCACCTTCAGACTTCCTACCTGGCCCACTCTTCCTTTTCTTGAACTTGTCTGAATATCTGTTTGCCTTTCTCTTCTCATCTCAGTCCCTCTGATTGTTCATCTATCTCCCTCTCTTCCCCTCTGCCTTTCCCCAGGAATTCTCCAGAAACACATTTTCTAAAGTCTATTCAATACAAGGGCGCAGTGTCTTGCAAATTCCTAACCATTCTGATTGGACCCAAGTAATTTGTGGAAGGGGCTTTGGGGTGGAAGGGGACCCATCTGGTAGAAACAGGGATGAGGCCGTTGGAGGCCCAAGCATGGCACACCTAGGGACCCCCTCTTCTTCCTCCAATCCTGAGCTGCGTGGCTCTTTCTTAGGCAGGAACTGCAAAGCCAACCTCATGCTGTAAGCTAGCTGGAGGGCAGGAAACATCCTCCATATCATGGAATCATGAACTTTTATGGGTGAAAGGACCCTTTGAGATTCAACTGTTACCATCTTTTTTTTTTCTCCCACATGAGGAGGACGTGGCTCAGAAAGCAAAGCTTGGGTGACTGGCGAAGGTCACTCAGGGAGAGTTAGATTAGACCCCAGGCCTGGTAAATAACCTATGGAAGAGGCCTCTTTTTAAAACCCAGGGAAGTACAGGACATGGCCTCAAGCCACACAGTGTAGGTGGTGGTCTTCTGTGTCCTCATGGAGGCCAACTTCATGCATGCCTCTATAGTGACCAGATGAAACTTGTTATTTCTGGCAAAGATGCCTAGTTGCTGATCAGAATGTGTATTCCTCCTCCTTTGTGTAGGGCTGTTCCTTTGGAGATGGCTGCCCAGGCATGGACTACATTTCCCAGATCTCCTTGCATCTACGTGGGAACATGTGACTAGTTCTTGCCCCCAGATTGTGAGTGGAAGCCACGTGTGCCCTTCTGGGTGAAGGTGTTTAAGAAGAGGATGTGCCTTCTCCACACACTTGCTTTCCCCTTCCATGAGCCAGAGGCAGAGGACCCTGAGGACTGAGGGGATGGGAGAACCACAAGATGGAAGGAGTCTGGGTCAGTGAATCAGAGAGACACCAGTCAACCAGCAACACCAGCACTAGACTGTTACATTGGTAAGAAAGGGCTTATTTGTTATAGCAGCTGGCACTACCCTAAAAAATGCAGTCCATAGATTACTTACATGGACTCATCAAATCTGCGTGTAAAAGTACTGTCATTCTCATTCCTGTTCCATTGGTGAAGAAGCTCTATCCTGGAATTTCCTGAGTTGCCCAAGAACTGTGCTCTCTTGTTTGTCTCTCTCACCTATCTTCCCCTTGCTCATTATTTTCCCTAACTGTTGGTCTTTTTCATTGGTTCCTCAACCCAGCAGGCATGTTCCCACCTAAAGCCATCCATATCGACTATGCTCTCTTCTTAGACTGCTCCAACCCCAGATCTTCTAAGTTTGTCTTTTTCTTGTTTGTTGAATCTTATTACAAACACCTGTTCCTTAGTGAGGTCTTCTCTGACTCGGTCATGAGCAGTTGACCCCAATTCTCCAGAACCCATCATTCCACCCTTGTCACATCGTCATGGTTTACTTCTCCCATAGCCCTGGTCACTATCTAAAAATTATCTGACTGTTTATAAACATCTATCTGCTTATTCTGTTGTTGTCACAGCCTACTTCCCTTTAGTTTCTCCTCCATTTTAGAAAAAAGAAATTCGGCAACGGCAGTATAATTTCTAAAACCATTAAATGGTCGTCCCAAGATTTGAACCCAGGTCCCCCTGATTCTACAACCTGTGTTCTTTCCATAATACCACATTGTCCTTCTGACAAAGTAAAATTGGTGGGTTACACTTATTTTATCAGGATGCAACTTTAATCATAGATCCCAAGGCAGGGTGGTGTAGGGGGAACAGCATCAATTCTTGGGTTAGCAAGCCTGGGCTTAGGTCCTCGCATTGATGTTTTCCATGATGTAGCATCTCTGAATGCCTATCCCAGCAAATGGAATTAGTATCCTTACCTCAAAGAGTTAACATGAGGATAGAGTAAGTAATGTATAAAGCAGGTAACACAATGCTTGCACACAGTGGAGGTGAAGGCATCCTTAGTTTCTTTTCTAATAAAAATATCAACATTTATCCTGAGAGTTACACCTTCATCTCAGACCAGGGAATTTATCAGTGGAAAGAGAAAAAAATTGGGATGAAAACATGAAAGATTTTGCAAAGCACCGGATTCATCCCTAACTTCTCTCCCGGACTTTGTTGAGAAGCTAAGTTTCAATCCAAGTCAGAGCTCCCAGACCTCATCACAGTTACTGTGCTGAAAGCAAACAGACTTTGGGATTTTAAATTTTTTCTCATTTCCCCCCCTACAAAGCACAAATGTCATGGACAAGGGGCAAACTCATTACAGCTGGGTTTCTATCTGCCTGGTCCAGATGCATGTGCTAAAACGGGAGGCCAGTTCCAATGGCCAACATCCGGGACTGTGTGCGCCGTGACTAATGTATGTAAAACACACACAGGGCTCCTCTCTCCAGCATCTGGACCCAAAAGCAAAAGTTTGCCAAAGAGAAATTCTAGACAAACTCTCCAAAGTCTTCATAGCTTTTGAAGTTTCGAGGCAGTGAGTCTAGCTTAAAGAAAAGAAGCCCTTGATTGGGACTAAGGATTATGCTATTTTTATGGATATTACTCTACTGATGGTATTCATGAATCCCTGACTATAAAGTTCACTTTTTTCTTATTAGTCAGGAGAGACTAGGCTGTGCTCTGATAACAAATAACCCCAGATTCTCAGAGGTTTGAATAACAAGGGTATATTCCTTGTTCATGCTGCATGTTCTTGGCAGGTTGTAGGGGTGCTGTGGTCACAGAGTCCAAGGCCAATGGAAGAGTCGTCATTGAGAACTTGGCCAGTTGCTGGACCAGACAGAAAAGAGATCTCGGAAGGGTGTCACGCTCGTCATTAACTGCTCAGCTCAGGGGTGATACATGGCACTTCCTGTCCTCACCAGCCATAGGCAGTCACGTGGCCCCATCAGCCGCACGGAGGGCAGGGCGTACAATCCATCTCTGTGCCCAGAAAAGAAGAACCAAAAATATTTGTCCGCAGCACCTTATTTCTGTTCCTCACACTTCCTGGATGGATCACCAGGTCCAGGTGATCCAAACCTCTTCATTGACTAAACAAATCCCATTCCTTTGGCTCCCTGGCTCTGATTCCCTCTTCAGCTCAGGCTTCAAAATCCCTTACCTCATTTTTGCATCCACTTCCATCCTTTTCTCTTTGCCAGTCTTGCTCCTTATAATTCATCCCAGGCATCTCAGTCAGAGTAATTGCCCTGAAGTCCCAATCCATCCAGATCATTCCCTTCCAGATACAAAACTTGGGGCCATTAGTACCACCTTTCCTGCAACCCAGCCAAGATTTATAGAGAGGAAGATAAAGGATATTGTGTTTGTTTGTTTCTAGAAAAGGCTTTCAGGATCCTTCTGAAGCTGTGATTCTAGGATTCTATTATTATTCTCATCCTTGAAGCTGCAGACATACACCTCCTGCAGGGAGTCCAACCCAGGCACTTAATTAGCAAAGACAATTAAACTCCAAGGAATCAGGATCCACAGTTGCTGAGCAACTTCTTGTGTGACCCGCTACTCAGGTAGTGGGAGGCGTGGAGGTGTCTGGGTCTCAGTGCTGGAGCACTTGGTCTCCCTTCGCGACTCAGCACACCACCCTCAGCTTGCCTGGCTGTCTGATCCCCAGGGACATCTCCTCCTGCACGTCCCACCTACTCTCCCTCAGGGAGAGCTGTATTCTCTCCCAACAGCTAAACACCAAGAGACAAAATCACCAACTCAGACCAACCAAAAAAATTACAACCCTCCCTCCCACAGCACGTCTGTCTGATTGACCATGCACATTCATCAACATCAGTTCATTGCATTATTTTAACAACAATGTGAGGTGATGAAATTATCACCCATCTTGACAGATGTGGAAACTGAGGCTCTGGGGGGTGGGGGTCAGGTCACTGACCAGTAAGTGATGCAGTTGGGGCTGGGGCTGGAATCCAAGACCTGATTCCACACCCTGGGACTTTCTGCTCCACCCCCCGGGGTTCGGAGATGCTGCCTTGCATACTGCACAGAGCAGGATGTTTGGAAGTCCACGGCCGACTCAGTTTCCCCAAGTCTTGCTGACATGGCCTGGAGCTGCGGCCAGGCTGGGAACCACATGCCCTGAGGCAATCAGGCTGGTTCCTTGTCTGCTCCCATCAGCGACAACGGGCCAATTAAGGCAATTACTGCTGGTTTATATAACAGGACATAGGGATCACAGTGCTCAACTCTTTGAAAATCGCCTATAAAAGCGCTAATAATGCATTAATGTATTAATCCCCTTAATCCTGTCAAATTAGCACAGACTCACTCCTTGGAGCTGACAGTGGATCTCTGCTGTCCCTGGGAGGTGCTGGGTGCTCCTCTCCCATCTCCCTTTTTCCTGGAACACGCCTCGGAAATGCAGGGGTGGGGTGGCCGTAGAGGACTTTTGGCAGGGGACTTTCACCAGGGAGGGGAGGAAGGAGACGCTGGGACAAAGTGAGAGAGTAATATTGACATTTATACAGTACCAAATGTAAAATAGATGGCTAGTGGGAAGCTGCTGCATAACACAGGGAGATCAACTTCATGATGGCTGATGACCTACAGGGGTGGGATAGGGAGGGTGGGAGGGAGGCTCAAGAGGGAGGGGATATGGGATTACATGTATACATAGGCTGATTCACTTTGTTGTACAGCGGAAACTGGCACAACAGTGAAAAGCAATTATATTCCAATAAAGATCTGGAGAAAAAAATAAAAAATAAAGACAGATGATGCCATGCTAATAAGAGATTCTTTCTTGGATCTTTCTCAGCAAGGAGAGGGTGACCAGCAGAGTCAGCTGTGCCCTAGCTGCTGCCCCTGTCACTCGCTCTGTGTTCTTTGGCTATTGTTTAAACTTCTCTGACTGCAGAGTTGTTAGGAAGATTCCACAGCTGCAGGCAAATGCCTGATGCAGAGAAGGCATTTGATAAATCTCCAGTGCCTTTTCCATCTGTAAAATGGGGATAAGAATTCCCTTCATGAGGATTAAATGAGACCACATACATTCGTTTCCTGGTACACAGTAGGGCTGACATCAGTTCTTTCCATCCTCACTATTGTTTGTTTAATGAAAATGCTGCTTGAATTTCAAGACAGCTTAGGAACAAGGACCATGGGGCTGAACCAGTTGATCAGACATTTTATTTCTTCTGAAGCAAATTACACATCTTTTCACTGAGCCCCACGCTCTGGGGTGGAGAGAATTTCTATCGAGGGTCAACTTGCAGAGGGGACCCCTGTCCTTCCTTCCCTGGACATGTTAGAATGGGTGGGGTGGGGGGCTTACATGGGCCCTGAATCCCTACACATGGGGAAGGGGCTTTTTTCTGATGGCCTCTAAGCTGAGGGAGCAAGCTTTGATGTCAGGATTCCAGGGATCTGGTTGGATCTGGTCTTGCTGTCTGGTGGGCCCTTGGGCTCCCAGGGGGCTACTCCAGGGCCCTTTGGTGACCTCTCCATGGATGGTGGGCTATATCTCAGAGACCCCAGCTGGAACCCTGAGGCCTCAGGCAGTCCTTAGCCCCCTCCATGGGCACCCCACAGCCCCCGCCGTTGGAGGCCTGGTATTGCCAGTGGTGTCAGGGCTCTGCCACACTTTGGAGTTGGATTTTGGGAGGGAAGAATCCACGCTCCCTTTCCTGTCCCTGTTCAGTTCTGGGATGCTCTCTCTCTTCCAGGGACTGCTACTTCTGTTTCCTCCATCCCCAGCAAGGGGTAGGGTTGGTGTGGGGGGAGGAGTGAGGGTTATTACCTTCCGAGTGGTTTTGGTTTTGTACTCTGAGATACAGACTGTAAAAAATCTTCTCTGGCGAGGGCTTTCAGGTTCAGAATCCTCAGATTTGGCTGCTTACTGGGAAGGGGATGAGGGAAAAAAGGGCTTTCATTCCTTCTGATATCCTGGGGCAATGTGAGCGTTTGGAAATATGTCCATGAATCCATTGACACTCCTCCCTCCGACAGGTGGGGCCTAATTCCACCGCCTGTGAGTGTGGGCTGGACTTACCCAATTCTAATGAAGAGAACGTGGTAGAAGCGACGCTGTGTGACGGCGTGGTTCGTACAAAGTGTTTGGCTTCCTCCTTGCTCTCTGTGGACGACTCACTCTTGGGAAAGCCAGCTACCGTGTCATGAGGACACTCACGCAGCCCAAGAGGCCCACGTTCCCGGGAGGAACTGAGGCCTCCTGCCAGTATCCACGTGAGGTACCATTTTGGAAGCAGATCCTCCGGCCCCAGTCGAGCCTTTGGACTGACTGCAGTCCCTGCCAACATCTTAACTGTAACCTTACGAGAGGCCTCGAGCCAGCACCAACCAGCTCAGCCACCCCTGGATTCCCGATTGACAGAAACTGTGTGAGATAATCAAAATGTATGTTGCAGTTTTAAGCCGCTAAATTTTCAGGATAATTTTTGACACAACAATAAATAACAAATATAATTAACAGCGAAGACAAAACACGAATTGATACCTCAGTAAGTAGCCCTCAGAGTGTGTGTGTGCGTGCATGTGTGTTCCTAGAAAATTCTACGTTGTGTTCACTCATTCAGCATCTATTTATGAAAGCCCAAAGCCAGGCATGGGTGGTGAAGGTGGGCACATCGCAGGCCCAGTGTCTAGGAGACCCAGTCTGGAGGGTAGTTACAGTGTAGGGTGTTGACAGACAGGAGAGCCCAGGGGGCTGCAGAAGCCAAGAGAAGAGGTCTATGACCTTATCCAACTTCAAGGCCAAGGAAGGTTTCCTAGAGGTGCTGACAGCTATTTTGAGACTCCAAGGACGAGGAGGAATCAGCCAGGTGGAAAGGAGTTCGGGGAAGAGTGTACCAGGCAGAGGAACTGCAATTGCAGAGGCCCGGTGGTGAGAGAGTCTTTCACTAGCGCTAGTTGATGTGATGTGGTCAAAGCTCAGGGGGGTATGTGTGTGTGTGTGTGTGTGCTTGCACATATGTTTGCAAGGGAGAAGGATGGGCAGGGAGGATTGTGACCAAAGGTAAGCAAACCTAAGGAAGAGGAGAAAACCACTTCTTAGGTGTGTGACTCTGGACAGGTCATCTCACCTGTCTGAGCTTTGGCCTCCTGGTTTCTAAAATGGGAATTTATTCGATAATTCCTCTGACAAAGATCTAACTCTAGGCCAGGCTCTGGGACTATGATGGTGGTGACCAGAGCAGCAAACCGTGCTCTCCAGGAGCTTAGAGCCAGGTGTAGACCAAATGTGTGTAGTGTCCTTGCTCTGTGCCAGGCCTGGGTCAGCACTCAGCCCTTTGACCCACATCCTCCTGGGGCTGTGTCTTCTCCCTCTTTCATCTGCAGGGCCTCGGACAGGCCTTGGGGCGTCACTAATATGCCTGAGCATCGCATAACGGCTGTGCTTTGAGTTCCAAAGGGCCCTGTGCTCCAAGTCTGGTTATAAATCTGGGCTCTTGTGTCAACTGCCTGGGTTGAAATTTCACCTCTAGCATTTATTTGCCAGATGTGTGACCTTGAGCCAGTTGCCTATTCACTTGTCTGAGCCTCCGTTTCTTTACACAGGCTGACCTTGCAGATATTTCACTTTTGATTCCAGACCATGGCAATAAAGTGAATATTACAGTAAAGCAAGTTACACGAAATTTTTGCTTTCTCAGGATGTTTAACTATCCTGTAGTCTGTTAAGTGTGTAAAGCATTATGTCTAAAAACCTCAATGTACATACCTTGATTAAAAAAACACTTGATTATGAAAAAATGCTACCCATCACCTGAGCCCTCAGAGAGCCATAGGAGTCACACCAAAGATCACTATTCACACATCATCATAACAAATATGATAATAATGGAAAAGTTTGAAATATGGCGAGAATTACCAAAATATGACACAGAGACATGAAATGAGCAAATGCTGTTGGAAAAATGGCGCTGGTAGACCTGCTCAATGCAGGGTTGCCACAAACCTTCAATTTGTAAAACATGCACTGTCTGTGAAATTCAATAAAGCAAAGTGCGGGTGTGCCTGTATAAAAATGGGAATGTGTAATAACATCTATGTCGAAGGGTTTCTGCAAGGATTAAGTGCGATAACACAAGTTCTTAGACACTCTGCAACTACTCAGCAGGTGAATTTTTGTGAATATTTGTTAGCTGGATTACTTGATGCATATAGGATGCTGGCTACATTCAGGGACTCTGGAGCCTGAGAGCTGGGTTCAAATCCCAATTCTGTTACTTAACAGCTGTATGAACTTGGGCAAACATTTAATTTCTCTTTGCCTCTCAACCTCCTCATCTGCAAAATGGGAATACCTCAAAAGGCTGCTGTAATTGTCAAAAGAGTGAATGTACCTGAAGCGCTTAGTTCAGTGCCTGCCAATCAGCTATTGTTTTTTATGATGCTACCTTGTTCTCTGCAGTTTGCAAGGAGGGGGCATGTGCCAATAGGAGAAAAGATGTTCTCGAGGCAGCAGAACGGAGGGCTCTTTATCAACCCTCAGAGGGCAGCAGCACAAAGAAAGGAGCCCGTTGTGTCTATCCCCGTGGAGGGATCGTGGCTATGCTCCACCTACGCCCTCTCCAGGGCCACCCTTCCTGTGGTCCAGGGAACCCAGAATGCACTGCGGCACAGAGCCCATCCCGCTCCCAACAGCCTCCCCTCTGCCCAGTACCAGGGACACAGGGATGATGTGTGTACTGGGTCAGCAGCAGGACTCGGGGATGAGCTGGGGAGCATGGGCGCCTGCCATTCTCTCTCCTGCCCCCCAGCCATCAGTGGGCTGGTGATGTAGACAAACCCTGAGCTTAATTGGCAAATGGATTCTCCAGGGGTCATTTTGTTGACATGCCCCCGTGGAAGGGACTGCAGGCTGTAATGACCAGCTCTGCCTGCTAAATGTATTTACCAAAAAAATAAGGTTATTGATTCCACAGATAGTTTTTTTTCCCCTTGCCATCAGCCTATTAATGCGAGTTTTATGTAACAGGACAAATAGATCATGGTGTAAAGTCTTTCGAAAATCCCTTGTGAATGCTGTAATAATGCTTTAATGTATTAATCCCCTTAATCCTGTCAAACTTCCAAAAGAATTTCAGGACACGCTGACAGAAGAGCTCGCTCCCAGCACCGGCAGCCTTGGCTGTATGTGGCAGCTGCTGCTTTTAACCTTTTTGTGGGTGGAGAGGTGGCCGTGTCAGCAATGGATGCAGAGCTATGGGTCCACGTTGGAAAGGGTGGGAATAGATGGATGGGAGGCTGATTCTGCCTCAGGGGAAGGAAAGACAGACAAAAGAAGGAAGCAGCCTCCAGGGGCTTAAAACACAGAGCTGGATGTGGCTGAGCTGGGAGTCAATGGCACCTGGCATTTGCTGATTTCTCTGCCTCTCTCTGTCTCTGTTTCTGTCTCTCTGTGTCTCTCTCTTTCTCTGCTGGGCAGGCGCTGAGCTAAGCGCTTTGTCATCTCCACGACAGTCTTGTGAGGTGGGTGCTGTTAACTCTCCCCATGTTACAGATGCAAATATTCCCTCTTTGCAAGGACATCTAACTGGATTAGAGGACCCCTCTATTTCAGTATGACTCCATTTAAAAAAAAAATTATGTTATTGAAGTATAGTTGTTTTACAATGTTGTGTTAGTTTCTGGTGTACAGCAAAGTGATCCATTACATATTTCATACATATACGTGTATATATATTATATGTATAATGTATATACATGTATATGCATTATACATATTCTTTCTCATATTCTTTTCCATATGGTTTATTACAGGATATTGAATGTAGTTCCCTGTGCTATACAGTAGGAGCTTGTTGTTAATCTATTTTACATATAGTATTTTATATCTTCTAATCCCAAACTCCTAATTTATCCCTACCCCACCCCTATGCCCCTTTGGTGAACTTAAGTCTGTCCTCTGCATCTGTTGGTCTGTTTCTCTTTTGTAAATAAGTTCATTTGTGTCATATTTTGGATTCCACATATAAATAATATCACATGGTATTTGTCTTTCTCTTTGTGACTTACTTCACTTAGTATGATAATCTCTGGGTCCATCCATGTTGCTGCAACTGGCATGATTTCATTCTTTTTTATGGCTGAGTAATATTCCATTATATATATATACACACACATACACACACACACACACATCATATTTTCTTTATGCATGCATATATCCGTGGACGTTTAGGTTGCTTCCATGTCTTAGCTATTGTAAATAGTGCTGCTGTGAATATTGGGGTGCATGTATGTTTTTATTTTTATTTATTTATTTATTTTTTAATTTTATTTTTTTTTTGATTTTTTTTTTTTGGGGGGTACATCAGGTTCAATCATCTGTTTTTATACACATATCCCCGTATTCCCTCCCTTCCTTGAGCATGTATGTTTTTAAATTAGAGTTTTCTCTGCAGTATGACTCCATTTTAACTTGACTCAGGGCTTGTCTACACTGGCAAGGGGCAGAGGTTTGGTTCAAAGCTCCATCTGAACCAGAAGCCCAATGCCTTCTTTTATATGGGCCAGGAGTCAGCAAATATTTTCTGTACAGGGCCAGTGAGTAAATACTTTTGCCTTCATGGACCACACGGTATCTATTGCAAGCACACAACTCTGCCTTTTGGCATGAAAGCAGCCATGCAAAATATGTAAACAAATGGGCCTGGCTGTGTGCCAGTAAAACTTTATTTACAAAACCAGGCAGTGGGTTGACTATGGTCTCCAGGCTGTGGTTGGCCCATCCCTCTAACAGCAGATAATGGAGGCCAGTGGGACTCCAAAAATGTGTTTGATGGTGAATCTGAGAGTTAGGTAGATAGACTTTGCCATCTGCTCCCCTTGGGCATGACACCCTCCTCATTGCAGGGACCTTCATCTTGTGATGCCAGAGGGAAAACTGGCTGAAACTCAAATGGTGGTTGGACCCAGGTCCTGCTCTTCCTTGGGCTCTGGATGGAGGTGGGTAAGACCTGGCTTGGGCTGCTATGTCGACTAGAGTACCTGGGTAGAACCTGCCTTGCTGTGTGGCCCTGGGAAAGACTTTTCCTTCTCTGGGCTCCAATGCCCTTATTAGTGAGGGGAGGCACTTGATCTTGCTGGTGTTTACAGTTTGTCCAGGTTTGAGAGCTTACCTCTGAACAACAGCCCCCAACTTTTAATCAACTCAATCCAAGGGAGTACCTGCTAGACTCCATGCAAAGGCACAGCTCCGACAGCTGCGTCTGCCTTTGTTTCTCCAGGACGCTTTATATCAGCAACTAGGAACTGTGGGCAGCACTGAACGCTCACCGTTCCAGGATGGTTTCCTTGGACACCCAGGCTGGGAACCAGTGATGTAGCCTCCATGCCTCCCCCCCACTCACATCCAGGCACCAGGCCACAGAATCATCTCATCGCTCAGTGTCTTTGGAATCCCTCCCCACAGCTCCCAATTTTTTTCAAAGCACAGATTTGGCAACCCCTCTTTCTTTCCATCCTTCCTTCCTTTCTTCCTTTATCAGGGGCCAGGAATTGGCTGTCTGGGGTCCAACAGGAAACAAGGTGTACAGGTCACATAGGGTCTCACCATCTCCGCCATACCAGCACGAAGCAAGCAATAACAGCAGCTCATGATCAGACAGGAGTATTGGGGGTGACCCAGGCGAAGGCGTAGGCAGGGCCTCCTGGGGAAGCGATGTTGCCTCTGAGTCTTGTGGGGTGATGGTGAGGAGTTATCCAGTCGAGAAGGTAGGGGAAGAGTATTCCATCCAAAGGGAACAGCGTGTACAAAGACACAGAGGGAAAATGGAACCTTTGGACGACGGAAAGCAGCTCTGATAGGCTCCTGATGCCGACAGGATAGAAATGGAATTTCTGAGTGTGGTATTCAAGGCTCTCCAAGTTCAGGTTCCAGACTCCCCTCTGGCTCCTCCCCGATACCCATTGTGCCACAGTCATGGATTCCGTGAAGTCTCTGCTTTGTGTCATCCTCTCTCTTGCTTCTATGAAGTGCGTCCCATTCCACTTTGTGGAAGATCCATTCCAGGATCCAAAGATGGAGAGACTCGATCAATTCCTGACCTCTAGGAGCTCACAGCTTAGTTGTGGAGAGACACATCCTCTCCAAACTCCTAATGGCACAAGGTAGAAGCACCATCTTATCTGCCGAATGAGCGAATAAATGATTAGGGTATAAACCAGGAGCTGGGGAAGCCTTGAAGATGGAGTAACCTGCCACAACCTCCGTGTGGGCGAGTTGGGCCATTCCAGGTGACGGGGACAGTATGAGCTAAGCCTGGAAGTGCGAGGGCATATGGTGCGTTCAGGGAAATTAGCTGAGGCCGGAGGGTTGGCTGTGTCTGTGTGTGCATGGGATGGGCAGGAGCTGGAGGGGCAGATGGCAAGAGACACAGGGAGGAAGGGGCATCAGGCCAGCTCAGGCCCATGGAATGCCAGGCTGCAGGAGCCACGTTTATTGCCGTCAATGAGGAACGATTGAGGGAGTGATGTGGTTGGACCTCGTGCTTCGGAAAGAGTGACCTGTGGATGCGCGATGGACACAGAGGTCAAGTGGGTTGGAAATGTGCCCTAGAGCTGTGGTCCAGGCCTAGGAGACAGGTGGAAGGGGATGGGAGCAGAGATGCAGTCCTCACAAGCAGCGAATAATAAATTGACGAGGTCAACACGAACCACGGAGGATTTGGGTGCCTTGGGGGTTGTCTAGGCAGCGAATAATAAATTGACGAGGTCAACACGAACCACGGAGGATTTGGGTGCCTTGGGGGTTGTCTAGCCTGAACCTGGTGGACCAGCTGAGCCATGTGTGGCGGGAAGGAGCAGAGACATCCCCCAGCAAGAGCAGTGGTCATTACAGAGTGTGAGCCGTGTGGCAGCCTCTGTGCTTGGCATCCCACACGTGCCGGCTGACGCAGTCTTTGCAATTGCCCAGAGCTGCAGATCTTACTGTGCTCGTTTTGTGCATGGATAGCAGAGGCCCTGAGGAGTTCAGCGATGTGCCTGGGCTCTTGCAGATACTGGGTGGTGGGTCCTGGGTGGATGTCTAACCCCAGTTGAGGAGGTGGGCCACCCAGAGCCTGGAGTGTGGTGTGGGGGCACATGTAATGCTCTGCAGGGCCAGGTCTCTAACAGGACTTGAAGATTGAGGCCAAAAGAGATGAGGAGAGTGAAAGGAATGCAGGCTTCCTGTTAGAACTCAGCAGAGCCTCTCTCTGGCCTAGGCAAAAACAGAAAGCGGGCCTTCAGCTACCACCGCAGTGAGGCCCAGCAGGGCTCTGGGGACAGTAAGAGCCTCTGGCCTGGGCCCTTGAGTCCTGAGCATCCTCTGGGGACACAGGCCTCGAGAGGTTAAGGATCTTGCTTAGCATCACACGGGTAAAACATGGCAAAAAGTGTATTCAAATCCAGAGCTGTCTGATGCCTCAATCTGTTCTCCTGAGCTTTCCGCTCTGCCTGGGACCAAGGAGTCACTAAAGGAGCCTCGCCAGGCCCTTCAGTTTGGGGGAAGACCCCCAGGCAAGTCCCAGCAGCAGTGGTGAAGGGCTCCTCTGTTACAAGCGCATATGCCCAGCCCCGCCTCCAGCCCCGCCTCCAAGCTGAGGGCTCACTTTTCTATCTTCCCCTCTGCCCTGGGTCCCAGGCTCTGTCCCAGACTCCCTCCTCCACCCCTGGCCCTCCTCCCCGCACCCACGCTGCAGGCTGCTGGCCGGCCCCTGCTGGCTTCCACTCCTCCCCGCCCCCCCCCCCCCCAACACACACTTATTTCCTTTAATCTTTCGGCCAAGATCAATTTCTCCATTCCCCTAATCATTTTTTCTTATTCGCTTTTGAACTCCCTCCAATTTGTCTGCTTTGGCCTGGTGATGAGGTGCCCTCAAACGAAATGCAATATTTTGCATGCGACTTGGCCGGAGTTGTATAGATTTTCTTGCTAACTACCTCTTCAGACCCTGGGTGACATGCTTTCTTAGGGCTGCAACTCTGTTAGTGATTGGGCTCTTCTAAAGATGCTATTAAAAGTTACAAAATTGTAGATTATCCAGCCAAAGGGATCTGAGAAGCCTTTCTGTACCATCCTTGGGCACTTCCCACCCCGGTTATTTGGAGCTTTTGACTCCCCGGTACCTCCCCCCGTCCTATCCCCTTGGCCAGTGCTGCCCTCTTCACTTTCTGTTCCCCCCGAGCACGAGGCCCCCAGCTTTGCCACCTGTAAGCCTGAGCTGCCGTATCATCAGCTCTGCGAAGCCTGCCCTGGCTGCACTAGCAGGATTCACGTGCTTGTGCCCTGTGCTCTTCTGGCACGTGGTGTGGGACTCCATTGGAAGGTACACACTCTGACCCACAACCACTGAGCTGTCTGCCTCTTCGGGGAGGTTGTCAACGCCTTGGGAAGCAGGACCCATGTCAAGTTTTCTTCTTGGTCACCTAACTCTTCAAGAACATGGAGAGGCAAAGCAGCTGTTAGACTGGGTCCTGGGGATTTCCCTGTGGAATATGACCTTTCCTTCGTGCAGGCACACAGGCATGCATTTGCTGGTTGGACAGGTACCCCTACACTCTTGGAGTGCTTGCTACTTGTCAGTTGCTGTGCTAGGAGCTGGGATCCATCGGTTAGCAAAACGGACCTGGTCTCTGCCCCGGAGCTTCAGTCTAATGGGTAGACAGATATAAATCAAATATAGGTACAAATATGTAATTGAAAACTGTGGAAAGGCAAAGTAGAAGGGGGTCTGAGAGCTTATAAAGCGTAAGTTCAGATCTGACCATGGGAGGGTCAACAAAGTCTTCCTTCAAGAAGTCTCCCTAGCATTGAACTCGGAAGAGTGGGTAGATGTGAAGTGGTTGAAGAGGGTAGGGGGCAGGGGAGGGAGTATTTCAGTGAACAGGAACAGCATATGCAAGCCTCTGAAGAGGGGAAGAGCTTAGCATGTTTGCAAACCTGGAAGAATTTCAGTATTTCTGGACCTCGGAGTGGTGAGGACCAGACTGGGGAGGTGAACGGCGAGGAGTCCAAGGAGGCTGGTCTACTTTCTGTGCCTAATGGAAAACCATTGAAGGGGTTTAAGCAAAGGAGGGTACAGATGATCATACGGACATTCTGAAGAGGCCACTCTGACTGCAGCCTGGACCACAGGTGGGAGAGCAGACGTGGATATTGAGAGGTCAATTTGGAGGCTTTTGCCCCATGAGAGGTGATGATAGCTTAGACTATCACGTGGTGGTGGTGGAGACATTGAGAAATGGATACACTCAAGGAGGTGAAGTCAAGTCACCAAGTCTTGTGTGGGGCTGGATGTGGGGGATGAGGGAGAGATGTCAAGATGCCACCTAGGTTTCCAGTTTACAGGAAAGGTGGCAGTGGGACACAGTAGCTGTGTGGGTAGATTTCGGAGACAGCTCTACCACTGGGTGATCTTGGGCAAGGCACCTGTTTCTTTTATGTGAAAAATGGAACCACAATGGGTACCTACCCCGTGGGCGAGTGGATTAAAGGAGTGGGTCCAGGTTGACACTCGGAAAAGCATCGGGCACTTAGCACTTAATCATTATTATTTTTATGGTGATACTCCTCATTGAATAAGAAACACCAAAAAAGACCAGTTTTTTTGATGAAGATCATATGCTGAACTTTGAACATGTTGCAGTGCTCTGATAGCCCAGTGGAAATCTGGAGTAGGCAGCTGGAGATATGGCTCTGTTTCTCACAGAGCGGTCTGGGCTGGAGATTTAAACTTGGCAGTCTCATTTTCTTCCCATGGAGTACAAGAAGGAGCAGTTATACTAACTGTGTTTAAGGTTCAGGCTTTTGCATGTTTTTTTTTTTTTTTTTTTTTTGGCTTAGAATGTCTATTGAATGGCAACTTTGTGCTGGTCAGCAAATTATGGGTAGAGTGATGTTCGGATTTCTATTAATAATCATACTCTCCCAAAGTAAGAGGAAGCACCCAATGAGGGATGGTCCTTGACTTCTCTTATAAGAGCCTTGGGACCTTGTTCAGAAGGAGCTTGTCTTCCCCTGGTGGACATACCTTTGGTAAAGGTGGTGGTGATGTCACCATAAGGGAGCTGATCTTCAGAGCATGAAATTTCTGTGATGCCTGGTTTCATTGTGGAGTAGATACCCAACTCAACTCAATATCTTCCCACAGAATAATAAGCCAGACAACACAACATGGGTCCAGCAGAGTCAAGTAATGCTTTGAGAGGGCAAATTAATGTCATACCCCACGCCAACTACATTAGTCACGAGGAATATGCCACACAGCAACTGCCTTCTGCCTTGAGGATTTCTCTTTTGTCTTTTCTCCTTATTTTCTCTTTTTTTCCTGTCTACAGATAGATGTCTTTTCTAACAGATACTTCTCTTTTACTTTTTTGAGTGTCTGATATTGTGTGTTCAGTTTTGATTGAACTACATGAATGGAATAGGAAGTATTTATATCCATAGTCCTTAATTTCCCAGTGAGATTCAGAAGCTAATCATCAAATGATCCGTAGTTACCATGGCATGAAGTGCTATTCCTAACCCATAGCTGGCACTCAAAAATGTTAAGTGTTTTGTTTGAAGGAATGTTTTCAGCGAAGTAATCAATAGATCTAAAATTACCTATTGCCCAGTAAAGAAATTCATTACAATAACCTAGAGAGATTATTACTTAGGTTTTCCTTGAATGCCTCTGAGTGACCAAAAGCTTCCTATTCTCAAGGTTTCCCAATCCAATTTCAAATCACTCTGGTGGTTAGGAAAGTCTTTCCCTATGTCAAGCAGAACTTGTCCTATAACCTTGACTTCTTGGTTTAACCCTCTGGAGCCACACATACTTTGTCTGTCCTTTCTGCTCCCTGAAAGAGTTTCAGAAATTGGAGGTCAATAATAGTCAGGCTTTTTGTGCCTTTTTTCTTTTCAATTTTAAGAGAATATGATTATGGAATCTTGAGTCACCTTGGTCACACTTACCTGTATGAGTTGTAGTTGCAGAGAAAGGAGAGAGAGAGAGAGAGACAGAGAGAGAGAGAGAGAGAGGAAAATGCATAAAAATATGGAGAAAGTGATCAATAGATGCTAGAGTTAGTTACCAGTGATGTTCAAAGTGTGATTGATCCATCTCAAAATTGACTCCAGGCAAGAGTGTTTACAAAGAAATCAACAGATCCTTTAAATTTTATTTTTATTATAATTCTTATTGAGAGGTTGGGCTTGTAGAAAGGCAAAATCATCTTCAACTAAAATATCTGTTCTGCTAAATTCCATTCAGAGATGGAAAATATATTTCCTTTATGTTGTCTCGCCTGTTTCTCTGCCCATGGTAGATATCACCAATCCATTATGATACTCTTCTCTACTTAGCCTGGATGTGAATCTTTCTTAGCATAAAACTCCAGACAGCCATGGCTAGCGGATCTATATTACCGTATGTCTTGTTATTTATTGTTACAATAATAATGCCATACAACAGGCAGCTATAAAACTTTGGTGGCGTATAAGACTTTGTTGCTAATGTGCTGGGATGGTTGAAGTTTGGCTGATCTTGGTTGGGCTTGACTGGCACTGGCTGGGCTGTCTCACACATCCATGGTTTGTTGGAGTCTCTGCTTCCTTACCTGGGCTGGGCTGAGTCTGTTTCACTGGGGTGGCTCTGCTTGTGTGGCCTCTTATCCTTTTTGTGAAACCAGCAGGATTGCCTGTATCTGTTCTCACAAGAATGACAGAGGTCCAAGAGTGCATGGAAATACGCAAGGCTTCTTGGGGCCTTAGCTCAGAATGGGGACACTGTTACATGGACCTCATTCTAAGAAATTCACATGGCTGGACTCAGATTCAAGGGACAGAAAATAGACTTCACCTCTACAGTGAGAGGGGCTGCAAAGTCATAAGTCATGGTGTGTAGATATAGGGGATGGTGAAAAATTGGAGCTCTTAATGTCGTCTACTACAATGTGTGAGATAGATCATAATTGCTATGCTCTACACACTAATTATAAGGTTTATTTATTTGTATTAATATATCCACTCTCAAAAGGCTGTCTTCCTACCATGATTACAAAATGGGCACAGGTTACTGCCAAAATACACATTTCCTCCACTTAGTTCCTGATACCTTGGTTCACTTCATCAGGGGTCAATAAACTTTCTTTCCATAAATACAGCTGAGGCTTAATATGCATGTATCCTCAGGAGGGGGATTATGGCCATTCTCGGGTTGAACCCCTGGCTCATCACCACCATCATTGTAATCACCATTGATGCTGCTTATGGAGCACTTATTCTGCACCAGGCACCTTACATCCAGTGAATCTCATTCTGCAGGATACTCCAGGGAGGTAGATTTATGTGCAGTCATTTTGTAAATAAGGACACTTGGGTTAAAGGAAGTGCCATGACTTACCCAGGACACTCATCGCTGTAAGAGCCATCCCTGTGATAGGCTTGACCGGGGTCCATGAGGAGAGATCTTCTGACAACCCCTCCAAGGTTCTACAGCTCTATGCTCTGCTCACCTCTCAGGCCTGGAAGGGCTCCCTGTACCACTTTCTATTCCTCCATTTCTGCTCTAGGGGCTCTGCCTCCTTCTCTCCTTGAGCTTCTCTTTCTTTTCTAGTTTCCTTCCCTCAAAGCTTGGCCATCCTCTCAAACCCCCACTCTCTGATGCTCTCTCACTGTTTGTCAGTGGAGAAGAACAAAAGTGATATCCATCAGGAAGTGGCACATGGGATTTCACTGAATTGTTCCAGTCGGAGAACTTGGTCAGTGGTTCTCCATGCCTGTTGAGAGGGTTCCTTAAAGGAACTTGGACCAAACAACGTTGGAGGAGGAGCATACCCTATGGGAGTGGACTCTGGTGAGGTGGGAGAGGCAGAGGCTGCTCCTCTTTTGGGTTACCTTCTGCAAAGGGGGAGTAGGGCAAAGAAATATTGTTGGGGTCCCAATGCACCACAGGGTTTAGAGAACAGCTCTTTTGTTTTTTAACCAATATCCTCTTTTCTCCTTAGGACTTAAACATGTGCCCAGGAGGCTGGTCTGGACCAATGACAGCCATCAAGGTACATGCAGAATCACTCCCCTCTGAGAACTGGGCCTTGTTTATTGGATAATCCTGGGTCCTTCTTTCTCCAAGAAGTGTCCTCTCCCAGGAGTGTCCCCAACCCCAGTCTTCCCCTTCAATAGACCTCTCTTCAGTCCTCAAACTCACTCACTCACTCACTCACTTACTCACTCACTCAAATATAAACCCACACTGTGGTCTCAGAAAGGGCAAATATCAGAGTCAGAGGGGTGCCAAAGAGTTATCAAGGACGTTTGTGGATGGGGAAACCCACAGAGCAATGAACAGGGGCTCCTTCTGCTCTCTTCCCTGATGTGGAGGCTGGGGGAGCATCATTAAGCACAGTTTAGCACAGAGGCTGGGAAAGTTTGAACCAGAGTCTGGCCCAGGCTACCAAGGAAGGAGAAGAAGGATGTATTAGTTAGAATTGGCCGCTATGACAAACAATCCTCACATCTCAAAGGCTTAACACAAAAGCTTAGTTCTTGCTTCCATAAAGCCCACTCTGGCTCTTATTGGTCAGGTCGGCTCTCCTGAGCCCTCTCCTTCTGGCAGATGCTTAAGTTTTTTCCACCCAGTGGTTCCTTTAGGCCTTGAAGTTCTCCACCAGGTCACCTGCCAGCAGATATGGAAGAGGGACAGAGGGGAGGATGGCTTGGCAAATTTTAGAGCTGGATCTGGAAGATGTAAATGTCATTTCTGCTCATATCCTATTGAACAGAACAAGTCACACAGTCCCACCTAGAAGAAAAGAAGCTTGGAAATTGTAGTTTACT
Organism: Hippopotamus amphibius kiboko; assembly: GCF_030028045.1. Lineage (NCBI taxonomy): Eukaryota > Metazoa > Chordata > Mammalia > Artiodactyla > Hippopotamidae > Hippopotamus > Hippopotamus amphibius. The sequence goes on from NC_080187.1 coordinate 15,398,513, forward strand.
AGTGTTCTCAGGAGGAAAAGGAAAAACTGGGAGAGCATCTTGCCAGTCTCTGCCTCAGAGGGTCTGAAGCAGGATTCAGGAGCCAAACTGTCCGAGTGTACAGTAGATTGGTTAATTGAAACAAATTATACATGTGTATTTTTTACCAAGTGATTTTGTAGTATCTCCCACTGCAGTTTGCAGAATATACTTCTCCATCCAATATTTTTGGACTTGCCCACGTGATTTGCACTGGCCAATGGAATGCTGGTGGACATGATATGAATAGAGGCTTTAACTGTGCTTGCACTATTTAGGTTGGCCTCTTACTCTCCTGTAATCCACTATTGCAAAAAATATGACCTGGGTAGCCTCTGATTCCAGAATGGAGACATATGTGACATATTTGAACTCAACCCACAGGCTAGCATCAAGCACAACTGAGGTCAGAGATCCCAACTGAACACTTGGTTACCTATAATGGTTGTAAGCTGCTAGCATTTAAAAATTTTTTTTCTTTTCCTAGAAGGAGCTGCTTTTTTTTTTTAACAATTGTTTTAAATTATCTTTTTGACAACCTTTTATTTTATTTTATTTTATTTTACTTTTTTTAATTTATTGGCTGCATTTGGTCTTCGTTGCTGCACACAGGCTTTCTTTAGTTGTGGCAAGCGGGGGCTACTCTTTGTTGCCATGCGCGGGCTTCTCATTGCGGTGGCTTCCCTTGTTGCAGAGCATGGGCTCTAGGCATGTGGGCTTCAGTAGTTGTGGCACACGGGCTCGATAGTTGTGGCTCACGGGCTTTAGAGTGCAGGCTCAATAGTTGTGGCAAAAAACATGGGCTTAGTTGCTCTGTGGCATGTGGGATCTTCCCAGACCAGGGCTCGAACCCGTGTGCCCTGCATTGGCAGGTGGATTCTTAACCACTGTGCCACCTAGGAAGTCCCAGAAGCAGCTACTTTTTATAAAAAATTTATTGAAGTACAGTTAATTTACAATGTTGTGTTAATTTCTTCTGTACATATATATATTCTTTTTCATTTTCTTTTCCATTATGGTTTTGTCACAGAATATTGAATATATTGATACTTTCCTGTGTTATATAGTAAGACCTTGTTGTTTATCCATCCTGTATATAATAGTTTGCACCTGCTAATCCCAAACTCCCATTCCTTCCCTTCCCTATCCCATCTCCCCCTTGGCAACCACAATTTTGTTCTCTATATCTGTGAGTCTGTTTTTGTTTCATAGATATGTTGATTTGTATCTTATTTTAGATTCCATATATAGCCAATATCATATAGTATTTGCCTTTCTCTTTCTGACTTACTTTGCTTAGTATGATAATCTCTAAGTCCATCTGCTGCTAGCATTTTGAGGTCGTTTATTATACAGTATTAATACAATATCACAATAACTAATTTCAGGGAGGGAGAGAGTTTGAGTGTGAGGACCAGGAAGGACAGAAGGGTGATCTAAGTGGTCTGAGAGAGAGCAGCATGCAGCAGTCAAGACAATAAAGCTTTGTATCCAACATTCCTGGGTTGAAATCCCATTTTCCCATGTCCACCACTTATGCAAATCACGTGGATAGATTGGCCTATCCATCTTTGACCTGGCTCTTCACTCGTAAATTGGGGATAATCATAAAACCAACTTCAAAGGATTGTTGTAAGAATAAAATGTGATTATGTAAATAAAGAGCTCAACGTAGGGTCTGACTGATATTCCCTTTACTTGAAATTTCTCATCTCATTTTTCTCTCTGTGCACTCCCACCAATCTTTTTGCCTAAACTCCTTTTTTTTCAGCTTTATGGAGGTATAATTGACAAATAAAATTGTAATATCTTTAAAGTGTACAATATGATGATTTGATATACACATACATGTTGAAAAGATTCCCACAGTTAATTACAACATCCATCATTTCACACATTTACCTTTTTGTGGTGTGTGTGTGTGAGAACACTGAAGTTCTACTCTCATGAAATTTCAATTATACAGTACAGTATCAACTAGACGCACCAGGATAAGCCTTAGATCCTCAGACATTAGTTTTCTTATAACTGAAAGTTTGTGCCTTTTTACCAACCTCTTCCTATTTCCACTACCTTCCAGCCTCCGGTAACTGCCATTCAATCTGAAATGATCTAAATATAGATTTTATAGGAGATATAATTAAAAGTTTATTCCCAGTGTCCTCTGCCAGGTTTTACATGCTGAGAGGGCTGGAACCATGTCTGTCCTGAGCATGGGCCTGGAACATAGCAGGAGCTCAAAAAATGAATAAAAGGAATTGCTAATAAGCAGCAATGAAATGTGATCATTTTATCCTACACACCTTCCTTTGCTCTTTGCATGATGCTTTGGGGAACTGGATTCATTTAAAGGGTTCAGGCGAGTTTTGGCAGATCTGGGACTAGAATTCAGGTGTCCCTATTTCCAGGCTGGTATTCTTCTCCACTCCCAGCGTGGTCCCCCACTGTGCCCTTGCAGAGCACAACCTACATGGCAGGCTTGGAAGCCTGCCTCCCTGCCTGAGAGGATCAACCAGCAATCCGTGCCCCAGCCTCCCATTTACCCACCAATGGATGGAAACATGCTCCCTTGGTGTCTAACACTTTAGCTAGCATTTTGTTTTAACTTCTCTGTGCACGCCGTCTGGCATCCCCAAATTGGCCTTTGTGGGGAAATCGATAACAGCTCGTGCATGCAGGGAACATATTCCTTCCACAGGACATTAGGCTGGCTGTTGAAGTGACTCAGGTTGGAAAGGAAAGTTCTATCTGTAACTGAGGCAAGCACAGATGAATTGATGCTTTCATATGTGTATTGGGGTAGATAACACTACTTCTCCCCCTCCCTATGTCTCCAGCTGTTGGCAGCCCTTCTCTCTTCTAAGAGCTGTCTGCACCAGTAGCTTTCTTTCAGGAATTCTTATTCATTCATACACTGAAAATGAGGCAAGAGGTGGTAACTGTCTTCTTGGACTTCTGCGGTCTAATCCAGAGGTCCCTGGTCTGAAGTTAGGAGACCTGCATTCTGGTCTGAGTTCATCTAGGGTCTCCCTGAGTGAACCAGCACAAGTCAGTTTTCTTCTTCAGGTTGTTGTTTTCCCACCATATTGGGTGTCCCATGTTAATGCCGCCCTTAAAGGAGCAATGAGGGACATGGCATGGACATCTATGAGGTACCTTCAATGTGCCGAGCACTTAACCTTCATGATCTCATTGAATACTCACAACAACATTAAGATTTCTTTTTCCATACAAGGAACCAGGTTCAGAAAGGGAAAGGTAACTCACTTGAAGTCACAGAGCTTGGGAGGATTCAATATGATATTTTTCCCACCACACTGGGGCAGCGAGATGTTGAGATTGTGTCACAGGAGTTGAGGTCTGACTTCAGGGTAATATTCCTGGGAAATCAGGTGCAAGGTAGATCAGGGAAGACCCAGAATAATATTAATGAGAACAGAATATCCTCACTGCTTAGTATTGATAGAGCTTTTTCTCATTCATTTTTCTAATTTGAGCTTCACACATTATCCAGATGAGGAAACTGAGGCTTATAGAGACGAAGTGACTTCTGGAATCTACATAAATATACGCAGACAGTTAGTAATAAAGTTGGAATTCAAATTTATGTGTCTGACTCTCAAGCCCAGTGCCACCTTAGCCAAAGTACACAGAGTCAGAGTTCCTCAGAAGAGATTTGTGTGATGATGATGATGATGGTGATGATGGTGGTGATGGTGGTGGTGGTGGTGATGGTGATGGTGGTGATGGTGGTGGTACCAACATCAATGTTGATGACAGTGATGAAGATGATGGTGATGACAATAATGATGTAATAATGATGAAGGTGATGAAGATGGTATTGATGATGGTGATGATGGATCTCACCTGGATCTAGGTTCAGGGCTGGCCCAGGGCACTGTGGACAAGAGGCATCTTTCAGGTAGCTCCTTAAATGATCAGTGGTCTAGCCTCAATTTATCTTTCCAGTTTTGTCTCTACTCATCTTTCCTAACCCTCTGCTTTAGAGGAGTTGGCTTGCTCTCTTCAAAAACATATTGCCAAGTCCAGATACTCTCTGACAGCCCTCAGTAGGAAGCAACCCTGCTGAGACCTTGATCTTGGACTTCTAGCCTTCAGAGCTGTGAGACAATAAATTTCTGTTGTTTAAGCAGCCCAGTTTGTGGTACTTTGTTAAGGCAGCCCTAGCAAACGAATGAAACCACATGTGGCTATTTAAATTTAAATTAATCAACATTAAACATTTAGTTCCTCAGTCACACTAGTCACCTTTCAACAGCTTAATGGCTACAAGCAGCTATTAAGTCTAGTGGCTACTGTATTAAACATGCAGATAGAACAGTTCCAGAAACAAAGAAATTTCTCTTGGGTGGTGTTGGGCTGGAGTGACCATTCTGAACCCTGACTGCATATTAGACTATCCAAGGAGATTTTTAAAAAATCAGATACTTTATTTTGAGATGGAGATTCACGTAAAGTTACAAGAAATAATGTGGAGAGACCCTGTGTACACTTTACCCACTTTCCCCCAATGGTACCATCTCTACTATGTTAGTCAAAGATCATAACTAGCATACTGATATTGATATATTCAGATCAGAATACTTTATTGCCAAAAGGATCCCTTCTGATGCCTCCCCTTTCTAGCAACTCTCAACTTTCCTTGGTCAAAAAGAGAAGAGAGACATATTCCCGGCACAGTGAATGATATGTAAATGACCAGAGGAGAAGGAGAACTTGCTGGGTCCTGAAATTAATCCATCATAAATAAAGCATGAGAGGGGGGAAGACAGCAGAATTCTTTCTCTGAGAGATGGGGACTAATTTGGACCAAGATCACACTTTCTCTACCGCCCAGAAGAAAGCCACAAGCAGAAAGAGAAATAGCCTATCTTAGAAAAAAATGTGTTAGCATTGAATGCACTGGGTCCCTGTTTCACTTAGAAAAGTTTGCTGGTTGGCAACTCCTTGTAGCTAAAAAATCTTGTAATATGTGATAAATCAATTGCTTTCTACTTGGAGGAGTTTATGACCAATTGGGCAGAAAGGGAAGCCATTTGGGGTTGCTGAAGTCATTCCCATACTGGGAGGTTTGAATGATTGGGAGGGTTGAATACAAGGGATCTTCTCCCTTCCTTCCCTGGAAGTTTTGCTCCTATGATCTCACTTCCCAGAGGGAAGAAAAAGCAGAGAAACAGGCCGTGAATCCCATTTATATTCATTAACCCCCTAAAGATGAAAAATACCTTTCCATTATCCCTGGGATAATTCAAGCCCATTGCATAGGAAAATGTTATATATCTTTGTCACTCCAATCTCAAGGGCAAGAGATTAGGACTTACGGTGTACAGCAAACCAATGGGGTCCTGCCGGGAACTTTCCAGGCCCATTCATGAGCCGGGTTTCAGGGCCAATATTAAGGCACTTAGAGAATAGTCTTTCCAAATTGGTCCCCAGAGGAGTATCAGGTTCCCTAGATTAGCTGAGGGAACTAGAGACACCCAAAGAGGCAAGGGAGGGGCTGCTTCTCTCTGAAGCACACCCTTAATTTCCCGAAAGCCATTGGATAATAATTAAATACACTGAACACATACTAAATTCTTACTTACCCTGTGCTAAGAACTGTGCTAACCTAACCATCCAGGCCTCCATTTCACCTTTGCTTCTGTATTTATCTATTTAAAATATTTTTGGAATTGAGGTGCACCATATATAATATGTATGGTAAAGTGCACTTATGGTATCAATGTCAAGTGTATACTTTAGCGAGTGTTTATATGTGTACTGCATATGGCCACCACCCAGATTGAGATATAGAATATTCCCAGCACCCCCAAAGGTTCCTTTGGCCCTTCCCAGGGAGTTACTCTTCTGACTTTCAAGGCCATCTCTCTCTCTTTTTTTATTTTTTGGTCTGACAGTCTTTAATATCAGTTAAAAACAGACTGATGTTTGTTGCTGATGGAACTAACTTTAATCCAATGTGCAAAAAAAGTGCAGCTGTCTACTTGTACTTGAGATACATAAGATCAACGCTTCTGTACTATTTACACACTTAAAAATTTTTAAACGTATTAAGGAAGGACACTGCATCTCCTTTATGGATAAATCACGTGCTACAGAGAGCCTGAAAGCTTGATGACATTCTTTTAAGTTACACAAACCTATCTAAAGATGCATACCTGTTCTTGTCCTAATTTTGATCCTAAAAAAAAATCCAATTTCAAAATCAATTAGGAATTATTTTGATCGAGGAAATCTTGAAATTGTTGCAAATGTGCAAACCTTGTCTCTGAGAGCCAGGTTCCTATACTCCCTTTTCTAACCCTCTTACTACTGATCCATCCCACAAAACCCATTGGCTGCAGAGAGGCAATGCCCAAAATAAGAGGAATGAAAAAACTCAACCCTCAGGCCACCAACATGCCTTCAGGACGTGTGACATTTTTGGGGACAGGTATGGGCAATCAAAAGAGATGAAAAAACACTTCAGCAAAGCAACCATTATTTGTCCACAAAACCCATGAAAAACTGTGATAGAAAATTAACAAACCAAATCTATAAATCTGAGAGCATTTTGCATTTTCAGAACTTGTTTTCATATCTGCACATGCAGGGTTCTTGGTGAACCACCCACCTGTATTTTCTGCGTTGACTCGAAGTACTTTTACTAAAGTTCTTAAAAATGCCATTGTGACCCTAATGCACATAGAATGGGCTCAGCATCTCTTAGTTTTGCCCTTTTGAAATTCATATACATGGACTTGTCCAAAGTTACACGACCAAGAAGTCACGGAGCTGAGACTCAAGGCAGGTCTTTCTAATGACAAAGATAGAATCCTTACCTATCGGCCCTAAGGGTGAGAAGACCCTCCTGAAACAAGGATGCGGTGCATCTATTAAGCTGAGGAAATGTGAGAGTTCAAGGAAGCAGGAGTTTATATCAGTTTCCCAAGGCTGCCATAATACGTTACCACAAACATGTGTTTAAAACAACTGAATTTATTCTCTCCCAGTTATGCAGGTCAGACATCTGAAATCAAGATGCTGGCAGGATCACTCTCCCTTTGAAGACTTTGGGGAAAGACTTCCCTTGTCACTTCCAGCTTCTGGTGGCTCCAGTATTTCCTTGGTGGGTGGCAGCATCACTCCAATCTCCGTCTCTGTCTCCACATGGCCTTCTCTTCTCTGTGTCTCTTCCTCTTCTGTCTCTTATAAGGACAGGTGTCATTGGACTTAGAGTCCACGAGCTTAATCCAGGAAGATCTCACCTTGAGCTCCTTAATTACATCTGCAAAGACCCTTTGTCCAAAAAAGCTCACATTCACGGTTTCCAGGTGATATGTATTTTGGGGGGCCACCATTCAACCCACGACAGAGTTGACAGGGGGTCCTGGGCTTGAATCCTGGGCAATCACCTGCTGGCCTGGTGATACTGGAGAAGGTGGTACATCTCTCCGAGCCTTAATTGTATTAGTGGTGATAAGAGGATTCTATTACGTCACTCACAGATTCCCGTGAGATGCCCTGATTCGATGAATGGAAATGCCTGGCCCCAAACTGGCACAGAGATGACTAACAACTGCTTTTATTTTCATCATCACTAAAGACAGCTTTCTGAAATGCACCTGTTTCTCAGTCAACTCTGAAGGGCTTTACTGGGGATTACCAACAAAGCGGGTCCGATAGGGTGCTGAGTAACGGTAGTGGTAGAAGAGATGAAAAATTCTACCCCAGGTAGAGTCACACCCAGTATTGTGGGGAGGACATATCCATATGGACATATTAGAATTGCATTTTTTAAATGGTAGATTGACATCCTTTAGTGATATTGAAATCAGTGTAGCAGGTCTCCGACCAGAGTAGAATCAAACAGGAATCACCACATGTAGTAGCGTAATGGATGTGGCTGGATTCCATTCCTGGCTCTGCGATTGTGGGCAAATTATGCAAGGAAATCTGAGCCTCACTTTCTTCATCTATAAAATGTATAAAATAGGTATAATAATAGCAGTCACTTCGTAGGGATAAGTTAATATTTATAAAAGGTTTAGATTATAGGACAGGAATTGCTCTAGGTGTTTGCAGCTATTAACACATGCAGGAAGGATATTATTTTGTTTACACTCTGTGTGTTGTTATATCTATTTAAATATACATATGCACGCACAGGACCGTGATGTAAAATATATTTCTTCCTGTGAGTTTTGTGTTTCTCATTCTGACCACCCAGGCTATGCCTCGCCATGGGCGATGGACAGGACCTCACTTACCTTTTCACCTTGGTGGTCTGCACTGAGGGCCAGTGCATTTTCACAGCCTTGCCCTGCCTCTCTGCAGTGAGAGCCACCTCTGTTCCAGCAGGCATCACTGGAGCAGAGTCTGCCTCCTCTGGCCCTAAGCTGGACAGGTGCTCCTTGGCTCCTCAGAGCTGGTGAGTCAGGCTGCAAGATGGTTTTTTCATTTTGGGTTTGTCTGTTGATGTGCATATGCCTTTCCCCTCTGAGCCTTTGGTTGATGTCATCTTTCCTTTTTCCTCCCAGTAATAAAATCTAATCTAATTTCCAGTATATTTAACTCATATGTTACTTCCAAGGTTGGGTCCTGCAAAATTGCCACTGGCTTTGGGGACCTTAGAGAGAGAGTCAGGCTGGCAGAGGTTGGGGGCAGAGGGGTTGGTGCAAATAGATCCCAAGCCAGGCAATTGCCCTAATTCCCTGATTAGGTGCTGATTGCAGCAAACGAATAATAAAGACACATCTTGAGCTGGCTGGAGATCGATACCCCTGAAGAGGGGAGAGAAGGGCTGCAGCCGAGGCAGCGGTCAGGATCAACTCCGAGAGCAAGATGGTCCCAGTTGGTCTGGGATGATGACCGCAGACTGAAAGTGAAGACAAACGCTGCCCCTCCCTGTGGACAGTCCCCATCTTCTCCATTCCAGAGCTGTTCTGTTTTCACAGACTACTAGAATATCAGGACAAGAGGGATCTTTGGGATTGTGCAGAAAGGTGTGTTCCCAGATTCTGCACAAGTGGAGCCATGCTGACCTAATGACTCACATTGCCACCTGTTGAATGTCTATGATATGCCATGGCTCTGAGGAATAATTTCTAATAATTTATACAAAAGTTCAGTAAGAAGTCACATAATCTCATTTAATGAAAGACAAGGTCACACAGTTGCCAAGAGCCAGAGTTGGAATTTGAACCCAGTGTGTCTGATTTTAGAGGTCTAAGTGTGGTCCGTGGATTGACTGAATTACTATCACCTGGGAGCTTATTAGGAATGTGGGACCCAGGCCTGTTTCCAGACCTTGAATCAGAACCTGCATTTTAACAAGATCCGCATGTGGCGTGTGGATACCTTAATGTTTGGAATGCATGAATCTGAAGGGATTTTCCTTCCCATAGCTGTGTCTCATACAGTTTGGCTGTTACTAAGTAAACAGACTCATGAACTAATTAACTAATGAACAAATAGACACACTTCAAGTTGAATTCCAGGGTCAAAGAATAATCTTCAGAAGCCACTTAATTTTCACAGTAGCATCAATAAGCTTCTGCTCTTAGTGGGAGAGAAAAGTGGGTTCTTCCCCTGGAGTTGGGTAGAAGATGCCTGGGGGTGCAAAGACTAGGGAGCAGATGTACTTAATCCCCCCATTTTGTTTCTGTCCCAGGGAGCCCAGATGCCAACTGGACATGAAGGCCTGGGAAGGAGATAGCTTCCCCCAGGAGGTGGTGACAGTGTCAGGGCTCCTGCATCCCATGTTCACTTGCGCCAGGCACCTGGCTAAGGGCTCTACATATGCAGTGGCCATGGTAAGAGTCCACAGACCCAGGAGGACAATAACTGAACTGTCCCTTGCTTTGTTTTTTACTACCTGAACTAAGCTTTTATTTTGAACCTCCAGTTTGCTGAATGGCAGAAACATAACCTCAGGCCCTTTGGGTCCCACCTTGCCCCGGGATTGTGTCTTATCTCCCAGGGGCCTTGCAGGGCACGGAGGTGTTGTGGGATCCGGAGAAGGTGTGGGTATCTGGTACCAGGTGTGCTGTCATCTATCCACTTGCTAGCTGCCGGGACATCCTGGTTCCCACTCCATGGTCCCTGTGGGGTTGTGCTGGGTCCTCCTTCCTCTTGCTGGAAAAGCCTCCTCTGATGGTCTTGTCAGTTACATCCCCAGTGCTCTGGCCCCAGAAACTTTCTGTGGTTCCTGAGCCACCTGGGAGCAAAGAATGCTGGGAGGTAGCCTCTGGCCTTTCTGCCCAGACCTGAGACAGTTACTTCTACAGAAGCGTTTTCTGAGCTTGTGTGGTTGGCTACAAGTCACCTTTGCTCTCAGATCCCGGAACTTATCTTGAACTTCCGTCATCCTCCCTTCTCCCCCACCCCACATGGAGATCTGGGCTGTCGGGCAGGATGGAACCTCTTTCTCAGGAAAGCCCCAAGTCTTCTCACTCAGTGTTTCTTGGGAGTCTTTTTTTCTGCTTGGAGGATGGGAAGGTTTGCTCTGACTCAACAGTGTTTTCCCCAGTTCAATATTCATGTCCTAGCTTCCTTAGGGTCTAGACTTTTCAGCCTTCCTCTGCATTTCCACCTGGTATCCTCCCCTGCAGCAGTGAGAGCCTGGGGGACCACCCACACTTCATCTTGGGTGGGAGGACTCAGCATCATGGGGAACAAGGAAAGTCCTTAGATTGTATTCAAAGTATTATCTCATTTAATCCTGCAGGTCTGCAAGTGAGTGAAGACTACGATTACTACTCCCATTTGAAAGAGAGGGAAACTGAGCCCTAAAAGGGCAAAAGATTTGCCCAAAGACAGAGTTAACAAAATCTGGAGCCAAGACTCAAACTCAAGGCTCAGACCAGGTCTAGAGCCCAAGAATGCGAGCCAGATCATGGAGGTTTGAATCTTAGTGCAACCACAGATCTGTGTCTTTGGCAAATCTCCTAACCTACCTGAGCCTTTGTTTTTTTATCTATAAAATAGAGATAATGGTGATGGGGCCACTCTATGGAGGTGATCCACAGATAGTACTTACAGAACTTTCTAGCAATGTAATTGGTCAATTAAGTTCAGCTATTATTAAATAATAATATTATTGTTATTACTATAAAGTCCAGCTATTATTATTACTATTATTATTTTAAATTATATTGTCTTCTAAACCAATAGAACATAGCACCATTTACTGTCTTAAGACCTTAGAGTAACAAGATGCTAGAATTGGGACTTGCCTGGTGATCCAGCGGTTAAGACTCCATGCTCCCAATGCATGGGGCCTGGGATGGATCCCTGGTCAGGAAGCTAGATCCCGCATGCCACAACTAAAGACCCTGAACATGGCAACGAAGAGCCCGTGTGCCACAGCTAAGGACCCGGTGCAGCCAAATAAATAAATAAATATTTAGAAAAATAAGCCAGAATTGAAAGAAAGGGACTTTGGAAATAACCCAATGTAAACTCCTTATTCTACAGATGAAAAAAACTGAGGTCCAGAGAGGGAAAGAAGTTACCCAAGAACACACAGCTTAGTCACGTGGTAGATGGTACCGTTACAAAGAAGAAGGACTGCTTTGAGTGAAAGGTAAAGAGGAGGAGATTTTGCAAAGGTTGAGTCAGAGATGCCTGGGGTCATTCAGCGGAGACACAGTTGGACACACACGTTTCAGCTCAGGGTAGAGATCTGGGCTAGAGCATGAGATCAGGAAGTTGCTGGCATATGGGTGGCCCACTCCCCACGGGGTGGCTGACATCACCTTACGGAGGTGTGAGGTTTGGTAAGAAAGGAAGGTAGGCAGAGGAAAGGGAGAGTAGAGATGATGGTTGTTGAGGAGGAGGAAGAGATGGGGACACCAGCAGAAAGCTAGAGAGGAAGGAGCTGCCTCTTTCCATTGTAAGAGAAATGAGCTTTGGGAAAGCTAGGTGGAGAAGGAAAGGAAAGGGAAGGAGGTTAAATCAGGGAGCAGGGTTTGGTCAGGCCTCAGAAGGGGCTTGGGTAGTGTCTGTGCCCGTGGTCAGTCCAGGTGAGGGTTAACAACATCCAAGCTGTCTGTTGGGGACCATAATGATGATTAATTTCATTGACCACCTTCAGCGCTTGGAATTATAATCAATTATTCACTCATTTTTTTGGGGAAAAAAAAAGAGCTTTCTTACAAATTGCCTTTGTTTCCTGCCACGAAATCAGAAATGAACCAGGTGACCGCTCCCCCTCGGCCAGGTCTTGGTTATGCTCCTGCACAGGCAGGTGCTTCCTTAGAGGCTCAGCCTCAGGCCTGGATGAGGTCTTGCAAGTAAATCGTTTGGCTTCTCATCCAGAACAGCGATCTCTCTGCAACATGCTGGGCACATCAGCCTCCAGAATCTGCTTGCACGTTCTGGTGGAGCCCACGACCTCCGCAGACATCTATTCATGGCTTAGTGGCTGTGGTTCTTATCTAGTTCTTCCTGACATTGACCCCTTTCTGAACTGTCACCTGATTTACCTCCATCACGTTCCCTGGAGTCATACTGAACCATCTCATTCCCGTCTCCAATTGCCATTCTTATCGGAAGACGTCTCTTGCGTTGCCACTTAGGACTTCTCTTTTCTTAGCTGAAACATCCCTCTTCTGTCATCCTTGGCCGATCCCTTTGGCCCCCATGAGGTGCATAAGAGCACAAACAGAAGGAATGCCCTGACGCCTGCCCTGCTTCTGCAGTCTTTGTCCTGCATCACCCCAGTTCACTCGCTTGTCTCTTTCATTACTCTACCAGTCTCTTCACTGATGACTGTTCTCTTAGCTTTCCAATCTTGGGTTTTGTTGTGTTAATCATTCGTTTGATTCCTGGCTTCCTTACACACTAGCTTTGTTCTCTGTGCAAATTTCCTATACGTTCTAAGCTCCATTTGGGAAATGAGGATAATAATTGAACCAACCTCATAGAATTCTTGTAACGAATAAATAAGACAATGCATAGAAAGTGTTTAACATCTGATGACCACTCAAACAAGTCAGCTAGCTGTTATTGACTTATTTATTTTAATTCAATGTACACTCTCACTGGTTACTATATACCAGGTACTGTTCTAAATATTTTTGAAATACAAACTCGTTTAGTTTTCATGATGACGCTGTGAGGTATAAACATTATCATGCCCTTTCTACAGATGAGAAAACTGAGATGCAAAACAAGTTCTTACTTATTGTACTAATATTTATTGCTCACGGTATCAAGTAGTTTTTGCTGTATCACAGACAACCACAGAGCCTCAGTGGCGTCTGCTAGCTTCCGCTGATCTGGGTGGGGCTCCACCGGGTTAGTCTGCTGGTCTCACCTGGGCTCACTCAGGAGTCTACACTTTCACTGGGGACTGCTGTAGGGTGGGGCTGGCTGGGGCTCTTAGCTCTGCGTCACAGGTCTCTCTTCCTCCTTCTGGGACTAGTGGGGTCCTTGGGGGACAGACATCCTTCTCCTGGTAGAGGCAGAAGCACAAGAGGAAGCACGCTCAGTTGCACACATGCCTCTCAAGACTATGCTTGTGGCATTTGCAAACATCCTGTGGTAGGCAGACTTCTAAGATGGTCCCCAGTGATCCTCACCTCCAGGCATTTGTACCCTGGGTAATCCCACTCCCGGAGTATGGGCAGGACCTGTGACTTGCTTCTAATTGAGAGAACACAGCAAATGTACAGGGCTTTTGTGGTTGGGTTATGGGAGTTTGTGGCTTCTGTCTTGCTAGCACATTTTCTCCTATTGAGAATCTCTCGTCACAGGTCTCTTGTCCTGCTTCTGGGACTTGTGTGTTCCTTGTGGACAGACATCCTTCTCCTGGTAGAGGCAGAAGCACAAAAGGAAGTGAGCTCAGTTGCAAGCACCTATGACATGCCTGGAGGCGTAGACACAGGAGATTCAGAGCTGAACAAGACACTGGTCTTGCCCTTGAGGAACCCATGAGCTCCTGGAAGAACCAGAGATGGCTTTTGGAGTTTGAATAATAATTTGCTCAATGAGCACTTGACCCTGATTCTGTGTGGAGCTTCCTGAAAATGTCACCACACTTCCCCAGGAATTGACAAAGGGAGTCTGAGACCATCCCCGAGGCACCGTCTGAAGTGGGGAGAGCCCAGGTACCTTGGAAATGCAGCTTCAGCGGCCCCAGCCCTTGCCGACTGTGAGCAGAGACCTGCAGGCAATGAAAGTCATCTGTCCAATAAACAGGTCTGGCAACCATGGAAACCAAAGCCTCATCCATCACTGATGCAATCAAGAGAACAGGAGGTGTTTTGGCTGGGAAGGAGGCATGGAGGGAAGTGGCAGATTTTAGGAGCCTGATATTGGCAGGAGGAAAGTGTGACATATACTGTTTACCTACTTTGTGTTGGGGCTGCACTGGACAGTGTCTCTTTTGAGCATCACAATGGCTCCATGAGGCAGACTTATTATTCCCATTTTGCAGGTGGAAAAACTGAGGACCAGAAAGAGCGAAGTCACTTGCCCAGGTCAGATTTGAATCTAGGTCAATGCAAGCCAAGCCTGTGTTCTTTCCATAGGGTGACCTTTTACTCCATCTTCCTCTTATCTTCCGTTCACCCTGATTCTCTAATTCGAGAACACTGATTCTGGTGCAGTAGAAAGAACCCTGGAGTCAGAGAGTGCAAGATTCTAACTGCCCCTGGCATGACTCCCTGAACAATTCTGGCCAACGTCATGCCCCTTGTCTCAGCCTGATTTTCCCACCTGTAAAAGGGTAGCTTTGGATTTTATTGGGGATGTCAAATAAGTTTTGTTTTGTGTGCCAGTTACAACTGGATGATGGTTACAGCCTAATGTGTGATGTTGTTGGGGTCTGTGAAGCTGGGTTTGGGCTCAGTGGAAAGGAATCCCCTGTGGGTCAGTGTGCTCTACAGTGGGTATAGACCATGGGAATAGATGATCTCCAAGTTCTTTTGAAAGTCTTTGAGTGTGTGACTCTCTTTGTCTACATTCCTCTTTTTTCTTCATGGGCTTTTATCAGGCAAAGCCAATCAAGAAAGGTCCCATCTGCGTCTGCTGAATATTAAACTGATGTATGGAAATGGCAGGCTGGCTGGACAGCCCACGGATCTGCAGGGGGAGGAGGCCACACAAAGACCCATATGTTGCTGTTCTGATGGTGCTGTTTTAAAGCCTTCAGTAAAACCCCATCTGTAGTGGGTGATCCGTGAGTGCACTGAGGGCCACGCTCAACCCCGAAAACCATCAACAAAAGGGCCATAAAGAACCCTGCTAGGGCTGTTGACTCCTGGATGCTGCCCAGAATGCACCTCTATTCTTGGAATTGGGCCTGCGGCAAACGTGAACACTTGGTTGCCTGGGTTTTGCTTTGAGCTTCCCGCCTAGAGCATAGATGGGGAGGCACCTCCTCTGGTGTTGGGGGGGCTGGGCACAAGGGCAGCTTCCTGCTGGTCGATGGATTTGTTCTTTCCAGATCTTTGATGTCTCGGCCACAGCCGGAGAGCTGCAGGTGTTCTCTAGTCAGCGAGGTGGAGGGCCTGCGGGCCACCCGTGCTCCTTCCTGGTGACAAGATGAACCATCATGGGGACCCTGTGCAGTGGTCACCCAGTGCATACTCTCACCGACTCTGTCCCTGGCTCCTGCAAGGTCAACCACTCAGCAGTGCTGGGGGACCTCCTGTCACCCTCCCCCTCCCCGTGCTGGTCCCTTGAGCTAGTGAGAAGCAGCAGTGGGAGAGTGAGGAGAACACAGCAAATTCACCTGCCAGAGCAGAGCTTCCCGAGAGGAGAGAAAAGGCCCCTCCGGAGCCGACCAGAGGAGCAGTCCCCTGCAAGACACACTTTGGTGGCTCAGGAGAACTCTTTCAGTGAATCAAAAATAGCTTGCTAACTCCTGCCTCATGGAGTGGGTTTGAGACTTAAAATAATTTGTGTGCTTTAGATAGAAAACTATTTGGGTCACCTTCATTAAGGGACTTTGCCCCTTGGGGCTGAGAGAGAGGCCCGTGCAGGCCATGGGTGTCTTTCCCTGTGGCCGTTCAGCACAAGGTACCTCCAGGCAGGAACACAGCACAAGGTTCCCTACCCACAGCCCTCCTCTCTGGGTGGGGTCCAGGCTTCCTGTTCCTTTAAAAATATTCTGTATTAATTTTCTTAGCCTTATCTCAAAGGTAACATGTGTTTATTGCAGGATATCTTACGAGTATATGTAAGCCAAGAGAAGAAAACAAAATTTGCCCATCACCCCTTGATCTGGAGGGACCACTGTTAATATTTTAGTGATGGTATCTGGGAAAGGGGTGGCACAGAGCAGAGGACCAGGCCCTGGGGTCAGCAGATGTGCATCAGCTTCTGGTTCTTTCACCGCTAGCTGTGTGGGCAAGTTGCTCCTCTTTTCTGAGCCTCAGTGTACCCATCTGCAAACTTGGACTGAGAATAGTTGGGGTGTGAGGACTTCCTGAGATGACTTGCCCTAAGCCCTTCATGAGGTGCTGGGCATGTAGGAAACACTGCAGAAATGATGGTTGTTCTTACTGTTACTGTCTTGGCACTGGGACAATCTTCCCGGTCTGGGATGGCCTCTCATGGGGCCAAGGTAACTCAGAAAGGGAAAAGACTGTTCTTAGGAGCAGAGACACTTTTTTTCAATCTTGGTGAAACTAAGGGACTCTGGGAGAGAAAGTAACATGGTGTCTCAAACAGGAAGTTTTTAAACAGGAAATATTGGGCGATGTATATCTCAGTTTTGTATGGATCAAAACTCCATCTTCAAAAATTAGAGCAGAAGGGAAGCCTTTTTAGCTTAGGTTCCTGCCCCCACGGTCACATCTTCTTTCAGCCAGCCAAAGCACACGGCGAAGCTGTTTTCCAGTGCAGACCGCCTCTGCCTTCTGGATCCAACTGAATCTTGTTTCTGCAGCTGCAAATGCTCCGACTCTGAAGTTAGGGGTTTGGGCTGGATAGGGATCGAGTTTCTGATCCTGTTTGAGGTCATAAAAATCGCAGGGAAGAAAGACATGGAAAGAAACAGGGAATTTTGTAAGCCACGGGCTAGAAGCGAAGAGGACGTCCGTGTGTAGACGGCTGCCTAGTTGGTTCACGGCCATTGTCAGATGCTGACCTGACGCTGAGTGGGAGGAGGAACCACCCTCTCCCCTGCCGGTCTGGAGGCTTATTCTATTCTGTCAGCCCTGGGTGCTCTGCGTCGGCACCGATGAACACTCACTTCCTTTCAGACGTGTCTGTGTACATACACATGTACACAGATTCTCACTGTATCTTTAACGGGGCTCATTCTACTTTGTAACCTGCTTTTTCCGGTTAACTCTGTGGCGGAACATGGCCCTGCTGTCTTTAGGTTCACTTTTCTTGTTGTCCCCTGGGGGCTGTGCTGCAAAAATAATACTTCCAGTGTTGCCATAAATTTGACCTCTTTCCTTCCAACCTCTGATTCCTCCCATCTTGCCTTCCTCCCCCTGATGTTGTTGCCTTTGAACCTCAGAATCCAGACTTGCTTTTTGACAGCTGGACCGGAATCTGTCCAACACGCTCATGTGCACGCTTTCAGCGAATGACCTTCCTTCCTTTTCTACTGAGAAAGTAGAAGCACTTGCAAAAAAAAACGTTCACATTTTCTCCATCGACCACCACCCTGTGCCGGAGTTCCTTTACTCTGTCAGCATGTTTCAACCTGCTGTAAATCAGTCTTTTGTTAGTGAAATTGTAGCTGCAAAAGTCTCCTTAAAAAATTGCTTCTGTTTCCAATAGGCGGATATGCCTACAGGAAAGCCTATCAGTGTGTACAATATTGCATCACTGAAGAGGTGAGAAAAAATAATTTTTAAGATCAACTAAAATCCCGGGTGCGGCTCAGGTACCTGCTTCATTGCGGTGTGAGAGTCAGTTTGCAGCATGCACGTGCTGTGCTGTGATGATGCTGCGTTGTTGTAGTTTTGGGTGCTCCTTGACTGACTTTTAGTTGTCACAGTGCTGAAGACAGACAGTATCAGCCGGGAAACTGAAACTTAATGTTTGACCTCAACACTGAAAAGAAAATAAAGAGAGAGAGAGAGAGAAATTAGGTTGGGAATTCTGAAGGTGTATTCAACAGAAATGGGTTGGGTGAGATGTGAAAAATGATATTAATATCTCCTAATGTTCCAAGAGGCATTTCACAAATGTCTGCTGGACAGTGAGGATTTGAACTGGAGGAGAGACCCATGTGCTGGTTCCCTCAGATAGTATTAATAATAACAAAAACTAACATTTAACAGAGAGCTTTTAATATGCCCAGGTACTGTTCTATACTATATGTGTATTAGCTCACGTAACCTTTACTTAAGAACCTAGTGAAGAGATTGAGCACAGAGAGGTTAGGTAACTAGCTCAAGGTCACACAGCTTGTAGATGACGAGTCAAGGAATTATAACCAGGTATCTTGTCTCCAGATTCCATACCCTTGACTCCCATCATTCTCATGTTTATTTGGCAGAACCACCAACCTGGTCTTAACCAACTCTGCCTCTTCTGTACCTGCTCCCAAAGCAGCCAACGGGTCTAGAGAAAAGCATTCAGCCATGCTGGCTACTTCCGCTTAGATTCCTGAGCGTGATTCTCCCGTGGGTCCCTGCACTGCCTGGCAACCATGATCTGTTTCCCGGTCCAGTCGCTCTCCCTCTCATCTGGATGAGTTTTCTCACACCTCTCCTCCCTTCTCGAACCTTCAAGACATCATCCCCCTCCCTCCCTCTCACCTGATGATGTATTTCCCGTTTCACGGAGATGAGAAAAGCAATCAGAGACAGTCCACAGGTTTCCACCACCCGCCGCTGCCGCCCTGCCTCAGGATGCTCGTGCCTCACCTTCCTTCTTGCCATGACAGATGTACGGTCCCTGCGCCTGAGAACCACCCTCCTCCTCTACGCTCCAAGGACATGGCTTCTGTAACTGTCCCCTCTCTCACCTACATCATAGCACGTTCCTTGTTCCTTTTCTCCTGAATCGTCAGCCTCAGTGTGCAAACATGCCAAGATCTCTCCTGCATTAGAACAAACAATAACCAACCAACCCAATTTTACCTGCCTCTTCAGCTGCCTTTAAATTTCTGTTCTCCTTTATATCAAAAATTCTGGCAAGATCGGTCTTTACGTCTCTCCCAATCCATCTCCTGCATTTCCCTCTTGCAATAACCTGGGCAGGCTTCTGCTCCTGCCACTCCACCCAAACAGGATTTACCAAGGTCACCCATGACCCATGACCCTTGCTTAGCCAAAGCCAGCAGTCTAGTCTCAGGCCACCTCTAGTTTGTCCTGTTAGCATTTGACACAGCTGAACACTTCCTTGTCCTTAAAGCACTTTCCTTACTTGATTTCCAGAACACCTCCCCCTCCTGGTTTCCACTCCCCTCTCCTTCACCTGCTCCTTCTCAGTTTCCTAGCTGCTGCCTTCTCCATCCCTGATCCCCCAGTGTTGGGGAGGGCCAGGCTCAGCCCTTGTGCCTCTTCTCTGCCCACACCTACTGCTTTGGAGATGCCATGCCGTCTCCCTCACGCTTTAAGCACCATCTGCAGCAGACGACTCCCCGGATGACAGTTCCAGGTTGAATCACGTCACTGCCCTGATTGCCAGACTCATCTGTTCGATTTCTAACAGGCATCTTGAAGGTACCGCATCCCAGCAGACGTCCTGATCCACAGCTACTCCAAGCCTGCTCCTTCCTTAGTCTTCCCAACTGAGGTAGGGTGAACCCCCATTTCACGCTACCAGTTGCTTGGGCCAAACACTCTGGAGTCCTCCTTGATGCCTCTCTTTCTTTCACATGCTCATCCAGTTGTTCAGGAACTCGTTTCAGTTTTATTTTCAAAGCAGACCCAGAATCCAATCACTTGTCACCATTTCTACCACCACCTGGTCTAAGCCACCCACCACCCCTCCTGGATTATTACAAATACCTCCTTTTCTCCCTGCTTCTACCCTGACTCCCTACACTCTGTTCTCAACCCAGCATCCCAAGTGATGTATAAAAACATAGGGCAGACGCTGCAGCTTCTCTGCTTAGAAATCTCCGAAAGCTTCCCTTGTACTCCACAAGGAAGCCAAAGTCATTGTAATGACCTCCCAGGCCCAGTGTGATCTGTCCCAGCCCCATCCCTCACTCTCCTCTTCTCTGACCTCATTTCCTGCTCTTCTCGCCCCTGTTCAGTCCCTCCAGATGCTCAGCTGCAGCTTTCTCATTCTTCCTTGAGCTGGAACAGTAGCCCGCTCGCCGGGACCATGGCAGTGGCCAGATGCCCTTCCCCAGGCTCAGGGTTGGCTCCCTCACTCTTTCAGACTTCTACTCAGACCTTTCAAGTGAGGCCAACATGACCTATTTCAAATTAAACCACCCTCCTCCCTGGAGTCCCTAGCCCCTTTCTGCTTTATTTTTTCCCACAGCACTCGTCACTATACTGTCCTATTGTATTGTAATCATGCTATAGATTTTACGGAGCATTTATCTTATTGGTTGTCCGTCTCTCACATGCTAATGTGCTCGTCTTCAGGAGGGCAGGGGTGCTTTTGTTCTCTCCTCTAAGCATCCTCAGTGAGTAGAGCAACGCTTAACACGTGGCAGGCACTTGCGGGGTATTTGTTGGAGAAATGGATGAATGAATGAATGAACTCTACACCATGAATATGATCTGGGTTAGGATAGTTTGTATAGTTTCTTTGCCTTCCCTTTAAGCCTCTGGATCACTTTGAAGAATACCCAAAGATTGCAAAGCCATCTTTACTTTGTCTCCTTTTTTTTTAACCTGTCAGCATTTGCAGCTACTCATCTGTGTAAATAGTGTTTTCAAGATACTGTACAACCAAAACTAATGAAAATTATCAGGCTGTTGCGATAAACACAAAAAAGTGAAGTCAGGGGGTTATGGATGACAATTGCAGTTTTGTATCAACTGGAGCATCCAATTTATTTAATCAAAACAGGCTTGTTCTTATTGATAGTCTTTATAATAAGCAAAAGTTATCATCTATATTTATAAAGTCACACAACTAAAACGTTGTTTTAAAAAATCAGCTTTGTATATTGCATTCCATGCAAGAGTTTAAAAATAGCTAAACATAAATGTGAAAACCATTGACTTGTAACAGAACCTCTAAGAGAGCTTTCTTGCTTTGGTATTGTCTAAAACCAAGCTAGTTGTCACAGCGAGGCTAGGATTGGGGTGAGGATACAGTAGACCCCTCTTACCCACAGTTTCGCTTTCCATGGTTTCACTTACGCAAGGCCAACTGCGGTCCGAAAATATTAAATGAAAAATTCCAGAAATAAACAACTCATAAGTTTTAAACTGTATGGTCTTCTGAGTAGCGTGATGAAATCTCATGCCATCTCACTCCATCCTGCACAGAATCCCCAGTCACTGATATTGTCTGCTCCTGACATCAAACCACGGACACTGACATGATTCAGTGAGCCAAGATCACCCGCAGCAGGTCCTGACTTATCACCAGAAGGTCAGTAGCAGCCTACGTCACAATGCATACATCATTCACCTCACTTTATCTCATCAGGTCGGCATTTCATCATCTCGTGTCACCACAAAAAGAGTGAGTACCACGCGATAAGATATTTTGAGAGAGAACACTCACACAACTTTTTTTTTACAGTATATTGTTATAATTGTTTGCTTTTATTCTTATTGTTGTTAATCTCTCACTGTGCCTAATTTACTGTTTTCCCCAAATCGAGTTCAGAAAACCTCCCTGCCTCCCTGTCCTTTTCACACCGCTCTCCTCTGTACACTGTGTTCCTCTATAAAATAACCATCAGAATAGGTGGCATTTATTGGGCATCTACTATATGTGCCGGGTCCTGGGTGAGACACTTAACATGAATTTTCATATTTAAGCCTCACAACAATAATAGCCTCCCTACAGACAGATACTATTATCATTTCAATTCTGTAGATGAGGAAGTGCAGGCAGAGAGAGACGTTACCTTTCCCACTGTCGTGTGGTCAGTGAATGTGAGATTCTCCTCCCGTGACTGTCTGAGTCATTTCTGCAACCTCAGTGGCAGGCCAGAGCGGACTCCTGAGTGAGTACGAACCCAGTGAAAGTCGATGCCCTGACTAAGGTTTGACTCAGTCTCTCCATTTACTGAGCCCATGGGGTGTGGGTGAGGCCACCTCATCTTCAAAAGAGTGTAAAGATCTCTGTGTCATCTGCACTTTTCATCTCTTGTTGACAAACTCCTTGAAATCAGTCTGTTCCTAACAGCCTCAGAGCTCCCACTCTCACAAGATCTTTCATTTTGTCCTGAAAATTGTGCCAGAAAATTTCGGAGCTGTTGATATGTCGGGATGGAGTTTATTATCACTAGCAGACTGGATGTTGGGAGCTGTGTGAAAGATCTCAGAATAATAGGACACTGGCTGGCGCTCATTCCTGCTTGTGAGGACCAGGTATATCCAAGAGGGAACACACAGGAGCCGTGGAAGGTCTCTTGCATAAATGCTGTGGCTGCTTCCGAAGCCTCGCCCACAATTCCCAGGGATCAGACCATCAGGAAATGTACTATAATGTATAAGAAAAACCTTTGGATGAAGAGTCAGAAGAGCTGAGTTTGAGTCTTGCATTATGACCTTACCAAAATTCTCCTTTTTCTCTGAGCTTCCCTCAGAGGAGAGAATTTAAGAATCTTAGGCTTGAATAAGCTGTTTATTTATTTATTTTAAATTAAAGTATAGTTGATTTACAATGTTGTGTTAGTTTTTGCTGTACAGCAAAGTAACTCAGTTATACATATATATATATATATTTCACATTCTTTTCCATTATGGTTTATTGCAGGATATTGAATATAGTTCCCTGTGCTCTACAGTAGGACCTTGTTGTTTATCCATCCTATATATAATAGTTTGCATCTGCTAATCCCAAACGCCTAGTCCAACCCCCTCTCCCACCTTTGGCGACCACAAGTCTGTCTTCTATGTCTGTGAGTCTGTTTCTGTTTCATAGATAAGTTCATTTGTGTCATACATTAGATTCCACATATAAGTGATATCATATTTGTCTTTCTCTTGCTGACTTACTTCGCAGAGTGTGATAATCTCCAGGTCCATCTGTATAGCTGCAAAAGCATTATTTCCCTCTTTTTCATGGCTAAGTAATATTCCATTGTGTGTGTGTATATATATATATATATATACATCTTGTTTATCCATTCATCTGTCAATGGTCATTTACGTTGTTTCCATGTCTTGGCAAAAGTTGTGCTGCTTTGAACATAGGGGTGCATGTATCTTATCGAATTAGAGTCTTATCTGGACATACACCCAGGAGTGGGATTGCTGGATCCTACGGTAACTCTATTTTTTGTTTTTTAGCAAGAACTTCCATTGTATAAGCTATTTAGTCCAATCACTGTTCTGAGGCTTGAGTATCTTCTCTCTCTCTATATATAAATGTACATGTGCATATGTATGTTTAAATGTTTATGTAGATTGTGTGTGTATATATATCTGTGGATATATATGTATGCACATACATACGTATAATATCACTGGTCGTCCCTGCTCAGCTGTGAGTGCAGGAGTATAGGATGGCCATGGCAGTGACCTAGCCCCAGGCAGCGAGCAGCAGGGCTTGAGGCTGGAGGGCCCTGGTGTAGAGAGAGAGGCAGGCGTGGTGGTGATGGGTCCTATGCCCATGGTGTAAGCTAAAGGAATGAGGGAAGAAGAAATCTGTATCTACATGGAGGGTGTGGGAGGTGGTGGGTGGCAGGGGAAGAGAGGCACATGCAGATGTAGAGCAGCCAAACGGCTGCAGACTCAGAGCAAGAGAGCAAAGCCGCAGGAGTTCATGTAGCTGACATGCAAAGCCCACCATGGACCCAGCATCATCGCAGCTCCTTTGCTCTCCCCGAGGCCTGGCTGTTCGGCTTTCCCCAAGGGTGCTCATTTTTAGATGAAATCACTGAATACCTACTGTATCAGTTAGCTTTTGTTGCTTAACATACAACCAGTTATTATTTCTCGGGAGCCTCAGCTTGGCTGGGAGGTCCCGCTGCTCCCGGCCACGCTTGGCTGACGGCACTGTGTTCAGCTGGGTGCCGTCGGCTCTGGCACGGGGGTGGCTGGGATGCCTCATCTTTCCTCCACGTGCAGCTCACACCCTCCAGCAGCTGGGTCACGGTCCAGGTGAGGGAGAGAGAGAGGTGGAAAAGTACAGGTGCTTTTATCAAAGCATCTGCTCTGGACAAGCCTGTTGCTTTCCCACGGGTAGAAACAAGTCACGTGGCCCATTTCAGGGTACCAGTGGGAACAAACTCCAGAGGCTGGACCCAGGGAGGCCATTACTTGAGGCCATGAATGCAATCAGTGTATTACATTTGGGGTTACTTAAGGGAATTTCTGAAGAACACAAGCAAAATTAACTAATAAAACAACTATTTATTGAGCCTCTCCTAAGTATCCAATGCTTTTTTTCCTATTTCACATGCTGGGGATTCAGAGGTGAACAAAAAAGGATGTGTATCGTTCCACCTTCACGTTGAAGGTGAAGTCCTAAAGGGACCTTTAACAGCTTCCATTCCAGCCCCTGATTTCCAGGTGCGCAAAGTGACAGCCAGAGTGGTGTGGTGGGTCTGAGCGCGGGTACAGCGGGAGGGACAGCGGTTGGGGCTGGGGTGGT
Organism: Hippopotamus amphibius kiboko; assembly: GCF_030028045.1. NCBI lineage: Eukaryota > Metazoa > Chordata > Mammalia > Artiodactyla > Hippopotamidae > Hippopotamus > Hippopotamus amphibius. The sequence continues at coordinate 15,423,197 of NC_080187.1, forward strand.
GGTGTCAAGGCTCCCACCTCCTCGGTTCTGAGTCCTCCATCCTTATTGTGAAGGGGCTCCCAAACATGTGGCCCATGCCGCTCACCTCCCACCCCAACGTCCCCTCCAGGCCTCCTTAACACTGACTTATAGCAGATCCCAGTCTTCGACAGCATTACCAAATGCTTGTAGAGACATGAATCTCCGAGGTTGAGGAGGGAAGGGCCCGGAGAGGAAATCTATATTCGAAAAATCGTTAATTTCACTTAAAAATCACGTCTGTGCTATTGACTGTACCAGCTGCTTGGAATTTAGTTTACGGTTCCGCTTGGTGGTTTGGATGCTTGGGCTGTGAGGAGGGAATCCGGGGAGAGAGAGAGGGGCTGGTGCATCAAAGTCATTTGTGCAGCTGCAATTGATTGATGCTTGCTCCGAGGGAGTGGTTTGAAGGGGAGGGAACGATGCATAATATTTGTGGAGCCCTACTGCGCCAGGGGCACTCTGGTCCCTAGTGTACAGGTGAGGAACCAGGCTTCAGAGTCATGACTTGCCCCAAACCACAGAGCTGCGAATGGTGAAAAAAGCCCACTGACTTTTCCCCTTGATCCCCTGACCACCGGGCACTTTGAGGACCCATTTTGCCCAGAGGCTTGCGGGGACCATCTCCCAGCCTCACCCTCTGTTTCCTCTTCTCTCCCTGGCAGTGCAAGGACTTTATTTTCTGAAGGCACAAACTGTTCCCGACATAAAATCATCCCCGAGAAGATATACTTTCCTGGGTGACTTATCGTTCTTTGTGTTTTTAGTGCTTTAAGATTTTTATGTTTCCAATAACCCAAAGAAAGATGATGGATATATAATAACACTGAGCAATAACAGACTGTATTTACAAACACATATATATGCGCCATCAAATGTACATATTTTTATACCTCTCACCCATCTTTCTGGGGCAGCTGCATTTTTTTGAATTACACGGTGTAAGCAGTGAGCCTATCATCCTGTTCATACATCCATAAATTACCCAGAGGGAGCAGGGCATCCTGAAAGCATCCCTGCCTTAAATTACCTGCAAATATATTCCCCCCTCCTTTTCCCGGGATGGCTCATCTGGGAATGGGGTGGTGGGCATTCTAGAGTGGGGGGAAGAGGCTGCACAGGCAGACAAGAGGTTTGGCTCTCTTGCTGGCTCTATTAACGACTGGCTGTGTGATCCTGGGAGAGTTGCTTTGCTACTCTGGGCCTCACTTCTGCCATCTGTGGAATGGGTAAGTGAAACCAGAGAGAGGAGGCCCTTGGCCTTGGCAATGACAGCAGAGAGATCAGATCAAGACCAGGAGTCTCCTGTGTCCCCATTCTGTCAGGGTTCCGGGGATTAAAGCTCTTGAGGGTTGTTAGTATTAATAGCTCCTCCTCTTCTTTTTACCGCAAGGGTATCTGCAGACACCTTTGTCCAAGCCCAGCTTTTGGGAAAAATCATGAATTTGTGGTTTGGAAGGGTGGCCTCATTCATCATCCCAGGTATTGCACAAATTCATTTTCAGGTTTAATTTTAACTTCCTAAGAAGCTGTGGGGGAAATGGCACGTCAGAGGGGTATGTTTTGAAGGCTGTTGAGGGCCAAGGTCAGAATTGGGACCCTGCAGGGGTTAGCAGGCCGATGTGGAGGACCCTGTATTGCGGAATCCGGGGAAGGCAGGACATGCCTTCCAGTCGGAGGAGCACAGATGCCCACGAGCGGGATCGTGTGTAGCAGAACAGCCCGCTGTGGTCACAGCTGAATTCAGCTCGAGCAATCCAGGTTTTCCATGCTCATCTTTAATTTACCCGCCTGAAGTTTTTCAGGTCAGCATGCATTATTCATGCGCCCCTTGTGAACGTAGCATCCGCGGCTCTGGATAGAGAGATGCCAGAACCAATGAAAAACAAAATCCTCTTCCTACAGAATTCAGAGGCTCAGCCTGGTGACTCGCAAACAAAGGTGCCATGCTTGGACCCTGTTTTGGGGGAACTCCATTCCGCTCCAGATTTCCCTGCATGGCATCTGCAGCTGAATCTTTGTTCAAGGGTTCTTCCCTTGGGAAAAAAAGCTGATGAATAACTGAAACTTCATCGCCCAGGCCCTCAGCAGGGGCTTGCCACCCCCACCCCCACTTGGTTCTCACCAAAGAGAAAAATGCAACGACTGGTATGTTTGTGTGAAGGGTTCCTGCTGGATCTGAAGTGGTAGAAGAAATGGAAGAAGATAAAAACGAACTATTTGAATAGTTTATTAAAGAAGTCATCCAACGTTGCTTTGTCCATTGCCTCAGCTCTCTCAGTCCCTGCCTGAGCCCTCCCTGTCTCCTGGCACTGGGCTCAGCACTTCACACTTCATGCTCAAGGCAAGCTCAGGCATTATCCCCATTTTACAGAGGAGGAAATTGAGGCTCAGAGTGGTCAGGTTATTTTCCCAAGCCAGTTTACAGCAAGGTAGTTTATTCTGGAAAATGGTCCCAGGGAATAGTGAAATAAGGGAAGCTCACCCAAGGGTGTGTGATCAACCTGGTTAGCTCTTTGGGCAGTGAGGGCTCAGTTCTACTGCGGACCCTCTGAGGAGTCATATAGAAGATGCCTCAAAATTGTCTACTCTAGATACAGAAGAAAGGATACTTATGTTCTAGGTTGTGTCCTCTGTTGGTCAAAGGATGCCTTGGTGGTTGTTAACCTCCTCACACTTCCTGGTTTGTGCATTTTAAGTGTCAACCTGACTAAGTCACCGATGACCAGGTATCTGGCTACACATGATATTTGGGTGTGTTTGTGAGGGTGTTTCCAAAAGAGGCTCGTATTGGAATCAGTAGAGTAAGGAAAGCAGACGGCCCTCTCCAATGCAGACATCATCCAATGCTCTGAGGACCAGAGGAGAACGAAAATGCAGAGGAAAGGAGAATTCTCTCTCTCTGCCTGAACTGCTTAGCTGTGACATTAGGCTTCTCCTGCTCCTGGATTGGGACTTACACCATTGGTTCTGAGACAGGCTGGGACCTGGGACCCTTTGCTGCAGTGCTGCAATGCTTGTACCTGGACACACTTCTCCTTGAGCAACAAAATACAGAGAAACCATATGGGACTAAAAATAACTGTGTGCACTCGCAGTTGGGACAAATTCTGGACAAAAGATATAAAAAGACCAAAAAAGCCCAACTGTCACTTCTGAAGAGCTGGGAGAAAAAGCAGGCGGTTGGGAGCAAAAGCAGGTACTGTGCATGCCCCCTGCAAAAAACACCACAAAGGGGTGGGCAGAGCACCGAAGCCACCCCTCTGCCCCCACCCCTGGAAGACCCCTACCCTCACCCCAATATTCAGAACCAGAGAGCAAGGCAGAGAGCAAGGGCACCTGTTACTTGTTCTTGTTCTCCAGCTGCTGCAGCAGGGGCCCTAATAAAGGCTTGCCTGAATTTCTTGTCTGGCCTCTAATCAATTCCTATTGATTGGGCAAGGCCAAGAACCCTGCTCGGTGTCCGTTCTGCTGGTTCGCAGGCCTTCAGACTCAGAGTGAAACTACACTACTGGCTTTCCTGGGTCTGAAGCTTGCAGACAACAGATCGAGGGGCTTCTCAGCTTTCATAATTGCATGAACTGATTTCTTGTAACAAATCTCTTTATTTATCTATCTATCATCTATCTATCTATCTATCTATCTATCTATCATCTATCTATCTATCTATCTATCTATCTATCATCTATCTATCTATCTATCTATCTATCTATCTATCTATCTATCATCTATCTATCTATCTATCATCTCTCTATCTATCTATCATCTATCTATCATCAGTCAATCAATCAATCATATCTTATTGGTTCTGTTTCTTTGGAGAATATATGCATGCACCAGAATGGCTTGCAAAGGCAATGTATGAGGGTAGAGAAAACCCAGGGTGGAAAGCAAGAGGCAGTATAGCTGAGATGACGTTCTATCAGGTTATACCTGGCTGCGGTTCGTTGCCACGGCAACAGCTGGGGCAAAACAAGGGCACCAAGTGGAGGTCATTATAAGATGTCTGACACAGTCCACCTCTTGCACTGCTGTGCCCAGCATTAAATTCAGCCTACCCTAGAGTCTACATGGTAGTAGACTGAAATCTGCACAGGCTGAAATCTCTGTGAAATACAATATAGATGAATTGATCAAATTACTTTCTCTACTACCGCAACAGATCCTAAGGCCATAATTCTCTTTATCATCTCTTACCTTTAGCAGCTGTTCTAGATTTCCTTTACTCTTGGAAGATGCTTCAGCAGATCTAGGTTTTTTTGCTTCATGGGGCAACCAAAACCTTATTCTTGAAATATCAGAGCTCTTAGTTGCTTTATTTTCATCTATTGCAAAAGGTTGTTGCAATACCATTTACAGTTACCATGTGTCATGAAAGCACCAGGAGATGTCCCAGGGAGTCGCCTGGGTTCCAGACATGTTTCTTTCTGCCACGTTAGTAGAAGTATCAGGGTAAATTACACATTCCAATATTGTTTTTTCTTTCTTTCTCAAAGTAAGATTCCTTCTCCATCCCATTGGAATCAGGAGGCAGGAATGGGAAGCACAAGTACCATGACCAACCCTACTTTCAATCTTGATTCCAGCATCTATATATTCCAGCTATCAGTGACCCAGCACCATATACCTCATCCAGGAGGACAGGGTCCCAGCTTTGCAGGTCATTGTCCCAGATTTGGGCTCCTTAAATGAGCCTTAAATAGAGCATTTAAGTGTTCAAACGTCCTGAGGTCATGCACCTATTGTCATAGCTCTTTTATGGGTTCAAGGCGATGCTATATAGAATCTTTAAATCTGTGATTGGTGGTGCTGGCGGAGGCAATGCAGACAGAGATGATAAACCCATAGCTAGCATGGATATCAATTCCCATTTGGACAATTACTGCCTTGTCTTCAATAAAAGGAGTCCTATGTAATTAATCTGCCACAAGCCCCTAGCTGGTGTCCTCGTGGTGTCATTTTGAGGGCTCACTTTCAGTCTCTGCTGCTGTTAGTATAGGCATCCATCAGTGGCAGGAGCTAGACAAGCCTTAGTGGGAAGGAGCCCACGTCACTGAGCCTATGTATAATCTCCATCCTGCCTATGTGGCTGCTCTGTACATTGACCCATTGCACATCACTCAGGTGGCCAAGAAAGGATGCTGGCTGGCATTCACTGCTTGAGTCAGCCTGTCCATCTAGCTGCTGAAAGCTTCTTCTGCTTGGATGATCTTTTGTGTGCAATAATGTGAAACACAAAGATCTGCATATTTTGTTTCCATATCCATAGATCCATTCACATGCTTTTCTCCCCCTCCTCAAGCTTTCTTGTCCCTAATCTCTCATTGTGTTCCTTCTAGACCCCTGATCAACCCTTCTTCATATCTCAGCACATTTATGCCTCCGTACATCGTGAACAACCAAGAATATTGCTCAAAATCCCACCTGCTGGGAAAAATCTCCTCATCCCTGTCCTCCAGGGTCTCTCTGGGTAGGACTGTAGTGCAACAGCATTTATTTTGAATAGTACCAGTGTATCTGTGAACTAGGCTTGAGTTTAGTTGACCATAAGGAAGTTCTCAGGAAGCCATGGGTGTAAGTTGAGGGAGGAATGGTGCAAGAGATGTGAGGTGTTGTCAGGCTTCGACCACACACAGGTAGATGCAATGACTGGAGTGAAAAGATAGGTTGATAGGATGTGAGATAGGGCATTAAAAATATCCAACATAGTATTATATTTCCATTTTATTCATGGGGAGATCAGGACTAGGAGAGCTAGTAGTTTTGGATGGAGGGAAAGATAGACTCTATCTTTTATTGAGAGCCTACCATATGCCTGGGCTTTCTATGTACATGATAATATTTAATACTCGCAAGATTTCTATAAGGTACATGGAATTATTTTTATTTATAGATTGGGAAACTGAGGTTCAGAGAAGGAAAGGCATCTGCCCAAGGGCACACTGTGAGTTAGTGTTGGAGACAGATTTTTAAAAAAAATTGAAGTAGTTGACTTACAATATTATATTAGTTTCAGCTATATAGCATAGTAATTTGATATTTTTATAGATTACACTTCACACAGTTATAAAATATTGCTTATATTTCTTGTGCTTTACATTACATCCTTGTAATTTATTTATTTTTACCTAGTAGTTTGTAGCTCTTAATTCCCTTCACCTATTTTGCCTCTCCCGCCAACCCCTCCCCTCTGCTAAACAAGTTTGTTCTCTGTACCTGTGAGTCTATTTCTGCTTTATTATGTTTGTTCATTTGTTTTACTTTTTAGACTTCACATATAAGTGAAAACATACAGTATTTGTCTTTCTTTGTCTGACTTATTTCACTAAGCATCATACCCTCCAGGTCCACCCATGTTGTTGCAAATAGCAAAATCTTATTCTTTTTAATGGCTGAGTAATATTCCAATGTGGGGTGTGTGTGTGTGTGTGTGTGTGTGTGTGTGTGTGTGTGTGTGTGTATACGCCACGTCTTCTTTATCCATTTATCTGTTAATGAACACTTAGGTTGCTTCCATGCCTTGGCTGTGGTGATTAGTGCTGTTATGAACACTGGGGTGCATACTTCTTTTTGAATTAATGTTATCATTTTTTAGAATAAGTAAATAGGAGTGTAATTGCTGGATCATATTATAGTTCTATTTTTAATATTTTGAGGAACTTCCATTCTGATAGGTGTGAGGTGAATTCTTACTGTGGATTTGATTTGCATTTCTCTGGTGATTCGTGATGTTGAACATATTTTCATGTGCCTGTTGACTGTCTGTATGTCTTTGTTGGAAAAATGCCTATTCAGGTGTTCTGCTCATTTTTTTAATTGTTTTTTTTTTCTTTTGATACTGAGTTGTGTGAGTTCTTTATATAATTTGGATATTAAACCCTAATTGGACATATTATTTGCAAATATCTTCTCCTATTCACTAGATTGCCTTTTTATTTTGTTGACTCTTTCCTTCATTGTGCAAAAGCTTTTGTTTGATTAGTTCCTATTTGTTTATTTTTGTTTTTGTATCCCCTGCCTGTGGAGACAGATCCAAAAAATATTGCTAAGACTAATGTCAAAGGACATACAGCCTGTGTTTTCTATGAGTTTTATGGTTTCAGATCCTACATTTAGGTCTTTAATACACTTTGAGTTTATTTTTATATATTGTGTTAGAGAATGTTCTAATTTCCTTCTTTTACATGTAACTGTCCAGTTTTCCTGACAATACTTATTGAAGAGACTGTCTTTTCCTTGTATATTCTTGCCTCCTTCAGTGGAGATTAATTTACCATAGGTGCATGGGTTTATTTCTGGGCTCTCTATTTTTTTCGCATTGATCTATGTGTCTGTTTTTGTGCCAGTACCATAGTGTTTTGATTACTGTAGTTTTTGTAGTATGCTCTGAAGTCAGAGTGGGTGATACCTCCACTTTTGTTCTTTTTTGTCAGATTGCTTTGGCTATTTGCGGTCTTTTCTGTTTCCCTACAAATTTTATAATTATTTGTTTTAATTCTGTGAAAAATGTCATGGCTATTTTAACAGGGATTGCATTAAATTTGTAGATTGCTTTGGAGAGCATGGGCATGGTAACAATATTAAGTCCTCTAGTCCATGAGCATGGGATATTTCTCCATTTATTGGTATCATCTTCAATTTTCTTTATCAATGTCTTATTGTTTTTAAAGTACAAGTCTTTCACTTTCTTGGTTAAATTTATTCCTAGGAATTTTATTATTTTTGGTTTGATTGTAAATGAGATTATCTTGATTTCTTTCTGATAGTCATTATTAGTGTATACAAATGCAACAGATTTCTGTATATTAATCTTGCATCCAGCAACTTTATCAGATTCATTGATGAGCTCTCGTAGTTTTTTGATAGTGTCTTTACGATTCTCTATACATAACATCATGTCATCTGTAAACAGCGGAAGTTTTACTTCTTCTTTCCCAATTTGGATTCCTTTTATTTCTTTTATCTTCTCTGATTGCTGTGGCTAGGACTTCAAAAACTATGTTGAGATAAAAGTGAACAGGGTGGGTATCCTTGTCTTGTTCCTGATCCTAGAGGAAATGCTTTCAGCTTTTCACTCCTGAGTATGATGTTAGCTGTGGGTTTGTCATATATGGCTTTTATTATGTAGAGATATGTTCCCTCTATGCCCACTTTCTGAAGAGTTTTTATCATAAATGGATGTTATTTATTTTACTAGGGATTTTTTTTCCTGGGGTTTTATTTTGTTCTTTCATTTAAAACACACTCCTCTGTCATCTCATTTTCTTTGACTTTTTCTGTTGGTCTCAGTGAAATTAGGTGAAACAGATACCTATCCCAGTCTTGAAGTCATCCTTGTGTGGGAGCATCCCTATGCAGTCTGCATGTACCTAGTGACTTTGGTGGGAGAGCTAGATCTAAAGTGAGCATGGGCTGTGTCTTCTCCTGGGGTGTGCTGGTGGTTGCTGCCTTGGTGGGGTGTAGGGCTAGAGCTGGAGGGGTTAGAGTCAGAACCCCGTGTAAGCTGGAGCTTCTCCCCTGGTGCAATGGTGGTCTCCATCCTGTTGGAGAATGGGGCTGGGAACTGAGGGGCTGGAGCTTCACCCTGAGCAGCTCAGCCTGTCCCTAAATGGATGGCAGTGGCTGCCCTGTTGAGTGGGTAGATGGAGACAGAGTTTAATCCTATATCAGCTTGATTCTGAGGACTCTGTTCTACTGGCAAGACTAGGATTGCTGCCTAGGATGTGGAATCCTCTCCTTCTTTAATTGCATTTTTCTGACCAAAAATCCTCCCTTGATTGGAGAGAACTTAGCTCTAGGCATCTTCTATATCCTTGGTTCTTGGTTTCAACACTCATTATGAACAAACGCCTGTAGCAGTCATACTTCTGTGGACTTGGGTCCTTGGATGAAGAGTGGTTCTCCGAGAGTAGCACTAGAGTGCCCTAAGTTATGAATCTTTCAGCAATTATCATTGCTTATCTCTCCAGGTCTAGTTCTCAGGGGGAAGACTCTGAAGGAGTGACATGATCAAATTTTTGTTTTCGAATTCTTAATCACTAACATTGGACACCCACTGTGTGTCAGATGCCATTCTAAAGCACTTTACATGTATCAACTCATTTAATCTTTGCAATAATCCTATGATGAAGATACAATTTTTGTGCCTGATTTTCATTTGGTAAAACAGACAAGCAAATAAAACCCATAACCAGGTACAGAGATGTTAAATGTTTTGCCTGAAGTTGTGTGCCTAGAAGTGGAGCAGGAAATCTAAAACCAGAGCCTGAACAGTGACCATTATGCATTCAACCTCATTTAGACAACCTCTTTGTAGGCTGCCAGACTGGAGTCAGGGAAACCAATCAGTAATAATTGCAAAAAGCCATATGGTGACCGGGACAGAGATTAGGGAATCTAGAATGGAGAGAGTCTAGAGTATTGGATGGTTAAGAAATCAGCGCCATAGGATTTGATGTTGTAGAGTCTTTGTTGCTGCCCTGCCCACCTCCCTTGAGCCCCACCACTTCCTGCCTTACTTCCAATGGCAGTATCCATATCTTTTTGCCGGCAGGCTTTCTGTGAAGCTGGGGAACTGCCTATAGGTAAGACAGGATGCAAGTGCCAGGGAATTAACACCCCACAGGGGTGCCCTCCACCAACACAGGGCATAGTGACTCTGAAGCTTGTTTCTACATCATTTCCTCAAGTTTCCATGTGGAATTAAACTCCAGTTTCCCACAACACAGATGACTTGATAAACACATCCATGGTTGGTTTCCTTTTCTTCCCTATCTCACTTCCTCATTTCTTTACCCTGGGTTTCTTGCACCTTCCAAAGAAGCTACTTGTATCTAAATCTTTGTCTCAGGGTTTGCTTCTGGGAGAACCCAAAAAGAAGACAGAGGCAGATGATTGTGGGGGGTAAGGATGTAAGTGTCAAAGATACTCCTGAAGGATTAGGTATCTGATTTGGGTGACATCCTCTGAAACCTGGAACTCTGGGACAGGAGTGCTTTTGGGTGGGGATGAGAGGAGACTATGAGTTATGCTTATGACCTGGTGAATCTGAGATGCCTGTAAGACATCTTAGAAGGGATGTTCCATAGGCAGTTGGCTCTGTGGGTCTGGTGCTCAGGAGAAAGTTCTGGGTGGAAGAGAACCTGGGTTAGAATCATCAGAGTCATTCGTGACTCACCTCAAAGTGTGGGCATGCCTGTGTCTGCACCACCTCCTGAATCGTGTCTGATCTTTTATCCCCAACTCCTACCCAAATGGAAGGAGAGAATACGGGGGTGTTTATGTGGGTGGGAGCCAAGAAAGTGCTCATTAGAGGGAAGGGAGAGGAAGCCCGTTTATACTGAAGGAGCATTTATTGAAGTTTTGTCAGCAGATGCAAGGAAAGTGCTGATACATTTCAAAAACACATGTGGAAGATTTTCCCTGCCCTGCAGGGAGTGTTTTTTTAACAAGTGATGTGGTCAGGAGTGTCAGTGTAGTTTTTCTCAGCGAGCCACAGACACTCGGAGAGTCCGTTGGAGAAATCATTTGGACTTCCTAAGGCCAGCATGGAGATATCACTATGCCTTGTTTGCATCCTACACTCTCAGAATAGAATGTGTCTTTGAGGAGGCCTGGTCTACCATGCTACCCAACGGACGCTGGGATCCCTCTGTTGTATTTCTAATTGGAGGTTTTTGTTGAGCTTAGTTTAGATTCCCTGGGCAATGAGGAGCTCCTTTCTTTACAAGGAAGACCGTCTTCATGGTTCAACCCACTTCCATTGTTGAATAGTCCTTTTCTGAAGCTGAACTGTGCCTCACCACCATTTCCACTCATGGGCTCTAATGTTCCTCCCACACAACTGTGCCACTGACCTCCTCTCTTCCCCGTGTGTGTGAGAAGCCTCGTAACGAGCTAAAGGTAGTGGGTTGCCAGGCTCACTTGAGTCTTCTCTTGTTTGGACTGAACTTACTTTTGGTCGTCCTGCTCCCAAAGCTGGGGACTCGGTCCTTCCTAGGAAACGGTCAACCAGAGTTAAGAGCTCAAAGCCAGAGAGTCTGACGACCTGGAATGTGCAGGCTGCCATGTGGGCTGCTCATCCCTAGGGGGCGCCACTCCTATTGCAGACATCCTGCACCACCATACTGGCAGCTTAAGGATGGGCTTCGACCTCCTCTCAGCAACTTTGCAGAAACACACAGTTGCTTGTTTGATAGGGAGATGGTTATGGAGAGAGAGAGAGAGAGAGAGAAGGCCTAGAAAATCAAAATGAGTGATGCTGCATCCAACTGTCTCTCAGGCCAGAAGACTGGTGGTTTTACCTCTAACGCCCCCTTCTCCTGATCAAGTCCTATTGAATTTGCCTCCTTCTAAATACATCCCACATCCTCCTCCTTGTCTCCATCTCCTCTTTGCCACTCCATCCAGTCCAGCATCATCTGGATTACTCAACAGCCTCCCCTCCCTGCCTTCCAATCTGTCCTCCACATAGCAGCTGGAATTATGTTCCTAAAACTCTAATTCACCATGTCTCTTCCCTGTTTAGAATTCTTCAGGGGCTTTCCGGTGTTCTTAAGCCAAAGACCAACATTTTCCACAAAGCACTGCATGGTCTCGGGCCCCATTCTCCTGCCGAGCTTTTCCCCAGCTGAGGGGCCATGGGGCTTGGATAGGCGCAGTAGTCGTTACTGGGAGACTTTAGAACAGGTTTTCTCAACTCAGCACTACTGACATTTGGAACCAGGTAATTCTTTGTTGTGGGCGATTGTCCTGTGCCTTGCAGAATGTTTAGAAATATCCCTGGGCTCTACTATTAGATGCCATTAGCACCCCTTCCCCGCAGTGGTGACAATCAAAAATGCCTCCAGACATTGTCAGATGTCTGCTGGGGGACAAGTTAGCTCCTGATTGAGAAACGTTGCTTTAGAGTGAGACCCAGACGTGAGTCCACTCCCAACTCTGCCTCCTGCTGGTTGTGTGATCTTTGGGAGATCACTTAACCATTCTGTGCCTCAGTTTCCTCACCTATAAAATGGGGTTACTCACAGAAGCTACTGCACGGGGATATGACAATCAAATCAAATCATTCACGTACAGTGCTTGGCAACACAGCTCCAAGAGTACTGTACGTATTCCACAAATACATCCGGTTATTATTATTGCTGTCATTGCTGTTGTTGGTTTTCTCAACCTTCCCACTCCAACAGAACTTTGCGGAGGGGAGTGGGAGTTGATGTTGAAGAGAAAAGTTCTTCAGATGCAACTGCCACCTGCCTCAGTCTCCCCCCATAAAAAAGAGCAGCTTCTTCCCAAGTCAGCGAAGAAATCAACCTGAACATTTTTTTTTCTGAAAAGTCAGTTTCTTGAGGCAATGAGCATAAATGGGCTCTTCTCCTTTGGGAGACAGTGGCCTTTTCCAGGGGACGATTTAATCTTTTGGAGACAGATGAAGATGAGCTGCTGTAATCCTGCAATGCTACCAGGAGAGCCAGGGAGAGGGAGAGAATTTCAATAGGGCCTTAGAGACTCTTAGGGTGTTTCCACAATAGCACTTTGAGGTTTGAACTCCCCCCTGTGACACATTCCTGGAAATAACAATTCGGGCTGATAGGAGGGAGTTTTATGGGTGGAAAGAGGGAAGGTCATGTCCTCACTCTCAGCCCAAGCCTCCAATCCGCAGATCGATTCTGTGATCTAGCTGTACAGTTGTACCCTCAGGTGGGCTTATGGAAGGTCCAATTGGGAGGTTGGTGACCCATGTGACATGTTTGCCAAGAGCAGCAGAAGATGAGGGAGTGTGAAAAGCTCAGAGAGGGGACGCTACCTACCCAAGGTCACACTGCTAGAGGCGCAGAGTGAGCCCAAAGCTTGTGACCTATTCACCAGTGACAGTGATCACCTGCTTGGCGCTCACCATGGCCACATGCACACTGCTGAGCTTATCTTGTTTTTCACAACAATCTCACAAGGAAGGTATCATTAGCTCTTCACAGGTGGTAAAACTGAGGCTCAGAGAGGTGAAGGGATTCATCCAAGGTCACACAGCTAACAAGACACATAGCTGCGATTCAGATCTGACTTTGTAACTATATCCTTCTACTTCAACTTGCTCGTTGGGGCCACTAAGTGTCTAAATCTACTCCCCTAGGTTTTATTTTCTTTTAAGAGTCCTTGCCGAGTCTCAAAAACAGTTCAAAGAGAAAGAAGGGGAAAAAAAGTAAGTAAATTGTAAAATTTGGGGGTCATTTTCATTTTTGAGAGAGGTAGGCAAAGATTGACCAGATCTGGACAGCTCTGGCCTCTGCCTGGTTCTCCTGTCACATCACAGGGCTTAGGAGGTTCGGAGGGGCCCAGGGCCTGGGCAGAGTAGGAGTAGAGCAGACAGAGCCCACCCAGGTGTCTGGGCCACGGCAGGGCAGGGCCTACGTGGTTTGTGGGGAGCTGGAAAGACCCTTCTTCCTGCTGAGAAGCAACAACTCCAGGGCCACAGATCCAACAAGGGATTCTAGAGTTTTAGAATCATTCATTCCCTCATTCATTCATTCAATTAAGACCGAGTGCCTCTTTTTTGACAGCATTGGAGGTGCACTAGTCAGCAAAATGCCGTGGCACTTGTCCTCCTGAGGCAGAGAGTCTGCAGAGGGAGGGGACATTTCTTGAGCTATCGTGATTGCATACTTTGAGTATCACTAGAGGGGAAGCAGAAGAAGTGGCCCCTAGGAGTGATATTTAACCCAAGACTTGACTTCAGGATATAATAGCCAGTGGGAGGAGACTCTACAAAGGCCAGTGACCCAGCAAAAGGTTGAAGAGCCTGGTTATCCCATAGGCAACTGAGAGCCCCTGGAGGTTTTAGAGCAGACTTGATGAGATCTGGAGGCCAGACATGGCTGCATGATGGAGGGCTGCTTGGAAGAGGTGGCACCAGAGGCAAGAGAGTCCATGAAGACACTGCAGAGAGGTTTGGGTTGGCAATGATACTGATCTAGATGGACACAAGGGGAGCAAGTGGAGAGAAGTGGATGGACATGAGGAATTTTTATTTATTATTTTAAAAAATTAATTATTTTTATTTATTTATTGGCAGTGCTGATTCTTCATTGCTGCATACGGGCTTTCTCTAGTTGCGGTGTCCAGGCTTCTCATTGTGGTGGCTACTTTTGTTGCAGAACACAGGCTCTAGGTGCATGGGCTTCAGTAGTTGTGGCACATGGACTCCATAGTTGTGGCCCACAGGCCCTAGAGTGCAGGCTCAGTAGTTGTGGCACACAGGCTTCGTTGCTCCACAGCCTGTGGGATCTTCCTGGACCAGGGATCGAGTCCGTGTCCCCTGCATTGGCAGGCAGATTCTTAACCACTGCACCACCAGGAAAGTCCCAGACAGGAGGAATTTTCAGAAGATAGAGATTATTGAACAGGGTTTGGTAGAGAAGGACTAGTTAAGGGTGACCCTTTGGAACTAGTTGTTGTTTTCCATACTCTTGTACCCTAAATGTCGAAGCTACACCCCAAATTTCAGACAACAAACCAGATCCCACTGCTCATTCTGCCTCTAGTCCCTGTGCTTTGAGGGCCCCATCCTTTACCCATCCTGTGACCCTAACTTCAGCACTATTCATTAAAAAAATATTTATTGAGCACCTACTACATGCCAGGTACTGTTCTAGCTGCTGGGAACCACAGCAGTGAACAAATCAGACAAGATCCCTACCCTCCTGGGTGCTAACATTTTAGTGGGAAGACAAACAATCAACAGATGAAAGAAGAAGGTACTTTCAGAGATGAGGGCTATGAAAGCAGTAAATAAAATAGCATGATGTGACAGAGAGTGACTGGGCTGGCTGGACGGGGTGATGGAAGGAGGCGTCTCCCATGGGGCATTGTGATGTGGAGTCATGGAGAGAGCTGAGGGCAGGGGCCCTGGGGGAGGTCATTTCCGTCAGGGAGAGCCAGTGCATTAGAGAACTGAAAGGTGAGTGATGTTGGATGGGGTGATGTCAGGGAAGCCTTCCATGGCTTGAGCACATGAACCTTGTAGACCTTAGCAAGGACTTTTGATTTTATTTTAGGTTCAGTTTCACTGCTGTAGCAAGAACAGGCGGTAGGGGGTAAGAGCAGAAGCAGGGAGACTATCGTGCTAGTCTAGGCAAGAGAGAATGGTGGCTTGGACAACCGTGGAGACCCAGGAGTGGAGAACCCAGTAGGTGGGTGTATGGGGTACATATAGGGAAATGTGGGGGGAAGTAAGGAATCCTCTTGGTTATGGACAAGCTGCTGGGATCACCTGTCTGGAGTCCTTGGCATTTGTCCTTTCACTCACTTTTACGTTCCCAGACAACCATCTCACTGCGGGCAATGGAATAGCATTACGTATCTCATGGTGGCCACGACGTGCTCTGCCTCTCTCTAGACCATCTGTTTCTTCTTCTAGTCAAGGCTGAAGTCTTCTTCCCAAGACTGGGCCATCTTGCTCCAAGATGGGCATCCCTTACCTTTTTTTCCCAGGATATTCATACCTCTTATTTTTATTCTCCAGCGAATTTAGCAAAAATACCCATGGGGTCTCAAGCGTTCCTTGCTGTTCTTTCACAGCAGAAGTGATTAAATGAGGAAGATGCGGAGACCCAGAGAGATCTGAAGAGTACCCCTGGCTGACAGAGCTCCCAAGCCATCTACTGGGGGGGCCGGAAGTTCCACAATTATTGAGCCTCTTCTTCAGGTTAATCACAGTTCTCTTCAAATGCAAATGTGGCCAGGATGGGTGTCTCACCTTAGTCTCAACCTGCATATCAATGGCTTTGTCATCCCTAATACAAGGAAATCAGCCAGCCTGCAAGTTTGATACCTGGGGATGGTAGATAGGGCACAGATTTTGAATCCGGAAAGATGCACCTTGGAGTCTTAGCTCTGCCACTTAACCAGCCGTATGGCCTTGGAAAGTTTCTAAATTCCTTGACTCTCAGCTTCCCCATTGTAAACAGAGGCTCAAGAATACTGCCCTTGCAGTACTACTTGAAGATTAAGAGCAATGGAAGTCATGGACCCAGCACTGGACTTGGCCCACGATGCCCAAAAAGTTCCCTTCCTTCTCTTCCCTTGAGATGGAACTCTTGCTCCATCCCGTCTGCTTGGTCCAAGCTCTTCCTCCTCCTTCAGTCTTGCATGGTTATTAAGGGAGTCTTGGCTGAGACAAGGCCTAGGGCAACCTCTCCTTGCAGAGGCTGCCAAATGTCAGCCCCTCTATCATAAAACTTTCTCTCCCCTTTGGGCTTAGAGAAGGGCTGGCCTGTCTGATTGTGTCTGTCCCTCTGTGATTAAGGTCTGCAATCAGCCCAGCTGCTTGATGGAATTGGAGCTGGCTGATTAGCACGGCCGCACTTTGGCCTCAGGTTAATGGATGAGCTCACACTGTGGCTGCAGAGTAATTACCAGTTAAAAGGTCCGAGGCCAGGGCTCCATGGTCTTGGGGGGGTCTGGCCCCATTTAAATGCAGAATTGGGAAAATCGTCTTATACCAGCCAGCAGCACAGAGCTAGGGTGGGGGTCCAGGACCCTGTGAGTGTGGCCCGAGAGCTCCAGGCTCAGCCTCCACCCGGCCAGATGGGCTTTACTTATTCATCTTAAGGGAGGTAGCTCAGAGGTGTGGCAAGAGCAGCTTTTGGGGAGTCAGACAGACTTGAGGGGAATTTCAGCTGTGCCATCTATTCCCCTGGGATACTGGATAAGGCATTTAAACTCTTTCTTTCATGTCCTCTTCTATGAAGTGAAGTTAAAAATGCCTGCCTCCTGGGGAGCGCGGAGCTCACACAGGGCTGGTGGCCAGCACAGATGCCCTCCTCCGCTTCCTGGGAGTGTGTCCCTGGTTGGTCAAGAATTCTCTGCCCAGACTATTCCTGACAATTGATTGACTTTACAAGTCTTTACTGAGTACCTGGTCTGTGCCAAGTATGCTGCCCGGTGAAGGGATAAGACACTGTCCCCAAATTCAAGGAGCTTGTGGTCTTGTGGGGGTGTCAGGCTAAGACACTGATTGCTGGAACAATGAGGGAGAAACCAAAGGAGTGCAGAAACCCTGAGCTGGAGCCCTTGACCTAGACTGCAAGGCAGGGATGCTTCCTGGAGGGGGTGACACTAGCCCTGGTGCTGGGGGTGGAGATGCATGAAAGTAACATTTCAGGCTCTGGGGACAATTAGTGCAAAGGTCCAGAAGAGAGAGGGTGCGAGGCACATTTGTGGATGGAAATGACAGGGCTCCGTGCCTGAGGCACTGTCGGGTGAGTGAGTTCATGACGGAGTAACTTAGTGAGTAGGGAATCAGTGAATGGGGGATGGAGTGATTGAATTAGTGATTGAATGAATGAAGGCCCGAATAGAGGAATGAGTGAGTGAGTAAGTGAGCAATGTGGAGAATGAATGAATGCACTGGGGCTTTGCTCTGACGTCACTGTTTCCTTACTGGAAGTTGCAGTCTGCCCCCTCCCATCCATGGTCTCCTTCATCCTTTCCCTCCACTGCTTAGGTTTTTTTTTTTTAGTAACACTCCACCCCCTCTATATAGATATAATTTCCTGATTTATTATAAATATTGTTTATTGCCTGTGCCTCCCCTCTTATCTACCAGGGCAGGGATTTTTTTATCAGTTTTGTTCACTTTTGGATCTTTTCACGGTGCCCTGGCACATCGTAGGTGCTCAATAAATGCTTGTGGAATTAATGAATTTCATGAGAAGAGAATGAGGGCATGGGGGAGGGAATTTTGAGAGCCTGAGCTCCTGGGCACCTTCCTCAGGCCCCGCAGCCACGCTCCAGGGAATGCTTGCACCTGGCCCCCTTCTTTCCAGATCTTCCTTTGCAGAACTCAGCGGCCTGGGTGCCTGGCTCCTCAGAGATGCTGCCCGGGATTGGCCTCGTAGGGGAGGGCAGGGGTAGATGAGGGAGGTGGTGGGAAGCAAGGGAGGGGTGGAGGGAGGTGGGCAGGAGGCGGGAGCTGCTGCAGCAAGCCATTCTGTCTCCTCCAGCCATCTCAGCAGTGGCCACTTGTCAGAAAAACTGGAAGGGGAGAAAAAAGACAAAAAAATAATCAGGTCCAATTTATCACCTTCAAATCGTGTTGAACAAGAGACCAGAGCTACTTGGTTTTAAAGAACCCCCCCTGTTCCCCCCACACCAAGCAAACACGACTAAATGCCTCTCCACCTGCACAGCTGAGTGTTGGCAAAGTGTTTGCCAATTAAAGGGTTCCCTGCCGTGGGGGCTGATCTGCGGTGCCTGTTGGGGTGGGCGGGGGGTGGGGGGGGCAGTGGAAAGAATGGAATCATTAAAATGGGAGAACAAAGGAGGCAGGACAAGCTCAAGAGGGATTAAGGCGCAGAAAAAAAGGCTGCCTTTCTGGGGCATTTATGTCTGGGGTTGGCCTGCATGCCTCTGGCAGAATTGACCTCTGGCCCAGGTAGATGGTAAGGGCTAGATGCCAGGTGGACCTGGGATACACCTAAATGGAAGGCTTTCAGGGGCACCCCAGATATCAGTGACTGCCGAATCCCCTTCTTCTCAGTTCACCTGCTTGCAGGGAGCAGTGGCTGCAATGATTTCCTGACCTTGTCCATGCAAGCTTTGCCCCAATCTGATGCTTCAGTCAGCTCTTCTGCAGTCACCTAAAAGGTCTGACACGACTGCTTACATGCCTCCTGTGACAGGGAGCTCTTTCCCTTCTGCAGCAGCCCCGTTCCCATCTCCGTGTCACCCTGACTTCTACAGGGTCCTGTATGATGACCGGGATGACACAGAGTCTGAGTTGACTGAGCACTTACTACGTGCAGGCACCCTCCAGGAATTTTATAGGGATTGGTTCATTTTCTCTGTTCCTCTTGCCCTACTTTCCTCTTTGATCTCACTCACCAGTCATCTAAGTCCTCCCTTTCAGGGCCTTAGCACAGGCTGTTTGTTCCCTCTGTCAGGAGCACCTCCCTACCTCTCTCACAGAGTGCTGTCTGGTGAAACGGGATGATGAACGTGAAAGCACCTAGTACCTGGCTGTCCATAGTGAGGGCCCAGCAAATGACAGCATTTTTTTGTCCACCCCCAGTACCAGCTTCAGCTGACTATGAAATAAAGTATTTTTTCCTCACAGTTGTGACATTTCTTTCACTGTCCACCTGGGTGCTTATTCTCCATCTCTCAAGGTTTTAAGAGCATCCAAGATCTATGGGTGTGGTGAGAAAGTGTCATCATATCCTGGATTAATTAAAGGGCAACCTTACCATCTATTGTCATCACCACCACCACCATCACCTCCATCATCACCACCCTTACCACCCTTCATCATCATTAAAGGCTACTATATTTTGAGTCACCTATTCTGTGCCAGACGTTCTATCAGTTGCTTTCTATCCCTTTTCTGTAATCTTTCAAATGATCTTTCCAGTTGAGGAGACTAAGGCTTAAAGAAGCAAAATAGCTCACCCAAGTTTGCATAGCAACTAAAATGCCCCAGTCTGGATTTGAACCCAAGTTTGGATGGCTTCACAGCCCAGGTGCTTTTTATCAAGCCACTGGTTCACACACCTTCAATTTCCTATTCCTTCTATCTGCTTAAAAAGATGCCTCTAAGAAATCTTGACGATACTTCTGACTGTCGTGCATTCCAGACAACCGTAACAAGTCTAGGTTTAATTTAGAGTTGGCTTCTACAGAACTTGCAGTTATCTCTTACTTTTACATCTTTTTTGTATACATTTCTCTCCTCCTGTATTTTTCCCATCTTGGGCTTAGGCACTTGGCTTTGGGATCAGAGCGCAAAAATTTTATATCTGTCTTTATGTATCAAGTGCTGCCCACCTTCTGGACCCTGTCTCAGTCTCAAATTGGAGCCACTTGAGGCCCAGCTGTGACTTCATCCTGCCACAAGGGCTAGGACTGTCCCTGACAGGAGGCAAGAGGGGCCCCAGCCTCAGGCTCTGGGATCGTGCCCCACTGCCTCCACTTCCATCCTGGCCCAGACCTGAGGGGCCCTGTTTTCTATCACGAGTCATGTTTCTATTTGGAGCCTCCTGCTTACCCAAGCCCGCCAGTTGAAGCCCAGGTCTTGCTACTGCTGGTCTTCATAACTGTGCTTCTCCACCCCAAGACTTGGTGGTTGAGGCCAGGACTTAGTTGGAAGGTCACCTCCTCTATGAAGGTTTTCCTGGCCCCAGGGGTAGAATGGGTACCATCCTCATTTGTGACCTGGAACACTGAACAGTTTCCATCATAGCACCCATATCTCCATGCCTTCATTCCTCTGATTCCCCCTCCAAACAGCGAAATGAGACAACTTCAAGTTGGCTCCTTTGAGTCCCATCTTCATCCTGGCTTGATACTTTTCTTTCAGTTCATAATCATCCCATGAGATGCCCAAGACCTCCATCTTCTGCTCTGGGGAGCTTAAAAGTGTCAAAGACCTGGGGCGATGGGTGATTTTCAGGAGATGGACCAATCAGAGGCCTAGTCTGCAGGGCAAAGACTAATGCCACTGTGAACTAGCTGACCAGTGCCGGATAGGGCTGATCCCTGGCCAGTGGGGTTCCCTCGGGTGCTGCCGAGTTGGTTGGTTTTCTTGTGGCCTTTGTCACCTTAGGTACAAGGTCATTTTCTTCCTCTAAGCAATCTCCACACCACCCTCTCTGGTCCTCATGGTCCCTTCTCTCCCTTTCTTCATTCTTCTGTCCTTTATGTGGTTGCTGCAATCAGAAAATCTAGTTCTGCTGGTGTACATCTGACTCTTTTGTCTTTGGCAATGTTCACAGAAATCTTTGCTTTACATTCCACAGAGGATGACTTATACCTACATGTGCAGCCTGGGGAGTGGGAGAGTGGAGAGACCCTCAGGGTCCAATTGAAAGATTCTGGGGGCCCCAGAGTCTGGGAGCAAGCACAGAGATTAATATGTACAAGCATTCCCTACCACACTGCATTTCCCATAAGAGCAAGGTCTCATTCATCTTTCTACCCGCAGTACTTAACCTGGTGCTGGGCCCGCAGCAGGTGCTCAGTGAATGCTGGGAGTGATGGAATGAATGCAGATCTAGTTTTCTGATGCTGACTTCCACCTGCCACTTTTTCTGGATGTTGCTCCTAGGAACCTGGGGCCATGCTAACTCCTCTAAGGAAGCATAGCTCAGAAAGTCTAAGGAACCCACTCAAGTCACCTGAGTAGCCACCTGAGTCAAGGCTGGTGGCCTGGAAGTGAACTCTGATCTTTATAGTTGATGCTTCTTCTATTCATCTCTCATTTTCCCTAAAAAACTATGAGAATTATCCCACTTATACACTTTTTTTTTGTATTCCTACTTGGATACTTATTGGCTGTAATTCTCTGGTTATGACTTCACCCCTCTGTATTCCAATTTCCTCATCTATGAAATGAGGATAATGACAGTATCTATCTAAGGGTTATTGTGAATTATTAGATAATTTAATACATGTGCAATGCACTGAGTTACGAGACTTGAACATAATAGTATTATATAAGCATAATATATGTTAGCCATTGTCATCATTTTTATTGTTAATGATGGAGAAAGGGTGTATTTGAATTTGAGTGTGGTACCCATTCTTTAAGACCCTATTCAATGCTGCCTCTTTTATAAAGCCGCCCTTACCATTGAGCCCTGGTTAGAATCAGTCTCTCTCTCCTCCTTCCCCCCAGTCTGTTCTCTTTTGCGGTATTTCTGTGTGCATCTCTCTCATTGGCCTAGTGGGTGTTGCCCACCCTTGGGACCCCACATAGACGGTGGGTGCCTTATAAATGCACAGTGCGTTGTCCAGGGCCTGGAGAAATCATTTCCATTCTCCAAACCCTGGGGGCTCCTTGGGCTTTCTCCAGAAGAGTGAGGGTTAAGGAAGCCATCCCTGGAAGATGCCTGAAGGTGGACTTTTGGCTCTAGGAAATCCTGCTTCTGCCTCTGCTTCCAAGCATTCATCATCGCTCCTGCCTCGCGCCTAATGAGCACCCAAAGTGATTTTCTGTTGCTTGTAATTCACCAAAATTGTTCTAACATTTGGAAGGGCCCGGAAATTGACAGCCTAATACCCCAGTTTGCCTGTCTGTCTTGATGCTTTGTTGAAGGCTGAGCTGATTGCTTCTGCTGCAACGATTATCCTGGAGCTTCAGACAACATCAGAGGAAATAAACAATCGGAAAGGTTAGAGACAGGGGCTGGCGGGGAGAAGGCAGGAAGGGGATTCAGGAAAACTTGGGTGAGCAGCTGCATGTGAGGTGAGCCGGAGGCTGACCTGAGAACTGGGGAGAGGGAGACGGATGGGAGAACTACTTCCCATTCTCATAAAGTCTCAGTGACTGTTGGAAACTGAAGTGGTACAAGAGACAGCAACTATGTCCCCTTAGGACCTCCTGGAATATTCTGATCTCACCTTATTGTTCTATAGAAGAAAAAAACTGAGGCCTGGGGGGCAGGGAAGGGGCTGGCTTGGCAGAGTGAATGGCAAAGACAGATTGAAGTCAGATCTCCTGACATCTCTAAGATAGACTTACAAATATCTCACTGTTGCTGAGAAGATTATAAATAGCATACGTCAACGTCTAGAACTGGGCTTGGCCCAGAGAAGGTGCCTTAGAAGGGTCAATGCCAGGACCATGCGCGTAGCGAGTCCAGAGCAGGGTGGTTGCCGAGGGAGGGACACAAATAGAGGAGAAGACGCAGCCCCTCTGACCTGGAGTCACCAAGGGCTCTCAGCTGAGGACCAAGTCCTCCCAGGGCCGCATCCTGTCTCAGATTTGTCTCCTGTTCCATTGAAGTTCAACCCTATCACATAAGCCTGGAGTCCTGCCCCTTCCTGAGCCCTCAGAGGACCCCACTCAATCCTTCCTGTCTCTTTACTACAAATTCCTCTGCACTGGGGTGCTCCTGGGCAGACAAGCATGCCTTTATATCACCCTCAGCTTTCTGCATCATTCCTCTGCTCCTCTATAAACAAAGTTCTTGGAAAGAGTTGTTGGCCCTGGACACTGCCTGCATTCCCTTCCCTCCTCAATCCACTCCAGTCAGGCTCTAATCCACCTCCTTCCGCTGGGCCTGCTCATATCAAGGTCACAGATGACCGATGGCTTGCTAAAACCAAGGTCAACTCTAGGCATCGCTGTGCTGAGTTCTCTGCGGAAATGAACATGAGCACTGCCTAACCTCTTGGAACACATACTTCTCTTGCACCCACTTCCACTGGCCATCTGTCTCGCTCCCTGGCCACTCCGTCACTCTTCTTTCTGGGAGGGAGGACCCCAAGCCCTGTCCTCAGCTTCCTCTCTTCTCTACCTGCACCTGCTCCCCAGATGATCTCATCAATGCTGTGGATGACATGCTGAAAGACTCTTGATTTTATATCTGGTTTTACATCTGATTTTATATTTTAAGCTTGAGCTTCTATAATGAGCTTTGAACCTTTATATTCAAGTGTCTACTAGAGTAATTAAATGTATCCACTGACTCCATTTCTGTCTCAAAACCTTTTCATTGCCTGTACCCCTTTCCTGGCTGTCACCTTGTCTTTCAAATTTCAACTCAAATGGCACTTTTTAGAGAGCCGTTTGCCACCACCCTGGCTGACCAGCCTTACAGGAATTCTCTGTTACATTGACACTATCTTCTTAATAGCATGTATCAATAACTGAAATTGTTTGTCCTTCCTTCCTTCCTTCCTCCCTTCCTCCCTCCTCCCTTTTCCTTCCTTCCTCCCTCCCTGCTTCCCTCCCTCCTCCCTTTTTCCTCCTTCCTTCCTGTCATCCAGCTACTATGTGGCAAAAGCAGGATTTGAACTCAGTACACCTGCCTTCCGAAGCTGCATTCTTCTACCTCACTCTAACTCCCTTTATTAGCCCATTACAAGCCCTTATACTAATTAAAGTATTCTAATTTTGTCCCTTTAAAATTTGTAATTATGCAACTACCTATTGGAATGTCAATCAGTGTAAAAGTACCAGTGTTTCTGAATTGAGTTAATACAATTGTGACTTTAGAAAATGAGTCTTGTTAGACTGTCAGCTCCTTAAGGGCAGATGCAATGCCTTAACCCTACCCATTTCTGCAACTCAGCCTCTAGACAAGGGCTTGCACACGGGAGGTTTACTAATCCGTGATTGCCACAATAATGCTGTATAATGAACATCCCTAAATGTCAGTAACAACAAGCATTCGTTCTTAGTCTCATGAGGGTCAACTGTGGTTTAGCTGATCTAGGCTGGGTTTCGTTGGGTGACTCTGTTCTAAACTATGGCTGGCTGGGCTTGGCTCCAGATGGTGGGTTTGCTTTGGGGGCTAAGCTGGAGGACAACAGCTATCTGAGAAACTGTCTCATGACAGACCACCAGAGCACAAGGGTCTAGCCAATCCACTAAGATATGTAAGGCTCTGCTTACATCACACCTTCTGACATTCCATTGGCCAATGCAAGTCTCATGGCCCAGCCCAACATCAGCTGGCAAGGATGGGGATGAGAGTGACTATTTACTGAACACTAACCTGCGCTATGACTTAGACCTTCGTGAAGGTTGACCTAAGCTTTGGGTCCTGACTTTGGGTAAAAAGCAGTCTTCCACCTGGGCCAGACGTCCTGAGACTAATGTCTTTGATTCTTGAGCATCTGAGGGTCACAGGTCAGGAGCCACTTAGCAAGTCAGCCTCAAAGACCCTCCCAGGACCAGGCTCGGTGAGTGCCCTGACTGTGTCCGTGGGATCTCCCAGCTTGTACATGAGGGCAGCCCAAGGCTAGGAGAAGAACATGAGTCTAGTGTCACAGGGACTGAACCCTCCACATTGACTCTACCAAGATGTCTAAGGCCCTTATGCCTGGCTTTGCTCCCTGTCTGAACTGACTTCTCCTTATCTTCTCCCCTGCCGCCCTCAGCCTGGACTTCCTCTGGTTCCTGGCACACAGCGAGCTCTTCTGCCTGCTGCAGCTTTCTACTTGCTATTCTCTTTGCTGAGAAGGTCCTCACTTGAGATACTCACATGGCTGGTTCCTTCTTACCCTGCAGATTCCAGCTCAATTGTCATGTGTTCACAGAAGTCTTTCCTAAACAACTGATTGAAAATAGCACCCCCATTGCTCTCTCTTACCACCTGGATGTATTTTCTTTATTGCCTTTGGCATTACCTAAAATAAGATTTTTCCTTATTTATTATCTGTCTCCTTCTAGAAAAGAAATCCCATGAGGGGAAGTATCAAATCTAATTTAGAGCTATTTTCGGTGGCTAGAATAGCCATAGAGGGTGTTGAATAAGTATTTGTTGAATGAATGAATGAACACAGGCGTTAGCTGGATAACCTTGTGCAAATGACTCTGTAAACTCAGTTTCTTTTTCTGCAAAATGGGACCACTACAGCAGGTGTTGGTAATTGACAGGGTTTGGGGTAAGGTATGAACAGTGTTCAGTATGGTGCCGAGTACATGGTAGATGTTAGAAGTGGAAGCTTCTGAAATAACAATTCTTATTATCTAAGCCCAAGGCTTTTTCTACTACCCACATCAGCCCTGAAAGTCTTCATTTTTCCCATGGCTTTCCTGGCCAGTCTTGGCAGGCCCCATCCTCCAGGAGCCGGGGAGGCCAAGAACACGGGTGCGGCAATGAAGGGAAATGAGATTGGAAAGGATACTTAATTCTAAAGAATTGTCCCCAAACCCAGAAACGACACGTCAAATCAGAGTCCTTCCCATAACTCATAGTCTATCTCCATGGAAATGGGCACCATATGGAGTTAATTAGTAGAACAACAAAACAATCAATTAGTTCTTTAATTAGTTTTACTAAGAAATGATAACAAACAAACACAAACACTTTATTCCAACTAATGCCTGAGCTGCAGCGATAGTTTAATGGCCTTGGGAAGCCAGCTTCGGCACCGGGCCCCTGAGAATGGAGATTTATTCCCCTGATATGGACAGGTTCCCTGGTCTCCATCCAGCTTGTATGTTTCATCTTTATGATCAATTATTTACAATATCTGAACATAGCCGAAGGGTCGTCTGGGAGCTTTTCTTTCTAGACAGGGAAAAAAATGCAATCACTCAAATCATATGAAGCCACCAGGCTTTGGAATGATCATTCCCTGAATCATTTATTTGACAAACATTTACTGAGCCTTTGCTAGTTGCCCGGCATGACGCTGGGCATGGGGTTGAGAGGATGGTAAGAACTGATTGCCTGAGGCGCTCGCATGTGGAGGGACCTGAGGGAGGGGAGGGCAGATCAGAAGAGCAACTCAACACAATTGCCACCCATCTAGTTAAGTGCTGGCATAGGGGCTCCAGAGTACAGGGGTGGGCCTGGGGGCTGCGAGAAGGCAGGGGAGGGGTCCAGGAAGGCTTTAAGGAGGGGGTAGGTAGAGGCTGAGCCCCCAGCGGTGAAGAAAATGAAGATCCTGCCCAGCAGGTGGACTGGTCCAGTGGAAAGAGCACAGGCAGGGCTGGGCATCTGGAAGACCTAGACTCTCCAGGCTTGCTGCTGCATCAAAATCCATGTCTCCTCACCTGTAAAAATGGAGAGAATGATACCCAAGTTTCTCTTCTCAAAGTGTTGTTATGAGGATCAGATAGAGATGGAAGCTTCTTATAAACCACAAGGGGTTTCCCATAATCAGACAGACACTCTGAGCAGAAGACTGGAGGTGGGGGGGGGGGTGTCCTAGAGCTGCCCCACCTTCCTGACGGCTCTGCAGAGGAAAGGGACACTCCAGGAACACCTGGTGTTGCTGTAATAACGGCTCCTCCGTACACCGAGGCCTAATAGAAATATGGAGACAGAGATTTTGGAGGAAGAGAGAGATGGCTTTATTTTTCTTTGCCAGGCAGAGGGGAGACACAGCGGGCTAGCGCCTCAAGAACGGTGCCTGCTCCTGGCTCCTGCCCCCCACCACCCGCGCCTGTGCAACCCTCCCACTTGGGAGGCGGGGAAGATTTTATACGTGGCGGCTCGCAGCCTGGGGTATGTGATAAGGATCGAGCAGGTGGAGGTCTTGCATTCTTTTTCCTTTGCATTCTTCTTCTTTTTCCCTTGCATTATTTCAAAACAGTCATACCTGGCGTCAGGCCACCCGGTGACTGGGGTCTGGCAGTTCGTTGATTGTCTGTTTGTCTCTGGGTTGTTGGCTGGGGATCTCCTTTCTGAAATGCAAAACAAACTATAGGAATGATTTTGTTACAATGGTCATATGGAATGCAGCTTCCAAGTTGTAGATAAGGTTAGCAAGTGAGAGGCAGGATGTAACTCACACAGAGTTAGGTATCAGAGAGTTAGCTTGAGGAAGTAAAAATCTAGTAACTACAGATTAGCGACAGCTAAAGTAAAACATGGAATGAGTAACTCTTTCAGGCCAGGTTCGACATTCTGTTTTCCTTTCTCAAGAGGAAAAAGAAAAGTCACTTCTATTTGCATGGCAACATTGGGACATTATCTCTGTCTCTATCTGTGCATGTGTATAAATGCATATATATATGTATGTATGTGTGTATATACAGGCATACATTATCTATCATCTGTCTATCTATCGTTTATCTATCTATCATCTATCATCTATCTATCGTCTATCTATCTATCATCTATCATCTATCTATCTATATCATCTATCTATCTATCTATCTATAGCTATCTATCTACCTATCATCTGTCTATCTATCATCTATCTATCATCTATCTATCATCTATCTATCGTCTATCTATCTATCTATCTATCTATCTATCTATCTATCTATCTACCTATCATCTATCTATCATCTGTCTATCATCTATCTATCATCTATCTATCTATCGTCTATCTATCTATCATCTATCTACCTATCATCTATCTATCATCTGTCTACCTATCATCTATCTATCACCTTTCATTTATCTATCTACCTACCTACTGATGAATGGAACATTTCCTGCCATATCATTAAACAAAGAATGCCACAGTCATCAGCACTTGCAGCCTTCCAGCCTGAGCAGGTGAGCCCTGAGGGAACTCAGGAAGGAAAGAACACCTGCCAGCTAGCAGCCATCAGACTGCAGCTTCTCCCCACGGTGAGCCCTGAGGAGACTCAGGATGTGGAAACACAAGATACTGGCCCCAGATAGCTGAGGTGCATATCAAAGAAATGATTTCAGTGAGCCCAGACTTTTGCAACTTCCCATACATAGAAAAGTGCTGAATTCCTTAACTTGGGATATCTGGTTTCAATGTGCAGTAATCTTTTGATGTTCTGACCACCTGCCCTTTGTTGCAAAACTCCTATATATCCTAGCTCCCCGCTTCGCCTCCTTGGAGCAATTCTCTCAGGGTTACTTGGGATGCTGCTTCCAGGGCTTAACTGAAGTCCTAAAAATTCCCACTGAATAAAACAGAACTCTCAACTTTTAGGTTGTGAACAGTTTTTCGGTCAACACTACCCGTCATCTATCAAGGAAAACCCATTTTTAAGAGATAATGCACATTAATGATGAAAAATAATTGAAGCAGTAAAAAATAAGCCTCCTTCTTCCTATCCCTGACCCCCAGTTGCAAAGTCTCCAGAAGAACCACTGTTACCTGTTTCTTCTCTACCCTGCAGAGGCACTCTCTGTTTAAGCAACACATTTTCATAAACTCTTTCTTTTCCCTAAAACGTACTGTTTGTGCACTTTTAGTTTTCCAGTGGTCCATCTCGGTATCTTTGGATCTACCACATTCTTTTTAATGACTGGATGCCATTTTATCCTATGGCATCTTAGTTTATGTAACCATTCTCCTTTTGTGGACATTTAAATTGTCTCCCATATCTTGCAGCCCTAAGCAGTGGATTCTTCTGTTCATTATCTATGAAACTTAACATAATAGATCCAGTTTTCCATTTCTTGAGGTAGCATCTGTTGACTCACTTGATCTTTATTGATGCTAATCGATACCCTCTTTTTATTTTTGTGCCTTTTTGTTTGTTTGTTTATTGCCAGTAAGGACTTGAACTGATGTGAAATAATTGATGAAAAAATATACAAATGAAATCTCAGGTCAGTGTTGCAGATATCTTGGTTCAACTCACTACTATTACAGGGACAGAAGCAGGTAGTAACATACTTGAACATAAACAATAAACAACTGTCCACTAAAGGGCAGGCATAAGGTCTCTTTCCCTCCATTCCCCTATCCCTACTCAAGACCTCACAGGTGTTTGGACTATAATTATGATCCTCTGGTCCGCCAATTGGCTGGCCTATAATTTGAACAAAGAAAGCTAGTAGTGGGCAGAGGAAGATAAGTTTTACAAGACATGGGGCTCCCAGCCACATCGGGCAAAGGGACGCAGAGGAACGTGGTTGAGAGAGGGCCCAGGGAGAAGCAGAAATACATGGCCTGTAGGAACCGATACCTTTGGTTCTGGTACCTTCCTGCTTAGCTACTCTGAACCTGTGAAAACACTCTTGCCTGAGCCATCTCAGGGAGGGAGTCTGATCCTTCACTGTCAAACAAGCCCTAGATCAAACAGTAGATAAAAATGACATTCCTTTCCTATAATATTGCAAGAGAGACTGGAATCACATCTAGATAAAATGTGTTCATTTGATCACTAGTCCTTAAATGTGATCAGTTATGTCTTAATGAAATTCTGGTTTTTCTCTCCAGGCTTGAGTAATGCATGTTTTTCTACCTCTGTTGGCCACCTTTAATTGAATACACTCTTTCAAGAGCTTGTCCATAGGCAATAGGGTTCTTATGCCAAGGTGGGCTCAACGCTTTGGAGAGGCAGCCTGATGGAGAGGTGGCAACGGGGATTCTGGTCCCTGGGTTCAAATCCCAGTGGTGCCTTATATTATTTGTGAGATCTTGAGCAACTTGTTGAATCCTTTTGTTTCCCTGTCTGTAAAATGAAAATAATAACTTCACTGTGAGGCTTAAACGTGCTAATGTAGGGAACTGCTTTAAATACTCTTGTAGGTAGAAAGTTTTATGAGTGTTTCTCCTGTTATTAGTTTCTCATATGTGCTGGCTTCAGAATTGCTAGAAAAACTTCCCTTTGAACCATTAGTTTCTCATGAGCAAAACAAGTTTCCCTTCTCTATGTATCCATTTCTCTCTGTTTCAGCTAACTTGTGGGAGAGGATATTACAGAAAACATAAAGCAGGCATCTTTCTTTCAGTTCTTAGCATCTCCAATTAAACAAAGAAAAACAGCGCAATCCCAGTCTCTCTCCACCTCAGCAAGGGTGACCCTCTAGCCAGACCCTCAGTTTTCCCCCAGTTTGAAGAAAATAATTTTACCCTCTCACATCCAATCAATATCTTTGCTGGGTCTATTGTGAGCTGATAATTTAAATACAATTGTCTCCCTAGCAACCATCCTTTCACAGTCTGCCTTCTGTCTTTGAAAGAGCTTGCAGTTACAAAATTCACAGTTTCAGCCAGAAACTTTTTTTTCTCTCTACAGGAACTAGCTTCTCTTCCAAAATAAACTCTTTAAAAAATGGAAAAATGGAATAGAATTTCTAAAGTAAAAGTTAAAAAATTGTTTTTCTAATTATAAAGGTAATTGACCATGATTTTAAACAGAGGTAGAAGTGGTTGTATTGCCCCTGCTTCTTCAATTCCAGAATGATCTATATGGGGCAGGGAGAAACAGGGCGGGGAGAACCTAGTTAGACTCAGGGAATGTCAGAGCTGGAGGAAGGCATACAGGTCATCTAGTCTGACCTCCTCTTTCTCCTTCCTCTACTTGACAGTTGAAGAAACAGAAGTCCTGAGATTTAACAGACAAGCCCAAAGGCACAGAGCTAGGACTGGAGCCCAAACTGGGATTTCAGCCCTGTCCTGTCTCTAAGCCCAAAGGATTCTTGCCACCATAATGTGGCCTTTGAGATTTCTTGGGGGAGGTAATGATGTACAAATGCAAAGAGGACAGGGCTTTGAAATCAGGTAAACCCACGGTGGAGTCACTGGGTATAATGACTAGCTGTCCCAGTTTACCAACATGGGAGGGGGCTTCCAGGACAGGGACTTGCAATGCTCAAACTAGGAAAGTCTTGGGCAAACCTGGGCAAGTAGGTCGAGTTACTGCCAAGCCAATCTCTAGGTGATTTGGGGAAATTTGGGTCTCAATTTCCTTATCTGTGTTCAATTATAGTAGTTTATCTCATGGAGTGTTGTGAAGATAAAATAACAAGAATGAATAATAACCTCCTTGGGGCTTCCTAGGTGGTGCAGTGGTTGAGAATCCACCTGCCAATGCAGGGGACACGGGTTCGATCCCTGCTCCAGGAAGATCGCACAAGCTGCAGAGCAACGAAGCCCGTGCGCCACAACTACTGAGCCTGCTCTTTAGAGCCCGTGAGCCACAACTACTGAGCCCATGTGCTGCAACTACTGAAGCCCATGTGCCTAGAGCCCGTGCTCCACAACAAGAGAAGCCATGGCAATGAGGAGCCCGCGCACCACAACGAAGAGTAGCCCCCACTCACCGCAACTAAAAAGAAGGTCCGTGCACAGCAAAAAAGACTCAACACAGCCAATATAATAAATAAATAAATTAATTAATTTAAAAAAAAGAATAAATATTAGCCTCCTTCCTTTCTCTCCTGACTGATTCTATCCAATAAGAAGCTCTTGAACTTCTTTAGCTGGAAAAAGCTGTACTCAGCTTAAAAGTGGTAGTGATGCTTTTTCCCCAGGTTGGCCCAGGTCAGGGGAGGCAGAGGAATGAGATCTTTATTCCAGAAGGTCTTATACTCAGAGATAACAGTCCTTGGAGACTCCCCCAAATGCCACCCACAACGTGAGAAATCAAAATTAGCTTCTTGGCTGCTTTTGGCAGCTGTGATTAATCATTTCGTAACGAGACCGTCGAAGCACAACTATTTATTTGCATGGGATCAGGAAGATTACGGAATATAACATTTTCATAAATTTGTTAGGATTCTAGATATACGTTAGTGTGATGAATAGTTCAGGCTGCAATAGATGTTTTTGTTTCAATAAAGTTATTTTGGGGATATATTTACATGATGAAATAACCTATTATTTATCCAACTGCATTTTTATGAACTAATTTTTCTTTTTGTACCGACTTGCAATGGTGATTCATTACTTTCTGCCCTTCAATTTTTCTTTCCTTATAAATGGTTTCTTGTTTATTATTTTAAAGTGTATGTCTCCCTTTAGATCTGTTGGCCAGTTTCACATGGGATCTTTGCCCTACAGCCAACTGCTTCCAAAAACCCAGGGATTCCAAATAAAATGAATCATTTTTTACTAATTGTGTCTGGACTCTGCTACTTACTGTGTCTGTGACCTTGGGCAAACCACTTTCTCTCTCTGAGACTCAGTTTCCCAACTCACAGGGATTTTGGCCACAATATGTACTCAGTTAATACTTGCCAAAGGAATAAATGGATGATAGAATGAGGAAAGTGAAGACATTTGGCCTTGGGAAAGGTTTAGGTTGGGAGGGTTGTATCAAAGCATACTTCTTTTGGTGGGAGGTTTACCTGTTATCTGCCAGAGAGGTAGACAGAAACATCTCTCTCTCTCTTTTTTAACCAGTCTGCCATTTTTCTGTCAATGATAAAATAAGAAGAGGCTATTGATTCTTGAAAGCCTTTGGACACTGCTACTTTGCTGAGTTTGGGGAATTAAATTTCTTAGAAAAATAAGGCTTTGTGTGTGTGTGTGTGGGGGGGGAGGATTTTACACCTACTTCCTTCAAAGAAATCAAGGCAATCATCAATAAATGGTGTAGAAGAAGGTTGTAATTATATGGAGAGACTGTAATTAGGTAGATATCTATACCTAATAGCCATCAAAATAATCTAAAAGAGAAAGTAGATTCAAGAAGAACCAAACACAAGAGTTCCAGGTTCTAATCTGCATTGCTGAGTGACCTTGAGCAAGCCAGGCCACTCTGGGTCTTCCCTTCCTCATCTATGTGACAAGCAGCTGGATGAGGTAGCCTTGGGTTATTTATTGTTCTAAGAGTTTAGTTCAGGGACTTCCTAGGTGGCACACTGGTTAAGAAACCACCTGCCAATGCAGGGGACATGGGTTCAACCCCCAGTCCTGGAAAATCCCACATGCCGTGGAGGAACTAAGCTGTTGAGCCACAACTATTGAGCCTGTGTGCTGCAACTACTGAAGCCCACGTGTCTAGAGCCCGTGGTCCATAATAAGAGAAGCCACTGCAATGAGGAGCCCACGCACCACAATGAAGAGTAGCCCCCACTCACTGCAACTAGAGAAAGCCCACGCACAGTAATGAAGACCCAACACAGCCAATAAACAAACAAACAATAAAGAGTTTAGTCCAAAGTTTCTCAAAATGGGGAAATGAAACTTTGGGAGCTGCCAATATAGTCTTTCATTTTATTAATTTAATATTTTCCTAACCCAGGTTGGAGGACCTGGGGGGACTAGGGTGGTCTGTGAGAAGGTGCTTTCCTTGAAAGGGGATATATATAGTATTCAAATTCTAGAAATAGTGCTTAGCTTATGTGTATCAACACAGAGTTTTCAAATCATAAGAAGGAAAGATGAAAAACTTGATTCATGAAATGGCCAAGAATGAGAATAAAATACTGCAGAGCAGTTGGTGGTGACAGGATGGTGGTGGTTCTGTGCACCATTGTTAGTGGTAGAAGGGAGGCAGGAGACATTTTAAATAATTCATTCAACAAATATTCACCGAGTGTTTACTATGTGTTGAGAACCCATAAAACACAAGCACTGAGGAGACAGGAAAGTTATTTAGTCCCTGCCTTCCAGATGGTCATGGTTAAAGGGGCTGGTGTACAAGTAGAGAAAGTACTGTAGTCTAGTGTGATAAGGGCTTGTTAGAACAAGCATCGTGTCCATGGAGTCCAGATGAAGGTGGATTTGGGTATGTGGAAAGAGCATGGACAATGGGAAGGTAAATTCTGAGCTGAGCTGTGACAGAAGAGTAAGACCTCTCAGAGAAAATGCAGCAGAAATAATTGCTTGTGCAAAAGGGGGAAATGAGAGAGGAGTAGGTAGTTTACTGTGACTGGAGTATGAAGGCTGCAGTGGGAACATTTACAGGACTGTATCTTGAAGGGCCATGTGGACCAAATGGAGCAATTTGATCCTTTTCCTACGGCAGTGGGGAGGCATGGAAGGTTTGTAAGCAAGAGAGTGACACAGACATGAGTTTTAGAAAGAGCCCATTAACAGCTATTTGTGTAGAGGGTAGACTGGAGGCAGAAGGGGATGAGTAAGGGGGGGTGGATGCCATTGCCCAGGGGAGAAATGATATATGTTGGCCAGGACTGTAAGAGAGGATATGGGTAAAAGGGGGTCAGATCTGGGCTGAGTGATATTTAGGGAGACAAAATGGAGATGAGATATGAGAGGTGAAGGAGTAGGAGACTCCAAGAAGACTCCTGGGTTCCTGGCTTGAAGGCTACTTGCCGAAATTAGGAGAGGATCAGGTGGGGTGAAGATAGTTTTGTGCAGGTTGATTTTGAGATGTTCATGGGAAATCTAAAATGTAGCAAAAGTCTGGAGGGGAGACCAGGAGACTCTTCCCTTCCCTCCTGATCTCATCATGAAATTATTTCATGAACTTAACTTCCCAGCCACATAATGGGTAAGACAGGCAGTCCTCTCATTGGGACTTAGATCTGAGTTTGAATTCTCTTCTGTTAGGTACTTATTCAGTGACTTTAGGCAGGTTACATCCTCCTTGAGTCTCAATAATCTAATTTCTATAATGGAGAAAATAGTGTCTATGTCATGTTGTGCCTGGGAAACTTAAGAAAGGTAATGAATGTAGCAGGTGTACCAGGAAGGGTAGTTCTCTCCAACTTGCTCTGTGTTTATTAGAAAGGAGCTCTGCTCCTCCTCTAATCTTTCCAGTGTAGCAAACTCTTAAAAGTCGGAACTTGAATTTCTTTTAGGGAAGACATTGTCTTTGCTTATGAAAATACCTTCTTGGGGCAGAGGGGCCATAAGAGGTAAAGCATTAGAAAGAGATGCCCAAAGTGCTCTGTTTCACGTAGGAAGGGAAGGTGAGCGAGAAGGGAGGAAGGGGAGAAAAGGGAAGGGGATGGGGAGAGAAGAGAAAGAGAGCTTGAGGTGGTGAGAGGGATGTGGGATTGGGAGAAGTAGTTGGTGAAAATTCCTCGATGGTGGTAGGACCAGAGGAAATATTAGAAACTGTGATATCTAATGTTTACTAAAAATGATTTGCATTCATATGATATAAATTCCTTCTTTAGCCCCTTACTCCAAATGATCAGTAAAGTTGCCTATGCCCAAGAATGCTCTGTGTGCATGAAATGTTTCTGGTGACAATTGTGGATGGATTTGAGTTTCTCTTTGGGTCTGGGTGGTGTGAGATAAAGGTAGAATATGATCAGAAGGGAGATGTTTCACTAATAGATCAAATTCTACAGATGCAAGAAGTCAGAGTTAGGATGATTCTGGAGAGCTCTGTGCTTCCACAGGTGTGGAATGGACCTGATTAACCAACCTGATTATCATCTTCATTCATGCATTCATTCATTCATTTCTTCAACAAATATTTATTAACTGCCTACTATATGTCAGTCACTTTCACAAGCACTGGGAACATCTCCGTAAGCAAAGCAAAGTTCTTGCCCTTAGAGATCTTGCGTTCTTATTGAGGATACCTACTAAAAATTAATAGAAAAATATCTTATAGTATCTCAGATAGCAATAAGAGTTATTAACAAAACCAAAACAGAGTAAGGAAAGGTACAAGGTGGTGATTTAGAAAGGGTGATTCGAGAAGTTCTCCTTAAGGAGATGGTGTTTGAACAGAGACCTAAATTAAGTGAAGGGGAAAGTCACAGTTAGATCGTGTAGAACCGCTAGACAGACCTAGTAAGAGCTTTCTCCTTATCTTGCTTGTGGCCTTGGGCAAAGGACAACTTCTCAGCCCTCAGTGTTTTCATCTAAGACTAGGTTGATATCAACCTCCCATGGTGGGGTAAGTGTTCCAAGAGATCACGGAGGTTATTTGCAAATAGAAAATGCAGCACATACACAGGGGACTGTGGAAGACCCAGCCAAGGATGGGAGTTAATTCCACTTCTTGCTGTGGGAGTTCGGTGTGGACCAGGTCCTGGGTGATTTGTGAGCTCTCTTGGGGGATTGCCAGGTATGGGAACTGAGCTCAAAGATGGACCATGTATTAGAATGTGAATGTCCAAACTCTGCTGAAGTGACCTAGGAGATTTGCCTTAATACAGACTATTTCCAGTGGCTCATGAATTCTGTATCACAGTGAGTTGTCTGGTGATTTTGCAATTGTCTTGCTGATAATACAGCCCCTGATGTACTTAACATTACAACTCAGGAAGAAAGACCTGATAAATCTTGGCTGCGTAAGGACTTGGCTACTTTGATCCATTCCCTGCTTAACCCTTCACCCACTGGCCAATATCTTCTGAAGGATTACATTGAAGAATTTGGCCTTGTTTTTACCTTTCTCTGCCTTGTGGATATTTGTGATTCCTCCTCGCCTCTGTGACAGACATCGTTGATTGCCTACCCAGTCCATTATTCTTTCTCATTACTGAGGTTGAAAATACCATGTATTGTTTTTCTAGCCTCCCTTGCAGCATGGAGGTGTATATCAGTTATCTCTTGCCAAAAGAGTGCTATGTAACAAATCTCCCCAAAACTCAGCAGCTTAAAACAACAAGCATCTATTTGGCTCATGAGTCTGGGAGAGTCAGTTTAGTCTGAGCTCAGCTGTGGGTTTCTTTTGGCCTTAGTTGGGCACACTCATGTGTCTGCTGGTTGGCAGCTGGGATGACTAATCTCTCATTCTCCATTGGGGTAACCCAGGCATGTTCTCATGGCAATTGCAGAGGATTAAGGAGTAGAAATACACGTCGCCTCCTTATAGCTAGCAAATCATCATGTCAGCCACAATCATTTGGCCAAAGTAAATTATAGATCCAGCTTGGATCTAAGGGATGGGGAAACAGACTTTGCTTCTTAGGTAAAGAAAAATAGAAGAAAGACAGAGAAGCTCATGGCAGACATTGTAAATACAGGGAGAGGAGAAGAACTGGAGCACCATACAGTCAACTATAGTATATGACCTAATCCTAGATGATTCTGTGCCTTGTGTGTGGAGACCACCTTGCAATCATGAAAGGACAAGCCTAATGACCAAGCCAGTATAGTGAGAAACAGAAAGCGGGAAAGACTCCAAGTTCTTGACCGTGTTGTTCTTGGTCCTCTGGACAAACCCTAGAGTCACCTGCCTATGGATATCATGTTATGTGAGATGATGCATTTTTATCATTGTTAAATCACTCAAAAACATGGGATATTCTGTAATTTGCTGCTGGAGGCATTTCCAACTATGTTAACCCATGGATTTTGGCCTCCCTTTTCTCTGTTTTGGGAGTTTGCTTTCTGAGCAGAGATTGAAAGCTGTGACAGATGCTGGGCTTGTTGGATGATTGCTTTCTAGTCTGCCTTGTAGCAAGGTCATAGGCCTATGACCCAAGTGCTCACATACACCCCCGATTTGGAATTAGAAAGTAGTGATATGAAGAAGTGGGATGGACCACCTGGGCAGTGGTGGCTTTGGTGGCAGCTGCCACTGATGTGATGCATTGTTGCCACCTTGGAATAACCCTCATGGCCAGTAACCCAGTATCCCAAGATGGTGGAGCAGCATCTACCCCTACACGAGGCAGCAATTTACATACCTTTGGAGGGCAAAGAAGGCCTCTCTTAGCTGAACCTCTTCATACACTCCTTATTGTGCAGAAGTGCCTTCTAGAGACAGGCTCCAGGAATCCCACTCGCAGTGATTTCCTGACTCCCCTCTACCTGGCCCCCATGGGCTAGTTTGATCTTTGGAATCCAGTCTTTGCCTTTGGACTCAGACTGTCTTTAGCGTGGACCTCTTAACATTTCAAAGCCGACTCTCTCGCTGACTCTTGTTGACCCATGAACCTCTGGCTGTGGTTTCTTGTGCCGTGTCTGCCACGTCACTCTGGCCCATCCTGTCCTGCTACCCATGACCCCGCATTCATGAGTAAAGACATTGTCTGTCACTCTCTGTGGTGGTTGGCTGCACACTAGTCTTCACTTTCCATCAGCCTCTACTATCATTTAGGGCAGGAACCCGTCTTCTCACATCATTTTATCCTCAATGCCTAGAACAGCCTTTGGTGTATAGCAGATGTTCCACCCAAACAGGGTCCAAATGAAGCGATGAAGTCTGTCTGGAATAAGACCCCCCACCTTGTCAGCCTTCTGTCCTCCAAGCCTAGTTCCAATGTCATTGTCTCCTAGTGGCTTTTGTTTATATTTTCCCTCTTCTCCCAGGCACAGCTGGTTGTGCTCTGTGTTTCATTATCTATCTATCTATCATCTATCTCTCTGTCTATCTATCTATCCATTTCCTTTCTGCATATTTTATATATCTTTTTATATATAAATATTTATCTTCAAGCTTATACTCTAAATGCATGGACTTATTTATTTCTGCAGCTCTAATGCCTGGGAAATCATAGGTGTTTGATAAACCTTTGTTAACTAGAATTGGATTCAATTTGAAATTTGTTATTTAGTATCATTTAATCTTACACATTCCAGCTAAGCTTAACAACTACCTGGTCAAAGCTCATTTACCAGCAGGAAAACTGAGACCAGCAGGGAAACTGAGAGAGTGGGAAAGGCCTCCCCAGAGCTCAGCACCATCGAAGCAGAGATTAGAACTCACATGTCCTGATTTATGATCCAAATTCCTTCTTATTTTACCAAGTGGCCTTTCATCTCTCTGTCTTCATTCAAGTGACTTTAGCTGTGGTACTGAGAGGTCCTGAAGCTTGATGACTTCACACAATAGAGGTTTTAGACTGTGTTCACCTAAAGTCCTCTGGCTCTGGAATCAGCAAGGGCTCTACCATCTTCAACATGTGACCCCCAAGGTCACCTTGGGCATCGGTGTCCAGCTGGCAGTTGGAGAAAGGGAGAGAACAGACAAATACATGGGCTTTTTATGGGCCAGAACTAGAAGGGACATTCTCTGCTTTGGCCCATGTTCTCTTGGCTGAAACACAGCCTGGGAGACAGCTAGAAGCGAGGAGACAAGCAGAGGCTGATTTAATAGACAGCTGCCAGTCTCTGCTGTGACATCCAAGTTCCCTGCATGGATTTTGATTTCTAGCGTGACATTTTAACGTTTTACATACCTGCCTAAAAGCCTTCCATAGGCTCTGGGTGAGCTAAAAGTATATCAAGTAGCGTTGATACCATTATTATTTTTGTTATTTACACTAATAAGAGAGGGGAAGTGGCAGACGGGAGCCAACTCAAACGACTTTGCAATGTTTAACCCAAAACACGTTTTGCCAGGCAATTTCCCCTTAATCTTGAAACCTAGGCATATTTCAAGGGAAATTTAATCCTTGTGTTTCTGATTCATTTGCACTTAACTCATCAAAATGTTGCTTTGTAAGGCGTGTTTGATGTACAAGAAGGCTCATAAGCCCTTTCATAAGCCTTTCAAATGCCTTTTCTCTTTGAAGCAGAAGTTTGCGTTCTTCTAGCGCTAAACAGAGCTAAAACCAAAAAAGTCTTCAGCTGCCTTTTCACCCCAGAGGCCACAGATTAGGGCGGTTTGTCTGAGTCCGCCTTGGACTCTGGTGAAATGCCCGTGGGGAGTGAAGACTCACAGCTGTTTCACACTCTTCTGCCTCTAGGCTTTGCTCCTCCAAAGCCTGAATTCTTTCCTCACCACTTACTTATAGCCAATGCCTCCCCCTCCTCCAATACTCAGGTTTTAGCACCTCTCTAAAAGCCTGTTAGAAAGAACTAAGCACTCCTTCCTTTGTATCTCATTACACCCTACCGTAACAATAACAACAACAATAATAATAGTTAACACGAACTGAGCACTTCTTATATGCCAGGCATTCTGCTAAGTGCCTGACTTATGTTAACACATTTCATCCTCCCAACAGCCCCATAGAGTAGCCATTATTTTCAGCTTCCTTTTACAGATGAGGAAACCATAGAATAGAGTGGGTGGGTCACTTGCCCCGGGACCCACAGTGGGAAAGCCAGCATGGCATCTATAGCACTGACTGCATTTAACCAGGGCACCCCTGGGCTGTCTCAAAGGAGGTGCTTATTCCTCTCTTTGTCTGTGCCAATATCAGAGACACTGGCCCCGAGAAGGCCCTCCATCACCACTTGAGGGGCTGGCCAGTGTGGTGCTGACAAGCATAGAGTCAAGTCCTGTCTCTGCCACTTTATTTGCTGAGATCCTGGAGGAGATATTTAACGTTGCCTTTTTTTTTTTTTTTCATCTGTCAAGTGAGGATGACGAGAGCACCTGTCTCAAGTAGGGGCGTTGTGAGGACGAAATGAGCTCATACATGCAAAGCTCTTAAAATGCTGCTTGACCCACGGAATGTGCTCAGTAAATGTTAGATGTTATAACCGAAGGAAGAAAAGGAGGTGTGGACAGCGTGCGTATCTCAGTTCTCCAGGGACAAGGTACTGGAGGCCAGTGAATGTTGTGGGAGACAGACTCAGACTCAGAAAAGGTCTTGTCAGCTTACAACTTGAGCTGGAATCCCACAAAATGAAACACAGGGCAGAAAACTAGCTATCCTGTGCTTAGGTCTCAAACAACAGCAGCACCAGCTTTGGATGGGGGGAGATACAGCTAAGATCCAGCGTAAGTCAATGGCACGCATTGACAGTGAGCCCAACTCTGACATGTGTGACCATCCAGCTTAAACCTTGTCAGCAGGAATGTGTTGTCTAGAACCGGGAGGATGCCGTCCTGTTCTCATACGCATTCAGTCCCTACCAGGAGAGATGCAGAAATAGATGGCATCTTACTTTATGATTTTTTACTTCTAATATAGTTTTCTGATTATAAAACATAGTCACTGC
Source organism: Hippopotamus amphibius kiboko (assembly GCF_030028045.1). NCBI lineage: Eukaryota > Metazoa > Chordata > Mammalia > Artiodactyla > Hippopotamidae > Hippopotamus > Hippopotamus amphibius. The sequence continues at coordinate 15,464,105 of NC_080187.1, forward strand.
TGACAATTTAGAAACTTCGAGAAAAATGAGAAAGAAAAAAAAAAAGATTACACGTACTTGTTCGGCCACCTCTTAATAGTTTGATTCATTTCATTCTTTGCAGTCTTTTATACATATTCTTTTTTTTTCCTTCAGATCTTTATTGGAGTATAATTGCTTTACAATGTTGTGTTAGTTTCTGCTGTACAACACAGTGAATGAGCTATATGTACACATATATCCCCATATCGCCTCCCTCTTTTCTTTTTTTTTTTTAAAGAAGGTTGTTATTTTATTGGAATTACATTATATTTGTAGAAGACTTTAGAGAGTTTATTGTACCATACTGTGTCTTCTATTCAATAGTATAATTTTTTTTCTTTTTTTCAAATTTATTTATTTATTTATTGGCTGCATTGGGTCTTTGTTGCTGCACACGGGCTTTCTCTAGTTGTGGTGAGTGGGGGCTACTCTTCATTGTGGTGTGTGGGCTCCTCATTACAGTGGCTTCTCTTCTTGCGGAGCATGGGCTCTAGGCTCTTGGGCTGCAGAAGTTGCAGCACACGGGTTCCAGTAGTTGTGGCCCACGGGCTCAGTAGTTGCGGCTCACAAGCTCTACAGGGCAGGCTCTCAGGCTTAGGTGCTCCACGGTATGTGGGATCTTCCTGGAGCAGGGATTGAACCTGTGTCCCCTGCATTGGCAGGTGGATTCTCAACCACTGTGCCGCCTAGGAAGTCCTCTCCTCCCTCTTGTGCCTCCCTCCCACCCTCCCTATCCTACCACACTATGTCATCACCAAGCATTGAGTTGATCTCCCGGTACTATGCAGCATCTTCCCACTGTCCATCCATTTTACATTTGGTAGTGTATATATGTCAATGCTATTCTAACACTTCGTCCCAGTTTCCCCTCCCCACCCACCCCTGCCGTGTCCTCAAGTGCGTTCTCTTTGTCTGCATCTTCATTTTTGCCCTGTCACTAGGTTCATTTATAGACATATTCTTAACACAGATGTGAATTGGAATTTCTTGGCCTCCTGCGAGCTGGATAAATTTGTCCTCAAATCCTTATTCCATACTTTGGAGAAGCCCCAACATCTCAAGATTTCTGCAGATATCTCAGGACTGTAAATTTTTATCACTATTTCTGACTTAGATTTCTTGTCTCTCTTAAATTCTTGTTCTTGAATTCGCTTTTGGTTCTTCATCTTTGGAAAGAGGTCTTCCCGTCACGCAGGGAGAGGATGGTTCTTTCTTCTTGCTAGTCCTGGCCAATGCAAGTACATATCAGGCTGTGGCATGAAGAAGAACTTTTACTGGAGGACTGAAGATTACGGGGAGGAGCAGTTGAATTGCATTGCATTCAGCAAACAACTCAAGAAAGCAGCCAGAGGGCACCCTCCAAATCCGTTTGTTCTTTTTTTCTTTTAATTGAAGTATAGTTAATTTACAATGTTGTGTTAGTTTCAGGTGCAGAGCAAAGTGATTCTGTTATATATATATTCAGTTATATATAAAAGAATTTTTTTCATTTCTATTACAGGTTAATAAATGATATTGAAAATAGTTCCCCGTGCTATACAGTAGGTCCTTGACGTTTCCCTAATTTATATATTGCAGTCTGTATATGTTAATCCCAAACTCCTAACTTATCTCCTCCTTTCCTGCTATCCCCTTTGGTAACCAGGAGTTAGTTTTCTATGTCTGTGAATCTATTTCTGTTTTGTAAATCAGTTCATTTTATCTTTTTTTTTTAATTCCACATATAATTGATACGGTATTTGTCTTTCTCTGCCTGACTTACTTCACTTACTCTGATAATCTCTAGGCCCATCTACATTAATCATCTAGACGGCATATTTCATTCTTTTTTATGGCCAAATCCACTTGTTCCTATTCAGTCCTTTCAGCAGCCCTGTCACAAAGATTTCTCACTGGCCACATCAGTGGTACCCAGACACCTACCACCTCTCTGGTTTCCTCCCCAAACTCACACTCAACCTCCTCCTCTCCTAATGTTCCCCATCTCAGTTAATTTCCTCATTCACCAAGCTGCTTGAGCCACAAGCCTTAGGGTCAGCCTTGACTCTTCTCGGCTCTATTTTAAAATAGAATGGGAGTCTGATCACATTTCATCATCTCATCGCTGCCACTAGAGTCAAAGCCACGTACTGCCTGGATCATCGAAAAGCTGGTCTCTTTACTTCCCCCTTATTCCGCTATAGGATATTCTCCACGCAGCACCCAGAGTGATCTTCCTCCCCTTGAATCCTGCCCATGGCTTCCCATCACACTCGGGATAAAATCCACAGTCCTACTACTGATGGCCTTCAAGACCCTTCATGATCTGGTGTCTTGCCTTCCCTCTGATCTCATCTCCTGCCGCTCCAGCAGCAAAGAAAGGCTTTGCTGTTCCTTCTCTGTGGCCTTTGCACTTGCTGTTCCCTCTGCCCAGGTACCTTCCCGAGATATGTTCATGGTCCTCACCATACTGGGTGGTCCATGCATACTGGGTGTCCCAAGTCCAATCCAAGACCAGGGACCGTTGATCCTGAGGCCATGCCATGCCTGGCGGAGGAGGTGACATTAAGATTAAAGGTTGCATTTCTAATAGCCAGGAAAATAAAATATGATAATGTGGATGTTCTGTTGAACTTTTTTAATGGAAAGCTCTGGATCCTGTGTGGCTACACTTTGAAACCAGCGAAGAAGCAGTTGCTAAGCTCTTTGCAAACCGGCGTGTTGAGATGGGAGCCATGGTTATGGGAGGATGCTGGCCACAACTTCCCCCAAATCAGGGGACCCTGTTTCCTCCGTTAAACTGTTCAGGCTTTACTTTGTTACTTCCTTCAAGAGTGAACTTTTTTATCCTTTTTTTCTTTCTGGTTGTCCCTTATTAACTAACTCAATTCATTTGAAGTGGAGCTAAAATTGGGCTCCTGGTGGCCTCACTGTTCCCACCCTAATCCTGGTTCTGCCCTCTCTGGCCACACAGAACTATCCTGGTTTCTTTGTCCTGAGATGACCATAAGTAATTTGTATACAGTAAGCAAATCACCTGAGTCTCCCCTTCTTTTAGTTAAATAATTCCAATTTTTTTCATCCATGTGTCAGAAATACGGTTTTTAGGGCAGCTCACAGAATTGTAGTCTAGGTAACATTTCCTTTTCTTCTGTCCCTCAGATGCCACAGAAAGCTGCTCAGTAAACTTCAGCACCTTTGGCTTATGGTGGATACTGCCACTGCTTGTGAAACTAGCGTGAAATGAGCATGTAGGAAGCTGCAGGCACTCCTCTGAGCACTTTGCATGCATTCATTGGGACAAGGACTATCATTATCCCCATCCTACAATAAGGAAACCAAGGTAGGTAACTTACTCAAGGTCACTCGGAGGCAGGATTCAAACCCAAGGCTATTAATGACACTAAGTAAGTGCCTATTATTTGCCAAGTGCTTTTATATAACTTATCGAATCCTCCATTCAACTCTGTGAGATAGGCATCATTATTTCTATTTTATGGTCGAGGAGATGGCTGTTCCCAGAGTTATGTAATCTGCCCAAGGTCACCTAGTTTGTAAGTGACAGAGCCTAGCTTTGAACTAGGTCTGTGCTGCCTTCAAATGCAGGCTCTCTCTGCACTTCAGGGCTGCGTTCTATTGCCCAGATTCAAAAGGAGATCATTAAACACATGCCCTCTCCCTGCACCCACATCCAAGCATCACACGCGCTGGGAAATAGCTCTCCGTTCATTATGTGTGGCGGGTGAAGTTTATATATAAGGAACCGTGACACTAATGCCATTATATTAAAAGTGCAAAGATTCCAATAAGTTTCCGAGCTCACGTGTTACAGTAGAGTCACCTCTCTCTCCCCAAGCGAGTGTACAGCTTTCTGTTGATTTGCTTCGCCTCACACAGTTATTATAGTGAGATTTCCCCCAGTGTCCCAGCCTCCCTTCAGCTCTCATTTAGATTTTCCTCCTAGATGCAGCCATTTAAATGCATATCGGCAGCAATTGAGCCCACCAGATTTCTTTCCCGATTAGCTGGGAAGATGGCCTGTTAGTTATCTATCTGTGAGCTGAGCAAAAAGTCTGGTAGGCTGAGCAAAGCCGCTTTGTGCCATGACCTGCTTTCGTCTGTGTTTGCAGAGGGATGACTTGCAGTGAGATTCTAGGTGGTGTGAGATGGGGAGGGGTTTGTGGAGGGGCCTGGGAATGGAGGTGGGGAAGGATGCGTAGAGAGAGACGTGTGCGGGTTTGGGTGCTTGGAGGATGGGTGGGCACGTGTGTCTATAGCATGGGGTTAATAATAGGGCTAGACTGTACATCCGAGTAGGTTTCAGATGAGACTGGAGAGATGTACACATAAGGTGGTGGATGGGTGGAAATTGTTTAGGCGGTTGGAGAAGTATGTCATCGGGGTCTCTGAGGCCGTGCCTGGCTTAGTGTGAGGGCCGTAAGCTCTGTTCGTGGACCCTAAGGTTTAGGAAGTCTCACCGCCCAGCTGGGGAGTGCTGGTGGGATGGGGGGTGTGCCTCCCAACATGGCAACCCTCCCAGGCAAGATTTACGGCAGGGATGGCAGAGGGGAACTGCCTACTGGGAGCTCAAGCTTGTTCCCAAGGAGGGCTGAGCCGAACTGAGCATGCTCAGTTTCTCTCCCCTGTTCCTAAATCAGATAAAAGTCTCCCCAGGTCCCCTGGGCAGAGGGAGTCAAGTGATAGAGAGAGCGGGAGTTACACTAATTGTGCCCTTACTCCTGTGGGAGAACAGCAGGGGCCAGGAAGAAGGGTTCCGGATTATCGCACATGTAGACTGTGAGCTTTACCGCTGCTGTCCTCCCAGCGACCAGCACAGGCCACAACCCCCCAGCAGGGACTCCACCATGGGTGGTGGGAGAGAACGACAGTGAGAGGGCAGTCACAGCAGAGGGAGAGGTGGGGCCGCGTGCACGTTGGTACAGTATGCTGCATGTCGTGTGCGGTGTGGGCAGGCATACGGTTCTCCTACGCTTGTGGGACAGGAACTCCTAGAGGTGGGATGCGGATGTGGACGTTGGCTGTATGGACAAGTGATTGGGTGATACATGGGTCTGATGGTACCTAGGGTCACGGTGTGGGTGCAGGGGTGGGAGGGAGGGTGGATATTTGGAGAGCTCAAGGAATGTCCATAGAGCTGTGCTTGCATGAGGGAGGATTGAGTGTATGGGGTGTGTGTGTGTGTGTGTGTGTGAGAGAGAGAGAGAGAGAGAGAGAGATGGAGAGACAGAGACAGGGAGAGATGGACAGAGACAGGGAGGGAGTCAGATAGAAAAACAGGGAGGGAGACACAGAGAGAGTGAGATAGACACACAGACAGAGACACAGACACACACAGAGAGAGACAGAGACAAGCAGAGAGAGACAGAGAGGGGAGAGAGAAAGAGGGAGGGAAACAGAGAGAGAGAGTAGAGAGAGAAGAACAGTGAGTTTGTAAGACGTTTTCCTTTCCTTTTTCGGTCTGTCACACTCTCATTTGCCCTCTTCTCTTTCTGGTCCCCGTCACACTTTTTCTCTTTCCTCCTAAGGCATCCCGGAGAGTGACAACACACTCACCTCAACACACATCCCAGCAATCACACCCCAAGCCCACACATGTAGCTCATGCTCACGTGTACCTGCACGCGGGCATACACACACGCCTGCAGGTGACACAGAAACACGTGTGCTTGGATCCGAGCTCCATGGGGTGGGGCAGGTGGGCAGGCCCCCACGGGGCAGCTGGCGTTTGCTGAGTGCCTCCACATGCCAGGCTGTGAGAAGAGCCCCTGCACCCTCTCATTTAATTCTGATGAGACAGGACTTGTGGGTCCTGAGCCCGAAAAGAGAGGGAAGGGAGGCTCAGAGAGGTGAAACGCACGCATTCCTGACTCCCGTCTCATGGGTGTCCGTTGGTTACATTCCTTGGCATCCCCGCTCCTTTCCTCCCCGGGGGGAGGCAGCCCCCTCCCCTTTCCCTGCCTCCCCTTTTGCCTCAGCTCCGCCCTGACCACCCACCACCCCTTTCCAGGCCTGACAGCAGGTTCCTGAGGCCCCGTGCCTGGGATGCTGAAGGCCGCTGGCTGACCTGGAGGCCCAGCAGGCCATGGATGGAGTGGAGGAGGTTCAGGGTTTGCGGTCAAGTGCACTTGAGCTGGGATCCTGGTTTTATGACCTAGTGATGTGAGTCTCTACTGGGCACTCCCCTTTTCTGACCTCTACTTGCCTCCTCTGTGAAATGGAGATGCTAAAACCTGTCTCCTGGGTCTGTGAATAGGGTGCTGTTTACAGAACTCTTGGCTCAGGGTAAACATCTAGGAAAAGTCTGTTCCGTTCCCCGCACACAGCTTCCTCCTGCCTGGATCACTGCCCACCACAACCCCCCCCCCCCCATGCCCTCTGGAATCTTTCTTCTGTTTGGGGCACAGTTAGAGGCCAAAGTCTTGGCCATCAGAAAGGGTAGTCGAGGACATCAATCCACCTCTTTCTCCCGTCGCACTTCCTTTCCGAGCTACAGTTTATTGATGGTTTTCTTTCACTTGCTCCTTCCCTCCCGGACATCCTCAGCACCCCCATCGCCTCAAGATGTCTGAAATCCAACTCAAGTATTTGTCCCCAGGGCTGTTCCTTTCGCACCTCTTGTGTCTTACAAGGACCTTACATCGTAGGTGCCCTTATTTATTCCTATATTACAGAGGAGGAAACCAAGGCTCAGAGAAGGCAAGCAACTCACCCAAGGTCACACAGCTAAGTCAAGTGTGGGGGCTGGAACTGAAGCTGGGATCTCTCTGAACCTAAGCTCAGGCCCTTTCCCTCTACCTTATGCCTGCCTTTCGTGACCATGGCCATTGTGAAGGGTCTGGAGGCAGAAGATCGTACAGATGCCCCCCTCCCTCCCAGAGCTCCCAGCCCTTCTCTGGCCTAAGGTGAAAGCTTCTTGTAGAGGCTTGGAGGTTAAGCCGAGGTGCTTCCTCTGTCCCGCCCCGTCACTCCAGCAGCATAATAGCCCATGAACAAGTCACCCAAAGTACTAAGAAACCTTTCCTGACAAGCTGTCAGAGGCTGGCCCAGGGGTGGGTGGGGCGGCTGGAGGGTGGCAGGGGGAGGGGTGGGCTGCAAGCCTGGCTTCATCCATAATTTAATACCAATGTAAAGTCTTCCATCAGCTTCATCTCTGCTAAACATTCAGTGCAGTTTTTTTCTTTCATTCTTCCTTTTTAAATAATGGAGCATGGTGAGGAGAGAAAGCTGAGGGTCATGGCTGAGGGTCATGGCATTGGGGTCCGTCATACCAGCTCTGCCTCCAGCAGGACCACTTAGGAGTTGAGCCGGGTGGCCTGGAGCAAGCCCTTAACCTCCCTGAGCTTCAGAGCCCCTGTTTGTAAGGTGGGGATTATAATCCGTATCTTCCGGGTTGATGTGAAGACAGAGCAGAGTGTCCGAGCACCCGCTTCTTTATTTTATTTTATTTTATTTTATTTTATTTTATTTTATTTTATTTTATTTTATTTTATTTTATTTTATATTTTATTTTATTTTATTTTATTTTATTTTATTTTATTTTATTTTATTTTATCAAGCACCTGCTTCTAAATCTCCTCTCTGTCGCTCTGTTGCTAAGTGACCCAGGGCAAGTCATCGGGTCCCACGGGGTCTCAGGATTCCTATCCTGTAAAACAAAGACAAAGGGATCGTCCTCTGAGGCAGGGGCAGGGATTAAATGAGCTATCACATGTCAGCCTTTAACATCTGCCTGGCACTCGATGTGCAAGCAAACCCCCCCAAACAAACAAAAAAAATCTGCACAATTTCAGACAGACCGATGATTTTCACTCTTTCCAATGAGCCTGTGCTACAGCAAGGATGATCCAGCCTCTAAGAGTTCCGTGAACTTGTTCAAGGTCAGAGAGCTCAGGGGATCAGAATGAGATTCAACCTGGGTGGTCACACTCAAAGACTCCTTCTTTCTCTTCCTCCACATACGCCACAGAGGCAACTGGGATTCACCCAGCCCAGGAGGCTTCCACACGAGGAGGAGACAAGGATTATCCTGCTTGGACTGGAGGCTGTGGGGAGGGGCTGTTCTGAGCCAAGGGGTAGAGGGTGTTTATCCTCAGAAAAATTAAAGCAGAGGGCGGATTCCTCCCAGGGCTTTCAGTGTGATTTAGAGGGAGTCAGGAAATCAAATGATGCTAAAGTCACTATTTGCTGGTCAATTAATATGCACGGGGAGCAGTTTGGGGAGCCTGAGATGTGGGGAAGGCGAGGTGTGGAGAAGCTAACAGGAAAAGCCCTCTTACCTCATTATACAACTGCTGGGTGGCCACCCGGCCCTGCCTGGACTCTCGGTTCCCATCTCCTCAGACAGGCTGTGATGACAAAAGCCCGTGGGTGTGTCTTGGGTGTCCTCCCCACCTTGGCTGCCCCATCTAATTGCAGAGGGTAGGCCAGGGTGGAGAAGGCATCCATGGCCCCAGGTGCTCCTGGAGAGACCCTCCCCCCGCCCCCACAGTGATTTCCTCCAACAAATACCCTCTCAAGGATGCCCTGCAGCTGCTGAGCACACAGAATCCTTCTAAGGTGTTCAGGAGACCTGCAGCACATCGCTGATGCTTCTTGCCAACTTTCTCTGTCAACAACCACCCCTCTGGGATTGGGGAAGGCAGAAGAGAGATCTCTCAGCTGCCAAGGTTTGGGAGGGGCATATCTCCTTTAAAGACAGTTGAGGTATGCAATTTACCAGGCATCTGCCCCGCCCATCCTTTCTCTCTAGTTACCCCTCCGCCTGGGCCTGGGTCTCTCCTCTCTTGGTTATTGGGATTTCAATTCCCAGCAAGTGAGACTAAGGATTAGAGACTGCCTTGTGCATCTCCCTCACTTGTGGTGGGGAAACTGAGACTAGAGAGGTGGGAGGATCTGTGCTAGTCGGCGGAGGAAGTCCAAGGCACAGCCAGGGTACCTCATTTCAGGGCGTGCAAGGGCTGTGGGCCAAGGCCATTGGGAGTCAGCTGCGGGGGCCACGTCATCATCATTGTCCTTCCTCTGCCACTTCCCGTTCCTCCTCCTCCTCCTCCCCTCCTCCCCTCCTCCCCTTTCCCCTCCTCCTGCCTCCCTCCTCCCTCCTCCTCTTCCCCATCTACCTGCCTTTCCTCTCCCCCCACTTTATCATGATCACCCAGGGACAACAGCCATCAATAGTCGACAAAGCAAGGCTTCACTGAAAACTTGCTCTGTCTGCTATTGCACTCACTTCTTCCTATTGTTCATTTTAACTCCCATAATGACCCGGCAGATAGATTTTACTTTTCCCATTTCAGAGATGGGTAAAGTGAGATCTAGCAAGGTTAAGAAACTTGTCCCAAGATCACACAGCTAGCAAATCCAGGTCAGTCTGGCCGGCGTTTTAACCACTGCATTATTCTGCCAGGGACTCTGATGGGGGAAGAATTTGAGAAGTTCTGTTACTTCTCCAAGCCTCAGTTTCCTCATTTAGTAAGATGAGGTTCTTAATGATATCATCCCCACCCTGCCTCAGAGAATTTTGGGGAGGGTCTAGTAAGAATGAAGAGGAAAGGGCTTTGTAAACTGTAAAACACAGTGGTTTTGATGGCTTGCTGACAATGGGCACACAAACAGGGTTCCTCTCGGCTGTTTATCTCCAACTGCCTAGCTCAGCACCTCGCATACGCCGCAGGTGCATAAAACGTACTTAAATAATAAACTAATGCTTATCAATTGGTTATGCAAATTCTCCCCCCCAGCAATCTCATTCCCTAAGAAACATGGGGCTCTGGCCTAGCAAACTGGACAGTGCTTTGTCAAACTCATGGGAAATGGAGGGTTATCTGGTACCTCAAACATATGCAGCTCTGTCCTGCCACCTGTGGGAGGTCCAGGATCCGGACGGAAGGTGTGGCTCTGTCCTCGCAGCCTCCTGGGCTCTGTATCCCCTGAAGGTTATCAGTGCAGGTTTAGAAAAAAAAGGCCTGGGGCTGTGGGCGAAGGAGGCAGGCAGGCTGTCCCTTCAAAGCTTTGCCTTCTTCCTTTTTTATTTTTTAATTTCATTTTTTTCTTTATCCAAAGGCTGCAGAGCTGAAATAATTTATTTTGGATTCGAATAGGATGCGATAAGCTGAAGAAGGGGCAGCCAGGGTGGACATGGTGGAAGCATTAGGTTTTAAATTAGTCATTTGATGCTGGTTCAGGGACCAGAGCAAGGGCTCTGGCTGACAAAGAGGCGCCTGAGTCCCCTTGGCTGACCGCAGCGGTGAGTGGCTGGGCAGGAGGGGACGGGGCGGTGCCACAACAGCGGCTGCAATGGATTTGGGGTCAGGTACCCTGGGACAACCTTCCTGGTTTTACCTTAACGATCGCCCCAGGCCTCCCTGTCCACCGCCCTGCTTCCGCTTACAAGCCGTGTGACCTTGGGCAAAGCATCTCATCTCTCAGAGCCTCGGTTTTCTCATACGTAAAATGGGGATGAAAGTCATTCCCTGTAACACAGACACTGACAGGCTTTTACTAGAAAAGTGTCAGATGGTGAGTACTGTAGGACTGTGGGCCCGTCTTTGTTGCAACCATTCAGCTATGCTGTTATAGTGAAAGCAACCGCAGAGAACACGTAAACAAGTGGAGGTGGTGGTGACTGTATTTAAAACTGTTATTTACAGAAACAGGCAGCAGGGGGCATTTGGTCCACAGGCGGTGGGCAGACTGCGGTTCTAACATACTTGGGAAAGCTCCTCGGGATATGTGTGTGTGGCGCCCTGTCCATCACCTGACCTAGGCCCTCCAAAGTTAATTTTCCTCTTAATATCTGCCTCCTCAAATCAATCTCCAGGGACGGAGCGTTCCAATTTCCAGCCTCATCATGTCACTGTATCTGCTTAATGCCCCCAGTGGCTCCCCGCTGTGCACAGGATGAAGCACGAATGCCTTTTCTTGACACTCAAGGCCCTTCAAAGTCGCCTGCCATTTCCGCAGCCCTAATCATTGTATCCCCTGACTAACCAGATCCCGGGCCCCCTCAGGGGATAAACGGAAAGCTCTGGGCTCCTGCTCCTTTGCACTGGCTGCTTTGGGGCTTCCTCTCTGCACTTGGTGAATTTCCCCCACCCTTTAAAGCCCATGATGGGCCCTCATCCACCCAGCCTTCCCTGAGCCCCAGGCAGAATCACCTACCACCTCTGCATGTGAAGGGCCTCCTGGATGAAGGCTGTATTTTATTCATCCCAGGCTGGCGGCAAGTGGGATCAGGCACTGAGTGGCCTGGCTGGTCACAAATAGAAAAGAGAGCACAAAAGGCGGCAACCCTCTCTACACTCCGCTTCCTGGGGGCTCTTTTTGCCTTTGCCTTGGGGAGAATTGGATTTGCTGCCTTAAAAGACCACTTCCTTTGCACTCACCTAGTCCGTGGTGGGTGGGTGTGTGGCGAGCGGGAGAGGGACTCTGCCAGCAGAGAAGGTTTCAACCTTATTGTTACTTATGACTTACAGAGTTGGGTGGTATCTGGGGCAAATTGCTTTATCCTCACAAATTTATTTTCTTAGCTCTAAAGGAGGAAAGTGCCTATTTCACAGAATGGTGAGGATAATAGACATTATCATTATAATAATAGGAAGTGTTCTCAGCACTTTTCAAGTGTTCACTCACTGAATCCTCACAACGACCTCTGAGGTGAATGCTGTGTTTATCCACAGCTTCCAATGAGAAAACTGAGGAGCAGAGGCATCCCCAACAAGGACTCTGATGGGCAAACTGGCTCCAGAATCTGTTCTCTGTCCATTTGCTCAATGAATGGGATGAGGGTACCCGTGCAACGCGTAGCACATAGTAGGAACTCAAGAAACGTCATGTCCTTCCTGCCCTTTGCAAAGATGTCCAGGGCCAGATGTGAGGGATGGATTTGGCTTCACTGGGGACAAGCCTGGTCTGTAAAGTTTCTCTCTCTTTCCCATCTTCTTGCCAGGAGAGGAGGGAACATCTGGGCGTGCTGTGAAATGGGGGGGGGGGCATCCGGGGAGGGTATACTGTGCTCTGCTCAATCTCACCTGCACCCATTAACCAGATGGGATGTGGAAATGAGTCTCAGAGTGCAGCGGGGACAATGTGGTAAGGAAATAAACACCTGGCAAGAAAGATCTCTATTTTCTCTTTAGAGCCCATTAAGTTTAAGGAAATTCGTGAACTTAGCGCAAACCTAATTAAGCTCAAATAGGGATGCCTAAGTGAAGGCAGCGAGTGCAGGGAGACCTTGGTGGTGAGGAAGGTGAGCTCTGGAATGGAGTGAGGCCTCAGAGAAAGCCGGGGTCAAGGGTAGACTTCTGGGTCTTGACCATCTGGGTCCAATCTTTAATTCCCTCCTTGATTCCTAATGGGCATGGAAGGTAGTGGAAAGTATATAGGGTTTTGTGTCTGACAGACCAGGGTTTGAATCCTGGCTTTTCCATATCCAAGCCTTGATTTCTCTTCTGTAAAATGGGAATATCTGCCTTGAAATGAGATAATGGTGTTGAACATCTGACCCGGTACCTGGAACAGTCTGAATGCTCAGGAAACGGCATCTGTTGTGGTGATGGAGGCATCCGCTGGGCCAGATGGGACAGGAAGAGCTCCTTCTTCCCCTATCCTTATGGCTCACTCTGGCTTTTCTCTTTACTCCTGTGCAGACTGATTGCATTAAGGGACTCTGTTCTTCTCCTTTCCCCGTGCTCTGTAACTCTGCAGGGTCCTCCCTTCTGATGCCAGCCTCAGCCATGTGACTTCTGATGGCCAACGGGATGTCAGTGTGTGTGACACAATCTAAGTCTTGGAAAAGCTTGCACATTGTGGCTTGCTCTCTCTTCTCTTCCTCCATGACCCCCTGGAGACCATTCCCAGATGATCCTGCTGGAGGATGAGAAGCATGTGGAAAAGGGCCAAGTTACCCTGGTTGTCCCAGCCAAGGCCATCCTGGACCATCTGACAGTCAGCCAACACTGAGCTACATGAAAGTGTCAGCAAAGATGAAAAGAACCACCCGGTTATGCACGGATGCATGATCAAAAGTCCATGCCTATTGTTTGAAGACACTGAGTTCTGAGATTGCTTGTTACACAGCCTTTATTGTGGCATAAATAGCTGATATACTACCCATCAAGTTTTAGCCATCTTTCAAAGCTCAATTCAAATCTCCACTCCCCCAGGAAGCATCCCCAAGGCCATCATGTGGAAGTGATATTCTTCCTCAGGGATGTACTCTGCAGCCACAGGCTGCAGACTTTGCTAGGTCTGTGAGCTCTGTAAGGATCAGAGCAGCATCTGACTGCCTTCTGTGGGCTCACTGCCCAGCACAGGGCTGAACCAGGACAGGATGTGAGAGGATGTCAGATGATGAATGAGCGTGTTCTGCAACAGTGAGTCGGCTCACACCAGTGTTCTGTTCTCCACCCCTCTCTCAACAAAGCATCCAGGGAAGAGTGAAGTTTGGGTCTTGTCTCCTCTTGCACTCCTCAGAGCGGCCACCAGGAGGCATCCCACCCAGTGGGCTAAGTTCTCTTTTGTATCATATTATGGGATATTTATGCTACTCCGTGTGGCAATAATGCCAGCAGTGACTGTGAAACTGTTACCATGTTTCAGGCCAAATGATTCCCATGGGTTATCTCAGTGAATGGCCATATCCCGCTATGAGGGTGGGACCACCATCACCCCCACTGCATACATGAGGAAATGGAGACAGAAAAGTAGACAAGTTTGCCCAAGGAGACATGCTGGATTGGTAGCAGAGTCATGGTTTGAACTGGACCATGGAGCCCGTGGTGGTGGGTATTGTCCTTGACTTGTCTTGTAGAGCAACAGAGCACAGAACTGGGAAGACTGGGTGGACTGGAATGGAAGCAGATTTCAGCTCCATCAAGGAAAGCAACGAAATTGGTTGATTCAAATAATCACATAGGGTGGAGCCATGCTCTCCTGCCCCAGGTTACTGCTGGCTCACAGAACAGGGGACTTGCAGAAGTTTGAAGGAGAAATCTTCCACTGGGCATTGGCTTTTGCTGGCTCCAAGGCTTAGGAAGAGATGCTGAGATGACAAGAGTTTGCATCTTGGTCATGCATGTCAGGTGGAGCGAAGGACCACGTGCCACTTGTGCAGAAAGAAGCACAGGGCAGCACTCCCATACCTTCTGGGCCTAAGTGGGGTGTGAGGCAGCCAGGGCACCCCGAGTTGCTGGGTGGGTGGGAGGCTGCTCTGCAGACCCACCTCTCACTTTAGGCTGACCTTAGGCTTGGGGGAGGCATAGAAAGCCCATTCTGGTCTCATCCAATTTGCCTACTCCCATCCCCCTTTATAAACAGTGAAGCTGATATGTTATCCCCAGCTGACTAATCTCTTTCATAATTGATTCAAAATTGGAGGGGAGAAGGATATGCTTATTTATCGCCCTCAAGTACCTAAAGAAAGAACTTGAGAGGAAGGAGGTAGTGAGCTTATTGTCATTAAAGATATGCAAGTAGAATCACTCTATGTTGGCTTTTTTTGAGGATGGATTAAATAGCTTTGGGTTTCCCTAAAGTGCTAAAATTCTATGAATTTTCTTTGAGACCATCCATGGGAAAATTTTAGATAGTACACAGTATTAAAGCTGGCACAATTACAGGAGCCGTTTTGGTCAAAGGATGATTTTCATGATTATATATACCCTTCGGCCCACGTATTATAATAAATAGCACATCAACATGTTTTTTTTCTTCTGGTTCTGGCAGGACCATTATCAAGAGAAGAAAGACTCTAATGACAATTCCCTGCATCTCTCTGAAAAGGCCTTTCATGTCTGGCCTCAAAGCAGACGGGGGGAGGCGGGTCTGGCTGTACATCTTCCCGTGGCCATCCTCCTGTGTACCGCCCATGGTCTCCACTCTGTTTGGTCCAAGCCTGGAAAAATGCCTTTGCTGCCATGGGCATTGACCAGGGGGATGGTGCAGGGGGCGATTTCATGGAGATGAAAGAAAAGCAGAGATGTGTGTGGAATCATGATAAAGTGGATGCCCTGAGCACTAGTGAGTGGGAAACCCCAGGTCACCAATGTTTCTTGTGGGCAGATAAGGAAGCTGCAGCACGACATCCAGAAAAGAGCAAAGTAATGTATTCTGAGCCCCTACTGGGTGTTCTGCCGTTTGAATACTCATTCATATTCATCCTCATAGCAACCCTGTGAGGTAGGATGCTGACCCCATTTTACAGATGGATTAATCGAGACTCAAAGAGGATGAAATGACTTGCCACAGCTCACACAGCAAAGACATGTCTGAGTTGCACTTTGGACACAAGTCTGTGAGGGGCTAAAACCAGTCCGCTTTTCACTGAATCAGGCCCAATGTGGGGTGGGGGATGGAGGGGAACGAGTTCAAAGAAAATGTGCTTTTCCTGCTGTGGTAGGCTGAATAATGGCCAGCCTAAAGATGTCCATGTCCTAATCCCCAGGACCTGTGATTCTTTCCTTATAAAGTGAAAGGGAATTTACAGTTGTGATCTTGTTAAAGATTTTGAGTTGGGGACATTATCTGGTGGGCCCTAACTAGAACCAACAGGGTCCTTATAAGGGGAAGGCAAGAACATCAGAGGCTGGAGAAGGTAATGCAATGATGGAAGCGGCACTCAGAATGATGTGGCCAGAAGCCAGGGAATGTGGTGACCTCTAGAAGCTGCAAGGAGGCAGGGAAAATTCTGCCCTGGAGCCTCGGGAAGAAACCAGCTCTGCAGGCACTTTGATTTTAACCCCTGAGACTCATTTTGGACTTCTGACCTCCAGAACTATAAGCAAATAAATCTGTATTGCTTTCAGCCACCAGTTTGTGTTTATTTCTGACAGCAGCCATAGGAAACTAGTACACACACCATCTTCGATAGGAGATGCAACTTGACAGTCACAGTCTTGATGACTTTACCCACCCAGCTCATTACGTCTGTCTTGTCCTGTATGTGCCACACTCTTGAGAAGAGGGGATGAGACTAGATAACTTTGAAATGATTGCTGTGACTTTTTTTTTAAAGCTCTTTATTGGAGTATAATTGCCTTACACTGTTGTGCCAGTTTCTGCTGTACAACAAAGTGAATCAGCTGTATTTATACATATATCTCCATATCCCCTCCCTCTCGCGACTCCCTCCCACACTCCTTATCCCAGCCCTCTAAGTCATCACCCATCATCGAGTTGATCTCTGTGTGTTATGCAGCAGCTTCCCACTAGCTATCTATTTTACATTTGGTAGTGTATATATGTCAATGCTACTCTCTCACTACATCCCAGCTTCCCCTTTGCCCCCCACCCCATGTCCTCAAGTTGTGACTTTTGATGGCCAAAGATGATGCTATGCAAACTATAGTCCATGGACTGTGCTGGTTCATGAACTGTTGGGAAGAAAGCATATATGCTGCTGTACCCCACCCACCAGCTCCACATCTAGCAAGGAAGAGCAATAAGAAAATGGGAGCAGAACCAAGTGTTCAAAACATTTTGCAGCTATTTGGCATGGCTGGGACATCCAGGTATGTGATCAGAGGGCTTCCTTTGTTGAATAGAGCACAGACCGGTGTGGGTGTGGTTGGAGGTGGGTGGTAATTTGCAGGTAGAATAAACCATGCCTGAGTCATGCACACCAGTCCATACCATGGCCCACGATGGACTGGGAACCAACAACAACAACTTGTCCCTGGCCATGAAACATTTGAGGAGCACGTCTAGGGCCCTCTGAGTTATAAGGGCACAGATTTGTAAGACCCAAATGTCTCATCTTTTGGCAGCCTATGGCTACTAACAGAACCATATTAATATTTGTATTTATATTCTGCTGGCCCAATGTCTCCAGAGTGAGTCTCTCCCCTGGCTTGTAGATGCTCTCGGAAATTCTGCTCGTTTGTCTGTTCTGGTTCCCACCACAAAGGTCTCTGTTTTCCATGCCCTTCCTGAGATGTCAGCTCCCCTGAGGTACACCTGCCCTTATCTGCTGGCAACCCCACACCAATAGGATGGCCAAGGAACACAGTGGCTTTTGGTGGAGTTGATTTTTCCCTGATTCTGTGCCATACACAGTGGCACGAAGCCACATTGCATGGGCCCTAAGTCCCGCACAGCCTGTCACTAGCACACCTCCTTTGGCTTTTGTCCTAAGACCAACCATTCCCAGGCACTGGCGGGGAAGGAAGGAGGTGCTGTGTCATTGCTTCCATCATTCCCATCACCTCCCCTATTCCCTGGGTACTGACTTGGGGAAACAAGAAAGAAAAAAAGATTTCTAGGAGCTTGGGTTTAATCTTGAGGCAGAACAACTGGATTTGTGATGGGATTAAATGTGGGAGGAAGATGGAGTTAAGAGGCTAGGATGATGTCCAGTTATCTCACCTGGGTCCCCATGTGGGAGGGGGTCCCACTTATCAAGGTGAAGGGACACAATTTGAGGGAAATACAACAAAGCTAGCATCGAACATTCTGAGCCAGGGTCCCTGGAGATCAACTATAAAACTGATCTTCTTGTAGATGTGGTTCATATACACAATGGAATACTACTCAGCCATAAAAAAGAACAAAATAATGCCATTTGCAGCAACATGGATGTAACTAGAGATTATCGTACTAAGTGAAGTAAGTCAGAAAGAGAAAGACAAATACCATATGATATCGTTTATATGTGAATCTAAAATATGACACAAATGAGCCTATCTACAAAGCAGAAATAGACTCACAGACATAGAGATCAGACTTGTGGTTGCCAAGAGGGAGCGGGGGAGGGAGAATGAGGGACTGGGAGTTTGGGATTATCAGATGCAAACTATTTTACATACAGAATGGATAAACAACAAGGTCCTACTGTGTAGCACAGGGAACTATATCCAATCTCCTGGGATAAACCAAAATGGAAAAGAACATAAAAAGAGAACATATACATGTGTATAACTGAGTCACTTTGCTGTACAGCAGAAATTAGCACAGCATTGTAAATCAACTCTACTTCAATTAAAAAAATAAAGACACTGATATTTTGAAAACAAACAAACCAACAAAAACAGAAGAAACTAAATTGATCTTCTTGTATGTTTGTGAGAACCAGGAAAGCAGTCTCTGATACCTGCTGACAGTTAGGCCTCGGAGCTCTTTGGAGCTGGCCTGGCATTCCCATTGTGCCGTGTGTCCAACTGTTGGACATAAACACCCTCACGGGACACCAGAGTCAGACAAGGTCACTCTGCAGCTCTAACAAGGAGAGATCAAAAACAAGACCCCTTCATCATGCCATCTGTGCACAGACAAAGACAAGGTCCCTGTGTGGATCACAAGGGCCAAACGACCTCCTCTTCCAGCTAATATGAGTGACTGCTCTTCTTTCCCTATTTCAGTTTTAGCCTTGCTCTATTCTTCCTTCCTTTTATATATGATTTATTAAGCTCCCCAGTTGGACCCCCACTTCCTGAGCATCCAGTGAACTGCTCTTCTTTTGAACCCTCCCCAAATCACCTAACAGAAGCTCCAATGCTATACAAAGTCAGGGTTCCCCATGGGATGTGTTCTTCCTTGTTGCGAGTGAAAGAATCAGCTTTGAAGGCAGAACACACAACTGACTACCGGTGTGTTCCTGGTGAGCTTTGGATGGGTGACATTAACTGAAGCAACCTAAGCCATCAAGGGTCAGCTAGAAACTGCACCTCCAGATAGCCTGACATCTCCTTCCCAGGGGTTCCTGTTGGCCCTGAACTTGGGCCTTACTAAAAATATTCTGTTCTCTAGGCCATGACAACCCTTCAGAGATTTGAAGGCAGTGAAATTGTCTCCCATCACTTGGATATTCTTTGCCTAAACTTCCCTGGTTCTGTCTTCCATCAGCTCATCACATGGCTTTATCCTTCTCATTTCCCCGTGTCTACAGGAACCTGAGATCTGTTTTTCCAAAGGGACTCAGGTGTTTCCTTTTGCCCTGACTCTGTGAACAAGCTTTGCTGAACACATCAGTCTCATGGAAAATGAAAGCACATCCTTATCTGAATCCATGAAGAACCAGGAAGCAGAGATTCCTGTCTCCAAACCTCACCCAGCGGCTCTGCCATCCTGAAGATGCAGCGCACATCCTTGGGACGTGGGCTGCCATTGATCCTTCCCTGAAGTCTGGCAGTTCTGTTTGGCTATTAAAAAAAGCCTGCCATGTTGATGAATTATTTAAACCTCAGCTGCATTCAATTTATGCAAATCCGATTATCTGTTTAAGGGCAGGTTGGCTTGGAACAGCTTGTCGTTGTGATACTTATTATTATTATTATTATTATTTTTTGGCTGAAAAACTGGCAAATTCAGTTGAAAGCAGAGTTTCATTTTACCTGAGGACTGCTCAGCCCAGTGCTACACCTTGATGGGGGTGGGAAGTCTCCGGTTTCTCATGAGACTGTTTTCTGCCCTGTTGTTTCCACCTCATTTAGGCTGGGGAAGGGTCTTCCAGACCAGCTGGTTCCATGCCTTCCTGTTGCAAAGAAGGAGACTAAAACCCAGAGAGAAAAATTGACTTGCCCCAGTTACATGCAGTTTTTTGTTTGTTTGTTTGTTTGTTTGTTTTGGTGGGCGAAAGGCTCCAAATCTTGCTCCAGATCTGGGATGCTTCCTCCTTAAGCCACTCTACCCCGTTCTAGGAGATCAAAGATCAATACCAGAGCTCAGAGGCCTTCCATCCATGTCTGTGTGGTTTAATGAGTGACAGACAGCTTCGTGGGGCAGCATAGAAGAAAGGGGATCAGATCCTCCAATCTAGAGGCAAAGACCCAATCCCTGATTTGCTCTAGGATTTTAGGCAACATGTAGCTCTTCTCTGAGCTTCGGACCCAACTCTCCGAGTGAACTGTGAAGGGGCTAGGGTTGGACTAAACGATCTCTTCAAACATTTCCAGCTCCAGCCATTTGATAACTGATTATTAGTCTAAACACAACACCCAGGGCTAGTGTCATGGGTGGGTGGCCTGTGCCACCCGCTCAGAGCACCTCACTCAGAAGGGCCCCACCCTTGGGTTAATGCTGTGATGTTGCCATCTTGAAATTCTTAACACGTTGTCAACAAGAGGCCCTGTGTTTTCATTTTGCACAGGGCCCTGCAAATTGTGTAGCTTATTCTGAAAATAGTTTTCTCAACGGGATAAAACAAGAAATTGAAGAACCAACTTCCTTCATTCTGCATTTTCCCAGGCAGGCTGTGGCCTGGTGACCCAAGAAGAAAGCACTGACTCCTTCCTTCCCATGACCCCAGAGGAAATGGATGCCGTTTGCTGTATAGCATAGGTACTTCCACGAGGCTTTGGATGGCTGAGTCGTAACTTCAGAAGGGAGGAAGGGACTGAATAGATTTGGCTTTAGGAAGATTGCTCTTGGTGACTGGGGTGGAGGATAACATGCAAGGGATGGGACGGAAGCAGAGAGGAGGCAGGAAATGTTCCCAACACTCCCTGCAAGAAATGATGGGACTGGATTGAGGTGGCAGCAAAACTGGAATTTATTGCAAGAGCAAAATTAGAGCTACAAACGAAAAATGCTCCTTAAGATGGCATCTGGTTTTCCTGCTCTGTAAATTCTCCACTGAATACCTATGGAAACATGAGATAAAGGCTCACAGAATCACCTGAAACTAAGATTGGTAACCAGCCTAATATAGAATCAAAGAGAGATTTCCACTAACTCTAGAGCAAATGGACTTGAACTGAGAGAAACCTGCCTTGCTTTTTTTTTCTTTTTTTAATGAAACTGAGACCACTTAAAGAAAAGTAAGAAGGGACTTCATACTTCCTCCTTGTCTCTGAGACCCTGGGGCCAAAAAGATCAGAAAGTAGGGCAGACATCCTTCTACTGGGAGGCAACCAGGGTATGGCTCTCCCCGCTCCACCTCTACTGCCCTCTTCCCTCCCTCCCCCTCCTTCTGTCTACATTCAAGCAGAAACAGTAACTCAGAATTTTCAACAGAAAATGTGTGTGTGTGTGTGTGTGTGTGTGTGTGTGTGTGTGTATGTGTGTGCACACTGATTATGCCAGATTCTAAGCTGTGGGGTTCAAGCCCCACAAATGAGATGCCGAAGACAGAAAAAGGAACAAGGGATGAACCACATGTCATTGCACGGTGGGAATTATGGTTTCTCCATGTGTCTTACCTGATTAGAGAACTAGTCATCAGGGTAGGGTATGTTCCTCCATCAACTGAGTTATCTGCTAGAAACCAAGAGCTTAGCTGTGGACTGCATCCTTCAGTCTGTCCACCTGAAGACTGCAAAGGGGGTTTAGCCATCACCCCTGAGAACAGACAGCAGGGCCAGAACAATTCTTATACCTTGTATTTTTATAGAATTTTGACATTTACAGGTTTAGATTTTCTTGAAGGTGACCAATAGGAAAAAAAGCCAATAAAAGTCTTAGGTTGCAGATCAAGAGAAGAGACCTATGATGAAGGTACACCTCTTTAGACTCCAGAAATAAAGAAGAAAACATGAGAAAACTCAGGAAATTATTTTGTATCCTTGGCAGACATTAAGAAGACATAGTCTGCTGGAAAAAGAATCAGAAAGTCAAAGGAGGCAAGTTGAACACTGAGAAGGATGTAGGATGAGATAAGGAAGAATTTCAATTACTCTCGTCAACGATCATCAAATCAAAACAAACTATAATTACAGACTGTGGCGAATGCACGAACAATGAGAACACAGCATATCAGCACTGATGGAATATTGCCAAAGATTTATCCCAAGAATATTCACAGTCTTTAATAATTTCCTTAGGTAGGAAAGAGAAAAAAAATGGACCTGGCATTCAACTTCAGAAGTGAGGGAAAGGATCACAGAGTGAGCTCAAGGAAAATGGGAAGAAGAACAGAATATATTTAAGAGAAGAAATAAATAAATGAGAAAAGAGGAGAAGAATTGGTAAATGAATCTAGGATTTAGATTTTTTTGGAAAAGACGAGTATGAAACAATCTTTGACAATCTCAATAATTGAAAGGGATAAAACACAAGTAGCCAACATTGGACAGGAGAAGGCATTTAAACTCTGATAAAGCAGAAATTCAAGTAAAATCCTAGGTAAAACTTTTTCTTAATGAACTTGAAAATCTGAATAAACTGAATGATTTTTAGGAAAGATAAAAATAAAGTGAAATAAAAATGACCTTAGTGGACATGACACACTATAACAGTAAGTATGACAGAACTTGGGGGAGTATCTCAAAGAACTACCTCTAAAATGGTGAAATCTTAGGTGCATAGGTAAATTCTTCTAAAATATTCATGACAACTCCTATTCTGTGTGAAATTTTGCAGACGACAGAAAAATATGGAGAACAAACTAAACTTTAGAAAATGAGATACCACATGCCACGGAGCAACTAAGCCACAACTACTGAGCCTGTGCTCTAGAGGCCGAGAGCCACAACTATTGAGCCCACATGCCACAACTACTGAAGCCCAGGTGCCTAGAGCCCCTGCTCTGCAACAAGAGTAAGCCACTGCAATAAGAAGCCCAGGCACTGCAACAAAGAGTAGCCCCTGCTCTCACAACTAGAGAAACCCTGTGTGCAGCAACGAAGACCCAACACAGTTAATAAATAATAAATGAATAAATTTGTTAAAAAAAAAAAAGTACTTCCTAGGTGGCACAGTGGTTGAGAATCCGCCTGCCAGTGCAGGGAACACGGGTTCAATCCCTGTCCCAAGAAGATGCCATATGCCATGGAGCAACCAAGCCCGTAAGCCACAACTATTGAGCCTGTGTGCCACAACTACTGAAGCCTGCGCTCCTGGAGCCTGTGCTCAGCAACAAGAGAAGCCACCACAATGAGGAGACTGCACACCACAATGAAGAGTAGCCCCCACTCTCTGCAACTAGAGAAAGCCCGTGTGCAGCAACAAAGACCCAATGCACCCAATAAATAAATAAATAAATTTATAAAGAAGATGAAGCAGCAATTTTGGCAGAATTTTGAGAAAAATTTGTGATTCAAGATTTTATACCAGTCAAATATAGTCAACAGAAAGACTTTCTCAGCTATGTAAGGGCTCATGAAATACCACCCACAATAGAGGTCACATTAGTGGAAAGAATGGATCAGTCACTAAATGATGTTGGGATGGTTGACTACTCTCAAAATACATGGATTTAGATCATTACCTCATATAGATTACTCAGTTCCAGTAGACTGAAGACAAGAAAATTTTTAAAAAGCATATTTGGGTTAAAAAAATGATAAAAAATTTTTACTTGATCGCAGAATGGGGAAAACCTTTCTAAGTATTAAAAACATTCAGTAAAGGAAAATATTGAGAGATTTAAGTAACTAAAATAAAGCTATTATGCTTCAAAAACTTCATAAACAAGTTCAAAAGATAACATAAACCAAGGAAATATTGACAATATATATGGCAGACAAATGATTAAAAGATATATACAACAACAACAAAAAGCTCCAATAAGAAAACAGGCAAAGAAGGAAGTGACAGCATTGTGCAGTTTAACCATCAATCAGATCCTTTCAACTTCCCTCTAGCCTATTTTTGGTAGGTTTCAGTGTTCTGTAAAATTTTCTTTGATAATTCAAGATGTCTCTGATTTTAAATATACACACAAGATGTATTCTTTTCTAAGCCAATAAGAATATTTCATGGAACTAAGTGAAAAAAAATGGGCAAAGGATGTGAGGATGTAATTTAACAAATGAAATACAAAGGTCTAGTACCTGAAAAACAAGAGCAAATAATCCATCTCCTGGGTGATCAAAGAAACAAAAATTAAAACGATACTGAGATGGCATCTTTACCCATTAAAGTGGCAGAGATGAAAGAAGATTACTATCCCTGATGCTAAGGTGAGCCTGTGGAGGAAATGGACATTTTCATGTATGGCTGGTGGGGTATCAAATAGGTATATTATCTGTGGAAGGCAATTTGGGCAAACATGACACAAGCCTTAAATGTACCCATTTTTTTGACCCAGCAGTTATATTTCTAGAAAAGGATTCTGAAGAAATAACCATGTATACATATGTATATATACACATACACACAGGCAAAGGTTTCTGTGTCAGGACATTCACTGGGGCATTATTTAGAGGAGTGAATTCCAAAATCAGGAGATTTGGTTAAATTATGTGCCATCATGTGGAATACTATGTAGCCATTAAAAATGAAACAGAGGAAGAAATTTAATGCCACATGAAATGCTCATATTAGGTGGTTGAGTAGAAAAAGTGGAGGACAGAAATCCCGATGTATGTGGCCTTACACATAAATGAGTGTGTGTATGTGTGTGTGTGTGTGTGTGTGTGTGTGTGTGTGTGTGTGTAAGTCTGGGTGCCAGCAAACATATGCGTGGGGGGAGGCTCAGGTGACATATGCCAAAAAATTAACAGTGGCTTTTCTTCCTTATGCTTTTCTGTATTTTTCAAAATTTTCACAGTGCCCATGTATGACTTTATAATTTAAGAAAATATTAAAAAATCAACCACAATTTTCCATCATGATATATGACCCATTTTATTTTTTTTCCTTTGTATCTTTGTTCACGCAGACAAATGCAAGCCAGAAGCCAGCACAGGCCCCCTGATTCTCCGACTCAGTGTAGGAGTGTTTGGATTCTTCTCCCAGCTCTGGAGAGTTTCTGTGTCCCACTCTTCCCTGTGTTTGTACACTTGATTTTTAGTTTTCCAGTTTCATCTGGTCTCAGGTCTATGTTCTCCTGGTCAGCAGTTTCCATCTGGTGCGGGTCTGCTTCCTGTAAAAATAACTTCAGAATGTGTGTCATGCCTTTGTCTACATCTTTCATGGAACTGGGGGTTCCATGATTCTGCTGCGTAGCAGTTATATAGTCTAAACTTTTGCCGGTTTTTCAGCCTAAGAGCTCTTCTTTGTTTCCGTATCTTTAGATTTCCTAATCATGAACTCTTGAACCAGCACTTTGAGACTGAGGGGAGGCCTGGGAGGCTAAAGGAAAAGACTTTTACTTCAAAAGACAAGGACACGGGGGCTTGCTTATGTTTCCATTCTCGACCAGCAAATCTCTTTTCCTCATATAAGACTTTTTTCACCTTTTTTTGATATCTTTTCAACTCCCCTTGTCCCTTCCACCGGAAAGATCTCTCTCACAACTCTGTGCTGCACCCCTGCATGGTGTGGCCATCGCTTTGTTGAGCCCCTTCCCCATCGATGGAAAATTCCCAGAGGATGGAGAGAATGCTTTTTCCTTTCTGTCGGCTCACAGTGTAGCACAGCACTTGGTGCCTAAGTGCTTCTCAAATGTGTGTTGAATGAATGAATAAATCATGTAATCTTAGAATTAGAGAAGTAGAAAAGATCAGCTGAGTCAATCCTCTCATTATTTACTAATAATGAAGAGTCTTAACTGGTTGGGATATAAACATGAAATGCTTACATCTTCCCTCCTCCTAACTGCCACCAGCTGTGCCCGCCGCACCCCCTGTTTCGTGCTGAGTGGAGGGCTCTTGTAATGACAGCTCAGGCTGATTCCAGGACTGTCAGTTACCTTTAGTATCAGTCTTATTTTGATGATTAAGATTCAAGTCTGTTTATTTCAAAAAATTCCAATCCCATATTAGATTCAAAGCTCGCTTTACCCCCCTAAACAGTCTAGAGCTGAGATCTCAGAGGTCGGAGTGGGGTTGGAGAGGAGATCCACGCGCGCACACAAACCTCCTCTCTCTTCCCTGCACGGTGCCCTCTGGCGATGGGGTGGGATGAGAGGAGGGCATGTTTCCCTCATCTCAGCTGACTATTAGTGGTCTAGCTTGTGGATCGTAAGCTCAGAGTGGATGCGAGGGACCCCAACACATCCTCTAGGCTTTGGAAGTGCTTTGTGTGGTGTGGCTGAATCTTCCAGCTGACCCCCTCCAGGCAGCCTCATGCCAAGACCCTCTTGATTCCTTATGGCCATGGTCCTGGAGGAGGTGCAGCCCCCAATCTTCCTCTGTTCCAGGACCCCAATGCTGAGATCTGCCACATACTCATGACCACCCAGCTAGCAAATTTTGGTACTGAGACGAAACCCAAATCTTGTGTTCTGATCTCAAGTTCTTTCGTTAAATCACAGTCTCCCAAAATAGTGAGTCAAAGTCAAGAATGGCCACAGTTAATAAATACATAGGAGTGTGATCAAAGGAAAAGAAATGAAAATAAAAGAAATGAAATTCCACTTTTTGTTGAAGGTGAAAATGATTCCTAACAGCCAGTCCTGGTGAGAATGAAAATGGGCCCTCACTTTTTGGAGGGCAATTTGGAAATCTCTCTCAAAATTTAAAATGCACACGTCGTTTGCTTCTGTAATTCCACTTTTAAGAATTTAGCTTACACATCTAGCTGCCCAGTGCTCGGTGGCCCGAGGTGTTCATTGTATGTTGTTTGTAATGAAATACTAAAAATGACCCAAATGTCCACCAACAGGAAAATGGTTAAATGAAATATCATATAATGTACTAAATAATATTATGCACCCTGTTGATTCTTTTTTTTTAAATTTTATTTTTATTTATTTATTTATTTTTGGCACACGGGCTTAGTTGTTCCGTGGCATGTGGGATCTTCCTGGAGCTGAGATCGAACCCATGACCTCTGCATTGGCAGGCGGATTCTTAACCACTGCGCCACCTAGGAAGCCCCTGATGGTTCTTTTTAAGTAGCTCTTACCATATGGATTTATTGTATTTTCTCCTACCTGCCTCCCAGATTATGAACTCAATGAAGACAAGAACCATGGGTTCACTTAAGAATCTGGGATCTGGAGTTAGACTGCCTGGATTCAAATGCTGGACCCACCAGAAATTGATAGGGTGACATTTAGTGTGTTACTTAATTTCTTGACACCTCTATTTCCTATTCTGAAAATGGGGATGTTAACTGTCCCCATGTCATGTTCTGATAGTAAAAGAAGGTCAACGTGAAGGGCTTAGCACATGGCAGCTGCTCAGACGAAGGTGATGATGATGGTGAAGACCGATTCTTCACCAGTGTATACTCAGCATCTCACAGGGTACCTGGCATAGTGCAGAGTTCATAACTAGCTGATGAATGAATGAATGCATATGTGCTGGTAGAGAAGGCTCACTAGGATATATAGCTGGAGGAAGAAAATCAAGCTGTGAAACAGTTTGTCTAACCTAATCCCATGTGTATCAAACGTATTAAAATTTTCGTTGGGGGTCAGGACATAAATTATAGATGTGTTTACCTCTGAGAAATGGGTTTGGGAGCCAGATGAGAAGAGAGGGGCTTTCACTTTTTACTTTATTCCCTTCTGTACCACTTGATATTATAACAGTGTCAGTGCATTACTTCTAAAATTAAAAATTAAAAAAAAATCTATCAGGTTTGAAGGGCCACAGGATTAATTTTTTCCCAGGAATAATTATTTTGATCATCTTAGGATTTTATCTTTGACGTAGGTCTTCAATGAGATTAAAAATAGCCACGAGCATCAGAGAAGAGAAGTGGCAGGTGAGTGGGAGGAGGCAGTTAAAAGAGGATGTGGTCCTCCGTCTGAGACTGGGGAACGGTCGGAACCAGAGTGATGGAACTTCGAGGGGTGGCTGAGAGTGAGTTAGTGCTTATTATTTCATGGCAGAGGCTACGTGTAAGATAAAGAGGGACAGCACAGCGGACTTGCCTCATTGGGATGACTGTGGCATCACAGAAAGGGATGAGTGCTTTTGACTCAGCAAGCCTGGGCTCCAGGGGATGCGTTCTTCCTTGATATAAGCCTCAGTTTCTGCATCTGTGAAATGGGAATAAGTATAAATATCTGGTAGGGTTATTGAGGGAATTAACTGTGATGATAACTCAACATGTTACTCAAGAGCCAGCACTGCATAAAAGGTAGATTTTGGTAATAATGTTAAGAAGTAATGATCTTAGAAAAGCAAGCTAGTCACAGCCTCTGAGCTTCAATTTCCTCACCTACAAATGGGGATAATAACATCTACTTAACAGGTTAATGTGTAAATATAGAAATGCTACATAAGAAGGAACATGTGTACAGTTACAAGTATTTGAACAATTCAACAGAGAGTCAAACACTGGTACCCTTGCCATTCTCTTTGTCTGGAAGGCTCCTAGGTGAATGTTTACGGTGTTATCACCCTCTCAATAAGGGCAGCACTGGCTTCCCATTCTTCCAGATGCCCATCAGAATGGGACAGGACCTGAAAGCAGAGGCCATGAGTCAAATATTGGTTATGAGCTAACTGACTGCGATGCCTCTTAGTGAGGTGAGAAGCTCCAGGGAAATGATAGCTGACTTCCTTTTGTTTTTTGATCAGATTCCATATTGGTGGATCCAATTCCACCTAGAATAGTGGGGTGAAAGAACTCAAGCACATATAGGTCAGGTTCCAAGCAGGAAAGAGAAATCACTCCTGATGAATTCTGGACAGTTTGAAGAGTGTTTACTGGAGGGGCCACTTAGAAAGATGTGAGTAAGGATAAAGGGGTAAGCATGGGAGATGGAGGCACCCAGAGACCAGCATCAGTGGAAATTAGCATCTCCAGGGATGAAGGGACAAGGGGAGGACAGAGGTTCCTGGGGGACCCTGATTGGAGCAGGAATTGTGGATGGGTAGTCATGTCTAGGGGGTGGTGCTGAAGCAGGGAGGGAGGGGCTGCGGGTAGGAGAATTGTGCCTATTCCTTTCTCCTCCTACCTGCTCATTGCCTGACAGGGTAGGGAGCTCCCACTGGCTGAATGCAGTGAAGAGGAAGGCTGGTGATGAAGTCTCTGGGTATGAGCTTCCTGGGCCCTTGAGGGGGGTGGAGGAGGGGCGAGAATAGATCTGCAGAAGGGAAGGTGTGGCAGATGGAGACTCACCTGAGCATTAATTAGGTTTCCTGTCTTCATCCTTCCTTCCTTTTCCTCCCCCCAACCCATCATATCTTCCTATTGGCCTGCCTGCCAATATTCCTCCCTTCTTTCTTTTTCTTTCCCACTTCCTTCATTTATTCACTAAATGTATTTACTAGGCCTGCCATTAAACCTTTTTGTGCCTCTGTGGGCTCATCTGTAAAATGGGCACATCTTCCCCTGCCTTGCAGAGTTGCAGGGATCAATTGAGATCATGAATCAAAGTGCTTCATAAACTCTACTGTGCTGTGCAAATGTAATAAATTATTATTAATATTTTATCCTAGAATTATAAATGTGACTGGGTCAGGTAATTAGGACAATTTTGCATAAACTTCTTACTTTGAAATTGCCACCAGAGACCCAGTAAGATAAAAGGGACAGCTCTCCGTTCCAATTTAGAACTGATGTTGAGGTGATGATAAAGTTCTTTTTTCACCTGGGTCTTTTTTTTTTAATTATTGCTGAAGGGTGAAGAAATATTTTTTTTCCTTGCTCTTGTGTGGAAGCCACAATAATATTTCATTGCCACTGCTTACCCTAAAAAATAGATTTCCTTTTCATCCTCAGCTGGTGATTTGGTTTGCATTAATGCCTTTCATAACTCATACATTTTGCTATTAAAAATTAATGCTTGGCACTGACATAAACAAATGAAATTTGTATTATTAATGTTTTACATAGGTAAGGCTCTGTAATAACAGATTCATCACAGCAGACTGTTTTAATTAAAAGATTCACTGGTTCCTTGAACACATCTGAAAGACTGGTCTGGGGAGAACCAGGGATGTGAAAAATGACAGGTAGAGAGAGGGCATCTCTGATTACTGTAGGATCAAGGAGTCTGAAGCTCCAGGTATTGGTAAGTGCATCACAGGTGGATACCTTTAGGGGCTCACTTAGCACAGGGCCTGGCTCACAGGAAGTGTTCAATTAATGGTAAGACATTATAAAGGAGAAGAAAAGGAAAAAAATATTTATTCCTTGAATAAATATGACCATTCATGTACTTATTTGAGAAGTATTTAGTGAGAACCTAATGTGTGTCAGGAACTATTCCAGGTACTGGGGATACAGCAGGGAAACAGATTGCTGCTTTCATGAAGCCAGTATTTTAGTGAGAAGAGACAGACAATATATAGTATATCAGATGTATAGGAACAAAACTGCAGCAGGGTCGGGGTTAGGGATAGCTTGGTAGGCTGTGGGTGAGTGGGAAGAGTGGTTTGCACTTTTAAATAGAGCAGTCATGTAAGCCCTTAACAGAAGGTGACATTTGAGCAAAGGCTTGGAGGAGATGAGGGAGGTGGTATATTGCTATCTGGAGAGAGGTTGCCCAGGAAGAGAGAAGAGCAGGTGCAAAGGCCCTGAGGGAGGAGCATGTGGACAGAGCAGAGTGGATGAGTGTGAGCCTAGGAGATGAGGTCTGAGAGTTGGTGGGGGCAGGTGGGTCATAGGACTTGGTAGGCCAGGGTCAGGACTTTGGCTTTGATCCTTATAAGGGCTTTGTGAGTTGGATGTATTGGCTCCATCTCACAGATGGGAACATTGAGGCACAAGGTGTTTCTTCCTCCAGGAAGGAACCTAGGCTGGAATTCCAGGTTGTTCTGACTTTGTGCCTCCAGTGTGATTATTGCACTACCTTCAAGTGGGACTTAAGGGAGTTGGGTCGGTCATCTCTGTCCAACAATGGACACGGACCTGTGACATCTTAATCTTGGATATTTAAACGAAAAATGGCCTTGGATATCTCCGAGCTCAACACCCCAATTTCATAGATAAGGAACCCAAGGTCCCAAATGTGATCTACCCAATTTAGTGGCAGAGTTGGAGCCAACATCACAGAACATCAGGGCCACCCATTCCTTTGGGGCCAACCTCATCTCACCCCATCTTGATCAGAATGCAGGGTAGCCTGGTGGTTAAGATCCTGAGTTTGAATCCTTGTTCTGTCCCTCTTTGCTGGGTTACCTCGGGCATGTTTCTTAACGTCTCTGAATCTCCACTTCTCATCTGAATAAGGGGGATGATAATAATCTGATTTGAAAAGAACTGTTGGAAAGGTGTGGTGATGAGGCCAAACACTCAGCCCTCTTTGTGACACATAATAAGCCCTCCACTACTGGTCACCGTGAGTAACATTATTAACATTAATTGTATGAGATGGGTATCATCACCTGGCATTCATGGATGGGCAAACTGAGCCCCGACAAGGGGAGTGGCTTACCTAAGGGCACTCAGTGCACTGGGGGCCATTGCTCAGGCTCCCAGGCTCCCAGGGTGGTTCTCCTATTTGATCACTGAGCTGTGAAGAATACTTTGGCCTTCCTTGTCCACGAGCGAAGCCCCTTGGTGGAAGTGAGTTCTCGCCACACTGCCTGTTGCAAGTGTTGGGGACCCAGCAGGAGGGGTTTGAGCAGGACTGAGATCACACTGATACTGATGAGTGCAGTGTGTTGAGAAAGCAACGTAGCAACTCCGCTCCCAACATGCACGGGGTGGCACTGAATGGGCTTCCCTCAGCTCTATGAAAATGTCAGTGACACAGCGCACGTCACATCAACAGCACGCAGGGAGCCCTCATTTTCTTTTCTTAAAAAAATTAATTAATTTTTTGGCTGCATTGGGTCTTCGTTGCTGCGCATGGGCTCTCTCTAGTTGGGCAAGTGGCGGCGACTCTTCATTGCGGTGCGCGGGCTTCTCCTTGCAGTAGCTTCTCTTGTTGTAGAGCATGGCCTCTAGGTGGGCGGGCTTCAGTAATTGCAGCACGCGGGCTCAGTAGCTGTGGCACATGGGCTTAGTGGCTCCGCAGCATGTGGGATCTTCCTGGACCAGGGATGGAACCCGTGTGTGTTGCACTGGCAGGAGGAATCTTAACACCTGTGCCACCAGAGAAGTCCTGAAGCCCTCATTTTCTTGAGGGCAGAGGTGGCAGTGTGTGTCGGGGGAGACTTTGCCATGTTCATTGCATGACAATGATAACAGTCCACATTAATTAAGTCCCTACTATGTGTCAGGCCCTGAGCTAAGTGCTTTATATACCTTCTCTCCAATTCTCCCAGCAGCCCTTTATTTGGTCATTAATTTATTCATTCATTCAGTTGTTTGATAAATTCTCATTAAATACCTAGAGGTATTTAATGAGAATTTATCAGTCCAGCCCTCTGCTAGGTATCTGTGAACAGAATCAGTGCGATCATGAAGCTTATGGTCTAACAGGGAAGCCAGAAAACAAACAAATAATTGCAGCAGTAAGTCTATAATTATGATTGGGGGCATTGAAGGATTCCTTGAGTGAGAACCACAGGGGGGCTACTTAAACAACTTGGAGGTTCCAGAGCTGAGCTGGAAACAGAAACCCCCATTGGAAACTGCAGAGCTGGAGAAGGCTTAGCGTTGCCTGTTTTCCACCACAGAGGGGACATGCTTCCTGGGAGACTAGGGTCTGAGTTCCGGCCCTACAACTTCCTTGTTGAGTACTCTTGGGTCAGTCTGTTCATCTTTTCAAGCCTCTGTTCCTTCCTTGAGAATTGGGAAGAAGACTCACTGCATTGAGCTGGTGTGAGCCTCAGAAGAGGTAACACAGGAGGAAGGTTGGAAAAGTCAAAAGTGCTTTGCATAGCATAGCTCTGATGACATGACCAAACGTGTTGCACAGCTCTGGCCAAATGACAGTGTTAGGCTGGGGTTTTAGTACTGTTACAGCTGTGCTAGGGAAATGCCTTCCAGCAGAGCCAACTTCTTGCTTTGCTTCAGATTATGTAAAATGGGTGTACGTCTGAGAATTTATCTCTTGAATGTCAGCAGCCCTGCATAGAAGATGCAGAGAAGGTGCTCGCCCAGGTGACATATGTGTGCAGGGTGAGAGCATCAGAAATTCACGGGTATGTATCTTGAAGTTTTGTCGGGACGAAATGAAATGAGTTGCATGAGATTAGAACTCGGAGGAGAAGGAAGGGGTATTTTGACCTTCTTTCCCCCACTCTCCTCTGTCTGCCATCAGGATGTCTGGAGTAGCCAAAGAGGAAAAACAAAAGCAGCCTTTGCTTCCCCACCCTGATATTTCTCCCAAGAATGTTAGGCTACTTCTCTGAGGGATAGGAAGTCCTCGGTGGGTGAGGTGGGTAATCCTGTGGATTAGGAAGAAAGAAGGGGCTGTAATTATTGAGGACACTGTCTTGTAAGTGCACATTGTTCATTGACTTTGACAATTGCGGTGTAATTATATTAGTAAATGTACTGTACTCTTCTCAGGAAAAGTAATGAAATTTTAATTGCACGTGACTTCTCCCACCCTGCCCGCGATCCAGGCTCTGCAGGGATGCATGAGGAGTCAGTGGCATCTCTAGAGAGAAGGACCAGAAAAGCATGGAAATGACTTGTGGAAAGTTCCACTACCTGCCAGCCATACTGGGATTCATGTTGTGTTGTCATCATGACAGTCCCGGGGGGCGGCCCCACTTGGTAGATAGGAACCCTTGAGGTCAGAAAGGAAGGTGTCTCATCTGAGTCCTCAAAAGTGAGGTTAAACCAAACTGGTGGCCTCTGGGCTGAGAATTCTTTCTTGTTCACTCTAAGGCCAGGGAACTAAGGAACAGAAGCTGCTGGATCCAGTTTCCATCAAATGTCCCATTTATACAGAGAAAATGGAAAGGGAGCCTTGGGGTATTAACCCATGGGAGATCAGCAGAGATGGATTCATACAAAGGTAAGAAATAGTCATTTCTTCTCATCAAGGAGCTGCTGAATCATGTGTCAGTGGAGACCTCATAGGAGAGAATTCAGGATGCTGGCGTAATCTGGGAAGGCTTTCTGAAGAAGGTGATGTTGGTGCTGATGCCATCGTGAAGATGAGTAGCTATCCTATGAGAATCAGCCACTCTGAGTTGCGTCCTTTTCTGTTTTCCAGTAGACTGTGGGCAGGGGCTGTCCTATGTACCTTGGTAGGGGCTTATCACAGAGCCTGGCACACAGGAAATGCTTAATAACGTTGTTAAATCAAATTCCAATCTTACATGAGTTTTAGCAAACACTCCACAGCTGTGGGAGCCTGGACAGGTGAGAATTATATGGAAAGAACACCCAGACTTTGGTGGCGATTTCTGATGAATGGGAGCCAGACGCACACTGAGTGAACAAAACTTACTACTAGTACTATTATTACTACTAATGATTAGGTGATGTAGGTAATGACGACAATATAGCCAGTGATTCTAACCACTGTTTATTGAGAACTTAGTATATGCCAGACCCTATACTAAGTATTTTACATAGATTTTCTCATTTACTCTTCATGAAAGTTTATGAAGCAGGTATTCTTATTATTTCCATTTTAGAGATGAGGAAACTGAGGCTCAGAGGTTATATTTGTCCTGCACCCCACAACTAAAAAGAGACAGAATAAGGGCTTGACTCCAGGCCTGCTGGATGCTAAACCTCACGTCGTTTCACTGCTACGTACTCTCTACTGAGCTAGGAGGCCATAGGAAGTGGTTAGACCAATTTACGTTGACCTTCAATGTCATTGAGGGTAAAGGCAGGATGTTCTAAGAGACGTGAATGGAGGTTATCACCAGAAGGCATTGCTAAGTGGGTAGGAATGTGCTGGTTGACCCTGTGCTGTGATTTTGCCTAATTCTGAAGAACCAAAGAGTGCTACGTTAACCACAGTGATTTGATCCCACAACCCCTTCTGCCTAAGTGTAAATCCTTAGTAGCCCCCTACGTTTATTTGAGGCTAAGAAGTGAACTGAAACCTGGCCCCATATGGACCTTTGTTCAGTACTCACAGGCACATTCTTCGCATGTCCTCCAAGAGACCACTAGAAGCTAGGAGGAGACCTCTGGGACTGATACTGGGCCTTGCTCTTCCAGTCTCTCCCAAGAGTACCCTAACTACCTGCCATGGGATGCTGGTTACTATGGTGATAGGAGGAGAGGAACGCCAAATAAGGAGAGGATTGATCAAAATTGAGAGAGGTTCAGGCAAGAAGCACCACAATGAGACTCAGACCCAAGGCTCCAAGTTAACTGCTCTTTCTTTTATAGCTTTACAGGTCAGAGAAATAGTGAACCGAAGTGGAATCCAGTTTTTCTCAAAGTCCCTTTTATCACAAATGTAGAGGAACTTAATTCAGGAAGAATCAACTCTCTTGGGACCAGCAGAGTTGTTGACCCCAGGAATGAGAGAATCTGTCAGCCCCTCCGGGAGCTGCTGAACCACATGAAAGACCTCACGGAGGAGAGCTCAAGACAGGCTAGACTCATCAGGAAGGCTTTCTGCAGGAGGTGATACTTGCTAAACACGTTCTACTAAGATGGGCCTGGGAGGCCCGCAGCCTGCTGCCACGGTGACACTAGCCACCCAGATCTTTAGATCTTGCCAGCCAGACAGACCTCTGTCTTTGTTACCCAGAACCCTGAAGGAACAAGATAACCAGTGAAGAGGTGGGAACACCTTGGTAGCAAGAACAGAAGGAGCATGGCCTGGGAGTCAAGAGGTCCGTGGTCTAAGCCTGGCTTTGCTCCATCTCATGTGTCACTGTGGGCTTGGTGGTCCTTCTTTGGGGTTCTTGGGCCCTATGTGTGTGAAATAAAGGCAGTGGACCAGATCGTCTCTCAGGTCCCTTTTGGTTCTGAAAGTTCTGCCTTCTGTGATGTGTCCTTATGAAAATACACGTATCCACCCTGAGCAGTAAGTGTTGTGTCTGGGAAATGGTGCGGTCAGTTGAGAGAAAAACTTGGAGAAGGCAGCAATTGGCTGGGGTGAGCTGGTCAAGGCAGGCTTGGGACCTTCCCAGGACAGGTGGTTTTGAGGAGGGCTCTGAACAATAAGGAGGGTTGTTAGACAAAAGATGATCAAACAGAGGAAATGGCCCAAGCAGATAATCAAGGAAAGAGCTTGCAACAGGTTTTCTGAAAAGAGTGAAGGGTCAGCCAAGTGGGAGCGAGGCCCCTGGGCATCCTTGGCCTCTGATTCTCGCTGGCATCTGTCCGCCTGACCGCTGGACTCCGAGCTGCCCCGGGGGACAGGGGCTACCTTGTCACTCTTGCATCCCTACAGTCTGACACAGGGGCTGACATAGAGCAGCCCATAAAAAATACTTGTTTGGTGAAAGAAGAGATTTCTTTGCATCTCAGTGCCTAGCTGCATCTAACCAGACGCCTTTGGTTGAAGGAGTAAGTGAGCAGAAGCTGAATTCTGCTCACATTTCAAAACACTGACCGTGAGAGATTCAAAGAGCATACCCTTTGGAAGTTTACGGCCCCCTGGACATCCTACATGATTTGGAAACAAGTCCCTGGTTGTCAGTCTTCAGCCCATTCTTAGATCCTGAGGGCTTTGAGACCAAGGCTGGGGTCTTATATATATATACATATATATGTATATGTGTGTATGAATTACTTTATATACACTTCTTCTTCTGCTTTAATTGTTGCTGAGCTCATGTTTTATTTTAATTAATGTTTTAATTTAGTACATGCACCATGAGGCACTTTCTCAGAGGGTATAATTAAGTTAGGAAAAAAACTGGCTACTGTAGCATTTGAGGCTCGGAAAACCAAGGCTCAGAAAGGGTAGGTTTGGGGCCCAAAGTCAGTTGGAAAATTAGGGATGAGGTCGGGAGGTGAAAGGTCTTTAGCGAGCCCTGTAGAATGTCATCTATTCCTCTCGAGTTGAGCAAACTCAGAGAAGTGAGTGAAGTTTCCGGAGCACATTCTACGTGACACACACTGTACTGCGTGTTACATGCAATGTTATAAAGTATCGTTTTATCCTCTCAACAGCCCACAAAGCTAAGAGAGAAAGGCTCAAAGATTCAGTAGCCTCTTCCGATTCTAGCAAATGGTAAAAGACAGAGTCAGAATTTGAACCCCCATCACTCTGCTCTCTGACTCTGGGTTCATTTTACCAAACTGTGATTTTTTTATTTATGGGCACCCAGGAAATATTGGGTGACCACAGTGGAGCTAGGCGCAGGAATCCTCTCACTAACAAAAAGGAAGAGGCTGTTTGAAGCCTTCAATAGAATTAGCCAATCTCACTGGTGATGTTCAAAGTCACCTTCAGTCCCACACATTTTTGAGAGTAGCTTTAAAACTCTTGCAGTGCTTGGACCTAGAGATTATCCTACTAAGTGAAGTTAAGTCAGACAGGGAAAGACAAATATGGTATGATATCACTTACATGTGGAATCTAAAAAAATGATACAACTGAATTTATTTACAAAAGAGAAATAGATTCACAGACATAGAACACAAAATTATGGTTAGCAAAGAGGAAAGGGGGAAGGGATAAATTAGGAGTTGGGGATGAACAGATACACTCTGTACATAAAATAAACAATAAGATCCTATTGTATAGCATAGGGAACTATATTCAACATCTGGTAATAACCTATAATGGAAAAGAATCTGAAAAATAATATATACAATATAATAATATATATATATCTGAATCACTTTGCTGTACACCTGAAACTAACACAACATTGTAAATCAACTATATTTCAATAATACAACTTCCTCCTCAAACTTGCATAATATTTCTGCTACCCCCACCTCCAGCACTACCTCAGATCCTACTAACAATTTTGAACTATTCGAAGCATATTCTGTAACAACACTGGGAGGCAGCTCTATTATTATCCCCATGAGATTCATGACAGCTTATGTCTTCAGAGATCACATCTCTTTCAAAGCTAGTCCCTTCTCAGATCGTGATGTCTGAGGACATCTTGGTTGGGAAAGCTGTGGGTTCAGATCCAGCTGGAATCTCAACCCCACATCTTCCTGGCCTTGTGTCCTTCACTGATAAATTCCATGTATGTTGGCTCCTCTCATGGCTGTTCCAGAGGCTGGGAACACTGAGAGAGCCCCAGCTCTCATACAGCCTACCTTCCACCAGACAGACACAGGCAATGAACTAATGAAGGAATATATATATATACTTATATATATATATATATATATATATATATATATATATATATTCAAAGGGGAATATCAGACAATGATGAGTGCTTTGCAGAAAACAAAAGGGTGGTGTAACAGAGCACCTGGGGGTATGCGTAGGGAAGGCTGCTCTAAGGAGATGATGCTCAGCTGAGGTCTAAGAGACAGTCAGGACCCAGCCCTGTTCAGAGCTGTGAAAGGTGTCCTAGCAGGTGAAACAGAAGGCAAAGAACCCAGGGTGGGAAGCCTTCTCACTGCCATTTACTTCCATTTCCTACATTTTCCTGCATCTCTCTTTCAGGACACACTTACCACACTGGGTGATCTTATTTTCACTTGTGGAACTATTTCATTAGTATCCACCTTCTCCACTGACCACGGAGTTCGAGGGGGCAGGGTCCAGATCTGCTGTGTTCACCACTGTAACCACAGGGTGAAAAGATGGCAGCTGGCTTGTAAATGTTTGCTGAATGAATGAATGAATGAATGCTCACAAGTGCTATTCCCAACCCCTGTTCACTTTTGTAAACTGTCGAGTGCAATGGACTGACACTTGACAAATGAGGCGACCAAAAGCTCCAGAGCACGATGCTTACCTCCTATCTTGTAGAGTACTTTCCACTTGACCAAGAACTTCCACTATGTTTCATTCATTCAAGACACGTTGAGTGCCTATTGTGTACCTGACCTTTCACATTTGAATATTATGAGACATGTGACAGGTAAACAGTATAGGCTGCCTATACCCATTTCTCAGATGGAGAAAATGCCCCAGGAAATTGTATGGCCAAGGTCATTGATCTTCTAGTGCTGCATTATTACTTTTTCCATGTTTCATCCCCTCATTCTGGTCTGTCTGGGGATGCGCTGCCTAGAACTAACTCATAGGCTTGATGTTTGCCTGGGGGGTGGGTCAGGGCAAAGATGCTTTTGGGGAGGGAGGCAGGGAGTGTGAATCTTGCAGTGTTCCCACCAGGCCTGGCACAGGGTAGGTCCTCTATAAATGTCTGTCAAAGGGATGATTGAGGGAAGCATGGCCACCCAGGCAGGCTGCAGGGTGGGAGCGGGTTCCCCTTGTTCATTTGCCTTGCCTGTTGTTAGGCTCTCCCCTCGGGGGCAACTGGTCTTTGCTGCCACTTGCAAAGTGTGTGGTGTCTCAGGTCTGCAGCTGCATGTCTGGTGTGAGCTTGCATCCGTCACTGCAATTTGCAAGGCTGAAGCCATTTAATTAAAAGGGATGGAATTGAATCTGCAAGGCTGTTATCGCTGATATTGTTTTCTGCGCACGGCCTGGCAGCAAGGGAATCCATGGGAGGCCTGGGAGCGAGCTCCCCGCTCATTCCGGGCCTGCGCTCCCACCCCCGGCCCAGATGGCGCTGGGAGGCGGCTGAGATTCTGGGCCCA
The DNA here is from genome assembly GCF_030028045.1 of Hippopotamus amphibius kiboko. Classification (NCBI taxonomy): domain Eukaryota; kingdom Metazoa; phylum Chordata; class Mammalia; order Artiodactyla; family Hippopotamidae; genus Hippopotamus; species Hippopotamus amphibius. The sequence goes on from NC_080187.1 coordinate 15,503,348, forward strand.
GATCTGAAGTCAGGGGTTCAAAGCCCCTCCACACGCACCTCCCCCCGTGGTGGGTCTGAGTCACTGACAGGCGTGTGCCTCTCCCCAGGAGGCAGCCAGAGCTGCATAAGCTAATTGTGCTGAGGGGAACCTTGCCAAGCCAGAGAGAGCTTTCATTTGCCTGTTTGCATCAATAATGAATCCAACCTGGTTTTACACAAGATTTGACATAAAATTATTAGCTCTGAGAGCTTGTCTTCAGCTCCTCCCAGAAGAGGGCTCTCAGGAGCCCAAGAACTGACAACCCATGAGAAATCAGATGGGCAGCCCGGAGAGTCATCTTCTCCTTCCGCAGTTCAAGCTCCCTCTGTGGGTCCATCAGGGCCTTGGCCATTGTCAGCCGTGACTTTCAGAAGTCCAGGTCCTTCAATGACTTTCCACTGTGCTCCTGATTCAGCACCGATTCCCACTGGTTTTTCCAATATGCTTTCTCTCTCACAACTCCCCTCCAATCCCCTCCCCCACCATTATTGCCAAACTATTTCTGTGGGTTGAACTCTTACTCATCCTTCAAGGCTGAAATCCAATGGCACCTCCTCTAGGAAGTCTTTTCTGATTTCTCCAGCAAGGATTATCTTCTTTTTGCTGCCTTCTAGTCCCCTCTGTTTTGAAAGGTACCCCAGTCTGTCTTGTACCACATCATCTAGGTGCATGTCTTCATCCCCAAGAGAGAGTCTATATTTCCAGAGGGCAGCTAGCAATAATTAACAACACCCGCTTGGTGTCAGTGGCTCTAACCACACAGAAGAGGCAGAGTTGCACTCGGTGTTTCTTCCCCTGAACTGGATTCTCAACCTTATTTTCGAATTTGGCTTCTCAGTTACGTGAACTGAAACCTCGTCTTTTTGACCATATTTTTTTCCTTCTTTCTCCAGCCAAATGGTCAGGAAATCTTATCATCTTATTTTATCAGGAAGTCTCAGAAACATCTCCAGAATCCAGCTTGCTTTCCTGTTCTTTTAGCATAGCGGCAGCCCTCCAAAGCTCTTCCCAAGGAAGGAAACAGCTTCTGACCTGCAGTCCCTACCTGGGCTCCCCACCAACTGGGTCCTTTTCCCGTCCCCCCGCTGGAGTCCTGTTCTCCTGTTCACAACCCTCCTGCCCCCTACTACCTAAGGCCAAAGCTCTAACTTCCCAGCCAGGCACTCCCAGACCCACACATCACTACTGCCCAACCTACACAAGCCCCATGGAACCTCCCATCACTGCTCAAACATGCCCGCATTTCAAGGTCTCTCCACAGTTTCTCCTGTTTAGAAGAACCTTCTAGGTCCCTCACCCCCCTCCCAACCCTCCATCCATCTTAAAAGGCCCACCTCAAAAGTAACCTCCTTTGTGACCCATTTCTCCCTTTGCAGAGTCAAGGAATCTAGTCTTCACTCCAACGACACACTGCTTGTACCTTGATGGTATCAGTGGTTTTGCCTCCTGCCTCTGCCTTAGCACCTGATCCCTTTGAAAGAGGGCAGTGACCACATCTTGGTTTTTATATTCTCTTCCCCAAAGATCTAGCTCCATAGTTGGCTCACAGCAGGTGCTCAATCAGTATTTGTTGAATTATTAAATAAAAACTGGAGAAGTTGGAAATGAGAGACGGCTGTCTTATGATCTATGAGGCATAAAGGGATCTGCTATTGTTATTGTCCTTGGTTTGGTTGCTGTTATTTCTCAGCCATTGAGTAACATATAGGCTTGTTCCTCTGTCCCAGACTCTCAGGCAAGTTTTTATTTTAAATATTCCATAGTTTATTAAAAAACTTAAAGTAGAACTACCATATGACCCAGCAATTCTAAATATTCAACAAAATCTAAAAATACTAATTCAAAAAGATACATGCACTCCAATGTTCACAGCAGCATTATTTACACTTGCCAAGGTACGGAAGCAACCTAAGTGTCCATCAACAGCTGAATGGATCAAGAAGATGTGGCATATATATACAATGGAATATCACTCAGCCGTAAAAAGAATGAGATTTTGCCATTTGCTGCCACATGGATGGACCTGGAGGGCATTATGCTAAGTGAAATAAGTCAGACAAAGACAAATACTGTACAATATCACTTACATGTAGACTCTAAAAAGGCAACAAACTAGTGAATATAACAAAAAAGAAGCAGATTCACAGACATAGAGAACGAACTAGAGGCTACCAGTAACGGGGAGAGGCAATACGGGGGTGGAGAATGGGAGATACAAGCTATTGAGTATAAGCTATGTTACAAGGATGTGCAGTACAACAAGAGGAACACAGCCGATATTTTGTAATAACTGTAAATGGAGTGTAACCTTTAAAAATTGTATAAAAAATAAAATAAGTGCAAAGAAGATCCCGCAAGTGGCAGCAAAGATCCAGCGTGCTACAACTAAGACCCAGTGCAGTCATAGACAAAAAAAGTATTCCATCTCATTGTTCCCCAGAGAACATTCAGATCAGACATCCCAATATTTTGTTTTGAAATAAAATCCCTTCAAAAATATATTAAATGCTATATTCTTGGCCCTGTGTTAGACACTGGGAGAGGTACCCAAAACAACATGGTCGCTGCACGGGGAGAAGGTCGCCATCTGCTTTTGGGACAAGGCACACACAGACTAGAGCATGTCTGTTAATGATACTTCTTTTTTTTTTTTTTAATTTATTATTTTTTTAGGGGTACACCAAGTTCAATCATCTGGTTTTTTTTTTGTTTGTTTTTTGTTTTTTTTTCAATTTTTTTTTTTAGTATTTTTTTGGGGGTACACCAAGTTCAATCATCTGTTTTTATACACATATCCCCGTATTCCCTCCCTTCCTTGACTTCCCCCGCCTTGAGTCCCCCCCACCCTCTCCGCCCAAGTCCTCTAAGGCATCTTCCATCCTCGAGTTGGAGATGATACTTCTGATCATGAAGTCAGTCACCAAAAGGCAGCCTCCGTGGAAATAGAGCTGTAACCGTACTCTCGCTTTTATCAGTCAGCAGTAGCAAGGAGCCTTTCAAATGGAGAGTGAAATCACCGCGTTTCGAAAGGCATCTTGGAGGTGTAGTTTGTTGAACAAGATGGATCGAAAGTGTCTCTATTTTCTTTGCCGTTTGGCCAGCACACCTCCCACAACCATTTTCTTTTTTTCCCCTTCCACTCCTCATTCAATCCCAACTACCTTCTCTTTTCTTTCCAATAAATCTCCCTTTATTTCTCTTGAAACTCTCCTGCCAGCCTGTCAAGAACTCTGCACAAAATAGTGTATTTCTGTCAAGAGTTCCACGTGAAGCGTTAACTGTCTTTTGAACACTGGTGGCAGCCTAGGCAGTGTGCGGGGACAGCCTTGTCCTGATGCCTGTTGACTTCCTTTCTGGCCAGCTCTGAGCCAACTCAAGCCTCCTGATTCCTCTGAGACAGAGAGATGGATGGGGTCCACAGTCCTGCTCAGCTTCCAGATGCTCTTGCAGAGAGAGCCGTAGAGAGGAGAGGATGCCTGAGGTCCTCCCCTTTTGTGACGCCCTGAGAAATATCCCCACTTCAAGACTGGACAGCACCACACAAACAGGTCAAGATGAAGGGCTTCAGCTAACCTGTTTTGTGTCCCTGGACTAGGTCCCGCTCCTGTCTTTAGTTTCCCCACCTGCATGACAGTGGGAGTAGATAATCCCTAGGGTGCCTTCCTGGTCTGTCATTCCATCATTTCATAAAGCTACAGCAGCTACAACTTGTTGAAAATGTGATTCTCTCTTGGGGATCCAAAGTCAATAGAAAAAGAAATGGTCTAAGTAATTCAAAGACCCAGGAGGGACATTCTTTTAGGGAAGTAAGATAACAATAATAAAATCTAAGATTGCAGTGCTTTTCCATCTCTGATCTGATTCTCCCAACAGTCCTGTGGGAAGAAAGCCAGCTACACAGGACTTTCCCCGGGACCATCAGAGCCACTGTGGACAGATTTTCAGGTAGTGCACTGCACAAGGGCAGCACACCTGAGGAAATACCATTCGTATTAGAAATACAGACTAACTTCTCTGGAAGGGTGTGCTTGGTCATGAAGCACCCAGGCCTCCCAGCTGGCACGCAGGATGGTACACACTCCTGGGGAGCCCCCCACAACACATGCACTGGTGAGTACACACGTGCACAGTTGCTCCTGTCCCGACCACACTTTGGATGGCTCCTGAGAGCACCTAACCAGTCTCTTGGTGGGAAGGGGTTGGGGTCTCAGAAAGTGTGTTCTGCAAAGACACATGTGCCTATGCCAGGCGGGGCGGGAGTGAGTGGGTGAGGTGTCAGTGTATTTGTTCACTGATCTCTGATCTCTGAAACCTCCCCTGGGGCAGAGCCAGGCCAAGCCCAGGGAACACACCCACACAGCTGCCAAGGCACCTGATTCATAATGGGACATACACACTCTGGCATCCATTTGAAAAGAAGCTGGAGATACAGAGTGTCTGTGCTGGTGAATTTTAGCTGATGGGGCAGGTTAAAGTCAGGTCGAGAACTTTCCCCACCCTGGCCTTGTCCCCTCGCTTCCCTTCCTCACCCGCCCCTTCGTGTGAGGGCCATGTCAGGGTCCCCTAACATAGCTGGAGGGGCCATCTGCTCCCATTCCTGCTGTGCCAAAGCCAGACTGCTTATGGTTGCTTGCGTTAACATGCTGACTCCACAAAATGTTGCTGAAGGTAGGATGTCTTTTTCTAATTTGCACAGGGGCACTGTTTGGCTCCCAGTGGGCAGGCAGGCTACAGTATGTGCACGGGGATTCCTCAGTCCACGCTTTGTTGCAGATACCAAAGGTGCCTTCCCAAGATACAGGTTGGATCATGCCTCCCTCAAACACCTTCTATGGCTCCCCATTGCTTGTGAGAGGGCTTTGCAAGGGTGGAGGGAAAAAGGCATATTCCAAAATTGCATGGCTCACATTATGGAAATACACATTTCCAGGTTCCCCTCGCCCAGATGTAAAATGTTGGAAATGGTGAGGACTGTGGAGAGAGGTGGAGAGGGAAGGTATGTGTATTACAAAAATGTTTGACACACCACCCTGACCAAGAAACACCTCCTTCAGGATACAATTTTGACCTTGCCATGGCATTCAAGGCTTTCTAAGACTAGTCCTCGCCTAATTACCCAGTGCCTTCTCCTGCCACTCTCCTTCACACAACACACACTCCAGACCACTCAGGCTTTCCCCCACTATCTAGACACCACAGTCTAGATACCACCTCCTCTGTGAAGCCCTCCTTGATTCACCAGTGCAAATGGCTCCCTTCTTCCTTTATGCCTCCACATCCCGACCAGGCAAGAGTTGAGACGTGGGTACATCTGGGGTATAAATAATACTATTATTCCACCGGATATCTTTATGGTTTCAGCTTTTCAGAGGAAGGAAGAGGAAAGAGATTTGCGTGTGTGTGTCTGTTTGTGTGTGTGTGTGTGTGGGTGGGTGGGTGTGTGTGAGAGGATGTAGGTGTCTGAGTGGGAGGAAAGAGGGAGAGTAGAATGGCATGATTCGTGGCCTGGGTCCCCTGCTGTCTGCACAGGGCACTGGTTTTGAGTGTTGATGGAGGGATGACTGGTTCTGAGTGTTGATGGAGGGATGACTGGTTCTGAGTGTTGATGGAGGGATGACTGGTTCTGAGTGTTGATGGAGGGATGACTGGTTCTGAGTGTTGATGGAGGGATGACTGGTTCTGAGTGTTGATGGAGGGATGACTGGTTCTGAGTGTTGATGGAGGGATGACTGGTTCTGAGTGTTGATGGAGGGATGACTGGTTCTGAGTGTTGATGGAGGGATGACTGGTTTTGAGTGTTGATGGAGGGATGACTGGTTCTGAGTGTTGATGGAGGGATGACAGCCAGAGCTGCGGGGTCCAGGGCACAGCATCATCTTGAGGTGGATAAAGGATTTCTCCTGGCCCTGCCCACAGCCCCAGACCCCTGGTCCACCTCGGCCCCCTAAGGAGACTTGGGCCCCGCCAGCCACTTCTGTGGGTGGGTAAGCCGGTGATCTTCTGGTGCGAAGGTGGAGAACGGAGCAGAGATGGTCTGTAAACCGGTGTCTGGACCTCAAGTGTGCTCTGTGATGGGTGTTTTCCTGCCACATATGTCACACTGCCGTGGCGAGTGGGAAGGATGTTGAGAGGTGGCCCTTGGTTTCACGGACAGCTTGAGATACTTCTTGCTTCATTTATTTATTTTTTTCCTTTGCCCATGCCCCGCCGCTTGAGAGATCTTAGTTCTCCGACCAGGGGTCGAACCTGGCAGTGAAAGAGCTGAGTCCTAACCACTGGGATGCCAGGGAATTCCCTTGAGATGCTTCTTAATGTTGAAAATCTGGTTGTGATCAGTCTATTCAGACATTATTCATTCCGTACATGCTTTGTTTACTCTGCTCGTAAACATGATAACAAACGCTAACATTTTTTAAACACCTACTGTGTACCCATCCTTTATGTAGATCATCTTATTTAAGGCTCATGGTAATCCCGAAATATGGTTATTATTCAGCCCATCTTACCCAGGAAAAAAATAAGGATCAGAAACTCAGTATCTCCTGTATGGAGATCAAACAGAAAGTGGCGGGAATGACATGGAAATCCAAGTCTGTTGGACTCCAAGGTCTGTAATGTTTCTTCCATGCTGAATAGGAGCTGATCTCTTCTGCCTACATAGTCATGTAGTTCTTACCCTGTACCTACTTGACTCAAGGCAGAGTTCAGATCCAGCCCGGATTTATTAGGGTCTATGCACTTGTACCATGGCGGTTAAGAACTCAGTCCCTGCAGCCACATACACTTGAGATGCATCGCATATTAGCTGAGTGAACTTGGACAAGTAGCTCAACTTTTCTGAGCCTATTTCTTCATAGAGTTGTGAAGGGGATTAAGTAGGAAGATATAATTAAGAATTTAGCAGAGTGTCTGGCATATGTAGCAAGTTTTTAATCAGCGATGGCTGTTAAAGTTATTAATTATCTATTGAATAAGCATTAATGGAGGACAGACTGTGTGAGGTATGCTATCCATTCCTTGGATGGACACTGCACTGTTGCATGTATCCCAGTGAATTAAACTCTGCCCTTCCTTCCTTCCTTCCCTCCTTCCTTCCTTCCCTCCTTCCTTCCTTCCTTCCTTCCTTCCTTCCTTCCTTCCTTCCTTCCTTCTTTCCTTCCTTCCTTCCTTCCTTCCTTCCTTCCTTCCTTCCCAGTCTTTGCCAGAGCCTGGGTTGCATACAGAGTGGAGAACGTCCCTCCCCCGAGGCCTGCAGGGTGCTGGCGCTCTTATTTATCATTTAGGAAGCATCTGCTCTTTGGTGAAATATCACCCTCGTGAACACACACAGTGCGGGCGTTTGACCTTTCTCCACGAGCGCTGGCTTCTTTGCTCACTGCCAAGAAGGAAGCAGTTTCGAGCGGGAGGCATGTGTCAAAGGACCTTTCAAAGGGGCCGCCAGATGGGTGCGTGGGTGATGACCCTGGGGCTGGGAGCAGCAGACGAGGTGGATTGGAGGCTGCAAATGAATAAACCCGATCCTGTTATTCCGCTGGGCCAAGACATCTCCCCAAACATCTGCAGGCGACGTCAGCCTGGCAGATGCCAAGAACACAAGGCGGGTCTGGCTGCCGTGACCCTTGCCACCATACATTGGTCTCCCTCTGGTGTCCTGGGCGGCAGCAGTTGGCACCTGTCAGGCATGACCAGAAGGTGCAGCTGGCCAGGCCCTCTCAGGTGAGTCTGCAGGTGGCATCGCTGAGCCTGCTGGGGTTTGCAGTGACATCTCTGAGAAGCCTCCGGATCCTCCCAGGGTCTGCAAACAGGAGTTGTCTGGGATGGAGGCTGGAATCACCAGAAGGGACAAAGGGGACTCTGCACAATGAAACCTTCCAGACGGCGCACTTGGACAAGAGAGCGAAGTTGTAGTTCTAACACCACTGCTCTAGGGTCATCTCTCCTCCTGGGGTCTTTAGAGGGCTCTGCGGAGGAATGGCTCATCTGTGCAAACTGCTGTTCCGATGCAAGGGGCTATTACTATTAATAGGCTTCCTTTGTTCACAAGCATTTACTGAGATCTACTGCGTTCCAGGTTCTTTGCTAGGGACAGAGGGTCACAGAAATGAACTAATCAAAGTCATTGCCTTTGCAGAGCTCGAAGTCTTTTGTGGGATCAGGGGCACAGGTGGAGAGAGGAGGGATGCGGAGTAGGTGAGACAAGTTTCAAGTTACCGGCACAAAAGAAAAGACTCAAGAATCTCAACGCTGTTCCTGAGAGATGATGCTTTCGCAGGCTTAAGACCAGCAGGATAGGCTGGTCTGAGACTTTGAAGAAGGAGCATGAAACAGGCGTGGCGTAGGAAAGCACAGCACATTTACAGTAGACGGAATCAGCCCGTATTCCTGGGTAGCAGGGTCAATGAGGCAGTGGGGTCTGAGAGTTGAAATGCAGCTTGTGGCTGAAGCGCGGACCCACTGGAGAATTCCTTCTGAAAGCAGGAAGGGGCCACTGAAAATGTTCAGGTTGTGTTTGAGGGCATTCATAGTGCAGCATTTTATAGGCTGTGCTGGGGGTGCGGGGTGCGGGGACGCGCTAGACTAGAGGCAGGGACATTAGTGAAGCGGCTATAGCCTTCGAGCAGGAGGGCTGGAAATTAATATCTCAGAATCTACCAATTTCTGCCGTCACCTTCCTGACCCAACCCCAACCAGGGTCTGAACATGGATGAGCTGGAGATGTGGCTGGAACATTACCGAGGAGGAAGTAAAGAGGCAATGCCTGGGGGAGTGGAGGTGGCAGGAAATATTTTCAATAAGAGGAGCTGCTGAAAGGAGCCTGCCTTCCCTTTCCTCTGACCCCTCTTTTCATCTGCCTTATTTGCAGCTGGGATCTCGGATTCTGCAAATGCATTAAGAACAAACAAACACAGGAAAATCAATGCAAACTAGACAGGAGAGCTTTCTAGGCTGGCGCGTGGAGATGGCAGGCAGTCTTCATTAATTCTCCTTTCCCATAGGGTGGATGGGGCTGGGCAGAAGGAAGGGAATAGGCAGCCGTGATGGAGACCGCTCAGGTCTCTGCCATTTGGTCATCGGGTAACCTTGACCAAGTCCCTTAACACCTCTGAGCCTTAGTTTCCTTCTCTGAAAATAGGGTGATTGCATCTTATAATGTTGTGAGGGTTATGATGTCCTGAGGACATAAATTGCCTAATCAATGGTAGCTTCTTTTCCCTGTCACTTAAAGGAGCCTGGTGATCAGCGCTTGTTGTAGCTAAAATACTTCATGGGAGTATCCTTTCTCTAGTTCAGCTTTAACTCAAGATGTGGGTCTTTGTTAGGTTATAGTTCTCATGACATAAGTTGAGTGTTTCAACTGTTAGCAGTCATTTACACCTTAGTATGAATCAATCCATTTATAAGATATTCCAGCTGAAGGGGTCTTTACAGATGATGCAGGACAACCCACTTGTTTTCGTACTGGGGTTCTTGTAGTCTAGGGAAGTGAGAGAAAAAAGGTTCTCAAGGTTTTAGAGGGAGATGGAGAAAGAATCAGGATCAGAACTCAGGTCTCCTGTGGCTTAACTGCTCCTCTTTCCACTATTCATGATGAAAATTTATTTATTTATTATTCTGACAGCAGGCAGATACTGGAACCTGAGACAGAAACAAGGAGATGGCTGAGAAGAGAAAGATTTAACTCCTCAAAGAGGTGAAGTGTGCTGCCACAGGTTTTGAAGGTTTGGGGAACCCTGAAAATGGGCCTGTGCCGTGTGACTGCAGGACTTCAGCCCATGCTTCTCACCAGAAGAGGAAATGAGATCATCTTGAGTCCTTCAGATGGCCAGCTGAGATGTGGAAGGTGGCAGGTGTATGATCCTGGGTGAATTGCTTTGTCACTTGGAGCCTCAGTGTCTTCATCTGTACAATGGGAACATTCTTGCAACCCACCTATCCAGTTCTCATCAAGCTGTGGGTTCACATGTTGCCACACTGAGTCTAAAAGCCAGATCTTGATAGCACCGAGACTTCAGGCACCAGGGCCTCAGCCTCCTTCCCCCCTACCCCACCAGGCTCTTCCCCAGTTTGCAGGAGTCCTCAGATCAGGCGTGTCCCCTACATCCTCATGATGAAACTTGTGTGTGAGTTTTGTCCTTATTTCTGGTTCTCACCACTGTTCTTTCAGTGAAAACTCAGGCTTTTTACCAAGGAAGCTGCTTCCCAGCCTCCCAGGGCCACCTTCCCCATCTGTGGGGCAAGTGTGTCCTCTTCCCACCTCATCACCCTCTTCCCACTTCACCCCATCTTGTCACCTGACACCCCAAACAATGCTCCTGTGCCCACAATTCATCCAGTTCCTCACAAGAGCAGCTCCTGAAGTGGCTGGGTCTGCCTCCCCTACCCTGTCCCCATCCATCTAAGGGTGCAATGGGGGCTGGATCCCAGGCCATTCCTCCGCTGTCCTTCTCTCCCTTGGGTTGTGTTCTTGCTGAACTCTCCCTCCCTCCTTTGTCATTTTCTAAATGACAAAGTCTCTAGAAGCAGGGTAGTGCTTCAGAGGGTGGGCTGTGGAGGGCACTGCTTGTGTTCAGTCCCAGTTCCACCATCACTAGCTCTGTGATCTCGAGCAGGCTGTGTAAACTCTCTGTGCCTCAATTTCCTCATCTATAAAAGGAGAGAGTGGTAGTACCTACCCTAGGGTTGCATTTCAGTTTGAATGAGTAGAGTGTAATTAACATATGTATCAACTCATACAAAAAGATACATTCTGGAAAGAAGCAGGAGAGTTTCCCTCCACTCACCATGAGCCCCCAGAATCAGCTATGATCATTTGTTCAATAATGTGTCCTACTCTCTAGAGATCTCTGGACAACATCACCATTCTCTCATCAGCAGTGCACAGCTAGCAGGCTGCAGGATTCTTCTTGGGACTGGGCTAGGAGGAGAAAAGTACAAGGACCACATCACAGGTTTTATTTCCTGGGGAGCAGATTCTGGGACAGAGATTAGCAAGCAGCATGTTGATGAGGGACCACTCTCGGGAAGGAAGCAGGGATGGGCAGAGGGGGAAGCTGAGCCATGCTGCAGTCCTGAGGACAGCCAAGCCACAGAGCACTCCGGATCCGGTGGGTTCTTTAGACTTGTCCTGAGCGAGGGCCGTGGGCTTCCTTCCCCAGCATTGAACAGTCACCGGGTGCAGAGTGCCCCAGGAAGGGGGAATGACCAAAGGCAAGGCCGGCCCTCTTCAGCAGAGAGCAATTTCTAGAAAGAACTGTGAGCTGAATGCCGTCTTCCACCAACACATTCAGTGGCCCAGGGAAAAAAGTCATTCATTCTTTTTTTTTTTAAAAAAATTTTGTATTGGAGTATAGTGGATTTACAATGTTGTGTTAATTTCAGGTGTACAGCAAACTGATTCAGTTTTATATATATATGTATATATATGTGTGTCTCTCTCTCTATGACATATATATATATATTGCTGTTTCAGATTATTTTCCATTAAAGGTTATTACAAGACATTGAATACACTTCCTTTTGCTATACAGTAGGTCCTTGTTTGTCTATCTTATGTACAGTAGTGTGTATCTGTTAATAACAAAATCTTAATTTATCCCTCTGCCACGTCCCCTTTGGTAACCATGAGTTTATTTTCTATGTCTGTGGGTCTGTTTCTGTTTTGTAAATAAGGCCTTCGTTGTTGAAGGGGGCCTGCGTGTTTCAGCCTTGCCTCCACGACAAACCGGGACGGGGTGGTTACAGGGGCTCATACTTGGCGGCTGTCACTAACCATCTTTGCAGGCACGTGAGCAGACTGGAGCCAAATTCCCCAGCAGGGCAATGCTTATCTCTATCAATACCGCTTCAGCTTTTCCATATTCTGCCGTATCTTCCTCCTTCCCCACACCTGCCTCTTTATCCACAAAGAGCCCTCCGCGCATCCTACCACATCCTTCCCTACCTCTGTGCTACTGCACATGCTGTTCCCTCTTCCTGCATTTCCCTTCCACCCCTTCTCCTCATTGCTAGGGAAACGTACCCTCATTCTTCCAGACACAGCTCCAATATCACCTCTTCTCGTGTTCCATCACACTCTGTGCATACAGTGAACATTCATTCATTCTGTCATTCAGCAGAGATTGGTCCCATATCGAGACTGTGCCGGGCTCTGAGCTACCACTCCCCAAACCATCTGCTCTTGTATTAGCCTCCCCTGCTAGTAAGGTGAGGACTGCGCTTGATTTGTCTGTATGTTCTGAGCATCTTGTCTGATGCCTGGCAGGTACTCGTTACGGCTTGCCTCATAAATGAATGGGATGCAGTGAATTGGGAGTCAGGACTGGTGAACTCCCAGTCTCCTTCCTGACTCACGTGTGGATTTGCAATTCTCAGTCTGATGGGAGACACGGGATTATGCTGCCTTTAGCCGATATCATCGAGAGCACCTACTAGGTTCCAGACACCGTGGGAAGCCCCAGAGTGGCAACGTCCCTGCTCTCAGAGGGTTTATTTCTGATGGGACATAAACACATTTATTCCCAGAGTACCACCTGAACACGAGAAGGGGCGTGCTCAGTACCTAGAGAGTGCGGCAGAGACAATGCCTGTGGTTTGGGGGAAGGATGAGTGATCTTGGGGAGGACTCCATGGATGAGGGGCGGTAAGCTGGGAATTGAAAAAGGGGCGGGAGAAGGAGGCAGGAAGTCCCAGGATCAGTTGTGGGAAAATTAAGTTTTCTACTTTGGAATGTATTTATAACAATTAGATATATTTTTTTCCCTCCACATAAAACTGAATTTTGTTTTTAGTATCATCTGGCAACATTACCTAAATATGTTTCCATGGAATATGTGTTTGGGGAAGTGTTAATAGATGATTTTAAAGAATAAAATATTCCCAGGGCAAATAGAAACAAAGTTGAACAAGGCTCTCCACTGCAGGCCTTATCAGAGCCTCTAATGTGTTGATGGGGAGACAGCAAGGAACATTCCTCAGGCTTATGGGACCTCAGAATCATTTGTTTTGAGCCCAGCATTTCTGCAAACATATTCTGGGGAGCCACCTGGCCTCCATCTCTCTCCCTGTCAGTCAGGCATGTGCTCGGGGCAGGAGAAAAGTCATGAAGGTCATTTTCTGGGGACAAAGGAGCCAGCTAATACTATCAGGAGAGGGAATGGACCCAGCACTGATTGAGCTCCTACTTTGTGCCTGACGCTGCATCTCTGGTTGATGGTGTGGCAATTTTCTCTCCATCACTCCAGCAGTCAGGTATTCTTTGTTTTTTTAAGCTCTTTATTGGAATATAATTGCTTTACACTCTTGTACCAGTTTTTGAGGTGCACCAAAGTGAATCAGCTGTATTTATTCATATATCCCTATATCCCCTCCCTCCTGTGACTCTCTCACACCCTCCCTGACCTGGCCCTCTAAGGCATCACCCATCAACGAGTTGATCTCCCTTTGTTATACAGCAACTTCCCACTTAGCTATCTATTTTACAGTTGGTAGTGTATATATGTCTATGCTACTCTCTCACTTCGTCCCAGCTTCCCCTTCACCCCCCACCCCCCCCCAACCCCGTGTCCTCCAGTCCATTCTCTGCATCTGCGTCCTTATTCTTGCCCTGTCACTGGGCTCAGCAGTACCATTTTTTTTAGATTCTGTATATGTGAGTTAGCATACGGTATTTGTTTTTCTCTTTCCAGTCAGGTATTCTTCTCTCTGCCCACAGAAGAATGAGACTCAGAGAGGCCAGAGGACTTGCCCAAAGTCACACAGGAAGGAAGCCGAAGGGTTGGGGCTTGGGCCTAGGCCCGTCTGATTCCAGTATCCACGCTTCCCCTGGAGTCTGCTCCCACACTGTAACTCAAGATTTCTTCTGATGAAAGCTCCCCAAATCTAAGAATCAACCCCCCACTGAGCTCTCTGTGTGGCCCCAGACTCCCCATGTCTTCCTTTCTCCACAGCTGGTATAACTGAAAGTGGGGTCTGGCTACTCACTGCTTAAAAGCCAATAAAGAGGCAAGGTTGGTGGAAAGGAAAGTTTCCTTTATTTTGAATGCCAGCTACCAGGGGAGGGGGGAGGGCGGATGCCTGTCCAAAGGCAGACTCCCCACCCCCACAACAAGCAGGTGGCAAGAGCTTTATAGACAGAGGAGGGGGCCACGTGGAGAAAACAGTCGGCTCTGACAGTCATCTTGAAATTGGTCCTGCGGTGCTCTGACCAGCACCATCTTGACTAAGTACCGTTAGTCTTCAGTTCCAGGCTTGGTTTGTTCCCATTTCTTTGAGGCCAGTTCTCAGAGTTGTGGCAGCTTATGTCACGGCTACAGTCTGGTCATGATGTAGTTAACGTCTTCCACCTGGTAGGAGTTTCAGTATCTGTAAGACAGCTCACAGGACGTGGCTCAGAATATTATCTGTAGCCCTTGAGGAGGAACTAAAGGTCCTTGACTTTGCTTAATGACTAAACTGTTATTATTTGGTCTCCTTTGACTGTATTCCTTTCTTTCTGCATTTTCTCACTTCTCTGATTAAACGGATTCTTTGGCTAAAGTTTTTCCACAGACAAAAGGCAGGCTGAGGACATGGGGGGCAAGGACCTGCTCTGTTTCAGTGGGATCCCAGCTTCTAAGGGTCTCCTTTACTTTAGCCTTTAGAGAAAGATCCCCCTCCCCCGTGGGCTAAGAGTGACTCTGCAGGACAAAGGGCTTTGCACCCAGACACCCCTCATACTGCCCTTGACTTCCTTCTGTCCCTCCTGACCCTTCACCCCACGCTCCAGGGAGGAGACCTGCTTCCATAATGGAGGGCTTGTTCCAGCCTCGCCGTATTACACGCCCAGGATGGAGGGGTCCTATTTCAGGGGAAGGAGAGCAGACACACCAAATTACCAGGTGGATTAAAGCTCTGTTTGGCTGGAAAGGGAGTTGTTTTTGCAAAAGTCCTTCCTTGATTTCTGCACTGTCAGAGGCTGTTTTTAAATTTTATGTTTTCCGGTCTTTTAGCATTCTGCCTGGTTTGCTCTCACACTTTACTGGGCAATTTTCGAACATTACACCTCAGTCCTGCCAGACTTTGGAGGTGGGGGAGGTCAAACCTTCCAGGCTCTGACGGATGTGGAGTTGAGGGATGGGGCTGGTGCTTAGCGGGTCTCAGGAGCTGCACACCGCATCCCCGTGAGAAGCCTGACCGCCCCACACAGGGGGAATTCGGCCGTCCCTGTCCTGCCCTCCATCTCCATGGCAGGCTCTAGGAGAGGCTGTCTTGCTCAGCAGTGAGGGCCATGGCTCTGCGTCACAGGGGGGACCACTCACTTGAGCCCTGATCAGGGTACATGTCACCTCTCTGTAACTTCTAATGAGGGAAGCAAGTATACTTGCTTCATAGGATGACTGTGAGACCTGAGGTAGTCCATGCAAAGCACCTGGAACAGACCTGGCACAAAGTAAGCCTTCAGCCAATGTCAGCTGACACAACCCTAAGTGCTTTCATTTACTGAGCCCTTGCTGTGTAGTTTATGCATATACACTTGTTTCATTCCTGTAAATAATGCTGTTTGACGTTGACCCCATTTGATAGATGCAGAAAGTGTGCCTCAGAGGGGTCAAGTAACTTCCCCCACATCACACAGCTGGTCAGAGGGGACCAAGATTTGAACCCAGGTCTGTTGGATTCCAGTATCCAAGCACCTTGCACTTCCTACCTGGTGTGAAAATATCTGAGTAAATACTTTCTGCTCCCTCTGAGAAGTGAGGTTTCTAGAGGGCAGAATCCTCTTCCAGCTCATCTTTTTAACCCTAAGGCACCTCGCATGGGCCATTGCTCTGTAGGTATTTTGTGGAATAAGTGAATGCTCCCAGGGAGGAGGGAAGCTCACATCCCTGAGTCCCTACTGTGTGCAGATACTTCATCAGACATCTCTTTAAAGTCTCACGGGGCAGGTGTTATCTTTGTTTTTCAGCCAAGAAAGCACCAGAGGACTCTCTTAGCTCCAAAGTTAAGAAAGGAGATTAGATGCTCGATGACCTTTTAATGGCCTTTGCAAAGATACACTTAGAAGGGAATGGAATTTTAATACGAAAGGCAGAAAGACAAAGATAGTTCACTTGGCCACCACTCTCTAGTAGAAGGCTGTGCCGTGGTCAGAATAGAGACTTGAGAAGCAAACAAAACTTTCCCTAACCTTGGCTCTATCACTTTTTAGTTGGGTAACATTGAACTAACTCTTTGACATCCCTGAGCCTCACTTTTCTATAAATTGGAGACAGTCAGCCTACAAATATTTACTGAATGTCCTCCATGTGCCAACCCCTGTCTAGGCACTGCAGGTCATGCAGTGAACCAGCAGGCAGAGTCCTACTGTCAACAGGGCTGACAGTATTGTAGAAGAGGGAAATCAAACAGCACAACTGATCCTCACTTTTGTAGTTTCAAGTATTCATTCGTGCTTTAGACCAGTCAGTTAGAGTCAAAATGCCTGGGGTGGACAGGGTGGTCCCCTTTTCAGAAATGATGCTTGATCCCTGGAAGATGAGAAGAAGCCAGCCATGCAAAGTGCTGGGATGGAAGAGCCCAGTGTTGGAAGGACAGGCAGGTTGGGGCGGCAGCAATGGGATGAACAAGGGAGGAGTGGAGAGGGTGAGGTTACAGAGGACGTGCCGCCAGGTGGCCTAACACCTAGTAGACCTCAACGGGGCACATGGTAGACCTCAACGGGGCATGTGGATTTCATTTGGGATACTATGGGAAGGCTGTTCAAGAGTTTCAAGGCAAATCAGGAGGCTGTGGTAATTTTCCAGGGAAGGGCTGGTTGTGGTTTGGAAACGAGTTAGAAATGATGACAAGTTTTGGATTCACACTCTATCATAATGGCTGGGGGAGAGGCCAAGAGCATTCACCATTGGATTGGACGTAGAGTATGAGAAAGAGAGAGCAATTTAAGATGACTCCTACGACTTGGGCAGGGCAGTTGTGGGGGAGACGGCTGCTCTTTGTGAAGATGGGGGAGACTTGGAGTGAAGGGAGGGAGTAGGAATCAATGGTTCTGACTTGAGGATGTTAAATTTTAGATGCTTATTAGATATTCGAAGGGCAGAAGATTGGGAAAGACCAGGGATATGTATACAGATGGCGGTTTAATCCATGAGGGCAGCTGAGAGTGAGATAGAGGAGAGGGCTTGGCAGGAGTTCTGGGAGAGTAGAGGAGCAGCAAAGGAGACTGCGCAGGTGAGCAGGTATAGTCAGGGAGCTGAGAGGAAAACAAGAGAGTAAGGTGTGTGGATACCTGGAGGAGAAATGATCCCAAGCCAGGGAGTTAACCATGGAAAGGCTGGTGGAAGATCAAGTAAGAGGGGGACAGGGCCCTTGCTGTTGGTTTGGCAGAGGTAAGCCACCGATGACTCTGAAAAAAGTCTTAAGGGGTTGGTGAGATGTACGTCTGATTGGAGTGGGATGAAATTAAGGTGGGAGGTGAGAAAGTGGGCATAGCATGTACGGGAAGATCTTGCAGGTAGTTATGCTGGGAAATATGGTAATAGCTGGAAGGGGCTCTGAAGTCAGCAGGGTTTATAACACTAGGTGACATTATGACCCACGCATGCCATTGTGGGGAAGAAATGGATTTGTATTTCAGTAAAACAATTAATACACAGTGCTTCAGACACAGAGCTTGATAATAGGGGCTATTATTATTATCATTTAACACATATTGAGTGACCACCTTTAGTGCTCCAGGGGCTATTTTTTTAAGCAGATATATTTATTAAAAATAATGCTAACATAGTCCTGGGGCACACTGATTGCAACAGGGTGTTTGCAGCAGAATTCATTATAATTATGTAACAGCTAAATAATAAAGTTTTGTTTCTTAAACTTACAGAATCACTAAATAATAGAGGGGAAGGAAAGAGTAGTGCTGATTCCATAGAGACTGATGCTGGTATCAGTCTTCTCTAAGCATTTGTTTGGTTCCCAGCCTTGGGCAAAACTTGTATCTAAAGGCTTGTTCAGGGCCTAAAGTGTTCGTCCCCAACTGTCTGCCTCCAGAAAACTGATGGAGGGGTAGCATTTGGAAACATAAAGAGAATGAGCAAGTTTACCCCTAAAATACTGATGCACTGAGCTGGTCCAGCTGCCCAGCTCTTGGCTGGGGCAGTAACCCAGCCAGACTGCCACATGGAAGGAAAGGCCACAATACAGAGATGATTGGGGGTTGAGTGCCTTCTTGAACCTTGGCACTCTCATTATTCCATGAAGCAGGCAGTAAGATGAAATGGGAAATAGACCTGTATGTGAATATATGTGAAATATTGGACAAGAGGGCAAGTCTTTAACATGCTGGGACCCACCCTACCCATTAGTGAAACATGGCTTAGGATTTTAGATTCCTCATGCCAATCACACGAACAATTCCTCCTCCTGTGGGTGGAGCTAGCAGAGGGTGGCTAGAGCCCATACATGCTTCTTCAGTACTGTCCCTGCAAGCCTAGGCTGATGTCCTGAACTCACATAATTGCCCTGAAGGCCACACAGAGGGTGTGACATTCCCCTTGCTGAGCTGGCACAGACACACTCAAGACCCTGCCCTCTCTCTTCTCCTGACCCCCCTTTTGCCTCTCTCCTTATTGTCATTCACTTTCAGGCCCAAGTTCAAAGAGACGGTGGGAAGCTGGGCCCTGGGTTGGGAGGGCTGGTTAAATAACTGCTCCACTTACATGTTTTGTTTCCACCTCAAGGCCTGGATGAGAGAGCTGTGAAACAGAGCAGTGCATTTCAAGCCCACATGATCCTAAATGTGTTTCTTATTTTTAAATTGGGCTTATTTATATATGCAACAGTTACTTTTTATAAGTGCAAATGGAATAGCAATGAAAATCCTCCTCTCTTTTTGTATCCCACATGAACTCCTCAAAGTTTCGTACACCCCGGGGTTCTCCCAACCCGATTGCATCACTCGGACTGAATTGGTCCAGTGTCTGTAGAAGGGGCACTGGGCCTGTCTTTACATGGGCTGAGGGCATGGTCACCTGTGACATTTTCAGGACTTGGAGACCGTGATGACTCTGAAAACTTTCTTCTGTGAAATATCTGACCAAGTTTATACTCTTGGAACTTGAGAAGGTGAGGAATGTGACTTGGATCCAATCCACATTCTACTCACCCAAGGTTAATGCATTGTCCTACTCAATGTCAACTGCAGGTTCATTGTCAGGGTCTCTCAGGGCACTTCACGTACTCAGCACTGTTAGGTGGCCCTCAGGTGTTAGGGGTCTAATGTTACCCGAGGCAGACTGAATTCTGGACTCTATGGGTCTTACATTCTAGTGTATCATGGACCCAGCCAGTAATGCAGACTCAGCCACTCCATGTCATTAAAATCAAAGTCATTCTACCTTGATGCTATGGAAGGTACTTGGCGAAACACAAAAGGAGCGTAATTATTATTATTCCATGGGTCTGAACTCTGTACCGGAAGTGGAATACCAAGAAGAAGTTGAGGCTTTGGAATGAGTCAGACCTGAGTTTGAATGTTGGACTCATCACAAATGAGCTGGGTGAACATTGACAGCTGTTTCACCTCCTTGAACTCTAGTTTTCCTCTCTAAAGGGGTATATGAAATACTAGTTCTGTAAGGTTATCATTAAGATGAAATAAGAGAGTGTAAGTATAGTGGCTTGAATTCAATAAACATTAGTTTCATTTGTCTTCCCCTGCTTCCCGCAGCAGTGTGCTGGGAAATGCTTAAAAACAATTACATTCAAGGAGCTCCCAGTCTGGACTGTAAGCTTTAGAAGAACAGGTACGAGGTCTCTTCAGTTCTTTGTTGTGTCCTCAGTGCTCAGCCCCATACCTGGCCCACAGTCCACACTCAATACATATTTTTTACTTACTGACTCAATGAATGTGGGTTTAAAGAACATCAGGCCAAGGTAGAAAATGATCAATCTTTTGGGAGAGGTGATCAAGGCAGCAAGTGGCAGAGACTGCATTAGTGCTGTAATTTCCATGGTGATCAGGATGTAACAAGAGGGAAGAGCATTACAGGGAGCAGCATCTTGAGTGATATTGAGGGAGCATCAAGTGCAAGATGGCAGAAGTGGACTGTGCAATATGAGCCTGGAGCAGTAGGCAGTGGCTGGGACATGGAGGACGTTAAACTTGACTCTTTGGGAACCATTTAAAGACTTTATTCAGGACTGTGACACTGTCAGACTTGCATTGTGGAAAGATCACTTGGGATGGAAGGGAGGGGTGCAAATGTAGAAGCAAGGGGTCCAGTTAAGAAACTGTTGCAATGGGCTGGGGAGGAGTTGGCCATGACTTCAGGTGATGGCAGTGGGAATGGTGAGGAGAGGAAGGTCCAGGAGAAGTGGAGGCTGCACAGCGGCCGTGCGGTGTCCAGTGCAAGTCCTTGGGGATGAAGGGTAAAGACTTTTGGTCTGTGTCCCCACCAAGTATGAAGAGGGGGCAGGGGTCTCTTGTATTTCTCACTGAGGGCTGGGCCACTGTCTTGGTGGAAGGTCCTTCTCAGAGCTCCCTGTTAAGGGGAAAGGAATCGCTCTGCCCCATCTTTACTCTCCAAGGCTGTCAATCTGGTAAACAAAGGTGTTGCCAAACTGCCTTATTGAGAAGTAGTTTAAATTAACCTTGACAGTGGATTAATAAATAATAAGGCCTGAATGGCTTATAAAGAAATCAATTACACTATAAATTTTAAAGCAGCACGTGCTCAGCTCCAACCTAGCGGAGCCGAGACATTCTTGAACCATTACAAATGTGCCCAAACTCAATTCCAGGCAATCCTGTCACTCGGGGGATTAGACAGGATGCATTCAGTGCTGCAGATTGCTGTGCCTTCTGGAATGGCTAATGAACATTCAGTGGGTGAGGACGATTTGTGGAAAATAAGATAATTTACCCTCATTCTCTACCTGGAATGTATAGCACGTGATCCGGGCACGCTTCCTCTTGGCATGATACCCAGACTTCGTAGGGGCTGGGAGGGATGCAGGGTCATGTGACCCAGTAGTTCTCAACCCTTCCAGACTAATATTTTGTGATGTGTCCTTTATTATCCTGAAATGGAATTCATAAGTTAGATAACCCACCTAGACATCTCATTTTAAAAATCTATATAATGCCCATGCGGCAAAGTAAATGAAAAACAAAAGCAAAGCAATTTATAATAAAATAATATGTATGTTGCTATGTGAATGAGAGGTGATGACTAGACAGGGAGACATAATAGGCATCAGATGATGGAAAGTGATGGAAACGAATGAAGGTGTGGAACTGGCCACTCAAATACAGGAACAGCTTGGCCTTCAGAGCTGTGATTTTCTAAAACTGTGGAGATCAGAACAAAGCAAGGTACAGTCCCTCCTTCATTTGCCTGGTAGTTGCATTCCTGGAAAATTCAGTGTATAGTAAAATCATGCAAAAATTCTTTGTGTCTGTATGTGGAATGGAACTAGCATCTGGGCCCAGATAATGATAGCATGGATTTTGCACTTATATGTCAGGTGGGCATCCCAAAATCGAGTCAACAGTGGTCCAGTTTATTGGGCAGGGCCTTCCCATGTGCTGTGGGTTGCTTAGCATCCAAATGCCAGCAGTGCCCCGTCCAACTTCCATGACAACCAAAAATACCTCTGGAAATGTCCAAACTTCTCCTATTGAGACCCCCAGTTCTTATCCAACCTCTTCATGGTTTGGATGGAGATACAGAAGGCTGGAGGAGGGCAGGGACTTGCATAGGCTCACACAGAGTGTTCCTGGTGGAGGGAGGCTGGAACCTGGCCCCCCTGTCTGCCAGGCCAGGGCCTTCCCATCAGCCTGACTTGACTGCAAAGTGGGGTGTAGGGTGGGTCCTCCTTCAGTGCCTATGCAACCCGGCCTGTGGAGAGATCCTTTTGTTTAGTGGATGTTTATCCCTTAACCTGTCTGGTATGAATTCCAAGCTTCTGTACTGTGTGCCTACTCTTAAAGTGAGATTCATCTTCATTTTAACATATTACTATATTTTTTTCTTCTTTTTTCTCTGTTATTTTAAGCAAAGGTGGGTAAAGAACTATATATAACAACGTGCACTTTATGATTTAAGGAACACTTAAAGCACTCTTTCTGCATCAAAATTTCTTCCCACCAGCTGCCAAGGATGTCTAAAATCCCCCCATTCCTTTGAGTAATGGCATTTAAAATTCTTTAAAATGCGAACATTTCTTATTTGCTCATGTGCATTCTTCAGTAACTTCTCAGGTCCTCGGTTCCTTTATTTTTACAATAGAGATAGTCCTATCTATTTCTTAAGGTAGTTATGAGGATAAAACATGATTAATGCATACAATTAAAACCGTTGTCATGTAGAAGGTGGTAAAACCTTGTTTGTCTTCCCACTTCTTCTGGTAGGTACAAGGCACACAAACTGCTACCCTCTCACGTTAATCTCAGGGCAGTCATCACTAATTTATCTCAGCACTCCTATGCATGGATGCCAATGTGGTTTCAGATCCCTTCTTGAATCAGAACTCCAAGACTAATCTAAGTCAGCACAGAAATGTTTATTTTTGCCTTAGCTAATTGCTGGACATTAACTCCTTTCTCGTAGATGAGAGATGAGAGAGTTCCTCCACTATCAGAGCCTGGAAGGATGGAGAAAGATCTATGGAGAGGCAAAAGATGGCAGGGGAAGGAAAAAGAGGAAGTGCTTGGGCATGCCCACTGGAGGAGGGCACCAAGCACTTGGCAGAGAGCTGGGAGGTACACTGCCTGGACCTTGCCTTCAGAAGTTAGCTACATGCATGACACCTAGGATGTGCTGTCACACCTGGGTGCTCAGGAAACATTGTTCTCTTTCTTGCTTTCCCACTTCCTTCACAGTTTCCTTGGGCCTCTTTGTCCTAAGGCTCTTTGCTGCCATGTTGCCTACCTGGTTCAACAAGATTTAATGCAATGATCATGAATAATAATCACTAATATTTATCAAGTGCTTAACATGTACTGGAAATTCTTCTAAGTGCTTTCTGTGGATTATGTCATTTTGTTCTCACAATAGTCTTGTGAGACAGGTGCTATCACTGTCCCTCATGTTATAGATCAGGGATGTAAGGCCCAGGGAAGTTAAATTACTCCTCAGGGACACAGCCCATGGTGGAGCTAGGATTCAAATCCAGGCTTCTGCTATTGACATGCAGTAGTGACATGCAGCCTTCCAGCCCTACCCTGAGTCTGGCTTTATGCTGGAATATGGGATGAAGGGTACAGTGCTGACTTCCAGAGGCTCTCAGTCTGGGATCAAAGGCTCATGAGCCAGCTTTAGGGCCTTCCAGGGTTGACTGGTCAGAAGAGGAGGAATTGTAGTCCTATGGTCGAGCAGGTGGGGTGTTGGAGAGATGGAGATCCAGGTGCTGATACTACTGTGGCTGAATTTACACTCTGATGAGGCCAGGAGCAATCCAGTGATGTAAGAGTTAAAGGCACTCAGAATACCCAGTTCTAAGGTTTAAAAGTCAAAGATTGTGTGCCCTTCGATCCCAAGGTCAATAAAAGAAACTCTAGCCATCATATCAATGTTTGTTGCAGAAAGATGGTGGAATGCAAGGAAAGAACAGCTATATTCTTTTCAACAGCTGCACCTTCAGAGAGGTTCCTAGAAGTTTCCACTCAACACCTGTGCTTATATCCATTAACTAGAATTAAGTTGGAAGGCCACTCCTGGCTGCAAGGGAAGCTGGGGAACGTAGACCACATTCTGGGCAGTTAAATTCTGTTTTTATGAAAGGAGGGGAACACAGATATTAGGGGGTCTCTAGTAGCCTCTGCCATAAGCTCTAATTTCCCTTTACACTCTGTAGACGACAAAGAAGATCAGGATGGGCAGGCTGGCATCTGTTGTGATATATTATGATACATCATATATAAGTCTTGTATTCACATGGAATCACAGTGAATCTGGAGGAAGGCAGAAGGCTTTCATCTTAAGTTTGGATGACTTTGGTTCATCACTATTTACATAATGACCTTCCATTGTTCTTCTCCATCCTAGCTAATCGATCTGGAATATTTGTATTAAATAACTGAGCTTACTGACCTTGGAACCAGTTTCAGCCCCCTATAAATAGGGTGACCACACACCATGGCTTGCCTGGGACAGCCCTGGTTTGTGCCTGTGGTCCTGGTGTAATTATCAAGAATGCCCCCTCCTTCCTTCAAAAGTGATCCAGTTTGGATGATGAGTTATATAGTCACCCTATCTCTAAACAGTGTCACATATAGGTAAGGAAGGGGAATAGTGGCTAATATTTGAACCTCAGGAACACCAAACCTAGAATTCGGATTTTTTAAGAGTTTGATGTCACTGGGGAGGTGTGGGGCATGGAGCCAGGATAAAAGCTATTTGGAATATTAGTCTTCTTGAGATAAAGAAGTTCATGAGTGGTAACATCCATTTGTTTTTTTCTCTTCCTTCCTTCCTTCCTTCCTTCCTTCCTTCCTTCCTTCCTTCCTTGCTTCCTTCCTTTTTCTTCCTTTCTTCCTTCCTTTTTCTTCCTTTCTTCTTTCTCTCTCTCTTCTTTCTTACTCCCTCCCTTTCTCTCTTT
The DNA here is from genome assembly GCF_030028045.1 of Hippopotamus amphibius kiboko. NCBI lineage: Eukaryota > Metazoa > Chordata > Mammalia > Artiodactyla > Hippopotamidae > Hippopotamus > Hippopotamus amphibius. The sequence goes on from NC_080187.1 coordinate 15,527,948, forward strand.
CTCTCCCACCCTCCCTCCATTCTCTCTCTCTCTCTGTCTCTCTCTCTCTCTTTCTTTCAAGGTTCTATCCACTAACCTCAAAGATTATTCCTCAGTGTGGTGTTCCATGACTACCTCATCTAAAGTCACCTCCCCTACGTCCATTCTTTCTGGTCCTCTTAACTGACTTGTTTTCTTCATAGTGCTTTTCAATATTTGAAATTATCTTTTGTACTCATTAGCTTGCGTGTTTATTTTATGTTTCTCCCCACACCTTCTGCTGCTATGAATCTAAGTGTCATATGATCACAAGACTTGTTGTCTTGTTCACTTTTGTATCCCAAGTGTTTAGAACAAATTATCTATTATTAATGGATGGGTGGATGGGTGGATGAATATAGGTAGTTGAGATAGCTTGGTGGAAGATGGAGGAATTGGTAGAGACCTAGAAGCAACAGAAATTAAAAATTTATAAAATGTGGGGGTGTGGCCAAGATGGCAGAGTAGGAACTCACCTCCTCACATGGACACACAAAAATGACAACTATTTACAGAGCAACTGTAGGTGAGAATGGCCTGAAGGTCAGCAGGAAAGATTTTCTGCAACTAAAGACATAAAGAAGGAACCACAATGAGGTGGGTCAGGGGTGGGGTGGAGACCCACACCCCCAGGTGGATGACCCACAAAGAGGAAGATAATTACAATTGTAGATGTTCTCCCCCAAAAGTGAAGAGTCTGGGCTCCTCATCACACTCCCCAGTCTGAGGGTTCTGCACCAGTAAGATGAGACCACAGAACACCTGGCTTTGAGGGCCAGAGGGCTTGCATATGGGAGAGCCATAGGGTTGTAGAAAACAGAGACTCTGCTCTTAGAGGGTGCACATAAAACCTCACACACTCTGAGACCCAGCACAGAGACAGTAACTTGAAAGGAGGCTAGGTCATATCTACTTACCGATTTGGAGAGCCTTTCAGAGAGGCAGGAGACAATTGGGACTCCCCCTGGGGACAAAGATGCTGGCGGCAGCCATTTCAGGGAGCTGGTTCTGTCACAAGGACACTGGTGCTGGCAGGTCCACCCTCTAGTTTATCAGCACTTGGGGCTTTCCTGCCCATCAGCAGGCCAACACCAACCTCAGGGCCCCCCAGGCTGTATAGTCAGCCACCCTAGGACATAGCCCCACCAATCAGCAGGCCAGCACCAGCCTTGGCCCCTACCAACCCTGCAGCCAACTGTGCCAAGGACATGGCTCCACCCACTAGAGGGCCAATAGCCACCATACAAGGCAAGGTCTGGCAGCCAATATAGTGGGGTCCAGTCTAACAGTGCACCCACAGTAGTCAGCCCTGCTACAACAGAAGGATACACACAGCCCACATAGGGGGCACTCCTAGAACATACAGTTCTAGTAATTAGCAGGGAGTGTGCTGCTGGGCCCTATAGGATGTCTCCCACATAAGGCCCCTTCTCCAAAATCAGGGAATGTAACTGACCTACCAAATACATAGAAATAAACAGAAGGAATTAGACAAAATGAGGAGACAGAGGAATATGTTCCAAATGAAGGAACAAGACAAAATCTTTTAAAAAGAACTAAACAAAGTATAGACAAGCAATCTACCTGATAAAAAGTTCAAGGTAATAATCAAAGAGATGCTCAATGAACTCAGGAGAAGGAAGAATGGACACAGTGAGAATTTTAACAGAGTTAGAAAATGAAGAGGAGCTAGACAGAGCTGAAGAATATAATAATTGAAATAAAAACATACTAGAAGGAATCAACAGTAGATTAGATGACTCAGAGGAATGGATCAGTGAACTAGAAGAGAGAGTGGTGGAAATCACTGAAATTGAACAGAAAAAAGAATAAAGGATTAAAAAAAAATGAAAACAGTTTAAGAGACCTCTAGGACAACATCAAGGTTACTGACATTTGCATTATAGGGGTTCCAGAAGGAGACGAGGGAGAGAAAGGGCAGAGAACTTTTTTGAAGAAGTAATAGCTGAAAACTTCCCTAATTTGGGAAAGGAAACAGACATCCAGATCCAGAAAGCAGAGTCCCAAATAAGATGAACACAAAGAAGTCTGCATCAAGACACATTATAATTAAAATGCAAAATTCCAAGACCTGATGGCTTCACAGGGGGATTCAAAAACATTTAAAGAAGAGTTAATGACTATCCTTCTCAAACTATTCCAAAAAATTGAAGAAGAGGGAACTCTTCCAAACTCATTTTACGAGGCCAGCATGCTCTGATACCAAAACCTGGCGGACACTACAACAATAGATAATTACAGGTCAATATCCCTGATAAACATAGATGCAAATATCCTCAACAAAATATTAGCAAACCAAATTCAACAATACATTAAAAGGATCATTCACCATGATAAAGTGGGATTTATTCCAGGGATACAAGGATGGTTCAATATCTGCAAATCAATCAATGTGATACACCACATTAACAAGTTGAAGAATAATCATCAAATAATCATCTCAATAGACACAGAAAAAGCTTTTGACTAAATTCAACATCCATTTATGATAAAAACTCTCAACACAGTGGGTATAACAGGGACATACCTCAACATAATAAAGGCCATATATGACAAACCTACTAGCCAACATCCTCCTCAACAGTGAAAAGATGACAGCATTTTCTCTATGACCAGGAACAAGACAAAGATGCTCACTCTTTCTGCTTTTATTTGAAATGATGTTGGAAGTTCTATCTGCAGCAATCAGTCAAAAATAAATAAATGGAATCCAAACTGTAAGGAAGAAGTAAAACAGTCACCATTTGCGATGACAAGATACTATATATAGAAAACCCAAAGACTCCACCAAAAAAAAATTATTAGAACTAGTAAGTACATTCAGCAAAGTTGAATGTTAATATACACAAATATGTTGCATTTCTATACATTATGCTCATAAATTGGAAGAATCAAGATTGTTAAAATGACCATATACTCAAGGCAATCCACAGATTCAATGCAATCCCTATCAAAATACCAATGGCACTTTTCACAGAACTGGAACAAATAATTTAAAAATTTGTATGGAAACACAAATGGCCCTGAATATCCAAAACAATCTTGGGAAAGAAGAACAAAGTTGGAGGTATAATGCTCCCTGATTTCAAACGATACCACAAATCTACAGTAAACAAAACAGTATGGTGCTGGCACAGAAACAGACATATAGATCAATGGAACAGAACAGAGATCAGAAATAAATCTTCACTTGCATGGTCAATTAATCTACCACAAGGGCTGCAAGAATATACAATGGGGAAAGACAGCCTCTTTAATAAATGGTGCTGGGAAAACTGGGCAGCTACATGCAAAAGAATCAAACTGGACTATTTTCTCACACCATAAACAAAAATAAACACAAGCTGGATTAAAGACAAATGTAAGATCTGAAATCATAGAACTTCTAGAAGAAAACATAGGCAGTCTGCTCTTTGACATTGGTCTCAGCAATATTATTTTAGCTATGTCTCCTCAGGCAAGGGAAACAAAAGCAAAAAAACCAAATTGGACCACATCAAACTAAAAAGCTTTTGCATAGTGAAGGAAACGGTCAAAAAGATATATCTGATAAAATGATATATCTGATTAACCCTATCTGATAAAGGGTTAATATCCAAAATATACAAAGACCTCATGCAAGTCAACACTGAAAAAACAAATAACCCAATTTAAAAATGAGCAGAGGACCTGAATAGACATTTTTCCAAAGAAGACATACAGATGGCCAACAGACACATGAATAAATGCTCAATATCACTAATCATCAGAGAAATGCAAATCAAAAGTACACTGACATACCACCTCACTCCTATTAGAATGGTTATCATCAAAAAGACAAAAAATAACAAGTGTCAGTGAGGATGTGGAGAAAAGGGAACCCTTGTGCATCATTGGTGGTATTGGAAATTGGTGCAGCCACTGTGGAAAACAGTATGAAGATTATACAAAAAATTGAAAATAGGACTGTCGTATGATCCAGCACTTTTACTTCTGGATATTTACCCAAAGAAAACAAAAACACTAATTTGAAAAGATATATTCACTCCAATGTTCACTGCAGCACTATTTACAATAGCCAAGACATGGAAGCAACCTGTGTCCATCAATAGACAAATGAATAAATAAGATGTGAGATAATGTATATATTTATGGAATATTACTCAGCCATAAAAAGTGAAATTTTGCTATTTGCAACAATATGGATGTATCTAGAGGGTATTAAGCTAAATGAAATAAGTCAGACAGAGAAAGACACTTACCTTATGGTGTCATTTACATGTGGAATCTAAAAAACAAAACAAACAAACAAGACAAAAAAAAGACTCAGATAAAGAGAATAAATGTGTGATTACCAGATGGGAGGAGGGGTGGGTGGTGGGTGAAATAGGTGAAGGGATAAGAGGTACAGACCTCCAGTTATATAATAAGTAAGTCATGGGGTTGTGACATACAGTATAAGGAATATGGTCAATAATATTGTAATAACTTTGTATGGGGACAGATGGTTGCTAGACTTACAGTGGTGATCACTTCATAATGTATGCAAATACCAAGTCATTATGTAGTACACCTGAAACTCACATAATATTGTGGTCAACTATATTTCAGTTTACACATTTAAAAAAAATAAACAAAAATTTAAAATTCGAAGTAAAAAAGAAAAGTGTACAATGTTTCTGAAAATCTTCTCTGTAATGGGTGAGATGGAGCTTTGCCTGCTCTCCACGGCATGGGAGGGTTCACTTGGACAATAAAATCCACAAAGACATTATCAGTCGGAAGGGGCCAGAGCTTCAGGGGAAGATGAATACTGGTGGATGGAACATCTGCCACTCATTTTCTGTTCTGCCAATGCTGTTGTATTAGTTTCCTAAGGCTGCTATAACAAAGTACCATAAACTGGGTGGCTCAAAACAATAGTAATTTATTCTCTTACAGTTCCGGAGACTAGAAGTCCAAAATCAGTGTATCAGCAGGGCCATGTTCCAACTGAAGTCTCTGGGGGGAATTTTTCTGTGCCTTTTTCTAGCTTCTGGTGCTCACTGGCAATCCTTGGTGTTCCTTGGCTTGGAGACACTTCACTTCAATCTCTGCCTCTCTCATCCCACGATGTTCTTCCTGGGCATGTCTCTGTGTCCAAGTTTTCCTTATTTTATATGAATACAAGAAGTCATTGGATTAGACTTTTCCCAAGTCCATGATAACCTCATCTTAAGCTTGGGTTTTCTAAACTCTAAGGTGGGAAAATAAACTTCTATCATTTTCCTTCTGAGTTTGCGGTGAGAATTGATTACAATAATAGGTATAGATGTGCTTTTTAAACTCCAAATCTCCTGCATATATGAGTTGTGAATATTAAGACAGGAGAAAGAAGGACCAGTGGTTTTTAATTTAAAAGAAAAGGAGTACATACAGAGCAATTTGGCTTGTAAGATCTGAGACTCAGAGAGGGTAAGCTGCTATGTTGAGAGCAGCAGAATTCTTAGTTGCACGAGAGAATCACCCTGCTGCCTCCTATTTCTTCTTCTCGAATTTTTGGCCTTAGCTGTTTGTCCTCTTGAAGTGAGACAACTGAGCCCTCTGTCTCCCCTACCTGTTACCTTCCCTCTTCCTTGGGGTAGCACTGAGGATGAGGAGGAAGCTCTGCCTTCCTGGCAGCGAGGCTGCCATGAGTTCACAGGAAATCTGTTTGTGGTTTATCACAGAGTGATGGGAGAGCTGGCCTGTCTGGAATGTGAAGGAACCCGAGGCTGAGAACAGGGACCTGAATCCTGCCCAGCTCAGCGGAAGGCAGCCAGGGCCAGGGACAGTGAGGGCTCTCTGGGTCACACACCCCAAGATGAAAGAAGATTTTGAGTCACTGATGTGTGTGTGTGTGTGTGTGTGTGTGCCCACTGTTTTGTCTGGTTTCTCCCTGATGCCTGGGATGTTTCTCCACCTGCCAAAGGTTTTAGTTTTCAAAGCATTTTTGCAAGCTACATTCTTTGTGATCCTCAAAATTAACCCACAAGGAGGCTGGTTTTATTCTCTCCACTTTGCAGGTGGTGAAACTGAGGCCCAGCATGGGAAAGGACTTGGTCAAGGTCACATAGCAAAGCAGGGAGAGTCCAGGCTTTCTTCACATGGCAGCTCATGCTACAGTCCCTGTGGCTTTTCTGGGGGTGCCCTGCAAACCATTCAAGAAGATGCTTCCCTGCTCCATCCCTGTCTCCCAACCTTGGTACCCAGTAGCCTCCTCTCTGGTTGGCTGCTTTAAATTCCAGATCAGTCTCCTGAGTTCCACAGGCTGCTCTAGCCTCCTCCTTTTCTGAACTAGGTACTACACAATCTTCATTAGATACAGAATTATTCTCAACTTGTGTTATTCCTGTTTTTAAACTTAGAGCTTAAAGTGCTTGAGAATAGATACTGACTCATGGGATGATGTATTTTCCCAAAGCACCTAGTACAGGGCTAAGAACATGTAGATGCTAAGTAAAGGTATGGGGGTGGGTAATAATAGTAATAAAATGGCCTTTTATTGAATGCTTACGAGAGCAGGGGAGGAGATGTTAAGAGCAAGAATCCTAAGGATGGGTGATAGTTGACGGAGAGCAAAGAAAGGTCTATCACGTGTAAATAGCTTTTCAAGATCTGGGGACTAGCATTCCGGAGTAGCTACACACATCACCCAGGTTATCGTATTAAAGCCTTAGACTTGTAGATGTTGTGATTCCCACTTTCGAGGGAAAGAAACGGAGTTTCAGAAAGGCTGAGGAACTTGCCCAAGACCCATGGTCTGAGCAGGGCAGAGCCAAGATTTAAACTCAATCCTGTTGGATTTCAAAGCATTTTCCAGGCGGTTTTCAAAGGTATCAGCTTAAGAACATCATCTTGCATGTAGTGGGTACTTAATCAATGCTTATTAAGTGACATTAAATCTCACAACAGTTCTTAGAACGAAAGGGCAGCTGGTGGGAGCATGTTTACTTGCATTTGTCCTGGAGCCTCTGACACCTACTGAGCTCTGCTCGAGCCCACGTTATAGCAGAGGAAGCCCAGACACTGGAGGGGCTGTAGAGAGTGTAGCGGTGGCTTGGACCCAACGCCCATCCTCTGTGCCTGCACTGTGCTGCTGGAGGTTCACAGACAGAGATAGGGCTGAGAGGACGGTGCCTGGGGAAGCGAGGGGGTGGGGAGGGAGGACTGCATTTCATCTCAGCATTTCTATTTCCCCAAAGTGGGTCCCACTGCGTTTCAGGACCAGCATAAAGCACTTAATTGAAATCCGTAATTTCAGCTCTCATTAATAACCGATCTCGGGAAGCGGCGAGCTTCCCATTACTGACGAGCGTGATGCGGTCGCAAGTCTTTGGAGGGGTCCAGCAAGTCCCCGGTTCATTTTACAGTTGATTAGAGTGAGTTAAACTTTGCCCTGCTTGTACGTTGTATATTTAGTATGAGAAGTTGGCAATATGTGAAGTTATCAAAATACCACAGGTGCGTTGGCAGGCCTCCAGCCGGCATCGCTCATTCTAAACAGCGTGGTGACCCCGCAGAAATGGGTCTGGGACGCCATCACACAAGATGGATAATTCGATTGAACCTAATCAGTCCCAGGGAAACAAGAAACCTTCATCAACTGACTGCAGAGTCTCAAGGATCCTATAGGGTCGGTGAACCGGCCGCAGCGCCCCCTGCTGGCAGAATCTATGGTGATCCAAGGGTGTGAAAGGATTTGGGATCCTGGCTTCTCTGTTACTGATGTGCAGTGTGGCCTTCGGCAAAGGTATCCTCGCTTTGGGGGCCTCAGTTTTGCCATCTGTAAAATGGGGTAACTGGGTGTGACGGGGTCTGACTTGCTATGATTGTGCATATTGCTTCTGGAATCCTCTTTAGCGGGAGTGCTATTCCTCAGACCTTACGGGAGGTGATTTACAATAAGTGGATAGTTCTTTGCTTTTCCTCAATCATTGCCCACCCTCTGAACACCTTTCCTCTTTAACATCTCCTTCCTTAGCTAGCATATTCTCAAACCTCTTAGCACCAAATTATTTGCATTTTCCAAATACATTTATGTCCTGGGCATTTTGTTCCTGTTCTTTCAACTATTTTTGGTTACTCTTTTCATCCTTTGTACATTGTATCTACTTGGAAGACTCCTATTCATTCTTCAATACCCATCTCAAATATCCTATCTGATTGTATTGGTTTGGCTGGGACAGTGAAAATATCCTGATATGCAAAGTCATTAGACCCAGATTTGAATCCTTCCTCTGACACTTATGACTTTGGGCCAGTTGTCAAAATTTTTAGAACCTCCAATTCATCAATTAAAAAAAAATGTCCATCAATTTGGAGGACTAGACATGTAACAGGCTCAAAAACTCTCTCATTTTTTGGCATCTAAGACAGAGTTAACTTCTTCCTTTAAAATGAGTTGGCAAAGGTTTCCTATGAAGGGCCACGTAACAGATAATTTAGGCATTGCAGTCCATATGGTCTCTGTTGCCAGGAGACAACTTTAAAGTTGTAGTGTGAAAACAGCCATAAACAATATGTAAATGAATGGGCGTAGCTGTGTCCCAATACTACTTTATTTATAAAAACAGGTAGAGGGCTAGACTTGGAAAGTGGGTTGCTGTTCACCCAATCCTGCCCTAAAACATTTCAGGGACAGACTTACTGCTTAGCCCTGGTGGGTTATGTGTCAGTCTCGCCTGTGCTTTCCTTGAGGACAGGGGTTGCTTTATTTTTCCCTGCATTCCTAGAATTGGGCTGATGCATTGTTTCCTTTAAATCTCTCAACAATCCTGTAAGCTAGACACTATTATATCTCTATTTTCTAGATGGGAACACAGAGGCACAGAGAGGTATATGATTTAGTAAATGGTAGAAGCAGGCTGGTTCCAGAGCTCTTCTCTCAACCACAACCCCACAGTGACTAGGACATGTAGGTGTAATAGCCATTAGCTGACTGAGCACTGAAGCCAGTGATGCCATAATTTCCCTATCTTGCATTGATGTGTCTGGTTTTCAGAACCCAGAAACAGGACTTAACATTCTCCCAAACCAGCATTTATTGATCATCTGTCCTTGTTAAATTCCACCCTGGTAGATTGGCCTCATTTCTCAGACCTATTCTGATCTTGCCTTTGCCTAATGGGCTTGCTTCCTCTATCTTCTGCTTTGGAAGTGACCACTCTGTTTTGTTGGACTTGCCCCAGCCAGAGATGATGGTTAAATTAATTTTGTATCAGTGAAGTCCTGGGCAGAGATTGAGTTAGAAGTTGTGCTGGTTTTTCTGGTACTTTGCCAAGCCCATTTCCTGTGGATTAAGTCCTAAATCCTCATGGTTTAAAAATAAAAATCTGTTCACTTGGCACTGGGGGGCTGAAGGTTCTTGAAATTCTAGTGCAGTCTCTGAACACTCCAGGTTCGAGTCAGTGGAAGGTTGTTGGTTTGATTTTACAGAGGTGTAAAATGTGGGCAATAGTAACAGATGTGAGTGTTGTACATTTCAGTGTTCACATACTTGGCATTTCTTATGAAGCAGGGTCTGTGCTAAATGCCTTAGATACTGTCTTCTTTCATGTTTCCTAGGGGATGTGGCATCAGCCCCACTTCACAGGTGAGGAAACTGAGGCTCAGCAATTTGCCCAAACTAACAAAGATATGAAAAGGTGAAGCCAGAATTTACACCTAAACCCCTCATTTCAACTGCAGTCTACTAGTACTTGACCTGTTTGTCTTGACTTATTTGAGTAAAATAGCAAGCAGACAGGTACTGTAGGAGTGGTGGTGATTTAATGAATGTCTATTGTGTGTTCGGTGCTCTGCCAGCCTTATTGCATTTGGCTTATCTAACATCTCTACAAATCAAAAATTTCCTTCCCATTTTATAGATTGGGAAATGGCCATTCAGAGACGTTGGATACTTCCTTCAGGGTCACGGGACCGGGACCAGAGGAGCAATACTGAATTTGGGGGTGTATGACTCCAAAAATCGACCCTGCTCCTTGGAGTAGAGTGCCCTTTGGAAGCATACGAGGTATTTCCTTTCTAAATAGAGATGTCTGAGCTTGACCCCAGATTTCTGATTTGGTGGGGGGTCAGAGGTGAGGCCCATGCATCTGCATTTTAAACAACTCCCCCAGGAGATTCCGATGTGTAACCAGAGTATGAGCCGTGCTCATTGGGTTGAGATGGTGCTGACTAGGGGACCTCCGAGGTCCTGTCCACTCCCCCAGGAGTCTATTATTACAGGAAATTGAAGCAGCAGTTATGCTTAGGGTCAAGAGTAAGGATGAAAGAATATAAATGCTTAGATCTGAGATTTGTAATCTCAGAGTTAGGAGACACAAAGTCTGAAATCAAGAAGGCATGGGGACCTGAAATTCCAAATTTCCTGGAGGAGAGGGGCCTGGAAGGGATGCCTGAGAGAGGCAGCTGAGGGAAACATGAAGAGCTCAGACCTAGACCCACCCATGTGGGTTCAAACCTTTAGCAGCTGTGAAGCTGCCATGAAAGTTTCCAACCTCTCTGCTTTCAGCTTCCACATTTGTGTAGTGAGGTTGGAGATGGTTACCATCCCTCAGGACATTTAGGGTACAGAGCACATGGGAACCCAAGGGCAAGACCTTTTCCCTCTTTGACAAACACAAATCCAGTCGGATCACCCATCCAATGAGGGGTTGAGCACAAGAGAAATCAGCACACATCACTGTGCTTTTACTAGGTGTCCCGTGCTGGGTACTGAAGGATGGAGATGAGGAAACCGAAGAGCCTATCCTGAACCAGCATCTATGCTCCTGTGAGGGTCAGAAAGCAAGGGATGCAAAATGTTGGGGAACCCAAGGACAGGGGCTGATGCTGCCTTGGGCCACCTAGCAGAGAGGACATGGGAGCAGCCATCCCATGAGGGTGATGATAACCAGCCAACGTCCGGCTTCACTGCAGGAGTGACAGGCACTGTGCTGAGAGCTCTGAGTGAACTACTTCATTTAATCCTTTCCCCACCATTTGTGTTTGAGGAAGTCACTGTTCCTCTCTGAGCTCCGGCGCTGTCCCCTATAAAATGAAGCTTTAAGACTGGATGATCTCTACAGATGGCTAAAAAGCACATGAAAACATGCTCAACGTCACTAATTATTAGAGAAGTGCACATCAAAGCTACGATGAAGTATCACCTCTCACTGGTCAGAATCGCCATCAACAAAAAATCTACAAACAATAAATGTTGGAGAGGGTGTGGAGAAAAAGGAAACCTCCTACACTGTTGGTGGGAAAGTAAGTTGCCACAGCCACTATGGAGAACAGTATGGAGGGTCCTTAAAAAACTAAAAATAGAGTTGCCATATGATCCAGCAATACCACTCCTGGGCACATCCAGAGAAAACCATAATTAGAAAAGGTACATACATCCCAGTGTTCATTGCAGCACTATTTCCAACAGCCAAGACATGAAAGCAACCTAAATGTTAATCAACAGAGGAACAGATAAAAAAGATGTAGTGCATATGTACAGTGGAATATTACTCAGCCATAAAAAAGAAATAATGCCATTTGCAGCCACATGGATGGATGTAGAGATTGTCATACTTAGTGAAGTAAGTCAGACAGGAAAATATAAATATCATATGATACTCCTTATGTGTGGAATCTGAAAAAAGAGTTCCAGTGAACTTAGCTACAAAACAGAAATAGAGTTACAGATGTAGAAAATAAACTTATGGTTACCGGGGGTAAGGGGGGAGGGATAAATTGGAAGATTGGGATTGACACATACACACTATTATATATAAAATAGATAACTAATAACAATCTACTGTGTGGCACAGGGAACTCTGCTCAATCCCCTGTAATGGCCTATATGGGAAAAGAATCTTAAAAAGAGTAGATATATGTGTATGTATAACTGATTCACTTTGCTGTACACCGGGAACTAACACAACACTGCAAATCAACGATACTCCAATAAAAATTATTAAAAAAATAAAAAATAAAAAGACCACATGATGTCACTTAGAGGAGCAGGGGGGCAAGGCTCTTTTGTTTCTATGACCCTTTACACTTTTCTGAATAAAAATAATAAATGCACAAGGAAACACTTTATATAGGTACCACTGATCTCTGAGGTCCCTTCTGGTTTTCAGATGGACAGTGAAACCTGTAGAGTGTGAGGTTTACTTAAGTATTCCTTGAAAATATTTCCCAATGAGAATTCTGTCCCGGGCACTGTGTTGAGCATTGGCAGCCAGTGGTAAGTAAAGACTGCAGCTAATATTTATTGTGCACTTGCTGTGTGCCAGGCTCCAATCTAAGCTCTCTGCATGTATTTATATTTAATCCATGTAAAAGGTCTCTGTTATTATCCCAAGTTCATAGATAAGGAAAAACACACACAGAGGTTCTATGACTTCCTCAAGGTCACACAGCTGGTAAACGGCAGAGTATGGGTGAAGGAGGCGGCCACGACCCCTCCCCTCAGGGAACTTAGAGTCTAACAAGGGAGAGATGGACCAGTGGTTAAATTTGCAGGTAGGTCAAAGGAATATACCTGTGTGAGGGAGCCCAGAGGCGGTGCTCCACTCAGACCTAGGAGCATCAGGGAAGATTTCCAGAGACAGCGATGAGTGAGCAGAGAATAATTATAATTTGGAAGAGGTGGATTAGCTATGTCTTCCAGCCAGAGAGCATAGGGTATGAAGCATTGGCAATGGAAAAAATCATGAAGCAATGAAAGGAATAGCAATAAAATATATCACAGCACTATTCACAATAGCCAAGACATGAAAGCAGCCTAAATGTCCATCGAAAGCAGAGGAATGCGTAAAGTTATGAGATATATATATATATAATAGAATACTACTTAGCCATAAAAAGGAATGAAATAATGCCATCTGCAGCAACATGGATGGACCTAGAGATTATAATACCAAGTGAAGGAAGTCAGACAGAGAAAGACAAATCACTTATGTGTGGAATCCAAAATATGACACAAATGAACTTATTTATGAAATAGAAATGGACTTACGGTCATAGAAAACAAATTTATGGTTACCAAAAGAGAAAGGGAGTGGGGGAGGGATAAAATAGGAGTTTGGTATTAGCAGATGAAAACTACTGTATATAAAACAGACTAACAACAAGGTCTGACTCTATAGCACAGGAAACTAAATTCAATATCCTGTAATAAACCATAATGGAAAAGAAAGAACAATGAAACACCTCACGTGGCCTGAGACACCCAGTGCGGGTGCAGGAGAGGGCAGAGGCTGGTGATGAAAATTGGGACTAGGTCATCGGAAGGTTTTCAAGTCCTGGGTTTAGGTTTTCTCATAAACAGAGTTCAAAGGGCAGGCTGTGTCTCCCTTCTGCCAAAGCCCCCTGTTGGGGCAGAGGTCGGGCCTCGAGTTCCCCTGCTTCTCCAAGGGCCCTCAGGTTCTCATTCAGTTTCAGAAGCCTCTCCAACTACATCAATTCACTTCTGCATCAGTTCTGGGCCATTCGTAAAACTTCAGACAAAAGAAAAGAAAAAAGAAAACCCTAACTCTAAAAAAGAATCACATTAGATGTGATTCAGAAGAGAGACTCAAAGACAACTGGATTTCATTTCACAAGGATAAAATGAATTGGCTTCTACAACAGAACAAGCCAGAACCATTACCGAGTACAAGCCCCTTTTGTAGGAACATTGAGCTATTGGGCTATGAACCTTGACTGCAGAGAAAAGCCAGGAGGTGACTTTCTGGATAGATGAATTGTCCACATAACTGAGGTATTAAGAACTTCACACTTAGCAAAACAGTCTATCCAATGGTCTAGTCTATCCGGTACCATTAATCTGAAAGCAGTGACTATCATTCAGCTTTTTTTAAAAAGAAGATGCACAATGTTCTTGCAATAGGAACTGCTCCATGATGTATCTTGGTTTGGAGTGAATCCTTCCGTTCTTGGCTCCCATGAAAAACTCTCCACATCTTCCTCTATGAAACACTAATTTTTGTCTGCCTTGTCTTAGAGTTGTGTATTTCATCTGTCTCCTTTAGGAGACTGTACCTTCTTCAAAAACAAGGACTTTGTCTTATTTTATTTTTCTTTATATCCTCTGTAGCCCAAAGCACCCTCAGAGACCACTTAGTCAAACTTTTCGACTCACTGCTGAGAACCTAAGAGCTGTGAGTTAGCCAATGGACCAGAACAAAGACCCAGACATCCTCATTCCCCGACCCGTGATCCTCCCACTAATCTCCCTCACTGCTGCAGTATCTGGAGCCTCCTCCGGGCTTCTGCATTGCTGTGTCTACAGGCAGTGAAGGTTAGATCTCTGCTGCCAATTTGGTGTAAATAAACCCCAAGCAAGAGAAGGTGGTGCTTGCCTTGGAGTAGAGCACCCAAGCTGGTAATTATCACTTTGTGTTGTGAAGCTGTGGTGGTTGGTCTTTTTTCCATCCAACTATGATTAAGAACATGCAGCTGGTGTACTGGGGCCAGCACTACCACTTACTAGCTGTGTGGCCTTAAGCAAGTTACTCAGGTTCTCTGAGCCTCTGTTTCCTCCTTGGCAAAAAGGGCTGGTCATGAGAATTAAAGGAGATGGAGCCTTTAAGTGCTTGACTGGACCTGTGTCCTTGGAGATTGTACCGCTGTGTTGTCCAGATCAGGTTCTGAACAGGTGAGATGGTCAGTTTATCTAAATCCCCAAATAGGTGAGGAGTCACTCTATTGAAAGATACGTCTGCAGTCTTGGGATATTATCTAATAAAGACTGCCATTCCTATGCCAAGCTCTTTGCTCTGTGTTTTCCCCACAGGACACTGGGCTGAGCTGCAGCAGCAATTTCACACAAACAGGACCCGGGATGACAATTTTTATTATCTAAACATATAACCCAAGGCTTTGGAAGTGAGCCAGAGTCAGGGAATTTAAAAGTAAGAAAAGATTTTAGAAAATAAAAGTGATTGTTGCTTACGGCTTTGAACATAGATTCCAAGGCTTTAAACATCTCAACTCACTCTGCAACCACAAAATAAAGCTGCCCTATTGCTCAGAAGCTGCCAACTTACTTTGCCCTGCCCTCCCTGGACCTAGTCTTTATCCATTTGGAGGCAATATTGCTTGCTGGTTAAAAACATAGAGTTGAGTCCCAATGCCACCGCTTGCTTGCTGTGTGACTGTGGGAATGTTACTTAACATCTCTGAGGCTCAATTTCTCTATCTGGTAATATGGGGCTGAGGGTCTATAGCATATGGTATATGAAAAAATCAGCATAAAGCTTCTTTTTTTCTTTTCTTATAGAAAGTTCAATTTACATTAGCTCAAAAAACATAAAAATGCCATCCAAAGAAAAACAAAATTCCCAGTTTGCAGGAAATTATAGATCATTACAAGTTTAGTGGACAGAACTCATCTGCAGTGTCCCAAGTGACAATAAGGTAGCAAAACAATCTGTGAAGAAGGGTTGCACTTTATACTTAAGAACACAGTGGGGCTAAACATTTATTAATGTATCTCGGTTCTTTTTCCAAGGAGCTTAAAGATTATTACAGACACGATGAAATACTCTCTCATAATATGTAGGCAGGACCTGGACATCACTGTTACCATTTTAGAACCATTGAGGTCCAGAGAGGTTAAATGACTTACTCAAGGTCACACAGAGAGTCCAGCTTAAATCCCAGGTCCACTGACTTGGTGATGAACTATTAAAGCACTGTACCCTGTCTACCAAATAAAGAACCCCAAATGAAACACTGATTGTTAAGGAAGGAAAATAGCTATTGAGCTACGGAAGTTGACATTTAGCCAGCCCGAAATCATTAATGTGGCCAGGTATAAGGAGAGCTCTATTAAACTGTCCATCAAACACCTTACTCTTAAATGGATTTATTGAGAAAGGAAAAAGACCAGGGTAGAGAGAACGTATTAGAGGTGGCTTTCTCTTTGTTTGCTGGAAGTTCATAGTCCCTGGCAGGGAGAGAGGGTGGCTCCAGAGGAGAAGCTTTTTAAGAACAAAAGGAGGAATTTCTCAGTGCTTTGGAGCCAGAGAAAATCAGGCCAGAGTGCTGGCCATTAAACCTATTAGCTGTGTGTCATCAGACACATTTTTTACTTCTCTGGGCACCAGAAAATTGTTGGGAGGATCCAGTGTGGTGACGCACATAAAACATGGAGCGTGGCTCACCGTAAGCATCTCCTAATGTGTAACTATCTGATATTATTGTTGGTATACTTAGTGGAAAATAGAAAGGAAGTGATTGAGTGCCAGAAATTAAAAAGAGGTGGACCCAGTCCAGCCAGCTATATCAAGCATGCTACAAGGGTGAGTCAAAAATTATCTGCACTCCGGTTATATTAAAACTTCGGTAAATTCTCCAGCCAGAGTGTGGATAATTTTTGACTCACCCTTGTAATAGGAGGTGGAAGAGAAAAGTCAAAGACTTTGGTTCAAGTTCAGTAT
This sequence comes from Hippopotamus amphibius kiboko, assembly GCF_030028045.1. Taxonomy (NCBI): domain Eukaryota; kingdom Metazoa; phylum Chordata; class Mammalia; order Artiodactyla; family Hippopotamidae; genus Hippopotamus; species Hippopotamus amphibius. Next base: position 15,544,411 of record NC_080187.1, read on the forward strand.
CATTATCAGAGAGACCTAGAAAGAGAGACAATGCACGTCTCATCAGGTAGAGCAGCCCAGAGACTCAGGGTCAAGCGGGATATCGGTAGGTAGAGAGAAGCATTTAGACTGTTTTGTTTTTTGTTTGTTTGTTTGTTTTCAAATGGGGTTGTATATTCTAATCCTCCTTCTTGCCCTGAGTGGTCAGAGAATTAAGTCGTGTCTCCCACCATACATTCTAGCCCCCTGTAATGTGTGCTGGTAACCAAATAAAAATCCATGGCAACCCATAAAAACCAAATTCCAACCCAAACTGCCATCCTGGTCTTTGTTCTAAGCCACTGTCCTTAACCCACTCTTCAATATAGACGTTAATTCTGAATCCAGTCCTTTCCAACACTGACCCTTCCTGCGTCAAACATGGTCTGTGCACTGACTTGCAGTCTCACAGGTACACAGGTAAGTGTTGTGGCTGAGGTAGGGACTGCGGGCTCAGAGTGGGATCTTTGACCTTGTCTGGGAGGCAGGAGTGGGTGATGACTGGGCGGGGTCATAGAGAGTGAGGATGAGCTCCCCAGGATAAAAGGAAGAGGTGGTCATTCCAGGAAGAGAGAATAGCATGAACAAAGGTCCACACACAAGAAATCAGCTGGATCCTCTTGAGATTCAAGCTGCTTGAGGTTACTGGGATGTCTGGAATGGATTGGAGAGAAGCAGGAGAAGGCTTTAGAGAAGATGTTTGGGCTTAAATGATGGAGAGCCTTGTGTGCCATGTTTAAAAGTTTGGGCTTTCTTTCCTGAGGACAGTTGGGAAGGGTTATTTTTTTGGAGGGGGGAGACGAATAAGGTCAGATGTTTGTCTGAGAAAGATAACCCTAGGGCAGTGTGGAGGTGAGCTGGAGGGGCAGACAGAGGTGGAGATCAATGAGAAGGCTGCTGTATCCATCCATCACAGCCTGGCCTTTTGAACCTGACACCTGGCCCTGTGTGTCCTGGCTGAGACCTTCCCTCTGCTGGTCAGAGGTCTGGGTCTCAGCTCTGAGTGTGCTGCACTGGATAGCTTCATCTAGTTATGTCTTCGTGTTTAAAGGGGGTTGCATTCATTCATCCACTCATCCATTCAATTCATTCATTCAGTACTAATTTGATATATAAGAATAAACCGTGCTTAGACGTTGCTTTCAAAAGGAATTTTAAAGGGCAGAATCCACCAGAGTGTTGGGACATTGAAGGAGGGGGCAGGGCAAAAGAATGGGGTTCGTAACATCTGGACCAGGAAGGGTTTTCTAAAGGACATGATGCCTGTAGGGCTGATTCTCTGGAGATAAGAAGGTTTCTACCTGTTCGAAAGGATGAAGGGCTTTCTGGGAAAAAGAAGTTATGTAAATGGAGGCCTCAGAGTATGAAATAGCATGGCGTGTTAGGGACAAACCAGCTATAGGACATGGTGGATTGTTGGAGAAATCAAAACCCCATGGCCCTCAACACATAAAAGAACTAGACTGTCACTCCACTCCCGTCACTTCCCAGCCCTGTGACCTTGTGCAAATTACTTGGCCCCTCTGAGTTTTCTTATCTGTGAAATGGGGGAACGTGATGTTTAATTTGCAATGTTGCAAAAGGAATAAATGAGATGATATTTAACAAGCATCTCACACAGTTCTTGCTCAATAAATGGTAGCTATTATTATACTTTTTTTAAACTATACTTATTTTTATTCTGAGTCCCTGGAAGTTCAAAATAGAATCTAAATCTGGTACTACAAAGCTGTTTCACCTTGAGTGCCAATTCTCATTGATTAGTACTGGCTGCTTGGAGCAGAGAATTGTGAGGTTCCATATGAAATCAACAGGAAGAGGTGCGGTGACCTATTAGTAATGTCTGTACAGGGCAGGGGATGCTAAGTGTTGTTGACCCTAAAATAAATGTTGCTTAAGAGCTAGGAGGCATGAGGCTAGGCTAATGTGTTATGGGAGGAAACATGGAGGGAGTTGGAGACTTGAATTAACCCCTTAAGGATAGATAGGTATGGGGCGTAGAAAGGAGTGGGGAGAACTACCCCGCTGAATTTGGATTTTATCTTGTTGCCAACATAACATTTTATTTTGGGGCCACAGCATCACAAGCCAAAGTATTAGAAACTCACCCCTTATCGACTGGCTACAAAACAAACACACGTCCGCTTCCTTGGCAATGCAGGGGCTGACTGAACGGAATCTGAGTGAGGAGGGCAAGAGGTACACGCTTTATTCACCAAACCCCCAGGTCTCTGGTAACTTTCCGGAATGCTAAGCTGTTTATTTTGGGAATCTTTAAGCTTAGTCAGTTGGTATTTAGAGACAGCTAGGAATTTTGGATTTCACTCTCATTCCAATAGAAAAGAGAAAATCTTAAATGCCTTCCAAATACTGGTAAGTCAAGTGAGGACAGCCCGGCTCCAATCTGGGCTCATCTCCCCCCGCCCCCACCCCCTCCCAGAAACACAGAATGAAAAGGAAAAGAAACATAATCAATGCACTCAGCCACAAGTTAAAACTTCCCCTGGAGAATGCTAGACAACCAGACTCCCTCCACATTAGCTGATGCAGAAAAGCATCTGTCAGTATCTGTGAGAGCTCAGAGAAGAGGAGGGGCTGAGAAAGCCAGCCGGTCTGTGCAGAGCTCCAGTCTCCGAAAGGGTGTCTCTCCTGTTCTTCATGTGGGGCTCTGACACAAGCTTTTGAAAGGTTTCCATTAGCAATGTAATTGATCTTCTGATGAAAAGCAAGACGAAATCCAGCAAAAAAAAGAAAATGTGATTGCAATGTACAGAAATAGACACATTGTTGCAGATTTAAAGTTTACAATCACAACCATCTATAAACCACGCTTAGGTGTCACTTTCATTATTTCTTGGGAACTGTCCTTAGCTCACGAGTCCCCATTTCTGCCAGGGGCAGGAAGATTAATCTTGTACATTTAAATAACTCAGTGACTTTCAGATTTAAATGTGATTGATTTGGGATGTAGGCAGGTCAAAATTCTCTCTACCTCCCTCCTTCTCCTCATTTCTCCAAAGTGGGAAGGGTGAGCTAATTTCCAGTGGCCCTTACTTTTGTCAACCTGATATTAACAGGTGGGCATTTGGACCTTGTGGGCCTCTGTCCAGATGCATCTATTGTTGTTGGTGGTCTCTCTCCCACCCATGATTGTCAGATCCTCTTACTTCCTCCCCTGCATCCCAACTGTGAAATCTCTTCCAGTCGACCAGCACCTCCATGCTCCACTGGTCTGCTTTCTCAGTGTCCCCTGGGGGTGTATGGAATATGATCTGTCCCTGGCTCAGCCACTGGACATCTCAGCTATGGTGTCTGGCCTGCGCAGTGTCTTTGGTTGCCAGGTAACTGTACCCCTTGCCCTGTAATCTCCCAAGCTCTCTTGGGTTCCTACATTCCACTCTGGGTAGATTGCATTACTGGCCCCAAGACTTTTTGCCACTCTTGGTATTCGTGATCCTTGCATGTGACTTTGGAATTCTTTCCACAAAGGCAGGGCACATCACTCCTCTCCCTCCCTCCACCAACCTTCTTGCCTTATTTGACTTTAAGCCCAGCCATGTGACTTGCTTTGGCCAATAGAATGTGGCAAAAATAATGGCATGTCATTTTCAAGCCTAGGCCTTCATAGGCATTCTCTGTTCCCCCATTTGTCTTCTTGTCCCTCTGCCATCACCAAGATAACATTCCTCAGCTTTCTCTCTGATTCAGGAAGATGAGAGGTACATAGAGCAGAACCTCCCCAGACAAGCCCAGCCTAAATAAATTGACCCCCAGGTGACCATAAAAACTGAGAGCATAAAAACATTGTAATGTGTCATTAAGATTTTGTGCTTGTTACGCAGCAATGATGAACCAATACAATCCCACATCCAAAGCTTACTTGGGAGACTGGGAAGCTGGGGGACCCTAAGGTCTAGTATTTCTCCTCTACACCTCCTCTTGTCATCATGCACTATCCGTGTTTCTTCCCCTTTCTGTGGTTTAATGCTCTCCACTCATTATTCTGGGTCCCTCAGGGTTTAGGTCTTAATGAGCAAAGTCATGTTTATGGATAGCAAAAAGTCATTTCATCTCTTTCAAAAATCCTGTTCTTGTAAGCTTCAGCTTTCCAATCTGCAGAATCAGTTATGTAGTAAACACCAGATCCATTCAGAAAGGCAAATGGCTTTAGTATTCTTGGCTGTGTCTGCTTTCCTTCGGGGGCCAGAGCATATAGACAAGTGTCTGCTTTTCCAAATAGTCTAAAATATGGGAGAGGCATGTGATGAGTCCTTTGAAGGGTTACACCTAGACTAGCCCATGGTTTAGCCCAGGAGAAGGAGGAGCAATACACCAGGCAGAGCCGAGGTGTTGCAGCCAAACTCAACTCAGATCAATTGACTCCACCTCCTACTCCTGCCCTCCTCCCCCCATGATAGGTGTGCACGACCAAGGTCAAAACTGCCCAGTCTACGTCAACTGAACCATGCAGATGATTGCTCACTGTTGAAGTCACTGAGGTTCTGTGGTATTTTATAACAGCAATTCCATGGCAATAGCTAACTGATATCGACCTCATCCAAAAAACAATAAACATGGAGATTCTCTTGTTGAAGTGTGAAGGGGAGCCTGGACCTTCAGCCATGTGACCTTCCCCATCCTCTATGGCTAAACATAAGGCCACACGCTAGGATCAGGGTTCCATGGAACACAGTTTGAAAACCAGAGCTCCATCCCATCCCATCTGCCCAACCCTCCTCTCCCGAGTCAATGTTTGAATTCTCTCCACAGCATCTCTGTCGTGGTTTTTTAGCTTGAATACCTCCTTGACAAGGAGGACCTCCCTCCCTTCTGAGACAGCCATTTCCACTTTTGCACATCTCTGACTGTCCCACAATGATGCCTCATTTCCTGGGAAGCTCAAGGATATGATAGAAGAAATGGGGCAGGGAAATGGTAGGAAAGAAATGGTTTCTGGTATAGCTCCCAGGAAGAAATAGTGCCACCTGAACTCTCCAATTCTTATCCTCTGGGATAAGCAGGTTATGGTACGTGTACCTCCTCATAAGTGGCCCAACAGCCCACTTCTCCTTTATGACAAAAGCTTCTTTATACTGAGCTCAGACTAGGAGTCAGACACGTGCTAAACATGTTAGATGCAAAATCTTCGATTCTTTGAGGTCAGCATTACTAATAGGAAAACTAAGGCTTGGAGATGGTAAATGAATAGTCCATGGCCTTGCAGCTGATAAATGACAGAGGTGAGGTTTGACCCCTGGTTTGTTTACTTTGAAACTGCAACTCTTAGGTACTACATAACAACAACAACAATAACACCATGAATAATAATAACTAACTTTACCAACTGTTTATTTATAATAGGCTAAGCATCTTTGTAAGAGTTTTGTGGACTGAATTAACTGTCACAAAAATACTGATGGCAAAGTAAGCTTCCCCCATTTTCAGAGATTAATAACTCTAACCCCTCCCCAAACTCAGCATCTATTTTATCCCTTAGAGTATGCTCATTCTTTATTTGATGTAATAAGTTTTCTCTCATAGAAGACATTTTAACAGTGACTGGAAGAATACTTTTTAGTTTTGTGTCCTGGCTGGGCAGTGGCTTCTACCCAGTGACCACTCTGGTGTCTTTCCCACCCCGACATCCCTTTTGTGATACCTCACACTCAGCCCTGTCCCTTCCATCTTCATGGACCAAGAAGGAAAGAATGCCTTCCGCTTGCTGGCTTTCTACCCTGAGCCAGACCCTAAACCAGATCTCGTAGCATTACTGCTTTGTTTAAAGCTCACCCCAACCCCCAGAGCACCCTGTTTTTGCCCCTCATAGCACTTGCTGTTTGTTTGCTCGACACCCATCCTCCCCACCAGATGACAGTCACCAGAGGCGGCGAGTCTGCTTATTTTCTTTCTCTCTGTGTCCGGGGAACCTAAGAATTCCTCACTAAGATGCTGGCCAGTGAATGGGACCCAGGCTTACGGAGGTGTGACCATCTTCCAAGGCAGCTGCACATGGTGGGTAAGAGCAGGACTCTGAAGCCAGACTACCTGGGTTCACATCTCAGCTCTGACATTTACAGGCTGTGTGAATTTCAACAAGTAATTAACTCCTCTGTGCCTCAAGCTTCCCCATACTTAAAGGGGATTCACATTTTTACTGCACCAAGGAAGTCAAGCCTGGTGATTAGAGTAAGGTTTCCGGAGATACACTGACTGCAGTTGTTTTCCAGCTCTGCCCTGACTCCTGGGGCATTTTGGGCAAAGCTGGTACACCCATGTTTCTCCCCTAAACTGTACATAGGGTTAATAACAGCTCCTATCTCAAAAAGATGTACAATCTAAATGAGCCAGTCCTTGCAAAGCACTCAGAACAGGCTCTAACACTGAGTGAACTGGCAGACTCAAGGTCATCCAGCTAGATAGCATGCTAGTTGAAATATGAGTCTGAGTTCACCTCTGAGTCCATTGCTCTTCAGACGACCCCCAGGTTTGGAGGTATGTTCTTTACTTAAGTTGCTTTCTCCCGGCACCTCTTCCTTCACACTATTTCTCTCGACACCTTGACGTACGGGAAACTTTTTTCTATATCAGTAGAAACGAGCATATTTAGAGAGATAGTGGGGGCTGCTTCTAGAAAGGAATGAAAAGAGTCATCCAAAAAAACAGAGACCAGCCAAGGAAGATGCAAAAATAATTAAAATAGGAAACGGGCCGTTGTCTTCGCAGGATTTCAATTTTGCCATTGCCCGAGGGGAGGGGTGACAGACGTGCGCTTTCTCACACCGATACACATTTTGATAAAGTGTGATAAAGACTTAGAAAAATTGACAGATTAAATTGGAATAAGAGCTCCTGGAAGTGAGGAAAAGCAGCCTGTGGACTGCGGACTCCAGGAAAACAGGTGCTGTGCTTTCCTGCTCTTGTAAACAGAGGTACCGGGATGTGCACTCTTCCTTTCACCCACCCAATTCCCACACATCCTTTGGATCTCGGCTCAGTCCCCACTTCCTCGGGGAAGTCTGCCCTGATCCCCCAGACTAGCCTGGGCACCTTGTTATGTGTCCTCAACGCTCACAGCACTTCCCTCGTGGCACTTAGCATTGTCGTGACTACTGTGCACACTTGACTACTGTGCACACTTACACGCGTGGTTATTTGAAGTATGTATGGATCCTGTACAAGACCGTTGGCATCAAGAGAACAGAGGATAGGTTTCTTTCATTCACCACATATTGCCAGTGTCTAGTACAGTTCCTGGTGCACAGTAGGCACTTGATAAACACTTATTGAAAGAAGGAATGAAGGACATAGACCTCGGATCTGAGCCAGCAGGACAAGCAGGACTTCATGTCAGGAGACCCACGGTGGGCACTTACTCCACAGTGTTCTTTTCTGCACGCTAGTTGAATCTGAGCCACAGAGTCCCATGGAAAAACACTCTTAGCCATGAGATTTGGTGGGAAAGGATGCCCTCGACATTGCCCATGAGAACAAGTGTAGACCTCATGTCAAGGTGAGGAAGAAAGCCAAATGATCTTGTCATGGGCATGGGATTGTAATGGGAGCCCTTGGCCTGCCTGAGGTTGCTATCTTAATCCTGATACATTGTATCAGAAAAGGGTTTCCAGGCTCTCTAGCATCACACAGCAAGGAAGCTGTGGTGCTCGGGGTCCTGCAACAGAGGTTTTCTGGATCTGGGATTAGAGATGAAGACATGAAGTCTAGAGGGGATAAATCCCATGGTCAGAGGGTAAATATCTGGTCTGGCAAAACTGGGATTAGAATTTAGGTCTCCTGATCCCTGGTCCAGTGTTCCTTTCAGTTACCATTCATTCATTTATTCATCCATCCATCCATCCATTCATCCATCCATCCACCCATCCAGCCTTCACTATGTATTAATGTTCCTCTAATGGGTGCCAGGCACTAGGTGTGAAGGAATCAGGATCAAGACTAACAAACATCAATGGCAGCTCATCTTTGTATTTACTTATTTGGTTTTATTTTCTTTTATTCCACTGAGGACTTTTATCTTTCCAATTGCCTGTCTCATGTGAGCATCAGAACAAGTTGGCCAAGGTTGCGTGAGACACCCCAAGTCCCCACTGTCAATCCAGCCTAATGATAAAGGCTTTTGTCCACCACTCCTTGGCTTTTCTCCCCTTCCTGAGGGCCAGGAAGAGACAAGATTGCCGGCATGCTCAGGGACCAAGGTCCACCTGTCCCAGGTATGGGGAGTAGAGTATCCCTTGACATTGGTTAGGTCTCTGAGTCAAGCTGGGGATTTTCAAATTCCCAGAGGGCTGAGGCCAGGAGAGAAATTGGGTGTTGACATCTTTGTTCTAATAACATATATTTATTGAGAAACTACTACCTGCCAGGACTGTGTTAAGTGGCCAGGGATGCAAGCTTTAGGAGCTGCCAGTCTGCCAGGGAAGTGATCTCAACAAACAGTGACAACACAGAGCTTTGGAAGACAGAGATCTTTGCATGTCAGGAGTTAGTTTAGAGGTTCAGAAGTGGTGTTTTGGAGTCAATTGGACTTGGGTCTAAAACCCAGTTCTTCCAATGAAGACCTGTGTTTGGTTTACTCCCTATGAATCCCAGTTTCCTATTCTATAAAATACTGTGATAATACCAGGCTAAGTGGGTGGTTGTGAGGAATCACATGAGATTATGTTGGTGAAGCATCTGGAACACGGTGGGTTCTCGTCAATGTCAATTTCCTTTCCCTTTCCCACTGCAATAGGTGCTCATTTCATGCCTGAGAATTGATCAAGGCCTTGCTCTGAGATGGCCAGCTCCTCCCGGGCAGGTGAAAGCTCCCTGCTGGCTGTGACCTTGGGCATCTTATCTGGAATTGGAGTATCATCAAGCCTCCTTTACAGGGTTACGGTGAGGAGGCCAGGACCAGGCTGATGGGACTGAGGTGCTTAGGGCTCCAAGTGTCAGGAGCTGGTCATGGTCCCAGTCACACGTATAAGTGCTGGGTTGGCACTTGCCCCGATTGTGACTGCTGAATCCATTCACTGATGCAAAGTGGGGGACTCCAGCCCAGGCACAAAGTGGGCACTGCTTGTGTCTGGAGTTATTTTCTGGAAAGAGACAAAACCTCACTCAAACTATTTCAAAGATGAGTTTATTTTAAAAATACGTGTGGAGTTAAAATAGGAACTGCTTGGTGTGGCCTCCAAAGCCCGGCACCAGAGAGCCCGCTTCCCAGTGTCAACTCAGAGCCCTCTCCGTATTCAGACTGAAACTGAGTGGGACCCTGTGGGGCTCCTGGGCACAAAAGCCTTTCTGTGTTCCCCATTTCTTGATTGCAGGAAATAGGCTTCATTCAGCCTCCATGACCTTGCTCGAGTTCCAATGGACAGGTTCAAACAGCTGCTAGTTAGGGAAGGGAGGGGATATAAAGACAAAGAAGGAACAGTCAAAAGAAAATAGTGCAGCCTTGGGGCAGGGTGCTGGTTCCCCCTCAAGGGATACACATAATAATATCTTTGAGCTGTTTTGCTGATACTGAAACCCCCACCGGGTGGGAGAAAACTGTATGCAATTCACAAGCACAGGGACCCCAGACTGGGGGGACGGATGATGCTGATTTCCACCTACCTCACCACCAACCAATCAGAAGGATGTCCACAAGCTGATCACACCCTTTTTGAACCATGATTATAAAACTCCTCACTACCCGCTCCAGGCTGGGACTCACCATTTTGAGGTCATTAGCCCACTGAGGCCCCCTTTGCCTGGCAAAACAATAAAGCTGTTCTTTTTCTACTTCACCCAAAACTCTGTCTCCAAGATTTAATTCAGTGTTGGGTATAGAGGCCGGATTCAGCTTCAAAACTATGTTTCTGACCACAGCCTCCCTTTCCCACCCCAAGCGCCCAGGTCTTTCCTGCCTCCATGCCTTCCTGCCTGGACCTCTCTGCCTGGACACTATTTCCTCCTCTTGTCACCAGGAAACCCCTGATTCTTTCTCAGGATCTAGCTTCATTGCCCTTTCATCAAAGAGGCTTTCGCAGGTCCCCCATACAATGTAAATAGCCTATAAGTCTCTTTCAAAGCCCTCTTTTTGTAGCTACACTTCTACTCGGATAACTATTTGTTCCATATCTTGTATTTCCCACTAGACGATCAATTCCTTGTTGTCAAGGACTGTATCTATTTTGCTGTTTACGTACTCCAGTGCCTGGGATGGTGCTCGGTGCATGGGAAAGCCTCCATAAATATTTGTTGAATGAATGAAGCAAGGACACTTTTTTTACTCCAATAACCTGCTGTTAACATGCCTCCAGTTACACTCCATGTACCCTGCTTTCTGCTGCTATTTGCTTTCTCTGCTTCCAGACTTTCTGAGAGCTTTTCCGCCAAACTGAAACTTGCTCCTGGCCCCTCACGGCCTCTGAAGATCCCCTCCTCACCTTTCAGCTGCAGCTTCTAACACCAACTGGTAGTCTTTTTTATGTTTCTTAGTTCAAATTGCCTAGAGAAAAAATGTGACTGATTCAGCTTATCTTGTCTGGAGAGATGAGAGGCTTGATTCTCTGATGGACAGCCAATCTATGGACTAGTCACCTCCAGGGCAGCTGTCCAGCTAACCCTGCACTGGCCGCATAGTCACCAGTCACAGGTGGCTATTGAGCACTTGAAATCTGGGTGGTACCCTTGTTGAAATAGTATTTTTACGTATTTGTTAAATCAAATGTTATTAAAATCAATTGTACTTGTCCTTTCACTTCTTTAATGTGTCTATGAAAAAACCTAAAATCACATATCTAGCTCACATTATATTTCCACTACACAGTGGTGAGTTAACCATTGCTGGAGGGGTTTAGACCAGATTACATGGTATAAACAGGCGCTGTGTACAGCGAAGCTTCCTTTAGAAGGAGGCACTGAATATCATCTCAGTTATGTTTTGTTTTTTAAGAATTTCTTTTGATGTGGATCATTTTTAAAGCCTTTATTGAATTTGCTACAATACTGCTTCTGTTTTATGTTTTGGTGTTTTGGCTGTGAGGCATGTGGAATCTTGGCTCCCCAACCAAGGATTGAATCCACACCCCCTACATTGGAAGGTGAAGTCTTAACCACTGGAGTGCCAGGGAAGTCCCTCAGTTATGTTTTGATGACCACAATTATTATTGCAGTCCATTCAACAATCATTTATTGTATATCTCAATAGTTGCATTATTTAAATATTTTTTTCCTGTTGTATTTGTTATCTATTGCTGTTACCAATTTTAAGACAAACTTGGTGGCTTAAAGGAACACGCATTTATTATTTCACAGTTTCTGTGGAGCAGGAGTGCAGGCACAGCTTTCCCCGGTCCTTCCCTTTAGGGGTTCATAGGGCTGAAGTCAAAGCATTGCCGGGGCCACCGTCTCTTCTCAAGGCTCAGCTGGGTGGCTGTGGGCTTATATGGCTTTGGCAGAATTTACTTCCTTGCAGCTACAGTACCGAATACATCATGTCAGGTGTACAGCATTATAATTCTACATCTGTATACACCATAAAGTGTTCACCTTCACAGGTCTGGTTGCCATCCATCACCATACAGCTGACACCCTTCATCCCTTTCGCCCACCTCCTAACCCCCTTCCCTCTGGTAACCACTAACCTGATCTCTGTATCTATGAGTTTGTTTTTATTTTATTTAAATACCCAGAAGTGGGTCATGTGGTAATTCTATTTGTAATTTTTTGAGGACTCTCCATACTGTTTTCCATAGTGGCTGCACCAGTTTACATTCCCACCAACAGCATACGAGGGTTCCCTTTTCTCAACTCCAGCATTTTCCGTTTCTTATCTTTTTGATAATAGCCACTCTAACAGGGATGAGGTGATAGCTCACTGTGGTTTTGACTTGCAATTTTCCTAATAATTAGTGATGTTTAACATCTTTTCATGTACGTGTTGGCCATCTGTGTATCTTTGGAAAAATGTCTATTCAGATCCTCTGCCCATTTTGAAATTGGGTTGTTTGTTTTTGGTTGAGCTGTATGAGTTCTTTTAATAGTTTGGATATGAACCCCTTATCAGATAAATGAGTTGCACAAGTCTTCTTCCATTCAGTAGGTTGCCTTTTTGTTTTGGTGATGGATTCCTTCCTTGGGTAGAAGCTTTTTAGTTTGACATGGTCCCATTTGTTTACTTTTGCTTTTGTTTCCCTTGCCTGAGGAGACAGATCCACAAAAATATTTCTAAGACGGATGTCGATGAAGTTGTCGCCTATGTTTTCTTCTAGGGATTTCATGGGTTCAGGCCTTACATTCAAGTCTTTGACCCATTTTGAGTTAATTTTTGTGTATAATGTAAGATAGTCATCAAGTTTCATCCTTTTGCATGTGGTTCTCCAGTGAGAACATTAATTTGTTGCTGGCTGTTGGCTAGAGGACACTTTCAGTCTCTGACTTGTTCCCTACCACATGACCTTCCCAATATGGCCACAAAGGCAGCAAGGAGAGAGCCTTCTAGCAAGGCTGATGTTACAGCCTCATTAACTAATCACAGAAATGGCATTATCTTTGCTGTATTGGTTCAAAGCAAGCTCCAGGCCCTGCCCACACTTAAAGGGAGTGGATTGCATAAGGACATGAACACCAACAAGTGGGGATGAAGGAGTCTTCTCAACATCTGTCCACAGTAACTATACAGCGCTCATTTTGGGGCTGAAGATATAAATGTAGAATATTATACATTCCCGATAGTTTAAGAATCACTAGCTCCAGTTTCCCCATGGAGAAACTGAGATGCAAAGAAGGGTCATGATGTGACCCCACTCCTTGTCCTTCCTCCATACTGCACCTGCTCTTACAGCAAGTGGTGGAATAGAATTGAAGCAATGGGCTTTGTTCTTAATATGAAAAAGGCCGCTGATTAGGTGAAAAAGTTGGTGGCAGATGGATCTTCCTTGGGGATGCTGTGGCTTCAAACTGGCCTCTCTCCGAGGTCAAGCATCTTGCATTCTGGCCACTGGAAGAAAGGAGGCAGAAGATTCCCTGCTCTTTGTAGCCATTAATGGCTTCAGAGCTTCCCAGGCAGGTTGGGTGCCCTGCCTTCAGAGACCCTACAGGACATCCAATTAGCCATACTTGCTTCTGCCTCTGATTTCATGGCTGTCCAGCTGGAGACATGCTAACAGAGCCCCGTGGGGTGACACTCAACCACATGCTTGATCTTGTTAGCCAGGAGGATGTGTACACACAACCCTAAGAGATTTGGAATGTCATCGCAGGATTTGGGCATGTGTAAAGTCCTTTAGAGCGGATGGGAATATCTATGTATCTATGTACTTATGAATCTATCTATGTATTTATTTATCTATCTATGTATCCTATGTATTTATTTATCTATCAATGTATCTATCTATTCATTTGCTTGTTTATTTATTCATAGTAACATAGTATTGAACACCGAGCAAAATCTAATTTGTACTTATTGAAAAGGTATGAGACTTTAATAATTTTCTGTTTGATAGTTCTTTTCCCTCTAAAATACAATATATTCATAACATAGAATTGTCTTTGTGTAATAAAATTTCCTGTATGAAACAGCTTTATTGAGGTATAATTGATAAATAACCCAATGCACATATTTCAAGCATACAGTGTGATGAGCTTGGAAACACACATCCACCTGGGAAACCATCACCACAGTCAAGGTAATAAGCATAGTTAGCACCTTCAAAATTTCCTCAGGCCCTCCCCTGATGTTTGTTTGTTTGTTTGTTTGTTTTTGTGATAAGAACACTTAACATGAGATTTACCTTCTTAAAATATTTAAGTAAGCAGTACAGTGCTGTTAGCCATGAGCAATATGGCGGTACAATGGGTCTCTAGAACGCCTTCATCTCCCATAACTACACAGCCCTACATCTATTGGAAATAACTCCCCATTTCCACCGATGAGACGTGACAACCAGTGTTGACCTCATGTTTACAGAGCACTTGGCTGTCACACACCTCATTGAAAACCCACAAGTCCCTTATTTTGGGTGGAAAAGCTGAGGCTTAGGGATAAGATAAATAACTTGCAGGGCCAGATCTCAAATCTATACCTATAGGAGCTTCCCCTCCCCCAAATCCCACCATGTTTTGCAGGACAATTTCATTTTTGTGTGGACAATTTCTGAACCTTCTAGAGACAACAGGAGCTTACATATTGACTGCATGCGCGTGCTGTCTTGTGCACTTCACATGGATTAACTCATTTAATCCTCACCATGCTCCTGACAGGTAGAAGTCATGATCACTGCCATTTCACAGAAAGGACACTGAGGCTCAGAGAAGTTAGGGCACTTGTCAGCGTCACACAGCGTATAGGTGGGAGAGGATGATACCGAACAGGACACTGTGGGACTCCTGGGCACAAAAGCCTTTCTGTGTCCCCCATTTCTTGATTACAGGAAATAGGCTTCATTCAGCCTCCATGACCTTCCTTGAGTTCCAATGGACAGGTTCAAATTAATTAAGGAAGGGAGGGGATGCAGAGACAAGGCAGGAACAGCTAAGAAATAATAGTGCAGCCTTGGGGCAGGGTCCTGGTTCCCCGTCAAGGGATACACATAACAATATCTTTGAGCTGTTTTGCAGATACCGAAACCCCCACCAGATGGGAGGAGTTAATCATATGCTGCCCACAAGCGTGGGGACCCCAGACTGGGGGGGGCTGATGATACTGACTTCCACTTACCTCACCACCAACCAATCAGAAGACTGTCAACTAGATGACCATGCCCGCTTTGAACCATTACTATAAAACTCCTCACTATCCCTTCTAGGTTGGGACACAGCATTTTGAGGGCATTAGCCTGCTATGGCCCCCTTGGCTTGGGAAAACAATAAAGCTATTCTTTTCTATATCATTCACCCAAAACCCTGTCTCCAAGATTTAATTTGGTGTTGGTATACAGAGGCTGGGTTCGGCTTCAAGGAGAAATTTGAACAGACTGTAGGTTTAACCTCTGTACACATTGGTTTTGTATAGCACAGTTTCAATTTCGACAGTGCCCCACCTTTTCCATTTGCCATATGGGGAAAATGAGGCCAGGAAAAGCAAAGGGGCTGAGCTAGAGCTGGAACCCAGATACCCTGTTTCCCAGGCCAGCTTCATCTTTCGGAGCTAATGGCCTTTCAATGTCTCTGGGTGTCCTGTCCCTTCACAGAAAGGATGCAAGATAATTCAAATCGCCCTTTCCCACTCCTCTCTCCCCTTCAAGACTTTGTAAACTATTTTTTCCCTGGTTCTATCTTTTTGGCCTTTCGCAGCTGCTCATTTGGATAAGATCTGGTACCCAGGGGTTTCTCTGATGAGCAACATCACAGCCCAGTCCCCTTCCCATGGGAAGCCAGAGGAGGGGACAGGGAGAACAGGGAACGTTTCCCATTAAATTGGCCTCCTGCAATCTGCAGAGTTTAATCTTAACTTGAAAGATTTTTTGATCAGCTTTCAGGCTGCTCCCCTCTTCCAGCCCACCCCTGTCTTTGGGCCCAGCACCCTCTCTCTCCCCTGCATTCAGCTGCATTCAAAGTTATGTGCGATGGGGGAGTGGGAGGGGGTGGGGCAGGAGGAAACGAGTGGCCCTTCTTTTATCTGCATCTTCCAGCTGCCTTTCTGGACAGACAGAAGTGCTAACTCCAGTTCCTTTTCTAGAAGCTTAGAATCAGCTGCTGTATTGAGATCTGACCTGGTGTCTGTATTTCAAAGGTATCTTCAGCCCAGCATGCACAGTAACTGTCTCCTCCTTCCTCTCCCTTTCACCTTCCTCCCACCTCCTTCCTCCTCCTTCCTCCTTCTTCCCCTTCATTCCCCCTCACCTCTGACCTTGCCCTTCTTCTCTGGTCCCTTACACCTTTTTTCCAGCGACTGTTTCTGTTCTGTCCTTTTATGCTTTGGAATGAATTACTAACACAGCTCCCCTACCAAGTAAACAAGGTCTGATCTTCTAAATGGTCCACGATTTGCAGGAAAAATAATGTCTTAATGCTCCAAAGGCCTCATTATATATTTGTTTTGGCGGAATGCAGGTTTACAGAGAGAGGGATACCATTTGCTTACTCCAGAAATGAATTTCTTGTGAGGCAATATCCATCCAGATTGAAGGCACCCTTAGGTCTTCTTTTCCCAGAGAAGCTGGGAGGTGTTATTATTCCAAAGAAACTAAATGCATATTTATGGCCTCAGAATGGGAAAACTCTGAACTGAGAAAGACTAGCCATGCCTTTAGTGTTTTCCAGACCTCAATCTGAGACGTGGTTCTTCTACCTCCTTGGGGTGACCTTGGGCAGGTTCCTAACCTCTCTGAACCTCAGCTCTCTCATCAGTTTAGTGGGGATAAAGATAGTACCTACTTAGGTTTGTTCTGGGGAACACCGGAGGCGACGATGCTTAAAAGTGTCCCTTGACTATGGTAAGTGCTCAATAAATATCAGCTCTGTCTTCCTTTCCTTGGGATCAATTGCAAGGAAGAGGTCTTGCATTTTGGAACTGCACTCCCTGCCCATTGTCCCCCATTTGATAGCTGTACAATTTGGGGAAGGGCTTTGCCTTAGGCTTGTTACTTTTCTGAAGCTTTGTTTTTTCTTCGGTAAGGTAAAGATAATTCTAGCTCTGATTGTGGGGAGGACTCGACTGCAATACAATCAGTGCACTGTGAGAACAAAACCAATTCAAACAATCATGTGGCGTTGAAGAAAACATGTCTGCAGTGCTTTCTAGCTTTTAGAGCGTTTTCATGAACTCCATCTTATTTGATCTAAGTATCAGAGAAAAATCCAGTTTCAAGGCTTCTAATTATGAACCATTCTTAGGTCTTCATTAAAGGAGGCCCCCTAGACATTTCTGCTTTCCTGTGCTGTATGAGTTCAATCCATGCTGTTGTAGATTTTGAAAAGTAATCCTTCACCTCTCTTTACATTGTTCTATCGTGCAAAAATTTCACTAATTTGAATATTCTTATACACACACACACACACACATCCCATATTGAGTTTTTGTTGTTAGGGAAAAAAAATGGGAAAAACCATGTTTATTTTTCATGGGAGCATCCTCAGTGCAGGAAAGACTGCTGAGGAGGTCAGTAGCAATGGGAGTGACTGAGGTGCTTTTCCATTCTCAGGGTGATATTTGACATTCGACCATCACAACTGCATCATTTAGACTGTCTTGGATTCCCTATATGAATGCAGTTGTCATCAGCATCTACACTGTTATTAGTCATTCACACCTTATGCACGCATGGTCTAAAAGAAGGATAGATTGCAGCCAGGGATGTCGAGAGTGAGGACATTGACTTTTGGCGGCAAAGGAGGAAATGGTACCGAAACCAGGACAATGACTCCAGAAGCTTGATATTTTAGAAGCTTTATAGATGTTTGCTTGGATCATCCCTTTTATTCTTTCCAGCTTCACTTCTTCGGTCCAAGACTCTGGTGTCCTTTATGTAAATAGTTGAAGTGACCTCTGTACTGAATTCTTTGCCTCCAGAATCAACCACACTGGTACCAGCATGGTCTTTCTAGCCCCTATCACATTGTGAGAGTTGAGAAGCATTTCTATCTACATGTAGGCTGGAGTGATGCATCACCTTTCAGGCTGCTTGCATCTCTGATAACTGGGTGTCTAGATTGTTGGCACCCTCTGTGATGGGCACTGTTCACCAGAGTGTTGCCTCATTGTGAGGAGGACGGAGCAGAGCTGTGAGTTGAGTATCTGTGGGGGTCCCAGCCATCAACTGCTGCTGGGCCACCTCCATTTCCTGTGTTTCAGAAGATTCCTACCTGTGGTTCTCTGTGGCTACCTGGTGCTCTTAGTCCCCTTCAGAGCTGCTGCCTCCATCATCTCTCATGACTGCTGAGTCTACTGTGCATGGGAGGGTTGAAGGCCATTGTTTCTGCCGATTCAGTGCCACGTATTTTAGAGAGAAAAACAGGAACAAGTGGTTGATTAAATAAACATGTCAGCAGCAGTCAAGGTAACATGGGCAAAAATTTGGTCTCTATTGGGACCCATTAAAGAGCTCTTGATTTACAGTAAGGATTCTCATGCTGGTTCTGTTGCTGAACTTAGAGAAGTCACTGCCCTTGGCTGGGCCTCAGTTTTCCTTTCTTCAAAATAGGGATGGGAGGATGGGTTCTCTGATGAATTTTAAATCTAAGCTCTGTGCTTCACTAAAGTCTGAGTCCACATATTTCATAGGTTGTTTTTCCTCACATCTTAATGTTTCTGAAATTGATTTGCATCTTGCCATCAGTAGCATTTCATAATTTAATTGGCAACTTTTTTTTCTTTGCTGGTGACACGTAAGATAATTGTCATACACTTGACAGCAGCCGGCGTCTGATGAATTATGTAATGTCCATTATTCCTTCCTTTCTCTTGTGATCATGTGAAGCAAAGGAGGACCAGGTTTCACAGTGAGTAAAATCTTCTTCCTGCATCACTTCTCAAATTATGCTGTCTAATAGTCATGACTAGGGTATACAAGAAGCACCCTTCCAAATAATAGTGGTTTGCAAAAATCATTTATTTCTCACATAAAGAATTCCAGAGAAAGGCAAGCCAGGGTTGGCATGGCCACTTTAGGATCCCCAGGCATTGAGCCTTCCATTATTATTCCGGCTTTTCCATCCCGATGCCTGCCTTTTGTCCTCAAGCTCATCTCATGGCCCAAGATGGTGGATGGAGCTTCTGCTTTTCATGGCCAGGGATCAGAAAGGAAGAGGAGAGAGGGGTACAAAACATCCACGCTCATTGATTCAGGTCCCGTTGAAAGGTCTTCTTGGGATCGACCCGCAAAAGTCTACTTGCTGTTGGTCCAGAACTTGGTCACAAGATCAAACTTGTTGAAAGCGAGGCTTGAAAACATAATCTTTTCTGCTTGATGTCTTGCTGCAAATAACATTAGCGTCTGCTACTAGGAAGAAAAGAAAACATGGCTATTGGGTAGCAACCAGCAGTCTCTGTCACAGCAGCGAGGTGTGAATACTCTGAATCCGGGGATCAGGAGGAAATTAGTCTAATTTCATCTTTCCTGGCTAATTTCATCTTTCCTGGCTTGGCCTCAGTTTTCTCCTGTATGTAATGTAGTTAATTATGTTTCTATCTAATGGAAATAATTTTCGTGCAGATTATATGAGACATAGTAATGAAACAATTTCTTAAATGAAAGATACTCTCTAAAAAGAAGGGATTGGGTTTTTTATTTTATCAAGAAAACGTTTAAGAAGATAAAGATCTTCATGACTAGTTCTGCTTCTCATTCTGCTGGCCTTCATTTCCGAACTCTATTCTTTCCCTCATACATGAAAAGAGGCTTCCAGGCCTCCTGCTTTATGCCATGGTGTCCAGTCTGGACCAGGTTCAAATGTTCTGGGTTTATGGGCATCTGTGTCTTTAAAAATAAAGCTGTTCTTATTTCCACTCTGGTACCTAGAAACTTTCAGGCCATTTCTTTTTACTCCAATTTCAGTGTCTCATCCTGCAGCTTCATCCCCTTCTTCCTTCTGCTAGTGACAACACAGGACACTACGGGTTCTGGTGGCTGGCAGGAGTGTTTGCATACAGATGTGGCGATAATTTTGAGGTCAGGAAGGTGTTGCCAGAGTCAGACCACCTGGGTTTAACCCCAGTGCTGCCTTTGATGTCTATGTGACTTCAGAGAAGTCTCTCCCCTGCTCCACCATCACTCTGCAGGTTCCTTGTTGGGAACTTCAGGACTAGTGGGAATATTGAAATCTACCGAAATGTGAGGATAGCAGATAACCGACGTGAAAGGACCCAACAGAATCACTGGCCCAGAGCAACTGCACCTGTTGGAGTTTACAGCGGGAAATTCTAGAGTATTAGAGCCAGATGAGACCTTAAGAATCATCCGTTCCTTCCTCCTCACACTGCTATAAACAGACACGAAGGTCAGAGAGTGGAGAGTGATTTGCCTGCAGTCACACAACTGGTCTGAGTATCCAATCCAATCCAATCTGACTCAGCAATGCTAACTTTTGCCCACATCCCAGCTCTGAAGACCATCCGGCATATACATTTATAGCTTTAAATTTTGCATTAAAACATTAAATGCTTATATGAGGAAAGGGGATGGGCTTGTTTTTAGCGCATGGGCTACGTCTGACCTGGGAGAAGTAGGTCCTGGTGGTTGGTTTCATTTCTCTTTCTTAGGACATTTGAAGCCATCTTCAGTAGTGACAGAAACCACAGATCACCCACGACATCAGCCTGACCCCTTGGACCAGCGGGGTCAGAGTGGGGCTGTCCCCTGACAAGATTCAGAAGAAGGCCGACGTTCCCTGGACCTGGCTGTCCACAGGGTGCTAACAGCTGCCACTGTCGGGAAGTGCTGGGCTGGCAGCTGGTAACTGGCAGCTGGTAACGGGGTGAGGCTGTGTGACAGCCACGACTCTCGCTTGGGGCCTGGGCTGGGAAAAGCCTGTGACAATAGTGAAATCCCCTGGGATACTGCTACAATGAAACAGGCAGATCCCGCTGCATGTCTAACCCAGGAGCACACACTTGCAGAGAGCATTGGCCGATAAACATCCAACACTGGGTAACAACCACTGCTGCTGTTCTGATCCTTCTTCAAGAAAGGACGCATGGCCCAGCTGCAAGGGCTGTGGTTAGGTGAGAGCAACCAGCTGCTAGATCCTTTGGGCTGACCTCAGCCTTGGTCTTCTTGGGAGAAGCCTCTGCTTCTCAGATGATGTTTTTCTCTTTCTCACTGCTTGATTAATTCAATAGACATTTACTAACTCCAATTAGCTGTGCGGCACAGTAAGAGAAATCAATGGAAGAGATCAAAGATGTTCCTATATCAGGGGAACAAGTGTGTAGTTAGCTGGGCGATAGGGAGACAAAGATGAGGTTGAGGATGTCACAGCCCTATCCTCAGTGAGCCCAAAGTGTGTAACATGCAGAGAGGGGTGCCGAGGACATGTGTCTGCTCACGGCAGTGACGCGAGGAGCAAGGGGGAGGAAGGCAGTCAGTTTCTTCTAAGAATGGGGCAGGTTTCCTGGAGGTATGAGCATTAGCTTTAGATTTTGATGTGGAGATCATGTACATCAGGAGTGGGCACGATGTGGCTGGCAATCAAGGACCAGCGTCCGTATGATGGAAAGCAAAGAGGCAGGGAATTGTGTCCAGTGCTTAGTGGAGAGTGAAATTGTTTACTTTGTCCCTTTGCCTGGAGCTGCCTCTCAAGCTCATTCTGCCCCTCTCACCCTTGCTCTTTACCTTGAGCCTCAAAGGCCTTTCAGTTCCTTGATGAGCCAGGCTCATCTCTTCCTCTGAATCTCATCTATGTTGATCGCTATGAATCTTCTCTTCCCCCTCTGCCTCCTAGTCTAGCTAACTGCCACTGAATTTATAAGTCATTTCCTCGGGGAGGTCTTCTCCCATCCTCTAATGGAAGTTATGACCCCACATCACCTGCCTCTTGCACTCTGCAGCCAACGGTTGTGACAACCATCACACTTGTGTAATAGTTATTCCATCTATGTTTTCCTTGTCATACACCGAGTCCACCACTGCTTCTCTAGTGCCCAGCACAGGCCCTGGAGTACAATGATCATTTCTTGAATGAATGAATGAACAACAAGGATAACATTGGACAGGCAGGTGGGTAGCAGCTCTTAGAGGTTCTTAAAAGCTGAGTCAAGGAGTTTGGGTTTTATTGTTAAGCAAAATGAGGAATCTTGTACTTAACTTATGAAAACTTACTCCAGCAATCCTCCTTGGTAAACATTAACAGTATTTCTTCTCTCTGTGGTACTTATTTCACTTACCTAATACCCTCAAGTTTCATCCATGTTGCATGGATGAATTCTTCTTCATTCCTGAAGAAGGACTTCCTTCTTTCTTCTGGCTGAATAATATTCTCTCTCTCTCTCTCTCTCTCTCTCTCTCTCTATATATATATATATATATATACACATATAGTTTTCTATCTATATATAAAAATAGTTTTCACATATTTTCACATATATATATATATATATATGCCACATCTTCTTTATCTGTTCATCTGTTGATGGACGCTTAGGCTGTTTCCATACCTTGGCTATTTTAATAGTGCTGCAATGAACTTGAGCGTGCAAATGCCTCTTCAAGATAGTGTTTTTGTTTCCTTTGGATATGCACCCAGATGTGAGATTGCTGGATCCTATGCTAATTCTATTTTTAACTTTTTGAGGACCCTCTGTTTTGTTTTCCATAGTGGCTGCCCCAATTTACATTCCCACCAACGATGCCCAAGGGTTCACTTTTCCCCACATCCTGGCCAGCACTCGTTATCTCTTGGCTTTTTGATGACAGCCATTCTCACAGGTGTCAGGTGGTATCTAATTGTGGTTTAATTTGCATTTCGCTGATGAGTAGTGATATTGAGACTCTTTTTCATGTACCTGTTGGCCATTAGTATGTGTTCTTTGGAAAAAATGTCCATTCAGTTCCTTTACCCATTTTTAAAGCATATGGGGTTTTTTTTTAAATTCTTTTAGTTCTTTATATATTTTGGATGTTAATCCCTTAACCAGCCATATAGTTTTCACATATTTTCTCTCATTCCATAGGTTGTCTTTTCATTGTGTTGAAGATTTCTTTTGTTGTGCAGAAGATTTTTATCAATAGTTTGATATAGTCTCACATTAATTTTTACCATCATAATGGACAAAATGAAAAATAGTGACAACATGCTGGCAAGTTTGCAGAGAAACTGAGTCACTCAGATGTATGACACAGAGAATGCACGCTTCAGCATTTATTCCAGAGAAAGGAAAACTTGTGTCCACATACACACCTACACACAAAGGTTCATAGCAGCTTTACTCACAATCACTAGACACTGGGAACAGCCTAGATGTCCTTCAACAGGTAAGTGGTTAAACAAACTCAAATTCTGGTGTAACCATAATATGAAATTTTACTCAGTTTTCAGCAAGCAAAAGGAATAAAACTACTCATACATTCAACAACCTGGATGACTCTCCAGGGAATTATGCTGAGTGAAGAAAACCAAAGCAAAATTGTTACATACAATTCAAAATTGTTAGTATGATCCCATTTATATAACATTGTTGAAACCAGAAAATTTTATAAATTGAGAACAGACTCGTGGTTGCCAGGGGTTAGGGATGGTGGAGATAGGTTGTAGTTGGTGTGGTTTTGAAAGGGCAACGTGAGACATCCTTAAGATTTTGAATACATGAACCTACACAGGTGGTAAAATTAAAAGAGTATAGTGTTTAACACACACACACACACACACACACACACGTACAAGTAAAATGGGGAAAAATCTGAATAAGATCAATGGATATAATCAATGTTGGCATCCTGGTTGTGATGTTATATTCGAATTTTACAAAATGTTACCATTGGAGGAAACTGGACAAAGTGTAGGAGGGAATCTCTCTGTATTATATCTTACAACTGCATGTGAATCTACAATTACTTTGATAAATATTTCAATTAAAAATATTGAAGTGTATCTGTTTTTTGTTTTCCTGACTAGACTCAATTGATACCTGGCCTTAGAATAAAGCCACCATCACAGAATTCAGGGCAGAAAGGTGGGGAAAAAAATCAGGTCCATCATGACTTTTCTGAGCTCCAGATCAAGCTGGTTCTGATGTCCATCTGTCTCTGTGCTAGCCAATCATATGAGCCTGTGAATTTCCTTATTGTTAAGGAACTTGAACTGTCAAGAGATTTCCCTTCCCTAATACTGGGAAAGTTCTCACTCAGCCTCTGGGAAGTGAGCCAAAGGGAAATGTTATGAAATTCACATGTGGGAGGCAGTGAGCTTGAAACTCTGTAACAGCAGGTGACCTTGGTCAAATTACTTATCTTTTCTGAAGAGGCTACTGATGTTTCTATAATTCTTTTGTTTCCACTCATAAAACACATATTTACTGCATGTCTTTTCTAGATTTTGGAACAGCAAGTTAAGTGGGTATAGTCCCCACCTCATGGAGGTTGCATTACTAGCACAGGGAGACCAACACTAAACACACAAACAAATATATAGTACATTAAAGTGTGATAAGCTCTAAAGAGAGAGACACCTCAAGGGCTAAAGCATCGTGGGGGTGGGTGGGGAGAGTGGTGGTTGGTATTTTGTTGTGTGGTCAGGAATGATGTGAAATGTAATATGTCATGTGAACAGAGATGGAAGGAAGTGGGTGAGTGAGGCCATGTGGATATCTGGATGAACATCCCAGGCAGGAAGAGAAAATGACTTGTCCCTTTGGACATCTGTTTATAGAGCTGTTAAAGATGGACAGGATGATCTTTTAGAGAATCAAGCTGCTTTTTCAAAATATTATATTGACTTGGTGTAGAGTAAGAAACTAAAATTTTGATTTAAATGGTTACTTTTCGGTTGCCTTTGTTGGTTTCATATGAATATCCTAGAAGTGAGGTCATGGCTCACAGGAGGTAGAGAAAATATGTGAAATTCTCTATCAAGGCAATGGGCTCAGATGTCAGTTTCTCTTCTTCTTCAAACGTAAGAGTGGCAGGCAGGAAAAGAAAATAAGTGGATGTCAGTGGATATGAGCTCAGAAGTCTCTATGCTCAGTGTCTTCAGCTATCAAAGAGTCATAATTGTAAGGTGAACTCCGCAGGGTTACAGATGCATGAATAAGTGAGGAAATGGAGAAAAAAATCACTTTATAAACTTTATATTGATTGGTATCTTGAGTTTCAGATTAATGAGATTGTCTCCATACCTTGGTGGTCCAAAATATTTGTTTTTGGAGGACAGAGGGGCATAAGCATGAAATCCGTGGATACTAATATCCAGGGAAAAAAAATGCACGCACGCCCAGTTTCAGAGGTGGGTGGTTCAGAGATCCTTTGAAACTCATCCTATGAGGCTCAGGTTAAAGACCCCTATTAAACCATTGGGTTGACATGTCTTGTTTATCAGATAACACATGCATTATTATGGGAGTAAAGTGGGAAAATGGGCATAGAAGAGCTGTATGTTGTAAAAATGGTGCATTGACCATTTATTAAACACTTATGAGGGTGCATTTGTGTGTAGACATGTGTGACTTACTGCATTCATCTGATTCTGTGCTTGCCACGGTGGTGAAGGGGACGATGTATTGCTGTTTGTGAAAATATATGCATGAGCACATTTGTGAGCCTTGGTGGGCATAATTTTCCTTCAAATGCATCTGTGTGTGTGTGTGTGTGCATGCGCGTGGGTGAATGCAGGTGTGGGTGTGTTTTGTTAGAGCTTATTGGAAGTGAAGACTTTTGGATCAATGCACCAAAAGCTGAATCTCACATAGAGCAGGACCTGGCCCCAGGGGCTGACATCCTGCAAGGTTGTCTGAAAAATTCTTTTGCAGGCAAATGCTAGCACAGTCTAAAAAACATTGACCATGTCCAGATTCGTGTCTGACTATTTTCTGCGACTTTTAAAGAGAAAAGGAAAAGATAATCCCTTCCTTGGTCTTCAGTTATTTTCTCCTCTTTTGTTCCTTCTATTGATGGAGAGCCAGAAAGGAGAAAAAAGTTTCCGTCAGGAAAGAAATTCCTTCTGCATCTCTGTGATTTTCAGGAGGGAGAATACAGAGCACGGTGGCAGGAATTTGAATTTGGGAGTTAAAATATGTAAGTTCTCATGCTACTCTACCATTACTGTCTGACACCCATTGGATAAGTCATTGACCTTCCCAAGCTACAAATTTCTCATCACTAGGATGGAAGATAAAATCTATTTTACCAGGTTTTGGCATTGTTCAGAGAATTATATAAGACAACATATGCAATGGTTTGTATAGCATAAACCTGTATTCATTTTATGAAAAGAAACATTTTATGTTCATTCAATAAAATTTAAAATATTTGAAAGAGTTAAATAGTGCTTATTTTCCCTGTGGTAGGCTTTCTAGATTAACTTTGAAAAAGAGCTGGGAAAATTCTTTTTATGTATTAAAACAGATATTTGCTCAGCGCCTACTTTATGCCAGGCACTGTGTGAGGGGTTTGGGTCACAGAGGAAAATGACTTCATAATCCTGACATAAAGGCATTTACAGTCTACTGAGGGAGAAAGGCATTAAGTAAGCAGACAAACAAATAAATATATAATTAAAACTGTGGCAAGAGCAATCAAAATAATAACAACTCGTGCTATCGAAATGACTAATAGGAAGGGTCTAATTTAGACTAAGTCATCATGGAAGACTTCTCCGAGGAAGTGACTTTCAGCTTGAGATCTGAAAGAAATTGATTGAATTTGTGTGGAGCTGAAGTAGTCTCTAAAATCTGCCTCTTAAGATCTGTTTGTCCCCCTGTGATTCTGCGGAACAAACATGAAATTGAATTCCTATCCCATGCTGGAAAGTAAGCAAGGGAAAGGGGTGGAAGGGTATAGGTAAGGAGAATATTAAGAAATAAATCTTATTTTCATATTGTAGTCTCTTTCCTTCAAACTGTTGGTAATCCCCTGACTTTTGATTCATAAATAGATAGAATTTTTCCTCACGTTACAGCCTTGCCTAAAGACAATGAGCGGTTTCACAACAAATGATTTATAGACTAAAATCTGGAGAGATTTTGCCCATAAAAGTACTCCAGCCGTTTATCTTGATCATCTGCTATATCAGAGCCTGGCTCGGATGCTTCTGAATTAACTGCAGATTAAATGATTCAAGTCAGTTGGAAAAGTACAAAGGCAGAAGAGGGGTGGGGGCACATGGCAGGAAGCTGATCACCACTGTAATGGCATCCTTATTAATTTAGGAGGCAAAGAGCTTCCACCGCTCACTGTAGGATTAAAAGCAGGAGAGGTGGAAGGGAGTGCTGGATCCTTGGGGGGTTACTGGGTGGATGAGTGTTCAGTCAGCAACACATAAATTGAACACGTACCATGTGTTAAACAGTGAGGACACAGCGCTGAGCACATAAGATATGGGTGCTGTTCTCTGGGAAAATACACTCTGGTGGGAGGAGGAGATAATAAAACAAACAAGAGAACTACTAATCTATCTTGATCCCAGTGTCACTTCAGTCTAGTGGAAACTGAGCCTGGGTCAGACCATGTTGCAGCCTTCCAGATACCATGGCTTCATCCCCTCCCAAGTAATTCTCTTTCCTTTTATTTATTCATTCATCCAATCATCTACCTGCTATTCACCAAGTGTATACTGAGATTATATTCTGTTTTTTATTCCATGCAACTTGTGGGAGTCCCAGAAGATGAATGAGATGGGACCCCCACCTTCAGAAGAGCTCACAATCTCCTGGGAGTGAACAGGATTCCTGCAAATCATTACAGTGCAAGACAGATTTGGTTAAGTGTGTCAAAAGAGTTGCATTGGGGAAGTTGTGAGTGTTCTCAGGGAACAGACATCTTATTTAGTTTGGTAATTGACTTGATGAAAGAAGCCAAGAGTTCAACCAATATTCACTGAGTGCCTTCCTCTGATACAGGTTCTGTGCTAGGTTCTGGAGTTACATGGATGATCAGACAGTGACACTGTTCAACAGCAAGACCTACTGTAGAAGATGGGACAGACGTTTAGATAATAATTTCGGTACAATGGGGGGACATTCATCCAAATGTTTCCCAAGGATCTACCATATGCCAGTCTTTGTGCCATTATGTATGGATACAAGGTGAGCAGAAGAGAAGTTCCTCGCCCCTGTGGCATTTATATTTAGGCTTGCAGTCTGGCAGATGTATTTTGTTATTTTACTGGGCATGGCCAGTTTCAGTTATTGCCAGATGGGGTAGGTGATGAAGGGTCCATGGGGAACTAACTTGTCTACTGGGGTCAAAACATTGGATCTCCAATGGGCAAGATGATAGCTGGAGACGGTTCAACAAGTAGCCCAGTGTATAAGGGTTCTGATTTCTCTATGTTCTTACCAACATTTGTTAGTATGTGACTTTTTGATTCTATACTTCTTAGTGAGTGTGAAGTGATAGCTCATTGCAGTTTTCATATGCATTTTCCTGATTACTGATGATGTTGAGCATTTCAAATGCTTATTAGTTATTTGTATGTTTTCCTGAGAGAAATGTCTATTCAGATCATTTGCCCATTTTTTTTATTAAAGTATATTGTGGGGCTTTTTTTTTTTTAGCTCTTTATTGGAATATAATTGCTTTATACTACTGTGACAGTTTTTGCTGTACAACAAAGTAAATCAGCTGTATTTATACGTATATCCCCATATTCCCTCCCTCGCATGGCTTTCTCCCACCCTCCCTATCCCAGCCCTCTAAGTCATCACCCATCATCGAGTTGATGTCCCTGTGTTATGCAGCAGCTTCCCACTAGTTATCTTACATTTGGTAGTGTATATATGTCAATGCTACTCTCTTACTTTGTCCCAGCTTCCCCTTTGACCCCCCCATGTCCCCATGTCCTCAAGTCCGTTCTCTACATCTGCATCTTTATTCTTGCCCTGTCACTGGGTTCATCAGTACCATTTTTTTAGATTTCATATATATGACTTAGCATGTGGTATTTGTTTTTCTCTTTCTGGCTTACTTCGCTCTGTATGACAGTCTCTAGGTCCATCCACCTCGCTACAAATTATTCAGTTTCATTCCTTTTCATGGCTGAGTAATATTCCATTGTATATATGTGCCACATCTTCTTTATCCATTCATCTGTTGATAGGCATTTAGGTTCCTTCATGTCCTGGCTATTGTAAATAGTGTTGCAGTGAACATTGTGGTACATGTTTCTTTTTGGATTATGGTTTTCTCTGGGTATATGCCCAGTAGTGGGATAGCTGGGTCATATGGTAGTTCCATTTTTAGTTTTTTAAGGAACCTCCATACTGTTTTCCATAGTGGCTGTACCAATTTACATTCCTACCAACAGTGCAGGAGAGTTCCCTTTTCTCCACACCCTCTCCAGCATTTATTGTTTCTAGATTTTTTGATTATGGCCATTCTGACCAGTGTGAGGTGATACCTCATTGTGGCTTTGACTTGCATTTCTCTAATGATTAGTGATGTTGAGCATCTTTTCATGTGTTTGCTAGCCATCTGCATGTCTTCTTTGGAGAATATCTATTTAGCTCTTCTGCTCATTTTTGGATTAGGTTATTTGCTTTTTTTGGTATTAAGCTGCATGAGCTCCTTGTATATTTTGGAGATTAATCCTTTGTCAGTTGCTTCATTGGCAAATATTTTCTCCCATTCTGGGGATTGTCTTCTTGTCTTGTTTACGGTTTCTTGCTGTGAAAAAGCTTTTAAATTTCATTAGGTTCCATTTGTTTATTTTTGATTTTATGTCCGTTATTCTAGGAGGTGGGTCAAAAAGGATCTTGCTTTGATTCATGTCATAGAGTGTTGTGCCTATGTTTTCCTCTAAGAGTTTTATAGTGTCTGGCCTTACATTTAGCTCTTTAATCCATTTTGAGTTTATTTTTCATATGGTGTTAGGAAGTGTTCTAATTTCATTCTTTTACATGTAGCTGTCCAATTTTCTCAGCACCACTTATTGAAGAGGCTGCCTTTTTTCTACTGTATATTCTTGCCTCCTTTGTCAAAGATAAGGTGCCCATATGTGTGTGGGTTTATCTCTGGGCTCTCTATTCTATTCCATTTATCTATATTTCTGTTTTTGTGCAAGTACCATATTGTCTTGATCACTGTAGCCTTATAGTATAGCTTGAAGTCAGGAAGCCTGATTCCTCCAGCTCTGTCTTTCCTTCTCAAGATTGCTTTGGCTTTTTGGGGTCTTTTGAGTTTCCATACGAATCATAAAATTTCTTGTTCTAGTTCTATGAAAAATGCCATTGGTAATTTGATAGGGATTGCATTGAATCTGTAAATTGCTTTGGGTAGTATAGTCATTTTCACAATGTTGATTCTTCCAATCCAAGAACATGGTATGTCCCTCCATCTGTTTGCATCATCTTTGATTTCTTTCATCAGTGTCTTATAGTTTTCTGCATACAGGTTTTTTGCCTCCTTAGGCAGGCTTATTCCTAGGTATTTTATTCTTTTTGTTGCAATGGTGAATGGGAGAGTTTCCTTAATTTCTCTTTCTGCTCTTGCATTGTTAGTGTATAGGAATGCAGAAGATTTCTGTGCATTAATTTTGTATCCTGCTACTTTACTAAATTCATCAATTAGTGCTAGCAGTTTTCTGGTAGCATCTTTAGGGTTTTCTATGTATAATATCATGTCATCTGCAAAGAGTGACAGTTTTACTTCTTTTCCAACTTGGATTCCTTTTATTTATTTTTCTTCTCTGACTGCTGTGGCTGAAACTTCCAATACTATGTTGAATAATAGTGGTGAGAGTGCATTTGCCCATTTTTAATTGGTTAGCTCTTATTTTATTACTGAAGATTTTTTTCTCAAGATACTGTGGATTTCATGTAAGGCTAGCTCTAGAGGCTCAACAATATCACCAAAGACCATTTTTTTTAAATGTATCTTATTTCTACCCTCTACAGTATTGGTTTCATCTTAAGCTTGACTCCTTTGGTGGTGGAAAAATGGCTGCTATGCTGCTGGGTCAAATACTTCTTCTATTATATTCAGTGGCAGAGAATGAGCATTCTCTTCGCCACTATAGAAGTCCTAAGCTTCCCTTTGGTTAGATTGATTTAGGTCACATGACCGCCTCTGTCTTAATCACAGTGGTGAGGGAATGGAAATTACACAGATTGGATTGGGCCATTCAAGATATATTTGAAGAGCT
This sequence comes from Hippopotamus amphibius kiboko, assembly GCF_030028045.1. Lineage (NCBI taxonomy): Eukaryota > Metazoa > Chordata > Mammalia > Artiodactyla > Hippopotamidae > Hippopotamus > Hippopotamus amphibius. Next base: position 15,575,140 of record NC_080187.1, read on the forward strand.
GAGATTGTGTTCAGTTCCTGCCCCCACCCCAAATGCACATGGCTGCTGCACAGCGAGGGAGGGTTGAGATAGATGTTGGAAGGGCACCGACACCATCCACGGTAGCACTTCTGTAATTATAGGTTTATGTAGCTATTTGATTAATGTCTCTGCTCCCTATTCAAGTATCAAGGCAGGGATCATATTTCTTTTGCTTAGTTGCATTTAGAGCATCTTTCTCCCCCACATCCTCATCATGCTAATGGACAGCCATGGGCTAGACCCTGAATTCTGTGCTGTGTATGGATTAACATATTGTATGGTTGATATTATTGTTGCTGTTGTTGTCACCATCCCTATTTTACACATGGAAAGATTCAGTCTCAAACAGAAAAGTCTTGCTTCACATTTCACATCCAGTAACTGGCGGAGCTGGGATTTGAACCCAGGCAATCTGAGTCCTGGGTACTTGACATCTTTCGCCATGAATGATGAATAATTTTCGTCTTTGGAGTTCTTGCCACAATGTGTGGCACAAAATAGGCATAGGCACTCAATAAGTATCTGTTGAAATGAAATTGAATTAAATTATAATATTAAGATAGGGACTTCCCTGTGGTGCAGTGGTTTAGAAACTGCCTGCCAATGCAGGGGACATGGGTTCAAGCCCTGGTCTGGGAAGTTCCCTTGTGCCACAGAGCAACTAAGCCCATGTGCCACAACTACTGAGCCCGCGCTCTAGAGCCCGTGAGCCACAACTATTGAGACCCTGCACTCCTAGAGTTTGTGCTCCACAACAAGAGAAGCCACCACACTGAGAAGCCCATTCACCGTAATGAAGAGTAGCCCCTGCTTGCCACAACTAGAGAGAAAACTCATGCACAGCAATGAGGACCCAAGACAGCCAAAAATAAATAAATAAATAAATAAATAAATAAATAAATAAATAAATATATAGATAAATAAATAAAGATAAAGCCACGAATTCCCCTTTCATGGCAAGAAAAGTAGTAGAGGTCAGAGTCCAAACTGAAGAGTCAGGTGGCTAGAAGAGTCTCCCAGCAGCCCCTTTCATCACACTGATGCTCTTGACCACAGCTTGGAGACAGACTTCTGGATCAGAATGTCTGGAGTCCCATGTGTCAGTCAGACACATCTTCTGACCTTCACTGAGCTTTCCTCCCAGGGGGTCAGACCAGCTTCCCAACGTGTGTGAGTCAGTGTAGAAATCCAGAAATCAACTTTGAAACCAGGCCTTAAATGCCTTCTGCTATAAATAATTGAAAAGTCCTGTAGGTTTTCTTCCCCCTTCCTTTGAATCAGAAGAGAAATAATGTGAGATCAAAACCCCCAGAAGAATATGAAGAAAAATATTCTGAAAAGATACGGGTGCTTGGAATAGAAAACATCGTCTTTCCCCATGCATCAAAAGAAGCTCCCAGTTTATCAGACATTTCCACGTGGGCTGCAGCACACTGGGATGAGAATAAAAGCATAGTAGTGAATTCTAGGTCATTAGACTGCAAAGTCAGCTGAAATGAAGCTAAATCTTATCTTTCCTCTGAGATAGACACATTGCAAGAGAGTTATGCAATTTACGACTATTTCCTAATTTGTTTTTCCCACATGTAGAATTGAGAGATACCTTACGTGACCCCAAAAAATAAAATCTTTAGATGAAAGGTATTCTATACTTTTTAAGGTGCATTCATTTGCATCATCTCGTATGTTATTTATCGCAAGGATCATACATCCCTTTTGACATAGGAAAGGCTAGTATCATTGGTCTCATTTTACAGAAGATGCAATTGAGGCTCATAGTAGTGCAATGATGCGTTGAGAGTGATATAGCTGGTGAGGGCCAGAGCTGAAATTCTATTAAGATCTTTGGCCCTCTGTGGTTTCAAGAATAAAAGAGAAAGGAGGAATGAAGTCATGGGCTCAAATCTTCTATAACTTTTTTAGTTGAGTGACTTTGAACAACTTATTTCACCTTCATTTGCTCATCCGTAAAACTGGTATAATACTTACATTGCAGAACTATGGTGAGAATTAAGTGAGATAATGTATGTGTGAAGTGCTTAGTTAGGGAATTGAGGTAGCCTGGTAACTAGCGATCCTCTTCCCTGTCCAGGTTTTGAACTGATTGAGAAATTACAAATTAGATTTACAAAATAGATTATAAAATAAAATTACATAAGTAAGCATGTGGGAAGAATGTAGCTTATATTAGTAGAAAATGGTTTTCGTAATACTGCATAGGAGGACTTTTCACTCACTTACATGTAATACTGGTCCATGCAAGACCTTCCCATGTGAGGCAGCCTTTCCCATTCAGTTTCCGTATGGCCAAGAACATTTCTGAGCAAATGGTTTTTGCAGGCAGGCTGGTTCCCCAAAGGAAAGGGAGAAGAAGGGGCAAGAGTAAATTAAAACCATGAAATCAAATCCAAACAATGAGCTATCACCAGGTTGGCTATAATAATTATAATAATAACAATAAGAAGAAGAAGACAATAACAAGTGTTGGAGAGAATGTGGAGAAATGGTTATCTCATTTGTTGCCGGTGGGGATGTGAATTGGTGTAGTGGATTTGAAAGATATTTTGGCAGGTTCTCAAGTTGTTATATATAGAACTACCATGTGACCTAGCAATTCTACTGCTACATATACATCGAAGAGAAATGAAAACATATGTTCACACAAAAAATTTGCATGCAAATGTGAATAACAGCATTCATTCGTAACAGTCAAAAAGCAGAAACAGCTCGAATTGTCCATCAACTGATGAATGGATAAGTAGCATTTTAATATATCCATACAATGGAACATTATTAAGCAATGATATATGCTACAACATGGATGAACTTTGAAAATGTTATGCTGAGTGAAAAAAGCCAGACACAGAAAGTCACCTGCTATCTGTCTATATGAAATGTCCTAAATAGGCAAATCCGCAGCAGAAAGTAGACTAGTGGTTGCCTAGGGCTGGGGAAGAGTGTTGGGAGAGAGTGACTGCTAATGGATGCAGGCTTTCTTTTTGGGGTGATGAAAACATTCTAAAATTAGATAGTGGTGATGGTTGCATAACTCTATAAATATAAAAAGAACCATGAAATTGTACATCTTAAATGGGTAAATCTTCTGGTGTGTAAATACCATCCCAATAAAGATGTTATATTAAAAAAAACCATACTAGAAGTAATATTGGACCAAGGGATGGTAATCCACAAACTAAGAACTTCAAGGAATAAGGGCTGGTGACTTGAGGGCTTGACAGGAAAAAGGAGGAGGTAGAGGTGGGATAATCGGATGATATTAGCTTCAATTCTTGTGCATGTGTGTGTGTGTGTAGGAGAAAATGAAAATGATCTAGAAAAGGTGGCAAGGAATAAAGAGACCAAACCTCAGCTTCTTCAGACACAGAGGAAGAGAGGACCCCCAAGGATAAGCTTCTTCAGGGAATCAGCTAAAGTTCATGTAGATCAAGGCTGTGGAGAGAACCTCCAGTGAAGTAGTTGAAGATACAAGATAAGTTCCTATGACAGAAAACCCTGACTTGCAGAGGGTACTCTGGAATGATTTGGGGAGTAGGGAGGAGAGGTGGGATTTGGGGATATATAGAACAGTGTGGGGTTGAGAGTCTGGTTGTGAGAAACAACTCCAAAGTCCTGGCTTTCATGGTGATTGATGTAAACAGGGATGTGGTGCAGGACAGGATTCATCCTGAAGGTCTGCAAGGCAGACTGTGATGAGGAGAGTGTGAGTGTTGGAAGGAAGAAGTCTTGTCCCCTCTTCACTCTTGTTAATAATGGTGTCAAATCAGAGGAAAAGATGGTCTTACCAGGAAATAAAGTTATTTACAATGTATAAATTGTGTACTTTGATAGAGGAAGAGAATATGGGAGATGACAAAGTTAGGGCTGCTTGGTTACAACACTCTGGGTATCACAGTGGTCCTCCATGGAGAAAGGACTCCATTCCCTGTGTAACCTTGGGAACATCATTCACTGTAAAGTGGGCAGGGCTAGGTGGTTTCTAAGGGATGTGGGATTCTGTCTGCGTATCTCTGTCTTGTATTTCTCTCTTGTTTGCTATACACAGGGCTGTCTGTTGGTGCCTTGACTTCTTAATTTGGGAGCCACCAGCGTAGTAAGATGGAAATACCAAGGGGAATATAAATACCATCTAGTTCCTTTGAGTTTGGCTTAACATGGGCCTCTCTTCTTCAGGAGCTGATTCCAGTTTTGGATCTTTTTTAATTCCCATGGGTCGGATCTCTGTAGAAGCAAGGGCCAGCTGTAGGCATTAGTGATGCTGATTCCTGATGTCCTCAATTGCTTAGAAACTGGCAACATTGTCCAAATGCTCTCATGCCCTCTGATACTATAGAATACTTTTGGCACTGGCAGATGTGTTGATAATGTGAGATGGGGCTATTAGCCTGGATTGTATAGCCATCCCACAGCCCTCAAAGGCAATCATCTGAACACGAGAAGGAGGGAGAGGACAACCTCCACAGTCATGACTGACAGATATCAATTGTGTGTGTCTGGCACCATACTCTGCACTTTACATACTTTCTCTCTTTATAATAAAAACACGAGGTAGGTACTGTGATACCCATTACATGTGCCAGATGCTTCAGAGTGGTTAAGACACTTGCTGGTTTATTACTGTTCAGAGTTCATAGTGGAAATTGGAGACTAGAATCTAAATGACTTTACTCTGGTGTCTATATACTCAACCACCACACACAAAGCATATATTTCATCATATGTTGGGTCACCGATTCATTTCAATTCTGCACGTATTTATTGAGGAAATACTGGGCTACAGAAAAGGGTGAAGAAAACCAATAGTTTGGAGATCCTTTTATAAGGGGTTTCCAGGACTGATTCATCCTGCAGAAGTAAAATTTTGTGCCCTTTGATGGCATCTCCCCATTCCTCCTTCCCCCAGCCCCTGATGACCATGATTCTACTCTCTGCTTCTATGAATTTGGCTATTTTAGATTCCACTTTTAAGTGCGATCATGCAGTGTCTGTCTTTCTGTATCTTGCTTATTTCACTTAGCATAATGTTCTCCAGCTTCACCCACATTGTGGCAAATGGCAGAATTTCTTTCTTTCTTAAGGCTGAATAATTTTGTTATATCTATAGCTATGTCTAGATCTATACCTATCTCACACTTTCTTTATCTATTCATCCACTGATAGATACTTAAGACGTGTACCACAATGTTCATTGGAGCACCATTTACAATAGCCAGGACACGGAAGCAACCTAAATGCCCATCAACAGATGAATGGATAAAGAAAATATGGCACATATATACAACAGAATATTACTCAGCCATAAAAAGGAACAAAACTGAGTTATTTGTAGTGAGGTGGTTGGACCTAGATTCTGTCATACAGAGTGAAGTATGTCAGAAAGAGAAAAACAAATACCGTATGCTAACGCATATATATGGAATCTGAAAAAAAATGGTACTGATGAACCCAGTGACAGGGCAAGAATAAAGATGCAGATGTAGAGAACAGACTTGAGGACATGAGTGGGGAGGGAAAGCTAGGATGAAGTGAGAGGGTAGCATTGACATATATATACACTACTAAATGTAAAATAGATAGCTAGTGGGAAGCTGCTGCATAACAAAAGGAGATCAACTCGATGATTGGTGATGACCTAGAGAGATGGGATAGGGAGGGTGGGAGGGAAGCTCAAGAGGGCGAGTATATGGGGAGAGAGAGATATATATATACAGCTGATTCACTTTGTCGTACAGTGGAAACTGGCACAACAGTGTAAAGCAATTATACTCCAATAAAGAGCAGAAAAAAAAATTGTTTTCGTATCTTAGCTATCGTGAATGATGCTGGGATGAACATAGGAGTAGACATATATCTCTGAGATACTGATTTCATTTCTTTTAGATATATACCCAGAAGTGGGATTTCTGGATCTTGTGGTAGTTCTATTTTTAATTTTTTGAGGCATCTCCATACTGTTTTCCATGGCAATTTTATCAATTTACATTTCTACCCATAGTGCATAAGGGTTCGCTTTTTTTCCCCACATGCTGACCAATATTTGTTATCTTTTGTTTTTGTGATACTAGCCATTCTACCAGGTATGAGGTACTATTTCATTGTGGTTTTAATTTGAATTTTCCTAATGATTAGTGATGTCAAGGGCACCTTTTCATATTCCTATTGACCACTTGGATGTCTTCTTTTTAGAAATGTATAATCATGTCTTTTGTCCATTTTAAAATCAGGGTTTTTGTTTGTTTGTTTGCGTTTGCTCTTGAGTTACATGAGCTCCATGAGTTCTTTATATATTTTGGATCTTAATGCTTTATCAGATAAATCGTTGACAAATATTTTCTCCCATTGCATAGGTTGCCTTTTCACTTAGTCAATTGTTTCCTTTGCTGGGCAGAAGCTTTTTAGTTTGATGTCATTCTGCTTGTCTATGTTTTGTTGCCTGTGCTTTTGGTACCATATCCAAAAAATCATTGGACAGATCAATGTCAAGGAGCATTTTCCTTATGTTTTGTTCCAGTAGTCTTATAGTTTTAGGTCTTCTATTTCAGTCTTTAATCCATTTTGAGTTAATTTTGGTATATGGTATGAGATAATGGTCTAATTTCATTGCGATGTGTGTATTCAGTTTTCCCAACACCATCTATTGAAGAGATTACCCTTTCCTCATTGTGTATTCTTTTTTTACAGTATGTACATTTTTATTTATTTATTTTATTCATTTACTTAAAAAGTGTTTTTGGCCTTGCTGCTTGGCTTATGGGATCTTAGTTCCCCGACCAGGGATAGAACCTGGGCCCTTGCAGTGAAAGCACAAAGGTCCTAACCATTGGACTGCCAAGGAATTCCCCAGCATGTACATTAAAAAAAAAACATTTGAAAGTTCAACATGCATATTCTAAAAATAAAGACATTCTCCTTCATAACCACATTTATAACACTAACAGTAATTACACGTTCACATTTTCCCAGTTGTGCCAGTAAGGTCTTTAGTAAGTAGTTTTTTTCTCTTTGATTCAGCATCCAATTAAAGTTCATGCAGGGGATTGCTTTTTCATTACCTTTAGCTGAGTGTACATTCTTGATTATTTTAGTCAGTTATCTCTCACTGGGGCAGCTTACCATTAAGAAAATATTAGATTGTTATGGAGCTAGGAGAGATCTCCGTCATACCTGAGGCCTTGATTCGGGTAAGGGCCAGAACATGCAAGACTTTGTATATCACGTTAAGGATTTTGGTGGATCTTCATAGAAACATAGTGGGAAGCTCTTATAGAGATATGATGTTCAAATTTGGACAGTGTATAAAACCTTAACTTTTGAGGCAGAATATTTTAGAATATCACATTTGATACAAAATGATATATAGCCTTGAACAAAACTAAAAAATACATTTTTGAGACAGTCTGGGAAAGTCAAACATGAAATGGTTATTGAATATTTTAAGGAATTACTGTTAGTATGTGATAATGATAAAGAGGTTCTAGTAAAAGTTTCTTATCTCTTTTTTTTTTTATTTTATTTTTTTTTTTGGGGGGGGGTACACCAGGTTCAATCAACTGTTTTTATACACATATCCCCGTATTCCCTCCCTTCCTTGATGCCCCCCCCTCGAGTCCCCCCACTCTCCCCGCCCCAGTCCTCTAAGGCATCTTCCATCCTCGAGTTGGACTCCCTTTGTTATACAACAACTTCCCACTGACTGTTTTACAGTTGGTAGTATATATATGTCTGTGCTACTCTCTCGCTTCGTCTCTGTTTCCCCTTCACCCCCCGCCCCCTCCCATACCTCGAGTTCTCCAGTCCATTCTCTGTATCTGCTTCCTTGTTCTTGTCACTGAGTTCATCAGTACCATTTTTAGATTCCGTATATGTGAGTTAGCATACAATATTTGTCCTTCTCTTTCTGACTTACTTCACTATGTATGACAGATTGTAGTTCTATCCACCTCATTACATATAGCTCCATCTCATCCCTTTTTATAGCTGAGTAATACTCCATTGTATATATATGCCACATCTTCTGTATCCATTCATTTGTTGATGGGCATTTCGGTTGCTTCCATGTCCTGGCTATTGTAAAGAGTGCTGCAATAAACATTATGGTACAAGTTTCTTTTGGGATTATGGTTTTCTTTGGGTATATGCCCAGGAGTGGGATGACTGGATCATATGGTAGTTCTATTTGTAGTTTTTTAAGGAACCTCCAAATTGTTTTCCATAGTGGCTGTACCAACTTACAGTCCCACCAACAGTGCAGGAGACTTCCCTTTTCTCCACACCCTCTCCAACATTTGTTGTTTCCAGACTTTGTGATGATGGCCATTCTGATTGGTGTGAGGTGATACCTCATTGTGGCTTTGACTTGCATTTCTCTGATGATTAGTGATGTTGAGCATCTTTTCATGTGTTTGTTGGCCATCTGTATGTCTTCTTTGGAGAAATGTCTATTTAGGTCTTCTGCCCATTTGTGGATTGGGTTATTTGCTTTTTTGGTATGAAGCTGCATGAGCTGCTTGTATATTTTGGAGGTTAATCCTTTGTCCGTTGTTTCATAGGCAATTATTTTTTCCCATTCTGAGGGTTGCCTTTTAGTCTTGTTTATGGTTTCTTTTGCTGTGCAAAAGCTTTTAAGTTTCATGAGGTCCCATTCGTTTATTCTTGATTTTATTTCCCTGATTCTAGGAGGTGGGTCCAAAAGGATGTTGCTTTGATGTATGTCAAAGAGTGTTCTGCCTATGTTTTCCTCTAGGAGTTTTATCGTGTCTGGCCTTACATGTAGATCTTTAATCCATTTGGAGTTTATTTGTGTGTATGGTGTTAGGAAGTGTTCTAATTTCATTCTTTTACATGTTGCTGTCCAATTTTCCCAGCACCACTTATTGAAGAGGCTGTCTTTTTTCCATTGTATACTCGTGCCTCCTTTGTCAAAGATAAGGTGCCCATATGTGTTTGGGCTTACTTCTGAGTTCTCTATTCTATTCCATTGATCTTCCTTTCTATTTTTGTGCCAGTACCATACTGTCTTGATCACTATGGCCTTGTAGTATAGTTTGAAGTCAGGAAGCCTGATTCCACCAACTCCATTTTTCCTTCTCAAGATTGCTTTGGCTATTCGGGGTCTTTTGCGTTTCCATACAAATCGTAAGATTTCTTGCTCTAGTTCTGTGAAAAATGCCATTGGTAATTTGATCGGGATTGCATTGAATCTGTAAATTGCTTTGGGTAGTACAGTCATTTTCACGATGTTGATTCTTCCAATCCAGGAACATGGTATGTCCCTCCATCTGTTTGTGTCATCTTTGATTTCTTTCATCAATGTCTTAAAGTTTTCTGCATACAGATCTTTTGCCTCCTTAGGCAGGCTTATTCCTAGGTATTTTATTCTTTTGGTTGCAATGGTGAATGGGAGAGTTTCCTTAATTTCTCTTTCTGCTCTTCCGTTGTTAGTGTATAGGAATGCAAGAGATTTCTGTGCATTAATTTTGTATCCTGCTACTTTACTAAACTCATCAATGAGTGCTAGCAGTTTTCTGGTAGCTTCTTTAGGGTTTTCTATATATAATATCATGTCATCTGCAAAGAGTGACAATTTTACTTCTTCTTTTCCAATTTGGATTCCTTTAATTTCTTTTTCTTCTCTGATTGCTGTGGCTAACACTTCCAAAACTATGTTGAATAACAGTGGTGAGAGTGGACACCCTTGTCTTGTTCCTGTTCTTAGAGGGAATTCTTCCAGTTTTTCTCCATTGAGAACAATGTTGGCTTTTGGTTTGTCATATATGGCTTTTATTATGTTGAGGTAATTTCCTTCTATGCCCATTTTCTGGAGAGCTTTTATCATAAATGGATGTTGAACTTTGTCAAAAGCTTTTTCTGCATCTATTGAAATGATCATATGGTTTTTATCCTTCAATTTGTTGATATGATGTATCACGTTGATTGATTTGCGTATATTGAAGAATCCTTGCATCCCAGGGATAAACCCCACTTGATCGTGGTGTATGATTTTTTTTAATGTGCTGTTGCAGTCTGTTAGCTAGTATTTTGTTGAGGATTTTTGCATCTATATTCATCAGTGATATTGGTCTGTAGTTTTCTTTTTTTGTGACATCTTTGCCTGGTTTTGGTATCAGGGTGATGGTAGCCTCGTAGAATGAGTTTGGGAGTGCTCCGCCTTCTGCAATATTTTGGAAGAGTTTGAGAAGGATAGGTGTTAACTCTTCTCGAAATGTTTGATAGAATTCGCCTGTGAATCCATCTGGTCCTGGGCTTTTGTGTGTTGGGAGATTTTTAATCACTGCCTCAATTTCTGTACTTGTGATTGGTCTGTTCATGGTTTCTATTTCTTCCTGGTTCAGTCTTGGAAGATTGTATTTTTCTAAGAATGTATCCATTTCTTCCAGGTTATCCAATTGATTGGCATATAGTTGCTTGTAGTAGTCTCTCATGATGTTTTGTATTTCTGAGGTGTCCGTTGTGACTTCTCCTTTTTCATTTCTAAGTCTGTTGATTTGCATCTTCTCCCTTTTTTTCTTGATGAGTCTGGCTAATGGTTTATCAATTTTGTTAATCTTCTCAAAGAACCAGCTTTTAGTTTCATTTATTTTTCTTATGGTTTCTTTCGTTTCTTTTTCATTTATTTCTGCTCTGATCTTTATGATTTCTTTCCTTCTGCTCACTTTGGGGTTTCTTTGTTCTTCTTTCTCTAGTTTTTTGAGGTGTAAGGTTAGGTTGTTTATTTGATCATTTTCTTGTTTCTTAAGGTAGGACTGTATTGCTATAAACTTCCCTCTTAGAACTGCTTTTGCTGTGTCCCATAGGTTTTGGGTTGTTGTGTTTTCATTGTCATTTGTTTCTAGATATTTTTTGATTTCCTCTTTGATTTCTGTAGTGATTCCTTGGTTGTTTAATAGTGAATTGTTTAGCCTCCATGTGTTTGTCTTTTTTGCAGTTTTTTTCCTGTAATTGATATCTAGTCTCATGGCGTTGTGGTCTGAGAAGATGCTTGATATGATTTCAATTTTCTTGAATTTGCTGAGGTTTGATTTGTGACCCAAGATGTGATCTATCCTGGAAAATGTTCCGTGTGCACTTGAGAAGAAAGTGTAGTCTGTCGTTTTTGGATGGAATGTCCTATAAATATCAATTAAGTCGAGATGGTCTAGTGTGTCATTTAAAGCTTGTGTGTCTTTATTGATTTTCTGTTTGGATGATCTGTCCATTGATGTAAGTGGTGTGTTCAAGTCTCCCACTATTATTGTGTTCCTGTCGATGTCCCCTTTTATAGCTGTTAGCATTTGCCTTATGTATTGAGGTGCTCCTATGTTGGGGGCATAGATATTTACCATTGTGATATGTTCTTCTTGGATGGATCCCTTGATCATTATGTAGTGCCCTTCCTTGTCTCTTTTAATAGTCTTTACTTTCAAGTCTAATTTGTCTGATATGAGTATTGCTACTCCAGCTTTCTTTTGACTTCCATTTGCATGGAATATCTTTTTCCATCCCTTCACTTTCAGTCTATATGTATCCCTTGGTCTGAAGTGGGTTTCTTGTAGGCAGCATATAGAAGGGTCTTGTTTTTGTATCCATTCAGCCAGTCTGTGTATTTGGTTGGAGCATTTAATCCATTTACATTTAAAGTGATTATTGACATGTGTGTTCCAATGACCATTTTCTTAATTGTTTTGGGTTTGCATTTGTAGGTGTTTTCCTTTTCTTGTGTTTCCTACTTAGAGAAGTTCCTTTTGCACTTGTTGTAAGGCTGGTTTGGTGGTGCTGAATTCTCTTAACTTTTGCTTGTCTGGAAAGCTTTTGATTTCTCCCTCAAATCTGAATGAGATTCTTGTTGGGTAGAGTATTCTTGGCTGTAGGTTTCTCTCTTTCAGGACTTTCAGTATATCCTGCCATTCCCTTCTGGCCTGCAGAGTTTCTGTAGAAAGGTCAGCTGTTATCCTGATGGGTTTTCCCTTATATGTTGTTTGTTGCTTTTCTCTTGCTGCTTTTAATATTTTTTCTTTGTGTTTAACTGTCATTAGTTTGATTAATATGTGTCTTGGTGTATTTCTCCTTGGGTTTATTCTGTATGGGACTCTCTGTGCTTCTTGGACTTGGTGAATTATTTCCTTTCCCACGTTGGGGAAGTTTTCCACTATAACCTCTTCAAATATTTTCTCAGACCCTTTCTTGTTTTCTTCTTCTTCTGGGATGCCTATAATTCGAATGTTGGTACGTTTAAGGTTATCACTGAGGTCTCTGAGGCTGTCTTCTAGTCTTTTTATTTTTTTTTTCTTTTTCCTGCTCTGTGGCGTTTATTTCTCCCATTCTATCTTCCAACTCACTTATTCGTTCTTCTGCCTCAGTCATTCTGCTGGTTATAGCATCTAGAGTATTTTTAATTTCAGTTATTTTGTTATCCATTGCTGTTTGTTTTTCTGAGTTCTTATGAACTGTTTCTTGTACTTTCTCTATTTTGTTATCGAGATTTTGTATCATTTTTACTATCATTACTCTAAATTCTTTTTCAGGCATTTTTCCTATTTCCTCCTCATTTATTTGGTCTTGTGGGTTTTTTTCCTGCTCCTTTGCCTGCATGGGGCTTCTTTGTTTCCTCATGGTTGTCCAAGCTTTTGGGGTTGCTTGTCCTGGTGATAGAGGTGTTTATAGAAGACTGTCCAAGCCTCAGACTAATGTCCAAGTATTGGATTAAACGAATATTCAGTCTAGGAAACACATACATGTATAAGACACACAACTATTGAATCTGTTAGGACATAAGGCTCTAGAAAGACCTGACAGAACCCCAGTGTGCTATCAGATATTCAAAGAGAAACCCAGCAGAAATTGACAACTGAAACAGAACAAATCAGAGACAAAAGCAAAAGCAAACAAACAACAAATAACACCCTACACATACAAACATCAATCCAGGGAGATTTTGTAAGCTAGGATCAAATATAGAAATGAGCTGGAGTACCGCCAGAGAGAATGGAGATTCTCAGAATGTAATTAGACAACTGTACTAAGAACTAAGATAAAGACAAAAGCCTAATATTAATACCAAGGCAGTGCATCATCTGGAGAATAGAGCAAGGAGTCTGAGCAGACTGATAGTGTTGCTTATAAGTATGTTAAGATAAAATACACTTAAAATGGCTGGAAGAAAGGGGAACAGAAGAGCGTAATGTGGTTGGAAATATGCAAAGAAAAAGAAAGGAATAGAAGTGTATAAAAGAAAGGGATGAAAGGAAATTATGAAAGATATTTTGTCCGTACTACCAAAAACTTAGCTAGATATAGAAGTATATAAAAAGGCAAAAAAAAAAAAAAAAGAATAAAAAATATCCTTAAAAAATTATGTTGTAAAACTTGTAGATCCCTTAGGGCTAAGATCGTATTTAATAAATCAAAAAAAAAAAAAAGAGAGAGAGAGAGAAAGAAAAAAAGAAAAAAAAATCCAGAACTGATCCCAGAATGGACCAGTTCAATAGGTATTGATACTACTATTTCTGTTTCCTTAGCGTCTCAGCTGTAAGTGTCCTTCTCCTTGCCTTGGTTTTTTTTTTTTTTTGCGTTATTCTGTGACCAGCAGAGGTTCCTTTATTGTTCGTCTGTAAGCCTCGGTGTGTGGGGAGGGAGAGGGTACAATAGTGGCTCCTTCTCCTGGGAGTGAGTGAGCAGTGGCGCACTGTTGTTTCAGTCAGGCTTGGAGGTGCCTGTTGCAGAGGGCACTGGTGGCTCAGGCGTACACAGAAAGTCTTAGAGTTGGGCCTCTCTCGGGGTTTTTTCTTTTTGATGCTGGTTTTTTTTTTTTTCTCTTGGCAGCCTCCCTGCTGCTGGCGTTGCAAGGAGTTTTAATCTAGCCCCGCCCGAGCGCCTGAGGGTGCTTGTTATCCCTGAGCGCCTTAGATGGCCCGCAGGGGGTCTCTCCACTGCCTGTTGCAGAGGCACAGAAAGAGAGGGAGAGGCTATGCGCGCGGCTCCTCCCCCCCGCCCAGGAGCCTGCAGCCTCCAGCCGCCATCATGGCCGGGCAGCTCTCAGGGACCGGCACTCCTCTCCGCGGACCTCCTCCCTCCTGTCCTCTTGGTCCGTCACCCTACCGGCAACAATGTTTCTCACCCTGAACCAGCTCTCCGGTTCCCACGCTCCCGCTCCTGGACCCTCCGTTCAGCCGCGGATCAATGTCTCGGTCTGGGAACGCTGAGCTGCGCTGCGGACCCTCCATATGTTTCTCACTCCCTCCCATCTGCCACAGCTCCGCCGCTTCACCCTCTTTGAGCCCTCGTAGATGCCTCCCTACCGGCTATGTCGGGCTCCCCGCAGCCCTTTCTGGTGTCCGAGGCCGTCTGCTGGTGTTCAGCTGGTTCTCTGTGGGAATGACTGCGTCCTTCTGTGCATTCCCAATGCATCTGTGGAGAGGGATGCACTCCACGTCTCTCTACTTCGCCGCCATCTTTTTCTCCGTGTATTCTTTTTTTTAATTGAGATATTTTATGATCTTTCTTTCACAGTAAGTCTTTTTAAAAAATTAATTAATTAATTAATTGGCTGTGTTGGGTCTTTATTGCTGCACCTGGGCTTTCTCTAGTTGTGGCGAGTTGGGGACACTCTTCATTGTGATGTGCAGGCTCCTCATTGTGGTGGCATCTCTTGTTGCAGAGCACAGGCCCCAGGCACATGGGCATCAGCAGTTGTGGCACATGGGCTCAGTAGTTGTGGCTCACAGGCTCCAGAGTGCAGGCTCCATAGTTGTGGTGCACAGGCTTAGTTGCTCCATGGCATATGGTATCTTCCTGGGGCAGGGATCGAACCTGTGTCCCCTGCATTGGCAGGCAGATTCTTAACCACTGTGCCACCTAGGAAGTCCCATTGTGTATTCTCGGCACTGTTTGTTGGAGATCACTTGAACATATATATGTGGATTTGTTTCTGGGTTCTCTATTCTATTCCTGTGGTCTATATGTCTGTTTTCATGCCAGTACCATACTATTTTAATTACTGTAGCTTTGTAATATATTTTGAAATCAGGATGTGTGATGACTCCAGCTTTTTTCTTCTTTCAAGATCACCTTGGTCCTTTATGGTTCCAGATGAATTTTAGTGTCATGTTTTCTATTTCTGTGAAGAATACCACTGGGATTTCGATAGGGATTATATTGAATCTGTGGATTACTTTGGGTAGTATGGACATTTTAACAACGTTAATTGTTGTTAAATCCATGAACATGGATTTAACGTGGACGTCTTTCCGTTTATCTGTGCATCCTTTAATTTTCAGTGTATGAATCTTTCATTTTTTTGGTTACGTTTATTCCTAAGTATTTTATTCTTTTTGTTACTATTATAAATGGGATTGTTTTAATTCCCTTATCAGATTGTTTGGGTCTAGAAATGCCACTGATTTTGTAAGTTGATTTTGTATCTTGGAACTTTACTGGATTTGTTTGTTTTGTTCTAAGTTTTTTGTTGTTATTGTTGAGTCTTCAGCGTTTTCTACATATACGATGTCATCTACAAACATTTTAAAAGTACTATCACATGAACTCTTCTCATCTAGTGTTGGGAGGTGAGAATCATTATCTCTGTTGCACAGGGGGAAACTGAGATTCTAGAAGTGAATTCACTTGCTCAAAATCCTATCTCTGATTCACAGCAGAACTACAGTGGCTCAGGAGTCCTGAACTTGAGCCCTGTTTTTCTTACCTCCTTTGACACTATTCACAACATGCTCACAGGTCCAAAGATATATATGCATATAAATAAAATATAAAAATAAACTTTAAAACTGTTTACTTACAAATATATCATGGTTATCCCCACCTCAGAGAGGAATTGGAAGGACCAAATTACATACAAATGGAGGTAGAAATACATTATAAACTGTAAATAGTTGTAAGCATGTTGTTATTTATTGTTATTACTTTTGTAGTTATTATTATAGTTATAAAATACAGCTGCTCGTCTGTGGAGGATGCTCCCTGACCCAAAGCATGTAGGGTCTCTGGGGAGCCCTGGAAGACAGAATTTTGCCTTCCCCATGCCTTTCCTGCTGACTTCATAACTCTGCTTCAGC
The DNA here is from genome assembly GCF_030028045.1 of Hippopotamus amphibius kiboko. Classification (NCBI taxonomy): domain Eukaryota; kingdom Metazoa; phylum Chordata; class Mammalia; order Artiodactyla; family Hippopotamidae; genus Hippopotamus; species Hippopotamus amphibius. The sequence goes on from NC_080187.1 coordinate 15,591,246, forward strand.
ACAAATAAAAAGAAAAGACTGATTAAGTGGTGTGATGTTGACTTCAGCTCTATTAAAGCCACAGAGGGAAAGTGTCAAGGGAAAAGGGATCAGTCTATTGGAAGCAGGAAGGGAAATGAGATTTGCAGGTGGCTGGCTTGCAGTCATTTCAATGCATGGTGACTCCTTCTCTTTCTACCCTCAGAATTTCTCCCAGGTACAGAAAATCCCAATGACTGCTTGCAGACATGGGTATCTATACAGATTTTGAAGCTGAGCAGGGACTTTTAGAGATAGCAGTGGGAACGGTATTGAAGAGTGGAGGTAGAGGGTGCCTTACTGGCTGATGCAAATACTTCTGAGCCAGAGTAGTAGTCGCCACACATGGTTTATTGAGGAGGATCTCAAAATTCAAATCCCAGTTTGTTCATTGTGCCCTGAGGGAATTTAGGGAGGCTAATTACCACCTTTCATCTGCATTTACCTTTTTTTTTAAAGGATTTTATTAGAACCTACCTTGCAAGGTTGATGAAAGGATATAAGGAAATAATATATGTAAAGTTATTAATACTGAGCCTCATACGTACGAAGTACTCAGTGAGTTAGCTACCATTACATTATATGACCAGCCAGATGTGTTCCACCACTATAAAAGCAAGCAAAGCAGTATGTCAGTTGCCTTAAATACATTTCAAAACAAGATGTGGGAGGAAAATAAAGGAAGTCGGAAAGTGTAGGGTGGACAGGAGAATAAAAGGAAAAAGGGGGCATCCATCCTCTCCTTGAGTGCACCGAAAAGACTAAAAGGCTTGAAATCCAATAGGCCTGAGTTTGAATCATACAGCAAATCACTGAACCTCTCAGAACCTCATTATCCTCATCAATAAAATGGAAATAATAACTGCTTCTCTTAGAATTTTAACAAATCAAAGATCTGATCCTTCTTATTGAACCAGGATGAGAAAGAAAGAAGTAACATTTGTTAAGTGTATACTGTGTACCAGTCGTGAGGTTTGACAGACAATATATGTGAAATGCCTGGCACATAGTACGTGTTCAGGACAAGGTGTTGGTGTATTGGGGATGCAATTTCAGCAAGAAACCCATAAATGCTTAGACCCTACTGTGCTATTCAGCCATCCTTTTGCCAGGATTCCCAACTAAAGGAGTTATAAGTATAGAACAATAAAGAGACTAGAGCTTGAGATCACAATTTGTTAATAACTCTAAAAAGCCCGCTCTCCCAAGCAAAGGCTTATTGATCAAAATGAGATCAAGGGAAAGTCTTGCCTGGGTGTGGGACACTATGTGTAAACCATGAGGAGAACATGGGGCTTGCCTTCAAGGCTCAGTAGCCTCCCTCTCTGGTAAAATGTGGCCCAGTTAGGGCCCCAGGCTCTGACTCACCTGATAATCATTCCTGCCCTGTGGAGGCTGGGAAGGCGGCTGCCAGAGGGAACTCTGATGTGGAAAGGGAGGTTTCCTCCTGTTCTCACACTCAATATTGTTATTTCCCATGGGGGATCCCTTAGGCTGGTATGTGGGGTGTTCTTTTCCCTTTCAAGTTCCTTGCGTCTGGATGTTATCTTCCTTCCTAGAATTTGAACAGATCTGGGAGCTAGATAAACTTCAACTTGACCCTCTACATCAGGCTCTGGTTCTTTCCCTCTTGGTCCGATGCCATGGTTTTCTAACACATCTCCTAATCTCCAGCTTTTTCAAACCTCTTCCATTGATTCTTCTCATAGCCACTGGTGGCTTTTCTAAAATACACTCCCCAGTCCAAGAACTTCACTGGCTGCAGACTCAAGGTCAAATCTCTCTGCATGATGCTCTAGACCACCATGTGCTGACTTCATCTATTCCTTTCGTTTCATGGAGTTGTCAACTTGATCCAACCCCCTCATGTTCCAGTGCCCTTATGTTCCAGTGCATTTGTTTCTCACAGCAGACTGTAAACCCTCTGAGATGGGGGCTATGCCCAGTGCAGTGCTTGACACATAGTAGGTGTTTTCTATATTGGAACAGACCTCTGGAGCCAGACGCTCAGGTTCAGATATGGTCTGAATTACTGCATGGCTTTAGAAAAATCATTCAACATCTCTGCCCCTTAGTACCCTCATCTTAAAAATGGAGGTGAGAATAATAGCCTACCCCAAAGGACTAATTCATATATTACATTGGTTAGAATTTATAAATTCCTTTGACAAGTTCATAGAATAAGTAATAGTGTAATACAGGTTAGCTATTATTTACCACCACTACCCCCAACTCTCTCAGAGTGGAAGGGAGTTTACAGTAATTATCACAAATTTTAACCATCAAGTCCATCACTTTTATTTGTGAGTTTATTGCTTTGATTACATTTCTCATCAACAATTTTAAATTCTTCTCATAATCAATTCTGTGAAATCCTTTCCTTCAGGTGAGGAAACTTAAATAGGGAGGGGTTCAGTGGCCTTTTCAAGTAACATAGAAAATACTCGAAATATAACTTTGGATATCTGGTCCATTACTCGTTCCATTACACTGTGACCATCCTACGAATTCCAGAAGAAATCAAGTATAAGTCCTATGCTAAATTGATTTCACTCACTCACCTTTCTCTTTTTAAAAATGGGATTGTATGTTTCTTGAGTGTTAAGACCATGTTTTGTTTTGTCTGATTCTCCCAGTCTCATACAGCACGTGGGACAAGGCACAAGCTCAAAAGGAAAAAAGGAAAGAAAGAGAGAGAGAAAGAGAGAAAGAATGAGAAAGAGGGAGGGAGGGAGGGAAGAAGGAAGGAAGGAAGGAAGGAAAAAAAGAAAAAGGAAGGAAGGAAGAAAGGAAGAAAGAAAGGAAGGGGAAAATATTTTTGGGTATGAAAAAAATCCCCACTCTCATTTTTCAGATACCTTTAACATCACTTAAATTAATTATTCATTAACAGAAGTGAGGGTCCTTTTCTTTTACTTTAGTGAATAAGTAGGCACTAGCAACCATCTTACCCAATTCCCCTTCAGAAAATGCAGAGCAAGTAGAATAATTATCCCCTGCAAGAGCTCTCTTACTATTTCTCTGACATCATGAAAACATTCATAGAACAGCTCACTATGAGAAAAACATTAATTATATTCATACTCTTGAGTATGTTTCTCAGTTGCTTGAGATGAAATTAGCAAAAACCCCTTTATTTTAATAAAAATCCTAAACTCAGAGAAGAGATTCATTCAGCTGCCTTTCTCTGCCTTGGAAAGTCATCTCAGCCAAAGTCTTGGAAATGTGCACATCTAAAAGATGCTTTATTAAAATAAATACTCCCCAAGGGCAGACCTTGTCTGTCTACGCCCTGTGCATCCCCAGTGCCTAGAACAGTGTCTGGCATATAGTCAGAGCACAATGATTACTTACTGGATAAATTAAATGGGTCCAATAGGAACTTTTGAAAGAGATTGGTTTGTTTAAGCTCAGTTCAAGTTAGGGAAACTGGCATTTGTATGATTATAATCCTCTTTTAAAAATAAGTTGAACCCAATTCTCCTAATGATTCTGTGAAAGCAGGCAGATCTGGCTGGATATTTATGTTTGATCATACCAATTAGCAAATGGATAGGCTTCCAAATCCAAATGTATTCAAACTGTTCACATCACCACCATGTGCAGCTTTACCAGAAGATTTGATTCCCTTCTTTCGAGCAATGCTTGATGTAGTTGCATCTCAAGCTGCTTTCATGAATCACAGCAGCTCGTTCTTTTTGGGGCCCAGAACAAGGACGAGCATTGTCTTTAATTCTAATAGAGGGCTTCAATTCTGGGACATCTCAAATATTGCAGGTGACATATGCTGTCTCTTCCAAGGCCGCATTTCGAAGGGTTTTCTAACAAGGAAGCAGCCAGATTTGAATATGGTGACATTAGACCTTGTCAGACAAAAACATCAATATTGGTGCATAATTAATGCTTGGAGCTTATCCGACATGGACAGAGCAGGCCCAGAGTGCTTTCAAAAATCAATTTGCTACCTGAATTACAAACATCGTAGATACAACCTGACAGGCTGATGCTATTAAAACATGGGGGTGTCTCGAGAAACATTTGAGCAAATCAAAGATCTGATCTTTCACTCCTGATTTAAGAAGAGACTGAACAGGGTTGAGAAAAAAGAAGTAACACTTGTTAAGGATCTACAACAATTGGATGAAATGAGGGTTGTAGTACTAATATTAAAGAAGGGAAAACTAAGTCTCCAAGAGCTCAAAGAATGTGACCAAGATCACATTGCTAGTGAATGTCAGAGGTGAAATTTGAACACAAATAAGACCACCAAGATCATGTTCTTTCTCTATGTTCTTTCCCAAGATCACAGCATATTTATATTTCTGCCTTTCTATCCTTTTGGCAAAGTTCTTTAAAAAGTTGAGTTCCAGGGACTGGTGGGAACTTCTGCAGAAGGGCAAATGTGACTATACAGGTTATAAGTAAACTTTTAAAAAATGTACTTTAATTAAAAATAACATACACACTTCATTAAATCATCAAATTTACATACAACAATTACCAAAGAGTTAACTTATTTTGTGTGTGTTTATGCATGTATGTAGACTTTGAAATAAATGGAATAAACCTACTTACGTAGTTTCTCTATCTCTATCTATTATCTATATCTATCTATCTATCTATCTATCTATCTATCTATCTATCTATCTATCATCTATCTATCATCTATCATCTATCTATCTATCTATCTATCTATCTATCTATCTATCTATCTATCATCTATCTATCATCTATCTTTCCATCTATCTATCTGTCATCTATCATCATCTATCTAACATATCTATCTATTTATATACCTTCAAAATGTAAATGTGTCATTAATTAGAAGCTGGTAACACTGTAGCAGGATTTCTGTTTTAACCCGAGGGCAGTGATTTTCCACTCCTGTAAAACTCTGTAAGTGAATACTACTACTTATCTGTGAGAAAGAAGATTTTTCTCTTTCACACAATGCAAGTCAAACAAAGTACCAAAACATATTAAACACTCAGGCTGTTTTAAGCTCGTAACTCCTAAGTTACTGTTTCGTCAGAACAGCCTCATTGTTTTTAATGATGGGTTTTAAAATAAGTGTTGTAAGAAAGGCACTTAGGAAGTAAACGCATATTACTAAGATATGCTTTCACCTGCTTTCCATATTAGGGTTCCATGTAAAATTTCATTTTTAATAAAAAGGCTCTGCTATTAAAGAGAGTTGAAAATCACTGAGATAAAGGAATTGGGGCATCCACAAATTCTATTTCCTTTGGTCTCAATGATTTCAGTTAATTCTGTGTCTAAGAATATGTACAGTGTTAACCACAATCCGAGAAGTGCCTAAAGTGGATTTCGTATATAAGATTGACTCATCTTTCAAGGCCTAACTGAAGAAACAACCTCTTGATGAGGTTTTTTTCTTTTTTTTTACTGAGGGCTTTTCGTAATGTGGAAATGGCATCAGGAGTGGGGTTAAAACAAGAGGAAATGTGAAGCAGGAAGCAGCCTGTATACAGTACATGAGCAACATTTTCTTTTTGCATGTGCATCAAGTTAATTCCGGATGGCTTGCCTAACCCACCCCTCAAGACTTATCCCTGTCTTCCTCCTAATTTCATTTCCATTGCCGAGTTTTCCATTTCTATCTTCAGTGCAGTCTTCAAATTTAACACTGTTTTTCTCTAACTGCAATCTCGCCTCCTCTCCACCACCATTTCCATTCTCCCTTCCATTACGATGCCCTGGACCTCTCTAGCTGAGCAACCCTGGTGCGTTGATTATACTGAAAACACGAATTAATGGCCTCTTTGAATCCACATTCTTTTACCTGATAACTTTGTCATTTCCACTCTGACTCTGGGCTGTTTTTTTTTTTTTTGAAGTATAGTTGATTTACACTATTATATCATTTTCAGGTGTGTGATATAGGGATTCAATATTTTTACAGATTATACTCTATTAAAAGTTATGTATTAGAAGGACTTCCCTGGTGGTCCAGTAGTTAAGACTCTGTGCTTCCACTGCAGGGGGCACAGGTTCAGTCTCTGATCAGGGAAGTTCTGTAAGCCACACAGCCAAATAAATCAATAAATAAATAAAGACAAAAAAAGTTATTATGAGATAATTGCTATACAAATTACCCTTGTTGCGTATCTATTATATACACAGTACTTTATATCTCTTAATCCCATACCCTGTCTTGTCCCTTCCCCTTCACTCTCCTGGCTAATCACCACTAGTTTGTTTTCTATATCTGTATGTTTCTATTTTGTATACACATTTGCTTGTTTTGTTTTATAGATTCCACATATAAGTGATATCATGCAGTATTTGTCTTTTTCTGTCTATTTCACTAAGTGTAATGTTCTCTAGGTCCATTCACATTGCTGCAAATGGCAGAATTTCATTCTTTGTATGACTTAGTAATATTCCATTGTGTAAATTCCACATCCTCTTAATCCATATTCTTTGTCTGTTGATGGACACTTGAGTTGTTTCCATGTCTTGCCAATTGTAAATAGTGCTGCTGTGAACATTGGGGTGCCTGCATCCTGTTGTTGTTTTTTTAATTTTATTTATTTATTTATTATTTTTTGGGGGGTACACCAAGTTCAATCATCTGTTTTTATACACATATCCCCGTATTCCCTCCCTCCCTTGACTCCCCCCCGCCACCCTCCCCATCCCAGTCCTCTAAGGCATCTTCCATCCCCTAGTTGAACTCCCTTTGTTATACAACAACTTCCCACTGGCTATCTGTTTTACAGTTGGTAGTATATATATGTCTGTGCTCCTCTCTCGCTTCGTCTCAGCTTCCCTTTCAGCCCCCGCCCCCTCCCAAACCTCGAGTTCTCCAGTCCATTCTCTGCACCTGCGTCCTTGTTCTTGTCACTGAGTTCATCAGTACCATTTTTAGATTCCGTATATGTGAGTTAGCATACAACGTTTGTCTTTCTCTATCCTGCATCCTTTTGAATTAGTGTTTTGAGATATATAGGTGCTCCCATGCTCATTGCATATATGTTAACATGTGTAATACTCTCATAGTATTAATCACTTTTTCATTATCTGTCTTTTGTTATAGCCTGTGTTTTAAAGTCTATTTTACCTGATATGAGTATTGCTACCCCTGCTTTCCTGTCATTTCTGTTTGCCTGAAATATCTTTTCTCATCCCCTCACTTTCAAGCTATGTGTGTCTTTAGTTCTGAAGCAAGCTTCTTGCACACAGCATATAGAAGGGTCTTATTTTCTTTGTCTATTTGTTTGTTTTTAATCCAATCAGCCACCCTATATCTTTTGACTGGAGCATTTAGTCCGTTGACATTTAAAGTGGTTATTGATGAGTATATACTTGTAGCCATTTTATTACTTGTTTTCTGGTTGTTTTTATAGTTCTTTTCTGTTCATTTCTTTTTCTTTTTGTTTCTTCCCTTGTGGTTTGATGATTTTCATTAGAAATATGCTTGTGTTCCTTCATTTGAGTTTTTGTGTATCTATTGTAGGTTTTTGATTTGTGGTTACCATGGGGTTCCTACGTGCTGACCTATAACTACAGCTACTTGTTCAAGCTGGTAGTCATTTCAGTTCAAACGCATTCTGAAAGATCTACAGTTTTTTACTCCCCTCCTGCACATTTTGTGTTTCTGATGCCATATTTAAATCTTCATGCTTACCTGTTTAATATAGATATAATTTCTTTTACGATTTTTTGTCTTTTGATCTTTGTACTGCCTTGTGTAAGTGACTGATTGTCAGTCCTTATTATACATTTGCCTTTCCTAGTGGGATTTTCCCTTTCCTATAGACTCTTATTTCTTTTTCACTTAGAGGGTACACTTTAACGTTTCTTTTAGGTAGGTTTAGTATTGATGAACTCTTAGTTCTTTTGTCTGAGAAGCTCTTTATCTCTCCTTCTATTCTAAATGGTAATCTTGCTGGGTTTAGTGTCCTAGATTGCATGTTTTTCCCTTTCAGCACTTTGAGTATGTCATGCCACTCTATACTGGCCTGCAAAGCCTCTGCAGAGAAATGAGCTGATAGTCTTACGGGGATTCACTTGTATATGACTCTGTTTTTCTCTCACTGTCTTTAGAATTCTCATTTTATCTTTAACTTTTGCCCTGTTAATTATGATATGTCTTAGTGTGAGTCTGTTTGGGTTCCTCTAATTTGAGACCCTTTGTGCTTCCTATACATGGATGTCTGTTTCTTTCTTTAGATTTGGGAAGTTTTCAGCCATAATTTTCTCAGATACATTCAATCCTTTTCTAGCTCGCTTCTGGGGCCCCTATAATGTAAATGTTGGTATGCTTAATGTTATCCCAGAGATCTCTTAAACTGTTTTTATTTTTTAAATTTGTTTTTCTTTTTGCTGTTCTGTTTGTGTGAGTTCCATCATTCTGTCTTCCGGATCACTTACACATTCTTCTCTACCACTTAATCTGCTATTCATTCCTTCTTGTGTGTTTTTTTATTTCAGCTATTGAATTATTCATTTCTAATTGGGTCTTTTTTATATTTCCTAGTTCCTTATTGAAATTTTCACTGTATACACCTATTCTTTTCCCCTAATTCAGTTAACATTTTTATTACCAGTGCTTTGAATTCTTTATCTGGCAAGCTGTTTATTTCTGCTTTATTATTTATTTTCCCAGGGATTTTCTCTTGCTCTTTCAATTGAGAGCAGTTCTTCTGCCTTTTAATTTTGCTTAACTTTCTCTGCCTCTATGAATTTAGGTGAAACAGTTGTCTATTGAGGTCTCGAAGGGGTGTTCTTATGAGGGAGGGTCCCTACACAGACTGCATGTGCATAATGCATTTGGTGAAAGGGCTGGATTTGATGTGGATGCAAGTCAGGTCTTTTCTCAGGGTGTGCTGGCAGCTGTCACCTTGGTAGGGGGTGGGGCTGGAGATGGGGGGGCTAGAGCTGGATTCAGGTGTGAGGTGGCACTCCCCTTGTGCTCAGTGGCCGTCACTGTCGTATTGGGTGTGGGGTCTGATCCCAAGTTGCTAAAGCAGACGCCTTGATGTTTGGGCCTGAGCCGGCTCTGTTCCCTTTTTTTTTTCCTTTCGATCTTTATTGGAGTGTAATTGCTTTAACTGTTGTGCCAGTTTCTGCTGTACAACAAAGTGAATCGTCTGTATTTATACATATATCCCCATATCCCCTCCCTCTTGAGCCTCCCTCCCACCCTCCCCATCCCAGCCCTTTAAATTTGTGTTTTTCCCTCTCTCAGCATCGGGACCCTTGCCCCAGAGAGGTGGAGTGCAGAGGCAACTGGGGCCTGTGTGAGCTCCAGGCTCATGTCAGCCACAGACAGCGGTCCGGGCTGTCCCTGACATGCAGGCTCCCGCAATTGTTTTCCCCACTCCCCTCAGAAGCAACCTTGGGCTCAAGTCCTCTTCGTCCTTCACAGAGGTCCACTGCCCCCAGCCTCCACCGTCCCCCCTCCAGGTAGCCACACTGCAGGGCAAGTGGGGCCCACGTGGACTGCCGACATGTATTGGGGGATGAGCTGAGTAAGCACCAATGATGGACACTGCTGCCCGCCCCCAGGCTCCACCCTTGGATTGGTTGCCTCTGGGTCCTATGGTCCGCCGGCTCACTCGGCTCGGGCTGGGGTGCAGGCCAAGGTGGCTGCGGAAAACCTGGCTGCTAGAGCAGACCTGTCTCTGCCCTGCCTCCGGGGCAAGCCCGTGTGCACGCGCTGCTCCTGAGTGGAGCCCAGGCTTCCCACAGCCCTCCTTTAGTCCCAGTGTTTCTCTAAGCAGTCAAGGGGGCCTGTGTCCCCCACATAGGACCCCAGGACCGAGGCACCCAATCTGTGTCTGCCTGTGTGATCTCCCTTTTCCTCTGAGTCCCCTCCCAGGGGCGCAGCTCCAGATCCAATCTCTTTTCTTCCCTTCTTACCCGGTTATGTGGGTATTTTTCTTACAACCATGGTTGTGCAGGAGCCCTTCTGCCAGTTTCTAGTTAGTTTTCAGTGAGGATTGTTTCACACATAGATGTATTTTTGATGTGATGGGAGGTAAGCTTCACATCCTCTTACTCTGCCATTTTGATCGATGACTCTGGGCTGGTTTGGTGACTTGCTTTAGCCAATAATATGCAGCAGAAGTGACAGAGTGCTGAGTCTAAGCTTAGGCCTCAGGAAGCCTCGTCTACTTCCACTTAGACTCTTGCATATTTGGCTTTCTTTCACTTTGCCCTTGACTTGAGAACATGCTAGAAGGATATGAAAGACACATGGAGGCTAAGACTTATTGAAAACAGAGCCCCTCCAGCTGACAGCCAAGCCAAAACCAAAGCAATTGCCCAGCTGTGTCCAGCATAAACTGACAACCATCAGAATTGTGGGCTAAAAACCTAGTTGTTGTTTTAAATTATTAAGTGGTAGGGTGGTTTGTTATATGCAAGAGCTAATTGATAGAACAGTCCTCTTAGACCCAACTCATCCCATTTCTCCCATTGGCCTCAACTGGGTCCTGCCACATATTTGGACATGCAATCTTCAACCAGCACGTCTTTCAGAGGATTTAGCCTTTTTTTTGAGGATTTTACTTTAACTTATCATATACATAGATATAGATGGATAGTTTAGATATAAAGTATATATATGTGTATTAAGATATCTATCTATATCTTATCTTGTCTACTAGATGGTGAACATCTTGCAGAAGAGATCTGTGCCTAAATCACTGTCCAGCTTGCCCTGTAAGCTCCAATCACAATGCCCTTCTGACAGTTCCTGGAATATACCCTGTTACATTTTGTCTCAGGCTTTTGGCACTTAACTGTTTGTGTTGACAGACACACTTTTCCTCAAGCATCTTCCATTCTTCTCATGGCCAGCTTCTTTGCATCTGTCAAGTTTCAGTTTAAACGTTACTTCTTCATAGAGGTCTCCTCAAGGGTACTTGCACTAGATCATGTCATCTTCCTCCACCTTAGTGTTTTCTATCACAGGGCTCTGTTTCCCTCACAGGATCTGACCGTGCATAATTATTTTATATGTTTATTAGTCTTCTTGTTAATTATCAAGTTCCTTCACTAGAATATAAACTCAGGGAGCACAGGGACCATGTCTGTCTTGATTTCTTCACTGTATCCTGAGTGTTCACACAGTGCTTGAGATATAGGAGCTATATTGCTAATAATCATTGAATAAATGAATTCATAGGCCTTTCTGTATCCTTGCACATTGTAAATATTCAATGTATGTGTTCATTGGCTGGTTGATTGAATGATTTCATTCTATCACTCGAAGCCTTATGAGGTCAATCTAACCTAGAGTAGTGCCTTTACTTTCTGATGAGAGAGGCCCAGTGAGGTTAATTACTTACCTAGCATCACTGGGCAAGGTAGGAAGTAGTATGATAAGGATCCAGATTTTCAGAGCTCCTGCCTGCGACTATCTAAAATGGCACAGTGCTTTTGCAGAACAAGCACAGTGGAAGGTTTGTTCATTTAGAAAAACTAAGAAGAAACAGTTGTGGATTACCCAAGACTCACAATTTAATGAAAAAGATAGTTCTTAATTTTTAAGTAGCAACTGCAACTCAAACTAGGCTAACCCATTGTATATAGTATAGCTCCTTGGAGCTCCTTTACAAGTGAATAGATGAGAGTGCTTTTGTAATCTGCCCAGTGATTTTATATGCATGGGTATCTGAATCCAACCTTAAGTCTTGACCTTCATGCCACACCACTCCTATGGTTATGATGGTCCAGAGAATCTGGCTCATTTAAGCTAGCTAGCTAACTAGTTTTCCTCCCTGTCCTGCTTACCAAAATGTTTAAAGCTTTGGTTGAATTTTTATAAAGTCTAAATGAATGCAGCTGAAATTGTGAAGTCTGATTATTCTTGGAATGTTGGAGGCTCACTGAGAAATGAGGCAAACTGTGTTAAGGACAGGGAACCCTAGCCATGAATCCCGGGACAGCCAGCAGGGGTGGTGTGGTCCCTCTCTGGATAGGACATCGCTCACAGGCGCTGTCAGAAAGGGCACTGGGCAGGGCGCTGACAACAGTTTAATCAAACTGACACTTGCTCCACCCTCCAGGTTTAATTCTGTCCCTGGAAGTCAGATGCTTAAGCAAACCAGGCAAAGTGTTTGCTCACTTTAAATGGGGTGATTCCAGGCCAGGCAGGAAGATAGGGCGGGAGTCACAGGCTGTTCTAAGCTGGAGGGTTCTTAGCAGTTACCTCGTCAGGAAAACAAGTTTGCCCCAGAATGAGGGAGATAAATAATATAAACGGTTGTTAATGTGAGAGAACCAGAGGCAGGCACAGACCGTGCTCCTCCCTCTGGTGGATGGAGCACTGGACCCTGAGCCAAGAGCCCCTGTGACCTCCGGAATGTCCACTTCTAGCCTTGTCACTGAGGGCAGGGCATCCCCACCGTGGGCCTCAGGTTGTGTGTTCCGAAACTGGATAAGGATGTGCGTGCAGTGTTGCTTAAGGCTCTCAGGTGTGTTCCAGATCTGGCTTTTTTGGAGTAAATCAAGATGATAGAAACCATGTCAAGGAGAAGCTGAGAGAACACGAACCCCAAAAGGCAGAGAGCTCCCGAGTCTGGGTTTTTATATCTGACTTTGCCTCCCTCCTCTCAGAGGTTTCCACAGACTCAAATAGATATCCTGGAGTGAATAATTTATAAGACTTAAAAAAAAAATCTGGGGAGTCTCCTGGTGGTCTAATGGTTGGGATTCCGGGCTTTCACTGCCATGGCCCGGGTTCAGCCCTGGGTCTGGGAACAGATCCTGCAAGCCACGCGGCGTGGCCAAAAAAAGGAAAAAAATCCAACAAGTGTCTCACTAATTACCCCTTAACTTTCGTGTCACTTGAGCCTCCAACCCGACTGGCAGGAAGGGATGAGGAAGGAAGATATTAAAATTCGGCAAAAAATAAGAACACAGTCTCTCCCAGTTTTAAACCATTTCTCTTGGAGGAACCCAGCTTCTTTCGAGCACATGCTCAGTCTTTTTGGGCATCTCTTCCTTCCTCTCTCTCCTTCCAAGATAGTGGGAGGGTGCAGGGGAAAGCTGAGTTATTCTGTGGTGGAGGGAGAGGATTTGGGGCCCCAGCTGGCTTGTGGCTTTCCTAGATCAGGGGTCTTGCCCTACTTGTTTCTGGACACTTGCCCCTGTCCTTGCTCAATTCCCAGTGATGTAATAGGTCCCACGGGGCCTCAGGACCTGCGCTGGTATGGACTGCTGACCTCAGAGTGTCCGAGTGAGACGACAGGGCCTCACAGGCAGGCCGTGGGGAGTCAGCTGCGCTCACTGTGCCAGGACTGGTTTCCTGCCTCCTTGCATCTCGGTATATTCAGTGAGGACGTCAAACAGCAGCCTGAACGCCCTCAGACTCTCCGTCACCCTATCTGGGCGGTTCTGATCAGGATTTCATTGTGTTATGTCCTTTCTCTGATCCTTCTTCTGGCTGGGGCCCTTGGGGTGGGTGGAATCTTGATTCTCTTCTTAAGGACTTTGACCACCTCTTGACCTTTGTTTTCCCTTCCAAATCTCTGTCCCTTGGCAAAACATTTTCCCTTCCTCCTCCTGTCTGGTAGAAACTGGAATTATGTCAAATCCCAAGTGTTTCTATCCACGGTGTACAGTAAGTTCCCTACCTACAAGCGAGCTCCGTTCTGAGAACACATTCGTAAGTCCCATTTGTTCATAAGTCCAAGAAAGTTAGCCTAGGTACCCAACTAACACAATTGGCTATGTAATACTGTACTGTAATAGGTTTATAATACTTTTCACAGAAATAATACATACATGAAAAACAAACGAAAAAATAAAGAAAACATTTTCAATCTTATAGTACAGTACTTTGAAAGGTACAGTAGCACAGTACAACAGCTGCCACACAGGGGCTGGCCCGCAAGTTTGCATCTTTGAAAGTTCACCACTTGAAGGTTCTTATATAGGGGACTTACTGTAGACTGTAACTTAATGTTAAGATTGATCTGGCTACATCAACAAATGAATGGATAAAGAAGATGTGGCATATGTATACAATGGGATATTACTCAGCTGTAAAAAGGAATGAGATGGAGCTATATGTAATGAAGTGGATAGACCTAGAGTCTGTCATACAGAGTGAAGTAAGTCAGAAAGAGAAAGACAAATATTGTATGCTAACTCATATATACGGAATCTAAAAATGGTACTGATGAACTCAGTGACAAGACAAGAACAAGGACGCAGATGCAAAGAATTGGCTGGAGAACTTGAGGTTTGCGGGGGCGGGCGGTGAAGGGGAAGCTGAGATGAAGTGAGAGAGTAGCATAGACATATACATACTACCAACTGTAAAATAGATAGCCAGTGGGAAGTTGTTGTATAACAAAGCGAGTTCAACTTGAGGGTGGATGATGCCTTAGAGAACTAGGACGGGGGTGGGGGGGGGAGTCAAGGGAGGGAGGGAATACAGGGATATGTGTATAAATACAGATGATTGAACTTGGTGTACCTCAAAAAAATAAATAAATAAATAAAATGAGAAAAAAAAAAAAAGATTGGTCTGGCTAAGTTGATGTCTAATGGGGGCTTTAGGAATTTAGAAATCTTTTTTCTTTCCAAACAAAATCTTAGGACAACTGTTTCATTGAAAAAAAAATTCTCAATTTGCTAATCTAAGTTGAGGAAGAACTTCATTATTTTAGCTGGCAACTGTCCTTCCTCCAAATCTCGGCAACTTGCTGATTCCACAGGTAGGAAACAACAGAGCGTCATGAATTGAGAAGAGTGGAAAACACGTTGCTTTGTATTCTCAAAATATTATGCAGTTTACACAAAGAATAGAGTAAAAGAAGAGGCGCATGGTAGAAGGTGGTGTAGAGAGCCAGTGTCTGGGACTTTGGAAATCCCAGTGTCCATCCAAACCCCTGACTCTACTGGACTTTGTAGATTTCAGCAAGTCCTATAATCGTTCTGGTTCTCAATTTTCCCTGTGAGCCAATGAAACAGGTGGTTGAAATGATGGAAAGTTCTTTTGCGTTCTCACAGCCAAGTCTGTGGATGGCTCCTGGTCTTTCCCAGGTTCAACAGAGCCCATTTTTGAGGACAGGAGGCAGTGTGGTCAGGCAGTGCTGGGTTTAAGTTTCAGCTCTGCCAACTTCCTCTTTGTGTCTTGGGCAAGTAACTTAACCTCTCTGAGCATCCATTTTCCTGTCTGTAAAATGGAGATGTTAAAACTTGCTGAGTTTGTTGTGAGGCTTAAATTATATTACTGGTCTCACTCACTGTGAGGGCCGGGATGTGTCCTTTTTTATCTACTGTTATATCCCTAGTGCCTGTTATAGTGTCTGATGTGTAATAAGTTCTCATAATATTTGTGTAATAAGTGAAAGAATGAATGAATGATGTATTTAAATACATTACATGAAGCTTAGGCATGGTGGATCTTCCCTCCTTCCCTTCCTTCCTTCCTTCCTTCCTTCTCTCCATGTCTCCCCTCTTTCTGTCTCTCTCTCTGTCTCTCTCTCTCCTTTTCTTCTTTCTCTCTTTTCCCTCATTCTTTCTCTTGGGACGAAACTCTCCCTACCAACTGCAGGAAACCCTGAAGTGATGGGACTTCCGGCTATAGACACCAGTGGACACGGTTGGGCTAACCTGAGTTGGGGGGTGCTGCTGGGCACCTGGAAGGAAGAGTAGTGGAGGCTGGGCTGCATCCCTCAGCTGGGGCTGTTGGTGCCTGTCACCCTGGCAGTGAGCTGTGCTGCAGGTAAAAATAGGCTGCAGGAGCGGAGAGTGTTAGAACTGCCACCTCGGGAGCAAGCAGTTCTCAGCATAAACAAAGCAGCATATGGTGAGTTGTGGATGGGGATGGGCGGGTGGGGTTGGGGAAGGAATGCAGAAGGAATCACAGAGCAGGAGGAAGGAGGCAGGGCAAGAAACTCAATGATCTCTTGGCTGCCTGCTAATGTTCCTTTGCAGGATTTTAGACAGTTTGGGTTGGAAGGGTCCTAAATGAACCCAGAGCCTGACTTGCTCATTTTACAGATGCAGATGCAGAGGTCTAGCAAGGGGCTTGACCTGCTGAAGTCACAGAGATCAAATGCATCTGTTCAGTTCATCCATTCCTGGATGCCTGAGCAGGATTGTGGAGGCAGTAAGCCCAAAGGTAGGTAGCCAGGTCTGGCCTGGGCATCAGGAATCAGGTACTTCCTGCCTGACAAAGCACAGATGAATAGGTAAGCTTGGAAAAGGACACACTTGAAATACACAGACTGTGGCAGGTCTCTGGATGTTCCTAAAACTCAATACCTCTCCCCCAGAATACCTCAGTCTTAGAAAGCTGCAAAACCAGCTGGCCCAGCAGACTGTGGCTGCAAACAGCCCCAGATAATATAATAACAAGACCCTACCAGTGGTCCTGGGTCTGAAATGCTGTGGCTCAATCTTTCTGCTTCTGGTGTGTATGCCTCATTTTAGAAATGGGAGAATCAGGGTGGTGGTGGTAGATGGGGAGGCAGGAGATTTAAAACTGAACCCAGGAGCCCAGGTACCTCAGTTTTCTCTCTTTCTCTGACTCCCTTTCCAGTAGCATGGGAGACATATATAGATTCACAGACTTTGAGCTCTATGAAGACAGAAATTTCTATCTTCTGCTTTATATGGTGCAATCCCAAGGCCTAGAATAGTATTCCAATTGAACAGTAGGTGCTCAGTGAACATGTCTTTTGTGGCATGAATGAATGAATGTGTCTTGGAATTAGGTGAAGCTGTATTGTAACCTCCATTCTAAATCTTACTAGCTGTGTGCTTTGGGCAAGTCATTTTGCCTTTCTGAATCCTCATTCTTTCATTAGGAGGTGGAATCATTGATGCAAGTTGTAGAGGAAGTGTTGAGAACATTAAATAAAATGGGTTGTGGAGGAGATTTAGCAGAATGATCAGTACACATTTCCATAACTATGGCCAATATCCTGGTGTTGTCACCATCATCCCTGTTGAGGGGACTTTTTGCAGGACTTGGAGAGGGCATTTCCCTTTAGGTGGGGAAACTCATCTGGACTCAAACACACTTTGGTTACTATTATGTTCCCCTCATGCTTTTTTTTTTCTCTTTTGATTGCACCAGGTCTTAGTTGTGGCTCACAGGTTCCTTAGTTGCGGCTCACTGGCTCCTTAGTTGTGGCATGTGATCTCTTAATTGCAGCATGCATGTGGCATCTAGTTCCCTGACCAGGGATCGAACCCAGGTCCCCTGCATTGGGAGCGTGGAGTCTTAATGGACTGCACCACCAGGGAAGTCCCTTGTGCTTTTTTTAATAGGAATCTCTCAATCTATGTTTTCTTTCTTTTTTAACCAGAACTCTTGGTAATACCTCCTTTTATCTTCGAACTTCTCATCTTTTCCTCATTGACATGTTCTGGTCACAAGAGAAGACCAAGAGGTCTAATATCCTTGGAGGGCTCAGATCTATCCAGACAGTTTCCCAGAGCTCATGGATGGGTGATGTATGCCACAAGATGCAAAGAGCCACCCACAAAAAAAACAGTGCCTGGATGGAACCACTGAGGACAAACACCTCAAAAGACATTCATCCTGCCTCCTGCAATGACATGCCTACTTCTGTTGGGTTTTCATGGAGATGGATTGGGCTGTTGATGAAGAAAGGGTTATGCAACCTTGAAATTAGTGAAAGGTTTTTGTAGTTGATGATGTTGTGGTCTTGACTTACACACTAATTGACCAAAAGGTACTCTTTTGAGATTAACATAGGACATTCATTCTGACATCAATAACATTTCCAAAGATTCAGCAAGCTGAGTAATTTCTACCTTCCTTACATTAGCCAGAACCAAAGACATCTTTTAGGAAGATTCTAGTACTGGTTACACCACTCGCTCACCTATCTAGGCAAGAGATGATTTTCAGGTCTGTGGAGGAGTCACGCTTTGGACAAATCAATCTCTAACCATATAAAAACTTTTAATTTTGATTGGTATCTTGAAGTAAAAGTACAGGGTGCTATGAAGGAAAATGACAAGGGAGAAAATTTAGATGTGATTCTCTTGGAGAGCTTCTTTGAGGACGTGACATTTCAGTGGAGACCTAGGGATAAAGAACTAGCTAAGAAAAGAACAGGGGTGGAGTGTGTGCTGGGCAGGTGGGTGGATGGGTGTAAGTCTTCTAGGCTTGAGGTGAGAAAGAGCTTGCTGTGTCTGAGTCCAAAAGAGGACTGCTCTTTGGAGATAAGCCTTAGGCAATTGTATATATTAGCACCGCATCAACCTCATGCTTCTCTTCTGGGAAGCTTGGGTTCTGACTCCCCGTGAAGCCTCGGAAAGTCCCTGCCCTCTCTGAGCATCACTCTCCTGTACGATGCAGTTATACTGCGTGATCACGGGCCAGTCTTCCTCTTTTAGCAGTGATATGTGCTAGAGGAGC
Organism: Hippopotamus amphibius kiboko; assembly: GCF_030028045.1. NCBI lineage: Eukaryota > Metazoa > Chordata > Mammalia > Artiodactyla > Hippopotamidae > Hippopotamus > Hippopotamus amphibius. Next base: position 15,609,649 of record NC_080187.1, read on the forward strand.
TTTCTTCATAACAGATGTGCTTGTGATCTTCAGCAGGTTGCTCTTGGGACCATCTTGGTGTCAAGGAGAGAAGCCACCTCCCCTTCACTAATCTCAGCTGCTGAATGAGACATAAGCTTCTCAGGTTGAGAGTTATCGCATGTCAGTGTCACCTGGGGCTCAACATGGTACCCATGTTGGTTAAAGGAGAGGATGAATTATTGTATGGCTGAAAAAGCAGTGCCTGAACTCTTGAGAGGAAGAAGAATCTGTCCAGAGGGGATAGGACTGCTCTTTATGAAGATGCCAGATGTGCCATAAACCTCTGGAAGCATCTCTGGTCTGAGCAGAAACAGACAACCAAGCCATCCGAAAGACGTGTGGGGACCAGGAGTGTCAAGAAGCAGATGGTCCAGGTCGATTTGCAACAACCATAAGATGGCCCAGAGGAGGGCCTGCCAGTGGGGATGGGCTCCATCCATACAGCTGGGAATTTACATCCTTGTTTTCTGAGACCTGCACACATGTCCTGGGCTTCCTGACATGTCCCAGAGGGACCTTCACACAGATTGAATATTGCCATTCTGGTTTGGGCTTCCCTGGCAGGCAACATCGAATGATGGTCTCAACTTCAATATTCTGTTTCTGATTTTGCCCCTTGGTCAGTTTTCCTTGACAAAGGAGTCTGAATCCACTCTCTCCACTTATCCTTGAATGGTCATGTGGACAGAAGCACTATGAAAAGAGGTTTAAGTGGGGCTAAGAGTTAGGAGAACTGTGTTCAAATCACAGCTATGGTAACTTTCTGTAAGACCTTGGACCAGTCCTGTTCAATGCTTGGGTCTCAGGCTTTCAATCTGTAAAGTGGATTAGATTGGTGGTTTTCAAAGTCTCTTTCTCCTCCCTCCCTCCCTCTTCCTTCCTTCCTTCCTTCCTTCCTTCCTTTCTTTTTCTTTCTTTCTTTCTTTCTTTCTTTCTTTCTTTCTTTCTTTCTTTCTTTCTTTCTTTCCTTCCTTCCTTCCTTCCTTCCTTCCTTCCTTCCTTCCTTCCTTCCTTCCTTCTTTCTTTCTTCCTTCCTTCCTTCCTTCCTTCCTTCCTTCCTTCCTTCCTTCCTTCCTTCCTTCCTTTCTTTCTTTCTCTCTTTCTCTCTTTCTCTCTTTCTCTCTTTCCTTCTCTCTTCCTTTCCCAGTCCCACCTAAACCTCTTTTCTTTCCTTCGTGTGCTTAGCATAGGGTTGATGTATGGTAATTGATTAAGAAATTCTACTTACTACACTAATCATGATGATAAAAAAGTGCTTCTATCACATATCATCATCAGCTTCTTGGACACCAGCTGCTTGTCTGTTCATATCTTCTTGAGATGGTTATAAATAATAACAGCAAAATAGCAGTTCATGGTGATTCTTCTTATTTATTGTGTTCACTTTTTGCCAGTGCTTTTCATCTATCTATCTATCTAATCTCTCATCTATCTATCTATCATCTATCTATTTATCTATCTATCTATCTACCTACCTATCTTTCTATCTATATCTATTCATCATCTATCTATTTATCTTCCTGTATCTCTATCTGCCATCTACCATATCCTCAACTCCCCTCTAAGGAAGGTACTGTCATTCTTATTTTACCAGAAAAGAAGGAGGCTTAGAAAAGAGAAGCAATGTGCTCAATGCATATTAATGCATATAGTTAGCAACTGGCCATCAGTTGGACTTGCACCCAAGCCTGTCTAATTCTAAAGCCTGTGCATTAGCCTTCAGCCTACACTGCCACCCACTGCCTACCGAGTGGTCTGGACTTCCTCCAACCCCTGCTCCTGGGTGAGTCCAAACGCTTGTCCGTCTTTACCATTTTGCCATGTATGTATCTCTAGACTTTCCACTTTCTATCAGAAACAGAGGCTGAGGACACACAGCAGGATAGAAGACCACAGAGGTTAAGGAACTTCCCCAGCATCTCCCAGCCACCAAGTGGCAAATTCTGTCCATTAGTTCTCACTCTCTCTTTCACTGGGTGGCAACCACTAGGCCAACTGCCTTTTTTTTTTTTTTTTTCCAACAGCTGACAAACAGGAAGCACATATTGGGTACTTCCAAATGTCACACAGTTTGCACAACACTGGGATTCAAACAGCGGTGGCTCCTGTGACATTAACAGCATTGTTTCCCAGCCTGTGCAAAGTACGGAGTCAGGGAAATGCCTGCGTGTTTTCAAAGGGCAAAATAATTCTTGTGGCCAACAATAACATTTACAGTTATTTAAGCTTAGATAAGGGTAATTAAATCTCATGCTTCATGCGCTAAGCTGATTGCCTGCAGGGGTCAAGGAGGCCCCCCTCCCCAGCTCAGCATCCACGGAGTGATTATCCAGGTGCATTGTGGGTTCTCACAGAGGGCCCGGGGTTTCTTCTAAGGCTGAGGCACCAGAGAAGGCAGCTCCCATCTCAGCATCTCAGGGGAGGGTCTCAACACTTCCCAGATTCACAATGGTTAAAATTCAGTCTCCTGGCCTTTCCTGGTGGCGTAGTGGTTAAGAATCCACCTGCCAATGCAGGGGAGCGGGTTCGAGCCCCAGTCTAGGAAGATCCCACATGCCATGGAGCTAAGCCCGTGCACCACAACTACTGAACCTGTGCTCTAGAGCCCACAAGCCACAACTATTGAGCCCATGTGCCTACAACCCATGCTCTGCAACAAGAGAAGCCACCACAATGAGAAGCCTACTCACAACGAGGAGTAGCCCCTGCTCTCTGCAGCTAGAGAAAGCCCGCACGCAGCAAGGGAGACCCAACGCAGCCAAAAAATAAACAAACAAATAAATTTATAAAAAAAAAATTCAGTCTCCAGAGGCAGAAAGCCCTGGATTTGAATTCTGAAACTGCTGAGTGCAGGGTAACCTTGCAAACCACTTGACTTCTATTAGAATTAGTATCTTTGCCTGTCAAGTGGAGGGAACGCTGCATCATTGGGCATTTAATAATATGAAGAACAATTAGCATTTGGGGATGTTTTCTAGAAGCCGGACACTGTTTAGGTGCTTCTCCTGACAATTCTCACAGCAGCCGTGCATTTCTCTCTCCTTCCTTTCATCAGCCCCTGTTGTTCTCCTCCTTAGGCAGATGGAGGAGATTCAGGTTCAGGAGGGGTGTAACTTGCCCAGAATCTCATTTTATTTCATTCATTGCTTGATTGAGATATAATTGACCGAAAACATTTGCAAGTTTAACGGGTTCCATGTATTGATTTGTTACACTCATATATTGAAAAGCGATTACCACCATAGTTATACTAACACCTCTGTCACCTCCTATGATTATCTTTTCTTTTTTTGTGGTGAGAATATTTAAGATTTAGTCGCTTGCCAACTTGGAAGTGTCTAGTACAGTACTGTTGACTGTAATCACCGTGCTGTGCATTAGATCTCTGGGACTTATTTATCTTCCAGTTGCAAGTTTGTGCCCTATGGTGACATCACCCCAGTTCCCCCATTCTAGAAGTCAGAGTGTAGCAGGAAGTGGATGACATACCTAAATGGGAGTAACTAAGGAGACAAAGCAAGAGTCTATTGACAAAGGGGTGGGCCTGGGAGGTGTGCAGTGAGTCATCCCAGGCTAAGGGGTGAGGGAGAAAGCAGTTACTAGAACCTGGAGAGAGCAGCCGTGCCCAAGGAAAGGGCCCCCCTAAAGGAGCTGGTGTCCTGGCCAGATGGGGAGGGAACTGGGGGTACAGTGGGAGGGGGTGATTACCCTGCCTTCACTCTCCTCCAATGTTTTGGCTGAACCCAACGCCAATCTGGTCACAGAGGTCAGCTTCCAGGGCACAGAGCAGGCTAGAGAAAGGCGAAAAGGGTCCAAAGAAACAAACAAAAAATATCCAGTCCTCTGGCTGGCAGTGACAGAGCCTAGAGGGGAACTGGGACAGTCTCCGTGTCTTGCTTCTATCACCAAAGGATATATAGTAAGTGTTGAATAAATGATAGCTATTACAGTTTGCCTGCATCTTTCCCCATCCCCAAAGGAGAAGGGGGATGCATTAATGTCTCATCTCAAGTGGAGATCAGAGCCATTCTCCACCTCGAGTTGAAAATAAAGACTTATTCCTTATGGGGAATGGACAAGTATGGCCCCTTTTATGGAGAAGATGGGTAATTGCCTTTGCATCCCTGGACCGATAGTGCACTCTGGCTGCAGGGTGAAGACTGGAGGGGGACCTATTGGAGAGAAGGTAGGGTGAGTGGCTGGGAAGGAAGATCCAAGCCTGGGATGCTCAGGACCTGACCCAGAGGAGAGATGATGAGGATGCCAAGGAAGCAGCTGGACCTAGAACTATTTCAGAATGTGAGGACTGGGTGCAGCAAGAGAAGGAATTTGGAGTGAGTGAATGCAGAGAAGTGGAACTGTGTCCTCCCCTAGGGCCAGAGAAGAGGGGGATAGAGATGTAAGTAGACCACCCTCAAGAAAAACCTTGGTGTTAGTGACCCCACAGCTGATGCCCAGAGAGGTGGAAGCTGTCAGAGAGCAGCTAATTGTTGCAGGAGGATGGAGGAGTTAAGGGATCAATTGATAGAGATGGGTTTTCCAGCCCCTGCAGGTAAAGGCAATTCAGTCCAATTTATGTCTGGTGAAAGTGGACACTTACGAGGAAAATATTTGCAGATCAGTATAAATTCAGTCTTGCCCCTAATGCCAGCCCCAAGCTGAAGAGGAGAAATTTTCCTTGTTTCTTCTTTCTTTCTTCCATTTCTTTTTTCTTTCTTTCTTTCTTTCTTTCTTTCTTTCTTTCTTTCTTTCTTTCTTTCTTTCTTTCTTTCTTTCTTTCTTTCTTTCTTTCTTTCTCTTTCTCTCCCTTTCTTTCTCTCTGTCTCTCTCTCTCTTCCCCTCTCTCTTTCTTTTTTACCTCAGGGCTTGGCCAGGGCATCTTCTTGGTGGAAAGGAAACTGGTTTGCCTGTATTCTTTCTCCAACTGCAAAATGGGGAGAGTTGGCTGTGTCCTCCCAGTGCCAGTGGCTGTTGTGGAGATCACATGAGTGGTTGAGAAAGCCCTTTGAGAATTGAGATGGGGTATATTCATCTGATGGATATATTATTTAACTTTTCATGTTATTAATATACCCCGTGCTGTAACAGAGAAAAGAATCAGTGACTTGGGTATGAAATGAAACTGATTTCAAATCTTAGCTCTTCCACTTACTAGCTTTGTGTATTAGAGCAAGTTATTTCACCTCTCTGAGACGCTACTGCCTCATCTATAATGTGGAACTAACAGCACCTTCCTTGCAGGGCTGGTGTATCCTATGAAGACCTGTACATAAGCAGGCTAAGACAGTGCCTGGCACATAGATGGTACCAAGTGTAGACATGGAGGATGATAACTATTCATTGATTGATAAACCTAGGAAAAGTTTCATTAAAGGAAGCTTCCTGAAGTATTTGCTTCTTGCCTCCTCTGAATACGACCTTATGGTTGGCTTCTCAAGAAACAAAGAATGAGTTAGTTTGGGGAATAGGAAAGCTGTCAAAGATGAGTAGAATCTGGATAGGGATGGAGAGCAGAAAATCAGATGTTCTAGAATGAGAGGCCACACTGAGAGTGGGAGTGAGGATGAAGATGAGTATCATTCATTTGAGAGACAGGAGGACCACTTATCTAGAACTTCTGGGCTGGAAAAGTCACTAAAATGATTTAGTTCAGAGGTCAGAAGGTCAGTCATACACAGGGGCCTGATGAGTGATAGACATGAGTTAAAATGGCTGGGGAGACATGAGGGAATAGTGAGGACTGCGGTCACTGGTAGAGCACATTATACCTTAAAGCATCCACGTTCAAGTGCTACAAAACCCTGTGAAGACAAACAAAGGACACGGTCCTTTGGATCACAAGAGACCCCTGATTTACATCCACACCGTCTCATCTTACAGAAGGCAAGAATGATACTCCAAGGGCAGTGACTTTCCAAGGTTAGTGACTGAGTAGAGACTTGAAGGGCTGCATGGAGAGGATGAGCTATTATAGAGTAGGGACCTCCACCCACCCAGGGGAGCCCTGGACAGATTTAGTGCAAGGAGACACTTTTCAGAGGGGGCTGGGAGTTAAGTTTGACCATTGGGATGGGCATTAACATGCATGACCCCCCAGAAGTCACCAGGGATTCTAATATGTGCTTTAGATACATTGCTCTCATTTAATCTTCACAGTAATCTTGTGAGGGAAAGGAATTGCTATCCCCACAGAGCAGATGAAGAAGCTGAGGCTCAGAGAGGTGAAGTGAATTCCTTGTGGCCACACAGCCAGATGGGTGTAGGAGCTGAGATTTTATCCGAGTGTGCTTGGTGACCACACTCCAGTCTCTTTCCCACCCCACTCCTGACCATACGGGCCCCAGCTTTGTACAGTCACCCGTTTTCCTTTGTGCTGTAGGCCCTCATGTCCCCTGGACAGCATCCTCTCAGTGCTATAAAAAGACTGGAGCCTGATGTGTTCTGTTGAATCTGTCCCCTGGTGGCTCCCCGCCTTTGTACCTTCAGGTAGGGCATGGAGTGAGGGCCACCCACAGGCACTTTTAATGAAATGGAGTAAGAACTAGGCCAGTGAGTCAGATGCTGTTGGAAACCTTGCATCACCCTCTAAAATAGCCCCAGGGCAGCGTGGCCCACAGGAACCAGCACAGCCCCGGGGGTGTCTGGCATTCAGCCTTCAGTTCCTCCGAGGCCTCTATGTTCCTGGTCCTTTTTATTTTTCTGGATCACAGTGAACGCTGAGACATCGTGATGCCTGCAGAGCTGCCTGCTGGTCGGCTTCAAACCGTTTAGAGCTCCAGAACGCTTTTCTATGCCCAGTCTCACGGCTTAAGATATACCCTGCAGGACGCGTCACTGAATCTTCTGACCCCGACTTGCCTGTCTAGTCCCATCACCTGCCACCTCCTGACCACCACACACACATGCACACACACACAAACACACATGCACACATCCCTTTATGCTCTAGCAAGAGTGGATTTCTTTTTCTGCCTTTTGTATTTTATGCTTCAAAAAGCCATCCCAATGTATATGCTCTTCCTACTTCCCAGAGCAATCCCTCTGGTGGACACCCCTCGGTTACTTCTGTAGAGAACGTTTTCTTTTGGGGAACAGACCCACTGCAACTCCTGTGAATCTGGGGAAGCTGTCCGTCATGTGGCCCTGACAAGATGACCTGAGGTGTCTGTGAGAGTACCTCACTTCTCTTCCTTGGCTGCCCCTCTCCCCCACCACAGGGTGTGCCCTGTGATTGATTTGGGGACAGGGAGTCTTTTTTTTTTTTTTTTTTGAGTCCTGATGTAGCTCTTGAAGAAGAATCTCCTTGCTCTGCAGTCATGTTAGCTTGGAACTGCCCGGAGCTCTCACCCACCCTATGGAAGGTCCCAGATGGGAAGGAAACTAACCAGAGTCAGGCTGGGTTGGGAGAAAGAGAGAGAAACCTAAGGACATAATTTCCTTGGATCCAGCCATTCTGGAAGTCAGCTCTGTCCCATACACTTCCCAGTTACATCAGCTAATTAATTCTCTTTGTTTTTTTTTTTTAGAGTTTTTTTAAAATTAATTAATTAATTAATTTATTTATTGGCTACATTGGTCTTTGTTGCTGCATACGGGCTTTATCTAGTTGTGGAGAGCGGGGGCTACTCTTCATTGTGGTGCATGGGCTCCTCATTTTGGTGGCTTCTCTTGTTGAAAGAGAAGCATGGGCTCTAGGGGCGTGGGCTTCCGTAGTTGCAGCATGCAGGCTCAATAGTTGGCTCACGGGCTCTAGAGTGCAGGCTCAGTAGTTGTGGCTCACAGGCTTAGTTGTTCCACAGCATGTGGGATCTTCCTGGAGCAGGGCTCAAACCCGTGTCCCCTGCATTGGCAGACGGATTCTTAACAACTACACCACCTAGGAAGTCCTGATTCTCTTGATTTTTAGCTTGAGGTATCTTAAAATTTTGTTGTCATTTTTTTTGTTATTTGTAACTCAGAATCCTGATGTTATAAATAAATCAGTGCCAATTGTTTGGCCTCTACTATATATTTGAACTCTCCTGAAAGCTCTTTGAGGTGGATATTATGCGCATTTTGGTGATTAGATAACTGAGGCTCAGAGAAGTGAAGACACTTGCTCATGGTCATACCTCCCCGTGTCCTCCTAGCAGCCTCCACCATTTTAAAGACTTCTTTTCTGGAAGTGACACATGTTTCATTGGCTAAGGTGAGTCAGATGAGCTTGCCAGAGTCAAGTAGGTGGGGAAGAGCAGTACTACCAGGTGCTTGGAAGTAGGAAAGCCAGATATGTACAAACAGACTTAAAGACCACACGTGCCAAGTGACATAGTAAGTGCAATGAAGGAGGGACTTTGTCTTATTCATCCCTGAAACCCCAGCATCTGGCACAGAGGCTGCTGTAAAGAGGAAGCATTGGGAGTGTGTGTTCAGTGGATCCCAGAACTTACCGTGGAGAGCCCATCGTTCCCGTAGATGACAAGAGTCTCTAGGGCATGGATTAGCAGTATCTCTGTACCCCAGGACCCGGCGCAGTGCCTGACATTAAGTAGATGCTCATTAAATATTTACCAAAGGAATGAGTATGAAATCAGTGATAGGCGATCTCTGCTCGCAGTGGTGGCCCATGTTCCTTTACACCTGGTTAGGCACCATCTGAATTGCTAGGGTCACGGCCAGAGCAACACGTCGGAAATAGGAACGCACCAAGTTTAGATTCCAGAGGGAGAATGGATAGCACGTGCCAGGCTGGAGCAAAAGGAAAGTCTTGGACAAGCCTCGCAGGGACCAAACCAGATATCAGGAGATTCCAACACTGCATTGGGCTGAGGTTAGAAATAAAAGTGTGCTGTCTCCAGTTTCAAGATGGTAGAGTGTAAGGAGAACATGATCAAGGCAACCAAGAATTTATGTGAAAACCCAAGGGTTTTTTGTTTTTATTTTGGTGGAAGAATTTATGTATTTTTTCCTTGCTCCATGTCCTTTTCCTTTTTTATGAAATTGCCGTCTTTGGGCATAGTGAGAAAAATGGAGCTCTTGAGTTGTGTCAGCATCTGATTCTTTCCCAGATCATCAACTCTTTGAGGGCAACCGCTGTCTTCCTCCCACATCAGCATGGCCCAGCACAGGTTATTACATACAGGAGGAACTGAGCGTGTGTTACTTTGTGTTGGATGTGAACATATGAATCCCTAGAGAACAGGGAGACTATTTCCAGCTAAGTCAGAAGATACAGAGTAGCAGGTGAAATAGAGGGACCTCACTGCAGCATTAGGATGATTCAGAAAAACGACTGAGTCCCCTTTATCCTCAGGGAAGAAGTAAGTCTGCAGAGTAGGGATCATTAAATAAACAAGAGCTAACCTCTTCAAATACAGAGAATTGAAAGAAAGAAGGAAAGAAAGGCAGGAAGGGAGGGAGGGAGGGAATAAGGGGGGAAGGGGGGAAAAGGAAAAAAGAAAGAGAAAGACCACTGGCTGGGGTATCCCACTAAACAGATCCCATACTTCCCTGATTTTTAAGCTGACCATCTAATCCACCATTTGGTGAGGACTCAGCTTTGCCACTAGTCATCCCATCCTAGAGGGTGTCATCACACAGCAATGCTCTTGGGGACTCAGGGCGTGTGCAGGACCACCAGACCCTACACCAAATGGCACCAGACCCCCGTGCTTTGTGAATTAATTGGGCTGATGTTTACCATCCTTTGGTTTATTTTTACTGCCCTGTCTCAAAGTCGGATTGTCAGCTATTATTTGTCATTTCTCACTGGTGTTGGGGTCTTTGCTTACGACTAATCTCCTGGGGCTTCTTAAATGAGATAAATAAGCCTTCATATTCATTTGGACGAATACCCAGTGAGCACCCTTATTTTTGAGACACTGTGCAGAATGCAATTTGGAAGCTATGAGGTCTTTTCTCCGACAGCATAACATCAAGGTTAAGAGTGTGAGTTGTACCTAATCACTGGGCGCTCTTCTTGTTCTGCCTTTAGTCACCGCATGCCCTCAGGCGAATGAACAGCCCTCTTTAAGATACAGTTTCCATGTCTGTGAACTGGGGGTAATAACCTACCTCAGAGGTTTGTTTGGGGGGAATTAATTGAAGCATGAATGTAACTGCTGAATATTGTTTTATTTATAAGTAGCTTGGAGTCTGCAACGGGTGATAAAAGTTGTGGATAAAACATGTATGGGAAGGTCACCTCTTGGTGGGTGTCATCAAGGAAGGGTACTGGGCTTGAGGAAACTGGAGGATGTTTGCAAAGGGCAGAGAAAGATAATCCAGGAAGAATGAACAGGCAGGTGATACAGAATCTGGAAATGAAGGGGCTTGTGCGTGGAAAAGACAGCCCTTCGTACTGAAAGAGCCAGAAGATCCATGAGGTGGGGCAAGAAATTCGAGCAGAGTCTAGTCCAGGCTTTTGCAAACTGCAACCCGGGGGCCACATTGGCTCGCTGCCTATTGTTATACAGCCTGAGAGCTTTTTTTTTCTTTTTTAAATAGTTGGAAAAAACAATCAAAAGAAGAAGAATCTTTTGTAGTACGTGATAATGATATGAAATACAAAAAATTTCACACAGGAAATTTTATTGGAACACAATCTTTACCTATGGTCGACAAAAAACTTCACAACATGAGAGTTGCGATATATGTTTTATTTCTGGCTGCTTTCTGGCTACAAAGGCAGAGTTGAGTAGTTGAGACAGAGCCTATAGGGCATGTACTACTTAAATATTTCCTATTTTGCCCTTTACAGAAAAAGTTTACTAGCCCTGTTCTAAACCCTAAAGTGACTTGAATACCAAACTAAGGGATTAGACTTGAACCTGCCGGTGACAGGGAGACACGGTGTGGGGGGAAGTGGGAGGTGACAGGGTCAGGAATGAAAATGCCATTTTCTTCTGATGATCACAGGCTCTCCATCCTCCCACTAAGCACCCTCTATAAAGTCTTCTAAATATGTGCTTCCTTCCTCCAAACGTCTATCTTTTGAAGAGACAAATGTGTTCTTCTCCCTTTTCATGTTAGCAATTTTTTAAAAAGAATATTCAAATAGGCTTTCTACCTTACATACTAAGTGCAGAGAGCTCTGGGCCCCACGCTAATCAGACTGGGCGCCATTCTGTAAGTCATTTTGTGCAATTTCATGTTCTCTTTCCCTGAAAGAAGGAGAATTACTTTGATAGATTAAAGCCGTTTCCTTATTGGAATGGGCGTTCTGTCTCTCTCGGTGCCCCTCCACTGTCTCTCCATGCCTCCCAGAAAGGGAGGCCCTCATCTCCCGGAGTCGCTCTTGGTGAAGCAATTTCCTGTCTCCGCCGGCCCTACAGGGTCTCATTTGTAGAATGAGGGGGACTCTGGTTAGGGTGGAAGATGGAAGGGGCTGGAAGGTGACCCGTTTCTTTCTGCTGTGGTTTCGTGTTGTAAAATATTTTCGACTCAGAGGCACATGCTCGTGGTTGCTGGTCAAAGCGGTTGCTTTTAACTCTGGTCTTTGCAAAGGCTCTCGAAGGGCATATGGACCCTAACCGGGTTCCCTCTGTGGAGTAAACTGGGAGCTGGGCTCAATGAATTTAAACCTAACTAGCTACATTTGCAACCCAGCATAATACACAGACGTAATGTGAGTAAACGCCAGCTTTTAATCGCTAATTCTTCTTTCTGAGGATTTTGATGAACTTAGCAGTGCTTATACTTCAGTGTTTTTAAGGCTCACCTGGAGTGAGGGTTTAAATGCAGGTTCCTAAGCCCTGCCTGCAGAGATTCTGATTTACTAAGTTTGAAGTCAGAAGTAGGAATCTGTACATTTAACAAAATCCCCGGATGATTTTGATGCTGGTGGTCCCAGAACACCCCTTGAGAAATGCTGTTTCAAGATAACATTTTGTCCTGGTTATATTTTAAAACTGGCATGAGATACCCTAAGTGCCCGGAACATAGAGGGTACATGATAAATGCAATCACAGTCACTACTGGTGAAGGTTTTGAGATGCTAATCATTATTGCTACTCTTTTTTTGTTTGTTTGTTTTCTTTTTTGTACTTCTGATCCCTGTGGTTTGGATTTATACCCTGTGCTGGTTGATACTGGGCTCAGGATGAACTTTTGGGGGCTTCTGTTTCCTCCTCCATAGAACAGAAAGGCGAATACTTAACTTCTAGAGAGTGTCTGTTGTTATGCTAAGTGCTAGGAATTCTTAAGAAATTAACTGAACTTCTATTGCTTTATTCTGTTTCCTAATTACTTTTACATAAATGCACATATTGATACATGAAGGCAGTTTAGAGGAACCGCTCTCCTAGGCACAGACGTGGGCTTTGCCTAGTAACGCTCTCTGAACTTAAGGGCTGTTTTGGGGATCGCCCTCCATGAAACACATAGAGTTTCATCCATCACTTTCTGCCACAAGAGGTGAAGACTGTGCTAGGAGTCAGGAAAACTGGATCTGCCCAGAACTTACACCTGGTACTGCAACTGGTTTCTATCAACGTGCAGCCATAGATAACATACACTTTTATTTTTCTATTCATATCATTTTTTTCTATTCATACTGTTTATTTTCCTATTCATACCATTTCCTATTCACACTATTCACGGTTGCAAAACTGCACTCTTAAAAGAAATAATTAGAGCTGGATTTAAATGTCCATCTGGACCCATTGTTACATCTTTCACGCTAATCTAACCCTTAACTGCCACTATGACCACTCATCCCATCTTGGCTTCCGAATGGAGAGAAATAACTCCCGCTGAATCTTTCCCAGAGCATGCAACTCTGGGAGGTGCGTTCAGGGTTATGATGAAGTTCATTTCAGAATTACAAACTCTCAGAACTTCAAGTAAAAAGAGTTCTTTATATTTGAATGAGGGTCATCTAGTGCCGCCATAGTGTATCGAATATTGTTCAGGGCTACATCAGGGCTACAAAAATGAACAGGACAGCATTTCTGGCTTTAAGAAGCCTATAGACCATGACAAAGACACGTCTAAAAGAAAAAAGAAGTTTTATGGGCTAAACTACAGATTTGTGCAAGTCTCTTCCCGGGGGAAAGGAGTGGAGGGAAAATCTATCCACAGGTGATGCCACCTGGAATCAGGTTTGTGAGGAAGAAGAGCTCCTGCATGAACGCTGGGACTCAGTGAGAGTTTAGGCATGGGCATGAGCACATGCAAAGGCCCTGAGGCAACTTCTTGACTTAGTCATTTGCTTAACCGTTAGAAAAAAATAAGCAAAACAATTTTTGAGGATTCAAACTAAATCAGGCACGATGTTGTGTGTTTACATGAAGGCAAATTGAATGTGTAGGGAAACAGGATGGGTCTTATTTTGGTATTAGGGGGTGTCTGCAGAAGATTAAATGTGGAAAAGAGCTCTAGGGCATATTACACAGAATTTTGTAAGTCAGTAGAATATATTTTGGGGACAATATAGAGACCCAAAAGTGTGAAGAAAAGGAGAGACTCAATCCAAGTAATGCAATGGGTACCACAGAGAGGATTATGAAAGATGTGGAAACAGATAAATAGATCTGACATCCTCAGGCCTCACCTCCACCTTGCCCTTGTCAATCAGAGATCATTTTCGAAAGTACCCACTTCACCCCAGCTTTGAAGGTCTCCCCAGAGCCTGGATTCACATCAGCCTTCTTTGGGTGTCTTTGCTATGAGTGATAATTTGTACCAAATCCATTTTGGGAGGTTGTTTTTCTTTCCCGACATACATCACAGGATATTTTTATAGCTTGATGAATCTAACACATCTGTGTAATCACACAGTTTCCAGAAATCCAGATGTTCCCCAGAGCACCTCTGGCTCCCGCGCTCTTGCAAACATTTGCTGTAAACACCAAAGGCTGTTTGTTGGTTTTAATGTTCTAGCTCATCTCATTACCCAGTGAAGGTGAAAGATTGAAGCCAGATAGTGTTGCCAGTAAATGTTTTCATCCCTAATGCATCTATTTCTAGGGACTGATTAGTATGCTATGGGGCCCACGGCCCGATGCTGCCTAAATGGCCAATCCCATTCCTCCTGCTGTGGTGCAGAGAAGGAAGACAGGCTGGGTGCGCAGAGCCCCTTCTGTTTCCAGGCCTGAGGTCCCCAGCTGAACAGAGGGCTCAAACAGCTGAGATGGGACAGGGAGAAACAAGGGGCCAGGATCAGGCTCTGTGCCACTGGGTGACCGACTCTAAAAAAGCTAATGCATGTACGATGTTTAACTGTACCTGGAGTGTGGACGCATCTTAACGAAAGATGGCTATTATTATTAATGTTATAGCCATTCATCCATAAGGGAATACACTCACACCCTGTCTTTAAGAAGCCTCGTGGTAATGGAATTTAACTTTGAAGCTGGGAAAGAGCACCCGACTGGGAGTCAGGGGCTCAAGCTGGAGTCTCCCTTGGCCTTAGGCAAGTCTTCCCCTTCTCTAGGCACCAGCTTGGCCATCTGTAAAGTAAAGAGGTTATTGCAGATGATCCTTAACGGCCCTCCTAGATCCAATGCAAATAATTCTCTTATCCTAAAGGGTGGTTTTAATGTAAAGCAAGAAGAAGCATCCCTAAACTGAGATGCTGTTAACTGATCATCTGAAATGGAGAGTACACTTGCTTTCCCTCTAGAGAGCTTTAAGCAGTGGTTAGTAGATAGTTCTGGGTGAACAGACTTTCCCCTCTCTGTTCCTTCTGCTGGAAGTCCCCTTCCAACCTCGCATCTCTGTTCACTTCTATACCTTATGAGGCTTTATGTTGACCCCGCCCAATGAACCCCACCCATGGGGTAAATTAGGGTCCCTCTGTTATTGCCTTGCTCAGCATCGCAAATTGTGACTGTATATTTTGTATGTGATTGATGTTGGGCTCTCCCACTACACTGAGAGCTCTCCCCCCTCCGTGAAAGCTGGGACCATGTCTGTTTTGTCCATCACGGTATCCCCCTTGCCCGGCGATGCTCAATCTGTATTTATTGAATGAGTGAGTAAATAAATGAATGACGTCTTGCCTGGAGGAAGGGAGATGGATTAGATAGCTGCCTTCTGAGAACTGAGAGCCTCTGGATCTTTCACAAAGTAAGTATGAACATGCAAAGTGATGAACAAAGGCAAAACAAACAAAAAAAACCAGATGAGTAGCAAGGGACCACCTATCATCAAGGACAAAATTCAACTTTAGAAAGAGAGAATAGATGGCAAACAGAGAGAAATGAAGGTGCTATAAGACTGAAAAAACAAGAGGAGCAAAGAAAAGCAAATACACGGCATAGCATCTGAGTGAGGAAAGTACGGGGAATGATTTTCTGGCTGAAGCCTGAAGATCAAAGATGGCACCGAGCACATTAAATATTTCACAATGATTATCAACTTATTAAGACAGAAAGATTGATTTATTCTTATGTTCTTGGGAGAGAATCGTGAAAAGCAATAACCCGTCTCGAGCACAGTAAGCTCGCTTTAATCGGGACAGATAAAGCTTAGAGGATTGAGGGAGATCAGACGATGAAAGAATGAGTCCCTTGGGTTTCTTGGGAGGCAGCGTGGAGGAAGAGAGGGCAGGGAAGTGCCACAGATGTGGATGGAAGCTTATCGCTGGGCAGCTGGGTGACCTTGGGCAAGTCCCCTTCCCCATCTTGACCCCAGTTTCCTTTTCTCCAGAACAGAGGTTGACAAATTAGGACCCATGCGCCAAACCCAGTCTGCCACTTTTTTAAAAAAATAAAGTTTTATTGGAACATGCATTGTCAGTGCTTGCTTTTGTGTTACCATGGGAGGGTAATTATGACAAAGACCACATGGTTCTCAAAGCCAAAAATCTGTACAATATGACTTTTTACAGAAGAAGGCTTGTTCTGCTTATTCATTCATTTGGTGTCTGGCATGAGAATGTGCTCAACAAATGTTGTTCGGATTTGATTAAATCCATGGATCAATGAATAGAGGCAGAAATGACATGCTATACTGGAAGGGTGAAGACAGGCGTGGGGTGAGATTTCAGCTTAACTCCCTAAGAGCTCTTTCAACTTCTTTATCTTCTGTAAACTGGAGACAACAAATCTATCTTGCATAACGTTGACTGGTAAATAAAACATAGTCTGATCACTCTGAACACACTCAATAATTTTTTGTTCAATTAAAGGCTTGGATAAAACAAAAATAATTGCCATTGGTCAGTCATTGCCTTGGAGGCATCAGAGCCTCAGGGCAAGTTGCTGGTATTCTCAGCCCAGGGTCAGGAATCACCTCTCTACTAGCTCTTGGCTTGGGGTGATGGTTCAGAAACAGGAAGTCTTTTAGCTGGAGTGATCACCTGAGTTTGAATACCCTGCTTAGCATATAATAAGAGCCTAATATATGTGAATGAATAAATGAATGCAGGTTTAGGTATCAATTCTGATTAGCACTCTCCATTGGGTGAAGTCGTACCTTTCAGGTCCTCTGGAGGTCATTTCTTACTCCTCATAAGCTATTTCAGAACAGTAACTCTGTCCTTCCCACCCTGTTTGGGCTGAAAGGGATGCTGGAGCCATTATTCAGAGGATCCTCTGACAGAGCTTTCCCACTGGCATCTCTAGCTGGCAGTTCCCAATCCTGCCTATGCATTGGAAATCCTGTTGTGCCTTGTAAACAGGGAGCTCATGTAACAGGGTTGAAGGTTTGGAAATATCTTCTGACTGCAGTAAAGGAGGGTAGCCTGGAGGAAGTGGCTGCGACACTGCGTGGAAAATAAGGGGGCTTTTGCAATCCAAGATCCAGGCAAGAGATAATGCTTGTTCTTCCAATATTATGTGAGTGTCTTCTACGTGCCAGGCATTGGGCTTGGTTTAGGGATTCAACACAGAGTCAGATGGCCATGGCTCCTTCCTTTGGAGATCAGATTTTGGCTGGGAAGTTGAGGAAGAGTGCTGGAGTGAGCATCTGTAGGAGGTTCTCCAGAGAAACAGAACCAATAGGACACATTTAGCGATATAAAAAGATTTATTATGCGAGATTGGCTCAGGCAGTTATGGAAGCTAAGTCTCATGATTTGTTGTCTGCAAACTGGAGGACAAGGAATGTCGATTGTGTAGTTCCAGTCCAATCCCTAAGCCTAGAGGCCAAGGGAAGCCAATGGTGTTAGTCCCAGTTTGAGTCCAAAGGCCTGAGAACCAGGAGGACTGATGCTGAAATGCAGGAGAAGACAGATGTCCAGCTCAAGCAGAGAACAAATTCACCCTTCCTCAGCCTTTTTGTTCTATTGAGGTCCTCAGCAGGTTGGATGATGCCCACCTGTATTGGGCCATTGTTACTCAGTCTACCATTCCACTGGTTTTTTGGGTTTTTTTTTTTTTTTTTTTGGTTTTGGTTTGTTCATTTGTTCTTAAAATTTATTTATTTATTTATTTATTTTTATTTACTTATTGGCTGTGTTGGGTCTTCGTTGCTACACATGGGCTTTCTCTAGTTGCGGCGAGCAGGGGCTACTCTTGGTTGTGGTGTGCAGGCTCCTCGTTGTGGTGGCTTCTTTTGTTGCAGAGCACAGGCTCTAGGTGCGTGGGCTTCAGTAGTTGTGGCACACGAGCTCAATAGTTGTGGCTTGTGGGCTCTAGAGCACAGGCTCAATAGTTGTGGCGTACAGGCTTAGTTGCTCCACGGCATGTGGGATCTTCCTGGACCAGGGCTCGAACCTGTGTCCCCTGCATTGGCAGGTGGATTCTTAACCACTGTGCCACCTAGGAAGTCCCTACCCATTCCACTGTTAATCTCTTCCAGAAACACCATAACAGACACACCTAGAAATAATGTCTTATCAGCTATCTCAGCATCTCTTGTCCAGTCAACACATAAAATTAGACATCACATCCTGTTGCTGTATGTTGTTTACCCCAGAAGGTTGTGTGATTGGTACCCTTACCTCACCCTTTCTTCCTGAAAGAGGGGTGAGAGAAAAGTTTTTCTTAACTTTGATCCATGGTAGTAGTGGCTATAATAAATTAGTAATCCTTTATTGCATGTTTTTAAGTGCCAGACACAATGCTATGAACTTCTCATAAACTCCTCTGTTTAATCCTCACAACAGTGGAGTTAGGATTACATTGCTAGGAGTTAGGATTAAGTTTGGAGGGGTTAGGATTATGTTGTTTTCATTCTGCTGCTGATGAAACCTCATCATGGTTCAGAGATGTTAGGTAGCTTGTCTAAAGCCTCACAGCCAATAAGCAGCTGACCTGGGACTCAAACTCCAATCTAGCCAGGCTCAGAGCACATGTGCTTTCACCTGATGCCAGCCTGCTCCTGTCTCTGCTGTCAGCCACTCTCGGGGGCCCCCTTTGCAGCATTAAATAGACCTGCAGGCTTTCTGATTCCATGGGGGTACTAAGTTCTGATTATTTCTCGTTAGCAGTTGTCTTCTCTTGCTCTGTGGGCACTTGGTTACATAATACCTGAAAATATTAAATTAGTTTTCCTTTACAGGAAATTATGTTCCATTAGGGCCACTGACATAGCTATTCCGAGACCTCCAAGAGAGTTGTGTGCTTTTTGGAAATGTCTGACAACTCCGATTGCTCTTAGGCAAGGAGCTCTCCGAAGCCTTTGGGCTGGTTGAGTAATTAGGCATTAAGTGGCTTTAATAATAGATGTAGGCAGCCCAGACAAGAGGGTACCACCTGTGATCGTCAGAGCTGTCTTGGGTCCTACTTCTCACAGAGAAAAGGAAGAGGGCAGAGGCACTCGGTGATCTGCAAAAACCATTGCGTGACATCACTTCCCATCACCTGACCTGTCACTCAGCACAGGTGAGAGACTTGCTCCAGGGAAGAGACTCAGCCAAGGAGCCTCCTGTTCATCATACTCTTCCTCTAGAGGGCGCTGCTGTGGTCAGTTGCACCAGGATCCTGCTCTGCTTGAGTCGCGCACTGCTCAAATGCCTTCCCAAGGGCAGGGACTTCCTTGGTGGTCCAGTGGTTGAGATTATGTGCTCCAACTGTAGGGGGCATGGGTTTGACCCCTGATGGGGGAACTAGGGTACCACAGGCCGCCTGGTGCAGCCAAAAAAAAAAAAAAAAGAAAATGCGGGGCAAAATTCACCTTGGTTTCACATCACAATTCTGCAAGATGTGACTTGCATTTACTTTTTCAGAATGCTTCTTTACATGGAGCTAGTGGCCTTCGTGATTTCCTGTTTCTCCCCGTTTTTGTCTCATAATGTCACCCTCGTGGTCTTGCCTGTTATGCTTCTTCCATACTGCATTTTCAAATCCTCCTAGTGTTCAAGCTTCAGCTTCAAGACCACCTCTTCCAGGAAGCTGAGACAAAGCGAGAGAGTAGCACAGACATATATATACTACCAACTGTAAAATAGATAGCCAGTGGGAAGTTGTTGTATAACAAAGGGAGTTCAACTCGAGGATGGAAGATGCCTTAGAGGACTGGGATGGGGGGGACTCGAGGGAGGGTGGAGGGGGAGTCAAGGGAGGGAGGGAATACGGGGATATGTATATAAAAACAGATGATTGAACTTGGTGTACCCCCCCAAAAATAAAAATAAAAAAAAAATCATTTTGGCAAAGAATCCTCTCACTCTCCTTTGCAAACACCCAGCACTTTACAGCACATAATCTAATCATCTTATTTCCTCTCACCTTGTATTAGAATTATCTTATACAAATCTCCTCTCTCTTGCTCTATGGTAAATTCTTCAAAAGGAAGAAATATGTGTAACCTCTCTGTCAAGTTTCCCTGGCCTCTCTTACAAAGTCTTGCAGGCAGTAGGCATTTGACAAATACATGCTTTACATATCCATCAGTTTGGTGATAACTAGAGACTGAGGTCCCACGGCCATTTGTCCATCCATTCCTTCTTCCTCTAGTGGCCCTTATGAATCCCCCCAAACCTTTCTCCACTCTCATGCTGATATCTCTAGTATCAAAATTGTATTGATATAGGTGGGGAGATGGGTTATGGGATGTTAGGACCCAGGATATGAACATGATTGAGCACAAGTTTCAACATACAGATTGTTAGGCAGGGCCCTTAAGACTGGATCCCCATTTCCCAAAGAGAGTGTGCATTTCAAACTTCAGATGGATTTGATATTTGGTATGGGGGAAAGGGCACTGAAATTGTCTGACAGCTTGGATCTCACATGCTCCATTTCCTAAGTCCACCTTCCCAGCCTCATCCTCCACCATCCACCACCTTCTCCGTGATCTAGGCACACCCAACCCTGCACTGATCCTGCAGCACACGATGGGAAGGCCTGGGCTGTCACTCGCTGTCTCCCATCCCCCTCCAGGTTTCACCCAGTGAAAAACAAACACAAAGATTCAGGTAGGAAGTAAAACCACTCTCAGATTCACTAATGGTTCAGCTGCACTTGGAACCGCTTGCCTGAATCTGGGCTGTGGAACTCATCCACCCTGGGACCGATGGACAAGCTGCACAGCAAATACAGGCCTGTTGCAGGAGCAACATCCACCACTCCTGGGCAGAGGGCGGTAAAGGGAGCCCCAAGAGAGATGTCTTTACTCACCCCTGGAAGATACCCTTCTTGTTTGCTCTTTCCCGTGAATGGCCTTTGGACAACAGAATGAATTGCCCTGCAGTCTCCCAAATCTAACCCACTACTTTTTCACGGGGAGAGAGGAAGATGGGAGTGGAGAGAGGAACCCAAGTTGTCCCCATCTCCTTTCAGGAGAGGACCAGAAACCCCTGCTTCTCTATAGATCGGCCATAGCAGAGCCTCGAATGATTTCCGCGACTTGTATTGTGTATCCATCTGCCATGATGCCTTTGCCCAGGCTGGTCCTTGTTCCCAAAGTATTCCTCTCTCTTATTTCCACCTATGAGGTTGAACTCAAGTGCTGCCTCTCCCTGAAGTCTTCCCAGATCTGTCCATTCACCCCAGGTGGTATTCAACCTCCTCCGGGCATCCTTTATCACAGCCCCTACCTGCTTGACACGTGATGTATCTCTCTGCCTCCTCCCCATTCTTACTTCTGCTCCCTGAGCTGCAGTCACCACAAAGAACAGCCCCTATAACTCCAGTGCCCACCGGAGCCTGGCCCATGAATGTTGATTGGATTTGCTAAGAGAATCAGCTGTCCCAAGGAGCAGGGCTGAGTGCTATGATGTGTAACCCTGGGTCAAACATGCCCCTCTCCTGCTGGTGAGAACAAGGTGTTTTGTCGGCGTTCTGATTCCTAATATGGGGACTCTGGAGCACGTGATGCTGGAGTTCCTGCTCTGGACCAGCCTGTGAAGACCCCTTTCTCAGCAGCCCACCCAGGAGCTTCCCTGGCTTTGCTCAGGGCTCACTCTCCTCCGCCAAACTCCACTCTCATCCTCCTGCAGGTCAAGCAGTTCAGTGAGTGACCCTGTGTCCTCCCGGGAGCACATCTGTGGCTGCAGCCTTTGAGCATGGGCTTGCTCCCTGAGGATGCAAGCAGTTGTGACTATCTTTAATTGGATGGGTGTTTTAAAGCCAGGGGAGTTTAGGCTTGGGGTCTGACAGCTCCGGGCTCTTGGAATGTTCTTGGTGCGAACAAGTGGCCATAAAGGCTTGTTTCTTTCTCTCTTAAGCTGGAAAAGGGGCATCATTTTAATTGGTCCTCACAACCCTGGAGAGGGTTGTTATTATTGCCATCACTAGTATTCTTTTTTTCAGTGCCTGGTTTAAGCTGAGGAAAAGAAAAATCTGTGCCTTAAAACAAATGAAAAAGAGAGAATGTTTATCCAGCGTTTAGAAAACCAAAGGTTACATTAGACGACATGTGGGAAATGCTTAGCTCAGCTCACAGTAAGTACATACTCAATAAATGGTAGCTGCTGTTACCATCATCATCAGAGAAGGGGAGTGATTCACTCAAGGTCACACAGCTGTTTAATGACAGAGCTGGACCTGGAATTCGTAGCTGGACTTTTAGGCTTTGGGTCCGTTGTTTTTCTCTTCCCCTCCCCCTTCTCCCGTGGATCTGTGTGTCCGACCTTTCAGATCCCTTTTCGGTCTTGGCCAGACTCATTCTGCCACTCAGCAAAAAAAAAAAAAAAGTAAAAAAAAACCTCTTCTACCACGATGGAGGGAAAAAATTACCCTTAATTACTGGGGCTTCTCTACAATTATAGGACGTGCATTTGAACTCTGAAGGGTCCTCTCCTGAGGATAACCTTTATTTGCCTGATTGCGTCTGTTCAGTTAATTCTGGCTAATTACTATTTTCTTCCTATTAGATTCTAATTATATACAGTATTTTCATTATAAAGCGTAATGTTTCCCAGAGAACCATGTCAATTATACAGGCAATATTACCGGAGGTCTAGTTTACCTCATTAAGCCCAAGCGATGAAGCCATACATCTGATTAAACCCGCAGTTTTCAGGGTGGACTTTAACCATATGTGGGTACCAGCGACTCTCACCTAGAACTTGCTGGGTGTGGGAGAGGGCTAAAGTGCTTTGGAGGAGCCCCATGACGGAGGTGGGGGTCCATTTGGTTGTCTTTTGTTTTCTTCTGGAAATATAAGCACTGACCCACGGTGTCCTTGGGGTTTGTGGATTTTACACTCACAGTTTTATCTGTTTCTGAGAACTCTATGATTTTAGTTTGGCTGAGGCACGGATTTAATGTTGTGGTAAAAAAGCAAGCCTAACCCTTAATTCAAAGGCTTCTGGTGGGCCACCTGGCATCTCTCAATATGCTAACAATGTAGCATCTTTCCTAGCTCCTGACTTATCCATCCACCCACTGTCTGATATCCCTCCTTGGATGTCAGTAGACATCTTACCCTTCACATGTCCAAAACAGAATACATGACTTCTCCTCTCCCTGAACCCTGAACCCTGAACCCTATCCTCCTTGTGTTGCTCCCATCTCAGTAAGTGTCAAAACCATTCGCTCAGATGCTCAGGCAGACTGCCAAGAGGTCATTCTGATTCCTTCTTCCCTTTGTCTCTCGTATTCAATCCATGAGCACGTCCTGTGAACTAGATCCCAACTACATCCTAAATCCATCCTCTTCTTCCCATCTCCGCTGCTACCTCCTGGTCCAGGGCATCATTATTCCCACAATATAATGGCCTCTTAATTGGTATGCTGTTTCCTTCCCCTCCCTGCTCCTGTCTCCTGTCTCCTAACAGTAAATTGAGGTGATTTACAAAAAAAAAAAACCCCAAACAAAAACAAAACAAGTCAGACCACATTGCTCTCCTGCTTAAAACTCTTAGATATATTGTTTTTTGAGTTAAATCCAAACTTCTTACCATGTCTATAAGACATGATTATTCTCTTGCCTACTTAATTGGTAAGTATCAGTTGAGGGCCTACTATGTGTCTGTTCATACAAATGGTTCCTGTTCATAAGGGAATAAAATAGACAAATATCCCCCTGCTAAGTACCACTTTTTCGTATCGCACTGATAGTACTTAATATTTCATGTGTTCATCTTATCCAGCTGAGTTGTCTAAGAGGTCTGCATCTGTATCTGTCCCCCACACTCCTCACCTGGATCTGGAAGCTTCACAAGAAATATGAGCTACTTTGCTATGATTTAACACTTGGTCAGGAATTGGAAAACAAAGTTGATTAAAAAATGCACTTTTATTGGATTCTAAAGGAATTAATAAAATTCTCCCTTTGGGGATTAATAAAACAGGATTTTTTAATATTAGCTTTATTTTTACTACCTTATAAAAGTATTTTAATCAACATTTTAGGCTTTAAAAGATGGAATCAAGCTATGTCCTCTACTGGGGGGATGGGAATTCCATCAGCTCATTTGTAGATGAGACACATTTTATATATTGGCTGCCTCGTCTAAAAAAATGTTATCACTATTTTTTCCCTAATAAAAATCCATGAAAACTGTGAAGTTCAAGCCAAAAAGGAATTAACCTTTCTCGAGCATCTTGTCATCTGGGAGTTAATTTTTGGTACCAACTGTAGACCATAATAGTATTGCTTTTGTTCAGAGAAGTTGAGAACATTGCCTAAAGTGCTTAATGAATTAGCTGTAATAAGATTGACTCTGGGCTCTGGATCCAGGGTTCCTGGGTTCAAATTCAAGATCCTCCACTTTTTTTGTTGTGTATGACCTTGAAGTTATTTACTCAACCTTTGCTTCACTTACTCCATTTATAAAATGAGGATAACAACAGTTCCTAATTTCTTGGGTTGTTTTAAGAATTAAATGAGTGGGAGAGAAAAAGATGGCGGCGAAGTAGAGAGACGTGGAGTGCATCCCTCTCCACAGATGCATTGGGAATGCACGGAAGGACACAGTCATTCCCACAGAGAACCAGCTGAACACCAGCAGACGGCCTCGGACACCAGAAAGGGCTGCGGGGAGCCCGACATAGCCGGTAGGGAGGCATCTACGAGGGCTCAAAGAGGGTGAAGCGGCGGAGCTGTGGCAGACGGGAGGGAGTGAGAAACATACGGAGGGTCCGCAGCGCAGCTCAGCGTTCCCGGACCGAGACATCGATCTGCGGCTGAATGGAGGGTCCAGGAGCGGGAGCGTGGGAACCGGAGAGCTGGTTCAGGGGGAGAAACATTGTTGCCGGTAGGGTGACGGACTGAGAGGACAGGAGGGAGGAGGTCCGCGGAGAGGAGTGCCGATCCCTGAGAGCTGCCCGGCCATGATGGCGGCTGGAGGCTGCAGGCTCCCGGGCGGGGGGGAGGAGCCGTGCGCATAGCCTCTCTCTCTCTTTCTGCGCCTCTGCAACAGGCAGCGGAGAGACGCCCTGCGGGGCCACCTAAGGCGCTCAGGGATAACAAGCACCCTCAGGTGCTCGGGCGGGGCTAGATTAAAACTCCTTGCAATGCCAGCAGCAGGGAGGCTGCCGAGAGAAAAAAAAAAAAAAAACCAGCATCAAAAAGAAAAAACCCTGAGAGAGGCCCAACTCTAAGACTTTCTGTGTACGCCTGAGCCACCAGCGCCCTCTGCAACAGGCACCTCCAAGCCTGACTGAAGCAACAGTGCGCCACTGCTCACTCCCTCCCAGGAGAAGGAGCCACTATTGCACCCTCTCCCTCCCCACACACCGAGGCTTACAGACGAACAGTAAAGGAACCTCTGCTGGTCACAGAATAACGCAAAAAAAAAAAAAAAAACCCAAGGCAAGGAAAAGGACACTTACAGCTGAGACGCTAAGGAAACAGAAATAGTAGTATCAATACCTATTGAACTGGTCCATTCGGGGATCAGTTCTGGATACTTTTTTTTTTTTTTTCCTTTCTCTTTTTTTTTTTTTTTTTTTTTTTTGATTTATTAAATACGATCTTAGCCCTAAGGGATCTACAAGTTTTACAACATAATTTTATAAGGATATTTTTTACTCTTTTTTTTTTTTTTTTTTTGCCTTTTAAAATACTTCTATATCTAGCTAAGTTTTTGGTAGTACGGACAAAATATCTTTCATACTTTCCTTTCATCCCTTTCTTTTATACACTTCTATTCCTTTCTTTTTCTTTGCATATTTCCAACCACATTATGCTCTTCTGTTCCCCTTTCTTCCAGCCATTTTAAGTGTATTTTATCTGAACATACTTATAAGCAACACTATCGGTCTGCTCAGACTCCTTGCTCTATTCTCCAGATGATGCACTGCCTTGGTATTAATATTAGGCTTTTGTCTTTATCTTAGTTCTTAGTACAGTTGTCTAATTACATTCTGAGAATCTCCATTCTCTCTGGTGGTACTCCAGCTCATTTCTATATTTGATCCTAGCTTACAAAATCTCCCTGGATTGATGTTTGTATGTGTAGGGTGTTATTTATTGTTTGTTTGCTTTTGCTTTTGTCTCTGATTTGTTCTGTTTCAGTTGTCAATTTCTGCTGGGTTTCTCTCTGAATATCTGATAGCACACTGGGGTTCTGTCAAGTCTTTCTAGAGCCTTATGTCCTAACGGATTCAATAATTGTGTGTCTTATACATGTATGTGTTTCCTAGACTGAATATTCGTCTAATCCAATACTTGGACATTAGTCTGAGGCTTGGACAGTCTTCTATAAACACCTCTATCACCAGGACAAGCAACCCCAAAAGCTTGGACAACCATGAGGAAACAAAGAAACACCATGCAGGCAAAGGAGCAGGAAAAAAACCCACAAGACCAAATAAATGAGGAGGAAATAGGAAAAATGCCTGAAAAAGAATTTAGAGTAATGATAGTAAAAATGATACAAAATCTCGATAACAAATTAGAGAAAGTACAAGAAACAGTTCATAAGAACTCAGAAAAACAAACAGCAATGGATAACAAAATAACTGAAATTAAAAATACTCTAGATGCTCTAACCAGCAGAATGACTGAGGCAGAAGAACGAATAAGTGAGTTGGAAGATAGAATGGAAGAAATAAACGCCACAGAGCAGGAAAAAGATAAAAAACTAAAAAGACTAGAAGACAGCCTCAGAGACCTCAGTGATAACCTTAAACGTACCAACATTCGAATTATAGGCATCCCAGAAGAAGAAGAAAACAAGAAAGGGTCTGTGAAAATATTTGAAGAGGTTCTAGTGGAAAAATTCCCCAACATGGGAAAGGAAATAATGAACCAAGTCCAAGAAGCACAGAGAGTCCCATACAGAATAAACCCAAGGAGAAATACACCAAGACACATATTAATCAAACTAACGACAGTTAAACACAAAGAAAAAATATTAAAAGCAGCAAGAGAAAAGCAACAAACAACATATAAGGGAAAACCCATCAGGATAACAGCTGACCTTTCTACAGAAACTCTGCAGGCCAGAAGGGAATGGCAGGATATACTGAAAGTCCTGAAAGAGAGAAACCTACAGCCAAGAATACTTTACCCAGCAAGAATCTCATTCAGATTTGAGGGAGAAATCAAAAGCTTTCCAGACAAGCAAAAGTTAAGAGAATTCAGCACCACCAAACCAGCCTTACAACAAGTGCGAAAGGAACTTCTCTAAGTAGGAAACACAAGAAAAGGAAAACACCTACAAATACAAACCCAAAACAATTAAGAAAATGGTAATTGGAACACACATGGCAATAATCACTTTAAATGTAAAGGGATTAAATGCTCCAACCAAAAGACACAGACTGGCTGAATGGATACAAAAACAAGACCCTTCTATATGCTGCCTACAAGAAACCCACTTCAGACCAAGGGATACATATAGACTGAAAGTGAAGGGATGGAAAAAGATATTCCATGCAAATGGAAGTCAAAAGAAAGCTGGAGTAGCAATACTCATATCAGACAAATTAGACTTGAAAGTAAAGACTATTAAAAGAGACAAGGAAGGGCACTACATAATGATCAAGGGATCCATCCAAGAAGAACATATCACAATGGTAAATATCTATGCCCCCAATATAGGAGCACCTCAATACATAAGGCAAATGCTAACAGCTATAAAAGGGGACATCGACAGTAACACAATTATAGTGGGAGACTTGAACACCCCACTTACATCAATGGACAGATCATCCAAACAGAAAATAAATAAAGACACACAAGCTTTAAATGACACATTAGACCATCTCGACTTAATTGATATTTATAGGACATTCCATCCAAAAACGACAGACTACACTTTCTTCTCAAGTGCACACGGAACATTTTCCAGGATAGATCACATCTTGGGTCACAAATCAAACCTCAGCAAATTCAAGAAAATTGAAATCATATCAAGCATCTTCTCAGACCACAACGCCATGAGACTAGATATCAATTACAGGAAAAAAACTGCAAAAAATACAAACACATGGAGGCTAAACAATTCACTCTTAAACAACCAAGGAATCACTACAGAAATCAAAGAGGAAATCAAAAAGTATCTAGAAACAAATGACAACGAAAACACAACAACCCAAAACCTATGGGACGCAGCAAAAGCAGTTCTAAGAGGGAAGTTTATAGCAATACAGTCCTACCTTAAGAAACAAGAAAATGATCGAATAAACAACCTAACCTTACACCTCAAACAACTAGAGAAAGAAGAACAAAGAAACCCCAAAGTGAGCAGAAGGAAAGAAATCATAAAGATCAGAGCAGAAATAAATGAAAAAGAAAGGAAAGAAACCATAAGAAAAATAAATAAAACTAAAAGCTGGTTCTTTGAGAAGATTAACAAAATTGATAAACCATTAGCCAGACTCATCAAGAAAAAAAGGGAGAAGATGCAAATCAACAGAATTAGAAATGAAAAAGAAGTCACAACGGACACCTCAGAAATACAAAACATCATGAGAGACTACTACAAGCAACTATATGCCAATCAATTGGATAACCTGGAAGAAATGGATACATTCTTAGAAAAATACAATCTTCCAAGACTGAACCAGGAAGAAATAGAAACCATGAACAGACCAATCACAAGTACGGAAATTGAGGCAGTGATTAAAAATCTCCCAACACACAAAAGCCCAGGACCAGATGGATTCACAGGCGAATTCTATCAAACATTTCGAGAAGAGTTAACACCTATCCTTCTCAAACTCTTCCAAAATATTGCAGAAGGCGGAGCACTCCCAAACTCATTCTATGAGGCTACCATCACCCTGATACCAAAACCAGGCAAAGATGTCACAAAAAAAGAAAACTACAGACCAATATCACTGATGAATATAGATGCAAAAATCCTCAACAAAATACTAGCTAACAGACTGCAACAGCACATTAAAAAAATCATACACCACGATCAAGTGGGGTTTATCCCTGGGATGCAAGGATTCTTCAATATACGCAAATCAATCAACGTGATACATCATATCAACAAATTGAAGGATAAAAACCATATGATCATTTCAATAGATGCAGAAAAAGCTTTTGACAAAGTTCAACATCCATTTATGATAAAAGCTCTCCAGAAAATGGGCATAGAAGGAAATTACCTCAACATCATAAAAGCCATATATGACAAACCAAAAGCCAACATTGTTCTCAATGGAGAAAAACTGGAAGAATTCCCTCTAAGAACAGGAACAAGACAAGGGTGTCCACTCTCACCACTGTTATTCAACATAGTTTTGGAAGTGTTAGCCACAGCAATCAGAGAAGAAAAAGAAATTAAAGGAATCCAAATTGGAAAAGAAGAAGTAAAATTATCACTCTTTGCAGATGACATGATACTATATATAGAAAACCCTAAAGACTCTACCAGAAAACTGCTAGCACTCATTGATGAGTTTAGTAAAGTAGCAGGATACAAAATTAATGCACAGAAATCTCTTGCATTCCTATACACTAACAACGGAAGAGCAGAAAGAGAAATTAAGGAAACTCTCCCATTCACCATTGCAACCAAAAGAATAAAATACCTAGGAATAAACCTGCCTAAGGAGGCAAAAGATCTGTATGCAGAAAACTTTAAGACATTGATGAAAGAAATCAAAGATGACATAAACAGATGGAGGGATATACCATGTTCCTGGATTGGAAGAATCAACATCGTGAAAATGACTGTACTACCCAAAGCAATTTACAGATTTAATGCAATCCCGATCAGATTACCAATGGCATTTTTCACAGAACTAGAGCAAGAAATCTTACGATTTGTATGGAAACGCAAAAGACCCCGAATAGCCAAAGCAATCTTGAGAAGGAAAAATGGAGTTGGTGGAATCAGGCTTCCTGACTTCAAACTATACTACAAGGCCATAGTGATCAAGACAGTATGGTACTGGCACAAAAATAGAAAGGAAGATCAATGGAACAAAATAGAGAACTCAGAAGTAAGCCCAAACACATATGGGCACCTTATCTTTGACAAAGGAGGCACGAGTATACAATGGAAAAAAGACAGCCTCTTCAATAAGTGGTGCTGGGAAAATTGGACAGCAACATGTAAAAGAATGAAATTAGAATACTTCTTAACACCATACACACAAATAAACTCCAAATGGATTAAAGACCTACATATAAAGCCAGACACGATCAAACTCTTAGAGGAAAACATAGGCAGAACACTCTTTGACATACATCAAAGCAACATCCTTTTTGACCCACCTCCTAGAATCATGGAAATAAAATCAAGAATAAACGAATGGGACCTCATGAAACTTAAAAGCTTTTGCACAGCAAAAGAAACCATAAACAAGACTAAAAGGCAACCCTCAGAATGGGAAAAAATAATTGCCTATGAAACAACGGACAAAGGATTAACCTCCAAAATATACAAGCAGCTCATGCAGCTTCATACCAAAAAAGCAAATAACCCAATCCACAAATGGGCAGAAGACCTAAATAGACATTTCTCCAAAGAAGACATACAGATGGCCAACAAACACATGAAAAGATGATCAACATCACTCATCATCAGAGAAATGCAAGTCAAAGCCACAATGAGGTATCACCTCACACCAGTCAGAATGGCCATCATCACAAAGTCTGGAAACAACAAATGTTGGAGAGGGTGTGGAGAAAAGGGAACTCTCCTGCACTGTTGGTGGGAATGTAAGTTGGTACAGCCACTATGGAAAACAATTTGGAGGTTCCTTAAAAAACTACAAATAGAACTACCATATGATCCAGTCATCCCACTCCTGGGCATATACCCAAAGAAAACCATAATCCCAAAAGAAACTTGTACCATAATGTTTATTGCAGCACTATTTACAATAGCCAGGACATGGAAGCAACCGAAATGCCCATCAACAAATGAATGGATACAGAAGATGTGGCATATATATACAATGGAATATTACTCAGCTATAAAAAGGGATGAGATGGAGCTATATGTAATGAGGTGGATAGAACTACAATCTGTCATACAGAGTGAAGTAAGTCAGAAAGAGAAAGACAAATATTGTATGCTAACTCACATATACGGAATCTAAAAATGGTGCTGATGAACTCAGTGACAAGAACAGGGAAGCAGATACAGGGAATGGACTGGAGAACTCGAGGTATGGGAGGGGGCGGGGGGTGAAGGGGAAACTGAGAAGAAGCGGGAGAGTAGTACAGACATATATATACTACCAACTGTAAAATAGTCAGTGGGAAGTTGTTGTATAACAAAGGGAGTCCAACTCGAGGATGGAAGATGCCTTAGAGGACTGGGGCAGGGAGGGTGGGGGGGAATCGAGGAGGGGGCGTCAAGGAAGGGAGGGAATATGGGGATATGTGTATAAAAACAGTTGATTGAACCTGGTGTACCCCCCAAAAAAAAAAAAAAAATATCATGATAACATAAAAAAAAAAAAAAAAAAAAAAGAATTAAATGAGTGAATCCACTTAGAATGGTGTTTGGCATATTCATGCTTCCTTAAATGCTGGCTGTTAATATCTGGATCTAAACCTAGACTGGTCTTACCCCCAACTGCCATTCTTGCCATCAATAAATGCCACTGGCAGCATCAGTACCATTCATTAAGGACTCTGTATAACTCATTCTCTGATCCAACCAAGACACTTGTAATGCACACATTATTGTCTAAATTTAAAGACAAGTAAAACTGAGGATCCCTCAGGTCACTTGTCCAAGGTCAAGCAGCAGGTAAGTGGCAGGTCCAGAAGTCACACCTAGGGACTTCCCTGGTGGTCCAGGGGTTAAGACTTTGCCTTCCAATGCAGGGGGTGCAAGTTCGATCCCTCGTCGGGGAGCTGAGATTCCACATGCCTCCAGGCCAAAAAACCAAAACATAAAACAAACAAACAAACAAATGGAAGTAATATTGTAACAAATTCAATAAAGACCAAAAAACAAAAAACAAGAAACAAAAAAAGAAACTGGGAACAAAAGTCACACCTAGGTTTGCTCATGTGCTTTATAACTGTTAAAATATTTTGTAAACTTCAAAATGTGACATATTCTACACATGGAGGGTGTTTTAGACTGAGCTGTGTCTGCTGCATGTTCCTGTGTTGAAGCCCTAACCCCCAATGTGACTGTATTTGGAGATGGGGCTTTTAAGAATGTGATTAAGTCAAAATGAGGCCGTTCGGGTGTTGTCTTTATAAGAGGAAGAGACACCGGCGATGTTCACACACAGAGGAAAGACCATGTGAGGACACAGTGAGAAGGCGGCCTTAGACTCGGGCTTCTGTGGAAGCACGGGCTTGGCCTGGAATAGGTGTTCTGGGAAGCCTTCTCAGAGGAGGTAGTGCTGTGCTTGAAACAGCAGGGATGTGGGGATGGAATCCTAGTGCCTTCAATAAAATGAGTTTTGTAATTTCTCGTACGTAGCTTACCCCTACTTCTTGCCTAAATTAAGGATGTGGCTTGTCATTCTGGTCTCTGGAAGTGTTGTTCCCAGGGAGTTTTTTCCTGTCACCCAGGCTGGATGAGATCTACAAAAGTTCTATGCTTCTCCTGGTTAACCCTCACTGCATTCGTGATACCTTGTTTTGATGTGATGCTAATGGGAGAGAGTCTGTCATGTTACTCTCATTTCATAATAAGCTTCAAGAAAGCAGGGACCGAATTTGTTAAATTCAGCCCTGTTATCCTCACATTCCAGGAAAATGCCTGGAAGACTGCAGATGTGAAATAAATAACTACTGATTGAATGAATAGATAAATACATAAATGAACTTAAACTTTTTGAGCCTTAGTATTATCACCTAGATGGGGCATAATACTAGCTGTATCCTGGGGTTTGGTAAAGATTAATTGAGATTATATATACCAAGCCCAGCCTTGCTTACTACCTGGCATGTAATAACCTGGTCTTCTTGGCTGCCTTGATGGGTAAGGAATTTGCCAGGCTGAGAAGAAGGGAACGAGATATTGTAGTGTAGGGGACAGTATTGTGCAAAGGCAAAGTGGAGCATGTTGTACGTGGAGGCTGGTTAGGGAGGTCCCACCCTGCACTGTAAGGGTCTTAAGCATTTAGTGCACAAGAAAGAGACAGAGGTCATAACTGTGACGTAAGTCACCAAGAACTGATGAGATTACAAACATTTACCAAACAAAAGACACACCCCCATTACAATAGCCAGGACATGGAAGTAACCTAAATGTCCATCAACAGGGGAATGGGTAAAGAAGATGTGGTACATATATACAATGGAATATTACTCAGCCATAAAAAAGAATGAAATAATGCCATTTGCAGCAACATGGATGGACCTAGAGATTGTCATACCAAATGAAGTAAATCAGACAGAGAAAGACAAATATCATATGATATTGCTTATATGTGAATCTAAAAAAAACGGTACAGATGAACATATTAACAGAACAGAAATTGAGTCACAGATGTGGAAAACAAACTTATAGTTACCAAGAGGGAAAGCAGGGGGAGGGATAAATTGGGAGATTAGGATTGACATATACACACTGCTATATATAAAATAGATCACTAATAAGAGCCTACTGTATAGCAGAGGGAACTGTACCCAATACTCTGTAATGACCCATATGGGAATAGAATCTAAAAAAGAGTGGCTATATGTTTATGTATAATTGATTCACTTTGCTGAACAGCAGAAAGTAACACAACATCACAACGTTGTAAATCAACCATACTCCAATAAAAAATAATTTTAAAAACCCATTAATATGAGTTAATGTGATGAAGGCCTGTGATGGCAGAGAAGACCTACAGGGGATGGGAGCCTTATCAAATTGCCCAAGAGTGGGAGAAAAGTTGTTTCAAGTGGGAGTTGGAGCATGGGCAAATGGACAGAGGTTGGGAAGCATGGGGAAATGCCAGTTTGGCTGCAGTGGAGTTAGTTTCTGTTGGGAGTTAAAAGGAGATTAGGCAGCATGGAACCAGGTCACTGGGGATCTCAGATGCCAGATGACAGTACTTGGACTTGATCTGGGTTGCGCTATGAGCCGTAGAGAAGCCAGAGCTCTAGAGAGCCTACGTGTCATGAGTTACAGAGGGTCATTCTTTTTTGCCTGAAGGAGGCAGGGGCTGGATCAGATGACCTCTCGAAGTTTCTTCCAACCACAGTGCCGTGTGGAAGTCCTAAGACAGATAGAGGCAAACGAAAACCAGGGACCTTGGCCTGAATTTCTGTCCCTCATAAATCTCCTCCGCTTCCGGGTGTCATCTCTCTGTCCACAGATTAATCTTCTCTGGCTTCCTGCAGGAACAGAAGGACCTATTGACCTCATCCTGTTCTCCAGACTGTGAGTGAGAAATGGGGTGCTGGGACTGGCGAAGGCCTCAGAGTGGGCAGAGGGCAGCTGAGCCTGAGGCATGAGCCCCTGGTGGGGAGCAAAGTGAGCAGGTGGAGGATGCTGTTCCAGAAGGGCTGTCCCCAGGATGGCCCCCAGTGTCCACACCTGATTAAGAAGTACAGCCTGTCCTTTTGCATGAATGCCTTTGACCTAAGATTGGTAAGTGTTGGAGGAGATTGCAAACTCTTACCAGATCATTTCCTCATGCAAACAGTAACCTGAGTTCAAGGCAATTTTCACAGGATTCTTTTCTCTTGGTTCTTTCTTTCAGCCATTGATGGCTCAGATAAGAGTCCTTGTGATTGAGTAGAAAGAACAGGTGCTTTAAACAGGAAATCCTGTGCTTTGGCCTCAGCCTGTGGGCGCTCTGTGCCTCAGTTTCCTCATCTGTGAAATGGGAATAAGAATAGTGCCCGCCTTAGACAGTTACAGTGAGTATTAAAACTCTTGGAATCCAACTAGGCACACAGTAAGCACGGAAGAAATGATAATGCTTATTGTTGATTTCATTGTTTATTAGAAAACGAGGATATAAATGCCTGTCTCCCAGGGTTGCCGTGAGAGTCACATTCATTCATTCATTTATTCAACACATATACACAGAGCACCCATTAGGTGGCAGGCCGTGTTCTGAGCACAAGGAGATGTGTTAAAAAACAAAATGACACAGTTCCTCACTCTGGAGCTGACAGACGGGTGGAGGAGACGGATATTAAACGTGCAAATGTGCAAGCAAAAATGTGCAAGCTTGTAATAATGCTGTGAAGGAGAAGGGCGGGTGCTATGGAGAGGTGAATGGGATGTGGTCCCTGCAGTAGGGTGGTCACAGAAGTTTCTCTGGGGAGGCAGCTTCTGAGCTCACATGTGAAGGATGGGTAGGAGGAGGTGTTCCCGGTATCGCTGGAAACATGTATGCAGAGACTCTAAGGGGAAACACATTGGAGGGTGTGAATGAGGCAGTGAGGTTGGCTGGGATCAGATGGGACAGAGGCTGGGGTTCACTCCGAGTACAGACTGCAGAAGCAGGGGAGGCAAATGCTTTTTATAAACAGTAAAATCAGTGCCCCTCTAACTTCCTATATTTTCCGGCATAAATAGTAGAAGTTGGAATTCATAGCATGGAGGTCAGGTGAGAAAGGACTTTTACCCCCTTTGCTTTTACAGTTGACACACAGAATGAAACAATTGCCTAAAAACTACAACTACGACACCACAAAAGTTCGCGTGTGTGATTCTAATTCCCAAAGTGGTGTTTGGAGACCTGCCTTGAATCTCGTCTTCCGGATGTGCATTAGCTCTTTTGAACCCCAGTTTCCTGCTCTGTAATAATGGGGCTGTTTCCTCTTCTTTGCTTAATGGGGTTGTTCTCTGAGGAGGCTGTTCTGAAAGCTCCAGTAAATGTTGTTTCTCTTTTCCTCTTCTTTCCTCTGCGGCTTAAGCCGCCCTGTCTGGCGCATCTGATGGCCGTCTGCATTGGGGGGAGGCATTAAACATTCGTGCCTGGCTTCTCGTCAATGGGTCCTGCCCACCACCCAATCTTGGAGGCCCTGTTGGGGTCTGACCACTCTAGAGACTGCCCCTTTCTTAAAGCAGCCACCCTGACCTCTGCCATCCAGTCCTAAAATCCATCAAATTCTCATACCATCACTGTGGAGGTGAAGTCCCTTCTTTTAATTCTGATCAAGTGAGCAAAAGGGAAAATAAGGAGGAACCCAACAGAATGACTCGTGAAAAATATGTATGTTCTTTAAAGGAAGACGGCATACAAATGGGATATATATTTTTTCCAAAGGAGAGGAAAAAAACACGTAGGCTTTTAAACAGAAGACTTTAAGCAGAGAGTGAGAGGGGAAAAATATGTCTCTTAAATGCATTCAGTGCCTTGCCACAAGGCTGCCGAGCTAGGATTGTTTATTAGAAGATAAGATAGTGAAAAATGTATTTTGCAGAAAGAAAATAGTAAAGTCAGGTCTGAGGCAGATAAGAAGCCAAATTTCTATTTTATGCTCAATTGAGTGACTCAGTTACATTATCTGGGAAGCAGGGGTGAAATAACACCCTTCGGAAAGGAGGCCTGGGTTGTGCTGGGTCTCCTTCCAGCCTTGGCCACGCTGATCCCAGCCCAGCTGGGATGCTGCCTCCTCCGAGCAGAGCATTTGCAAGCTGGGAGTGAGGGGGAGAAAGGTTCTGATCTTTCTCTTCAGCTCTTTCTTTTCTCCATCTTGCTATATAAGTGCTCCATTTCGGCTTCATACCTCCTCTTCTGCTGCCAAAGGTGGGAAAATAAAAACACACGTGCATATAAGATGAAGCGATGCAAAGGCCTGCATCACTGGAGCTAGAAAGAGCATCACTAGAGGTTGATGGGGCTTGGGGATACAGATCCTGGCCTTTGGTCAGTACTTATTTGGCAAGTACAAACATGTCGCTCAAATGCTTTTTAAGTAGGATGCTGTTCTCTAGTTTGTCAAAGATCTCACTTCTTCCTTTTTTTTAATGACAGGAAAGTTTTTTTATTTATTTATGTTTAATTGAAGTTATGGTTAATTTACAATGTGTTATTTTCTGGTGTACAGCAAAGTAATTCAGTTATTCACATATATACATTTATATATATATTGTTTTTCATATTCTTTTCCATGATAGTTTATTACAAGATATTGAATATAGTTCCCTGTGCTATATCATAGGACCTTGTTTATCTATTTTAAATATAGCAGTTTGTATCTACTACTCCCAAACTGCTAGTTTATCCCTGCCTCGACCCTTTCCGCTTTGGTGACCACAAGTTTGTTTCCTATGTCTGTGACTCTGGGTGAATGTTCATTTGTATTGTTTTTTACATTTCACATGTAAGTGATATCATGTGATATTTGTCTTTCTCTGACTTACTTTGCTTAGCATGATAAACTCTAGCTTCATCCATGTTGCTGCAAATGACATTATTTCATTCTTTTTTATGGCTGAGTAGTATTCCATTGTGTGTGTGTGTGTTTATCCATTCACCAGTCAATGGACACTTAGATTGCTTCCATGTCTTGTTTATCCATTCACTGGTCAATGGACACTTAGGTTGCTTCCATGTCTTGGCTATTGTGAATAGTGCTGCAATGACTATTGGGGTACATGTATCTTTTCAAACCAGAGTTTCCTCTGGATATGTGCCCAGGTGTGGGAGTGCTGGATCGTATGGTTACCATGTGATCATTACTCCCTTTTTTATTTGCTCCTGGCTGCTCTACACATTTTTATTATGTGGCTGGTCCCTAGAGCAATGTAAGATGGTACCCCAGATATATTCCAGAATCCTCAGTGCAAAGATGGGTGGACTCCAGAAGAGGCTCATCTAAAGTCATGCAGCTAAGCAGTGGCCCCATTACAAACAGAATCCAGGATTCTGGGCTCCCCTCCCAATCATCCCTATCCTTCCCTAATGTTCAACCTCTGTGTTTTTTCTCACTTTAGGAATTCTTAACTTATCAGCCAGTTGGAGGTTAGAGGGACTTGGAAAAGGGAGATATATTTAACTCAACAAATACTCATTGCACCAACAGTCAAGTTAACAACTCATTCAGTTGTGTAGCAGGGAGAATAATGGCCCCCAAAGTTGTCACATCCTAATTCCAGAACCTGTAAATAATTTTGCACATATGATTAAACTAAAGACCTTGAGTTAGGGAGCCTACCCTGAATTACCTGGGTGAGTTTGACCTAACCACACGGGTCCTTAAAAGTGGAGAAACTTTTAAGGTCAGAGAGTGAGAATGCTGTGGCAATGGAAGAAGGGGTCATAGAGATAAGACATTGCTGGTTTTAAAGACGAAGTAACGGGGCCATGAGCCAAGGAATGTAGACAGAGCCTAGAAGCTGGAAAAAACAAAGGAACGGTTTCTCACTTAGAGCCTCCAGGAAGGAACAAAGTCCTGATAACACCTTCATTTTGCCCAATGAGACCCAAGTCAAACTTTTGATCTTCAGAAAGAACTGTGAGATACTAAATATGTGTAGTCTTAAGCCACTAAGTTTGTAGAAACTTGTTACAACAGCAATAGGAAACTAATACTATGTTATCGAAGACCTACCAATACTCCACATCCCCATTCTTTCCTTTCTTTCCTTCAAAAAGATTTCTAAGAAGTTGCTTGTAGCTAATTTTTAGGCTCATTTGGAACTCCACTGTGAGATGAAATCAGTCCCGATAGTGAAGGTAACTAGAGGAAAAATTTGAATGCAGTAAGCCATTGTATATCAGAGAACAAGGAGTAATGTAGTCATTTTATCCTAGTCCCTCTATATTTTTCATCAAGAATGGATACTCAGACAAGGGGAGTACTTCTCCAAAGTCATATGGGAAATGCGTGTCAGGGTCAAAATTAAAATTCTGGTTTTTCAGCTTCTAGCCCAGTGTTTTTAAGGTTCTCTGTACTTATTTTTGACTGGTTTAGAACACTATCAGTCCATAAACTGACTGATATTTCATCATCTCATTTACCACAAAGCCATCGTTGTCATT
The DNA here is from genome assembly GCF_030028045.1 of Hippopotamus amphibius kiboko. NCBI lineage: Eukaryota > Metazoa > Chordata > Mammalia > Artiodactyla > Hippopotamidae > Hippopotamus > Hippopotamus amphibius. The sequence continues at coordinate 15,648,243 of NC_080187.1, forward strand.
CAGGGAGAAAAGGATGATCTTGGCTTGGTCATTTGGACACACGTGAGGGCGAAAATCAGCCTTGACCCTTCTTTTGCACAAAATTTACAAAAGTTAATTCAAGAGAGATTATACACCTATGTGAGAAAGGTAAAACCATAAAACTTCTAGAAGAAAATATAGGGGAATATCGTCATGATTTGGGGGTAGGTAAGGAATTCTTAAACAGGACATAAAAGTCACTAACCATAAAGGAAAAGAATGAGAAATGGAACATCACTGAGATGAAAAACATTTGTTTATTGAAAGACACCTTCAAGAGAGTCGAGGAAATGTCACAGACTGGAAGAAGATATGTGTAATACGTGCATCTGACAGAGGGCTCATATTAGAAACATATAAAGAACCATTAATCAATAGAAAAAGACGATCTGATTAAACACTGGCAAAGACTTGAACAGACAAAAGACTGGCACCAAAACAGATATCACATGGCCAATAAGCATCTGAAACTCCTCAACATCATTATCCACTAAGAAAATACAAGTTAAACTCATATGAGATGTTACCCCAGGCCTAGCAAAAAAGGGTAAAATTAAAAGGACTGATAGTACTAAGTGTTGTCAAGGATATGAAGCAATTGGGACTTTCATACACTGCTGTCTTATACTTCCTCATCATTAGATCTTTTAAGTGTTTTGACAGCAGAAGCCATGTTTGATTCAATATTCGGATACCTCCCACCTCCTCACCTGCCCTGTGCCCATAACAAGTACTCAAGTCTTCGAAATGTACATTCCAGATGAGAAGCTGTCAGTCCAGGAAAAGGTAGTGACCATGGTGAAAATAGCAGAGAAGATCCAAATAATCTCCCAGTCTGGCAGTATAGGGAGGTAGATGGGTCAGGCCACTCAACTGCCTGCCTTCGCCCAGGTGAGGGCGCAGCCCTTATCACATGGGCTTCCAAGGGCCGAGGGAAGCATTGCAGCATTGTGGACTCCTCTGGGCTCTGGAGTATCTGGAATATGCTGGATAGTATGCCACTTCTGCCATTTATGGGCTGTGTGACCTTGAAGCAAATGACTCTACCTCTCTGGGCTTTGGTTTCCTCATTCACGAAACAGAGATGGTGGTAGTATCTACCATATAGGATCACGGTGAGGATAAGTGAGATGCTAGAAGCAAAACACCTGGCCCACAGGAGATGTTCAGTAATAAGGCCATTCTTTTTCTTTTTTTTGGCTTCATGAAATCCTCTGCAGAGGCTTTCACATGTTGTATGACAATAATCCATTTCAGGAATATTTGTGAAATTCTCTTTGTATCTCCTGGAAGTCTCTTTGGTTCACATTTAAACTTGATGCTTGATAAAAGTGCTGACCAGCCTTGTCCAAGGCCTCTGCACTTTGTGGCCAGTAGATTTGAAGGCCCTCCCCAGAACACCAGTGGCTGTCATTGCCCCAGTGCCTGGTGCACTTGGGTGTGAGGAGACAGTGGTCAGGAAGGCAGCCTCAGAAAGGCTGCCCAGAATCTCCACCATCTCTGTTCCTGGGGAAGAGGCAGAGATGCCCTGAAACAGTTACGGGGTGGTGCCCTGCTGAGCACATGCTGGGACTATTTATGCCTTGTAGGTAAAAGAGCCTGGAGTAAATATTTACAGTTGGGGAGCCGGGCTGATGCACTGATGGAGTGAGATATTGTGCGTGTGTGCATGTGTGCATGCACGTGTGCCTGTGTGTGTGAGAGAGAGAGAGGAGAGAATTTTACCTCCTTCCTCTGCCTATGGAGAGCTGCCAGGTGAAGTAGAAAGAAACATCCAATGGGTTCCCAGGGAGGTGCCCTCTGTCTAACCCCCGCCCTGCCACTTTTCTGGTTTACCGTGAGGGAGGCAAGACGCAGACACTCCCTGAGTCTCCCTCAGGGGAGAGAGGTTTATCGTCTGGGTGAATGAATTGCAGTAGGGAGGGACAGACACACTCCTCCAGGGGATCCAAGAATAGGAAACACTAGAACTCACAGAAGCCCAAACGGGGTGATGACTCAGAATCCAAAGAGGTTCCAGGACCTTTGACAACAGGATTTCTAGATTTGATTAAGCCTGCAGACTCCAGGGTCATACTGCTGGGCTTAGAAACTGGGCTCCCAGCTATATGAGCCTAAACAAGATACCCAACCTCTCTAAAACCTTTCATTTCATCCTCTGCAAGATTAGAATAATAATACTATCTCCTCCAGAACAGTGTAGGATAGGGTAATGCATGCAGAACGTGCATTCACCCATTCTATACCCAGCTGCAAGATTAGAATAATAATACTATCTCCTCCAGAATAGTGTAGGATAGGATAATGCATGCAGAATGTGCATTCACCCATTCTATACCCAGCTTACTTTGTAAATATCCTGCACATTGCCCTTAGAATAACATCTAAACTTTAGCCGCATCCTGAAGGCAGTGTGTGATCTGGACTTTGCATTCTCTCCGATTTCCTCTACTCCTTCCCCCTCTCTCTCACTGTCCACGCCCATCACTTTCCATCTTCCTGGTTGTTTTTCTCTTCCTCCAACACACCAAGAACTTACTATTCTTTCTACTTAGAATGGAATGGGCTCCTGCCAGATCTATACCCTGGGTTCTTTTTATTCTTTAGGCTTCAACTTACATACTCCCTCTTAGAGCCTCCCCTGCCCTCTCCCGCTTCATCTAAAGAAGCCTCACTCCTTCACATGATCAAATGACCCTGTTTCACTGCTACCAGGGGTCTTTTTATGACCCATATCTTTGTGCTTGTCTGTTTCTAAGTTCGCTGACTGTCTTCCTTCCCGAAAAATAAGGTTCTTGAGAACAGGGACCTCACTTGCCCTGCTCCCAGTCTATCCCCAAAGCTGAGAAAAGTGCCTGGCACACAGTAGGTGCTCGATAAATATTTGTCAGAAAAACGAACAGATGAATGGATGGATGGAGAAATAAATTGAAGATGGTAGAGTGTTCTAGCAGGATGATAACAGAAAGCTGTCAGGCGAGTCCCTTCTAGTCCAGTGGTTTCCTCACATCCATAGTTGGTTTAGCTCGGTGGTTTATAAGACGGTGTCATCACCCCTTCCCCAAAGGGCCATTTGAAAATGGGGGGCGTTTTGCATACATACTGACCAGAGAACTAAGGGCGTCAGCCGTCAGGTGTGCGGGGCTGGCCAGGCTAAACACCCTACAAGATGCAGAAAAATTGGATTCAGTGATGCACAGTACCCTGCACCCCTCCCCACACATGCCGATAGCACGTGTGACTGATGCTTGAGGGCCAATGCTTGAGTCTAATCATCCGGTCTGATGGTGGTTGGAAGCTGGGGTTTGTAGGTATTTCAAAGCTTCCAGCCCCTCCTGTTCCAGTCGGGGCCTGTGGAATCGATTTACAGCTTCACCGAAGAAAACCTCAAACCGGCTCAGAAACGGTTAACCCTGGCTGAGACAGCAGCTATCTGGCTTGTGAGCTTTCCTTTTCAGTGACTAATAGGTGAGAGGGACGTGAGTTCTCCTGGCCTGTGGAGGATGCAGCACAAACGACGTCTCTGAGGCCCCTGCCTGTGATTTCTGAGTATGGGCTATAGGATATTTGGAGGAGATAGTGTCTGACCAGCTAATAACCCCAGACGCCAGCACCAAGATGCGGGGAGTGGGGCGGGGAAGGGAGTAGGGGGAGTGTGGCTTTCTTGGAGACAGAGAGACCTGGGGAGGGAGTCACATACGTGTGCCTGAGCACACACAGGTCAGGCACACGCGCAGTCCAGACAATCAGAGATGCAGCGTGAACACTCACACACACGCACCTAGAACACCACCTACAGACACTGAACACAACAGGACACAACGTATTTTAACCTACAGGACACAGACTACACACATAGGGTCACACACACACACTACACACACACACACACGCAAACACTCTCACCCAGCATACACCCTCCCTAGATACACAGCATGTCCACATACAACACACAGCCTTCAACACTGAGACACACCCATATGGCAAAGGCATAGAGAACACACCTAACACAACCAGCTCATGCAATGGATGGGCACATATATATAACACACACAACACACGCACCCAACTCACTCCTACAGACAAAGCTCATTCACACACCATCTCCACAAGAAATCACAATACACAAATACATACCAATACACAATCACACGTAATACTTAAAGATGTGTGCATATAAATGCAAGTCTGCTTAGCGCAGGTATAGAGACAGGCACCACATACGCACACACATACACACATGCATACACCCCACAAACACACACACACACACACTGTAGAGGTACCCATAGAAGGCACAACACACACATGCACACATACCTCTTAGAGATATACAAGCCTAAGACACAAACACCACATGAGACCTCTACTGTATATATGTGTGTATTTACCCTTTGCTAACAACTACTTTTTAAAATTAACTCTCAGATCCATGCTCCAAAGGCAGCAACCAATCAACACAATATACAAAACTTACTTTGAAACTGTCAGGTTAAAAAAAATAATCATGTACCAAAAACTAATGTGTCATTTGACCCTGTCTCACTTCTGTGTATACTAATGTTTGTGATAATCAGCCTTACAAAAGGCAGAAAATCAGCCTTAGCACAGCGGAGATGGGGCTTGTTCATCTGATCTTCTCTGGCTGCATGATGGGGAGAGCAGGAGGGAGAACATGAGGGGCCCAGGACCCCTAAGTGGGCAGGCAGATTCTGGCCTTGGTAGCAGAACACCTGGGTTATGGCTCTGCAGTCTGGTGCTGTTCCACTGTGTGACCTGGGGCATGTTGTTTCCCATTTCCGAGCCTCAGTTTCTTCATCTATAAAATGGGTATGAACCTACATCCAAGGGTTAAGTCAGATAAACTCTAGGATGTAATCCAAATGTGAATTGTGGACTTGACCGCTTCATATTCCTAAGAGAAGATGAACAGGCCTGTGACGGGCTAACAAAAGCATCAGTTTTCAGTTTGATTCTCCTCATTTGTCTTTTTTCCCAAAGGAACTCCTTCATGGCATAAGTAACTAGTCTAGCTGGGCTTGTCCGCAGAGAAAAGCTATAGTTTGTTTTATTATCTTTATTGAGTCTTTATTAAGTGCAAAATGATGTACCTGTATCATCTAACATAATCCTCAAAACAACCCCTTGAAGTCGGTTCTGTTATTACTCCCATTTTACGGGTGAAGAAACAGAGGCACAGTTTGGTCAAGAGACTTGCCTGAGATCTCATGGGTTGGTGAGTTTGGATTCAGATCCACTCTGCTATCCCTCTCCAAATGCCCCATCAAAGCTGGACGCAAAGGTTCAATTGAGTTGGCAGGTGAAACTAGCTTGAAGCCAGAGCTCAAGATGAATCTAAGAAGCCCTCTTATGCTGGCTCTTCCAGGCTATATCTTCCAGGCTCATCCAGGGTATAACTCACCTCTCAACACAAAGTCTCCTTACGTTCATTGCAGTTTCAACCTTTTTAAGCCCCCCTTCTCCATCTATAACACTTACCCTTCTCGATGGTCATGAAATAGTCAACATATCCCATCAAAAGAGAACTGGACAGTAGGTCTTTACTTATGCCCTTGTTCCTACTCTCCACTACCTGTGATTGGTAACTTTGGGTTGATCAACATACAGTGTTTCAGGGCTTCCCTGGTGGTGCAGTGGTTAAGAATTCGGCTGCCAATGCAGGGGACGTGGGTTCGAGCCCTAGTCCAGGAAGATCCCACATGCACCACAACTACTGAGCCTGCGCTCTAGAGCCCAAGAGCCATAACTACTGAGCCCACGTGTCATGACTACTGAAACCTGCGAACCTAGAGCCTGTGCTCCACAAGAGAAGCCACTGCAATAAAAAGCCCATGCACTGCAATGAAGAGTTGCCCCCGCTCTCCACAGCTACAGAAAGCCCATGCACAGCAATAAAAACCCAATGTGGCCAATAAGAAGTGAATAAATAAATAAATATATTAAAAAATATGCAGTGTTTCGATAAGTGACTCTGGAGGCCCATGTGGGCCTTAGGACTTTCTTTTAGTCATTTAAGATTGCCTTTTGTATACTCTACACTGCAGCGTGGCTGGTGATTGAGAAATGAGTTTAGAATCAGCCTCCTTGGGTTCAAATCCTGGTTCTGTTACTCTGTGACCTTGAATATATTTCTTAACTTTCCTGAATCCCAGTTCGTTTCTCTGTAAATTGGGGTTTAATCCCATGACACAGACCTTATGGGGTTGTTTTGCGGTCTCAGTGAGTTAATATTTGTGGAGGGTTTCGAATAGGACCTGGCACGTAAGCATTAGCCAGCATCACTGTCCATCTTGGCCTATGGCTCCTTACACTGTTTCAGTTAACTATGCTCTTCACTCTTTCTTTTATATTTCAGCTGGTTCGAGTTAGAGCCCTTCCGCTGGGTGAGGCTTTCTCCAGCCACCTTTGTCTTCTTGATCACCATCCCTGACATCTCATTTACTGAAAATAACAAAAGGTCTCCTGCACACTTTGACTTTTTCTGCCTCCTCAAGATTCAGTGCAAGCTCTTCTCTGTGGAGTCGCCTTGGCTCCTTTTCGCGGAGGGTAAATCAATGGATCCAAATCTAGACGTCAGAGGTGCACAGTTCCCTACCTCTGCTGGTGGGCAGGTGACACCACAGGTGGCACAGTTAATCTGAGTGACAAGGGGCACTGGAGCCTTTGGGTGACTTGAACATATGCTGCTGTTTCCCATTTAACGCTGCTGAAACGCTTTCCCACCTACTCCAATTGGAGAGCTCCAATTTCCATTCTCCTGGCTTTTCCTGAGTTACCATCTCCTCTTTCCTTTCATTTACAAAATCCTCCCACCAACTTTGCTGTATCATACTATATTTTGTCACAACAAGCCTTGTGTTTAAATTACTATGCAATCCAAAGATTTAGAAACTTTGATTTCTTCCTTTGATAATGTTAGATCTTATCCACACATACACTTTTGGTAGAAAATTCACTGCTGTCCTCATCATCTGCTGTACTTTCCCAGTGTTCAGAAGGAAGCAGTGTGGTTTGGTAAGAATAAGTGGGTAGCATCCCCACGGGAACAAATTCAGGTCATGCGTGTTTGTGGATGCATGTGTGTGTATGCGTCATGGGTCAAGACCAGTCCAATACAGGCAACTTAATGCAGTTCATCCTCATGGGTTTTGCCTCTCAGCAGGGGAGACTCAAGTGTTCCGGAACGTGCGGTTTCCACATTCATAAATAGATTGTCCATTCTTGAACTTACTTCTTCTCTTTCCCGTATTTTTGACATTGGTTTCACAGCTCATGTCTTTGTCACAAGACCTCTAAGGCTGAACTCTAACTTCTTAGAAAGTCTGTACCCATGCAGATACTCTGTCTCTTTTTACCATTCTAAGACCACCTAAGATCAGTTGAGAATATTAGAAAATCTAAACAAACTGATGTCAAGGATTATTAGAAATAGACACCATACTTGATGCCAGAGAATGTGACTGTCTTTCTCTAAGTCTTACTTTATCTGTGAAATGGATGCAATATTGAACACGATCAGACGTTGTGAGGATTCAAACGATCCGGGTCAAGATATATATGTCTGAGGTCACACGTCTGAGGCTGGAACTGAGAATGAGCCAGGCTTTGCACAGCACAGGAAGTTAGGATTGTATTCTACGGATGATGGATAGTAATGTACACTAGCTTATGAATGCTTTCATTTCACATTTATTCAGCGGAAAGATAATGGTGAGTAAGATAAACAAGGTCCCTGTACTTTTGGAGCTGAGACTGTTTAATGCACAACAAGCATTAATCATATAACCACACAAATAAATATATAAATTGGTAGCATTTAAGAGAGGAAGGGTGATAGAGACTGGGGTGGGGAGATGGGGAAGATTTCCTTGAAGGGGCAACTGTTGAGCTAAGATGTGAAGGTGGGTATGTGAAGGGGTGGAGGATTGTTCCAGGAAGGTCTAACAGCATCTATAAAAGTCTTCATGAGGTTACAGGGGGCATGGTCCATTCATAAAAAGGATGGTTGGAGCCTGTGGCAGAGGTCACGATTTGAATGAGATAAGGCTGGAGAGGTGGGTGGAGTTAGGCCAGGCAGAACATTATAAGACACTGCAAAATTTTGGTCTTTATTTTGAGAGCAATGGGACACATTTGGAGAGTTTTTAAGCAGGAGAATGGCAATACATTTGCTTTAAAAGGATCTCCTCTACTGCTGAGAATGGATTGGAGCAGGGAGAGAAGGGAAGATGGAGATTGGCTAGGAGATGACTGCAGTAGTGCAGGTGAGAGATGGATGGATAAGGGTCCACCTAAGGCCATATGGTAGGGCTTGAAAGAAGTGGGTGGATCCAGCAGATATTTATGAGATAAAATCGTCAATGTTGGAATAGGCATTGGAGGTCGTGGTGAAGGGGAGGGAAGGTATGGAAGATGGCTCCCAAGTTTCCTACTTGCCAGAAGGATAGTGGCGGTGTTGACGGACACTTTAAAGATATGGAATGGCATCTGCCAGTCGTGTTGATGTAGTCTTTTCTTGTTCCTTAGTTGTCCTATGGGAATTCATCATATCTCTCCACCTATCTATCTTTTCTCCCTTCTCTTGTCTTCTGTACTTCTGGGATCATAGGAGGGCCTCTGGCGAGGATATAGAATTGTAGAGTAAGAGGCCTCTTGGAAACCAACCATTCCAGCACCGTCATCGTACAAAGAATGAAGGAGCCATGGGCTGAGCTTAAGAAAACTTCCAGCTTCTAGGCGTGAGTCCTCTTCAATTGCCTCTGCTGTTATGTGTCTCTTGACTAAATGATCAGAATGCCCACCCCAACCCTCTTGTTCACAAACCCTTGATACTTGTTGTGTCCCAATTAAAGGCCTTATCCTCTAAGCAAGCCCCCAGCCCTGGCATTCAAATCGGTTGTGGGGATTAACTGAGTTAAGACAGATGAAACACTTGGAAAGTTTCTGCCAAAGGCCAAGCACCGCTTTTGGAATGCTCTGCTCTATATGCCCTGTAACAGAGACTCCCAGTATCCTTTCATCCCTCTTTCCTTTCAATAATTTCCTTGGACCTTCCCTCCTGCCAAGTTCTGCCATCCCTCCTGCCAAGTTCCACGGAGCACATGGCTGCCCAGCTAGACACTATATTTCCCAGCTTCCCTTGCAGGTGTGTGATCATGTGACTTGGTTCAGTCCAATGGAGAGTGAGTGGAAGTAAGGTGAGTGCCACTCTGATTTCTCATACATTCCAGGGCATTTCCTACTAGGCAAACCTGCCTTCCCTGGACTCCATGTCTCCACTTCCTTCTGGCTCAGAAATGGCAACACCTGGGCAGCTTCCTTGGACTAAGGATGGAGGCTCCATGTTGAGGACAGTAGCAGACCCATTGCCCTGGGTCACAGGGTAACCATATGCATCAGAGCCGCCCCTCCCTCCACCGCCTGCAGCACTGGGACAGTCACCATGGATCACTCATGGGAGGGAGAAACAAACTCTGATCTTATTTAAGCCCCTGCACTTTGGGGGTCTCTTTGTAACTGCAGCATAATTTGAACACAATCAATACAGGCCAAGGTACCTCTCCCACCTCTCTCCTGTGACTCCTTTCACTTGCTCTGTACTTGAGCTGCTATCACACTAATGTTATTGCCACTTCTCTAGCATCAGCTTTTCCCCCTCTAGTTCTTTGCTCAGACTGTCTCTACAGCTGGAGGGGCCCTTCATCACATATATGAATGTGGAGAATGTTGTTTACTGAAGAGCATACAGACATTGAAATTGACAGGATTGCATTTGAATCCTGGCTCTGGCACTTCCCAGTCCTTTCCACCCCTTGAATCTCAGCTTCCTCATCTGCAAAATGGGTCCAGTGATATCTAGCTACCTCACGGGAATGTTTCTGATGATTAATGGAAAGTGTGTGTGAGCACAATGCCTGGTTCTCAAAGAAAGCTGGAGAATTACTACTGCTATTGTCACCTAACTGTCAAGTCCCACTGCTATGTAATTCATTCCAGCGTTTTCCAAATTTCCTTTATGATAAATTCTGGGGTGCTTTTTAAATACACAGCTTCCCCAGCTCATTTCCCAGCCCTTCCCTAGAGATCAGACGTGGGCTGTGGCTGATGAACTTATATTTAACAGGACCCCTAAGTGATTCTCACCATTGGGGAAGTTGGGGAAACACTGACCCTGTTTGCTCTGCTGGAAGCAGCTGGCTTTTTCTCCTTTGATCTAGCTGAGAACTCCTTGTATTCTTTTTAATCCATTTCAACTTTGCATTATTATTATTTTTGTAATGTACATCTTTATCTCCGCTAATGATAGCCAACAATTCCAGAACTCTCATTAGGTGCCAGACATGATATGAAGTACTTTACATACATTATCTTACCTAATCCCCTTTCATCAGCTGCTAATGAAGTTAATAGCAGATATTCTGTATCATGCCTTTAAAATGCACCACGCCTGAAGCTAGGCACCTCTCGTGCGTTTTCTCATCTTTTCCACACAGTTTTTCCTCTGGGACAGGAATTAGGATCCCTATTTTAAAGGAGAGGTAGCTACGTTCAGAGAGGCAAAGCAACTTGTCCAAGGACACTAAGCCAGGGTAGGGGGGTGGAGAGGGGGAAGAAAGAGTGAGGGAGATGATCACAGGCAGATGCCGCGAAGAGCAGGAAGAAGCTCCTGCTGTCTGCAGGGGGAACGTAACTTGTGCAAGCTGACACCACTCATGATAACTGCATAGACCGTGCCTACCCAGAGACAGTAACCAAACAGAGACAATTTACTGCCTGTCTTTTTGCATCACTGGAGGCTCACCCAGCTGTGGCACCCATCTGGGCACCTGGGGAGAGGAAAGGGAGAAGGGAGGAGCCCCTACCTACCCTTCATCAGTGTCAAATTTAGGAAAAAATAAGATGAGCCTCTCTAGCTGGGCGTAGGTCAGGACTGACCCCCATTAAAGGTTGCGGATGCCTTTAGGGGCCTGAATGTATTTGGAAAATCTTCATATGATTATAATGGTTTCTAGTTAACAAAGCATTTATTAATCAAATATTTACTGACCACACAAGGAGATGAATTTGGTGCAGATTCTATCCTCAAGGAACAAGGGAGAAGAATTAACCATCACTCCCTTTTTAGTTAAAGAGAGTAAAAAAAAAAGCAAACAACTCTTCCCCCTCAAAATTTTTTTTTTGTTCCATGTCACAAGCACATATGTATGTCAGCTCCCTGCTCTGAACCGTGCTGTACCTACTAAGACCTTGACTTTTCCTTCCACACTCCGCTTCCTCTGCATTGGGTCCCCAGTTGAGGTTTGAGCCTTCATCTACCCCTGAACCCCAGGGACCAGCCCTCCTTTTGAGGGAAGCAGAATTGCCCTAGGATGATTCCATACTGTAAAGAAATGCAATCTAAAATCATCAAGTAGGCTGAATGTGGAATTTAGAAGCCTCGTCAGTCCTGTATGAGCTTAGAGAGTAATTAATCAGCGGCAACCTTCTCTTTAAAAACACTTTGCATCCTAAAAGATACTCATCATTTACATATGAACTGGCACTTTGGAGCTTCTGAGCACTTGGTGCCCATTATCCCCTTGAGCCACCCAGAAGTCTAGGGAGATGGATTAGGAGAGAGGTTTGGTACCTTCCCCAGCATCTCTTGGAGTCTGGGAATTCATTGCTTCATTCGCCAGCCAAGCTGCTACTCTAATCAAATCACCCTTCAGATTTCTGTTTGCTTGACTGAAAACCCTCATTTCTCATAGGAATATTTCCCCCTGCCTTCAATCATCTCTGATGTGGGGTAGAAATGCAGCTATATTAAAGAATGATTCCATCAAATTCCGGAGCAGAAGCCTAGCAAGAGATGAAGTGTTTCTGGTTGAGAGCTTCTCATTCTTCCGATTTAGTGCCAAGTCCAAGAGGCTTCTTGTACCACAGTCGAGGAGAAGTAATCTCCGGAAGAGTCCTCTGAGGTGACCAAGCTCCAGACTGTTCTGATAATTAGAGTCACCAGGTAGAACCACTGACTTCTCAGCAAGCAGCTCACGTTCAATTAAACAGATGGTGGGTATGTTTGGAAATAGATCTTTCCAGGATTTTCCCTGTAACCAGATCCTAAGAGCCAAGCAGGCAGCTGAGTCATTATCTCATCAACTTGGCCTGCATAGACTGCCAATCTGGGGAACTCAGGATTAGTATCCAAGTCATGTCTGATAGACCAGAGGGTCAGGAAAAGTCTGGAAGATGCAGGGCGTCAAAGATGATGAGGTTAGCTATGTCAGGACACTTCAGACCTGGGACAGTGAGAGGGCAAGGATGTGCATTCCTGCTCTGCTACGGGGATTTCACCTTTTGTTCTGTTTTGTTTACCTGATGGATGGAGAGAAATGGCAGGGTTTGCCCCAGGATCAGCTCACCAGCGCACCGTGGAGATTCAGGGAGCTACCCTGTAATATCTCATCCCCTTTTGTTTTCATGTATCTATCGTGATCCTGCTTCCCCCCTAAACAGATGCAGCCCAGCTTTCTCCCTGACCCTCCGCGTTTCATTGAATAGGTTCTTCCGTGGGGTCCCAGCATGTCTAATACCTGAATGAGATCAGTTCTCAGCAACAGATTTTGTACACAAAAGCAGAGTAGGAAAAGCACTTCCCAATATGTGGTGTAGTCTCAGCCTTCAGGAGGCAGGGCATCCACGTCTCAGAGTCACCAGGACAAAGTTTACATCCGTGGTCCTGGTGTGATGATTACTAGTGCTACCTTTCACTCTCAAAAGTGTCCCAGTTAGCATCATAAATTCTGGGTCCCTGGACTGATAGAGAAATGTGGGTGCAGAGAAGCTTAAGTGTCCTGCTCAAGTCACAGGGCAGGCTGGTGATGGAGCTGGGCTGGGGACCAGCTCTCCCTCCCAGACCAAGGCTGTCCCCTGCACACTTCCTTAGGCATGCATTGGTTTACGCATCGCCTCATTCCAGAGAGGATTTGAGGCAGTCACTCCCCCACAAAGTTTACTACCTTGTCGTTATCATTTACCACCCTCGACTCATAGACGTTTAGAGCTTCCCCTCATAAAACGAACTTGGAAATGTGGTAGGCTTGTATATCAGGAACATACATTAATTCCGACCTCTCCGGGGATTTAAAAGTTTTTCCGGAGCAGTCGTTCTTTATTCTGGAGTTTTACAATGACTTTGGTCGGAAGCAGTAATGCTCTTAGCAGGATTCTAGCTGTTGGAAGATGCTTCAGAAGGATCGGGAACACCAATTAGGAGCACAGGACAGGGAACCGGAATTTTCTCAGGTTAATCCCAGTCTTACTATGTATTAAGCGTGTTCCCTGGAGCAAGTTTCATGCCCTCTCTGAGCCTTGACTTTCCAGTCTGCAAAATGCGGTGTCTGATAACAGCCAGGTTCTAGGAGTTAAATATTTTATAAACATTATCTCTTTTAATCCTTACAACAACCCAATGAGAGAGACACCATCAGGATCCCAAGTTTATAGACAAGCAAACAGAGGCTCAGACTGGTTAAGTAACTTGCTCAAAGTCACACAGCAACAAGGTGGCAGAGCTGGGATTAAATCCAGGTAGTGTATGCCTAAGGCCACTGATGTTCACTCTCACCCACAGGGTTATCCTGAACTGGTTAGTCTGAAATGACACAAGCAAGAGTCACGACTAGTGTTTATTAAGCACTTACGATGTACCATGCACTATGCTAATCACTTTATACACACTAACCTGTGTAATCCTCGCACTAAATCTGTGAGACATCTACCTTCTAGTGAGTGATAGGTACTCAATACAGAGTACCTTGCCTACATTTTCCATTTTTAGAGGGGGGAAATGAGGCCCAGAGTGGGCAAGTGATCTAATTGCCCAAAATCATACAGCAAGGAATCAAAGCTGGGATCAGAAGCCAGTTCTTAGCTCCACCTAGGGTGACACTAGGGTGAAAGCTGAGCCCTGGCCTCAGTGGGAGATAGGCGGCAGAGGGGCCCCAGGAGGTGGCATGGCCTCCCCTTCCAGCCTTTGTTGGCACCCATCATGCCTCCCAGGGCCTTCACCCGCCCCTCCCGCCTCGTGCCCTCTCTTTCTGGCCACTCTTGCCCTTTGTAGCTGCCCAGGCACACCACACACCTCCACACCTCCAGCCTCAGTTCACTCTGTGCTCTCAGCCTGGAATGCTGTTTCTGGTTTTGTTCCCACAGGGAACTCTTGTTCTTCCTTCTAGAGTCAACACATCTGCAAAACCTTTTCTGACTCATTGATGTTCCTGCCTTCCCACCCCAGGCAGAATGAGTACCTCATTTGTACAACTCTGCGGTACCAATATCCCACTTAGAGCAAAGTGGTTATGCTGGGTGTGAGTGTGGCTCTCTCTTATTGGATGAGTCCTTTAACCACCCTGTGCCTCAGTTTTCTCATCCACATAAAGGGCACACTAGTAGCATCTTCCTCCTTTGGTTTTATGAGGACTGAAGGAAACACTCTGTTTAAAGTGCCTGGAACATACTAAATGCACAAGAAGCAGGAGAGGCTGTTGCTGTTTTCCATGAACATCTTATCGACAGTGAACTCATTCTAGGCTAGAGAATATACCTTTTCTCCCTTTGTCCTCAGTACGTAATATTGTGCCAGCCTAGCACGTGGAAGCTACCTGTAAAGGTTGAATATGGATTTGATCGACACCCAGAAGTGTCTGCCTCTCAATTGCTAATGGGGCTGGTATAGCATGTCTTTCTCAGGGGAACAAAATAGGTAATATTCATTCATTCATATATCCATCTGCTTAGTCAATACATATTCATTGAGTGTCTACTATTTGCCTGGCACTCTTCTAGGCACTGAGGATACAGTGGTGGCAAATAAGACCGCTGAGGTCCTGCTCTTAAGCTTATGGTCCGTTGAGAGATGGCAGACATAAACATCCACGTAACATTTAGCCAAACCACCTCCAAAAGTTAATGACCTAAAATGACACCCATTTATTTAGCTCACGTTTCTCTGGGTTGGCTAGGCAGCTCTGGTCCATGCCTGCTCAGCTGACCCCTGCTGGGCTGGCTTATGCATCTGTGCTCAGCTGGCTGGCTGGCTGGCTGGCAGCTGGATGGTCCAGGATGGCACCACACGTGTCTGGCAACCTGCAGGATGTTTGCTGGGAGTAGAGGTGACTGCTCCAAACATCTCTCATCCTCCAGCAGCCTAGCCCAGCTTCTAAGGATCACGTGGTCTCCAAGGCAGCAAGAGCCAGCTCCAACGTGCAGACAGTGTTTAGATCTCTGTTGCAGCGTGTTTGCTGTTGTCCTTTGGCTGACGAAAGTCTTATGGCCAAGCTCAGCATCCATGCGGCGGGGGACTACCAGTGCCATGGACACAGGTAGGGGAAGAATTTGGGTCCATTTTTATAATCGTACTGATGACATCAGCAGAGAAATTCCCTATTTCTGTCACTGTCACTTCTCTGTATTGCTACCACCACCTCCACTGGGGCCCAAGACACCATCTTCTCTTGTCTGGCTCCCTCTTACCTCCCCTGCTTTGATCCCTATTCCCTACTCAGTGGCCAGAGTAACTTTTACAAACCACAAAGCTTACTTGTCACTCTTCCTCTTAAAACCCTTCGACAGCTCCCTCTTGTTCTGAGGATAAAAACCAAGAGCCTTACCGTGGCTGCAAGACCCCCTCATAACCCCACCTGCCTGCATCACCAAGTGTTCTCCGTTCCCAGTCACTCTATGGGCATCCAGGGACCCTGAGGTCCTGACAGCTCTTAGAAGGCTGGTGTTCCTTCTGGCCCGAGGGCTTTTCTCATGCTGTTCCTTTGTCCTAGAGGACTTTTCCCCCCTCCTTACCTGGCTGACCCCTATTCATCCTCCTTCAGGTCCCAGAGCTAATGTCCCTTCTTGGGGAGTCTCGCTGACCCCAACTGGGTCAAGACCTAGTTACAGGCTTTCCTAGTCCCGTATATTTGCCCTCTGGAACAGATGCTCCAGGTTATAATTACGAATGTGGGTGCTTATTTGGTCACGTCTGTCTCCTTCACTAGACTTTAAGCTCCAATAGGATCTGTTTTGCTTGTCCTGGTATCCCTGGCACCTAGCCCAGGACTCGGCACACAGTAGGTGCTCACTTAATGCCATTTAATGACAAACACTTAGGCACCTCACACGTCGACTCTCTCATCTCCTCTCGCCTCTCCGCTGTGCTTGTGTGGAATTTGTCAGCAAGAGAGCCGAGAATTTGTCCTGAATTTTAAATAACATTTGAGTCCAAAATGGGGAGATTTAGCAGACAAAGCTCCTTCCTTCAACTTTTTTTTTTTCTCTTCTTTTTAAACTAAGGCTGAGATACTGCTCACCCTCTGGGGACACTTCCACCCCCCTCTCTCCCCACCAAATGGGCGCTGTGAACTGCGCTTTCGGAAATCTCGTGAAAAGGGCAGGGTATTGGAATTTGAGACAAAGGGAAGAAAAATGAGCCGGCTTGAAAAGTCTGCCAGCATCGTAATGAGCGAGATTATTCTGGGAAATGCAGGAGTCTGCTGTAAAGGCCCTGGTAAGAGGCAGTTTATAACCAGCCTCGGGTCAGACACAGCCCACACACACACACACACACACACACACACACACACACAGGGACACGGCCACACGGCCAGCCCCAGATGCCTCACTCCAAGATGAGCTGGAAGTCTCACCATGGCTGGGGCCTCATCTGATGAGAGAAAGGGCAAGAGGGCCAGGGCTTGAGTTGAGGTTACCTGGAGTCACCTGGTGCCACCAAACTCGAGAATTGGGCTCTAGCTCTCCTGCAGCTCAAACACTTCCAATCTCTGGGCCTACCTTGTGGGATACAGTGGGGAGCAGCTCCAAGGAAACTGCGTCCACTGGACTCAGCCCGGGAACTTCGGTTTGAGTTGCAGCCCTGCTGCCAACATGCTGGGTGTTCTTGAGCATGCCTTTCTTCTTGCTTCAGTTTCTTCACCTTTAATAATATTCTTATTTTACCTTCATATTTATTGAATAATTAACTGTATGTCAGTGTTATGGACTGAATGTTTGGGTCCCACCAAAATTCACATGTTGCAGCTCTGATCCCCCGTGTGGCTATATTTGGAGGTGGGGCCTCTAAGGAAGTAGTTAAGGTTAAGTGAGGTCATAAGAATGGGGTCCTGATCCAATAGGATTAGTGTCCTTACAAAAAGAGACAGCAGAGTTCACTGTCTCCCTGCCATGGGCGGACAGAAGGGAGAAGTTTTCCATCTGCGAGCCAGGAAGAGAGCTCCCACCAGGGCCTGATCCTACTGGCACCATGATCTCACACCTCTAGCTTCCAGAGCTGTGGGAAATAAATTTCTGTTGCTTAAACCCTCTGGTCTGTGTATCTTGTTCTAGCAGCCTGAGCAAACCAATCCAGCCAGGAGAAAGTGCTTTGAATTTGCTTCACCTTCACAACAATGTTCATGGTAAGCAATCTCTTCCTTTACAAACAGAAAAGCTCAGAGAAGTCGAAATAGTTGTCCCGGGTCTCATAGCAAGTAAGTAGGAGGGTGCCAAGACTCAAACCTGGAGCTGCATGTCCTCAAAGCCATGGCTTGATGGGGAGGCTTTGGGTCCTCTTGTAGGGAGTCCTGACTCATCCTCATGGCTCACCTTCGTATCCAAATTCAAGCAGAGCAATGGGGACCTTCAGGCACACGCCTGGTTCTCATTTAGACCCCAAGTGGCTGCCTGCATTATTTCCATGGTCTGGAAATCATACTAGCTGTGCATATTTGTCTTATTCCCATCTTACATATAAAAAAACAGAGGCTCAGAGAAGTGAAGTGAGTTCCTTCAAGGTTTCATAGGAGAGCCATGATTCAAATCTGTGTTGGCCTCATCCCAACACCTGTGCTGTATCATCCACACACTGTGCTGTAGAATTACATGAGGGTTGACATAGGGGTTGCCCAAGGTCCCCCAGGTGACCTGTATGTGACTGTGAGCACAACGGACTCAAGAGTCTAGACTAAATCTGGATTCTTCAAAAGGACACAGCATCCTGCAGACTCTAGACTAGCGTGAGACGAGCCACTCACCCCAGGAGCAAAATGATGGGGACACCAAAAAGTCAGTAATTAAGATAACGTTTAATTCAATTTTTTAAAAATCAAAGTTAATGCAAAAAATATCCAGATTGTTGAAGACAGAATCAGACCCCATACTTGCAAAAGTCACCTCCCTGCCTCCCTCTAGCCCTGCCCTGCACAGGAGGAAGGCGTTTACTTTGAGTTCTGGTGGCTGATCGCAGACTTCTGTGGTCTGCGGTGGGAGGGGGTTCCCTGTAGCTATGACCAGAGCACAGACAGCCTGGCTGCAGAGACCTGGGCTATGGCTGGGCTTTGCACAGACCATCATTAGAGGACAATGGTGAGGAATAGGAAAACATGGAGCTTGGAGACCAAGTCTCACTCAACTTATACATTCCTTCCTTAGGAAAAATGGATGGATGGGCAAACATGGCCAGCCTGTGGACCTCCTTGGAACACCGCATGAATGCCCCAGGCCATTAGGGGGAGCTGTACCCAGTAATTTTTTAAATTAATTAATAAATTAACTAATTTATTGGCTACCTTGGGTCTTTGTTGTTGCACACGGGCTTCCTCTAGCTGCTGCTACTGGGGGCTACTCTTTGTTGCTGTGCTTGGGTTTCTCATTGCAGTGGTTTCTGTTGTTGTGGAGCACAGGCTCTAGGCATGCAGACTTCAGTAGTTGTGGCACGTGGGCTCAGTAGTTATGGCTTGTGTGCTCTAGAGCACAGGCTCAGTAGTTGTGGTGCACAGGCTTAGTTGCTCTGCGGCATGTGGGATCTTCCCGGACCAGGGCTCGAATCCGTGTTACCTGCATTGGCAGGCAGATTCTTAACCACCGCACCACCAGGGAAGTCCCTGTAGCCCCAGTGATTTTTAACTTCTTAAGGATTTCAGTTCACCTGAGAGGGTGGTAAAAATGTTGAATTTGTCATCTAGAAAAAAAAAACAACAACAAAAAAACATACTTGCCCCTTGTTCATGCAAACTTTGCATGAAAGTTCCAGAAATCCAAGAATACATTGGACCCCATTAATGGAATTCCAATAACCTCCATTTAAGGAGATTTGGTGACATAGAAAGCATATTGCATTGGGACAGAAAAAATCAGAATTCACCAATAACAATCCAAGCAGGCCTCTCTACTCCCTGAGCCTGTTTCCTTAGCTGGTAAATGGAAGTGTAAGCAATACACCTACCTGGGAAATATTGTGAGGCTCAAACAAGTTAATGGAAGTGAAAGTGACTTGTAAGCTGTAAAGTGTTTTCTTCCCAGTGGGCTGCCAGCTGGAATGTCATTGTTATCTCTGCTGGTCTTTGAAAGCGTGGCTGGCCAGAGAATCTACTGCCCGGGGAGGCAGGGTGCGGCTTCCTCTCTGATGGGTAGGGGGAGCTGGGCCTGGCTGGCTTGGAGGCCCCAGGGCTTGGCCCCCCTTTGCCTGTTCCTGTCCCCCTTCACCAAGCACCCAGAGCCCCTTGGTGAGCTCTTTCATGCACACATGCACTTCTCTCTGAAGATTAGTCACAGCAGCAGATAAAGAGGGTTGAGGGACTGAGTGAGGTCGCCAATGAGCTGCCGTTAACGTGGGCTGCGTGTGTGTCTCTGGTGGAAGGAGTTGGTAAGTAGTTGGACTTATCTCTCTCCTCAGCATTTAGCTGGTTTCCATAATAAGCTCCATTGAACTGCGAGGCCCCAAAGGTGTCCCCAGGCTTCCGAAATGCACTGTGTTCTGTAAATCTGATTTCTGGAGAGGTGAACACTTGTGTTAACAAAGGGAAAGAACACATCGATGCCAGGCTGCAGCATCTGGGGACACGGAGGCACCCAGAGCCTGGGCCAGCTCTGGTGGGGATGATGTGGCTGCTGGGGCTTGGCCAGGGCCCCTCCCAGGCCCAAGGTGAGAGGAGCTGAATGCCTGCACGTGTTGATCGGCCAGACGTGGGTCACAGGGTCTGACGAGCCTGGACTCTGTCAACTTCTCTGCTTTTTTTCAAGGGCAAATGACATAAAGAAGAAAAAGTGTCCCAATTCCTCCTGCATCAAAAACTCACATTATAGTCAACTTAACTGTAGCAGGATAGGGCTGGCTTACAACCTAAGGGCAAAGACCATTTGTCCTAGGGATTTATCTTTCCTTCCTTCCTTCCTTCCCTTCTTCTTTCCTTCCTTTCTTCTTTCAATCATCCAACAAATATCTAGTTAGGGCCTACGATGTGCCAGACACTGTGATATGTACTAAGGATAGCAGATCTGGACCCTGTTCCCATGGAATTTACAGTCTGGTGGGAGAGATGGAAATTAATAAAATCATCAAATAAACAAAGGTAAAATTGCCACTTTGAGAAGAGTTATAAAGGAGAGATACTTGATAAAATGAGAGCCTCTGATAGGGAAGAATGACATAATTAAGAAACACTTCTCTGAAGAAGAAATGCTTGAGTTTTGAGCTCTGAAGGAGATATTTAAATGGAGAGGGAAGAGGCTTCCAGGAAGAGGGACCATGTTGAGTTAAGACCCTGTGGCTGGAGGGAGGATGGTTAGTGTATTAGTCAGACAAGGCTAGCATTTGCTGCACTAACAAAGAGCCTCCAAATATTAGAAGCAGAAAATAATGAAGGTTTCTTTCTTTCTTGTGCTACATGTTCATAGCACAAGTTAGCATAGGAGTCCTGTTTCAAATCATTTCCAGGCTGACAGAGCTGCCTTTATTGGGAAATTTGCACATTGCTGTAAAGATGTAGGACCAGACATACCTGGTAAGCAGCCCTGATGACTACAACTGATATGATGAAAGGAAAGCAGGTCATTGTGACAGAATTGCAGGAACAAGGGGAGGTGTGATGCAAGCTGATGCTGGAGAGGCAGACAGGGGTGGGATCCTGCAAATCTCAAGGCCATTGTCAGGACTTGCATTATTATACTCAGAGCAATAGGCAGCTATTGAAATTTTGTGAGCACAGAGATCATGGGAAGAGGAAGCTACCAGCATTAGCATTTTACAGATGATGATGTTGATACTGACAGTAACCGATTATTGATACCCACCCTGCACCAGGCACCCATTTCTTTCTCCCCAGTATCTGAGATATTTACTATCTTCATCTTTGTTTAACAAGGAGGAGACAGAGACCCAAAGAACTTACTCAAAGTCACAGCTACTAAGTGGTGTTTGCTCGTCCCAATCCATCATCTAGTCTGAGACAGTCAGGCATCACTAAGGCTACTGAGACTGGAGGTTACTGGAGGAAGAACAGGTCCCCAGACAGAGCACAGTTAATAGCGGGCAAGGGGGAATGGGAGAGGGAGGTGGCACACAGGGCAGCCATGTGCTCTGCCTGTCTCAGTAACGGCTGCATCACCCATTCGAGCACAGTGGATGGTACTGGAAAGACACTCTATATGTATGCAAGGGAAGGATGGAAGGAAGCGGGGAGAGAAGAAAGAAAGGATGGATGTTTGGATGGATAAATATAGGTAGGCAGCATCAGGAAAGCTGATGAGCAGATGGCAGCTTCTCAATCTCAGGATTAAGTTTCATAGAGAGCATCTCTGTTCTGCAGATGGGAGGCAGGAGATGAGGAGAACAAGAGTTGGTTTGCATGTTAGGGGCAAGAGAAACCAGTCTGAACAGGCCTATTATTTGGAGTGTCTCATGTGTGCTAGGTATTTCAAAACATCATCTTGTTTAATCTGTGAGTTAGAGGCTCAGGGGTTAAAAACAGGCCTGCATTCATTAGGAAGACCCGTATCAGATTTTGTGTCCCCGAGAGTCGCTGAATGATCACGTCTTTGCACCATTAAAAAGCCAAATGCAGGGGAGAGGAAGCTTCAGCTCCATTCTCTGAGGTCATGTTCAGTGCAGTTCTTAATGCAAATGAATCAACAAACAAAGCATTCATCAAAGAGCTGCCACTGACATTGTTGGAAGCCTTGTATCTCTCACATTTTATTTTAGTCGCTATTGATGGGGTTATTGTTCCATAACACCCTTCCGGAATACACACCTCGACATCCTGCGTGATTTCTACCTCTGGCAGCAAAGTAACAACAAAGTGTGTCATTGGCGTGCAGCCTCTTTGTTAATCAACGTGCTGCTTTAAGAGCGACGTCCTTCATGCCTCTTGCCCTGGTTTTCACCGCTGTCTGGGAAAAACTGGTTCAGATTCCCTGAGCTGTGGGAAAAAGCAAGAAGGCTGAAAAAGAAAGGAAGAAGGTCTTGGCATTTTCTTTTGTCATGAACCACTTCACCCCGCATACTTCGAAGTCACGCCAAATCTCTCCCAGCAGCACCCAGCCCAAGTCTCACAGCTCGCAGTGGCCGGTGGTACCCAGCCACCAGCACCCTCCCTCATTCGTTGGTTTATTTGCTTATTTATTCATCCAGTCACTCTGTTACACACTTATTAAGTGCCTAGCATACATCAAGCCCACTGCGAGTGCCGGCTTCCCCTTTACAAAGTCCCTCTGTGCTCTGAGTTATCTTTTTAAATGTGCTTTCCATCATGGCTTTGCTGAGCTCAGGACCTGCAGTGTTGCCTTTCTGCCCACTGGCGTTCAGGCTCCCCATGCAATTCTATCCCCCACACCTGCAAGCCTGTCTTCTGCTTAGGCTGCTCTCCACTTTTGTGCCTGCCTTGTCCTTCTTGCCTCTGCATCTTTACTCATAAGGCTCCCCCTTGTCCAGTTTGCCATTTAAATCCTACCCGGCCTTCGAGACCTGAGTCCGTTCTCCGTTTTCTTCATAAAACTTTTTCCACCCACCGGGCATGCTTTCCTTCCTGTGACCCCTGGTGGCAGTGATTTTTGCTTATCTCTAGAGATTCAATTACTCTCTCCTGGAGTGTTAGTCTGATTTATGAACGAGAGGGAAGCACTTTGAGGCGGCAAAGTAGACTGTACACTTTTTTTTCTTTTTTGAAAATTTCATTCATTCGTGTAGTGAAAAGAACTCTGCTTTCAGAGTTTGAGAATGTGGGTAGTATGTGGCTTTTTAAAATTTACTAGCTGGGGAAAACCAGGTAAGTATTTCAACATCTCAGAGTCTAGTTTCTTCTTCTGGAAAATCAAAATAAGAATACCCATTTCAAGGCCTGTGGGACTGCCCGTGAGTTTGTTAAAAGAATCTGGAACATAGTAGGTGTTTATTTTGTGTCAGCTACTCTGGAATACATCCTTACTACAAGTGCTTGCTATATGCCAGGCTCCGTGCAGGGCCAGTCTCCAATCTTTTTTTTTTTTTTTATTGGACTATAGTTGCTTTGTAATGTTGTGTTAGTTTCTGCCATACAGCAAAGCGAATCAGCTATACATACACATATATCCCTTCTTTTTTGGAGTTCCTTCCCATTTAGGTCACCACAGAGCATTGAGTAGGTTCTCATTAGTTATCTATTTTATACATAGTAGTGTATGTATGTCAATCCCAATCTTCCAATTCATCCCTTTTCCCCTTTTGGTGTCCATATGTTTGTTCTCTATGTCTGTGTCTTCATTTCTGCCTTGCAAATAGATTCATCTGTACCATTTTTCTAGATTCTGCACATATGCATTAATATACGATATTTGTTTTCCTCTTTCTGACTTACTTCACTCTGTATAACGGTCTCTAGGTCCATCCACATCTCTACAAATGACCCAATTTCTTTCCTTTCTTTTCTGAGTGATATTCCATTGTATATATGTACCACATAGTCTTTATCCATTCATCTGTTGATGAGCATTTAGGTTGCTTCCATGTCCTGGCTATTGTAAATAGTGCTGCAATGAACATTGGGGTTCATGTGTCTTTTTGAATTATGGTTTTCTCAGGGTGTATGCCCAGCAGTGGGATTGCTGGGTCATCTGGTTATTCTATTTTTGGTTTTTTAAGGACCCTCCATACTGTTCTCCATAGTGGCTGTTGGTGGGAATGTAGATTGATACAGCCAGCCTCCAATCTTGCCATCAAGAAATCTACAGTCATCTCGGGACAATGACAAAGCAGAAGATTAAATGAGATGTTGAATGGAAAACACTTAGCACAGTGCATGCATCCACTGAGGACTCAGTAAGTGGTGTTATGATTTACTGATGTACATTTATTTCTGTATATCATTTAACATAAAGCATGTATGAGAAAGTATGGCTTGGTGATGAATCATAAATGGTTGCTTTTTAATCATATCATGGTATTGAGGTGGAGCTGATTTTGGAATGTAAAACCTGCTAATGCATATTTACAGCTTTGTGCCGTTAATGACAGAAATGGTGTGGGTGAGAGAATAGGTTACGGAACAAAAATATGATGCCTCCTAGGAGCAGGGTTTAGATGGGTAAGGAGTAGAGGGTGACTGACAGGAAGCGCCTGTGGGAATGAGGGAGCTGGCACCTTGTGCCCTAAGACTGTGTTTGTGGAGAGTTTTCTCTCTGGAGCATCTTCCAATCAGAATGGGCTTCCCGAGACGAAGCGTGTCCGTGTTCCGTAGAATGCGCACGAGAGTCCTGGGTGGGACCATGGGGTTCCCAGTGACCCACAACCACCCACTGATCACCAGGAGGAAACTGACGCGGTACCCGGACCCAGCTGAGTAATCTTCACTTCTGTGAATCTCAATTTCTCATCTGTGGAATTTGGGCAAACTCATTTACACAAAAGCTTACAAAACTCAAAGAAAGCAGAGTAAGAGCAACGGTTTTGCAGACTATAGATGAGATTATGGGTAAGCTAGCTGTCATTATCTTTGAAAAAGGGCTGGGGGAAAATATTTGAAATCATATATCTGACAAGAGTTTAATGTCCAAAATATATAAAGAACTCCTAAAACTCAACAACAAAAAGACAAAAAGTTTTTTTTTTTTTTAAGTAGGCAAAGAACTTTAATAGACATTTCTCTAAAGAATATATCCAAGTGGCCCATAGGCACTTTAAAAGATGCTCAACTTCATAAGTCATCAGGGAAATGCAAATCAGAGCCGCAGTGAGTTATCACTTCATACCTACTTGGATGGCTATAACGAACAAACAAACAAACAAAACCCTGGAAAATAGGAAGTGTTGGTGAGGATATGGAGAAATCGGAACCCTCATACATTGCTGGTAGGAATGTAAATGGTGTAGCCACTGTCAAAACTGGCTTGGCAGGTCCTCAAAAAACTACACAGAGAATTACCTATGACCCAGCAATTCCACTCCTAGGTATACACTCAAGAGAAGTGAAAAAATATATCCACACCAAAACCTGCCCACTAATGTCCACAGCAGCCTTATTCATAATAGCCAGAATGGGGAAACAGCCCAAATGCCCATCAAAAGGTGAATGAATAAACAAAATGTGGTTTACACATCTACTATTATTCAGCCTTAAATAGGAATAAAATCTGATCAGTGCTACAACATGCATGAACCTTGAGAACATTATACTAAGTGAAAGCAGCCAGGTAGAAAATGATGAATGCCATCTGATTTCACTTATATGAAGTATCTAATACCTCCACACAGTAAACACTCAATAAATGGCAGTTTTTATTATCATGATCCTCATTATTATTATGTAAAATAATTTACAATGATCAAGCTAGACTAATAACCATTGAAGTAGGCAGAGTAGTTATTAATGATTAGAGAAATGGGAAATTATTGGATTTTAAAAATTAATCAGGACCTGCTATGTCCAAGACAGGAGGATACACTGTAAAGTTAAAAAAAAAAAAAAAAAAGAGTGGATCTGCCAGGAGATGGAGGGAAGAGGAATGAGGAGTGACTGCTTAATGCGTATGGGTTTCCTTTAGGGATGATGAAAATAGATGGTGATGATGGTCACACAACACTGTGAAGGTACTTAATGTCACTGAACTGCACTTTAAAATGGTTAAACTATTAAATTTTCTGTTAAATTTAATATAAAATATTAAATTTTCTGTTTTGCCACACTTGACAACACCAATAACGGATCAGACAGGTTCCATGTTCTCCAGGAGCTTACAGAGGCAGAGGAAGCAGTTTGGGTGTCCTATAAACAATCCACACTAAGGTTGTGAGATTTCAGAAGAGGGATGGACCATTAGTTCCACGTTGTGGCTGAAAGAAAGTGGCTCAGGGACTCTGAATAACCTGCCAGAACTAACAGCAGGTGAGGGAAGGGACGGGTCTGGGACCAGCCTCTCTTAGACTCAGGCTGCTCCTCTCACCCATGTAAAAGCTGGGAGTTTTAAGAGATGAGCAACTCCACAAGGAAAAATGCAAGCATGCCTGCTTCTCCCACTCTGCCGTGGTCCCCGATTTGCGAGGTGATGGAACTGATGGTGTGTGTGTGCCTGGAGAGGTAGGTAGTGATGGGCTGCTTGGGTATAATTGTATATTTTAAAGTTTTGTGGAAAGTATACCATGAGCTTTTCCCCCCACCCTCATTTAATATTCCACAAACACTCACCACATAAACAACATGTCTCTTCTCAACTCTTATTATCATTCCCAGAACCACTTGCAGGCTTTCAGAAACCCATTATTATAATTATAATCAAGAATCTTAGGACAGAGCCATTTGTGCCAAAAATACATTTACACTTGGAATTGTTTGCAGAGGAACGAGAGCAAGAGATGTCATTTTACAGCTTTGGAATCTATTGGCAGGAACTCCTACGCCATTCAATTTCTTCTCCTTTTAATTTCTTAATTTAAATTTTTGTTGTCAAATCCCTAATATTTGCTTTTGTCTCTTTGTTTTTTTTTTTACCCCTCTTGGGTCTTAATTTTCCAAGGACTAAAGAACGTACTTGTTATCTTCACTCTCTTGGCTTTAAAATAAGGGACAGCCAGGCAAAATGGGGCTGATTTCAAAAGTATCGGTGAGGTCTCCCATAACCCCATCCCCCCACCAAAAATAACTGCCTACACCCCTGATTCTTTTATAGTAGAACAAAGGCTTTCATTCCATAATTAGAGATAAATCAATGTACAATTACTTTAATTTGGTTCCCATTCATTTAGGGTTTTTTTTTTTGTCTGTAGGCATATATAGATGAATCAAACATAGCTCTTATCCTCAAAAAGAACACGGTTCATTATGGGACACAGACTGTGAATAAATATTCGTGATGGGAGGCAGGATGTAATGAGAACCATAGAAAATGGAAAAAGCAAAGCAAAACAAAAAAAATATTATGTGCTGTGGAATGAGGGGACAGGGTGAGTTTTGAGGCTCGATGTGAAGGAAGAGAGAACAAAGAAGTGGGCTTTTTTATTCTCATGTGTTAAAGGGTAGTTACAACTTGGTCAGATCTAACATCAGATCGTGGTCTTATATTTACCAACAGGGTCACTGCAGGTGAGTTAGATAACATCTCAGAGTCTTAATTTTTCCACCTGCAAAATAGGGGACATAACATCTACCTCATAGTAATAAACATTGAGAGGTATATTTATAATTTGCCTAAAGTCTCACCAATTCCACAGCCAGTGGGAGTCCAAAGGTCTTCCGGGTGTGGAGGTCAGTTTCTCAGGAAGCAGATTCTGAGACAGAGTTCAGCATGTGGAATGGTTGTTAGGACACCCTATAAGGCCAGGGAAGGAAACAGGACTAGGCAGAGAGAGACCGAACTGTGAAGCAGCCCCAGTGGCAGCCTCAGCTGACCCCACGGCCAGCTCTGCAGCTAAAAGAGCTCTTGGCGTTGTCCCACCTGAACCCAGACAGTTTGGCCTTTATATTCCTGACTCAGTCAGTCTGCAGATGTGAGCCGCCCAGGCAGGGTATGGCCTTGGACCAGTGGACTCCACAGCTGGGGCAGTCGCTGCAGGGGCTGACTGCTGCAGGCTGTTCCAGCAGTTGGGACAACAAGTCCTTTCCTGAAGACACAACCAGGCCATGCATCTCTGAACTCACCACACTGATGGACCAGCAAATTTACTTTCCTAATGTGAGACTCGTTTTTTAGTCTT
Organism: Hippopotamus amphibius kiboko; assembly: GCF_030028045.1. NCBI lineage: Eukaryota > Metazoa > Chordata > Mammalia > Artiodactyla > Hippopotamidae > Hippopotamus > Hippopotamus amphibius. The sequence continues at coordinate 15,676,255 of NC_080187.1, forward strand.
ACTTCTAAAAGTACACTTAACTTTCCTAGGACCTCTCTGACTCCCAGGCTCCTGGTTTCATGTCAGGTTTGCCTTTTTGCAGGATTCCCTGAGAAATACACATGCATAAGGTACATTGTAAGGTCACTAGGTTTTACTGATGGCCTGGAAGTCCAGGGGAAGTATCGTACTACACAACATGGGCTTCTACCACCTACTGATACCTTCCCCTCACTCTGCCTTCCCTTCTGATCTCTGTCTGATGTACAGCAATGCAGCAGCCACTTTTGTGTCTGGAGCAGGCCCTGCATGTAAAGATTCATCCCAAATGCAGCGCCATCACTTCTCCAGAATCTGGGAGAGTAAACTTTTCTCTTCTGCTACACAGATGAAGCTTTAAGCACACGATACATATCAGTTATAATTATGATTTATTATTATGAATGTCTGTTTTACAGGGTCAGACTCACCCAGAGATGGAGAATCTCAACCCCTTATTCCTGTATCTTTTGGTCCTGTTGCTTATTCCCTTCTGGCGTCCTGCTAGTCATCAGTGAATCCATGGTCCCTAGAATCTGTAAATTGAAGCCAGTGTAGTTTGATTTAGTGAGATGCACGCTGGAGTTAGATCCAGAACTCTGGGGTTGACTCTCCCCCGGCGCCTATTATGCTTTTCTTTGACCTCTCAGTAGCGTCTGCCTATTCACTTTGAAAGGGGGATGATGATGCCCATGTCGCAGTGTTGTTCTGAAGACAAAGTCATCAAAGTGATTCATTCATTCACTGATTCACTTATTCATCCCTTCTTCATTTAACAATTGTCAAACACCTACAGGTGCCAGCACGGAGGATACAGTAGCGACTAGGACACATACATTCGTGTCCCAACAGAGCTTTCATGCTGTGGCAGCAGGGAGACAACAAGCAAGTAATTAATTGACCACAGGTTGCAAGTGATGCCTTAAAAAAAAGTGAGCAGGACACAACAATAGAGAAAAACATACAACCAACGTAGATGGTAAGGTCAGAAAAGGGCTGTTTAAGGGGATAATTGCGCTTCTAGGGGACAATGTGTGAAAAGACCCTACGGCAGAAGTCTGCCTCAGAGGTCCCTCCTTCCTCTGAGCAGCTAAAACACTTGGCAGATACTTTTACGATGGTGCTTGACTCCTTTCACTGTAATGTAAAACATGTAATGTAAAACACTGTAATGTAAAAACACGGTAAACCTAATCAGTGACCACAGACAGTCCTCCTCCGTCTTCCAAGGTTAGGGATCCTATTAAAGGTGGCATGTGAGAGCAGAAAAAAGATCACTTCCTCATCAAATAGATCCAGTTCAAAATCATATCAATCACATCTCAGCCACGTGGTACTATAGATAAGATACATCAGCATGAACTGGACATTAATAACATCTACATAATGAATGGCACTTTTGATGAGGGTGAGATCACTTGAGTCTATGGAAAAACCACGCAGTAGGTACCCAAGATATATTGATTGAACCTGTTACTTTTAACCATTAGCTCATGTTCAAGGTTTCCCCAGCCTATACCTACCTCACAGGTTTAGGTGAGAATTAGGGGAGATGATGTTTGTGACGATCACAGGGCAGCACTTAGTAGGTGCTCGAAAGATGCCACGGGGGTGATCTGACTGGAGAGGGTGGGGGAGCCGGAGCCCCAGGTGGGGCTATTGCAGTGGTTGTTGAGAAGTCTGGGGTGGAAGAGACTTTGTGGGAAAACACAAACGCAAGCTGTTCCTGGGTTTTATTAGTCTGTCACCCACGTCTTCCCTCTTGAAACACTCTGCAATCAAAAGAGTTTGGAGTGGACTATTTTCAGCCCTCAGCCTTCACCCTGAGCTGCACTAAGAGGGAAAGCTGATTAGGGAAGCTCTGCAGTGTGCACATAAGTCAGAATCACCAATATCCATCCTCTGCAGGATTAGACCGTTAATTTTCCCCCGAAGAAACATTACAATCATGTTTTCAATACCCTAGTGTCACTCTGCGTAGGATTCATTATGGCAAAGACCCTGAAATCTATGACTCCTTTTAACCAACTTAAAACTTCTTTCAAGACCTGGATCAAAACTTCTCCTTGGCTAAGATGCCTTCTCTAACTAACCCCTCCCTCCCTGGAAAGTTCCCGTCACCTTTCTGCCACCCAGAACTTCTGACTTACATTTGCAGCTTATGCCACGATAATGTGCGTTCGACTGAATGTTTCTTCTTGGGTTTTCTCTATAAGTGAAATTGTAATTTTGAATTTGATAGAGAGTTTTCAACGTTTAGTGCGCATTGGAGGGCACTGGCCGGGGGTTTAGTGATAAAAATGCATGTTGCTAGGCACCTAGGTAGAGATTCTGATTTAGTAGGACTAGGGTGCAGCTCTGGAATATGCATTTTTTTGCAAGCTCCTTGGTAGATTCTGACATATGCTGTCTCCAGACACACCTTGAGTACCATTTTAATGGAGGATTCTCTAGCGCTAACCTTCTCCCTGTTTGAGAGGTAAGCGTGAACTGCTTCAAGACTGATCCCTGGCAGGCTGGCCTCTTGGAAAAGGAGTTGGCAAAGTTCCTTGGAAACCAGTTATAGCTCAGTTCCTGATCAATCAATTCAGGTAAACTACAAGAGACTCCCAATCACAACATCAGAGAGACTGGTGCTCCCTCCAGCCACAAATGCAGAACCGGCTAGTGTCTCAGCCCTAATTATACCAGCGTATGGACCTTAACAACAGAGCTTCAAGAACCATTAGGGAAATGCAAATCAAAACCACAAGGAGATATCACTGCACACCTGATAGGATGGCTATTCTCAAAACAAGACAAAACAAAAGACAACAAGTGTTGGCAAGGCTGTTAAGAATTGCAACTTTTGCACACTGTTGATGGGAATGCAAAAAATGGTGCAGCCGTTATGGAAAACAGTACGAAGGTTCCTCGAAAAATTAAAAATAAAATTACCTGTGACCCGAAATCCCACTGTTGGCAATTTATCTAAATGAGTTGAAGTCAGGATCGCAAAGAGATACGAGCACCTCCATGTTCCCTGCGGCATTCGTCACAATGGTTGAGATATGGAAACAATGTAAATGTCCATTCACGGATGAACAGATAGAAGAACGTGATATATACATACAATGGAATATTATTCAGCCTCAAAATGGGAGCTCCTGTAGCATGTGACAACATGGCCCAACTACTACTTCTGCTTCCATGAATTTTTCCCCAGTGAATGTTGTTTCAGTAAGTCTGGGAAGTGCTGCATGACCACTCACTCTAGCAAGCGTAGCATTTATCTTTATGCTTCACATTCCCTGAGTAATATACATAAAACACCCTCTAAACTCTAAAGAGTAACTTTTGTGTTACTGCCCATATTCTTTTAGGACTGGGGCCAGTTCTGATCGTGTGCTGATCCTAGGATTTTCCCCATCCTCAAACTCAGTCCTTAACCATTCACTGCATTAGTTTCCCATGGCTATTGGAAGAAATCACCACAAACTGTATGGTGCAAAACAACAAAAGTCTGTTATTTTGCACTTCTGGACATCAGAAGCCTGGATCTTTAGGGCTAAAATCAAGGTGTCAGCAGAGCTGTGCTCTTTCTGCAGGCTCTAGGGGAGAAGTTATTTATTTCCTAGTTTTTCGAGTTCCCAGAGGTTGGCTGCATTCTTTGGCTCATGGACCCTCCACCATCTTCAAAGAGCTTCCCTCCAAATTTTACTTCTGTAATTCTCCTTCTCTAATTCTGACACTCCTGCCTCCCTCTTATCAAGATCATGGTGATTACATTGGGCTCATCTGGATAATCTAGAAGAATCTTTCCATCTCAAGACCCTTAACTTGATCACATCTGCAAAGTCCCTTTTGCCAGGTAAAGTAACTTAGTCATAGGTTCTGGGATTCGGACATGAACATCTTTGGGAGACCATCATTCAGTCTACCACATTAATTACATATCTAATGAGCTATTGCTAGGTGTCAGGTGACTGGGGACGTGGTGGACAATAAGATAAACATGGTCCTTGCCTTGAAGAGCTGTATTGTCCGGCTGGGAAGATAGACTAGCAAACAGGGAACAAAAATAAAGGACGAGGAAGGTTTGAAAGGGAGGATAGAAAAGGAGATCTATTCTGGAACATAATAAGTACCAAAAGGACTTCTTGATGCTGACCACTTGCCTAGACTGAAGTGTAACAGTCCTGCATTTCCCAGATCTGTGTTCTGCTTTCCTGGAGTACTAGTCACTATCAGATATGAAAAACTACTGGTTGCCTTGGGTTGCCATCTATTTGCCAGTCTGCCGGTGGGACTTTGTGTCCATCTGTCAGATTGGACAGGCAATACTGAGATTCCTGTACCTATATGATACCGAGGTTTCTTTTTTGGGTCTGCTCTTATCCTTCTCCAGGAAACTGGGTCATGTCTCGTCTAGTCCTAAGCCACAGCAGAGCTGAAATGAGATAATCAGTGCAGAATAGTTATAAAATGGACACACAATTACAAGAGATCCTTATCATTTCATCTAAGTGTGATTATGTTTCCCTCTGCTTCCGATCTCATCGTGACTCCATCTCAGTCCCTGTCAGGTCTTAGCTTCTTTCCACAATACTCAAGATCCTTGGGGACCTGACACCTGGCTCCCTCTCCAGGTTCATTCCGTGCCCCACACACTTCCAAAACAAATGTCCTCACAATGCATTCATGGTTTATCACATCCTAAGAGGCCATGCTCTTTCATGCCTCAATACCTCTGTCCATGGGCATTTCTTCTATTGAAACAGCATAAGCCCCATCCCCAGCTGTCCCAATCTCATCCGCCTGAAGGACTTCTATGCATTTTTTTCAAAAGCCAAATCAGACACACTACTGTCAAGAAGTCTTCCCCAACCCTCCCAGAAACAGTTTTGCGTGCCTTTGGCATGCTCATCTATCCTGGATGTACCTGTGTTTTACTCCTGCCACAGGGTTTGTAGTTTAGATGCTTCCAAGAATTACTCTCCTACTTGACCATGAACTTCTTGAGAGAAGGAGCTTGTGTCTTACTCATTTCTGCCTCTGTCTCCTATAGGTCTACCATGTCAGGAAGTTCAGTCCCCAGCTGGTGCACCACTGTTTTATAAATGATATGAATGATGCCTCTGGAGTTGTGCAACATGGTTGTTCTGGCCTCACAGTATAGAGTCCCAGCAAGTATTTGTTGAATGAATGAATGGAGGAAGGGCTAGAAGCCTAGTTGGTAAGTGTCCCATGTGATCCAGAATTGTACCTGTCTATATAAAAATGATAGCGACTTAATCTCTCAGCACCAACTTCATCTCTGTAATTATTACAAAAAGTCCATACCTTATGGGTGCCCTTCTATACACTGTGTGCCTTGCCTGTGCCTTTCTGCACCAGTTCCAAGCAAACCCTCTTTGAAGAGGTGTGCCTGTCTCTGCTGACACCATTAGTGCAGACAAATAGGCATCTAGAAGAATCATGTTGGCGTCTCCTTCATTCGAAACACAAGGCGAAGGGGGAGAAAATCATCAGTGTTTGCCACTCAGAGATCACATCAAGAGAGGAAGGAATTTTCATTTTTTTGAGTTAGTGAGAGGTTATTAAAGTAGCTCAAGGTAAATACGAAGTTGGGTGTCACTGAGATATAGTGTCTCTTCTGACTCACAGTGACATCTGTGGAACACTTCACTCGAATCCTCCTGAACTGGGATAAGCCACCAGCAGCAGAGAACAGTGGAAAATGACTCTCTCTCCTGACTTAGGAGGCTTCAAACAGATTTATTCATTCATTTAGTCATCTATTAAATATTCATGAGGACCTGTGCAACCAACACTGCATTAGGTGCATAGGGAATTCAAAGATGACTAAGATCAAATCCCAGAGCTCAAGAAACTTGCAATTTAGTGTAGAAGATAGATAGGTGCGCTATTATGAAGTTACACAATTTCAAGTGCTAGACGATAGCAAACATTAGCTGAGCACTCAATCTGGGTGTGGTACTACCTTCGACACTTTGACCCCACGAGCTTTTTTTTGTCTTCACAACAGTCTTGTGAGATACGAGCTATGGTTCTCTCAACTTTGCAGGTGAGGAAATGGATGCATAGAGAGGCTGAACAGCTTGTCCAAGATCACACAGCTGCTGAGCATCAGAGGAGGGCTTTGCACCCAGGCTACCTGTCTCCAGGGCCAGGGCCCTTAACCCTCCTGCTGTATTGCTGGAATAATGATTTATGCATTGGCTCTGGGATTAATTCAGTCTGGAGAGTTGGGGACAACTTCTCAAAGGTGGTGACTCTGGAGCCAGGTTTTGAAGGTTACATTGAGGTATATGCATGCATGGGGATGGGACATAGGGAGCCACAAGTTTAACCAAAGGCACCAAGCAGGTGTGTGTAGAGTGCATTCACCCAGCAGCTGACAATACTGTGACCAAAGCAGGAATTATAAGCAAAGCAGCCTTTCCTCTCCACACTGACACATCTCGGGAAGATACTGCCAGTCGTACACAGTGCCCTTTCTGAGGCAATGTCTGGGCAAAGAAGAGAAGACCCCCATTATTAATGACCCATTAGTAACACCTGGGGAAGAGCTGGGATCAGCACTTCCATTCCAGTGCATTTGCCCTTCCTGGTCTAGGCTGTTGGATGCCGGGGGGATTGGCAAAAATGAGGCTGGGAAGGTTGGCTGAGCAGACTGTAGCAGATGCTAAGGGCCAGGTTCAAAACAGGGGCTTTGTCATGTAGGCGATAGAGATTCAGGGCAGATTTGCAGAATTTGAGAGGAGGATGGATGTGTACATGGAGAGATCAGATATTTCAGTCGTCGCTTCTCTGTTCTCTCCACTTTGACCTCTGGCCAGCGGCAAGGTCAATGAGCAAAGATTCTCAGGGATGATAGTCAGAGGAAAGGGTGTGGGGCCCTCACAGAGAAAGACTCAAACTTACCAAAATGCCCAGAGTTCACTAATTGTAGATAATCTTTTTGGGGGAAGGTATTAGAACAATGATCTCCCAGCCTGTTATAGGGAGAGAGAAAAAAGTTGGGAAAAAGGAATGAAGGGATAATAACTTCCTAAAATTGGCTAGGGATTTTTGATTAAGGGCCTTTGGGGATTAGGGAAGTTTTCTTTGTTATCACTAAGGTGAGAATTTGCTTTCGGCCATCTCCAAACCATTGGTTCCTCCTTGATCCTGCCAAGGTGATTTATCCTCTTTTGTCAGAGTTCCTCGTCATGGAAAGAGCATTTGGCTAGGAGTCAAGAGGAATACATTCTGGCCTTCATCCTGCTGCTTATTCATTGTGTGACCTTGGAAGAGTCATTCACTTTCTATGAGCCTCAGTTTCTACATCTGCAAAATGAGGGGGCTGGATAATAACAGAGGCATAGTTGTGGCACGTCTACCCCCACTCTACCAACCAAGCCCATGGCAGACATTCTTAATCAGTCATGGCATTTTTAACCCACTGGGTCTGGAGTGAACCTCAGAATCCTTCTTAACCCCATGATGCCAATTAGGGGTCGCAGAGGATTCCAATTCTACTTGCCAGTCCTGGAACAGATGATCTCAAGCGCTCTTCCACTTCTGATATTCTTGGAGTCTATGAAAGATCATGCATGGGAGTAGAAGAAGAAAATTCTGGGACTATATATTGGTGCCAGATATTTTAGGAAGGACTTGAGTGTCAACAGCTTTGGCGTTACAAGCAGAGCCACTATTCAATATGCTCAAAGGGACACAACAAATGACAGCCCAGTGGTTTCATTTTAATCGGCCAGGGCATAAGAGGCCATGTTTCTGTTACAAGGAGATCTATAAGAAATCACACCCATTAATGGTTCCCATTAAATTCAGGGCATGTGGGGAAAATTGTAGTTTGATTTAGTTTAGCAACACGAAGATATTGGCAAGATAATCACATAAAAGCGACATCTTTTATGACTGGGCTATTTGATTTTATGTCAGCAGGTTTCAATTTCCCACATTTTTATGACGGCATATAGGCTCCCCCATTTAATGTATGCATTAGCCCGAGTAAAGGTTACATAGATTGTTTTCACATTCAGGACTCAAACCTGATAATCCTGATAAAATATCCCTTGTTTAGAGAACCCACTTCCCCAAACACACACACTGTATCTCCCACCCCTCCCAAGTCATCCTCATGCTGAGGGATGGCGGGGGAAGGGAGGGACAGCCAGTCAGGACAGAGAAGGAAAAGAAGGACCTGGGCTGTGCAGTCAGAGGCCTGAGTTCCTATCAAGCAGGGTGACTTTGGTAAAGGTGTTTTCCTCTCATCTGTAAAATGGAGAGTGTGACACCTCCGTCATAGGGCTCCTGTGAGGGTTAGGTGGCCAGTGGAGACAGCGTGCCCAGGACAGAGCTGGGTTGCAGAATACATCCTGCTAAAGTCACACTCACTCATATCCTGTAAGATGGAGAGTGGGGGAAAAGGGAAAAAGCATCTTCTCAAATTAAACTTCTTATTTCAATATGTGTATAAATATGTAAAAGGACCATTATTTCTTCCTTGGATCATAGTTCTAAAGGCCCTGGTGACTTCCTGCCGTGTATCAGGAGGTAATAGCTGGGCCAGGTCATCTGACCTCTCCAGAAGCTAGAAATAAGCTAATCAGTGTCAGAGACCAAGGCAGTGAAGTCATTTAACGAGCATTGTTTTGGGGCTTGAAAGGAGGGAAGCCAGAGGGGAGAACCTCAGAGCTATTCTCTTTTAATATCCCTCCAAGTCCTCGGGTACATTTAAGCCCTAATTCATCTTTATGCCTCTTCCTTGTGAAGAGTCTTTGAAAGAGACTGATCTTACTTAGGCCAAATGTAATTGACAGCCCCTTCCCCCACTCTTATGGCATTGTCACAACCCTGTCCCTTCAGAAGTCTTGGTTTGTATCAGGGGCTGAATCTCCCGACACTATTGGTGGGGCTTCTAGAAGAGAATTTGAGCTGTTCCTTTAAATCCATTTCTCTGACTCTCACTTTGGGCATATTTAAATATTCCAGGCAATTTCGAGACTTAATAATGATGAATACGATTAAGATTAGGGTTTAATAAGAGTGTTAAGAAAAGATTTTTCATGCTGATGGAGGTGGGCTACTGTGAAAATTGAATGTGCACCAGGCTTTCCAGGCCACAGTGACCGGGATGGTTCCTCACCTCTCCCAGCATGTTGACTCGCTGGGTCCAGAACCCAAGGAGGAACCGCAAGCATGCGCTCATATCCCTTGTAGGTTAGACTCCCTTCCTCATTGAGTTGGCCACCGGTCATCCCTCCCAGGTCACCCTCCCACTGGGCAAGAGTGAGGTTATCCTGATACACAACCTCACCTGGTCACTGCTTCCCTTAAAGCCCTTTGTTATGATGTGGGGGGGAGGCTTGGATAGAGAGGCCCAGGAAACCTGGACACCACGAATCTGTCTCAAACCAGAACCGCTCCCCCGCTACAGAGGGTCTAGGTGGGATGAAGCACAGTCAGCAGTGCTGAAAGGGGGAGTAAAATCATCTGAATCCTGGTACCTCGAGCTCCCTCTTAGCCCAAACCTGAACGTGGGGATTGCTATATACCTGGGTCTGGCCATTTGGCAGACGTAGAAACAAACAGAGGCAAGCACTGAGCTCAGGAAGGAAGGTCTAGACCAGGATGAGCAGTTTTTCTCTAAAGGGCCAGGGAACATATGATAGGCTTGAGGGGGCCACACAGCCTCTGAGGCAACCACTCAACTCTGACCTTGTAGCCGCCACAGACAATATCTGATCAAATGGGTGGGACTGTGAGCCAAGAAGACTATTTATGAACTCGCAAACTTAAATTTCGTGTGTCATGAAAAATTATTTTTTTGATTCTTTTCCCCCAACCATTCAAAAATGTAAAAACTACCCTTAGTGGGCTGGATTGGATCCGTGGGCTGTAGTTTGCGGATCTCTGGTCTGGACTTTTTGAATGTAGAATAACTTCCACCCCCCGCCCCCCATGGCCCATTCATGGTCCTGGAATCTGAACCATCCAATTAGAAACTATTCCTCCCTCTGCTTTGGGGCTGGAGTGGGTGACTCTGACACCCTAGGGCTCTTTGATCTGGTCTTTCGCTGCTTTTTGGTAAGTTTGTGTCCTATTCTTGGTTCCATTGACATCCACTTAGATGGTTTCTCCCTTGCCTTCTATCTGCATTCCCAACATCCAGCCCACTGCCTCCTAAAACACGGTGTTCCTTGGGGTTCTTTCTCTCTCCAAATCTGCAAAGGCTCCCCAAAGTATTATAAATCAACCATAAGTCCACATTCTGTCTTTCAGGAATCCCCATAGGGAAGACCCACCTTGTCTACCCATCCATCTCTCCCACAGCCCCTGAGAACAAACCTTCCATTTCTGTTCAGTCAGTCTTCCTGACTCAGGTCCATCCACCCATGAATTTTCTCTCCACTGCACCTTTGCTCACACAGGTCCCACTGCCTGGAATAGTCTCCCCTGCCTCCTGTCCACTCTTCAAGTCTTGTCTCATAGAAACTTTCTTGACCACTGTTTCTCTGCCTTAGTGTCCCCACATATCTACGTTTCTTTGCATGTGCTTTTCTTTGTCAGATGACTATACCTTTTGCTTTCATTTATTCACCCAGCCAGCCCCCAGGGTGGCCACCAGCTTTATAGCCCTCCTCTCTTCCCAATCCCCCATTTACCTCTTCTAAGTCTCACCCACAGTCACACTCTGTGCCAAGCACTGTGCTGGAGGCCAGCCCTCCAGACAAAAATCAGATATGCTCTTTGCTCTCCAGGGTCCTGAAATGGTCCCATATCTTGAAGCCCAGCTTAAAGAACAGCCCTGTCCTACCAATAGGGAAATCAATGGTCATGTTTTATGCTACATGGTGCCTAGGGGTGGATTGAACAGATAGAAAGTACTCAATAAATACACATTGAATTGGATGGTTATTCTATGCATGCAAATAGGTGGCTTTCCACTGAGCTTAGGAAAAAGCTCCCACTCTTTAAAATTACTGGTAATGAGACCTTCTGTGATCTAGCTCTTGCTTACTTCTCTGCCTCATCTCTCTCACACCTTCCATCTCTCTCTCTCTCTCCACTCCATCTAACCTGAACTTCCTCAGAGTCCTTCCACTCTCCATGAGTACTCTTTCCTCCAGGACTTTGCATGCTGTTCCCGCTGCCTTGCCCTCTTTCTCCTACTCACCTGCCTAATTCTTGCTCACCTCTAGGATGTCAATTAAAGAGTCTATTTTATTTATGAAGCCCTCCCTGATAATCACAAGACTTGACCTCCTTCCAAGTCTTCATGTGGGTGTCTGTTTCCAGCACTTCCCTCCTTGTAGTAGCAGTAACAAGCACACTGGGGTCAGGGACCTTGTCTCCTTGTTCATTCCTGTATCCTAATGTCTCACATGGGGTCTGGTACATTTGTAGTTAATGCTTAATAAATTGATTTTTTTAACTGAGTGAATTTGGAATCTGGGAGTAATAGGCTGGAAGGTTTTTCTTGGTAACATTCCTTCTGGGGCCAGAGGAAAGTGTGTTGAATATGAGTACTATTAACTTGTGTGACAGTGGGTGATACTTAGAAGGGGTAAATTGGGGATCAGGAAGAGAGAGGGGCTATAAAGCTGATGGTCACCCAGCGGGGTAAAGAGTTTTGCAAATCAGTCCTGGGAGATACGAAGGAGACTGACACAGCACACACCAGGATCTCACTCAGCTTCCTGAAGCTCATTTGTGGGAAAGAAGCTGAGACGGGGAGAGGGTCTGGCATGGTCTGGTCTGTACCGACCACCATACTCTGGCTCGAATTACCAGGCCTGAGGGTGGCAGAGTATATTATATGTAGTGTCATGGTGTAAGAAAAACTTTCTTAGTTAGCTGAAGATTGGCTTGTGTTAAAAATTTCAGGAACTTCTTTCACCTCAAGAATCCAAATTATCACCCATTTTCTGGATAGCAAGTTATTGTTTCCAGATAAGGCCCATTAGGCAGAGTTAGGAAAGAACTCCCCCATCCCACTGAAGCCAATTTAGCAGATAGACTTCTGTACAGCGAGAAAAAGGTTGGATTCTGCAGGGGAAAGGCATCTCTAGGCATTATCTGCTGCAGATGTACTGCTGTTAGTCCCGGGAGGGCAACTGTCTTTTTAGACATCATCACAGCCACCACCTACTTGGCATCTGCTATTGCCATGCCTTGTGTACTTCACATGCATTATCTCAAAAACCCTACGAGGCAGGGACTCTAATCGGCTCCTCTTTACAGATAAGGAAACTAAGGCTCAGAGGGTAAAGTTCAGGGTTACACTGCTTGTAACCGGTGGGGTCAGATTTGAACTTGGGTCTGATTTCAGAGCCAAGCCCAGTGTACCCCACGCAGCACTTAGGCTCCTGTGTGGGCAGATGGTCTTCTGATGTCTTCTTACAGGTCTCCAAGGAGAGTCTTAAAGCATCGAGAGCTTATTTACCAAACCCCTGGGTAGGAGGGGAGGCGGAGTGTCGCAGCGATTTGCAGAGCATGGGTGGAGCTGCCGTGGACGTTTGACTGGGGAATGGTGACCAAACATCTATGAGGCCCAGGCAGAGGCAGGGAGCCACTTGGGTTCTGGAGATCAGAGATGTGAAGATGTCTAGCTTTGGGATTCAGGAAAATGGGATCCTACCTACTAACAGGGTCTGAGACCCTGGACAGATGATATGTTCTTTCCAGACTTAGGTTACCCACCTGGACTTCAGAATGTGATTCCCCAAGGCCCCTTCTGGTTAGACGTTTGACACACTGTGATGGTGGAAGAGTGGCATTGGCACTGAATCCCTTCATGACTCCTTCCCAGCTTGTTTTAGTGGCCATACCTCCCATGAGTCTTTGCAACAATGGCTTTGAATGCATTGGTTAGAGTCTATAGGGAAAGGCTGGGCCTTTTCCTATAGCTCTAGGGCTGGGTTTCTCACGCTTAGAACTATTGGCATTTTGCACTGGATAATTCTTAATTGTAGGGAGGTTGTCTTGTGCATTGTAAGATGTTTAGTAGCATCCCTGACCTCTACCCACTAGATGCCTGTAGCAACCCCTCCTCCTCACAGTGGTGACAACTAAAAATGTCTCTAGACATTGTCAAGTATCTCCTGGGGGGAGAGGATCATTCCACCATGTTGAGAATCACTACTGTAGGCATCCACAGGTGTTCTCTCCAAATTCAGAGATGTTCTGATTCTTAGGATCATTTAGGCATGCCCCCTCACTTTGGTAATGAGGACGCTGTGAAGTCCAGAGAGGAGATGGGGCTTGCTCAAGACTCCGTAACCTTGGGGCCTCATTGCCACCGTTCCCCCATGCCTCTTGAACTTGAACTACACTCAGATGCTCAAACCATCCCCATTCTTTCAAGCCTCCATGCCTTTGCTTCTGCTGTCACCTCCATTTTCTCCCTTTTTTCCTTACAACTAGAGAATTCTTACAGGAACTTCAAGATACAGCTGATACTGTGCTCTCAGACCTCTACTAATGCAGTTGTCGTGGTGCATCAGAGTTACTCACTCTGTCTTTTCTCTCAACTGTGAGCTCCCAAGGTAGAGGGACCACATCCGACTCAGTTTTGATTGGGCATGGAGGCTGACATGTAGCAGACACTCAGTAACTATTTATTGATTAAGTAAATTAAAGATCATCTAGTTCAGCTGCTTTCAAGTTTTATTTTTACGCTAGTGCAACCTTTGTTCAAATGCATCTTGCATGGGAGCATAAATGAACAAAAGAGATAAATGAAGAGCACACTGATTAAAATTGGGAAGTAGGGTTTAGACACTCCACTTTTCTTCCCATCACCACTCCCTTCCCACAGCCTCCTTTGCCCTTGCCACCATCAGGCAGCAGCCCTGAAGGAGCTCCAGGGAGAAGCTTGGTTTAAAAATCACTAATCTGGTCCAACCTCAATTTGAAGCTTGAGTTCTTGCCAGTGAAATTCATGATTCTCAAACTTGGGTGTCCATCAGTATCACCTGGGACAGTGAAAAGTACACATTTACAGACCCTATGGTTAAAGATTATGATTCACTAGGTCTGTGATTGAAAACACAGCTAGGTTTTGGGAAACTCCACACACACATCCTATGGTGAATACTTCCTTTGGTGCTGACCACATTCTTTCCCTGCAGCCCACTTCTTCTGAAACTGCTCACATCATTAGAAAGTTCTTATTACCCTTAAGACTATCTTATATTGTAAATTTTTAGCATCCTCTGTGGCTCCTTCGGGCTCATACATTCTAGAAAATATTATCTGATGAACTTTGCAAGCAAGTTTTAAAAGGGAAGACCAGGAAAAGGAGAAGATTTCATTGATGTTATTTTGGTGATCCTTTCATATCATCCCTACTCCATCCAGGAAATGAAATGGGCTCTCAGGCTTGAGACAGATCTCTGAACTCTGGAGTCTGTCCATGTAAAGGAGAAGGGTCCATATGGAAGGTGGCAGTTTGTCAGCAGCTGTAGCATCCCCGAAGGCTCCATCTCTCTCCCAAAGGCTGTGGCTTCATTTGACAGCTCCATTCTCTCTGAGGGCTGGGGAAACTGCTTCCCAGGGAAAAGGCCCCAGAAAAAAGAGAGTCTAGCCAACGTGATCTAGTACCCAGGTAAAGATGAGGAGTGAATGATCATGTCAGAGAAAGGAACCCAGTGATTGGAGTTGGAAGCCAAGTTCTAGTTCAGGTCCCCTCCTCAGGTCGCTGTGTGATCCTGGACTTGTCACTTCACCTCCCTGAGTCTGTTTCCTCATCTATAAACAAGAGATGAGACACCTCTTTTAAACTTACGGGGAGCATCAAATGCAGTTGTGGACACGAGCACGTGTCAACTGGAGTGCAATGCGCAGAAGTGCAGGAGCTCTTTCACGAGGATTCAGAGGAGAGGTTCGTGGTCATGATGATTGCAAGGGCTGCCATTTATTGAGCACTGACGTTCCCAATGCTGTACTCATATATGACATAACTTACATATTTTATTTATTCAGCCAACAGTTCCACAGGGTTCTTGTCCCCATTTCACAGATAAGAAATAGAGACTTTGAGGGATTAAATTACTTATCGAAGCTGGTAAGTGACTACCTTTGGTTGGACTCTGAGTTTGCCAGACTCTAAAGTTTGGGATCCTAAGCACTCCTTGGTGCAAAGAGAGGGAATTTTGAGCAAGAAGCCTTCTAGTTGGAAGGAGAGTCATGGAGAGAGGGACTGAAGTGGGAAAGTGATGGACTTAGATGGGAAACAAAGGTCACTGGAGAAACTGGAACATGGGACATAGTGGCAGGTGTGACCAAACAATAGGGTGGAGGGAGAACATGGAGAGTCTTGGATGTCCCATTGAGAAATAGGATTTGACCAGGCAGACAGTGGAGAGCCATTGAAGGCTCTGATTGTTGCATGAACAGTGGTGGCCCCTCAATGAACAGTGGATGGATAGATTAATGGATGGATGGATGGATGAATGGATGGATGAATATGAATTTGAAAGAAGGTAGTTTCTAAGAGGGTCCCCAACAAGCCTCACCTCCTGAAATTCCTGCCTTTATGTAATTTCCTTCCCTTGAGTGTGAGCTGCCGTGAGTCATTTCCTTCTAATGAATAGAACACAACAAAAGTGATAGCACCTTCCTCCCAAGGTTAGGTTACAAAAGACCTTGATATTTTTTTGCTCCACTCTCCCTCTCTTTCTCTTTCACTTGCTTCCTCTGATGGATCAAGTTATTGTGTCGTGAGATGCCCTATGGAGAGGCACACATGGTAAATAACTGAGGTGACCCTCTGGCCAACAGCCTGCAAGGGACAGAATCCCTCCAGCCTAGTGAGTGAACATGGAAAAGGTCTGTCCTCAGTCAAACCTTGAGTTGAAATGACAGGCCTGGCTGAGTAAGAAGATCTAGCAATAGATGAAAGAAAAGAAGGTAGGAAGGAGGAAAGAAGGATGAGAGAGAAAGAAGCCAGACTCTTACCTTCAAGACAGGGAAGGGAAAAATATTTCTATGCATGAAGCTTCCAGAGAATAGGGCAAGGCAACCTACAATTTAAGATGAAACTCCTTGCTAAAAACAATATGCACTACAGGAATCCAGAGAAAGGCATAAGATATTCAGAGTGTTGGTTAAAAATACAGGCTCCTAAGTCAGATGTGGGTTTGAATCTTGCCCTCATTACATTTAAGTGTGTGCAGTAGGACAGAGATGGTTAATTGCCTCCTGGTATTTGTTCTCTCCTTCCTCCTCCATAATGAAACTCCCAAGTGTTAATTGAATTACTTAGTTATCACTGTGTAATGAATCACCCCAAAACTTAGTGGCTTAAAACATCAACAATTGCTAATTAGTTTTTGTGGTTTCTGTTGCATCAGGAATTTGAAGCAGCTTGGCGGTGTGTTTCTGGCTCAGGGTCTACCATACCCATTGGCGCTGCAGTCATCTGAAGGTCTACTCTCTCTGCAGGCCTGATGCTTCTAAGTTAGCTCACTCATCTGGCTGACAAGTTGAGGTTTATTTCCTCTGCATGGGGACATCTCCCCAGGGCTGTTGTAGCGTCTTCATGACATGGTGGTGAGCTTTTTCTACAGTACATAATTTAAAAGACCAAGGTGGAAACTGCAATGCTGCTTATGCCCTGGTCTTGGAACACCATTACTTCTTTTGTGTGCTGCTGGTCACACATATGGACCCTGATTCAGTATAGGAGGAGGCTGAAGAAGACCAGAAATATCAGGAGTTGGAGATCTTTGCAGGCCATCTTGGAGGCTGGCTCCCGAAGCTGGACACATCCTTCCCCAGAATAAAGACTGCCTTTACCAACATCCTCTGATGTTAGGTGTGGCCACGTGACCAAGTGTTTGCCAGTGGGAAGAGAGCTGAGGTTGTGCGCCCGCCTTCTGAGATCTGTCTTCAAGGTGAAGGGCATGCCATTCTCCTTCCTTTCACTTCTCCCTGGAGTTTGTGAACTGATGGCTGGAGCTGAAGTAGCCATTTTGGATTCTGAAATGAAAGCTGTGTGTTGATAGTGTTTGGAGGACCAAATAGAAAGGGTTAGACCCGATGATCACAGGGCCATGAAGCACGTTCTGGGCTGCTTAGATGTGCAAAAGAGAAACAAGCTTCTTTTGTATTTAAGTCACTTTTACTTTAGGTTTTGTATTACACACAGGCAAACCTTCTCTGAACTAGTACTGGCAAGCTGCTCACTTTTTGCTAAACTTCAGTTTCCTTCTTTACAAAATGCAGACAATTACACAAGGATGCTGTGAGCAGTAAATAATGTTATGGAGGTAAATTGCATGGCACAAAACATGGCTCATAGGAAACACATACATTTTTGAGCTGTTATTATTCCCATTTTACAGATAGTAAAACTGAGCCAGGTGACAAAGCCATGGCTAGAACACAGGTCCTTCCTCAAAACCCGTTCTCTTAACTATTATGATGCAATGAGTTACTCTTTTGGTAAAAGAGGATAAAGGAAAGTAAAGCTATAATGGTAGGTGAGTCTGATATGGGTTTGAAATAAGGAACGTGAGTCTGTGGGCAATGGGAAGTCTTAAAACCTTCTCAGGAGGAGAAAGGCAGAATTACAGCCATAGCAATGAAGTCCTTGTGTCTTCTCTTATTGAGGACACTTCATCAAGGTCAGCCTCACAATCCCAGGATGCTCAGAGGACTTTTTTCCCTTGTCATTGGGTTCTTGCTTCTACCTCCCAAATGCCCTTCTAGGGCTGGAAGTGGAAGAGGCCCTGAAGCAGTACCTTGGACGTGATTGACTTTTGACTTGATTCTTTGCCAGCGCTCATAACCAACCCTGAAATCAGTCTTTTCACCCTCGTTTGGACGATCAGGTGTAAATATACATTTTAATTATTTACATAATTAAGTCAGTGATTTGCTGCTGATCTGATATGTTTGACAATATTTCAGTGCCATCTGTTTCCTAATTGGACTTACTCTCCAAAAGATGTTACCAAAATAGCCACCAAATAATTACAAAAAAAAAAAAATCAAGCTACGGAAACCCTCCACTCCCCTTCACTGCATTCATAAATATACATAAACACTCACAGCACAGTTTATCCCAACATTTGCACTGGTTTTAGGCATTGTGTGCATGTGACCTGATGGCTTATATCATATATTGAAGGCCTCTAGGTGACATAGGGAAAAGCACATTGGGCCCGAGAGGCAAGTTCAAGAGCTGACTCTCTGTGTGACCTTGGGCAGGTCAATTTCCCTCTCTGAGACTCAGCTCTGATGTGCACATAACCCTTGTCCCCATCTGCTGCTCAAATGTCTTCATTGGAAGAAGACATTTGAGCAGCTACTCATAGGTACCCTGTGAATAATAGCGATCCCTATTATGTAGACACTATTCATAGGGTACCTTTTATCACTAAAAAAGTCCTTGAAATAGGATCTGGAGACCTGCGTGAAGGCTGACTTTTGCTCTGTGACATTCAGTGACCCTTTTTCATTCTGTGAGCCTAAGGTTTATTTTTCTGTAAAGTGGAAATCCTAATACCCCATATTGATTATGTAACTTTGCCTTGTTGGTTGCAGTCATGCAACATAGTGTTTTGGTCAAGAGAACAGGCTGTAAAGTCAAAGTGTCTGGGTTGGAATGCCCACTTCCCACTTATTAGCCATAAACCCTTGAGAAAGTTACTTAAGCTCTCCAAGTCTCAGTTTCCCCATCTGGAAAATGAGGTTCATGATAGTACCTTCCTGCTGGGAATGTTGGAGCTTTAACAAAGAGAATGTTTGAAAAGTCACCAGCTTTCAGCAAACTCTTAATTAAGATTATCATTATTGCAAGCTTGTTGTAACAGTTTCACACGAAAACCTGTTTTGGACTATGAAAAATAAATTTTCTAAAAAATGTCTCAAAGTATTTGACACTTGTACACCAATTCAGAAACATTGCGCTATGGACTTTAAATAAAATAATTTTATCTACATTTTAGAGATGAAAAACGAGGCAAAGAAGATTCCAGTGATTTATGTAGGGAGTGATTTTAGAAACTGTGTTTTTTCCACAAATCGGGAGAGAGAGCTCTGACAGTCCAAGAAGACTTCATTTCTGTTTGCAGAAAATCATTGTCACAGAGCTGCCTTGTTTTCAGCTTTTATTGAGAGCTTCTTTTTTAATTCTAAGTTTTTTTGAGAGTGGTAAATTTTTTTCTGGGCCGCCTGACCTTCTGGAAAGAATTAACTAATTGATTCAATAAATATTTTTGAGCCCCTATAGTGTACTAGGTACTCTCCTAGGTGCTGAGAACACAGCCGTAGATATCTTATCAAAATCTCCTTCTCCACTTGAGCAGATTCCAAAGGGGGAAACACACACACACACACACCATGTGATGTCCTATAGTAGATCAGGGCATAGGAGTAGAACATGATTGATGGGGGGTGGGGGGTTACATTTTCATCAGGGCAGTAAGGGAAGGACTTTCGGAAGAGGGCCCTGTGTGAGAAACTTGATTGAAGCAAGGGAATATGCATGTGAATATTAGGGAGAAGGGTGTTCCAGGCTGAGAACACAGCAAATGAAGACCTCAAGGTACAAACCTGCTAGCTTATTAGAGAGCCCAAAAAGGCCAGTGTGGCTGGAGCAGAGGGAAGGCAACAGTGGGAGGAAATGAGGTCAGAGTGACAGCCACGGACGGAACTTATGGGCCATGGTGACGACTTAGGACATTATTCTACCAGGATGTGAAGCATTGAGGGGGTCTTTCGCATGAGAAGGACATGGCTAGATTTATGATTTGATGTGATGATTCTGGCTCCTGTGTCAAGACTAGAGAGTCAAGGCTGAGAATAGAAGCAGAGAGGCCAGGATGGCCCCTGCTGTAGTACAGACATGCAAGCAAAATGATGGTGGCCAACCAATGTGTGAGGGATGGAGGTGGTGAATTGACTACATCCTGGATGTGTTTTAAAGATGGACTCAACAGGATTTGCTGCCAGATTGGCGGTGGGAGTCAAGGAAATGCAAGGACTCAAGGGTGACTCCTAGGCTTTTGACCTGAGGAACTGGGGGGAATGAAGTGCTCATGCCTGAGATGGGGTGTTCTAGGTGAGGAGGGGAGCTTTTATAAAAAAAATTAAAGGGTGGAATCTAAGGTTCCACTTGGGGCACACTAAGTACATCTTAAATATGCAGTGTGGATTCATCAGCACATAGCTGATATTAAATAAAGCCAAGGATCTGGCTCTGACCATCATGTAGTAGCTATGCTATAATAGAGTTAAGAAAAAGTTCAGGGCTTTCCACCTGGGGCACTCCAACATTTAATGGTCAGGAAAGGAGCAACCAGTAATGGAGGAGAAAAATCTAGCAGCCAGGTATATTAGATTCCCTGGGTTGCCATAACAAAATGCCACCAACTAGGTGGCTTGACACAGTAGAAGTTTATTCTTACCCAGTTCTGGAGACCCGAAGTCTGAAATCAAGTTGTTTGCAGTGTCCTATGCTCCCTTGGAAGCCTCTAGGGGCATGTCTTTCCTGGCCTCTTCCAGCTTTGGGTGGTGGCTGGCAATCCTTGGTGTTCCTTGGCTTATGGCAGCTGATTTCGGCTTCCATTTCCACATAGCTCTCTTTGTGTCTGCTCTGTGTTGCCAAATCTCTCTCTCTTCCCAAGGACACCAGTCACTGGATTTAGGGCCCACTCTAATCCAGTATCACCTCATCTTAACTTGACCCTGTTTCCAAATAAGGTCACATTCACAGGTACTGGGATTTAGGGCTTCAACCTATCTTTCCGGGACATGATTCACTTCATGACAGAAAGTAATACAGTCTCTGATTAACTCTTCATTTTGTGTTTTCTGTTAGCACTTTCTGACAACCACAGTGAAGGCTCAGATTTTAATTCTCCCTTTACTGGTCATTTTGGGGAATTAACACAATAACATTTTTTTTTCAAATAGTAATTATGTGGGATGTTAGGAAAGTGTTAACCTATGGGACTTCCCTGGTGGTGGTTAAGACTCTGAGCTCCCAATGCAGGGTGCCTGGGTTCAATTCCTGGTATGGGAACTAGATCCCATGTGCATGCTGCCACTAAGAGTTTGCATGCCACAACTAAGGAGCCAGTGAGCTGCAACTAAGGAAACTGCTGGCCACAACTAAGACCTGGCACAACCAAATAAATAAATAAAATATTTTTTTAAAAAAGCATGCTTATGAAAGATTAAAAAAAAAAGTATTAACCAAAAAAAAAAAAAAGTTTTCTGTAGCCAGTTACATTGGAGCAGTACTGTGTCACATACATTTTTTAAACTGCAGGACTTTTCAGTGCCTTTATTAGCTGAATGGGCATTGGGCAGCTCCAAGAATGGGTGTAGAGTGTGCAGCATTCACTTTAGTTCCCAGAACCTTCAGATTACAGAGCATATTATGTTCAGATGAAAAGGGAAAACATGGGTGACTGGAATGTGAGATTCTACGGGTGCTAAAACACTGAGAAATCAGAGGAGACAGTCTTACAAATGACATACAAATAACCTTCAGTTCTTTATCCTTTGAAGAATGCTCCTGTGCACACTGCACCATCTATTCAAAATCAGCAAATTCCATTATGCAGATGAAATCCTTTGGAAACAAATCTGCCACGAGGAGAAAGAGAGAGAGAAAAAAAGTTTAATCTACCTCAGACATTTGATTTCATTTTAACCTTCTCAGGAAAATGTTTCTTCTGTAATGTTTCCAATGGATTTGAGCTGATCCTATTATGCTGGATACTCATTCACTCTTTTCCAAATAATATCTGAAATGTTGATCGGAGCCCACCAAGGGCTGAGTACATTACGTATATTATCCCATTTAATCCTTCCCATAACCTAAAAGGTTTTCTTTCTTCTATAAATGAGGAAACTGAGGCTCAGAGAGTTGGAACAACTTTCTTAAGATCATACAATTAGTAATAGCAGTAATGGTATTAAATCCTAAGGCTGTCTCTTTAAAACCCATGATTCTTCTACGTGACTCTCAGTGGTTTTTCGCTTATTCGTTTGTTTTGGAAGGAGAAAGGGGAGAAGGTAACCTTACAGAGAACATTAAATAAGAGGAAGCAAGTTATTAATGATAATAATAGTAGTTAATAATGATTGTGTTTTGACTGTTTGGTGGGTGTTTTCTGGTTGAAACATCACAGCTCTCCTACCAAGAAGATATTTCTATGATCATTTTATAAATAAGGAAATGGGGTGCAGAGTGATTCTAGTGACTGCTACAGTTGGGATAAGAATCCAAGTCTGACTCCACAGTTCAGAATTTTACCCCATTTATTTTCATTATTGCTATCTTTAAATGGGGTCCTCCATTTGATGGCATGGGAGGTAGTGACATAAACAGTGGTGGTTACTTGGAGCATTGGGTTAAGAAGGATCCTAAAGCTCTATGTAGGCTCCGTGAGAGGGAGTGATGTTTAGATTTGGTGATGTCTGCCCTGGGGGCAGAGACCACAGGCGTGGGTGCTGTCATTGTTACTCTGGCTTAGCTCCTCCACTGCTCTGGGGCACCTGCCTTGTTTTCTCCTTTACCCTTTTTCTCTAAGGTACAAAGTGGGTAGTTGGCAGAGGGAGGAGGCTAGGCTGGAAGCATGATGGGAGTAGTTTTGCTTTAAAGGTGTGTCTAAAGGGGAGATCTGGTCAAAGCAAGGCTCTAAGGCAATTGTGATGCTACCACTGTGACAGTGCCCTGTCATCTAAGGGCACCTTTTTTTTTTAATTTACTTTGTATTTTATATTTGGATATAGTTGATCTACACCGTTGTGTTAGTTTCAGGTGTACAGCAAAGTGGTTCAGTTATACATATACATACATCCATCCGACAGAAAACTCTACTCAGTGTTCTGTAAGGTCACTTTCATATAGTCTGAGTTAGTTGATCCCCTCAATCAGCTTGCAAGGCAGGCAAGATAGTGTTAATTATCCCACTTTATAGATGAGAAGACTGAGGCTCAAGGAGGCACTGTAACTACCTGGTGTCCTCAGAGTTTCTAAGTAGCAATAACAGGTTTAGACACAGGTTTTCAGCTTTCAAATCCAGCAGTCCTGCTGCTACACTAGCACTTGTTCTCTTGGTTTACCGTAGGTACAATCAGAGTTGGGATAAGACCAAGGGACAGGTGAGCTAGCCCTGGGAGTATTGTTTGGATGAAAGGAATGATGGGCGTGGTCAAGGAGTGAAGTTTGGTGATGAAACCATTTCAGTACTTTTCCTTCTTTTCACAGCCACCAACTCTTTCCTATATTAAATAATAATATGATAATGACCCAGCAGTTATTGGGGTGTTTCCTATGGACCAGGCAATGTGCTCAATGCCTGATTTAACCCTAAGAACAACCCGGCAAATTAGGCCCAGTTCATAACCCTTCCCCATTTTACAGATGACAAAACTGAGTCTCAGCGAGGTTTGCTGTTTGCCCCAGCTGGGAAGTTTCTGAGCTGGGATTGGAATGCAGGGGATTCCAGAGACTCTCCTTTATCCAGCAATCTCCTCTGCCTCTGTTAGCTCCACTGTCAGACTGGCTGGGAACCATGGACACCCTCTTGGTATCTATTTTAAGATTCTAAAGCTGTTGTTTGCTTATAAACATCAGATCTGCAGCTGATGTAACGCAACCACACAGATTCGCAGCACATCACGGAGCTGACTGCAGCCGTCCGGGCCGGGACCCAGCCAGGCAGTCACATGCCTGCTATAAATACAGCCTTTTCATCTGGTGCAGGAAGAGACTCGAAGTCTCCCCTTCCAGAATCCTGACTTCAAATACATTTCTCCCCCCTGCCCAGGCTTTCTGTCTATTCTCAAATACCCATATAAATCCTCAAATTTGCTGTTACCCTTCCCTGAAACTATTTTTTTTCTTCCTGTGTTTTGTTTTAAATAGGAAGAAAACTGCTCTTTTAACCCAATTTAATACCCCATTTAGAGTTGTCTTGCCAATCAGGAAATGAAATACAATCACATCAGGCAAGGCTTTAAATTCAGCCCTGTCTTCATATTTTGCCATTTGAGTCCTGAAATTTACACAGCCTCGTTCTCACTCTAATTGATTCTTCTAACCTGACCATGACTTTTACCATCCTGTGGTTAGAACACTCAATTGGCCTTATTTCTCTGCTGTCAGGGCATATATCACCTTCAAAGGGACCCACACTGTCTCAGATTTAAGATTTTTTAAATGAAACAAGAACTGCCGGGCAGTTTAAAGAGCTTACCATGAAGAATAAAACATTCAAACGTGAGGGGTGCCTTTTTTTCTGAAAACTTTAGAAAGAAAGACATTAACATTTCCCTGTACCACTGACACACCAAATGTAGCCAATTTCCTTCAGTATATGAAAAGGCCCAAATAGGACTTTACTCTGTAAATGAAACTTTGTAACTACAGACTCTAGCCTAACTTGAAAGATGCTGTCATTAGACTTAGGTTTGTCAAGTGGGACCCTTGCTTTATCTGTTAAAGTAAGAAGAAATTAGTTAAGGTGATGGAAGGTCTAAGAGAATGTGGTTAGTATACATAATCTGCTTCAGAAGTCACACTGCTTAGACTTAGAGAACACTCTGTGCATTACTGTTTGTCATCATGTGTACAAATGCGACCAACGGCCCCAAGGAGATGCAAGTGCCTTGCTGGAATACACGTCATGCTGGGAGATGAGTCCTGGACTCCAGATTTAGTTGTGTCACTAAGGGCCACCGTTTCCTACATGATGGGCACTTTTAATCTTAAATTAAACCTTCACAAAAATCTATAGGCACTTATATTATCCCCATTTGACAGACAAGCAAACTGTACCACTTAATAATGGAGTTCAAAAAAGCCTCATAAGGAAATGCAGCAAGTAAATAGGAGAGTTGGGATGTGAACACAGGTCTGTCTGATGCCCAAGCCTCCCCTCTTAGCCCTCCTGTATCCTTGGACTAGGCATTTCCTATCTGGGCCTCAGTTTCCCTTCAGTGGAATAAAGAAACTGACCTACATAATCTTAATATTTCTTACAAAGTTAAAATGGATGTGGATTTGGAAAACCTGCTCTTGAGATCCAGGAACCTCTTTATGGCTTTGTTGTCTTGGGCAAATTGTTCAATCCTTTTGAGCCTCAGTTTCCACATCTATGAAATGGGGATAAAAATCCTTAACTAGAGATCAAATTAAAAATGGAAATAAGGGTTTTCTTTCCATTTCATTGTACACAGGCATAGGCTTTTTTATTATTATTACAAATGATGCAATAAGACTTAAATCTGAAAAAAAAAGTCATGTTAATCATGTTGGTAGCTAGCTTGAAAATATCTATCTATCTATCATCTATCTATCTATCTATCTATCTATCTATCTATCTATCTATCATCTCTCTCTCTCTCTCTCTCTCTCTATCCATCTATCCTTACACTCATATCTAGGACACAGCTGCCCGAGAGAAGAAGGTTACAGAGTGACCTTAAAGCAAGGGCTTTAATCAGAGAGACCTATGTGTTCTAACACAGACTACTGACATTGTCTCAGCCAAGTGGTCAAAACTCTCTCAGGGCTGGGGTGCTCTGTGAAAAAGAATCACAGTGGGGCAACTCCATGAGGTTGCTGTGAGAATTACACAGGATGAGAATGCCTGTAAGGCATTTAGCCTAGTGCCAGGCACACAGAGCAGGGGCTGCATTGGCACTGATGAGTGAGGGAACACTAGCTCCCTAGCGCAGGGAACACCCTGGACTGCAACGCTTCCTTTTGAATCTTTTTATCTTTTGATTCTTTTGATCACTTCCTTTATGAAATTAAATAATCCATTTAACCTGCCAAGGCTCTTTGATCTCTTGACCCTCCCAGCCAGCAGTAAGATGAAACCTACATGAATTGAATCTTTCTACAGGGAGGAACCAGGACAGGGCAGCTGCATGGAGCAGAAAACAGGGACAATTTAAATGTCAAATTCAGAGGTAATTCTTCACTTATTTATTCTTAGCTTCACCTAACCCTTTGCTCTATACCAAGTTCTTCTGGGCTCAAGATCCCATTTCTCTGCAAAGAACCCTAGGAATAGCAGGACTGACATTGTGGGTGTTATTTGAGAAGCTGGAAGGCTGAGGCTCAGAGGGCAATGAATGACTTGTCCAAGAGCCCTCAGATAATGTGTTGGAGCCAGTATGAAATCCAAGCATTCAATATAATAACATAATATGAATAATGTAACATAATGTAATATTAATATGATAATATAATGTATATATATATATGCACACATATGTATAGATACAAAACAAACTAAGCATTCAACTGTATATATACACGTATGTGTATATGTGTAATATATATGTATATAATATGCACACATAATTCATACATATGTACATGTGTGTGTGTGTGTGTATAACATTTCACTTTTCCCCTGTTTGCTTGCCATTAAGTGACTGTCCTCTCACTTTTAAAAAAGAATTACTCGCCATTGGGGTCTACTGTGTAAGAAATGTTTAGAGCTTTTGGAAGAGACACTCTGGAAAAGTGCCTGGAATCTACGGCACACAAAAGATAGACCTCTAAAATATACACAGAATCCATCCTTTCCATCTTCATTGTTTCCACCTGTCATGGGCAGAATAATTGCCCCTCCTCCCCCCATAGTGGTCTATGCCCTGGAACCTGTGACTGTGTTACCCCATGTGGCCAAAGGATCTTTGCAGTTGCGGCTAAGTTGGGGATCTTGAGATGGGAGATTATCCTGGGCTCCCTGTGTGGGCTCCATGCAATCACAGGGGTCCTTAAAAGAGGGCAGCAGGAGGGTTGGAGTCTGAGAAAGAGATAAAGATGCTCATCGCTGACTTTGAAAATGGAGGAAGGGGTCAGGAGCCAGGGAATGCAGGTGGCCTCTAAAAGCTGGAAAAGTGAAGAACACAGATTCCATCCTAGAGCCTCCAGAAGGAATGCAGGTTGGTCGGTAAGAACCATATCAGACTCTGATCGCCATTGGTAACTAACTAATATACCACCATCATTCCTAGCTTGGGCGACTTCAGCTACCTCTTGACTGGTCCCTCTCCTTCTACGTCTCCCAACCTCCATCCACAAAATCTGTCCTCTGTGCAGCCGCCAGAGGTATCCTTTCAAACCTCAACCTGCTAATGTCCTTTCTGTGCTTGAAACCCTCTACGGCTTCCTGTCACACTTAGAAGAAAATCCAGACCCCTTATTGTGGCCTCATTTTCACACCTGAGGCCTGAAGGTTATCAGACTTGCCCAATGAGCCCTAGGAAGTTAGGGGGGAGAGCTGAGCCCAGAACCCCGAGATCTGGCTTAAGTTTCCCTGCTCTGAGATATATGGGCACATTCTCCGATCTGGAACTATCCCCCATGAGAAATGAAGTGAAAAGTTTCCCCCAAAAAATGTCAGGGCCGTGGTCACAGTATCTGAGGTTTTGAGAAGGAAGGCTAGAAGAAGTTGGAAAATCTTATTTGGAGTATTCTCCCTCCTGCTCTCAGAATTTCTTGCATTCAGAAGTCCACAAAGTGCTGGGAAAATCAATGACTAGAGGGAATTCTCTAGGAAAAACACAGGAATTATTTTGATGAATGACTTGCTCCCTTAATGCATAAATATTTAGTAAATAAATAATAACAATAAGATATATACTTATTTCTACAGGGTCATAAACTCCAATGCCTGCAGGACCAGACTGGAAACATGTGGGTGAGAATTCAGGCCAAGTGTTGCTAGATCTTCTGATTTTTCAAGAGAAAATAGAAATCTGGAGTTTTATGTGAAAAACTCCCAGTTTTTAAATACAGGCAATGGGTTATAACAATTTGA
Source organism: Hippopotamus amphibius kiboko (assembly GCF_030028045.1). Lineage (NCBI taxonomy): Eukaryota > Metazoa > Chordata > Mammalia > Artiodactyla > Hippopotamidae > Hippopotamus > Hippopotamus amphibius. The sequence goes on from NC_080187.1 coordinate 15,704,091, forward strand.
CAATTGTTTTAACCATGGGAAGACCAGACAGAACATTTCTACGGGCTGGATGTCGCCAATGGCTCTCTGTCTGAGATGCTCTTCCTTCACACTAAAACCCACATCATCTCTGACATACTGGCATCCTGTGGTCAGGTATGACCTCATTCCACTTAAAAATCTTTCCATCCTTTGAACTCTGGTTGGAAAAAAGGGGGTCCTGTGGAGCAATCTAGAGATGGGGGCCAGGGATCTCAGAGAGCAGCATGGAAGGGCCATGTCCCTGAATCAGCTCATATCTGAAGAATGTGTCACACCCAAGCTGGGTGGCCAGAGGACAGTGAAGGTCAGAGTCATGCTCTGCCCTCAATTTAGTTCAATTTCTAAAATATTCGATGGGCCAACTGATGCTCTAGGATCTTTTTAAAGGTTGTGGGCACAGAGCTAAAAAAGACATGGTCCCTGCATGCCATGAATTCAAGGTGGGCCTGGGGGGTGGTTGTAAGACCCACAGATAAACAGGTAACCTTCATAATTTGGTCCATGTTGAACATGAATTTATAAAAATTCAATAAATCTCAGTGTACATGGTTCTGCCTCAGAGAGCTGGTAATTCAGGTAGATTTCTTAGAGGAGGTGATTTAAGATGTTTCCAATTTTTTTTTAACTTAGCTGTAATTGACATATATTTGGCTTTTCAGGTGTATAGCATAATGATACGATATCTGTATATGTTGCAAAATGATCACCAAAGTAAGTCTAGTTAACATCCATGGCCTTAAAAGATGATAGTTTTTTGGGTTTTGGGGTTTTTTGTGTGTGTGTTTTGTGTTTTGTTTTTTGTTGTTGTTTTTTTTTTTTTCCTGCAAGGTAAAGGTGGATTTGTGTGCTCCTGCAAGAGAGAAACTCTTGATCAAAGGTATTGCTTTAAGTATCCTAGATAAAGTCTGGTTAGGAAGGAGAAGGTACATTTGAGGAAAGGAGATGATAAGATAATAAGTTGACATAGACAAGATAAGATAAGATTCCAAACAGAGAATGGCAGAAAAATTACAAAAAAGAGAGAGGAGACAGTGAGCCAGAATGAGGGTCACTGGTCTTCATGCTAGTCTTCTTGGCTTTTCACTGATCTTGCCGAAAGTCTTTGTCTTCTCAGGACAGGACTTCTGCCCATCATCAGTGGGGCTCTTTGCTCCCTATCAAGTGCCTACTAATCTTCTTTCAGGCCACAGAAAGTGTCCCTCTGGCTGGCCTGTGGTCAGACACTGGAGACCAGTTAGGGATGGCTTCTATATCCAGACAGCATGAACAAGAAGTGTAGGTCACATTTGCCTAGCCCAACAAGACGGGGACAATGAGAGGTAACCCAGATCTCACATCCTTCTCCCTGTGGTCCACTCAGCCCGAACACTCAGAGATCCAAAGTTGGCTATCTTGAAATGCTTGATGATGACACCCAAAGCATCACATTCACTGGTTTACCATCATCCACACAGAAGCCCTATTCTTTTTGAACCTATCTTTCAAGTCTTATTACTAATTCTTTTTTCAAAATGCACTGTGGTGAGGTCCATCCTGACCATCCTTAAAATGGTAACATCTACTTCACCCCAAAACTGCCTACCTTCCTATTCTACACTATTTTGACTAGAATATGTACTCTAAGAAGGCAAGTATGTTTATTGTTTTATTTACTGCTCTGTCCCAGCACCTACAACAGCAGGTGGCACATAGTAGGTGTGTAGATGGGGCAGTAATGGCACCTCAGTAATTATTTGTTGAAAGAATGAAATGTGATATTTGTTGGGCTTCTATTGTGGGCTTGCGGTCTGCACCCTCACAGAACTTACAACTCATCTGACATTTAAATGCCAGACATACTCCAGGGCAGTGAGTGCATCTTATCCATCTCTGTACCCCCAGATATAGGATAATGCATAGCTCACAGAAGATACTCAATGAGTTCTTGTTGAATGGATGAATCTACTCAACATGGCCCCTACAATCCAGCCAAACTGGGCTTCTCCATAATCCTTGAACATTTCCATGCCTCCTGAGACCTTTTGGTTACTCTCTGCCCACTGCCCCAGTTCTAACTCTAATATCCCTCCCTCATCTGCAGCGATGCATTGAAATATTAAAAAGGTAAGCTCTGGAGTCATACAGATGTGGCTTCAAAACCTACTACCATTATTTACCGCTTCTGTGAGCCTGGGTCACTCGCCTCACTTCTCTGAACCTGGGTTTCCTCATCTCTCAGCAGAATTGAACGGCAGAGCCTCTCATTGCTGTGAGGATTAAGTACAGTTACTGTGTTATAAAACACTTGGTACACCAAGAAATTTCTAAATATTAACCATTAAATTTTTTTTGAAAACCCTTCAATTTGAAATCTTATTGTAGGAGTCTAGTGCATCTTTTATAGTGCTTAGCTCAGTTTGTCTTGTAGTATAAATGCCTGTGCTTCTTTCCAAGTGGTATTCCCTTTGTAGGGTGTGTTTCTGGTAGAGGGATGAGGTGGTAAGAGTGAAAGGTGGAGGCCAGGCAGGTAAGAGGTCAGATCTGAACTATGCTATCAGTGAGATGTGCTAACAGGAGCAGATCACTTCCTTTCTCTGAGTCTGCTTTCTCATCTGATAAACGGTTATGGCAACGTTGACAGCATCGAGTGGACGGGAGCATGCCACTAGATCCCATTTGGACAGAGTCTGGACCATGTTTGGGGGTTAATACCTACGAATGGCCAGCTTTTAAAAAGTTCTTTCTGGAGGATGAAGCATCCATTGACACCAGTGACCCTCCTCCTCCTTCCCACCCCCACTTCCCCCTAGGATTCCAGACCTTTTACTATACGGCCTCTTTGCACTTCAGGCAAACTTACTGCAAAGGGAAAGCAGGATGGAAACATCTCCTTGCCTCTTGTGGGTGATTGGTTTACACCCAAATCACAAAATCTGATTATAAGTTTGTAAATGTCTTTGCTTACAGAGAGAGACCCGTATTATTAATGGTCATAAAATTAAATTACCCGGTGCACTTCTATTCCAAAAGAAAAACTGATCCATGTTCACCAGTCAGCCTGTATAACGTAGGTGTATAAACAAAAATGGGGAAGGGGAGGACACCCACCATGTTATTTATTCAGTTCCAAAACATTTTCCACACACCATATGGCAGAATTTTTTTTTCTTTCTCAAGCCTTTTTCACAGATGTAATTATAATTCTTTTCACCTTCCCCAGAGAGATTATCTTGAGTATTGTAAAGACTGTGTGAAACTTGAGACCTTACAGGGAACTTTATTCTTGTGGCAATCAGTCTCCTCCTCCTTTGCAAAGTTCAGCCACTGGCCCGTGGACAGTTGCTCTACAGCACATGCAACCTAGCGGTTTTCCCTGGGGACTACTAATAATTGGTGAAGGCTAAACGTTATCACGATCATTTTCTCACGTGCATCACCACCTTGCTAGTAAGGATGCAATTCAGCTGGACCAGTGAGCTACAATATTGGCCCGAAACATGCCCCAGCCCACTCTTTCCCTGGCTTCTTTATCATCTTTAGGGCATTCTCTGATGAACACACAGACGTTAGCAACATTTCTGCACCACGTTCTTAGCACGAGGGACCTTAGCATCTACCTCTCATTTATGTCACGTGAAACCAATCAAGGGATTAAACATAAGGGAAGCATCTGCTAAACACTTATTAATTTTGATTTTCCTGGTGCGTAAGAGTATTTATAGGGGTTGATTCAGATCAACCCAGAAAGCATATGCAGCTCTGGGCAGGCATTCCTGAGATGGCAAAGACCCTCCCCGCACTGATTAAACACTAACTTGTGTTAGGGTTTGTACTGGGTGCTTTGTGTACATGATCCCAATTTTGTCTATAATAAGCCTCTGAGGGAAATACTCTCATAGTTTTACAGAGATAGAAACTGAGGCTCTGGGTACTCAAGTGCTGTGGTCAAGGTCACATGCATTTTCTCTACCACAACGTTATAACAACAGCCATAGTGACCTAGTATCAGACTCTCTGTACACACATCACCTCACATCAACCCCAGCACAACCATAGAAAGGTCATCCTCAGTGAGTCATTTTTGCAATGAGGAACTGAGACTCAGGAAGCATAAGGAACTTAAACGTAAGTGTCACACACCCTCTGAGTTTTAAAACATGAAAACCGAACCTCCATTTATATCCTTGTTTCTATGGGGTAATGTATTCCAAACTCCAAACATCTGAGTTTCAGAAGAACTTTTGGCAACATAACCTGTTGATGTGGTGAAGACTGTCTGTATCTTCCATATTGATAGGGTGCGTCTGGCAAGAACAAAAATCGTCTTGTGATTTACCAGATGGCAATTCTGTTCTCCAGCTGGATTGGGAATCCCTGAGGACCCATCCCTTTCTGCAGGATTCCAGCAGGACCACCTCTGCGCTGTGGCTTTTCCACCAGACACAGGTCTTCTTGGGCCCCGAGACCGAGTCCACGTTGCTCTCAGCAGAATGAGAAAGAGGTAACCTAGGTCTAAAAGGTCCCACACAATGTGAATGGACATTCTCTGCCATCAGAATAATCACAGCCCCGTGCATCCTGCAAAGTTGCAGATGTACAAAGAGTGCTAAAAGGCAGAGAAAGCTAGTTCTATAGAAATCATCCAGGGAAGAGCTCTGCCCAGTGGTTTGCAGCAGTGTTTTTCAGTTGTTTTTGACCACAGCTTCCAGCACGATAAACATTTTTTACTGTGACTCAGTGTATATATGTAAGTGTATATGCATGTATGCATATAATAGAAATATATATTATACGTAAGACATGTGTGGTGTGAATAACAGAAATAAAACTTTCCCCAAACAATACTTACCCCTAGTATACGAGATTCACATTTATTTTTCTATTCTATTCCATTCCAATTCATTCCTTTCCACTAAAAAAAAGGTGCCAGTCACGACCCTCTAAATTTTAAAGCCTGCAGCTTGAAAAACATTGTTTTTCTCCAGGTTCTAGTTACAGCTCTGGGGTACTACATATAACCTCTCTGAACCTCAGTTTCCTCATCTGTACAATGGATATAATACCACTACGTTTCTCATAGGATGGTTAGGAGGATTAAGTAAGATAATGCTTATCTGGGAATCCGCAGGTAGTGATACCTTTTATAATAAAAACGCTGAATTATAATCTTATCCTTATTCTTCACTTTAAAGATGGGAAACTGAGAGTCACTGAAGGGGAAGACGTTCACCAGAAATCACTCTAGCTAAGGGCTAGAATCCAAACTTCTGACACCTGTTATTACCCTAGGCCACCTGCAAAGCGTCTTGCTTTTAGAAACTACATTAACTTCTCCAGATGACCAGTGTGTCTTCAAATGCATGACTGCTTCTGTACCTTTCCCAGCCTCTCGGGAACCCATTCGCACCAGGTTTCCTGCTGAGAGTGTTCAAAATGCCAGTGCCCCAGAGAGACCACATGTTTTCCACCTGCTGAGTGTAACAACTAGTAAATGGCTCCCTAGGTCAGGGAATGAGGTCATGGGATGTTGAAATGGGAGAAAAAGAACTCCCAGATGGCCTCACAAACTCCTTCTCAGTGCCTCGGAGAGATTGGCCTGGGAAGATATGACAGCAGAGAGTGTTAAGTTCTGAGCCTGGCCTGTGAGAGCTGCAGTGGCCTACAGGGTTTTATAAGGAAGCTGGTAGCTGTGAGGAAAGCATGTTTTCAGCATCTTTGCATAGGTGAAGGATGGGCACCTAGGCCAGCTTTCCAGCCCCATCATTGCCTGTGATTACCCAGCACGTCCCCACCTCCTTGCCTTTGCTTGGGCATTTCTTCCCACCTAGAACACCATGGCTCCTTCTGCCAGGTATTCAGATCTTCCTCATCCTAATGCCTTTCTGTGATGCCTAGGCTGACCCCAGCTGGAAGATACTTCATGGTAACTGGCATCTCTGGGGGGGGGGGCGGGGGGCGTTCATCATTCCCTACCTGGGATTCGATAAGTATTATAAGTATATAAAAGTGTTCTCTCCTGCTAATATGTAAGCTCCTTAAGGGGCAGAATCTCTGCGTTATCTTTTGTCTTTCTCAGCACCTAGCAAAGTGTTTTATTTGAGCAGATGAGGCACTGAAATGTGTGTATTGGGGGAATAAACGAGTGAAAAAAACAAATGCGATTGTGTGTAGGTGAATGCTCTAAGACTGCCTAGTATCACCGGGATAAATTACTGAAGATGTTTTATGCACGTGTGTGTGTGTGTGTGTGTGTGTGTGTGTAAGCTCGAGGTTCTCACCCTTGGATACTCACGAACATTCCCTGGGGAGTTTATATGAAGTCCTGAGGCTTCACCACCAGAACTTCTGTTTAAACTGGTCTGGACTAAGACGTGGGGAATGTGTATATTTAACATGCTCTGGTGGTGATTCTGATGTGCTGTGGTGATTCACGGTTCAGAGCCACCGCTGTTAGCATTTTGATTAATAGAAAGACAGTACATGGAAGTGCCGAGTAAAGGAGCTGGTCCAGGGTTGTGCCCTATAAACGCATATAAACGCTTCCTCTCCTCCATCCTCTTGGGAGTTGGGACTTTATATTATGCCTCTTTCTGTTGTGCAGGGAGCTGAGCCCAAGGGACAATTTAGAGAGAGGGCAGCGAAGTTTTGGTGGGGCAGATGATCTAGTGTCCAATGAGCCAGTCCAGAGAATGAATGTTGCACACCCACAGAACTCGGGTAAAATTGGTGTAGACTGGGGTGTTCAGGGAAGACTCTGTGAATAAGGTTAGACTTGAGTTGGGCTTCAGTGCAAGGACAGAATTTAGCAACTTGGTGAAAAGTAAGCCTGAAGGACATTCTGGAGTGGGACTATAGCATCATCAAAGGCAGGAAAATAGGGGAGGACTCTTATGTGGCAGGCATGATGTTGAGGATTTTACATACATGCATGACCTTCTTTAAGACGCATAGGAACTATTATCATCCCCACTTTCTGTGTGACGGAGCAGATTCAGAGAGGGCAAGCAATTAGCTCAAGGTCGCATCGATAGGAAGCAGTGCCTCTGCGACTGAAACAGGGGTTTGTCTGACATAGCGCAAGCTGAAAAACGTAGGGGTGGGCACCATGTCTAGAACAGTCTGTCCAAGTAGGTGGACGTGGAGAGGGAAGAAGAGGCAGCTGGATTAGAGAGGCATCTTTGGGCCAGAATGTAGAAACCAGCGTACCTCCAGATTTTGAACTTTGCCTTTGGGGCCACAGGGAGTTGTAATGTTTGAGGGACACCATGAATGTGGCGACAAGTACAGAGAACTGAGTTAGTAGGATTGACAGGAGCCTTGGGGTAAGTTATTGAATCCACGACTGGTTTAATGGGAAAATCGATCTTACCTTTCCTGAATTATGCTTGCTGGGGATTAAACCCAACAATTTGATCCTTTCTAGAGAAAGAGATTTGTAAATGCATCAGCCCAAAAAGGTTTCACAATCTCATATCAGTGGGTTTCTCTAGGGGGTGTTCAACAAGAACGTTTTTTACTGAACACCTACTACATGCCAGAGCTCGTGCTGTGAGCTGCAGAGAAAGAATTGAACAAGACACCCTCCCTTCTTTTCCTACCGTCCATGATGCCCTCAGAGACCCAGTCAGAATTGACTCATCAGATGCTTTCCATTATTTCCCCGCCATCTTTTCGCTGAGCTGAAAATGCACAGAATTACCTTAACATTCCCAACTGGGTCTTATTTTCCAAGCCGCTTTCAACCGCTGTCTTTCTTTTGAACTACATCCAATTTATCACTTTTTTCTTTTCTTTCTGGAAGCATGATGCTCAAAATTGAACACAGCCGTCCAATTAAGTCTTAACCACAGCCAACTAGGGCATAGTAATTGTCTAGCTTGTTTTACATGGTGAAATCTTATTCATAGGTAGGTGGGGAGGGGGACACAAGAATACTTGGGTCACTGGGAATTTTTTTTTTTGAAGCATCACATGCAAAGGTGAATAACAGAAACTAAGAAGCCATCAGCTGCCTTAGAAATATTCTTCCTTAATTTTTTTGGGGGGGGGGTGTTTTATTTGGGAAGGTTTTGCAGTTACTTATTTTATTACCTTGACATTTTTATACCCCAGTAACAATTTTTTTTTATAAGTTAAGCTTTTACTTAGGTACAGTGTAAAGCTGTTCTTTAGATGAAAGCTGTTATCTGATTCAGAGCTTAATGTTTAAAAGTTCTCAAGCTGGTGAATCTAAAGACATTCCCTGCATAATTGTGTACTTAGAATTCAGTGGCAGTGTAAAAGAGAGAGAGCTTCATGTTCTGTCTGGAATTACGAAAAAAGACAATTTATTTTTAAGTGAACTGGGGGAGAAGGGGGAAAAAGACTGCAATGGAAGATGTTTAGCTGAGTTACTGAAATACCATCTGGAGGCTTGGCTGGAAAAGATAAGAAACCCTAGAAGGAACAAGAAATGGGATGAGGAAGCCAAGAAAGGACCAGCACGCTCTGGGAGAAGCGGTCTCAACCAGTGATGTGAATTTGTACAGAGCAGAAGAGGTGAGCTAATGTGCCCCTTGGATAAAATGGGAACAATTATTTTTTTTAAAGTGTGGTAGAGTATAAATAACACAAAATTTACTATTTTAAAGTGTACAGTTCAGTAGTATTAAGTATATTCACATTGTTATGTAACCAACACATCATCCATCTCCAGAACTTTTTTCATCTTCCCAAACTGAAACTCTGTACCCATTAAAACAATAATTCCTCATTCTACCTTCCCCAAGTCCTGGAAACCACTATTCTAAAGAAGGCAGTTGTTTTTTTAATGAATAAGAAGAGGAGAAAGTTCTTTCTGTCAGGGCTCAATTGATCACACCAATTTTATGAAACATCTTCAAACCATTCCAATGCCGCTTTGTCCCTCCAGCCTAGGTTCAGTCCTGTCTTTTATGTGGCCACACTTCTAGAGTCCTATCCTGTCTGTCAACCAAACTGTGATCTCCATGAGAGCAGGAAGTGTCAAGGGCACCCTCTGTGGTGCTCTGGGCAGGATGATAGCAGCTAATGAACGCTTCTTTGTATTTACCACCTGCCAGGCACTGTGATAGGGCTCAATATTTTATATCTTTTATCTTTAGCATGCTCACAGTAATCTTGATAAGGAGGTAATGCTAAATCTATCTTACAGATGAAGAAACCAAGCATATGACAATTTAAGTCATTTCCTCAAGGTCAAGTGGAAGAATCACAGTTTCAATGTCAATCACTTTACCATTTTCCAATGATTTTTGTTCCCAAAGCTGGACTTCATCCACATCGTCTTCTACAGGTTTCAGACACAGTGCTGTCAGGTTGTGGAAATCCATTTCCTTTCCATGACTGTTTCCCAGAACCCTAGTTCCACAGGACTGTAATAGGTGTTCCTTGAAACTGAAAAAAGAAAATTGCAGGAAGGAGCAGCACTGTTCCTATATGATCTAATAAGTTTGTAAACATTGAATTAAACATGGTTAATCAGAATCTTCCTTGCAGATCTCCTCAGAGACTGGATTATCTATCCAGTCCACAAACTTATCTTTCCCCATTTTAAAACAATCTTGTGAATCCAATACTTCATAGAAAACTTTGGCAAATGCCAGGGGTGACATTCAAAATATTTGACGACTGTTACAGCCTGGACATTGGCCAATCAGACTGGATAGCAGCCCAGAGAGAACAGGAGCCAACAACTTGATTGGGCACTCTGATGGGTACTGATGGGAAGTGCCACCTGCAGGGCATCCGGACTCACCTTGACCAATCAAGGCTCTTGGAAGATGGGCAGGTCAGGGAGTAGGAAGCAACCAGGCAGGCCAACTGTTCCAAGGCAAAAGGAAATTTCCCTTTCTGGAAATGCTTGTTGGGGCTGTCCAGGATGCTTGGATTGGGAATGAACTTTTGTTTATCTGATGTAACCCCCTGCTAACCTAAAAGTAAGTGGAGGATAGAATACCTCAAGTCTCTCAGTGGTGGCTATCTGCTGGCCCCCATCTTACTTTTTTATTTATTTATTTACTTATTTATTTATTTATTTTATTGGCTGTGTTGGGTCTTCATTGCTGCACACGGGCTTTCTCTAGTTGCAGTGAGTGGGGTCTACTCTTCATTGCACTGTGCCAGCTTCTCATTGCGGTGGCTTCTCTTGTTATGGAGCATGGGCTCTAGGCACGTGGGCTTCAGTAGTTGCAGCACATGGGCTCAGTAGCTGTGGCTCATGGGCTCTAGAATGCAGGCTCAATAGTTGTGGAGCACGGGCTTAGTAGCTCTGTGGCACGTGGTATCTTCCTGGGGCAGGGATCGAACCTCTGTCCCCTGCATTGGCAGGAGGATTCTCACCCACTGCGCCACCTAGGAAGTTCCCCCCACCATCTTACTTTGAGAGGAGGCAGCATAGGTCATTGGGAGGAGCACTGAGCAGAAGCAGAGGGTATGGGCTCTGCCTGGGATGCATGAGAACTAGAGGCCAGTTTGCATCCCTTGATGACCCTCAGTTGCCTGTTTTGGTAGTGGAGGGGTGGTCTAGGTTATGAAATTCTCTTCCTGCTCTAACATCTTACAACTCCATCATCTGGGTGGCTGATTTGCTGATTTCCATTTTTAGTAACTAACTATACTTTTTCCCCCTCTCAAGTAAACACAATATGTGTTTTTTTCCGTACCTGTCAGAAGACGCTGCTGCAAAGATAAAGGCCCCTGACTTTTGAATTCCATGTCTGTCTGATTCTCTTCCACGCTTGGCGCACCACCAGGAGTAGAGTGGGGGAATGTATTTTTAATATTTATTAAAGGGCTCCAAATCTCTGTAATCTTCTATCTTTGATCCTGTTAAATATTCTAAACTCCTTTTTTATTTAAGCATGTTTGACTGGTCTAATCATGGGCTGACGTGCTTCCCAGCTCTCTCCTCATCTTCTGCAGTGAGTCAGAAGAGGAGGCATGAGGCTTATGGGAGACATTTAACACTCATGTCAGTTCCATTTCTACTTTGTCCAAATTGAAGCCATCTAACCTGGAAAACCCACCACTGAGATCAATGCTCAGGAAATTATACCCCCCTAATCAAAGCTATTTATTTGAAGATATTCATCACCATGTTATTTATAAGGGTGCAATGTTGGAGATGTACTTACTGTCGAACACAACGAACATGTTTTAGTAAATACTATTAACATGCTAATTTTATGCAGTTATTGAAATTTTAGTCCTGAATATGTCATGGATTTGGGGGGAAACTCACTGTACATACATAAACTCCACAATTGCCTATACAAAGGATTGAAGGGGGGGTATGGACAAATAATCACGGTGGATTGATTAGGATAATGGGATTATGAGATTGTGGATGACATTGGTTTTTTTCTGTCAGTTTCTATTATTTTAGTTGCAACATTGTTTATACAACATTTAAGACATGGGAAAGCATATGTTACATATAGTGGAATAACTATTGACTTTAGAATTGGACAAATCTATATTCAGATACAGATTTTTGTTACTTCTTTATGTAGGATTTTGGGTAAAATCTCTTATCCTTGCAGAGCCTGGTATGTGGAAAGTGATTTCTTCTCCAAAAATCAAATCAAATCAAAATAAATGAAGCTAGTATATTATTATAAAAACAGCTAGTATTATCATTAGCCGCAGAGTTTGACCATTGTTCACTCCCGACCATCTATACTTTAAGGCTATCCTGTTCTGGAATTAGTAGGAAACACGACAGCATCACAGTTCTAAGTTTGAGTCCTAGCACCTCTGCATCCTAACGCTGTGACCTGGGGTAGGGGAACTCTCTAGCTCCAGTTTTTTCATTAGTTGGGGTTTGACTTGGTTAGTAAGAAACATTCCTATTTTTCTTGTCTGAATTCAGAACCAACAGAGGAAGAGATATCTGAGTTGGAAAGACTGAGATCAGAATATTACCTTTATTCCCTCAAAGCTCTGTGGAGAATGTGACAAGGATGCAGAGCAGCAACGGGCTTCCTGGTTAAGGTCTTCCCCTCTCAGCCACGTGCAGCACCACACAACCACAGAAACCCCCAACTCAGGAGAGAACAGACTCCTCCAATCTCACAGAAAGGGAGAGCAGAATGCAGCCTCCCTGTAGGTGGCAGATACCAAGAGAAACAAGACTTGCAGATCTATTTCCATCTTCCTAATATACCCTTGAGAATTCAACGGGGTTGTGCCTGTTGTTTCTATACAGTAACTGGCATATAATTAGCATGCAATAAACAAGGACTGCTACTGTCTGTCCACCACCTTCCCCAGGTAAACTGTCCTGGATGTCTTTGTAGATGAACTGCCAGACCACATAAAGAGAGGCGATGTGGCACAGGGTCAAGAGCATGGCCGCTGAAACCAGACGGTGTGGATACGAATCTTGCCTCCACTATTTCCTGGTTTCATGACCTTGGATGACTTAACCTCTGTGTATCTTAGTTTCTCCATCTGCTAAATGGGGATAGGAGCATTACTACTCATAGAGTCCTTGTGAAGATTAAACAAGCTAAGACTTGTAAAACATGTAGATCGGATCCTGGCACGTAGTGAAAATGTTTGCTAAATATTAATAAGTAGTGAAGACCTAGATGTTTACTATAGGGCTGCCCCACTCCACAAGATCAGTGGATTTAGGGTAAAATGATGACATGCTGGACCATCTTTATTAATGAGAACATTAGAGGGATTTTTTTATCCCTCTGAAATCTTTCATCCCTTTACATTTTGTTCAAAATAAAAAATAACTCTGTGGCTGGCAAAGGGAATGATTCTGAGTTAAATTGCCTTCCTCAGTATGTGCAGAGTTTTAGATTTTGGGTCCACAGCCTTCTTTCTCCCTCCCACCATCCTAAATTTCTTGGTTAAATTCCCGGCAAGATGAGGATTATTTATAATTTGGCCCTAACTGCAGCCCAGCAGGAGAACATGTTAATGAGTTCATTAATTAATTAGCTTGCATTTGCATAGTACTTTAGCATTTGCAAAGCCTTTTCAGATTCATTATTTGGTTTTATGATCACAATACCCCAGTGAGGAACAAGACAGGGGTTAGCCAGATTTTCGACAAGGAGACCAAGGCTCTGTGAGGTTAACTGGTCTGCCCCAGACAACTTGTTCAGTGTCAGAGCTGGGATCAAACGCAGCCCTCCATTCATTTTCGGGAGGGACTGTGGAGTCTTACAGATCCTCATTTAAATCCTAGCTCCAATCTATAGTACCTGTGTGATCCTAATCAAGTTACTCAGCCACCATGACCGTTAGTTTCCTCATCTGTAAAACAAAGTTAAAAATAGTATCAACCTCATTAGGACTCATATGAATATTAATTAAGATAATACAGAGAAAGCACACATTATAACTACTTGGTCAGTGGTAAGGCTGTTATTATAATGAACGACAATAAGTTTCTACTAAATATAACTATGGAAGCATCACATGCAAAGTGTGTTGGGAGAAGGAAGCGGGAATAAATTGGATCCCCTTTATGCAGTGGAAAATTGGGAAAGTCTTCTCTGAGGCACAGCTGAAACTTGACAGGTGAATATAAATTTTCCCGGCAGAGAAAGATGAAAAAAAAAATTCCAGGGAGCAAAAATGATGACCCAAATCACAGTGGGGTGAACTTATTTGCTGACTTTAGGGAAAGGATAGTGACACCAAGGTTAGGTGTTTGCAGAAGATAACTAGTGGTGAAAGTGATGATGGGTGTGTAGAATTGGATATATCATAAGATATCTAGTGGTTGTGAAGATTGTTAGTTCGTGGGCATAGTGCTAGTGTAACGTACCTAGTGATGAATAAAATGATTGTGGGTTGGGCATAGAGATAGCATAAGATACCTAGTGGTTAAGATGACAGTAAGAGTGTGGGTGTAGTGATGGCATAGGGTATACCTAGGGGTTGTAGGGGAGTAAAATTTGCCACCCCAAAATGTCTCGTCAGCATGAGGGTTGATTTCAGCTGATTATTTTTAAGAAACAGGAAGTCTTTCTTTTTACCTCCCCCTTAGTTGCCTAAAGAATTTAGATAAAGAGCCTGTTCACTTGGAATAGAGCTATCCCCAGAGATACCTGCAAAGACTCTGGGCTTGATGTGGTGGGTTGGGACCTAGAGATCAGAGTCCACTCTGTGTCCCATTGCCTCTGCCTGGCCCCGGCAAACATTTGTTGACCAAACATTTGCTTTTCCACCTCCATGTGAATTGTCTTCCTCTCCTTGGACATCCCAAACAGCTACTCCCAACATTCTGTTTTGTCTTTAGCTGAAGATGGTATTTAAGGTGAGGTCTTCCACCATTTTGGTGAGTTACTCAGTTTTCCATGTATACATATTAATAAACTTTGATTTTCTCCTGTGAATCTGTCTCATGTCAGTTTAATTCTTAGACCAGCCAGAAGAACCTAGAAGGACAGAGGAAAATTTCTTCCTCCCCGACATGGTTGAGAGGTGGTGGGAGTGTGGACACAGGAATGGATAGACCCTACGGATGAGGTGAGTCAGTGTGGCAAGAATTAAATTATGAAGGTCTTGGAATCTGTGACAGTAGCTTCGTACTTTTATGGGAAATCACATGAATGATGCTTGTCTATGTTTTTAAGAAGAGGAAATGATTTTATCTGATATGTGTTTCAGAAAGATTACACTGATTGCAAGTGCATGGGAGGATTGAAGATGAATCTCTTCTATCAGAGGAGCAATATTCCTGGCTTATCCTGCAATGTCTTTTAAAGAAGAAGATGTTTTCTTTTTTTCCCTTTAAAAATTTACTCTCTATTTTCTAAGGGTCTGTTTGATTTTTAAGCCTGGAGGGTAAGGTTTGCAAGTGCAGACTTGAAAACATACAGAGTCTTCCTGTCACCAAAAGGCTTAGATTCATAAATTCGTAGACATTTAGGCTAGCCTGAGACCGTAGAGAACTCTAATTCCAGATTCTTGTGGAACAATTTGGGTGACAATAGTCTTCACACATTTCCCCTGGGCTTCTGACTCTGCACACACCTTGCATTGGAAGCTCTGACGTGTCATGGAGTCATCTGCCTATGCAGGGGACAAATCAAAGTCATGAATTACTGTAGATACATGAAGGGCATCAGAGCCCATACATCCCAACATCTCTTATACAATAAAATAGTATCTGGCCAAATAAGTGTGGGGAATGCTTTATCCTAAATCCCCAACTCTGTCCCACCCCCAATGCACATGCATGTGTGCACTTACACACACGCACACACATACACATACATACACATGCTTTTATACTTTGGACAGTCACAATTCACATTGGAATGTTAAAGGCTCTGCAGGAAAGGCAACAAAAACAGCAACAAAAACAGGACATAGTGTTTCCCAAAACAAATTGACAATAGAAACAGCATCTTTTTTTAAAAAAACCCAAAATACCTTTTTTATATCCCACTTTGGGACATTCTGATTAATCCACTTTTCTAATAATCAGATGAGATCAGTGAGCTTGCTGGAGCTATAGAAGTAGTTGCTGCTGTCCCTTTGACCAGAATCCAAGTTCCATGCGTGGATATTCCCATTTTTAAAAAAAATAGTCCAAGTTCTGAGTCTCCTGGCCTGAGTCTCCGTTATAAAGATATATTTGGGAGAGTGTCAGGACACACAAGAACACAGCTATCTTTCAGTTATGACTGTATGAGTCGCTGGAGAGTTTTTCTCTCTCTAAGTAACCAATCTGCACTGGGACTCTTATTATGAAATGTCTTGAGGAGTGAGGATTTTATGTCTGTTGAGACATCTGCTTCCTACATTTGTAGTTTCTGTTTTGTCTAAACAAATTATTCTTTCAGAGGATGAACTACTTGTCTAATTTTTTTTGAGTAATATGTTGTTTAATTGTGTTTTAATAAAGTCCATGGGAGGAACTCAAAATATAGTTTGTCTTTTATGAAAGCAAAAGCATAATGGGAAAGTCGCCATCTTCTTAAGTCTGAGTACATTGTAATGGACACAACTTGGACATCAATGGTTTGGCAGAGACAGGCTTGATGCTAACCAATCCCACTTCTTGGACAAAAAGGAAGACTACGTTTCCCAACCTCTCTTGAAGTTATTTGGAACCATGTGATTTGGTTTTGACCAATTGGGTGTAGGTTGAAGTGATGGTACTCAACTTTTGGTTCTGAAATCTCATGCAATTTTTCTTCCTCTCTCTTCCTTTACTTGGTGACCACGGAGGTCTTGTGTTTAAGATGTGGGCACTCCTGGATGGAAATTCCTGAGTTACTACTGGAGGACAGCCACCAACAGAGCGACTCAATCACTACAGTCTGAAGAAGCAACAAACATTTGCAGCATGGAATCACTGAGACATCAGGGTTTATCACTTATTCTACCCTAGTCTAGGCTATTCCTACTTATACAAACAGCATGCCGCCAACTTTCGTTTTCCATGACTCATTTGAAGATTGCCTATTGGAAGGAAGTATGCATTCCTTGAATTGTAAGCATTTACACAGCACCTCACAAAAAAAGTCTTGCATCTCTTCTCTCCTTTGAGCCTCCCAACACCCTTTGGGGAAAATCAGGAAGATATTCATTATGCTTCCTTTAAAAAGGTGCAGCAGGCATGGCTTAAAGAAGATTGTCCACAGTAACTCAGCAGGTCAGTGTCTCATCTGAATTCCAACTCAAGCTTCCTGGCTCCAACTTCAGTGTTCACTCACCACACTCCTTTTGCAAAACTGGTATGGAATTAGCAGGATGGCAAAGCCAGTCTGGTGTGTCCAAAATAGTTCATTTCAAATTTCCTGTATTCTGAAGTTAGGAGGAATTTAACTATCAAAACTTTAGAGTCAAGCTGGGCTGTAGTCATTCCAAGAGATTCTTGGTTTTTTGTTTGTTTGTTTGTTTGTTTAAATAGACTATTTTCAGAGTAATGTTAGGTTCAGAACAAAATTAAGAGGAAAGTGCAAAGATTTCCCATATACCTCCTGCTCCCTGCTCATATGTATAGCTTCCCTCATTATCAATCTCCCCGAGAAGAGTGGTACATTTGTTACAATTGATGACCCTATACTGACATATCATTATCCCCCAAAGACTATAGTCTACATGGGGTTCACTCTTGGTGCTACACATTTTACAGGTTTGGACAAATATATAATGACATGTATCCACCATTACAGTTTTATGCAGAGAAATTTCATTGCTCTTAAGGGCTTCTTTAATTCTTGTTTATCCTTACTCCTGGGATAGAGCCTTTCAAAAATCCCAAGAGAAATCTCCTCCTTGGCAAGCCTTAAATTCCAATTTTAATTACTCCAGTCCCATAAGATTACTCTGTTCAGCTCCTTGGCTTCTAAATCACCACTTTGCGATTAGCTTCTAAGCCACTCAGATACCTCTTTAGACTCATCAAATGCTTCCAGAAGGAAAGCAGTACCAAATGGTTGGTTCACCTCTCTAGATTTTCCTTCTTTCTGGAACCTTAGCCTTTCAAGTCTTGGTAGTTCTCAGATGTCTTCAAAACGATTACTGTTTTTTATAATTGATCAGATTGATATAAGTTTCTAGTTGCTCTCTATAGGGTTGTTGGCCTGAAACAAACTAGTCCTCCATAACCAGAAGTAGAATTCCCTTCCTAAGCACTTTTCGGTAAATCTTTATTTAGGTTTCTTTCCTTCAGTCACTTTCTATTGCAGAGTCTCTGGTTGCATTTAAATGTAAATATGTATCTTCACACTGAATTGGGCAGTTATAGCCCCAGAATAGAATTTATGATGATTGGTATAATTAAGGGAATGTATCAAGCCCTTAAAACTATAGAAACATACCATAGTTATGAATAATATTTCAGATCTGGGAAAGCAAAATGAACCTGGGATGAGGAGAGACAGACTCATAAGCTCAGTATTGGACGTGTTTTATCTCAGGTCTGCCAGGTATTCTTCTATTCTGCACCCAGAAATCATCCCTCCACTTAGTCAAGGGGAGCCAGACCTGCCTTTTAATTCGCTGATGGAGACATACATTAAGAAATATGTCATGCTAGAATTTAAAGGAATGGGGGTGGAGTAATGGGAAAGGAAACTGCCCTGATTTCTACTTCCCAGACACAGAAATTGAAGAGTATCAAACAAGCCATTTTAGTACAAATAAATGATATCATCACTTTCATAACAGTAGCCAATACATTAGTCTACAGGGTCTACAAGAACATCAGCTTTGGACGCTTTTTCCACAACTATATTCAGTGCTAGCCCAGAGCCCAGCATGTAGGAGCTGCTCATCAAGTATTTTTTGTAAGAGACAGTTGTTGGAACTTAGAACCCTCTAGTGTCGTTTCCCTTTTTAAAGCTGAAACTAAGAACTCTATACATCACCAGTTTAACCCTCATTTTACGTATGAGAAAACTGTGGTTCATATTTGTTGGGTTTTTGCTGAAGGCAGATTATAATAAGCAGACAACAGAACCTTTAAAAAAGCCCTACAATTTAGACTTTGTTACGAAGTTGCAAATGTAAAAATAGGTGTACAATACTGTAGGTACATAAATATATAGAAATACAAGTACACTTCTATGCAGCTCATTTTACCTAAGAACCTGGATGAAGGACACTTGGGAGTTATTGAAGGAAATTTTGAGTAAATCATCCAGAAGCAGAGGAAGCTGCATCCCCTAATGTGCCCCCTGGTGTCCTGGGAAGATTATAAAAGCAAACTCTTCCACGTTTTTTCTTTTGCAGTGAGTTTGTGCATGTTGGTTAAAGTGATTTAGTACAGGCAAACCTTGTATTTTCTTATGAGATGGTTGCCTTCCACTGTTTTGATAAAATTGTCTTTAACTCTGCCTTCCAAGGAAGAATCATCTGCTGTCAGTGCTTGGCCATTGTCATTTCAGCACATGGAAATGTGGGCTTAAAAGAGAAGATGATATGTATGTCAAATGTCAAGTCTGATTTTTGAAATGGAAGCCCCTATTGCTGTCTGGGGTAATTATCAAAATGTGGATCCCAACAAAATTATTTTACTTCAGCCAGTGCCTGTAAGTTTAGATCGGGAAGTGGGTGAATTTTTCTTTTTCTATATTAGATTCTCTATGGAGAAAAAAGATAAAACCCCTCATTTTAAATTCGTATCAAATGATACTTTGCTGACATATTATCTGCGGAAATCAATGCAGCAGCACCCTGGCTAATTTGGAGTGGAGTTGTTTTGCAACAATTTGGAACATTGCTTGGGAATGAGCTATTCAGCCAGCCTACATTAAAATTAATTTGATAAAGTATACATTAGCACCCTTGACAGTTCTCTGAGCATAGATTTTAATAGATCAGGGTACGGGGGGCTTGGCCAGTAAAGTAAAAACCTCTTCTCTGAGATGGAGAGAGAAAGTTGCCATCTTACCCTCCCACACTGCGGGACTAAACCCTTCAGCTATCAGCACAGTACATCAAATTTAAGAGTCTTTAAATATTAAATATCAGTGTGCACCATGGAATGTAATAAACCCACTTTTCAAATAATGTTTCATTCCCCGACGTCGAAATGTGTGAGGAGTTTTCTTTTAAATATACTGTAGAAGTTAATTAAGTTCACTCAAGTTTATGGCGCGGATTCACTAAGACTACATTGGGATATTTACGACCCACCCAGAATGCAACTCAGTGAAACTTTTGATATGTTGATAAGTGATAAGGATGTCATTTGAGGTTTATTTTTTAATAATAATTTAATTGTCATTGTAAAATGCCTCATAGTTAGGACAGATTAAATTGCCACCAAACCCATTACTAAAATTCATAACCTCTATAAATGTAAAGTGTTTGCCGCTGTATCATAAATAACAGCACTTGTTCCAGGAAAATGAGGTGCCTGAAATAAATTAAGGAAACCAAAACATATAAATGCATTAGATTGCAACAATTTCTGGTTGCTGATGGGAACGCAGCCGAGTGGGGAGGTATAGTCTTTTGCTGAGCAAGGGTTACTTATGATCTCAATAAATCTTAGGTCCTGGAGGATTTCTTTGGTGTTATTTACCTTATGGGCACATTTGCAGGGTGCTGCCTCTCTTGAGTGAGGAGAAGCAAGAGAATCTGTGAACTGGAAGAAATTCTATCCCTATCAAGGTGACCTTGTCCAAGTTGCATGGTCTTCTTGAGTTTCATGTTTCTTATCTGCAAAATGGGATCATGTTTTGCAATTGTTTTGAGGGCAGACAGCCAAACTGAGTTTTGTCATGGGGTCATTTTTTTGTTCTAATATATCCACTAGACTTGTCTGAATAGTCGCTTTCCTTGGGAAGCCTTTTTTGATTTCTCAAGTAGGACTGGACCTTCTCTTTCTGCCATTCATCTAATGCCACTTGTCATGGGGTTGCTGGCATCATCACCATCATTTTATTTAAAAAATAATAGTATTTTGTTTTAAAACAGTTTCACACTCACAGAAGAATTGTAAGAATAGTATGGAGAACTCTCGTAAGCCCTTTGTCCATAGATTCCATTTAAGTTTTGCCAGTTGTCCCTGTATCTTCCTTTTAAATAGAAAGGATCAATCCAAGATCATGTGTTGCATCTAGCTGTCATGTCACTCTAGTCTTTTTCAGTCTGAATCCATTTCTTGGTGTTTCTTGCCTTTTATGACCTTGAAGTTTTGTAGACTATAGGCCAAGAACTTTGAACAATGTTCCTCAATTTGAGTTTTTCATGGGGCTGTTATTAAATGCTCAGAGACTGGTTTTGCTTATGAGGGTAGGAACCTCTCAAGGTCAGAGTCTGGGCTGTTCATCTTTGTAACCCCTGTACCAGCACACTACTACTAGATATAGAGTAGGTGCGTAATAGATCTCAATGGGATAAGTATATCAATGTATTCCTTCGTATACTTAAAAAATATGTTTTCATATATTTAAGGCAAATGCACAGGCTCTGTGAAAGAAGTTGTCTTAAATTTTCTAATTTCACCTTTTGTTACACAGCAATTCAGGGTCGGGGCAAGGTTGGCTTGGTGTTAGAATGGGTGGCTTTTAGGAATAATTGGGGTAGAATATTGAAGAGAAGGACTGGCTGATTTATCCACAGAACTAACATCTGTCAAACATATTGAACTGATAAGCAATGCAGCTGCTGTGGAACTCACACAGAGAAGTAAACATGGAGGCCATATGTAATTCATTGTCTGTGTTAATTAGAAATTAAAAAGAACATTACAGAAGGAGCAGAAAATGCTTCTGGTCACTGAAGCCCTGGGTCAGTAGATAGACTGAATACTGGCCCTGGCTCAGAGATATTACCTGAGCTGATTTCTGCTCTTGAAAGAACGCCAGGATTTTACACAGTGGGGAAGAAGAACCAACATTGGGTTGAGAGATAAAAGATCTGGATTTCAGTTCTGACTCAGCTGCTTTCTTTCTCTGCGATCTTGAGTAGATGGCTTTCTCTATTTGGACCTCCGTTTCCTCACGTGTAAAATGAAAGGGGTTGTGATGATCCGCGTGTTTCCTTCTGTCTCACACAGACCATGACTGATCTCTGGATGGCCAGCTGGCTCTGAGGGACTGGGGACCTGTCGGGTCATTTCTGGGGAATTAGGATACGAGGTCATTCACGTTGGTAGGTAGGGATGACCCACCATTTTCACTTTCTCATAGCTGAGTTCTCATTGCTCTTTCGAAGTCAGAGCCAGACTAGAGAATGATGATAAACTTGTCAGACCCTCAGGATAAAAGGAGACTGAGCAAGAATGAGAAAGTTTAGCTTCCTGGCCCTTGCACCCAATTACAGCACATACCCTCCAAGTCAGGCGTCCCCACTGCCTTTAGCAACCCAGCAGGAAATAGCCTTGAAGAGACTTCACAATTCCTCTCAGACATGAAAGAAAACAAAAGATTCCTATTAGTGGGTTGAAAACCTAGGGACAGTAACCAGGAAAAAATAATAAAGTTACAAAAGTTCTTTCCTTTTTAATAGAATTTTGTGTTAGTATTGTAAATTAATGTAAATGTCACTTTAAAAGAGAATACAGAAAAAAATCCTAATAAAGTTGGATAGCACCGCAGGGGTGGTGAGTAAATTGAGAGAATATCTGATTAGATTTCAAATGTTGCTTTTTAATTTGTGGGCCTTCTCTTCTCCCAGTTTATTAGATGTGCTGATTCAGAGTGAGTTTCCTGGGCTTGAAGGGGCTGCATCTCACTTCTAATTCCATATTAACTAGTAGATCATGGAGATTACTGTTTAGCATTCGTGTAGGTTCTGTTTTAGCAAGTGTTTTGAATTATTAGTGAATTCCTTTGAGAAAGTCAAATGGAAGCTTTAGCCAACGAATGACCCGCAAAGAATCTGAAGCTGAGGGAGGTTAAGCAGATTGAGAACAATGACATACACGAAAGTGGATCCATTTCCTGGTATGTGCCTATCAGGGCTGGTCCAGCTTCTGGAAGGCGGAGATCAGCCCTCATTCATATATCTCATTAAGCATATCTACATGACAACCATGTAATAAATGCTGATGGAGTTAAGCTTTCTGCCAGCATTAGGTTATAGGAGCATCTTTTACTGGGAACTTTTTAATAGCAGAGAGATTCACGTAGTCAACTTACATGTGAGACTTTGCTAATCCCACCCTCACTTACATCTCATTAGGGTCTCCCAACAACCAGGAGCCCTGGGAGGGAGCCTTCTTCATAATTACTGGAAAACATACCTGGCATCAGAGCCAGGACATTAGAGGTCTAGTTCTCACTTAGCCACACACTGGCTGGGTGACCTTGAACAAGTCTCTCCTTTGCTGTGACCCCCATTTTCCTTATCGGGAGTCAGTCAGACTAGATCCAATGTGTCCCACCCAACACTGGTCCCATGAGATACTTCTTGATAAAAGGGCTCTGTGGCTAAGGATGCTTGGATAAAGATGTGAACCACACTCACCTCTAAGAGATGCACAGCACACTGCAGTACATTGAAGACTAGGGAAAGGCCTGAAGCAGAGAAATCTGTTTGGTAGCTATTGCTACCAAAATGTAAATGATCTAAGGACTCTGTTTCTGAGAAAAACCCATTGACATCCTTTAGATGTTCTGTGGAGCTTTCTTTGGCTGAGCATCTCAAAGAGCTCTTCCAACTCTGATATTTATTGTTTATGGGTGACTATTTCTCTTTTATAGACAAGAAAATCTGAGACTCAGAGAGAACAAATAACCAGATGAAAGACATACATGCACAGGTAGTTAAATCCCCTTTTTATATTCTTAATATGAGTTCCTTTCTTTGATAGTTTTTATTCTATAAACAGTGGAGAACCACAAGGGCTGGCTACTCCATGTGGCCACATTTAAAACTGTATTTCAGTGTATAATAGGACCAAGGCTGCCTCTGAGAGTCTTCACTGAGGAAGATCATCTTGGATATAGGGTAGGGTCAGGGCTAGAATGACAGTTCTGTTTGGGATAGGAGGCAGCCCTTGTGTGTCCAGAGCAGAGGTTTTTGTCTCTCCCAGGTTGAGTTAGGTAGAGTCTTTGTAAACATACCTCTATTGAGGCTTTTCTGCATTTTCTTTTTAAATTACGTATTTTAAATACATGTTTTTCTAGATATTGCTTTAGAATTCAGAGTTCTTAGGACAGTGTCTGGCACATAGACGATACTCAGAATCATTTTGAAATTGGAGGAGTGAATCAATGAATGAATAAATGGACAAATAAACAAATACATCAAATGCTAATTGAAACTCTACGCATTTTAAAGCCATGTCTCCCCTGTTCCTGCTGCATGAAACAGGATTGAAGCAACTTTGCTCTATTATCTGAGCCCAAACTGACTTTTTAAAAATCTCAATTGTCTGCTCTGGATTCCACTGTCTTCTGCTACTTTTCAGTTTTGTTTTTAACTTTTCCTTGGGCCATATTTTACCTTGGAGATCTTTTCCATTAACACAACACATCGATCCTAAGGACAGACATGGTCTTTCTTGGCTGTGTCTCCTTTTCTGAGGAAGGATTGTTTGTGTTTCTACAAAATTGAAACCATCCAAAAAATATTTCTGGTGGGACCACATTGTGTCAGAAAATAATACTAGGATATGGCGATTAGCGAAGTAAATAGAGGAAAGAGAAGGTGCTGGAATTCAAACTGAGTCTTGGAGGTCAGGGAAGGAAGGATTTATGGAGGAAATGAGAGCTACACTGAGATCTGAAAAATAAATAGGAGTTAGCCAGAAAAAAAGGCGAGTGGAAGTGTTACAGACAGAAGAAACAGCGGGCAAAAAACCTGAATGTGAGAAAAAACAAGTTACATTTGGGGAGCTCAAAGGTGTTTGATATACTGGAGCAGAGAGAGTAAAGGAGGAGGTGAGAAGGCTGGAGCTATAAGCCTTGAGCAGATAACAGGGTACACCACATGCCGTGTTTGGGTGTCTTTGTGCACATTGATGGGAAGGGCACTGGAAGTTTCAAGCAGGTGTATGATGAGAACAGATTGGCACTTTAGAACGGATTGACCAGATCTACGTTCTGTCTGCCAAGGGGATGCTAGATTAAGGCAAGACAAAACTCAAGGAGCCTAATTAGGATCTTGCTACAGTCACTGAAGAAACGATTGTGTCATGGGCTAGGGAAATGACAGTGGGAATAAAAAACTGTTTGGCTTTGAGTTTTTTAAGGAAGCTGAATCAATTTGATGATTAATTAAATGTGAGCGATGAGCAAGAGAGATGAATTAAATATGAGTCCCAGCTTTGTGGCCTGACAACTGGGTGAGAATTGATAGACACCATTCACTGATAATGGAAAAACCATAAGAGGAGTAGGTTTTTAATGTCGGGGATTTCATGAGCTGGGATCTAAGTCATATATTCTCTTCCTCTACAAAACCATTTGTCAGGGGCTGTTACTACTTACTTGTTCAAAGAATTTACCAGTCAGTATACAAAGCACAATCTACATAAAGGAATTTAGATTCCGTAGGTAGAAAAGAGCCTATTTATACAACTGCATTTCTATCTACAAATGGGTTGCTGGGGCCTGCTCAATACATGCAAAGCATTAGCCATATTTTGAAACAATTAATGACTCATCAAGTTTTATAAGTGAGGTTACTTGCATCTTTGGGCAGTAGAATAAACAAAATAGTAAACATACTTTAGAGAGTACTTGTGGGCTGTTTGGATTTTACGTATTTTTGATGAGTTAGAAAGATAGTGAACTTCCGCTTCAGTATTTTAGCTCACAACTAACTTATTGGTTTCGGAGAGGAACGCTTTAACCCAAGTGTGACTGGGCTGTTTGAAATTCATCGAGATGCGTGTGACGAGAGGGCTGAAGAAACCTAGGGTAGGTGATACACGGCGCTATTAGAGAAATTTGGAATAATTTCTCTAAGCAGAAGATGCAGAGAGGGTCTCAGTGAGTGTTCATAAACATACAAATGGCTCTTGTAGGGAGGGCATGGTTGAGGTTTCTAGATGGTAAAGTGAGAGGCAGGAGCTGTAGAGTTGGATACGCATGGGCTCCTGCCTCAGACATGAAGTAACTGTGTGACCTTGGCAAGTCCTTCAGCTATCCTGAGGCCAGTTTCTTCATCTATAAAACGGAGATAATAATTACCTCCATTGCAAAGCTGAATTGGGTAATAAAGAGAATGTGATCACTTGTCAACTCCTATAATTTTATACTTCTACCTCCTTAAGCTAATTCATGTCATTTATCTTCTTTCAGACATCATTGCAAATATCCCTATGACATCTTATATCTATGACTCAATCCTACCCTAACTGAGCTCTTGGCCTCTTGTTTTTCTCTCTCCTACCACCAACCGTGCTATTCACAGAATGATTGTCCTAAATCACAGGATCTTTCTAAACACACAATCATGTTTTCCACTGGTTAAAACTCTTCCAAAAAGCTCCCTTAACTGTAAAATAAAGTCCAAACTCCTTAGTATATGTTCCAAGTCCCTGAATTATCAGGCATCTCAACTCATCATTCAAAGCATCAACTTTCTGCCATTTCAAATTATTGGTAGTTCCCCAAACTTGACTGTATTTTTTAGACCACTGTGCTTTTGCTCAAATTCTCCATTTATATGGCATTTCTCTATCACTTTTCCACCCTTACACCAACATCAAATATCTATTGTGATAGAGAATATATGTTTTACCACACCCATTTCATTTTACTCCTGGGAGACTATGTTTCTCAGCCTTCCAGCTTTTAGGTGGGGTCATGTGATTGAATTGTAACCAATAGAATGTAACTACAAGTAATGTTTGTTATATCCATGCTAGACCCCTAAAAGGGTCTTTTTCTTTTTTTAATTTTACTTATTTATTTTTATTTTTTGGCTGTGTTGGGTCTTCGTTGCTACGCGTGGGCTTTTCTGTAGCTGTGGAGAGTGGGGACTACTCTTCATTGCCGTGTGCAGGCTTCTCATTGTGGTGGCTTCTCTTGTTGCAGAGCATGGGCTCTAGGCGTGTGGGCTTCAGTAGTTGTGGTGTGTGGGCTCAGTAGTTGTGGCTCACGGGTTCTACAGCACAGGCTGAGTAGCTGTGTGGGCTTAGTTGCTCCGAGGCATGTGTGATATTCCTAGACCAAGACTGGAACCCATGTTCCCTGCATTGGCAGGCGGATTCTTAACCACTGCACCACCAGGGAAGCCCTAGACCCCTAAAACCTTCTGTGCAAACCTTAACTAAATCTCTCTTTTCCGTTGTCTCTGGACCAAATGCAGGTGATCCAGAGGCAGGACATTAAGGCATCAGAACGTGGTGGAGTCATTCAGTGAAAGAGGCTTGGATACTTGAATGGTTGTATGGAGCTCAAATCCTGGTCGGCCATCAATGAACTATAAACGGAGTAAGCAGGAAACCTTTATTATATTAAGCCAATGATGTTTGGGGTGATTTGTACAGCCTTTAAACTGCCTTCAATAATTATGCCTCCTCAGCTTTCAAGATATCTTCCAAGAATCCTTGTTTGGATACCAATCTCCGATCTAATGTTTTCCCTTCTGCGGCAAGTCACTCAGCTCCTCTATAATTTTTCAATTGGTGGTAACAATACGCTTGAGTTTGTGGTGTTGGTTGAGGATTAACTGAGATAACCCATGCAAAATATCCAGACCAAAGTGAATACAGCATAAATACAGCTTTCACTCTGATCTCCAATATCATTCCAACCCTGAGACTCCATAATTGATGATTTTCAAAACTCAGAGCCAACAATCCTGAGAAATGGCCTTAAATGTTTCCCCCACAGTTCTGATGAAACAAGTTTAGAATACAGGCTGTAAGAAATCCGTGGACTGTTAGTGAATACAAACATTACCAGGACTGCCGTTCATAAAAACAATTTGATAAGAAGACAGCTTCGATTGAATGACCATCAGGGTGTGATTTTGGAGCAGAGATGCTAAGGCAGCAGCTATGAGGAGAAGTCAGGCACCGAAGGTGACAAACATCACAAGACCAAGTGTTATTGTTATCCTTAGTCGGCTCAAAACTTTGTCGCTGAAATAACACAGACCACTAACCATCTGTTCCCTAAAAGCCATGACTCATGCATTTCATGCTCTTCAAATCCAGTGCTTAAAAAATCATCAAGGATGCAAAGTTGTTCCAAGAAATCCCTACCTACTAATTGTATCCAGCGCTGTTATTTGTTATGTATTCTCTCAACACTCATGGGGATATTTTGCTAGCTGTTCAACCAAAGTTATAATTAACTCAATTTCCATGGTGTCATGAAAAAGGCAAGGCCTTTGGCATAAGACAGAGTTGCATAGAATCCTAGATTCATCCCTTATTATGTATTTGAAAACGAGCCATTTACTTCACCTCCCTGAGTCTCAGTGTCACTACCCACAAAATGGGGCTAATGACACGTATCTTGCTATATGTTTGTAATCATTGGAGATAATTAATACAAAGTGACTGGCACATGGTAGGTACTCAGTAAATAATGATATTATGATATATGTTTATCAATATCTATAGATATCCACAGATATATTTTTCTCTTCTTCCACTTAGAGTCTACGGAGTAGAATGTTGAGATAACTAAATATTATAAGGCTTATGTTATAAACAATCATGCAGAGTTTTGCCCACAATGTCTTCAAAATATTTCAGAAAAATATTATGTGTACTGAGTGCTTCAATACGAATACCAATATCTACTCTCCTTTACCCATCTCCATTTATTGAGTTTAACTATGAGTAGCAGAAACCCGCACAGTAGTGGTTTAAATTAAACTAAATTAAATTATTTATTCTCTTTCATGTAAAAGAAATCTGAAGATAGATGATTTTCACTACTGGTATAATGCCTCCAAAGTATGATCAAGGATACAGGCTTCTATCCTTCTCCTCTACCATCCTAGGATATTAATTTCATCCTCAGGCAAAGTCCAAGTTCTATATGGTGTCTAGGTCTTCAACCATTACATGTGTAATGCAAGTTGTAAAAACTTCAGAGGAAGAAAAGTTGAAAACTTGTGAGATGAATCAGCTCTCCTTAAGTGGCCTTTCTGGAAGTTCCATGTAGCACTCACTTGCATCTAGAACTTGATCATATGGCTGTAACTAGCTGCAAGGGAGTCTAAGAAATGTAGGCTTTTATTTCTGGGTTTCAATGTGCCAAACTAAAAAGTTGGGTTTCTATTAACTGAAAAGAAATAAGGAAAGACATGTTAAGGGAAGATGGAGGAAACAGGAAAGATAGCCCAACAGTTGATAAGAGGTTTTAACTCAGGGACCAATGCCAGTTGGAGCAGAGGTTTGAGTGGGCTGCTAGAGCCGTAAATAAGGATGCTGTGGAAGAGTGCCATGACTGGTGGCCCCCTGGGTACAGTTTGAAGATGGTGGCAGTAGTCACATGATAGGTTTTCTCTCCTTGGCTTAATGCAGAGGAGTGACAGGATTTCAGCCTGACTACTATTGGAAGAGTAGGTATTTTCACACAGTCATGACAGCAAATATTTGTGCTTTTCGCTGCATTTTGAAAAATGTTTCCCAAATCATTTTCTTATTTAATCTACTCCCCCAAATGATGGGATAGGCAAAGATGATTATAATCTGCATTTGGTAGTTGAGAAAATAAATTCAACTGGGGGAAGCAAAATGCACAAGATCACGTAGCTCTCGAGTAGCAGAGCTAGGATTTAAACTTCAGCCTTCTGGCTTTAAGTATGGAGCTATTTATACTGGACTTGACAAGCAGTTAGAAGTAGTTGGCTTTGGGGTCAGACAAATGAAGGCTTGAATCCATGCTCTACCCTTGTGCTATTTTTTTGTTTTTAAATGCAGTAGTAATCACTTTTTGGTGGTATACAGTTGTGCGAGTGTAAACACATGCACAGATTCTTGTAAACACTGAGACAAGCAGGACACAGTACATTTCAAACAACTGAAATAATCCCCTTGTGTGGGCCTTTGGAAGGTTTTGCTGTGAAACTAGTGGGATTCTTCTGCCTGTGCTACTATTGATAGAGTTCAAAATGACAGTAAGTTGCCAACTCATTATGAGTATATGATAGGTATATGGGTCAGGAAGATTTGGGCTGCCAGTGACAGACAGTATCAATAAGGATGGCTGGAGGCCAAAGGGCACATCTCATCCCATCTTATAATGAGAAGTCCACAGGTAGAGTGGGTTGCAGGTGCTCCTGGCCCACTTCTCTATGATGCTCTTGGCTCCATATATTGGCTGCAGATGCTCCAGGTGTCACTTTCAGGCAAAACATATTCAGAGGCATAAAAGTACCATCTTCTGCTCTTTGCTTCTTAGAAATAAGATATCCTTGTCTAGAAGCCCCAGGGCAGAGCACCCTTTTAATGTATCAATGACCAACATTGAGTCACATGTCTTTCAGTTAACTATTCATGGGCAAGAGGAATAGGATTCCCCCAACTGGCTTATGCTACTCAGGATACAATGACTAGGGCTGAGATGGTGCCAACTTCCCATGAAGCACTTTATTGTTTGGTGGGTTCTGGTAAGATGTAAGATGTGGGAAGTGGTGTTAGGAATACTGAGTAGGCAATAAACAGGAAGTACACAGGTAGGTTCCTGCTGACAGCTCACTTCCCCTTGCCTTGGACCACTGCAGTCCTGTCTGAATCAGCACAGGAGTCAATTAGCAGCTAGTTGGAGCCTTTCACTCTCTTTAGAGCGCTCACGCGTGCGCACGTGTGTGTGTGTGTGTGTGTGTGTGAGAGAGAGAGAGAGAGAGAGACAGAGAGAGAGACAGAGACAGAGAGAGAGTTAGGAGAGAGACAAAGAGAGAGAGAGTTAGGAGAGAAAGCAAGGAGAGAGAGATGAGAAAACAGCTGCTAGGAACAGTATTTGGAACATATGTTACCCTACAGTGACAAGAGTATCTTTTTTTTTTCCTCTTATTCTAATTAAAACAAAAATCCCACCAGAAAGCCATTAGTCACGAATCTCTGTATCTTTCCATTTTGTAGTCACAGTCAGACAATTATTCTACACCCAAGCAAGGTCAGAAAGAAGGAATTTGTTGATTTGGGATAAAAAATATATACAATTTATTCAAATATTTCCTTTTCATTATGTAAGTTGCAGAATACAGTTGCTGTATAATTAGTGCATAAACGACTCATCAGAGAGGTTGAATGTTGTTTTCCTTTTATTTTCTACTAGGACTTTCCAGTGGTTGGTTGGTAGGGGGGGCAAACATCTCCAACAAGTTTTAAAACAGTGTTTTATGGGTTTTTATTTAGTGCTGACAAAGGACAGACACAAAGCAATAAGATGTCTTAACAGAGGTCAACTAGCAAATCAGCATCAACTTTAGGACTGGGATAGTTATTTTGATTTACAATACGTTTAATCTAGTCTACTCTCTTGATCACCTTCAAAGAGTGCTCATCAATATATGGGCTCCTTGAGAGCAGAAGCTGTGTCCTATTCACCTCTTTGTCCCCAAGCATGGCCAACCATAGTAAGTGCTCAATGGACACTGGCCGAACTGCACTTAGAAATGTCACACGTAGGTGAGCTTGGTATTTGAGATTCTGTGTCTATCTTAACCTTAGTGTATCTTTGCATAGATGAAAATACATATATTTTCCACACCTGTTCTTTTCATTGGGTCTGCCTCAGTAAAATAGAAAGTCAAAACAATGGGGGACTCAATGAATAGGAAAATATTTATTTTTATGTGGCAGGATAGCAAATAGGTTTTGGAAAGCCCAACAATTACCACCCATTAATGCTGATAGGCTAAACTGAAGGAAGGAACTGAATGATCTTGCCCAAGGCCACCAAGAACACAGCAGAATTGTAGTTGATTGAAGAAGGATGTTCTATTGTCAGTGTTATGTGGTATGATTTGAGATATAAACTTTCTAAGGCAAGTTGTCAATTAAAAGATGCATCCTGTCTATTGATACCTGAAATTTCACCATTAATATTTGGTGCCTTTGTATTGTTTTCAATTTGACATTACATTTGCATAACATTTTTTAGTTTACAAACTACTTTATACTTTATATATTGTCTCATTTGATCCTCATAGCAGCAGGAAGAAATGGCTCAGGGGAGGCATAATTAACCCTGTCTTGGAGATTAGGAGACTAAAGTTCTGAAGGTTAAATAACTTGGGAAACCAAGGGGCCTTGAAAGCTGTGAGTATATTGGCTTCAAATTAGCCAAGCCTTTGTTCACTGCCCCCCTTACTGTGTGAAACTTCCCTATTTCCATTAGTTGGAATTAATTCTTCCATGATCTGTGTTATAGTACATCTGATAGACCTGCTATTATTTGACTGGTTCTGCTTTGTTCTCATAGAATCTCAATACTTCTAGGGAACTTAGAGTTGGTCTGGTCCAAATGGACATCTGGTGCTTGAATTCCATCTATGTTATCCTTTGCAAGGAGTTGGCCAGGCTCCTTGAATACTTCCATTCACAGGGATCTCACTACCTCTCCAGATAGCCTATTTCCTTAAAAAGCCCTCTTACAAAACTCTCCACTTTAGATAGATTTCTGCCTCCCTGGGAGAATGTGAACTCTTTACAGACAAAGCTGGCTGCCCTTATCATTCCTGTATCTCATCCACTTCCTCCTATTGTAGCAGAAGCTCAATAAAAGTTTGTTGAATGAATAAATCAGTAGATGAATGGTTGGATGAGTTTCTAATAAAAGCTTCAAACAGTTCTGTCTAGTACCTTTCAAAAGCTATTGACCTGACACCCAAGGTGTTTTTAGTTGCTAATTTATTTTCCTCTGGTTGGAGTTTTGGAATTTCTAATGCAAATATTTTTGAAATACAAAGCACAAGCCATCGGTCAGGCCTCTCATAAACTGGATGCATATCAAAACTGAGTGCAAGGAGATGCGAGATACCAAAGTGTAATAATACATGAAGCAGCCAGCAGCAGGGAGATATAAACTGATAACGGGCTGCAGGGAGATGACAGCTAAATCAGGAGGAAGACAGGGATGCTGTTTCCTACTGGAAAGCAGCAAACAGCAGAATCATTAGCTGGAGGTGGCGGGACATGGTAGGAAGCTAGAGGTGGACATCCTCGTGGTTAAACTCCTGAAGGCTGGCACAGCCTGCACGCATGTGAGTCTGGCTCTATTACTTACCAGCTGCCTGACCCTGGGAAAGCCACTCATTTCCTCTACCATCCAGTTTCCTGTATAGAAACTAGCGATTAAATGAGTTAATGCATAAAAAGCACCTAGGACAACAGCTCGTGGTGCGTAAGCTATCTTTATGATGGGAATGGCGGTCAGGCAGCCTGGGTTCTAGCCATGGGTCTGTCTCTAACTAGTTGTGTGAGTTGATCTCCATGAGTGCTTGTCCCAAGTCATCCTTAATGTGGGGATGATAATGCACTGTGTGGAGTAGTTATGGTGATTAAATGAGGTAAATACATTATCCTGTTCATGAGCTAGTTGTCAGCTGCTCTGAGATTCAGATAAAGTAATTAGAACCCCGCTCATTCTTCATCTTGTGGATACCCAAGCCTTTCACAAGATACCTGGGAATTCCTGGAGCACTTACATCCCTAGTGCCACCTGGGACTCAGAGCTCCTGCACTGTTGAGAACTGATTCTCTTTGGCATCATGTCTACTCCGATGCGAGGCTCAGCCTCTTCTTTGATTTTTAGAATAATTACAACTAGTCCTCACTCCAGGTACTTGTGAATTAGGTAGACACTGTTAATGACTTGAGTGTATGTACGTGTGTGTGTGTGTGTGTTTGTGTGTGTTGGGGGATGGAGAAAAGCCACATCCACAACTGCCAGCCTCCCACCATGTATATGGCCTTCCTCACACTCAGATTGTCAAGGGAATCCCAATTTACTCTCTTTTTTATAAAGAGCAATTGATCTCTTCCTCAATTGCTATTTTGGTACCAGCTGATATTTAAGTGTGTGGCCCCATCTTCCATCCTATGCATTTATTAAGAGACTTTTCCAAATAAAGAAAACCCCTCTTCCGTTGTCCCCCAAGATAACTCATAAGTCTGTAAAACTTGACTAGGTTTTCTATAACTGTTACTTCACCCATATTCATGTTCAGTTAAATAACCCTCACTCCCGGTCTCCTTTTGCCTGGTGAGATGCCATTACATCTATGAATTCTGCTCTCTGAAGAATGAAGATACATCATCCTGAACACTGAAAACACAGCACCGTTCAGCCATTTCCCACAGGAGGCCAGGATTAATGTCATCCAAACTTGCACTAAACCCTGACTCAGGCCCGGCTGACACTGATAACAAGGGAACTTACTCTGAACTGAGGATCTAAAAATGTTCAGGGAACAAAGGAACCAATCAGGCAATAAATACATGAAGAGGAGTTATCCGAGTGCAGAGGAAAAAAGGAAGGAAAAAAACTGGTCTGAACATTTCTCTCCAGATTTTGACACCACCCCTCTTATCACGCTCTGATAACTCCCCAAAGGCCAAGCTTCCCATCCATGTAGGGAAGAAAACAGTTGGCCAGATTTCTTTTTTTTCTAAGAAGGAAACAATATTTCTCCCTACCTGTTTTACAAAATTTTTGGAAGGTGATGAGCAGATTTAAGGAGAATAAATGGAGGTTTCAGAATGAGGGAGACCTATGTATCCATTTGTAAGTTGCCATCATGACCTCTAGAGAGCCATTCTCCAAAAAGGTGAACTTTCATGCATTCAGCTAAATGTGAATCAGCACTGAGCCAGACCCTGCACTAGGCTCCATGAGCCCTGAAGACAGAGACAGTGCCTGCTATTAGTGGTACTTATGTCGTAAGCAAATAATCACATAGATTATTATGATTATTTTAATGCATATCTTGGAGGAGAACTAAAGGCTGCCATCAAAGTATGATAGGAGGCCTTGACCTAGTTTGAAGGGCCAGGGAAGGTGTGCTCAAGGGAGGAACATCTGAGTTGACATCTGTGGTTAATTGAATGTGCCAACGTCACTAGGCTCAAGTTGCCAATTATTGAACCACACGTTGCTCTGGGTGTTTCTATGAAGGCATTTTGTAGGTGTGGTTACATCTATCATCAGTTGACTTTAAGTAAAGGAGCTTTCCCTGAATTATGTGGGTGGGCCGCACCCAATCAGTTGAAGGCCTTAAGAACAAAAACTGAAGTTTCCAGGGAGGAAGAAATTCTGCTTTAAGACTATAGCATCAACTCCTGCCTGTGTTTCCAGTCTGTAAGCCTGCCCTATAGATTTTGGAATTGCCAGATTACAACTGCAGAGCCAATTCCATGAAAGATAGATAGACAGACAGACAGACAGATAGATAAAATACAAACACACATGCACACGATTGCTGGTTGGTTTTGTTTCTTTGGAGACCCCAAACGATATGTGTAAAGATGTGTAGGATTTAGGTAAGTGAAGAGTGAAGAGAAGTTGAGAGAGGAGTTCCAGGTAGAGGGAATGACGTTGTGAGAGTTTTGTTAACCATTTCGCACTTCTTTCTTTAATGTCTCCAGTGGCCCATGGTTCTGCTTTTTAAATTCCTCAGAAAATCTCCCCTACTTACCTTCCTTGCAGCTACCTTGATGCAACTCCAGTCCCTGCAGGTGTTGAATGTCCTGTCCATAACTGAATCAGGGGGGCGTACAGGGAGATCCTTGTGCAGTCATATGGGCCCTTGAACTTGGAGTCTAGTGCCCTGGGTTTGGGCCCAGATCCCCAATTCTTCCCTGGGAATCCTTGGGCATGTACCTAAATCTCTCTGGGACTTAGAGTTGTTTTTGCTGTTCTATAAAATGAGAAAGATAATAATAAGAGCTAATATTTATTGAGCTCTTAATATATTCCATGCACTATTCTAAGCATGTTAGTATTGATTCCATTAATCCCTCAACAGTCTTATGAGATGAGAACTATTGTTACCCACACTTCATGGATGAGGAGCTCAACAGGTGAGGAAGTGCTCCAGGCCCCACAGCCAGCAGGTCTCAGGTGCAGACTTTGAGCTCAGGTGGAGTCCGGCACTGTACTCTTCGCTCATAATCACCACCAACAATAATCTCTGTGTCCCCCATCTTTCAAGGCAGTTGTACGCATTAGCTATCAAAGGGCTTTTTAAAAACCAGAAAGCTTCATGAATGGAGATTATTCTTTTACTATTCTTTTCTTCATCTCTTCAAAAAGCTCTGAGATGTTTTCCCATTTGTTGTAAGATTTGCCTTAGTTTTACTGGGTATTTATTTTCAAAGTGTCAGGCTCTGCAAGATGGCCTTTGACCATGGCATCCGTCCTACAAGGAAGATATTTCATCTTTGTTTTAGGCTTGGGGGCACTCAGACAGGTGAAGTGAAAGGCCAGTAATGTGCCCTAGGTCACACAGCTGCGATTTGGACCCGGGTTGGTCTGATGGGATAGTCCAAGCTCATAACTACTTCCTATGTTTCTGACACCCCTACTAGTCTCTCTGCCATTCATACTTGATGAGCAGGGTGGTGCTGGTCCCAGTCCTGAATTTCTTCCTCCCTGGATTTTCCACTTTGAAGGAAGAAACAGTTTCATCAGCTTTTTAACAGATGTGCATTAACCATTTTTTGAGCACGTGCTCTCCAATTATGATTTTGATTTATGGATTTGAGCTGTCTTCTTTCTTCAGCAAACTCGGTAGCTTACTCCAATGTGGAAATACAGGCAGTCTCTTCTGTGTCCTCCTCCTTCCATCCTCCTGCCCAGCCTGGGGTCCCTTATTCTTTCACTTGTGTTCTTACTTCTTTGGGTTTGTTTTTTTCTCTTCTCGCTCACATCCCTACTTGCCTGTCCTTTATCTTGCAGCTGAAGCTCCTGCTGCAATGGGCTCTGAAGCTATTTTGATGTTCTGCTTGTTGTGGAAATAAACTCTCCCTCACATACACACAGCTTGTATCCTCCTAATGGAGTACGTGGTGTGCGTTTGTATGCGGTTCTGGTACAACAAGGACTGCAGACTCCAGGAGAGGCCCAGGAAGATGTTCCAAGAGCAGAAGTGTTTTCAAGGAGAGGACAACTTGCAATTCACTTCAGTTTTGTTTTAACTCAGTACCAGTTGACTGTCTACTGTGTGCTTAGACTGTACTGATTCTTTTTAAAGCATAAATATTGTGTAGCTCTCTTAATATCAGAATTAATAAGGATACTTGGGAATAGGTGAAGAGATCAGGGGATGAGGAAAATAGAGAATTGCAATGCTTTCTGGAAAAAACAAAGGAGGCAGCAGCACAGAATGTCCAGGCCATGTCCGCAAGTTTTAGACAGTGTGGGGTGGTTCTGTGAAAGTGTAGGCATATGGAAGGGGACCGGTGGGGGAGTAAAATCCATGGAGGCTGATAAAATCCCACATAGTGTAGAGGAGGATTGAAAAATGAGACCACGACACTTTGATGTGACTATTTTGACGTTATCCATTTGCAAACAATTTGATGTGGTCTAAAATAGAAACATTTAAACCTTCAGTTTTTATTTCTATTGCACAGTAATGTGAGCAGAAATCATCCTCAGCCCACTTCTGATCCTGTCCTTAAACCTCGATTCATGCATAAGATTTACCCCCCTTTTTATAGTGTCTTTAGGTCTCTCCACATCCGCATGTTATGGTTCATCCCTAAGACTGTAGCTGCCAAACCTCCAATTGGTTGTGCCAAAAAGGCCTGCTTAAAGAGAAACACCTGCGTGAACAGAGATTCTTTTATAGCCATGCTGAGATGAATAAGGTGAATAAAAATTTCCGGAAGCTTTTATCTACCTGAAGCAACGGAGTTACTCTGTATTTCTTAGCATATGTGGATCTTACCAGGGAGGCATCAATAAGGAAGCTGTGACAATTATTGACAAAGTCTATTTTGTCTGATATAAATATAGCTATCTTTGCTCTCTTTTGGTTACCATTTGCAAGGAATATCTTTTCCTATCCTTCTCTTTTCAGCCTATGTGTGTTCTTAAATCTAAAGTAAGTCTCTTATAAACAGTATTTACTTGAATCTTTTTTTTAAAAAAAATCCATCCAGCCACTCTATATCTTTTGATTTGTGAGTTTAACCCATTTACATTTTTTATATAAATTTATTTTTATTTACTTATTTAATTTATTTATTGGCTGTGTTGGGTCTTCTTTGCTGCACACAGGCTTTCTCTAGTTGTTGCAAGTGGGGGCTACTCTTTGTTGTGGTGCACAGTCTCCTCACTGTAGTGGCTTCTTTTGTTGTGGAGCACGGGCCCTAGGTGCATGGGCTTCAATAGTTGTGGCTCATGGGCTCTAGAGCACAGGATCAATAGTTGTGGTGCATGGGCTTAGTTGCTCCATGGCATGTGGAATCTTCCCAGGGCAAGGCTCAAACCTGTGTCCCTTGCATTGGCAGGCAGAGTCTTTACCACTGCACCACCTAGGAAGTCCAATCTATTTACATTTAAAGTAATTATTGATAGAGAATAACTTACTATTGCCATTTTGTTAATTGTTTTGTATCTTTCCTGTAGTTCTTTTGTCCTTCTTTTCTCTCTTGTGTTTTTATTTGAGTTTTATTGATTTTTTTGTATTGATATGTTTTAATTCTTTCATCTTTTTCTTTTGTATATCTTCTACAGGTATTTTCTTTGTGGTTACCATGGGCTTACACAAAACATCTTGCAGTTATAACAGCCTATTTTTAAGTTGGTAAAAACTTAACTTCACAAGAGACAAAAAGAAAACTGTATAATAATAAAAGGGTCAATTCCCAGGAAGATAGAACAATTATAAATATATATGCACCCAACATCAGAGCACCTAAATATATAAGCCAGACACTGACAAAACTGAAAAGAGAAATAGACAGCAATACAATAATAGTAGGAGGCTTTAATGCTCCACTTTCAATACTGAATAGAACACCCAGACAGAAAATTAATAAGGGAACAGTGGACCTGAACAACACTATAGACCAAATAGACCTAACAGACACATATAGGACATTCCACCCAATGGCAACAGATTATAGATTCTTCTTAAGTGCATAAAGAACATTCTGTAGGACAGATGATATGTTAAATGATAAAATGAGCCCTAACAAATTTAAGAAGGTTGAAATCATACCAAGTATCATTTTTGACTACAGTAGGATGAAATTAGAAATCACCCACAGAAGAAAAACTGGAAAATTCACAAATATGTGGAAATTAAACAACACATTTCTGAACAACCAATGCATCCAAAAATAAATCAAAAAGGAAATTCAAAATATCTTGAGACAAACAAAAAAAGAAAACACAACACACCAAAATCTAGAGGATGAAGCAAAAGCAGTACTAAGAGAGGTTTATAGCAATAAATGCCTATGTTGAAAAAGAAGAAAAAATTCAAATAAACAATCTAACTTTATACTCCAAGGTATTAGAAAAAGAAGAGCAAACTAAGCCCAAAGTTGGTAGAAGGAAGGAAATAATAAAAACTAGAGCAGAGATAAATGAAATAGAGAATAGAAAAACAGAAAAATCAATGAAACAGAGAGTTGGTTAAAAATTAAGAAGGAAATCTTAGCATATGAGACAACATAGATGAACCTTGAGGATGTTGTGCTAAGTGAAATAAGCCAGTCGCAGGACAGTTACTGCATGATTGCACTCATATGAGGTATCTAAAATAGTCAGATTCATAGAAGCAGAGAGTAGAATGGTGGCTGCCAGGTGTTGAGGTGAGGGGAAAATGAGCAGTTGCTATTTAACAGGTATCAAGTTTGAGTTATGTAAGTTAAATTCTACAGATCTGCTGTACAATGCTATTCCTATAGTTAACAATACTGTATTGTACACTTATTTTGTTGAGAGATCTCATATTAAATGTTCTTATCACAATAAAAACAAAACAAGTAGGGACTTCCCTGGTGGCACAGTGAAAAAGACTCCCTGCCCCTAATGCCGATCCTAGGTTTGATCCCTGGTCAGAAAACTAGATCCCATATGCATGCCACAACTAAGAGTTCATATGCCACAACTAAGGAGCCCGAGTGCTGTGACTAAGACCCAGTGCAACGAAATAAATAAATAAATATTTTTTAAAAAGTAACAAAAATAGGGACTTCCCTGGTGGCACAGTGGTTAAGAATCCACCTGCCGATGCAGGGGACACGGGTTCAAGCCCTGCTTCAGGAAGATCCCACATGCTTCGGAGCAACTAAGTCCGTGCGCCACAACTATTGTGCCTGTGTGCCGCTGCAAGAGAAGCCACCGCAGTGAGGAGCCCAAGTACCACAATGAAGAGGAGACTCCGCTTGCTGCAACTAGAGAAAGCCTGCACGCAGCAACAAAGACCCAACGCAGCCAATAAATAAATAAAAAATAAAATAAAAAAAGTAACAAAAATAAGAAAGTCACATTGCAGTTAATTTGTTTCTTTTGTGGGAGAAAGGTGGCATGTTACAAGGCAAAGATTCAAAAACTCAGGATGTGTGGTTACAAGTCCCAGTTCTGCTTCTTGGTAGTTTTGAATCATTAAAAAATCATTTTATCTTTCTGAGCTTTGATTTCTTCAGTCTGTAAAATGGAATAAAATGATCTGTCTGACTTGTGTCACAAGATTATTATTAACATAGTTTACATTTTAAATTCCAAAGCTTTTCTAAAGATCCACCATCAATTTTGGCTCAGAAATTATTTTCTCATCTTCCTCATGAAAATTCCAAGACTCAGTGAGGTTTATGATATCCTCCAGATCACACAACTAGCAAACAAAGGAGCTGAAATTAGAATTCAGGTCTTCTAGTTTCTAACATAGTGCTTTTCTTGATATGGGATTTCCATGTTATATAATTTGAGGAAGGACATTGATCTCTTCAAAATTGTTTTCTTATCATCCTGCCATTTTTTACATTAGCATTAAATCTTTATCAGCTTTCAGGAGACATGTGCTTTCTTACTGGGTTAAGGCATTTGAGAGATGATGAAAGTTGCGTGCTGGCTCAGTGAGGCCCCCTAGAAAGCTGTGGGTGCACGTTTGTGTGTGAGTGTGTGTGTGTGTGTGTGTGTGTGTGTAAAAATATTTTCTCCTTTAAGGGGAAGGAACAAGAGAAATTGGAAGGTCTGTGTCCCCCCTTCAGTTTTCCTCAAGGTAATTACTCACTGAGAATGAACAAAATGATTGAGAAATATTCCATGTGTAATTGGGCGCTTTTACTTGGACTTGGTTTTCTGAGCAGTCCTTATATCTGATACATGAACCAAAAATTAGCCTACACACAGAGAGCCCACATGCAATAAGAGTACAAATTACATCCTGAATGGGAACAAAGAAGCCTTCTTCCCAGAGACCCTTGAAATTATCACCTTGGTCAGAACCCCACCGTTTCACCTATTAGACTTGCTTGCTCCGGGGAGCTCTCAGAAGTAGGATCTTCTGGGCTAGGATCCAAAGTCTTGCTGGTATTAAAAAGGTACATCCCTGCATGAAGATAACAATCTTATTAGGGAGACAGTCCGTTTATCCCATCCCCTCCACCTTGGAAAATCACACAGAATTCACAGCTCTTTATGAAGATCTCAACGATATTCTTAACAATTTTGCCACGAGCTCATCTGCTATGAGGGTCTTTTTAAATTCTTAAGTCTGGACCTCCAGCTCCTGGGGTCATCCACGGTGTCTGAATCTAGGGGATAGGTGGTGATGGATGAAGACATTTAGAAACTTTCAGAGAGCTTGGGGGAGCGTGTGGGGCATCAACAAGCTCTTAGAGAAAAGTTGACAGATGACTTCGGAATAAATGAATCCCTTAAAATATTCAGAGTGTAAAATAGTAATGGAACTAGTCCTTGGCCCCAAAAGGATTTGAGATTTTTTTCATTGATGGAAAACTTTTGAAAAATAGTTAAGCAATGTTTAATGACCTAGAAAAGCTGAGCTGTTCACCCAGTCCTGTGCTATTTGTGAAGTGCTTGAAAGAATACCCTGACAGAACAGCGTATCTGCAGGGACTCCATTAAGGATGGGACCTTGGAGGTTCTTGTAAAGAGGGTGGGAACGGAAAGCTGAGCAAGAATCTCATCAGGGAAATGAAAAAAGTTTGGGAAGTATTTCCATGTTGAATTGAGCTGCGTTAGTCACTCTCCTGGAAGAGGCTCTATGTTACCAGCAGGACAAAGAAAGAAAGTATCTAAAATATCAAGATTACAGTCTGCATTATAATGACTACGACACTGAGAGAGCTGCCCATCTGCTTTGATAAAGGAACAACAGGGTATTGTTCCGAGTTGCAGAGACAATTATTAACGTGAGGATATATTGAATCCTGCCCCCTCCCCTGAATGATCATTGGAATGATTTAGAAAGGATAGGGCAAAGAAAGAGAGGTGAGCTCTGGGAACCTATTATGTCCTGGGCACTGTGATGAATGTTTTCACACAGTTTTTAATCTTAATTATTATTCAACATTATTATATCTATTTTTATAGAGCTAGAAAATTAAAGATAAAGATGTTGAGTCATTTGCATAAAGAAACACAGCTGATAAATAGCAGTACCTTGATTTGAATCCAAGTCTATTTAATTCCAAAGCTCATGTCTGAAAAACAAATTGCATATGGAATCTCCTTTCCTGGAAATCCACCCATTCTTCCTAACTCAGGTCTTCCTTTGGGGGACATAGTTTAGGCCTAGTTTCAGAAAGATTGTAGATCAGTATCTTTAATACCTCTACAGACACCAGAATATATGAAGTAAGACTTTGAAACCTATAATACAGTTTTATCTATCTATCTATCTATCTATCTATCTATCTATCTATCTATCTATCTATCTACCATCTATCTTTATTGTAATACAGTTTTCTAGAGTTGCAGAACTATTGTCTTTTTTTTTTTTTTTAATTCTAACACTGGCTTGGCCATTTCTAGTTTTATGAGTGTGGATATTTCACATGGCATTTCTTAGAATTTTATAAACTATAAAATAAAATAACATTTTCTGTGACTTAACTGTATAATTGTCATGAAAAGCAAATAAGATCGAGCAAAGTGATCAGTCATAATATGGAATTACTGTTGTGACTCAATTATAAAGTTCCTTATGTAGTTTCTTAAATAGGGAAATTTTGGTATATGCCTAAAGAAATGTTATATTGAAAATTAAGGATGATCCTTTTTAAAATTTTCATGACCTTCTTGGAAACCTTTATTTCTCTTTGGATTAGGTGCATCTGGAAATTGATGGGGGGGAGCTCTAGAGAATCCATAACCCCCTTGGTACTGCATTCAAAATTTTGTGTATATTTGGTTTCCGGGGAGGAGGGTTCATAACATTCATTGTATTTCCAAAATGAGTGCATGACTATAACAATGTTTAAAAAGCACAGAGGGTCTAAATTGTATAATCCTGTAGCCTTGAATATTGAGCTATAGTTTGAAGGGATTCATATTTTCATACACTTTATCAGTAAAGATCCAGTCAGGAAAGCAGAGACCGCACTATGTATTGCAACAAAGGCTATCTAACATGGGGAATTAGTTCTATCAGCTTTAGAGAGCTGTACAAGAAAACAAGGAAACACCAAGAATATATCAGAGACGATAAATGTTGAGAGAAGCTAC
Source organism: Hippopotamus amphibius kiboko (assembly GCF_030028045.1). Taxonomy (NCBI): domain Eukaryota; kingdom Metazoa; phylum Chordata; class Mammalia; order Artiodactyla; family Hippopotamidae; genus Hippopotamus; species Hippopotamus amphibius. The sequence goes on from NC_080187.1 coordinate 15,747,119, forward strand.
CAAGTTTAGGGATGAGGAACTGAAGGAAGGAGATTAGGGTATCCAGGATCTTGGAGCTCTCTGGAGGGGCCCCACAGATCTGGTGGTTAGATCTCTGAAAACAGAAGTGCCATACAACCTCTGAAGAGATATGATAAGACTGACCTAAGAAGTGAAGAAAGAAGATGCCGGAGCAAATACCACTGAGATAACTTCGGGCAGAGCACAAATAGGAAAATGGTGCCTTTCCTCCTCCTTATTTCTTCCAATCTCCCTCCAGTGCCTCCCACTATCAGATCCTAGCAAAAATTCAGGGAGCTGACAAAGCAGTCCAGGAAATGCAGTTTGTAGAGTCCCTAGATCTGACATCACAGAATAGAGTATATAAAGGTAGATTTTGGTAAATAATTTCCATACTATAGCTTTTAGTGCCCTCTATAAAGAAAACATAGCAGGAATTCCTTTATCTGTTTGGAAGGACCCACTCAATATACTTGAAATTGTATATCAGTGATCCTGCTATTTCACACACACCCAGACTTAACTGCACTAAAAGTCTATGCATATTCCACACATCTCCCTGATGTTTTTCAAGGACCCATGTCAGGACAAGGGTTACTACTTAGGTGATCTAATGGGACTTAGGAATGGGGAGGCCTTGTCACCATTCTGGTTGGCTTAACCAAAGATATGAGTGTTGAGACTGAAATACAGTTCAAGTATCCATGAGGCCAAGATGAACATGGGAGAGTAAAATTTTCTGAGTAGGAAAGTGAGAAGGAACAAAGCATCTGGAGATTCAAAACGAGGCCAAAGCAAACTTTCTTGCAGTCCTCATACCAAAGACATCAAGGAAAGCAGATATACTCATGATAGATATGGCTAGAGGTCCAAATACATGGTCTGGAGAAGTCAATCACCAGGCTCAGCCAGATCCTTAAAGGTTCCTGACAGGCCTTCTAAACCTTGTGTTCTTTTAGATAGACTTGACATTCCATGTGAGCCATGGTAGTTCCTTGTTGGATGAGTCTCATCCTCTATTAAGACCAGAAGAGTAAACCAAGAAGGTGGGGGAGGGCTACCTTAGGACAGAATCCAGCAGAGGAATTCAGGCGTCCAGGAGAGCAGTAGCATCAGTTGGAGCTCTTCATGGTTCTGACATGAGCAGTACACAGGAGCCCATGTGTACTCATAGCCCTAACACTGCCTTGTTCATTTCATTTAAGGTTCATTTAAGGTTCTACCTTAAATCTCCCTACTCTGGTGAGCTTGCCGTTATCCTCCTCTGGATGCTTAGTCTTTATATCAAACTTTATTAATAATAAAAACAAAAATTATATGGTGCTTACACCTCTTAAAAGGCATCTAAGGTCTATTAACATATTTAATCATCCCATTAAGCCAGTGAAATTGGAACTGATGATTTCACTTTGCTTTACAGGTAAGGAGATTGAGGTTCAAGGTTAAGTGACATGCTGAAGGACATATTTTTAATGGCTCATCGGGGACTTGAACCCAGACCTTCTAATCCAAAGCCCGTGATGTTTCTACTCTATGTGGTTACTTTGGGGATTAAAATACTCAGACTGTGCGATTGCTCCAATCATTATTATAAGTCATTGTGATAGATCTATACATATTGGAAAAATAATCTACGGTTCACATGTATTTGTGAAACATTGAATACTGCATCTCCATCTATGTAATTCATAATAACATAGTGGGATATCAAAGACACAAAAGCCTTACAGGAACAAAAAAAAATCTACTTTTTGTTTAAATTAGAGTTTTCTCATTTTTTAGACCACTAATCTTTCATTGATATGAAGCATCCAGTTATATCAAATGTTACACCAACGTTTCATAAAACATCTCATATTCTGACCCTTGACTTTTCAGAATCAAAATTTATCTTCTCCATAGACTGTCACACAGCCAGTGAGAGTATTCAGGCAAGGCTAATGGCTAGTTAGAGGAATTTTCCAATACTGCCTACAGGTTGCCACACCATAGCTGTCTTCTCACCAGACTCAGTGACTGGGGAAGATAATCTTCATATTCACAAGAATTTCTTTAGAAAATATCCAGGGCTGATGATTTGAGGTGATTCCATCTATCTTACGGCCCATATTTTGTTTTTAAATTACTAGTTTCTCAATGCCCTGTGGTCATTCATTATTTATCAAACTTCAGTGCACTCGGTGGCTCCCTCCTGTAAAATGGCCATCTTGGAATTGAGTACTTTGTGGTGTGATGATTATTAGTAGCTACTCAGATTGAAAAAAAATGTTAATAAGAAATTAATTAGGCAACACAGCTGGAAAGAAAACAGAAGAACAGTGAGTGATGGACAATTAGAAGGAAACATGGGACACATTTCACTCCGTAAGATTGGCAAAACCTCCAATCTACACTATTTAAAAAAATCTGTCTATGTTTTAAGTCACTTGGACTTTGACATTGTATCTCAAGAAGAAATGCAGTGGCCATTCATTGAACAATCATTCTGTCCTGGGCATTATGTAACCAGGAGTGGAGGAGACAGATTAATTCCTTACCTTAAGTCTCTTGTACTCTAGTAACAAGGAGGTAGACATGCCAACACTGCCCATACACCCTAGAAAACAAATAAAACTGAGATAAGAACCACCGAAGAGGCACAGTAAATGCTGACCAGGTGCTAGCCTGGGGAAGCTTCACAGAAGTTACATTCAAATGCATTTTACAGGTGAATAGGAAATATTTCCCTGCCTCCCTCCCCGGGGTCCTCTTCTGCCCCACTGCTCTCTGCTCACAACTTTCTAGCCTCAGTGGCCTTCTCTCTGGCTCCATCCTCAGGGCCTTTGCACATGTTGTTTACTCTGCTTAAAACCCTTGCCTTCTTTGACCTCTCTAACTCTATTTGGCCTTTTAAGTCTCTCCTCAGGGAGGCCTTACCTGATAACTTCCACCCAATATAGGCTCAGTCTCCCACATTGTTCTTCTCATGACATTTTGATAAGTTTGTTTATAGCAAATCTCGTACTTTTTACTTCTCTACTTTTTATATGTTTGTCTCTCTTCTACATCGTTTTGTGCTCTATGAGATCAGTAGCTGGGTCTATTTTGTTTAGTACTATACAGGCACATCTTGGTTTTTTTGTTTGTTTATTTGTTTTGTTTTGTTAAATTTTATTGGAGTATAGTTGATTTACAATGTTGTGTTAGTTTCAGGTGTACAGCAAAGTGATTAAGTTATACACAAACATATATTCATTCTTTTTCAGATCCTGTACCCATATAGGTTATTACAGAATATTGAGTAGCGTTCCCTGTGCTATAGAGTTGGTCCTTGTTGGTTATCTATTTTATATGTAGTAGTGTGTGTATATTAATCCCAAGCTCCTAATTTATCCCTCCCCCTACCCCGCGTTTCCCCTTTGGTAACCACACGTTTGTTTCTGAAATCTGTGTCTGTTTCTGTTTTGTAAATAAGTTCATTTGTATCACTTTTTAAAATTAGGTTCCACATATGAGTGACATCATATGATATTTGTCTTTCTCTGTCTGACTTACTTCACAGGCACATCTCTTTTTATTGCACTTCACAGAAACTGTGTTTTTTACAAAATGAAGGATTGTGGCAACCTTGTGCTGTCAGATGATGGTTAGCATTTTTTAGCAATAAAGTATTTTAAAATTAAGGTACATACATTTTTTTAGACATAATGTCACTGCACACTTAATAGATTACACTATAGTGTAAACATAACTTTTATATGCACTGGGAAACAAAAAAAATTCATGTGACTTGCTTTACAGTGATATTCACTTTATTGCAATGGTCTGGAACATGACCTGCAGTAGCTCCGAGGTATGCCTGTATCTCTATACCTCTTTCAGTGACTTGCACCCAAGAAGAGCTCAATAATCATTTGTCAAGTGAATGAATGAAGCAAGGGGGCATCTTAAGATGCATGAGAATCTCCAGTGAAAGCTTGTTGACATCAACCTGAACCGTGTGTATGTTAGTGGAAGCTTCTAAACTGTGTGTGGGGGAGGGGAGAAGGTGGGCTCCAGCTCTCTCTCCACACAGAAAGAAGTTCAAATATGGGTAAAGATGAGGCATTATTTGGTCACATATAAAAAAGTGAAGCACTGTTTGGGACAAACAGAGGTAGTAAATTCCTGGCTCTTGAGTGCATATTTGGTTTTTGGAAACACCCTCTTTGGGTTCATGCAGTGAAAAGCCAGATTTGATCTTTCTTCTTAGAGAGAAGCATCTTTGATCTGTAATGGTGACTCTACATCTTAGAAACAACACTTCTTCCCTTTACCTACTAGGGGTGATTTTTCTCAGGCTTAGCTTTCCATGCCTCCCAGTACCTAGGAGATGGTACTGGAATGTCAAGGGCCAGGATTAGGGTATGGGCTGGGGAAAGGGTTCAAGGATGGACTTGAGTCTGCTTTGAGTTAATGTCTTAGTAGACTTCAACCTTCATGCTCTAACCAGATGTCAGGCACTGTGCTAGTGCTTTATATGCATTTTCTAATTTAGTCCTTGCAATAACATCCTGTGAGTTAGGCTTTATTATTATCTTGATTTTTTGAGGAGAAAATATAGGCATCTGAGGCTGACCCAGCCAGAGGGAAGTGAAAGCACTGGACTCTGAAGCCTGAGCCCTTAACCTCCTATGCATCTTTTTCTGGAATCTGCAACCACCTTAGGCAGTGGCTCAAAGATTCTGGGCTTGGGATCCCAGTCATCTCTTCCTCTCTCTCTAGAGCTAAGGAGCACTGGCTGGTCCACAGAGGGTGGGTGAATTGAGGGTGGTGTATGTGGTAGGACTGGTTGTGCAGGATTTTAACTGCTAAGCTAAGAAACCCAGATTTTATTCTTGGGAACCAAAGACATTGTTTAAACAAGGAAATGGCATGTAAGAGAACAAAGGGACAGAGTGTGGCAGTTGGAGGCTGGAAGCCTTGGCTACCAGGTGCAGGAAGCCTTAGAAATAGTTCAACCAGTATGAACCAAAGTTGTGGTGGTGAAGATAGACCAGAGAGTTATTTCAGAGCAGAATTGATAGGACTTGGCAACCAACTGATATGGAAAGAGCTGCCTATTGTCACTTAGTGATGAAATACACATTCCAACATGTCCAGCTACACACTGCCTCTCAGCAAATACACTTTTAATGATTTGTCAGTATTTACTTAACATCCTCACTTTACTAAGAAATATGAATTGGCTCTATCTCTGAAGAAGCGTGACTTCCTAGGCTCCTCTGACTAATGAGACTGCTATGGAGAAATGGCCGTTAATGTTAAAAAATAAAATCACACATGTAGGATGCTACACGTGTGCTTCTGTCACACTAGGACTTATGAGGTTAAACTATTTTCACTTGTATGTCATTATAACATAATATTATGACTTTGTTCATTTAGGGTTGATGTTCTACCAACTTCTAAGTATTTTAGTGATAAATTTAAGAAATAGAAGTACTGATAAAACAAATGTGAAGATAGAGTTAAAGACATTAAAATGAGCAAAGGATAAATTTTTGCCAGGCTTCTAGTTGACCTATTCTGTTAACATAGTGCTTAAGAAGTTGTTTATGCTATATATCTATAGCTATACATTGATGTACAGTTGTTGATTTTGTTTTACTGTTATTGAATGGATGAATATAAAATGAATGAATGATTGAATATACTCTCTAGGATCAGATATTCAATTTAATTCTGAGTTCCCTGATAGCTAGGGGGAAAAGGAAAATACAGCATACAATATAGTTCATATTATGTGACTAAAGAAAAGATACATTTATCTGAATGAATAAGGTTTTGGCATGGCAAGGAATTCAATGAAGGGTTTGTTTTATTAGAACTTTACATAAGACATCTTGAAGTAAGTAATGTTAATTCCTCCTCCTTGTGCTTCCTCCTAAAATAAATTTTCTTTGATTGATACATTTTTGTTTTTGTGTGCTTAAAACCTGGGGTGTGGTCAAAGCAGGGATTCAGAATTATCAAGTTACGGTAAAAGGACTCAGTAGGCAGAAGAAGCAGTGTCGACTGCTGGTTAGTAAAATGGGTTTTATACGTGAGGAAATCACTTCTTTACATGTATAGTGGAGATGATGGTGATGGTGGTGGTGGTGATGGTGGTGCTGATGAAATGTTGATGGTGCTGATGGTGCTGATGGTGATGGTAATGATGATGGTAATGATGGTGATGATGGTGATGGTGGTGATGGTGATGATGATGATGGTGATGATGGTGGTGATGATGGTGATGGTGATGATGGTGTTGATGGTGATAGTGATGATGGTGATGATGATGGTGGTGATGATGGTGATGATGGTGATGATGATGATGATGATGGTGATGATGATGGTGATGGTGATGATGGTGTTGATGGTGATAGCGATGATGGTGGTGATGGTGATGGTGGTGATGGTGACCATAATACCCACATCACAGAGCTATCATGAGGATTAAATGAGATAATAAATAAAAATGTGCTTAGCATAGTAGCTGCAACAGAACAAATGTCCAACAAGTGAAAGCCCCAAATTGGAGGGATTCTTACTGCACACTTGTGACAAAGATAGCATTGTTCTCAAGAGCCTTTTTCCATTTATACTCTATCCCTTCCTTCTTCTCTTCATGCCCCATTAAGTGTGAGTAATACCACTGGTAATGAAGGTCCTTTTTTCCCTCTTGGGTCCCCTCCTCCAAATGCAAAGCGACTGTGTGACTGCAGAAGTGCTACATGACAATAAAGCTCAGGCAAAAATAATTTCACCCATTTCTCGTTGCATGGTATCATGCCTCATTTAATTTGAGTAAATCTTAGGACTTCACCTAGACTGCAACTTTCTCCAGGGAAAGGATAATGCCCTCTTTTTTTCCCCTCTACTTCGAGGCTCGATTCCTTCAACAACCATATCTGGAGCAGCCCAGTATGATCTAGCCAGCAAATAAGCAAAGAAATTTCCTGCTCTCATGAAGCTTAACTTTCAGTGGGAAATCCAGATAAAGTGAGTAACAAAATGAATAAACACAACAGGTTCAGACAATAAGTCATACAGAAAATTAAAAGGGGCAAGGTGACTGAAATGACTGGAAGCTTATTGACTTGGGGATCAAGGGAGGATGCTCAAGGAGGTAATAATTGGACCAAGGTATAAACTGTAAAGGAGCCAGCCATGCCATGATCTGGCGGAAGGTGTTCCAGCCAGGGGAACAAGAACAAGGGCAAAGGCCCTGAGGTAGAATGAACTTGAAGTATTCAAAGAGTAGGGGGAAGGTTCATGTGACTGGTGTGTGGCTGGGGGAGAAGGAGAGTGAGGAGCAGAGGCCAAATCCAGAGCTGACTATGAATAGGACTCTACAGACATCAAAAAGAAATTGAGTGGTTATAGGTCCCTCCACTTTGCAGAGTGAAGTTTAAAACCTTCACGGTGCTTCCTACACCTCCTATATCCAGACTGAGTTCCCTACAAGTCTGCTACCATTGAAGTCTTGAATGATGTAACTCCCAATGCAGAGGTTTCAAAAACTTCACCTAACTTGGTCCTTACATTAATCTCAGGAGGCAAGTTAATGGGATTTCCACTTTATGGGTGCCAGATCTACAATTTAGAGCACTTAATAGAAATCTTGTAACGTTAAGTGGTTGTATTAGGAGTTGAACCTGCCAATCCATGCCCCGAGTTTCTACCACTTCACTGAAGATGCCTCTCAATTCTTCTGTGCTCTACTCTCCTATCATTTTAAACTGATCTTATAAATGGGTCTACAGGAACATGGGATGTAGGTATAAACACTTCGAATTAATTCAGTGAGTTTACACTGGCATCCTCTTCCTCCTCATCACCATCATTAGAACAGTTCTCAAAATAGTTACAATTTATTTAGCACTTACTGTATCCAAGAAACATGCTAAGCATTTAGCATACACCATTAAATTTCCTTCTCCTAATAATTCTAAAAGGTAGGTGTAATTATTATCTCTACTTTATAGATAAAAATACAATGATGGTGCAGAAAGTTTGAGTAATTTGCCCAACGTCACAGAGCAGTAGAGCTGCAACTGAACTCAGACTCAAGGCTAAATAGACTCTGAACCATTTTGGTAGTCACCTGCATGAAGCAGAGACTGGGTCAGCCACAGGGTACACATGATGGAATAAGATTCAGTTCGTGACCTTGAGAATGTCAATGTGCAGATGAGGAATCTCTTTTCAGGGAGCACAGCCTATTTTTTGCCTGCCCAGCCCTCCCAGGCAAAGTAAGCACAGAGCTTGTTTCTGTTTGACAACTCAGCAAGTTAGCATCTGGTTGTGAAGGCAGGAGTGGAGGAGGAGCTGAGCAGGAGGAAGCCATCCAGTGCTGAGGATCGGCATCAGCATCTTGGGAGTTAGAGGGTAGGAACCCCATGAGCACTTAAGGGGCTCCATCTTGGCATGGGAGATAACTAGAAATTCTGATTTCCTCAGACAAGACTATTGAACCACAGTCCAGGCTGTGGTTATTTATATTCCCCAACAGCCTTGTTTATACAACCTGCCTGGATGCAAATCAGCATAGGGAAGCGATGGAGGCGGCGAGGTGTGCAGCCGGCGAGGACTGGGGGATTGGTTTTACTCATGTAGTGTTAACACAGCTACACATGACTGCCTACACTCCTGCAGCCCAGGGAGAGAATGAGAACACGCAGTCCCCAGGACCCTTGCCCAGTCCTTCTGCCCGAACGAGAGATAACAAAAGGAGTGGCATGGACTTTGACTCTTTCAATCCCTTCCTCCACAATCTGCTCCTGATCTTTCTTTTCCAGCCCCATCACCCACCACATCTTTCATCCTCCCCTCCTGCAAACATGCTCTGGTCCAGTCACTCTTGGCTCTGAATACATCATGCCCCTTCATGCTTTTGTGGTCTAGCTCAGGCTGTTTCCTCTGCTCAGGATGCTCTTTGCCCTTTCTCTGAATCGCTCTCTTTCTCTCTGTTATCACAAAGTGTGTTATATGTACAACTGATGGGGCACCAGATGGCTTTAGTTAGTACACAGGCAGAATTCTTATTTTATGCAAATATTTATTATCTTAGATAGGAGCCAATTTGAACAAAGACACTGAAGATGTAATAGTAGAGGTAGAAGGTACATTGGGCAAATATCTTGATAACTGTTTAAGGATCACTGTCACTTGAGAAACACTGCTCTTATTTATCTGACATGGTCTGCCTCTTATCCCATGGGAGACTGGATTGGAATTCTGTTTTGCTCTAAGGTACCTTCCTTAACCTCTGAAGTTCATACCATCAGGTTACACAACCTTCCTTCAAGCTTCCTTCATGCCATCTGTCTGTCCTCTGGGCATGATTCATGGTCCCTAAAGGCTGTAGCCCTCAGAACTGTGTTTCTCCCAAGCTGAAATCCTGTCATCACCAGTGGAACATACTCATCTCCAAGGAAAACTCTCCAAAAAAACAGCCTCCTCTGTCTCTCCACCCCTCCCTCTCTCTAAATCCTGGCAACTCTTAATCTGTTCTTCATTGCTATAATTTTGTCAGTTTGTGTTATATAAATAGAATCACGTATTATGTAATCTTGAGAGGTTGGCTTCTTTTACACAGAACAGTTCCCCGGAGATCTATCCAAGCTGTTATGTGAACCAATAATTTTTCCTTTTCATTGCTGAATAGTATTCTATGGTATGGCTATAACAGAGTTTTATTTTGTTTTGTTTTGTTTTGTTTTGTTTTGTTTTGTTTTGTTTAATCATTCATCTATTGAAGGACATTTGGGTTGTTTCCAGGTTTGGATTGTTATGAATATACAATATTAATAATAAATCTGCCATGTATATTTATGTACGAGTTTTTGTGTAAAATTAAGTTTTCATTTCTCTGAGATAAATGTTCAAGTTCAATTGGTAGGTTTCTTGGTAAGTGCACGATTGACTTTATAGGAAAATGCCGTACCAATTTCCAGAGTGGCTGTACAATTTTCATTCCCACCAGCAAGGTATATGTGATCTAATTTCTCCACATCCTCGCCAGCATTTGGTGTTATCACTATTTTAAACTTTAGCTATTCTGGTGTGTATAGAGATAGCTCACTGTGGTTTTAATTTGCATTTACTTAATAGTGATACTGAATATCTTTTCATGTGCTTATTTTATTATTATTATTATTATTATTATTTTTATTTTTTGGGGGGTACATCAGGTTCAATCATCTGTTTTTATACACATATCCCCGTATTCCCTCCCTTCATGTGCTTATTTGCACTCTTCAGTGAAATGTCTGTTTATGTCTTTTGCCCATTTTCTAACTGGGTTGTTTTGTTTTAACCATTGTATTTTAACCATTGTATATAAGATTTCCTTATATATTCCAGGCAAAATATTCTTGTAGGATATGTGGTTTGCAAATATTTTCTCCCAGTCTATTCCTTGTCATCTTATTCTCTTTGCTGGATCATTCACAGAGCAGTATGTCTCTCCATTCATTTAGATCTTCTTTGATTTATTTCATCAACATTTTATAATTTTCCACATACAGATTCTGTACATTTTTTTGTTAGATTCATATTTAATTACCTCATTTTCTTTGGAGCAAATTGTAAGACATATTGTGTTTTTAATTTCTGTTTCCACATGTTCATTGTTAATAGGCAGAAATGGGAATTATTTTGTGCATTGACCTTATCCCTTGTGACAGTACTGTGTTAATTTATTAGTTCTAGCTTTTTTGTGGGATTTTCTGTGTAGACCATCACATCATTTGCAAATGTGGGTAGTTTTATCTTCCTTTCCAATCTGTATGCCTTTGTTTTTTTTGTTTTTTTTGTTTTGTTTTGTTTTTTTGTTTTTTCTTGCCTTATTGCACTGGTTGGAACTTTCAGTACTTTTTTGAATAAGGATAGTGAAAGTAGACACTATTTCCTTGTTCCCGTCTTGGGGGAAAGCATTCTGTTTTTCCCCATTAAGTACGATATCTACTGTAAGATTTTGTAGATGCTCTTTACCAAGTTGAGGGCATTTCCCTCTATTCCTAGCCTTTTGAGAGCTTTTATCATGAATGGGTGTTAGATTTTGTCAAATGTTTTTCTGCATCTGATCATATTTCTTCTTTAGCCTGTTGATACAGTATATTTGTATATAACCATGAATACCTTTCTTGACTCTTTAAAATAAGGTAGAATCTCATTGGAATTGAGGCCAGATGATGAGTTAGGATCCTTCCCCATCGGGATGGAATTTCAAAAACAAAAGCAGTGTGATGTGGGCTTGTGTCACTGTGCTCACTTCTCCCATCCATCTCCCCGTCACTTCACCCCTAAATAGAAGCACTGAGATTTTGCTTTGGGTAGTCAAACCTTTGCCTAAGACCTATTGACAGTTGCTGAGTCCCATCATTGTTCACAAGTCCTGTGATCCACTGTGAATGTTGGCTACTGATACTGAATTCTCTGACTCAGGTTCAGTCTCTCCATTTGAAACTAGGGCAGAGGCTTTGTATTGCCTCTGAGTCCTAGCTTGGCCCTCTATCCATTGTTAAGACCCGCCATTGTTTCTGAATGCCAAATTCAGTATACCCCAATCCCTTCTCACCCAGCCTAGGTTTCCCAAAGAAAAATAATGCAAAGTAGTACAAATTTACAAGAGTGGCACTGGATAATGAATTGGGAATATAGTGACATACAAGCAATGAAGTTTGCTATATAGTCTTCATTTTTACCAGCAATTTTTCTATAGTGTTATTCACAGATATGCAGTTACTCTTGACATTCCTCACTATTTACCCTGAGCCCTTTTTAGCATAAAGCATCCCACAGCCTACCTGTGATCCAATAAATAAGCATGAAAAGGGTCTATCTTATTCAGCAAAGCTATTCTCTCAGGTGTTTTTCCCCCATAGAAAATAAAATGTGCATTGTTGCATAGGAGTAAATTGGACCAGAAATCTTTCAGAATGTTGCTGTTTTTGTGTATGTCTTATGAACATTCATGTGTTTATCTCCAAGCTAGCCTGATACACATTGTGCTGTGTTAGCTAAATGTTAAAGTCACCCCCGAGTCACCCCAACAAGAGTGGTATTTTTGAGGCAACTTGAACTTAGCATAAGCTTTATGTATCAAATCAATTGTAAAGAGGCAGAGGAAGATTCACGCATCTTGCCAAAGGGAGGAGTGTGGGTTTATCAAAGCGGCTTGTCTTTCAAGAAGCTGCTGCTTTTTACCATCTCTCTGCTTTCCCCCCTGGACAGGATAACCAAACAGGAGTTGATACAGAGTGTACAGGGACAGTGGAGCTCTGAAAAATAGCGGAGCTCTGAAAACCCACTCTTTTGTAGAAAAGAGAAAACTGAGGCCCAGAGAATGAAATGACTTCCCAAAGGTCACACAGCTTCCCTTGAACGAGCCCCCAAAGGGAAAGGCTCAACCCACGAGCTCTGCCTTTCCCTGGGTTCGTGTGAAAGTCTAACTCTATATCCCTACTTGCAAAGGGACCAGAAGCAAACCAACTTCCAAAAGGAGCAGTGTTGACTACAGATGAACACAAAGCCAATGCTAGATCTGAATTTGGGAAAACACCCATTTTTGAAAGGATAGTAATCAAGACGTCAGACTGGATTAAAAAAGAAAAAAAAAAAAAAACACAACGGGTCATAACAATGCCTTTCGTGCAAAGCAACAGCCTTTGAGAAAGAACATGAGCTTGAGAGGTCCAGAGTTACATCCTTCTGTTTTCCACCAGAATAGAGAACGTATCGGGCTACAGGGATGGCGAAGAGAAGAATGCCTCCCTACACCTTTTTGCCATTACGGTGCAGGAGCAGGAAATGGCTGTTGCATTAATAAAAAGACCACGCAAGCACGGAAGCTTTGCTGGTGAGGGAAGCAGGTTGGAAGAGGGTACATAAACATACTTGGTGGAGAAACTCTTCATTCCAGTCGTGTTTGTTTTGAAAATGTCGCAGTCCCAGGTCATGGAATTCATGAATAAAACCCCTTCCTTATTTTGACTCAAAAGGAATAAAGATTTATTACCATCCTAACCAGGGAAACAGTATTGACCCAGTGGCTATTTGAGACTTTTAGCATTGTGGGCAAGAATATTTATTGCTTTTAATTAGCATAAAGTAGCAAGGATCTTGTTTTTAATAGATTTTTCTCCCACTCCCCGATCTTGGCTTGCAATTCTAGGTGTAAGAAAGAGGGGAAAATACTATATCAATGTTATGTAAAAATCCTCAGACAAAGATGATAAATTAAAAATGACCAAGGTTTGTCTTCAATCTCTCTCCAGTTTCTCTTTAATCCCCAGGAATCGAAACAGGATTGTGTGTGTGTGTGTGTGTGTGTGTGTGTGTGTGTGTAGGGATGTGAACTGGCCTTCACTTGTCACATGAGCCTCAGCAACTCAGTTAACTTCTCTGAATTCCAAGCCCGTAGACTGAAACAAGGGTGAGGGTTTTTGTGTATGTTATAAGGGTGGATTATAAGGGTGGATTTCCAACCCTAGGAAGAGCCTGTTGTGGGGGGGCTTTGAGGCAGGAAGAAGAGTGGGGGAACAGACTCTTCCTGGGACCCCATGGTTATCTCTTTGATCTATGGAGAGTTCCTTCACCTCTCTAAACCTCAGTTTTATTATTTAGAAAATGGGGACAATAATGATTACTTTGCAGGGTCATCAAAATGACAACATATGATCATGGATTTAAAAATCTCTAGCAGGGTTCTTAGTACATATCATTCAGTAAATGATAGATGATTTGCTTTCTCTCTCTCTGTGTCTGTCTGTACACATACACACACACATGCACATGCAAGAGAGAGAAATTGAGAGAGAGAATGAGAGAGAAGAGATTCAGTCTCTGGCTTAATGCTTTTGGGTTGTGCTGTTTCCAAGAGTTCTTTGGTTGTTGGCCAAGTCAGCTAAGATTTGTGTGTCTGAATCCACCTGTGAGTCTTCTGTGGCCAAAGGAAGGAAATTTTAGAAATTGCAGGCCATGCGCTAAGAGCCAACAGTCCATGTTATTGTGGGGTAAGATAAGCTCTCTTTACTCCACGCTGCCAATGAAAAACTGAATCCTGGAAAGACTAGTTGGCTCCACCTAAGAGGAGAACACAGTTAAGTTGTGTAGACTCAGTTTAAATACTGCTTCAGGTGTGCTTGGCCTCACTTGCACAAGTGACCAGCTTTTGTTCCGTCATCCCCCAATTGTTTAACTTTGGGCACGTTTCTAACCTCCCCAGGTCTTACTCATCTGTAAAATGGAAATAATAAGTATATCTATGCATGGGATAATTGTGAGGGTTAAATAAAATAATCTGTATGAGGCTTCCATATCAATATCTAACCCAGAGTGTGTCAGTGAATAGAAGGTATATGAAATCTCTGGATCGTCATTTTGCTTTTCTGCTGGCAAATTCCAAAGAGAAGATGTTCCCAAACTGACTTTCCAGAAAGGAAATAAGCAAATCCACACATGCACTTGCACACCATTGCCCACAATTAAAGTAGTAAGTGTAGACCAGGTTTCTAACCTGAGAACCCCTGAATGTCCCTACTGCCTTAGGAGACTCAATGTGGCCATATTTTATGAAATGTCTGCATTCATCACGTGTGATATATACACACTGAGAGTGAGATAAGCTGTCTGTAAGTAAAGGAGAGTGAAGATGCTTTAGCTTTGTGAAATTTTAAGGCATGAAAATATCTCAGGGAATACAAAGAGGGCTGATTAAAGTATTAATGATAAAGAAAAAACTTTCTAACAAATTACCATATTGACTCACTCATTGTCATCAGCGATATGTGTCTTAGTTAAGCATCACTTAAAAAGGTGCAGCCATACAATAGTGGTAATTGTCCTAAAGGGATGGAGAGAGGGAGAAAAGAAGAAAAGCAAATTAGAGAATGTGGGGACTGAGACAGGAGGAATAAAAAAGGAGACGAATGGAGAAGCAGAGTGCAGGGAGAGAAAAGAGGGAGGGAGAGAAGGAGGAAGGCGGGAGAGAGAGAGAGTGGGGGAAGAGAGAAAGCAGAAGAGAAGAAATGGGAGGCAGGAAAGGGGAAAGGAGGGTACTATCAGGGACAGTGAGATGGAAATACAGTCAGGAAGAATGCAGCCAAGCAGGGAATGAAAGGAGGGAGTTGAAAAGAAGAATGTGTAGAGAAAGAAAACAGGAGGGACGGGCACCAGGACTTGTTGCCACACTGGCTTCTACAATGACTGGGTCTGCAGTTTATCTGGTCCACCTTGATTTATAACTTCAGCAATGATTTTCAAAACAAGGGGGTCCGGCTGTGCTCTGCTCCCTTGCCTGCTTCGCCTGTACCTGCTGGGAAGACAGAGATGCTCTCTGCAGGTTGGAACAGGCAAGAGGTACTTTTTCTTCCTGCCTAACAACTCGCCCCTGGAAACGCTGCTCCTTGGTCTTGCCTTTCAATTCTTTGAGAAGAAAGAAAATAATAAGGGAGAAGGTGAATTGAGATTCTTTTATATTTTTACTGAAAATAACCATGGACAAGAAACTTCTCCAAATCAATGGGTCTCTTGTGGGGCTTTACAATCCCTCTGCACCAGCAATCAACACAACTGGATGCCGCCTCCTTTATCCTGGGGACCCCCTTCAGAGCATGGCATGGTGCCTTTTCTGCAATGGTGACAAAAAGGTGTGTGCTAAATGTATGGGACTACTTGCCTGCTCCCTCTTTCAGGTTAAGTAGAGATCAGCAGAACGAGCTGGTACATTTTATAGAACTTGGACTTGCATGGACCTGAGCAAGCATTTAGCCCGATGAAAGATGAAAAGACTGAGGTTCAGAGAGGCAGAGGGATTTGCTCCAAGTCACACAGTTGTTGGGAGCAGAGCCAAGGTGATCCCTAGCCCAGGGCTCCTTTTTTTGGCCCGTGTTTCTCCCCTTTGAATCTTGTCAGTCAATCTATATAACCAAAGAAAGCAAAACTTCCTTCCCTTAATGCAGTTCTACCTCACAAATTGGATATTTTTCCTGTGAGTTAAATGTGTTTAAAATGTATTTAATAATACCTAAATGCAACTTCTCTTCCTACAGAAGCCATTACTCATATTACTTAATGACCACTACAGAAAGCCTTTTGAAGGATTTTCTAATCTCTCCTCCAAATGTACACACAAACATGATTTTCTATATCATTCTTGTTCTTAATGAGATGTGCCCACAAATACTGTACTACGATAGCAGTGGTTCGAGCTATACTCCTATCAATGTTTTCATCCTCATAGACTCATTTTTGTCTTCACAATACCCATTTAAGAGATGAAGAAACTTACTGAATTTTCAAGACTTAGCCAAAAATGGAATGGTTTATTAAAACAGGGCTTAGAGTTAAAAGACCAGAGGGTACATGACTATTGATTTGGAAGGTGTTCCGATTACTGGCATTTTCAAAATCAGATTGATCTGGTTTCAAATCCTCTTCTGGCATCCATTAGTTTTGTGACTTTGGCCAAATTTCTGAGCCTCAGTTTTCTCATCTGTGAAATGAGGATAATAAGGACATAGGCTTCATATAGTTGTTGCAAGAATTAAAAGTCTCATATACAGAGTTCTTAGCACACAGTGGGTGTGCAACATCTCAACCATTATTATTTGGTACAATCTCCTCTCCCAACTCCCTTACTGACAGATTCTCTGCATTTCTCCACTTCATCTTAGATGTGTAGGCAAGACTGTGTTTCCATACTTGCAGAGGAAATGTGTTTTTGCGTTTGATAACAGTTCACCTGCCATTTCGTTCTGCAGAGCACAAACCCGGCCACTTCTCAGTTTAAAAACCATCACTGCTGATTCATGCCTTTGCCTCATCACTTGTTTAATCCCATTTCCCCTGCAGGGGAATGAATTTTCTGCCAGATAGTCCTCTTTATAAAAAGCTGTTATATTTGTGATTTTTTAATTTTTATGTTTCAGCAAGTCGGGCTCTCTCTTGTAAAGAAACAGAAAACATCAGCATCTCTGCTTCATCCTGAGGACAGTCAGGGCACCAAAAATAGTCAAAGCATAAGCTGAAGTTCTTACTTTCTCAGGGATGAATGCAGATGGAGGCTTCTCTTGGGTTTCTGGAATCTCCAAGCATCAGGGAAGTTGTTTGGTCAGAAGGAGGCTTGCCAGGCAGGATGCCAAGAGACTGGACATTTAGGCTGGACTCAGTCTGTTATTTAACGTTTGACCTTGGAGGGAAGGAAGGGTCTTCCTGTAGGGCCTCAGTTTTCTCACCTATAGAATAAGGAAGGTGCCTCAAATGATCTCTAAGGTACTTCTAGCTCTTGCATTTTATTTCTATCACTGAAATCCTGTCAAGACCCAAAGGAATCAATTTTAATGATTAAATTCTAGGGACTGTATAGCCGTGGGAGGGATAATTGGGGACCACGGTCGGTGCCTTTCAAATCAATTCACACAATGACCCCCAACTCTGCCTAATTTTCAAGAAAGGTCCTTCCACCAATCTCTGAATAGACGAAATCATAAGTGAGACACGTCCACATCCAGAGGTACATATTAAGTAGAGATATTTTATAGACCATAATTGCACACGGACAATACAGTAAAAGCCAGCTCACCTGCCGTTCCATAACCCAAACCCCTTATTACCTGGCAAGAATGAATTTGCCCTTGTCTACATTCTGCTTTTATAGAAAAATGAAAAGAAAAAAAATTACAAGTAAACAAGCTGATAACCTGGATTTATCTTGAGAACATAGATTCCATGATATGCCCTGGGGTCAGCGTGGATTTAACTCAATTCCACATACCTTCTATAGCCACCTCCATGGTACAGCAGTGCTATGGCAAAAGACTAAAGGGATCACAACATTCTAGAGTCTATTCACACACACACACACACACACACACACACACACACATTAATAGCATAACAATACTAACACGCATGACTTTCTCATAATTTCTTTTAAAAATTATACAACATTTCACATGCATTCATTTTTGAGACCCTTACAGCAACTCTCTGAAGCAGGAAAAGCATTACTATCTTCAGTGTACAGGTGAGAAAACAAAACTCATAGAAAAATAATTGCTAGAGGCAAGTTACTCAGCACCTCCCATGCACAGCTGCATTTAAATGCTGTAATGATCACGTGAGGCAAGCAGTTTTTTAAAAAATAAATTTGTTTATTTGTTTATTTATTTATTTTTGGGCTGTGTTGGGTTTTCATTGCTGCACAAGGGCTTTCTCTAGCTGCAGCAAGTGGGGGCTACTCTTTGTTGTGGTGCATGGGCTTCTCATTGTGGTGGCTTCTCTTGTTGTGGAGCATGGTCTCCAGGCACACGGGCTTCATTAGTTGCAGCACATGGGCTCAGTAGTTGTGGCACACGGGCTTAGTTGCTCTGTGGCATGTGGGATCTTCCTGGACCAGGGATTGAACTAGTGTCCCCTGTATTGGCAGGCAGATTCTTAACCACTGCACTACCAGGGAAGTCCTGAGGCAGGCATTTTATCTCCATTTCACAGATGAGGTTACTGTGTCTCAAAGTGGTAAAGGTAGAGGCTCAGGCTCACAAGGAGAGCAGGGTTCACACCCAGGATCACTGAACTCCACAAACCCATGTTCTCAACTTCTTTCTAACCTGCCTGGTGACTTGTCCAAGATTTCAATCCAGCATCATGACAGACCTGCAAGCAGAGCCCTGTCATTCTTCCTCTCACTACTTTTAAATTTTTGCGCTCTCTCTCTCTCTCTCTCTGACATGTTGTGTGCCACGTCTTTGAAAATCAGTAAGACTCATGTGGCATGCTTTGCATTTCTCTACTAACCAGAACTTTGCAGTTCCTAGCCATTTCTGAAAACAGGGAGTTTACTTCTAATTTTGTATAAACCAATAAAGGCAAAACAAAATTGAAAGTGAATTATCAGTGAGTATGTGATCCTCCTGGTACATCATGGTGGCAGACAAGTAAAATGACTTGCATAGGAAAGGGTTTGGGTAAAAGTCAGTAATATGTTTGGTTTTCAAAGGAAAATCTGGTTCTATTTCTGGGAGAATGGAGCAGAGTTGAGGCGGGGGCTTGTACACCCTTTTCCGAGCACCAGGTCTGAAACCCCACTGAATGTCTCTCTCGTCCTTCTTCTTGCCTCCACTCCCGTTGCCATTTTCTGTATGTAAAGTTCCTTTCTGCCCCAGTGCTTTTGCCTGAATCCTCCTTCCCTGGAGTTTTCAGATTCTTTTCTTCCCATCAACCCTCTCCACTCCCCTCCCACATCCACACACTCAGCCACACTTAAGAACCCCTTGACTTCAAATTATACACCCCTTCCTCAGGGAAGCATGACCAATCTCCATGCTAGGCCAGACCACCCTGGTCCACGTTCTCAAATAGCTTCTTCTCTTCTCCGTAGCACTTCTCATAATGGTTACTATTTTATTGTGTGTTTAGTTATTTGCTTAATTTCCCCGCTAAGCTGTAAACCATAGGGAGATGAAGGACCACATCTGTCTTTCTCAACTAAAGTCTCCTCCATGTTGGGCATGAGGCTTAGCATACACTGGCTGTTTGATGATGCTGTATTTATTTGTTTGTGGGGTGAACAAACATTCAGGTTATGCAGCTTTACCTTGACCTTGGTCCATTCTATCCCAGAGCACAGAGATCATTTGACGTGTCTCCATCACCCCATCTTCCCTCACTGTAGTATCCTCCCTTCCAGTACACAAACAATTAGTTGCAAGACCCTATGGATTTGGATTCAGCTTTACCTAACCTAAAGGTTGCAATGCAAAAATAAAATCAATTTTATTATTTTATCCGCTTATTTTTCTTCTCTCTTCTCAACCCACAATTTTCTCCTTTGCTCAGTCATTATTCACATAATGTACCTGGCCTATGGAGGAGAAAAATGTATAATTAAAAAGAGCACTCCTGTTATTAAGTACTTGGACTGACCATTGGGTTAATTTGTACCTAGGTAGCAAATAAATCAAGTAGGTCATGCCTACAGAAAAGTGATGCATTTTGAGATGCTGCACACATTTACAAAAAACCTCTAAAAGACAGAATATTCCCTGATTCAATCATTGTTTTTCCTTTCCTATTTTTCTTCTTTGCAAAGAAAAAATGTTTTCAAAACATTTTTACCTTCCTAACAGCCAAAAGGTTGTTAAGCGGCTTCACACATCTTTCCCTCTGGGGTGTTCATATCCACCAAAGTTAATGGATGGAAAATTAATGTTTCTCTCCAAATGTTTCCACAATCACAAAGCAAATAGTTGATTCTGCCAAGAGGAGAGTGTAAATCTGCCCTCAGGAAAAGGCTTCTGTCACCATTACCCACATCATTTAGCCCAAATCCAGAGACTGGCCTAATTACCATGATGGTTCAGGAAATGTGGATTTAGGTACCACAGAGGCCATACTGAGTACATAACTGACCACACCCCTTGATTAATTGTCCACCCTTATGTTGTTTTTATGCCAGGGAGACTTAGTTTCCCTTGCATACAACACAGTTTGTTTCTTAAGCGGTGCTTTCCAAATATTGTGACTCAAGTCAACACAAGTTGAAATATTTTCTAGGCAAGTAAAATGCTTTAATTATAAATCAGTTTCCAAGAACTAGATTGCAACTAAAGCCCATATGTCCACAGAGTGGATGGACTGTTACCAATTTATGCATGAGGGTCTCACTTATGCTTCTGTTTTCAAGGATCATAGTTTAATTGGTGTTGATTACAAGGGAGAGGACATCAACACATCACTTGAGTAAAATGCAAGATATGAGGGGGTCTAAAATTTGCAAATAGATCCTGGTTTAATATACCCATAGAAAAGCCATACTCACACAAAATTTGGTAATAATTGTTCAAGTGTGATAAGCATTTCTGCTGGGGGATTGTTTTGTACCCTGGCTTTGCTAAACTCCAACCATATACCACCAAGGAGTAATGAGGAAGAAAGTAACTAATGAAAGCAAATTTCATGGAACTTACTAAGAACCAGATGCTGTTTCAAATGATTTACATGAAATAGCTTATTAAATCTCAGAACAACTCACAGAAGTAGGTTACTGTTATTATTTCTATGTTACAGCTGAAGAAACTGAAGCACAGAGAGGCTAAATGACTAGATGAAGGCTGCACAGCTAATTAGTGGCAGATTCAGGACTCAAACTCTAGCAGGCTATTTTTTTTTGAACCTATCTTCTAAACATTAGGCTAACACTGTTAGAAAAACAAAACGTTTCATGGTCTTGTCTTGAATTCTGGCTTCCTTTCCTAGGGACAGTTCTAGGCCTCCTAGAAGGAGCCTAAAGGTAAGATGCTCCCCATCTGCAGCCCATAATAAGCCCAGCATAAGGCTCCCTGTCTCCTCTAACCAAGGCTGCATTGTCTTTGCCCATCCCTAAGTTAAATGTATCTCCTAAACTGAAAGCATTACTGGGCCAAAACAAGGCAGCACAAAGAAAAAGAAAAGACTTGTCCAGAGACCTTTAGGTCCCATGGAATACATAGCTGAGACTATCTCAACAAAGTGTTTCAGAACTTCTCATCTGCTTCTGGAGGCCTCATGCTGTTCGTCGCTGCCAAATAAGCCCTGCTTCTCAGTCATTGTTGCCGTACCAAAGCAGGAAAGGAAAGAATGTTGGCTAAGCCTTTATCCCAAGGGTGAGGTAATTTTCTCCTCTCCCTTGTCTTACTCCCCCTCAACTGCAAACACTGCCCTGTACTTACTTGGTGGTTACTTCTACTTTTCTTAAAGCCTTCTGATATAGCAACTCAGACCCTCATCTTTGTGGCCGTGGAAATTTGAAAATCGCAGAGGATTGTTTCTAGGATCCCCATGGATACCAAAATTTGTGGATGCTCAAGTCCCTTATATAAAATGGCCTCATACAGTCTCCCCTCTGTATCCAAGGGTTCTGCATTCACACATTCAACCAAGCCCAGTGGAATGCAAGGATGTGGAGCCGGTGGACTCAGAACTCATGGATACAGAGGGCCAACTGTATTTGAAAAATACAGACCGAACAGAATCCTAGGGGATTGTATTGGTTTTATTTTTCTCCCACTCTGTAGAGCTAGACTGAGTCCCAGTCTAAGTTTGTTTCAAGAGACATTCTTTTACCAAGATTTCATAAATTAAACTTTTCCAGGATCCTTTTCCAATTTAACCTTCCTCAGGACAAAATATTATTATCACCCTCAAGACACAAAGATGGGAGTGGTGAAGGGAAAATTGTTAGGAGAGTTGGGATAATGAGGGCAATGACTTTTTTATTCTATTGTTTCCAATGACATTTCAAAAATAAAAGCAATAATAAGACTGTTCATGCTAACCAAAGCAATTCATTCCTTACCTAGATTTCATTCCCCATAGGAGAAAGGACACATGCTTCCCCTTTACCACACTGGCATTCTTCACTGTTACTGTTATAGCATATGGCTTTAAGATTGGGGAACATGTCTATTTAATGAAAACAGTTTATTGAATTAGCTGGGAAGGGAAGGAGCAGAGGGAGAGTTTTCTTATATGTATGACGAATCTGAGCCAGAACCATCCTAACCTGAGAAGGTAGCAGTTCAAGTCCATTCTTCAAGTTATTAGACCTCCTAATAACCAGTGTGGGTCCTTTTAGGATTACTGATGTTATACCTCAAATGCTTCTTCATCTTTGAGACCCTTTCTTGATTGCAAGAGTTTCTTTCTAATGAGATGGTTTAAGTAAATGTGAAGAGAATTGACAGAATGTTCATGTTCTACCAGGTATTTATTGAATGTTTACAAGGCAAAGGCATCATGTTACGTAGACTATGTAATGTGGAAAGCATGATGGCATGCTTCTCGTTTTTCAAGAGCATACAGTCCTATTGGGAATATGAATAATAGTCACTATGGAAACTTTGAATAAAAAGAGATCTTATTTAGCAAAAGAATCCCGGATATATTAGTGAAGGAGGCAGTTTTCGTACTGGGACTTAAAACATGGATTTGGAGATGGGAAGGGCATCCCTGGTTTTAAGAAAACAAACAAACAAAAGCAGCATGAATAAGGCCTGATGTTAGGAAATGCTGAGTTTAGGCCAGTATTTGTTTTTGTTTCAATGAGACAGAATAGGAAATTAGGTTGGAAATGCAGATTGTGGCCAGTCAACTGATAAGGAATTTGAATGTTATTCAGCAGTCAGTGAGACCAAAATAGAACTATTTGAAGAGCAGTATGAAAAGATCAGTTTGGGAATACTGCTTAATATGGATTAGGATACAAAGACTGGAAACAGAGATTCATGTTAGAATGGGAAGGGGAAGAAAACTAATATTTGTGGAAGCCCTACTATGTACTAGGAGCTTGGTTAATCCATTTGCTGTGTCCATTCATTTCATTCTTATGACAAATCTCTGACATTTTTATTCCCATATCCACTTCTATATCTGGAACAATTTTGATGCCATCAGAACTTACACAGTCGTAGTCAGTGTAAGAGGTTAAAACTCACATTGGGCATTCTTGTCTTAAGTTTCTTCTACTAAAGATTTACTGCAAGAGAACAGGCAAGAGGAATTGAGCTCTGAAATAGGACAGAAATACTAAGATGGGCATATGCAAGTTCTTCTGTGAGACAGAGATGCTCCCTGACTTTGAAGCTAGACACAACCCCCAGTGAACAACAGCAATGTGGTAAAGCATATGTGCTTTCCCCTATGGGAAATGAAATCTAGGTCAGTAATGAATTGTTTTGGTTAGCATGGATGGTCTTATTATGGAGTCATATGAAAAAGACTTAATATTTGTTTGGATGTGGGAGAAGAAGGTAAAAAATAACTTTCAGCCACTAAAATGAGTTTAATCAAAGGAGGGGAATACAAATAAATAAATGGGAAACAGAGAAAGATGTGCAGGTTTTTAAGGGACTATAATAGGTTTCATTTTAGACATAATTGCAGTATCAGACACACCTGGATGGAAGGGATCCAGCAGGTTGCTGGAAATGTAACAATGGTGCTTAGAAGGATGGCCAAAGGTAGACAAGGAGGTTTCAGAGTCATCAGTATAGAAGTGATGAAACTGGAAGAGATTTCCAAAGAAAAGAATACTTAGAAGGAGAAAAATAATGAAAATAACATGCTCTGGGGAAGGCAATGCATTTAAAAGTTTAAAGTAAGTAAAGGGATGAAAAAAGATGAGAAAGGAGTTGGGGTGGAAGGAAGGAGTACAGATTAACAATATATATTATGGCTGTGGGAGAAAAAAGCTAAAGGGAAAAATTCTGTTATAAGGGACATAATCTTTAGTGTCAAAATTTCAGAAAGGTCACAAAATTTGAAAACTGGGAAAATGATTTTTGCTGTTGCAATTGGATGACTCTTGGAGTCTTTCAGTGTTTGATAGTGTCACATAGCAATCTAGATATCTGGAGAATAAACACAATTAAATACTTTTAAAACATCTTATTAAAAATCACTAATTGCTGAGCATGAATACGAGGAGTATGCCATGCAGTGGACTTCAAATACTAGCCAAATTTCTATTGGAAAAGGATAATATTGCATTCATTTTTAGACGTTCCTGATGGAAGGCCAGCTGTTGTCCATGGTGCTAAAACAGTCATCTGGCATTATAATATTGCAGCAATATGACCAGTATAGTTGGAGTGAATTAGGTGTTTCATTACATGCCTCTATTTGAGGGATTTATTTTTCACTGAGATGAGATTTTTTCATATATATTTCCCATCTGGAAGGTTTTTCAAACTCCCCGATGGTTAACGTCTAGAAAGCAATTCCTTTTTTTTTTTAAAAGAAATCCCTTGAAACATGAGTATAAGAAATCGAGGTAAGGGAAAAACAAAGTTGAAGACGTGCTGAAAAGGTCATACAATTCTTTCTTCTTTCAAAATACCCGAAATCACTGACTGTCTACTGAATTCTACTCTTCCCAATAGCACTCTCAAAGTTAAAAAAATAAACTGTATGGAATCTGGGCATTCTACTGATGATCATAATTTAAAAATAAAATAGAAAAAATATAACATAATTGTTATGAGTAATCATAAACTATTAAAATGGCTGCTAATGGAGCCACAGTCATATTTCTTGCACGTTCCTCCATAAAACACATTTTTGAATCTCTAGAAAAACAGGCAATGCAATAATATCATTCCCATAACATTCCTGATGAAGTCAACACAGCTACTATTCAAGGTTAGGTAGGATGTACTGGGGAGAGCAGTCAATGAACTTGTGAGCTCGAGGTTGAGTAAATCGACAATTTATTTTTTTTTCTGGTCAAAACTTCAGATATTGTACTGATCAGAAGACCAAGTTAACTGGCAAACAAAGGATTCAACTTTCATCATGAAATTGTGACCAACAAAATGTTGAACAGTAAGTCCATAAATGTGCTTATGATGGAAGAAGAATGATAGATAAAATTCACTATGAACAGTTGGAGGGTGTATTTTTGGCTTACTCAGCAAAGGAGAAGACTAATAAGGAACGAGAGCGCCATCCACAGTTGTCCCATCAGTGCTAGGCACTGAGTGTTTAGGGGGCTGTGAAGAGCCACAGAGAGAAAGATTAGCCATGATTGTTTAGGAAGATGTATATTTAAAATTATATACATTTGGAGAGGGACTGGTGGCTGAATCAATCACCAATGGCCAATGATTTAATCAATCTTCCTTTTGTAATGAACCCTCCAAAAAGAGGGAGTTTGCAGCGCTTCTGGGATGGTGAACACATAGAGATTTGGGGAGAGTGGTGCACCTGGAGAGCACGGAGGCACCAAGTCCTTTCCCCACATCTTGTCCTATGCATCCCTTCCATTTACATCTCCTCATTTTACCAGCTTCAGACTCCTCAATGAAACGCTCAAGATACTCAGCTTGGAAGGAAGCAGTTCCAACTGGGAGCAGGCCTCATCTTGCACAAAGATTTAGTCCATCAGATGTCACTGGAAGCATCCTTGACCCAAGGAACTCAGCACCTGCATTATACACAATAAGGTTAAATATAACCTGTTGCAAGATTCTGAAGTCAAGATGTGCTTGTGGGCCCAGAAGAGCAAGAAAGTATAAACAGTTACATCCACTTTGGTCAGGGTCTTACTCCCAGGGCATCCAGGATATCAATGCAGCTCTGTTCCTTCACTTTGCTGGACTCTCTGTGTTGGTTTCTGTGCATTAGCTGAAATGCTCTTCTCCCGGTCTGGAAGGAGCAGAAGATGCAGATGAACCCTGTTGTCCCACCCTGCCCTGGCTCTTGGGTGTCTCTCAAAATTTCGTTATTGTGTAAGGAGTGTACTTCACCTTTGGTGGAGCCCAGGGGTTGAGGGTGTGCCAAGTCCCATCAGCATCTCAAAAGGGGATCTCAGTCAGCACCAAGATTCAGGCTGGTTGGAAGGTGGATCCTCACGAAGAGCTTTTAAAGTGTGTAAATATGTACAATGCTGAGGGGCCCAGAAGCCTAAGGCCCACTAGCGAAACAGAAATGGATGACCTATAAGTGGCCCCTGGGGGCAGTGCAAAACCCAGGGGCCCAGGACATAACCTCGGGCCTGATGTAAACACCCCGGATAGGCCCTGAGCCCAGACGTAACCCCATGACCAGAAGTCATCCCAGGCCCACAGGTAAGCCCAGGCCCACACCTAAACCCGGGGGGTGGGGGGCGGGCAGCGGTATCCCCGCTCCCCATAAACCCGGTGCCCAGATTGAAATCTCTCAGACATAAACCCTGCCAAGCAAACCCCGCCCCCAGACGTAAACCTGGGGTCCAGACGTAAACACTCCAGTCGTAAACTCCAGGCAAGTCGTAAATGCCCCCAGTCACCCCCGCCCCCCCCCCCCCCACCGAGGTGAAGCCTTCGGACGTAGCCCTGGGGTCCAGCCGTAAACCCCTCCAGACGTAAACACCCCTGTGTGAAACACTCGCGTTGTTTACTCCTCTGACGTAAACCCAGGTGCCAGCCAGAACCAGGTGCCAGCCAGAACCAGGCCCCAGGCGGCGACGGCTGAGCTCCCTGACGCTGTGCTCCGTCGGGAGCCAAGACGGAGGTCACTAGGCCCAAGCGTGTCTCAGACGACGCCGGGCCCTCAGGCGACTGCGCGTGATGGTAGAGCCTCCGACAGGACTGCCACCGGAAGGTGAGTGTGCAGGTCTCAGCTAGACGTGGCGGGGGCGGCCCTCGGGTGTGGGTCTCCTCCGGGTGCGGCCCCTCCCGACTGGGTGTGGAGGCAGATCGTGGTCTTCCGGCCTCCCGGGCCGCTAGTCCGGGCGCCTGGAGGCCTCGGTCGGGTCCGCGCTGTTCCCGGGGCTGGTCCACGGGGCCGGTCCACGGGGTCGGCTGCACCAGGGACAGTGCGCGGGACGCCCAGGGGGCCCGGAGGGCATGGCTGTGTCGCGCTGACCAGGGTGGTTGCCGGGGCGCTGAGCAGGACGCGAACGCTGGGCCCCTCTCACTCTGATTGCTCGGATTTCTTTCTCTGTTCTGGCTCTGGATGGAGGGATTAAATACTAAAGGGGGCCATGTCCGGCAGGCGGCAGGCCGGGCTGCCTGCGGTTGTGGCCGGACAGCGGCTGGCAGTGTCTGTCGGGACAGGAAGGATGGTCCTAAGAGGAAGAGTTGGCCGTAAGACCACAGTTTTACGATATGATAGGATATGTCATGGATTCGTCAAGTGAAAGCTGTATGTTGCGGTAGAGAAAGATCCTATTAGGAATCTTTCCTTGAAGCTTTTTAGATTACCCAAAGAATATTTTTGATCTGGATTTCCGACGCCAGTCACCATTCTTTCTGCTTGTTGGTGATGGGGCACTGGCCGTGTAATAGCGACCACTGGCATTTTAGCTGGTGCAGAGCGGGGTTTGGGTTGCCCTTTAACTGCTCTACCTGCAGCAGGAACGCAGTCCGTAGTGTACTGGTGACTAAGTGATTTGGGTACTTTGGACCAGCAGCTGGGCTTACTACTGCACATTCCCACTTAAGGTCTGCCCTATAAAATAGATGCTGTCCTGCCTTGAAAATAACGGGGACACAGAGGTTCTGAGGGCTTCAGTGATTTGCTTGAGATCACCCAGTTAGCCACTCAGAACGGCAGCCAGCAAGGCTTCACCTAAAGACCTCACCTTATGGAAAAGTTCTCTGGCTCAGCTGAGAAGCCATCCTTTCCTGTGGGGACTCCTGCCTGGGTGTGATTCCATCTTTATGGGTCCTGTTCCATTTAGTCTGGAAGCATCACATAATGAATCTTTCTGTTTTACTCAGTCCTGTCATTTCAGAAGTGTGTTTAAATTTGTTAAAAGGTAATACCTATAGGATTTGAAGATGGGAAGGTAGGAATTAAACAACTTATGAAATTTATCTTAGCTGTACTTCCTGTCCTGCTGGGAGCTTTTTCTTTCCATATAGGCTAGTTGGTGAGGGTGGAGCAAAACCCTATCTCTTAGCACCCTGGCCCCTTGTGGAGTACAAATTCCTCCCAAGTTTTTTTTTTTTTTTTTTAATCGTGGATTATGGCATGTTTCTGTTTATTTAGGGAGGAACCCTTAAACAGAAGCATATGTCAGATACCTAGATGGGAAAAAATATGTTAACACACCTACTCTCTTAAGTCAAGTGATATATTTCGTATTACTTTTGCTAGGATTATTATAAAGCAGAGTTGTATAAAGTTGATTGATACATTATTCTAGTGCTTATATGAAACATACCAACTATAACTGTTTGAAAACATTTTTTTTGTCACTTAGGGATACATTAATTTTTCTCTTATAAGATATAAGAATAAAATTATATATGTTTACATAAATGCAGTGGTAAGGTGGTATGCTATAGGGTGCTATAAGGAGATAACCCTCCAATTCTACAGCTTTTTTGGAGATTGCTGTGGGAAGAGATGTTTATGCTAAGACCTGAAGGGTGCAGGAGGTGACAAAAGAAAGAATATTTTAGGCAGAAGGAACAGCATGTGTAGAAACATGGAGGCCATTGAGGCATATATACTTAAGGAACAGAAAAGTAGAAGGCCATTATAGGTGAAGATAAGTATTAAATGAAGCAGGAAAGGTATGGGGGTCATTACATGCAGGTCCTTCTCTAGACCACATTCAGGATATTGGCCTTTATGCATTAAGGGAAAATATCAGTCAAGATTTGATCAGAAAAGCAGAATATTTATTATAGGGATGGGACCTTATGCAATCTTGGGAGCTGTTTAAACGGTTTGTGTGAAGCTCTTGCTTCTGTGTCTGCTGATGAAACCTGAAGTCAGCAGGGCAGGCAGCTGGGAAGTAAAGATGAACATAAAATAGAGGAAGTAAGGACAAACTGTGAGAATGAGTGAGACTCCTGGAGGATAGACTGGAAACCATGTTAACCTCTCAGTGCCCCTAATCTCCAACTTTGATGGGAGAGGCTGACATTCTTTCTCCCAGATAACACATACTTGTCCCAGGAATGGGAGAAGCTGGAGAAGGAAACTCATGGAAGCTGGAGGAGCTTGTGGGCCTGTCTGTGACCCTACACAAACCAGGTGAACCAACAGATAAGCACAGCTTGTGTGAGCTGTGTATTAGTCAGGGTTCTCCAGAGAAACAGAACCATTAGGGGTATATGAACAGAACCATATGTGTGTATATATACACATAAAATAATCCATGGGATTATGGAGGCTGACAGTTCCAAGATCTACAGTTAGCAAGCTGGAGACCCAGGAGATGCATTGATATAGTTCCAGTCTGAATGCCAGCAGACTCAACATCCAGGAAGAGCTGATGTTTCACTTTGAGCCTGAAAGTAGGAAAAACCCAATGTCCCAGCTAAGGCCTTCAGGGAGGAGGATTTCCCTCTTACTCACAGGAGGGTCAGCCTTTTTGTTCTATTCAGGCCTTCAACTGATTGGATAAGGCAAACCCGCATTAAGGATGGCAATCTACTTTACTTAGTCTACTGATTCAAATGTTAATCTCATCTGGAAACACCCAGAATAATGTTTGACCAGATTTCTGGGTGCTCTGTGGCACAGTCAAGTTGACACATAAAATTAACTATCAGCAGTTGCAAGAGCACCTTGGACCTTGTAGTGATCTTCCAGATATAAAAAGAATATGGACACATCTTTAATTCTGCCTTCCAAATCATGCAAGATATGTCTTCTGGCCCGTGTTCATCCTAAAGTGTCCAGTAAAGGGAATTCTGGGAAATGTAGTGTCAGTTAAGTTGGCATAATACAAATCCAGCACAAAGAGGTTTATTAGAACTGAGTGTAGAAAATGCTACACTACTGGCAGTATGGAGAAGGGATTAGAATGGGTTAAAAGTGGATATGTTCAGAGACGGAGACAAGATGGCAGAGTAGGAGGATGTGAGCTCACCTCTTCTTACGAAAACACTAAAATCACAACTAACTGCTGAACAACCATCGACGAAAAAACTACCAAAAACATATCCTATATCCAAAGACCCAAAGAAGAATCCACAACAAGACTGTAGAAGGGGTGCAGTCATGATAAAATCAATATCATACCTGCCAGGTGGGTGACCCAGAAACTGGAAAATAATTATACCACAGAAGTCCTTCCACAGGAGTGAAAGGCTCCTCATCCTGGGGGTCTGGCAATGGCAGGAAGAGCCTCCAGAGAATCTGGCTTTGAAGGTCAGGTGGGCTTGATTGCAGAAATTCCACAGGACTGGGGGAAGCAGAAATACCACTTTTGGAGGGCACATACAAGGTCTAATGAGCACCAGGACTCAGGGAAGAAAGCAGTGACCTCATAAGAGACTGAGCCAGACCTACGTGCTAGTATTGGAGGGTCTCCTGTGGAGGTGGGGGGTGGCTGTGGCTCACTGCAGGGGACAGAGATATTGGCATTAGTAATCCTAGGGGGTACTCATTGGTGTGAGCCCTCCTGGAGGCTGCTGTTTTCTCTCCAAGACCTGGCCCCACTCAACAGCCTCTAGGCTCCAGTGCTGGGATGCCTCAGGTCAAACAACCAGCAGGGCAGGAACACAGAGCTGACAGGCTGCTTAAAGTCTTCCTGAGCACATGGTTGGCTGCTAAGTACACGTTTGACTCGGCCCTGCCCACCAGAGGGACAAGACCCAGATCTACCCACCAGTGGGCAGGAACCAGTCCCTCCCACCAGGAAGCCTGCACAAGCCTCTTAGCCTCATCCACTAGAGGGCAAACAGAAGAAGCAAGAATAACTACAACCCTGTAGCCTGCAGAACAAAAACCACAATCACAGAAAGTTAGAAAAAATGAGACAGCAGAGGAATATGTCCCAAATGAAGGAACAAGATAAAACCCCAGAAGGATAACTAAATGAAGTGAAGATAGGCAATCTGCTTGAAAAAGAATTCAGAATAATGATAGTAAAGATGATCCAAGACTTGGAAAAAGATCAAGAAACATTTGACAAAGATCTAAAAGAACCAAAGAACAAACAGAGATGAACAATGCAATAACTGAAATGAGAAATACAGTGGAAGGAATCACTAGCAGAATAACTGAGGCAGAAGATTGGATAAGTGAGCTGGAAGACAGAATGGTGGAAATCACTGCAGCAGAACAGAGTAAAGAAAAAAGAATGAAGAGAAATTGAGGACAGTCTAAGAGACCTCTGGGACAACATTAAACACATCAACATTCACATTATAGGGGTCCCAGAAAGAAAAGAGAGAGAGAAAAGGCCTGAGAAAATATTTGAAGAGATAATAGCTGGAAACTTCCCTAAGGGAAAGGAATAGTCACCTAAGTCCAGGAAGCACAGAGTCCCACGTAGGATTAACCCAAAGAGGAACATGTAAGACACATAGTAATAAAATTGACAAAAATTAAAGACAATGAAAAAATATTAAAGGCAACAAGGGAGAAGCAACAAGTAAGTCGTCAGCTGACTTCTCAGCAAAAACTCTGCAGGCCAGAAGGGAGTGGCACGATATATTTAAACTGCTAAAAGGGAAAAACCTACAACCAAGAATACTCTACCCAGGAATGCTCTCATTCAGATTCAATGGAGAAATCAAAAGCTTTACAGAAAAGCAAAACCTAAGAGAATTCAGTATCACCAGACCAGCTTTGGAACAAATGCTAAAGGAACTTCTCTAGGTGGAAAAGAAAAGGCCACAACTAGAAACAAGAAAATTATGAATGGAAAAGCTCACTGGTAAAGGCAAACATACAGTAAAGGTAGGAAATCATCCACACACAAATATGTTATTGAAACCAGATATTGTGAGAAGAGGAGAGCACAAATGCAGGATATTGGAATTGCATTTAAAATTAAAAGACCAGCAACTTAATACAATCTTGTTTATATATAGACTGCTATATCAAAACCTCATGGTAACTGCAAACTGAAAAGCTACAGTAGCTAGACATACAAAAAAGAATAAGGAATCTAAACACAACACTAAAATTAGTCATCAGTCATAAAGAAGTGAACAAAAGAGGAAGGAAAGAAAAAAGACCTATAAAAACAAATCCAGAACAATTAACAAAATGGCAGTAAGAACATACATATTGATAATTACCTTAAACGTAAATGGATTAAATGCTCCAACCAAAAGGTATAGACTGGCTGAGTGGATAACAAAACAAGACCCGTATATGCTGTCTGCAAGAGACCCACTTCTGATCTAGGGACACATACAGACTGAAAGTCAGGGGATGGAAAAAGGTATTCCATGCAAATGTAAATCAAAAGAAAGCTGGAGTAGCAATACTCATTTCAGACAAAATAAAGACTGTTACAAGAGACAAAGAAGCACACTACATAATGATCAAGGGATCCATCCAAGAAGAAGATATAATAATTATAAATATGTATGCACCCAGCATAGGAACACCTCAATATATAAGGCAAATACTAATAGCCATAAAAGGAGAAATAGATAGTAACATATTAATAGTGGGGGATTCTAACACCCCGCTTTCATCAATGGACAGATCATCCAGGCAGAAAGTCAATAAAGACACACAGGCCTTAAATGACACATTAGACATTAAGATGGATTTAATTGATATTTATAGAGCATTCCATCCAAAAGCAGCATAATACACATTCTTCTCCAGTGCACATGAAACATTCTCCAGGACTGATCACATGCTGGGCCACAAAGTGAGCCTTGGCAAATTTAAGAAAATCGAAATCACATCAAGCATCTTTTCCAACCACAATACTATGAGATTAGAAATAAACTACAAAGAAAAAAACTGTAAAAAACACAAACACATGGAAGCTAAACAATATGCAGCTATACAACCAATGGATCACTGAAGAAATCAAAGAAGAAATCAAAAAATATCTAGAGACAAATGAAAATGAAAGCATGATGATCCAAAATCTATGGGATGAAGCAAAAGCAGTTCCAAGAGGGAATTTTATAGCATTACAGTCTTACCTCAGGAAACAAGAAAAAACTCAAACAACCTAACCTTATACCTATAGCAACTAGAGAAAGAAGAACAAAACCAAAGTTGGTAGAAGGAAAGAAATCATAAAAATCAGAGCAGAAATAAATGAAATAGAAATAAAGAAAACAATAGAGAAAATCAATGAAACTAAGAGCTGATTATTTGAAAAGATAAACAAAATTGATAAACCTTTAGCCAGACTCATCAAGAAAAAGGGAGAGAGGACTCAAATCAATAAAATTAGAAATGAAAAAGAAGTTACAACAGGCACCACAGAAATAGAAAGGATTATAAGAGACTACTACAAGCAACTATATGCCAATAAAATGGACAACCTAGAAGAAATGGACAAATTCTTAGAAAGGTATAATCTCTTAAGACCAAACCAGGAAGAAATAAAAAATCTGAACAGATCAGTCACAAGTACTGAAATTTAAGCTGTGTTTAAAAATTCCCAACAAACAGAAGTCCAGGACCAATGGCTTCACAGGTGAATTCTATCAAACATTTAAAGAAGAGTTAACACCTATCTTTCTGAAACTGTTCCAAAAATTGCAGAGGAAGAACACTCCTAAACTCATTCTTTGAGGCTACCATCACCCTGATACCAAAACCAGGCAAAGATACTACAAAAAATAAATAAATAAAGTTACAGGCCAATATCACCGATGAACATAGACACAAAAATCCTCAACAAAATGCTAGCAAACCAAATCCAGAAATACATTAAAAGGATCATATGCCATGATCAAGTGGGATTTATCCCAGGGATGCAAGGATATTTCAGTATCTGCAAATCAGTTCGTGTGATACACCACATCAACAAACTGAAGAATAAAAACCATGTGATCATCTCAATAGGTGCAGAAAAAGCTTTTGACAAAACTCAGCACCCATTTATGATAAAAACTCTCCAGGAAGTGAGCATAGAGGGAACCTACCTCAACATAATAAAGGCCATATATGACAAACCTACAGCTACTCAATGGTGAAAAGCTGAAAGCATTTCCTCTAAGATCAGGAACAAGACAAGGTTTTCCACTCTTGCCATGTTTATTCAACATAGTTTTGGAAATCCTAGCCATGGCAATCAAAGAAGCAAATGAAATAAAAGGAATCAAAATTGGAAAAGAAATAAAACTATCACTGTTTGCAGATGACATGATACTATGCACAGAAAATGCTAAAGATGCCACCAGAAAACTACTAGAGCTCATCAATGAATTTGGTAAAGTTGCAGGATACAAAATTAATACACAGAAATCTGTTGCATTTCTATACACTAACAATGAAAGATCAGAAAGAGAAATTAAAGAAACAATCCCATTTGCCATCACATCAAAAAAGAATAAAATACCTAAGAATAAATCTACCTAAGGAAGCAAAAGACCTATATGCAGAAAACTATAAGATGCTGATGAAAGAAATTGGAGATGACACAGATGGAAAAATATAACATGTTCTTGGGTTGGAAGAATAAATGATGTAAAAATGACTATACTACCCAAGGCAATCTATAGAGTCAGTGCAATCTCTATCAAATAACCAATGGCATTTTTCATAGTACTAGAACAAACAATCTTAAAATTTGTATGGAGATGCAAAAGACCCTGAATAGCCAAAGCAATTCTTAAGAAAGAAAAATGGAGCTGAAAGAAACAGGATCCCTGACTTCAGACTATAATACAAAGCAACAGTCATCAAAACAGTATGGTACTGGCACAAAAACAGAAATATAAATCAGTGGAACAGGATAGAAAGCCCAGAAATAAACCCATACACCTATAGTCAGTTAATCTACAGGAAAGGAGGCAAGACTGTACAATGGAGAAAAGACAGTCTCTTCAATAAATGGTGCTGGGAAAACTGGATACCTATATGTAAAAAAAAATGAAATTAAAACATTCTTTAATACCATACACAAAAATAAACTCAAAATTAATTAAAGACATAAATGTAGGACTGGATACTATAAAACTCTTAGAGGAAAACATAGGCAGAACATTCTTTGATATAAATCACACCAATATCTTTTTCATTCTCTCTTCTAGAGTAATGGAAATAAAAGCAAAAATAAACAAATGGAACCTAATTAGACTCAAAAGCTTCTGCACAACAAAGGAAACCATAAACAAAATGAAAAGACAACCCACAGAATGGGAGAAAATATTTGCAAATGATGCCATCAACAAAGGATTAATCTCCAAAATTTACAAACAGCTTATGCAGCTCAACATCAAAAAAACCTAAATAATCAAAAAATGGGCAGAAGACCTAAATAGACATTTCTCCAGAGAAGACATAACAGTTGGCCAAGAGGCACATAAAAAGATGCCCAATATCGCTAATTATTAGAGAAATGCGAATCAAAACTACAATGAGATATCAGCTCACACCAGTCAGAATGGCCATCATCAAAAAGTATACAGGGACTTCCCTGGCAGTCCAGGCAGTCCAGTGGCTAAAACTCCAAGCGTCAATTGTAGGGGGCACAGGTTCAATCCCTGGTCAGGGAACTAAGATCCCGCATGCTCAGTGGCACATTTTTTCTCTGCCTCAAAAAAAAGTCTACAAATAAATGCTGGAAAGGTGTGGAGAAAATGGGACCCTCCTACACTGTTGGTGGAATGTAAATTGGCATAGCAACTATGGAGAACAGTATGGAGGTTCTCAAAAAACTAAAACTAAGGCCACCATATGATCCAACAATCCTACTCCTGGACATATATTTGGAGAAAAACATGCTTTGCAAGGATATATGCACCCCAGGATTCATTACAGTGCTGTCTACAATAGGCAAGACATGGAAGCAGCCTAAATGTCCATCGACAGATGAATGGATAAAGAAGATATGGTGCATATATTACAATGGAGTACTACTCAGCCATTAAAAATAATGAAATAATACCATTTGCAGCAGCATGGTTGGACCTGGAGATTATCACACTAAGTGAAGTAAGTGAGACAAAGACAAATATCATATGATATTGCTTATATGTAGAATCTACAAAAAAAAATGGTGCAAATGAACTTATTTACAAAATAGAAACAGACTCACAGACTTAGAAAATGAACTTATGGTTACCAGGGGGAAGGGTGGGGAGGAGGGATAGATTGGGAATTTGGGGTTGACATTTACACATTGCTACATTTGAAATGAACAACAAGGACCTACTGTAAGGCACAGGGAACTCTGCTCAATATTATGTAATAATCTAAATGGGAAAATAATTTGAAAAAGAATAGATACATGTATATGAATCACTTTGTGGTACACCTGAAACTAACACAACATTATCAATCAAGTTTACCCCAATATAAAAAAGTGGATCTCTTCATTTTCCAATGGGAGAAGGGTTGAAGATAGCATTGTGAGGTAGCATTCTTGTTAAAGTTAAAATGGCACAGCAAAGCCGTAAAAAGAGTGTTTCAGTCAGAGATATCAGAGGGAGGAAGTGTCCCATCACTGAGAAGTATTCAAGCAGAGGAAGCATAACCTCTTCTCAGAAATGTGGCAAGGTCATTTTTAAATTGCATGAGTATTGGGGCTAAATGATTGCTAGGTATTTTCTGACTCAGAGTCAGTTCCCGTTTTTAAGGAAATATCACATCTCACAAAAAGGTAAAACTATTACTGAAAAATAACACAATATAAGATAGAATAAAGTATTGCGTTGAGTGGTGAAAAAGAGAAAAAAATAGGTGCCATGGAAGGTGATAAAGCTGAGATATGTGTGTTAGAAGGAAAAGTTTCAGGGCTTCAGTAGAGATTGGGGTCCCTAGTTGAGCATTGCAGTAGGACCTTGTTGGGAAAAATTCTGAAATGCGAATTCTGACAATGTTGTTTTCCAGCTTAATTGCTTTAAGTGCTGTAAAGATAATGTCCATAATTATTACCAAGGTCTCTAAGGCTTTGATGGATATAATCTCAACCTCAGTTGTGCCACTACACCTAGTACCTGCTGTTATTGCTATGCTGACTTTCCCTTATTTCTTGAAGTTGCCATATTACCTCCTACCTTAGAGATTTTCTACATGCTGCTCATGGCCTAGAATGACTTTGACCCCACTGTTGACCTGTATGAATCCTCTTATCCTTCAATCTCAGGTTCAATATCATTTCCCAGGGAGGCTATAGTCTCTCCCCACTTCTGAATTAGGCTAATCCGTTAATTGTACACTCCTATTGCCCCCCTGGACCTCCCTTTCATCACACTGGCCATATTTGTAATTCCATTGTTATTTTTTAGATCATTCGTTTCTGACCCTACTAAGCTGTAAGTAAGCTAAGCGAGGAGGTTGTTTGCATCCCCAGCTCCTTACATGCCATTATAGGGTTGTTTTTTTAACGAGTGAATGAAGGGAGAAGAGAAACTTTTTGAACAGCTGAGTATTGGGATCCAGATCTTTGTAGATTAACTGTTTAACTCAAAGGGCAAGGTGATTTCAGTTTTTGGTGCTGAAAGCATCATTATCTTGCACCATTCTCAGCTCTCTCCCTATTGAAGCCAAAGCAGTTTTTATTTTGGATTTGCTAAACATGGCCCAAGTGTCTGCAGCATGAGAATAAGCTGAGCACATCCCTTGGCATTTCATGTCTTCCTTGGGTGCCCAGGAATAGTTCATCATTTTCCTGCTCTCATAGCTGAACATTACTTTGCAAACATCTGCTCGGAATCCAAATTCCTAGGGAAACAGGATTTAAGACAACATTGTGTCTCTATTTCTGTGTTTACCTCATTTTCTCACTGAAGACTTTTTCCCTTGTGTTCCTATGAAGCTAGGAACATTCTGTAAATCCTCATCTGGGAGTTGGTTGCAGGAGGAATTCAGGGGAGAATTCTCTTGTCTAGGGTATTGAGAGATTGGCCTCATCCCAAATACTTATGCTTTCTCTGGGAGAAATAGGAGATGCATTCTGGATCTCTCTGGTTTAATATGAAGAAAGAAAGGGAATAAATCGAGCAATTAGTTGGTGAATAGAAATGTCTTTACATGGGCAAAGAGCAAGGCAGAGCATTTTGGACTCTGCATGGGGGAGCCAGGGAAGGATTTGCAGAGGAGGTGTCATTTGAGATCTTGGAAGATAAGGAGGAATTTGTCAGATGGCCAAGGGGAAAAGAAAACAATCAGGGTAATAAAGAGGATGTGGGGTGTGTGTGGGACGGATAGGATGAGGTTATGGGGACTTTCACAAGTAGCGAGGTAAGAGGTGTACATTTCCTATTATGATTCCTGCATTGAGGATGGCGAGGACAGTTTCTAGTCATTGACACACTCACTGGCCAAGTGAGCTTGGCTCCCTGGTAAACAGCCTCAGAAGTCAGTTGCAGTCCAGACCCTCTGGACTCCCTTTTCTGTCTCTACTGAATAAACGGGGAACACCTGGCTCTGGAACGTCACCTTTTCTCTCTCCTCACTTCCTAGTTTAACTCATTCTCTGATTACTCAGAATCAGATTCTTCAGGAATCTTTCCAGTATGAACAGGTCAGTGTCCCTTTTGTCCTTTTTGTTATTGCATTGTGATTGCAAGTGTAAAGAAACACAGTCAGCCCTTTCGTGTTGATGTTGTATCAGGAAATTTTGCTGGGGTCCTTTGTTACTAGTTCTAGTGATTAGGCTATTGCATCCTTTGGTTTTTTCCTGTGAATTGTGAAGGTAATCATATTGTCTGAGTAAGAGCAAACACTTGCGCATGCACTTATGTTTCAAGAATTTTATAGGTATTTAATATGCTCACAGATCCTATGAGTGGGCCCTATTATCATCATCAAAATATTAATTTTATAGGTGGAGCAGTTGAGGCATAGAGGTTAAGAAACATGCCCAGGGCTTCTCAGATAGTGAGTAAGAGAGCCAAGGTTCAAATCTGTTGATAAGTGTGGCTTCATCATCCATACTCTGTACCACTTAGGCCACTTTGTCTCTCTGTTATTATTTTGTCTCCTTCTTTCCAACATTTGACTCTTATTTTTCTCATAGTATTGCACTGGCTAGTATCTTTCAGGATTATATTGAATATTAGGGATGCAACTAACCTTTAGGATTATTCTTATAAAGTTTCATTAATGATAAACATGTTGTTTGCTATCCCAGTGGGATTTGTGTGCATAGTAAAATCAAAACAAAACAAGACAGAGTTTTCTTCCTTTCCACTGCAAGATTAGCCCATGAAGTCACTGCCATGGTTAAATCCACTTCTTATGTGTCTTATGCTTTTCTGTTCCTCTATGCCTGTTTTTTTGCCTTCTTTTGTTCTTAGTGAATATTTTTTAGTGTAATATTTTAATTTTTAAAATATTTTTTACTCTATACTTTTTCTTATTTTCTTAGTGTTTGCTCTAGGGCTTACCATATACCTCTTGTAGATGGCATATTTTTAAAGCCCTTTCTTGGTTTAACATTCTCTTATTTAAAGACTATCTTGGTTCTGACACAGCAAGTGTGCAAGGTACGAAAGCACAAGAGTTTAAGGCTGACCAAGGTTCAGTCTGTGTGTGAAGTTCACCCTGATTTTGGCTAAGAAAGTAGTCTCTTGCAATTTTAAGCTATCAACTGCCACCTTTTAGGTTGGAGCTGTAGGTCTCACCTACAACCCTGAACTAGGACAGGGGGATCCAACATCAGCATTGCAGCAAGCCTGCATTTGGATATGGTAAAAGTTCCTTATTTTCACTTTGGTAACTCAGGGTTTATAATGTCTTTATACTACAAGTAGAAGGATTTGCTAAGCAAATGTGTAAAGAAAGCGGCAAGGGAGATAGTTCACCCACTGAGAAGCTGAGTACATGATTAGAAAGTAGATGGATGCTCTTCATTAAAAAATAAGTCTTATCTATCCATTAAAGCAGTCTTGAGGGCTGGGGACCTATCTTCTTGGGCAATCTTTCAAGGGCCTTCTCCAGAGTCACTTCCTCTGCAAAATCTACCACAGTTATTAAGGTGGAGAAAAGAACATAGACTCTGAAGTCAGATCTAGGTTCACATCTTGTCTCTGCTCATTAATTGGGTGAGTTTGGGTTAGTCACTTAAGCCCTTGTTACTCGAAGTGTGGTCCTCAGACCAGCAGTATCAGCATCACCTGAAAATTTATCAGCGATTTTGAACCTCAGGTCCTTCCCAGATCCACTTTATTTTAAAATATCCAGTAATTCATTTGCACATTGAAGCTTGAGAGGCACTGATTTAAGTGCTGTAACCCTCCTAGGGTAGTTGGGAAGATTAAATGGTACAGTTATGTATAGCACCTTTAATAGAGGTTGGTACAGGGAGGGCTCCCTCAAATGGTGGTTGTAACTAGTATTACTATTAATGTTTCTGTTGTGGTCATTACTCTCAGTCCCTGTCCTCTCCAGTCCTAGCACCTGGAGGCATGCCCCATGGAGACTGGAACCTCACCCAGTTCGTGGCCAAGGGAACTTACAGGCTTCTCTGAGTCTGTTTTCTAGCCTGTAAAATAGGAATGATGGTTCCCACTGAAAGGGCTACTGTGAGGATTAAATAAAGTGATGCACAACCTCAGCTCCAGAGGCCAGGTGCTGTGCTCAGCCCTTTGCATCCATTTTCTCATTGAATCTTCCCGTATCATCGCTCTGCAGTGGAAAAATGTTCAGAGTGGTAATGGTGTGCTCAAGGACACACAGCTAGTAAGTGGCAGAGCTTGTATGCAAATCTCGAGCAGGTCTGAACTCAAAGCTTTTAACTGCTTGATTCTGGGCATCTCCTGCAGTGTGAAAATTGTGCTGCCATCATCCAGATGTCTTAATAGTCATCAGGTGTCCCCTGCCATGAGGAATTATCAACAATGACTGAGTGGTGGGCTCTGACTTTCCACCCTGTTGTGCTGCCCCCAGCTGGAGGCAGCTGTTTGCTTCCCTGACCACTTGGCCATACTCTGATCAACCTAGTTCCCTCCTTTTGTTTTTCCCTCCAAGGACTCAGATGGCCAGATTCAAAGTCAGTTGCCTTGGAGAGTCAGGTGTGACTGCTCTTGTTAAGGTGCCAGAGGCTGAGCTAATTATAGTAATTAAAGCTTCCTATTTACTTAACACTTCTCAAGCAGAAAGAATACGGAACTCTCTTCCAGGGCCATGCAGAAGAAGCTGTCCAGCTCCCACACTGCCGTGCTGCTGCTTCCCGGGAGACCTGGAGCTTGGAAGTAGCTTATGTCTCCATCAGAGTGGACTGCCTCAGATGCAAGGAGGGAGGAAGCACTGCTGATGAAGATGAGCATCAGCCAGACCTCCAAAAAATCTAGAAAGTGACTCCTTCCAGAGCCCAATAAGTCCACACTCTGAAGCTACACACTGCTGTGGTATTTAGTCACCCTTGTGTAATGGGTGTCTTACATTACAATGACAAACAGTAACAAGTGTCCTTTTGTTGCCATGTACTTTACATCTGTAATCTTTAATTCTTATGAGAGCCAGATGAAGTAGTGTTTATTATTCCCATTTTAAATATAAGGAAAACAAGGGTCAGAGAAGTTAAATAATTTAATCAGTGTCATACAGCTAGTAAGTGTAGTTGACTTTTCCACCCAAATTATGTGGAATTACAAAACCCATGAGCAGTCCATCACACCATATTGCCTCTCTCAAGAACTTCTTCAATTACCTACTCCTTTCACCATTGCTTACTCTTTATGATATGGATGGATGCCATCTTCTTTTTGTAGATTGAATACTCAGGCATGTGTATGCAGACAGGTGCGCGCGGGCACGCACACACACACACACCCCTTCATCTTTTCCCTGTTCATACCTCTAGGAAGTTGTTTCCACACCTGGATTTCTTTCCACTAAGGCTTGCTGATTTGTTTTGTCTACCTTTTTATTCAATTAGTAGTATGGTCTTTTTTTAAAAAAATCAATAACTGGCTAGTGATGCCTTTAATAGATATTGAATGAATACAAATCTGGTGTTATTTATCACAGAAGTGATACTTTAATTATTTATTCCCCTCAAAGTAACACTGGCTATATCCAACATGCTTGAGTTAATGGAAGCAGACCCCCATTACCTTATTCTGGGGGTAGAGGCCAGTCTGCAATAACCTCTTACTCATCAGAGAAGTTATTTTTGGTCTGTCACCAGAGGATCATGACCAGTTAACATAAACCTACATGTTCAGAATCACATAGCTATCAAATGGAAAAGCTGATTCTCTGAATCCATGTTTCTACTTATTTATATCTGAAATAAATATTAAATTTGATACTGACCTTCACTCAGCCAGTAAATAGTTATGAGGGAGGGTCAGTTGTGTGCTGCCAAAGTTTGGTATACAGGGCTAAAAGGATTTGGCAGAGTTCTGACCATCCTGGACAAGATAGACAGTAAGTAAGTTACCAAACACATATACAGATCCAAGTTGGAATAAAGACTAAGAAGGAATGAAGGAGGGTTCAGTAACAGAGAATATGGAGTATGGGAGAGGGAGCTGTTGAGTGTGGTTAGAGAAGGTGTTTCCTAGGAAAGCATATTTAAGTTGACTCTAAAGGATAAAAGAAGCCAGCCAGGATGATTGGAGGTAAAACATCGTGGATTTAGGGAACCATATTTGTGAAGTCCCTAAGAAGAAGGCTTTGGAAAGTTCAAGGAATTGAAATGAGGCCAGGGTGGTTGGAGCACAGCAAGAGAAGCACAGAGTGGAACAAGATGAGGGAAGGTGGAAAGATGCACAAGGAAAAAATGATATATGACCCTAGAGAACATGGCAAGGTTTTGGGATTCTATTTCAAGTGAATGCAAATTACATTTTGAAAAAGATGACTGTGGCTCCTTTTATCTGGAACAATACAGATTTCTTTATATTTTATATTTCACAGCAGAGAAGAAACCAGACATTAGAGTCAGAATGATGTGGTTTAATACTACACCAGCCACTTGTTTGCTGTATATCCTTGGTGAGTTACTCAGTCCCTGCTGAGTCTCAGTTTCCCCTATCAGTGAGGTCAGGCTAAGTTATGCTGCAGTAACAACAACAAAAATTACCCAGAATCTTTCATACTTTCCTTTCATCCCTTTCTTTTATACACTTCTATTCCTTTCTTTTTCTTTGCATATTTCCAACCACATTACGCTCTTCTGTTCCCCTTTCTTCCAGCCATTTTAAGTGTATTTTATCTTAACATACTTATAAGCAACACTATCGGTCTGCTCAGACTCCTTGCTCTATTCTCCAGATGATGCACTGCCTTGGTATTAATATTAGGCTTTTGTCTTTATCTTAGTTCTTAGTACAGTTGTCTAATTACATTCTGAGAATCTCCATTCTCTCTGGTGGTACTCCAGCTCTTTTCTATATTTGATCCTAGCTTACAAAATCTCCCTGGATTGATGTTTGTATGTGTAGGGTGTTATTTGTTGTTTGTTTGCTTTTGCTTTTGTCTCTGATTCGTTCTGTTTCAGTTGTCAATTTCTGCTGGGTTTCTCTCTGAATATCTGATAGCACACGGGGGTTCTGTCAGGTCTTTCTAGAGCCTTATGTCCTAACGGATTCAATAATTGTGTGTCTTATACATGTATGTGTTTCCTAGACTGAATATTCGTCTAATCCAATACTTGGACATTAGTCTGAGGCTTGGACAGTCTTCTATAAACACCTCTATCACCAGGACAAGCAACCCCAAAAGCTTGGACAACCATGAGGAAACAAAGAAACACCATGCAGGCAAAGGAGCAGGAAAAAAACCCACAAGACCAAATAAATGAGGAGGAAATAGGAAAAATGCCTGAAAAAGAATTTAGAGTAATGATAGTAAAAATGA
Organism: Hippopotamus amphibius kiboko; assembly: GCF_030028045.1. Lineage (NCBI taxonomy): Eukaryota > Metazoa > Chordata > Mammalia > Artiodactyla > Hippopotamidae > Hippopotamus > Hippopotamus amphibius. Next base: position 15,791,294 of record NC_080187.1, read on the forward strand.
TACAAAATCTCGATAACAAATTAGAGAAAGTACAAGAAACAGTTCATAAGAACTCAGAAAAACAAACAGCAATGGATAACAAAATAACTGAAATTAAAAATACTCTAGATGCTCTAACCAGCAGAATGACTGAGGCAGAAGAACGAATAAGTGAGTTGGAAGATAGAATGGAAGAAATAAACGCCACAGAGCAGGAAAAAGATAAAAAAATAAAAAGACTAGAAGACAGCCTCAGAGACCTCAGTGATAACCTTAAACGTACCAACATTCGAATTATAGGCATCCCAGAAGAAGAAGAAAACAAGAAAGGGTCTGTGAAAATATTTGAAGAGGTTCTAGTGGAAAACTTCCCCAACATGGGAAAGGAAATAATGAACCAAGTCCAAGAAGCACAGAGAGTCCCATACAGAATAAACCCAAGGAGAAATACACCAAGACACATATTAATCAAACTAACGACAATTCAACACAAAGAAAAAATATTAAAAGCAGCAAGAGAAAAGCAACAAACAACATATAAGGGAAAACCCATCAGGATAACAGCTGACCTTTCTACAGAAACTCTGCAGGCCAGAAGGGAATGGCAGGATATACTGAAAGTCCTGAAAGAGAGAAACCTACAGCCAAGAATACTTTACCCAGCAAGAATCTCATTCAGATTTGAGGGAGAAATCAAAAGCTTTCCAGACAAGCAAAAGTTAAGAGAATTCAGCACCACCAAACCAGCCTTACAACAAGTGCGAAAGGAACTTCTCTAAGTAGGAAACACAAGAAAAGGAAAACACCTACAAATACAAACCCAAAACAATTAAGAAAATGGTAATTGGAACACACATGTCAATAATCACTTTAAATGTAAATGGATTAAATGCTCCAACCAAAAGACACAGACTGGCTGAATGGATACAAAAACAAGACCCTTCTATATGCTGCCTACAAGAAACCCACTTCAGACCAAGGGATACATATAGACTGAAAGTGAAGGGATGGAAAAAGATATTCCATGCAAATGGAAGTCAAAAGAAAGCTGGAGTAGCAATACTCATATCAGACAAATTAGACTTGAAAGTAAAGACTATTAAAAGAGACAAGGAAGGGCACTACATAATGATCAAGGGATCCATCCAAGAAGAACATATCACAATGGTAAATATCTATGCCCCCAATATAGGAGCACCTCAATACATAAGGCAAATGCTAACAGCTATAAAAGGGGACATCGACAGTAACACAATTATAGTGGGAGACTTGAACACCCCACTTACATCAATGGACAGATCATCCAAACAGAAAATAAATAAAGACACACAAGCTTTAAATGACACATTAGACCATCTCGACTTAATTGATATTTATAGGACATTCCATCCAAAAACGACAGACTACACTTTCTTCTCAAGTGCACACGGAACATTTTCCAGGATAGATCACATCCTGGGTCACAAATCAAACCTCAGCAAATTCAAGAAAATTGAAATCATATCAAGCATCTTCTCAGACCACAATGCCATGAGACTAGATATCAATTACAGGACAAAAACTGCAAAAAATACAAACACATGGAGGCTAAACAATTCACTATTAAACAACCAAGGAATCACTACAGAAATCAAAGAGGAAATCAAAAAGTATCTAGAAGCAAATGACAACGAAAACACAACAACCCAAAACCTATGGGACGCAGCAAAAGCAGTTCTAAGAGGGAAGTTTATAGCAATACAGTCCTACCTTAAGAAACAAGAAAATGATCGAATAAACAACCTAACCTTACACCTCAAACAACTAGAGAAAGAAGAACAAAGAAACCCCAAAATGAGCAGAAGGAAAGAAATCATAAAGATCAGAGCAGAAATAAATGAAAAAGAAAGGAAAGAAACCATAAGAAAAATCAATAAAACTAAAAGCTGGTTCTTTGAGAAGATTAACAAAATTGATAAACCATTAGCCAGACTCATCAAGAAAAAAAGGGAGAAGATGCAAATCAACAGAATTAGAAATGAAAAAGGAGAAGTCACAACGGACACCTCAGAAATACAAAACATCATGAGAGACTACTACAAGCAACTATATGCCAATCAATTGGATAACCTGGAAGAAATGGATACATTCTTAGAAAAATACAATCTTCCAAGACTGAACCAGGAAGAAATAGAAACCATGAACAGACCAATCACAAGTACAGAAATTGAGGCAGTGATTAAAAATCTCCCAACACACAAAAGCCCAGGACCAGATGGATTCACAGGCGAATTCTATCAAACATTTCGAGAAGAGTTAACACCTATCCTTCTCAAACTCTTCCAAAATATTGCAGAAGGCGGAGCACTCCCAAACTCATTCTATGAGGCTACCATCACCCTGATACCAAAACCAGGCAAAGATGTCACAAAAAAAGAAAACTACAGACCAATATCACTGATGAATATAGATGCAAAAATCCTCAACAAAATACTAGCTAACAGACTGCAACAGCACATTAAAAAAATCATACACCACGATCAAGTGGGGTTTATCCCTGGGATGCAAGGATTCTTCAATATACGCAAATCAATCAACGTGATACATCATATCAACAAATTGAAGGATAAAAACCATATGATCATTTCAATAGATGCAGAAAAAGCTTTTGACAAAGTTCAACATCCATTTATGATAAAAGCTCTCCAGAAAATGGGCATAGAAGGAAATTACCTCAACATCATAAAAGCCATATATGACAAACCAAAAGCCAACATTGTTCTCAATGGAGAAAAACTGGAAGAATTCCCTCTAAGAACAGGAACAAGACAAGGGTGTCCACTCTCACCACTGTTATTCAACATAGTTTTGGAAGTGTTAGCCACAGCAATCAGAGAAGAAAAAGAAATTAAAGGAATCCAAATTGGAAAAGAAGAAGTAAAATTATCACTCTTTGCAGATGACATGATACTATATATAGAAAACCCTAAAGACTCTACCAGAAAACTGCTAGCACTCATTGATGAGTTTAGTAAAGTAGCAGGATACAAAATTAATACACAGAAATCTCTTGCATTCCTATACACGAACAACGGAAGAGCAGAAAAAGAAATTAAGGAAACTCTCCCATTCACCATTGCAACCAAAAGAATAAAATACCTAGGAATAAACCTGCCTAAGGAGGCAAAAGATCTGTATGCAGAAAACTTTAAGACATTGATGAAAGAAATCAAAGATGACATAAACAGATGGAGGGATATACCATGTTCCTGGATTGGAAGAATCAACATCGTGAAAATGACTGTACTACCCAAAGCAATTTACAGATTTAATGCAATCCCGATCAGATTACCAATGGCATTTTTCACAGAACTAGAGCAAGAAATCTTACGATTTGTATGGAAACGCAAAAGACCCCGAATAGCCAAAGCAATCTTGAGAAGGAAAAATGGAGTGGGTGGAATCAGGCTTCCTGACTTCAAACTATACTACAAGGCCATAGTGATCAAGACAGTATGGTACTGGCACAAAAATAGAAAGGAAGATCAATGGAACAGAATAGAGAACTCAGAAGTAAGCCCAAACACATATGGGCACCTTATCTTTGACAAAGGAGGCACGAGTATACAATGGAAAAAAGACAGCCTCTTCAATAAGTGGTGCTGGGAAAATTGGACAGCAACATGTAAAAGAATGAAATTAGAACACTTCCTAACACCATACACAAAAATAAACTCCAAATGGATTAAAGACCTACATGTAAGGCCAGACACTATCAAACTCCTAGAGGAAAACATAGGCAGAACACTCTTTGACATACATCAAAGCAACATCCTTTTTGACCCACCTCCTAGAATCATGGAAATAAAATCAAGAATAAACGAATGGGACCTCATGAAACTTAAAAGCTTTTGCACAGCAAAAGAAACCATAAACAAGACTAAAAGGCAACCCTCAGAATGGGAAAAAATAATTGCCTATGAAACAACGGACAAAGGATTAACCTCCAAAATATACAAGCAGCTCATGCAGCTTCATACCAAAAAAGCAAATAACCCAATCCACAAATGGGCAGAAGACCTAAATAGACATTTCTCCAAAGAAGACATACAGATGGCCAACAAACACATGAAAAGATGCTCAACATCACTCATCATCAGAGAAATGCAAGTCAAAGCCACAATGAGGTATCACCTCACACCAATCAGAATGGCCATCATCACAAAGTCTGGAAACAACAAATGTTGGAGAGGGTGTGGAGAAAAGGGAACTCTCCTGCATTGTTGGTGGGACTGTAAGTTGGTACAGCCACTATGGAAAACAATTTGGAGGTTCCTTAAAAAACTACAAATAGAACTACCATATGATCCAGTCATCCCACTCCTGGGCATATACCCAAAGAAAACCATAATCCCAAAAGAAACTTGTACCATCATGTTTATTGCAGCACTCTTTACAATAGCCAGGACATGGAAGCAACCTAAATGCCCATCAACAAATGAATGGATACAGAAGATGTGGCATATATATACAATGGAATATTACTCAGCTATAAAAAGGGATGAGATGGAGCTATATGTAATGAGGTGGATAGAACTACAATCTGTCATACAGAGTGAAGTAAGTCAGAAAGAGAAAGACAAATATTGTATGCTAACTCACATATACGGAATATAAAAATGGTACTGATGAACTCAGTGACAAGAACAGGGAAGCAGATACAGAGAATGGACTGGAGAACTCGAGGTATGGGAGGGGGCGGGGGGTGAAGGGGAAACTGAGAAGAAGCGGGAGAGTAGTACAGACATATATATACTACCACCTGTAAAATAGTCAGTGGGAAGTTGTTGTATAACAAAGGGAGTCCAACTCGAGGATGGAAGATGCCTTAGAGGACTGGGGCAGGGAGGGTGGGGGGGAATCGAGGGGGGGGCGTCAAGGAAGGGAGGGAATATGGGGATATGTGTAAAAAAAACAATTGATTGAACCTGGTGTACCCCCAAAAAAAAAAAAAAAAAAAAAAAAAAAAAAAAAAAAAAAAAAAAATTACCCAGAATCTTAATGGCTTAATACAACAGAAATGAATTTTTTCTCACTTGAAGTCCACTGAAAACTTCGTACAACCCCTCAGGGCAGAATCTACCCTTGTTGGCTCAGCCTTCCAGGTTGGTCCATCTTAGGCACATGCATATCAGCTGTCTGTAGAGAGTTGGTCACTATGATTAAAAAGTTTCCTTTAGGAATGGCATTTATTACAAGTGCTCACATCTTATTAGATAAAGCAAGTCACATGGCCATTCTTAACCATGGCCACCTTAACCTTAAGAAACAGGGCAAGGTTTCCTGTTTACTGGCAGCTAAGGACATTCAGACTTAAGTAATATGTTCCTTGCTCATGTGGTGACAGTGTTAGAGATAATATGTGCATAGTGCCTATGCCATATGTGGCATATATAGTGTTCAGTGAGTGGTTATGATTATTAGCTTCCTCTCTTAAATTCCTGGTGCTACCTGTGGGATCTCTTCCAGGGAGCGATATCTAGCTGGTCTTCTGCATGGAAGATCCAGGGTTGGTGGAATCCGTGGATGCAGGACCGAGGGTTCAGAGGGCTGACTGTATTGAATATGGTGACTGTGTAAACCCGATGGAACAGCCTGTTTGGTAGGAGGGAAAAATGGAATCATTACATACTTCAGATCATGGATTGGCCAACTACAGCCTGTGGGCCAAATCTGGCTGCCACCTGTTTTGTTAACTAAATTTTTATTGCAACACAGACATGCCTCTTCATTTATGTATTGTCTGTAGCTGCTTTCACAGGACAGTGGCAGTTAAGTAGATACAGCAGAGGCTGTTTGACCTGCAAAACCCAAGATATTTACTATCTAGACCTTCACAGAGAACGTCTTCTGACTACCTCTCTTGATGATCTTTCTTATTGTTTGGCCCTCCCTAGTCATTCAAACTTTCTCTGGAATATTCTCAGTCTTCTTCCTACCTTAGGACACTATGAATTTTTACCTGCAGTCCACACCCCTGTTCCCATTCTCCCAGTCCTAACTATGTTGATTCATATTGATTCCTTGCTAGTTTAAAAAGAAAGAAATCAACAAGGAACTTGAATTTTCCCTGGACTTGTAATTTTTCTTCTCTTTTCATTGGTATGCTGGCTGTGATTCAAAGAAAACACGTGAATAATCAAAGCCAACCTCCTCCATAACCAAATTACGCTCCCTCTTGTGGGTGGCTGGAGATAGCTGCCCCTCCCTCTCTTTTCTTTATCCATGGACCATTTTCTATTCTTTATCTCTTGACATGAGCACTGTTTGATGGAACATGGCTCCTGCAAAGATCCAGAGAGTTTGTCAGCAACTACGTTTTATTTTGTTTTTTTTTAAACCATGTTAGTGGGAAAAAAAACCTGTTGTAAATCCTGTCCAAAAAATACTTTATAGAGTCCACCTGTCTGCAATGGATAAATCAATTGCTCTAAATTAAATTCTCTAAACCTGAAAGGCCTGGGTCTGGTACTGGATTTATTCAGACTCTAGAAAAACAGTAATTTTCTAAGTCAACATCCTGACCTCACTTGAGTCAGCTACTGATCATGATAAAGCCTTTCCTTGCCACTTGCTGCTCTCTTTGAAGAAATTGAATACACATCCTGGGGAGAAAAGTACCCAAGTCCAAGGGACAGAAACCAATCAAGAAGTGTCAGCCAAGGTAGTAGGCATGCTGCATCCAGTGATGTCCACTGCCTGGTTTGGCCACTGCTGGACCCTGCTCCTTGTGAGGATGTCACAGCCAGGAAGCTGCAGCTTCCCTGGTGACTTCTCTGCTTATCTAGTACTGATGGGTCATTAATTAAGCCTTATGTCTTCGTTCTTTCCACTGAGCTTGAGGATATAATTGTTAGCCCTGTGGATCTCCTTATATCTTACAATTCAGTCTCTTTCTTAAACTTAGCATGGTGAGAAGTGGTGGCAGCACCATCCAATTCAAACTCTGATCCTTAACTCCAGAGATAAACTTTGACATGAGTAGCCACTCATGTGAAATTATTTCAGCTTCCTAAATGCCCTTACCTCCCATACAAATCCACTTTTCCAGAACAGAATCGCAGCTTAGTTGGTAGATTTAATGTTTGATCATCTCCTTCTAAAGCCGGAATGGAGCTTTCAAGATCATGTGGCTTGGGTACTTTCCTTTACAGGGAGGAAGCTGAAGCTCCAAGAGGTAAGGTCACATAGTCAGTGATGGAACCATATGTTTTCTTGTCTCCCTTTTCATGCCTCTTCCTCCCAGTGAGTTTAAGTGTAACTGTTCCCCTAGAACTATGACTTTTTTTTAGCCCAGGGACTTTGAAGAGTGGAAGACTTTCACAGTGATGGGGAATAAAATCACTGCCAGAAACTTTTTAGATCATTTGGGGCCAAACTCCTCCAGCTGGGAGATGAGTTCCTAACAGGAATCTGTATGGTGCCCCAGGACCTGGAAAGAGTCACAGGATGAGCTCTGTATGCCCGTGCTCCTGGGAGCTTTAGGGAGACCTGGCAAGGTTTTCTGTTTTTAAGGCCCTCACCCTTGAGGCCATCCTAATCCCTCAACCTCTGACTCAGGGAGTTCTAGGGATTGATGAATTTCCTTTGGAAGCTACTCTTGTGTGTAGGTATTCTCCTGTACAGATTTGCTGCGACAGGGCAACCGAAATTTGAGACTCCCTGGAACTTGAGCAACAGGTCCTTCTGGTTCCTCCTTCATCACATTTATAGATCTTGGCCACCACTTCCTGAAGCATTAGTTTTACTCAGTGCTTTGGGCAGAAAAATATTGAGTTGACTTATATGTAATCTAAGACATGTATATTCAAACAAGTATATAGTATGGAGGAGATGGCGAAATTCTCAGGAATTTCTAATGTAAATAAAGCGTGAGACTTCAAAGAAGCATGTTTGTGGCAGGCTGCTTTGTTTCCTGACCTTTCCCCAGGCCCCCAGGAGTAGCTTTTGCTTATTCTCCACAGTTCAGTGGCACATTGAGAGAAATGTGAAAAACCTTGAACTGATGTAATTATTTTGTTTGCAGAGATAGTGGGGAACTCATGGGCTTTGGAATCCAGAAATTGCTCTTAATTTCTATCTTTTTCGGCCATATGACTTTGGGCAAAATTTTTAACTTCTTCCAAACAGCTTCTCCAACTATAAAATGAGATTATGATTAAGATATTGCCTGTAAAGTATCCAACATTTGGTAGTTACTTAGTAGATGCCAGCCACCTTTCCCATGTGGCAGAGGCAGGGGTACAGGGAAGCTCTTCAACTCCTTTTTCCATCCACTTAAGCCATGTCTCTGGATAACATATTTCTATATTTTTACATCACACTGCCCATCCTCATATTTAGTTCTTATTAAAAGCGGTGGAGTTTGTATTTTTATTTACCATGTAAACTAATCCCTCCTTCCTCCTAAGAATTCTGCCACTGGTAAATTTCCAATCCTTCATCCTTTAAATTGCCACTCAAATTCTAACGCCTTCACAAAATGCACCCCTTCTTTCTCCCCGGCCCCAATCCCCTATTGTCATCACCCTCTCAGAGCATTTTTAAGTTTATCTGTTTGAAGACTTAGCATATGTTATGATGATTTGTTTTTGGGTCCGTCTCCTCACTGGACTATGAGTGAAGACAACCTATTTCTGTTCTGAATCTCCAGCTCCTGACACAGTGGCAGGTGTGTGTAGGTGTTCAATAAGCAGATGGTTGTGTCACTGGATGCATTGATGGAATGTGTCACTTTGCCCTCATTCCCTACAAAGGAGAAATTAGTCTTAGATGCCCTCAGTGTCTAAGACAAAGTGGACCCTTGAGGGTAGGGGAAAACCTGGAGCCAGAAAGTAAATGTGCCTATGTTTAGCCTCCCTGCCATCTTAGTAGAGAACAGCTCCATCACCACTATTCCCATGACACATCCAGTCCCAAGTTCATTTCTATCCTCACCACACACTGACCTTCAAGGTTGTGGCTGCCCATCTGTCTCCACTTTGTGTAACCCACCATCCGCCATTTGCCAGTTCACCTCCTCTGCAATTAGTACTGTCAACTCTGTCTCGGAATGCCAAGCCAGGACCTGGAGTAATTGCTGCTCAAGATTCCTCCTGACACAAATGTTGACATTCTGTTGGCATAACTTGCAATAATGTATGCAGATTGCATCCTTCCAGGGCCATAATTATTACTTCTCGGCAAGGAATAGGTTATTCCCTGGCTTGATTTCTAGGAGCCAATTTTACTTTTGGAGCCGGCTTGTTTAGAAAAACGAGAAGGAAAAGGAGAGAAGAAGCATTGGAATGCACCCCAGGGAATAGAGCTGCAGGGTGGCCAGGTGTGGGCAGCAGGATGTGGCTGGAAGAGCAGTGGACGGGGAATCAAGAATCTTGGGTGACTCTGCTACCAATTTGCCATATACCGTATAACTTCTAGAGTTGTATCTAGAATATGCATTTTACAAGATCCTCAGATTATTCTTAAACACAGTAAAGTATCATCTTGAGAGGAAGGTCAGGGCCCCCAGCCTCACTTCACTTCCGTGAATGAGGCACTCTGATATGGATTGAAGGCATAATGGAGTCCGTAGGGACATAAGGTTGTCCTGCAGTGCTAGATTAGAGACTTTTATAGAAGGAGTAAAACATTAGAAAATACTGGTTTTCGTTGCTTACTCTCTATCCTGTAGCTGGAAAAATCTGTCATCACATGTTGGAAAACAGTATCACATCTTGGTTTTCCTCTTCCGGTTAGATCATTAACTCTTTGCATCTTTAGAATAAAGAAGTCTAGACTCTTGTACTCTGTAATTAGAAATAGGCCCATGTTCTGTATTAAAATAAAAAGGCTAAAACAGATCCCAGTACTCTCACGAGGTCTGTTAATGTGTAAAATTGTTTTCAGTCTACTTTATGACTTTCTATCAGTATATCCTAGAATTGGAATTTTATTTGAACAATTTGGACAATTTATGTGTTCTCTTTCAGCTCAGCTTGGGACTCATTAAGATCTCCAGGTCTTTTCCTAGTTTCTCGGTACTTGACCAAGGCTTTATTACATCTTTTTCTTTAAGTGAGGAAAGGTATGTGATGACATCTGGCTTGGCATAAAATAGGTGCTCAAATATAAAGCCATTAGTTGAAAGTGAATGGGACTTTAGCAGGATTGGATGATCATTCCCTTAAAGGGTGGGACTGCTTTGCATTTCTGAATTTGCATCCTATCTTGAGGTCTTAGAGAAACAATCTCTGTATGGGCAATGGTGGCCAAACTCTGAATTATTCCCAGAGAAAGGGATCATTTGTCACCCATTTGTATTTCGCCACCCCACCCCCCGCCCCCAGCCCTGGGGTCTTTGGAGAAAGAAGTGGAGTCAGAGAAGTAAGAAAGATAAACAACACCTGGCCTGTTTCCCCATTCTGGAGAAAATTGTTCGTAGCTGAATGTTTGGGCCACTCTAGTCCAATAAAGACTTCATGGTTCCACCCATAATGTGTGTGGCTTCTCCCAAATGGGGACTGAAGGATGGAAGTACATCAGATGTTCCCTTCTCCTTCCCTTCTCTTCTAATTTTACAGAAAGCTCACCACATCATGAACTTGACAGGATGTCTCCCCTGGGGCCTTTTCTTCTCTTGCCACCTCCATCTTCATGCTGGCCTCCTGGGCTTCTGGGTGCCACTGATGCTGATTTGTTTTCCAGATGTGTGAGGCAGCAGGTCCAGAAGCCCTCACTATAGCTGCTCGTTAATTTGCTTGATGGGCTAACTCCAGGTGCAGCCAGACCCATTAGGAGATGATGGTTCATTTGGTGCTTCAGTCCCTCTGTAACGAAGTGAGAATTCATGGGGCCCCATAGCTGCCTGGATGGAGAACAGGGAGTGGATAGCAATTCACACACCTCTAAGCCTTAGCTCTCTCCTTGAAATAGAACTGCAACCAGGGGTGCAAATACCTTTTTCTCAGAATCATGCACATCAAACTTCCAGAGAGAAAGACTAGAGTGTTTTCATCATCCATCCTCTAACCATGTTCGTTTCATACTCAGATACATCTGGTGGCTTCCCCCATAAAGAAGAATGAAATCTGAACCACCAAGCATGAGTTGCAAGAACCTTCATGTTTGACAGTAAACTTTCTTTCCAACGTCATTTGCGTTTAACTTCCACTCTCTCTGCCTACATTACAGTCAAACCAAACTCCTTTCCTCCACTAACACATGACCTTGGCATTCTCAATCATGTGCCTTTGCAAACCTAATTTCCTCAACCCAGAGTGCTCTCCCTTGACCTCACCATTTCAGTCTATCAAAATCCTACATTAAAGACCCAGGAAAATGTCATGTCCTCACTATAAAAAAATCCTTATTTCCTCTAATAGAAAGTAATTTCCCATTATTATCTTCCCTTGTATTCTATTCAACCTGAACTTGGGAGTTGTATGATTGTGTTTCTTAAAAGTCTCCCATTATGGGATTGTGAACTCCTTGTATAGAGTCACTCCTATTTTATTTATCTCTGTCCTCCATGGTGCCTAATACAGAATCTTGAATATTTGAGGGACTTGGGAAATGTTTCAATTGAATGTCAGCTTCTGTTATTCTCAGGACCTATTCTGTATGATATACCATCCCAGGATTACTCCAAGGACTGATTCTAAACAAGTATATGTTTTCCTTGGGGTCACCACCTCTGAGGTTTGGAATACGTTTAAGACCTTTCTAATTTCCACTGAATGATTCAGTATGGATCACCACATTGCCTTGAACTTTTTGGTAGACCCAAACTGAACTATCCTGCAGGGGATTTACATCTCATTTTTCAGCATCTTTGTGTGTTCTATACTTAGTATACTGCTGCCTAATGACTGAATTATAGGGCAGCATGTGAGACCCTTTAATTTATCCTCTGCTCTCTACCCTAAGCAGCAGCTAAGCCCCAAAAGATGACCCACATTCACCCTCTAGAGCTTAAGCTGCACCACTCATCCTCCCCTTTCCATCCTGTTCCAGAAACTATATAATAACATCAAACATGTTTTATTAGGAAAAATATTCCTGTAATCTCATTTTAATAAATCCATTTGTTCATTTATTATTACATTCAATAAATATGAATTGAATGCATATCATGTGATCAAGTATCTAGTCTACTCAGGCATTCCCCTGCAAAAAACTATTTCATGTCTTTCAATTATACACAGAATAAAATTAATTTTTTTTCTTGCCATCTCTCCAATCACAAATACATTGGGTCGTCTGCAATACACCCTGGGCTACTCTCGGTCCCCATATTCTCTTGCCTATGATCCAGTGTACTTGATATTCCGCATTCCTGATATTTGTTCCCAACCCATCTATCCCCAGTTTCACCATTCCTATGTGGGATTATATACTCTTGTTTAAACTTATATGACAAATCTTCCAAAAAGCCTTTCCTGAGTCTAAAGACTGGGTTAATGGCACCTCCTCTGTGTTTCCAAACCCCTCAGATGTTCAAGATTCCATATTAGGCACCATGAAGAAGAGAGATAATAAGATAGGAGTGACTCTATATAAGAAGTTATAATAAAGAAAAGATAGTTTCTAAAAATCATAACACTTAACCACATGGCATTATACTTTCTGTTTACTTGTTTTTCTCTCCCATTAGATTGTAAGATTCCTGAGGCTAGCGATCATGTTTTGTTTTCCCCTAGAATTCTTAGAATTGGGTACCATACCTGTAAATAATAGATGCTTAAAATATTTATGTGCCAGATGGATGGATGGTTTTGGTGCTATTCTAGCAAAACAAATATGGTAAATATGGTAATATCCCCTGCTTTAGGGAGCTCATATCTAGTGAGAAGGACAGAATGTGAACAGAGCATTTATAATACGTTGTGGTAATTGCTACAATGGAGCCTGAATGAATGGAGGGCTAGCACGTACCTGACAACTTCTCAGGGACAGGGTGGAGAGTGGCGGATGGGTTGCCTTCCAGCTCAGAGGGAGGGTTCAGCACCATGGACAGCAACTCACTTTCCTTAGTGGATGTGTGGTGCAGTTTATGTATTGGTCCACGTCTATAGTTTTTATTCCTGTAACCCGTCTCCTTATGAGGTCATATATAGCTTTTATATGATCTTTATACACCCAGGGAATGGAATGATTTTCCTGAATTCTAGTGTAAGTGCTATGACCTTGCCCTCTCATGCATGGACCTTCCATTTCCCAGTTGCCTACTTCTATTCTGAGTATCCCTCTCTCGCACAATGTCCAGGTATACAAAATGGGTCTGTCCACTGTACTCTGGCTTCAGATATTGTTGTGGCATTTGGGCATTGTGTGCTGCCCACCTGGTTGTAACTCTGCTGTTGGCATCAGTTCTCCCAGCAACTGAATGGCCATAGGAGAAGGTTTGGGAAAAGAGAGCAGTCTCTGAAGTGACAGCCAAGGTTTCTGAACCATGGTGCGATCTAAAGGCCCTGAGGCTGCCTGTGACCCTGAGGCCTGATGGAATGAAGAGCTCCTGGTCAAGAAGTGAAGATCCCCAAGGTACCACATATCTCAGTGTCTGTGAGAAAGCCGATTCTACCTGATGGTAATTAAGATTCTACTTTTTAAGTGTTACTGAAATAATAAATCAGTGTTTGGGGTACTAATACACATTTAGCACCCCAGACCATTTTTCATCCTAGGACAGTACAGGAAGTTCCAAAGTCACAGGTACTCAGTTTATGCCATATGTTCTAGAGAGAAGCAGATATTAAAAATAGGTGATTAAAATATAATGCATTTATGGCAATTGGGCTGTGCATGAGACATTGTGGAGCACATGTCTTTTTTGTTTGTAGAGTGTTATATTTACAGGGAAGCCTCACTGGGAAATATAGGCAGAGGTAAGTCTGAAAGGATAAGAAATTTCTTTGGCTAAGAGGAGGTAAATGTTTCTCTACGAAGCAGGAAGTACAGAGGTAAAGGCACAGAGGAAGAAAGCAATGAGAGGTGTGTGTGTGTGTGTGTGTGTGTGTGTGTGTGTGTGTGTTTGTGAAATGCAGGGAGATCTGTGATATTGGACAGTACAGTGTAACTCAAAACATGGCAAGAAATGAGGCTGAAGAGGATGCTAGGAGTCATTTAATGGAGGGTCTTTAGTGTCAAGCTAATTAGTTTGGAATCTATTCCAAGGGTAGCAAGGAGCCACTGAAGCACAGGGATATTGTGGCCAGATTTGCTTTATAAAGGTAACTAGAGGGTGAGCCTTGTGCTAAGTCCAAGTCCCTCTCTTACCTCTCTGCTTCTTAAAAATCACAACTCCCTAGAATCAGTATAATCTCTCCTACACCTAGTCCCCAAATCCCCATGGTAGTCCCCCCTTTCCTGAACAGAGAGGGAGAACAGCTGGTCACCATCCCACTTGAAAACTATTCTTGAGATGTTTCCCAAAATGTGCTATATGTCTCATTCAAATTGGATTTATTCTGGTTTCCACAATCAGTGCCCTAGTTAGCTGTTCCATCAGGGGTTCCTTGATAGGTGCAGCATAGTCTTAGGAGCTTGGGATGTATTGGATGGTGAAATGTGTAGGATCATTGTCCCTTAGGAATGGAATGCAGTCATCCTGCTAGCTAATCAATTGAAACTATCACCATCATTGTCTCTCTAAATTCTCATACAACCACTTGCATTGGTTTACTTTGCAAGAGACTTTCTCATTATCCATATAATATTGCTTCTCAGGGAAGGCAGAGTAGCGATATTATACCTATTTAATAGATAAAGAAAAGATGATCTTGTATGTACAAGATCACTGGGGGCAGTAGAAAGCAGACTGAATTGAGAAGCAGGGTACCTAAGTTCTTGCTCAGTCATCACCCAGCTGTGAAATACTGGCAAAATAAAAATATATGTTTATTGTAAGACTGCAGAGTAAAGGAGTTTGGTTTTATTCATTCATTCAACACTTATTTATTGAATACCCACTTTGTGCCTGGAATTGTTCTAAAAAAGAAGTAAATTAGACAGAACTGTTCCTGTGGAACATACATTAGCTAGGGAGTTAGACAATGCAGAGATAAACAAGTGAAAATATAGTATCATACATGTAAGTACAATGGAAACCACAAAGCATCTGATGGGACATAGTGCTAGATGGTGCTGTTTTATGTAGAGCAATAAGAGATTGCCTCTCTGAAGAGGTAACTTTTAAACAAAGAACTGATTGAAGACAGAGAGTGAGGCATGCGTACACCTGGCAGAAAGCTTTCCAGGCTGAGCAGACAGCAAGTTCAAGGGTCCTGAGGTGGGTATGTGCTTGACATATTCTAAGAACAGCAAGAAGCTGTTTAGTGTAGAGGCCAGGCCATGTAGGTCTTGCAGGCTAGGGTGGGGACTTTGGATTTTGCTCTAGGATGATGGGATGCCATTGGAGGGATCTGAGAAGAGAGTAACATGATCAGCCTCAGCTTTTTTAAAACACCACTCTAGCTGCTGTTGGATAATGGGGCATTCATAGGAATGGGGGCAAGAATGGCAGCACAAACACCCCTCAGAGGCAGTCGCAGTAGTCTGCGTGAACAATGAGGGTTGTGGTCCCTTTAAGCCCTAAATTTCCCCGTGGTGCTGTAGGCTATGTACGGCCAAGTGAGGATTTCAAATTGTGTTCTAATATGCTGTCTCTTCCATTCTACCAGATATAGTTCAAAAGAGTGAGTTTTACTCTCCAACCTAAGCCATTAAGAGTTTTACTCTCCTAAGCCATTAAGAGTTTCTTGTTACCAAGCTTTCGCTATTTTAGAAAAAAATCCATGTACATATTCTGGAGCCCTCATGTGTGTTTTTGGAAAGAGGTCATTTGAATGAAGGAGAGCATCATGGTTCTTACCTTTGCACCTTTGCTCAAGCTTTTTCTTCTGTTCAGAATGCTTTTTACTAATCCTGCCAGTCCTTCAAAGCCCAGACAAAAGACATCCTACATCTTAGGGAGGCCTTTTCCAATAATCGGAGACCGCAGCCATACCTTTATATATCAAGTACCTGCCCTGTATCAGGTTCTAGGTGCTGGTCAGTCAGCAGTGAGGGAGACAGACATGGTCCTTGTACCCTCATGGAATTATCCTTCTTATGATAACACTGATAATTAATGTGCAAACAAATAAGTCAGATAATAACAGACAGTGATATAGCCGGAGTAAGGAGTGTGTCATGAAAGAAAGTACCTGTAAAGGTATTTTAAATGAATGGTCAGGAAGGTCTGTTTCTGCACCAGATTCCTTATCTGTTTAATGAAAATAATATACACAAGGGTGCATTGGTTGAGAAGCCATGCTAAAGTTCCCAGTCAGATTCCTCATACCTAGTGTGCAGCTGATAAATGTTATTAGGATCTGAGTGGAGGAGGAAAGAACAGGTAGAGATAGAGGGAAGTAAAGGAGGAAAAACAGAGGAAGAAGAGTACCTATCTTGGTGCTAAAGGTATCTGAGAGAGGACATATTGTCAAGCAAATGGATCCTATTTCTGCCTCTACGAAATGTGTTTCTATAGCAGAGTGACAGTGGGATGCAAAGTGAGCACCTGTGCATGGGGCTGTGGAACAGGCTTTCCGTGTGTCCCCACGGATGGGGTCCTCCTACACACCATGGAGGACGCAGACCAACCTCTGATGGAAATGACCAAGAGTCATGCTGAAAGGGATGGGAAGAGGTCGTCTCCTAAGCTCTTTAAATTATGTGGGGTTCTGTATTCCACAGGCAAAGTCATGGAAATGGAGACTAATTTCCTCTAACAATGATTCCAGTTTCCAATTAACATGCTAGGAAGAGAGACGAGACAAAGGCCTCTGGGGTAACTGTTACGACTTGGTGGCATTTGTTAAAATTAGCTGATGGGCAGGCTTCTTTTTCACAATAGAGACCATGAAAAGCTCACATCCACATTCATCCCTCTGACCCTCCCCCTCCCCCAAACCCCTTCGATCGTATTCCCTGGCTGAATAAAGTGTGACTCTTCTCGTAAGTAATTGATGTTCTGTCTCATTCCCTGAAGCAGTATAGGCTTAGTAAAGGAGAGGGTGTCTCATCTTCCTTGTTACTGGTTCTAATGAAATCCTCTGGTTGATAACTTACAAAAAGGAGGATGATGATGATGGGGCCCTAGTATGTCTTTTGCTTGCCCAGCCCTGACCCATGGTACTGATAACTTCTAGTTAAAGAGGAAACGTGAAGAAAACAGAGGATGGATAGGAAGGGAAGCCAGGCTATGGCCATATTTACTCACTCACCCACGCACCCACCCACCCACCCATCTATCCACCCATCTATTTATTTACTTTTTTTTTTTTTTTACTAACTCACCTATTCATCCATTTATTCACTCACTTACTTTATCTGTCAAGGTTTTTTGCTCACAAGCAATCCAATTATGAACATTTTCAAGAAAACAAAAGAGCGGGTATTGGAATGATGCCAAAACCGCTCAGTTTCCAAGGGCTAAAAAGATTGTCATGGGTTGAATTGTGTCCCCTCAAAATTTATACATTAAATTCTTAACCCTCAGGACCTCAGAACATGACATTATTTGGAAATAGGATCATTGTTGTTGTTAGTTAAGCTGAGATGAGGTCAGTACTGGAGTCCAGTGGTCCCTAATCTAATATGACTGGTGTCCTCACCAAAGGAGACATTTGGACAGACAGACATGCACAGAGAGAATACGACATGAAAAGACACAGTGAGAAGACAGTATCCACAAGCCGAGGAGAGAGGCCTGGAACAAATCCTTCCTTCAGAGCCCTCAGAAGGGACTGGCCCTGCTGACACCTTGATCTTGGACCTCTTGCCTCTTGAACCATGAGGCAGTATTTCTGTTGGTTAAGCCACCCAGTTTGTGGTACTTTGTTCTGGCAGCCGTGGCAAACCAATACAATGATAGATACAAGAATTAGCAAAAATTAAATCAAAACCACGGAAAGAAAACAGGGAAGTTCCAGGGACTTGAGCAGCTAGATTTCTGTGGTCTTCCTTGGGTCTTGCCACGAGAAGACTCAGCTCCAGCTGTCTTCCATTGCTCTGTGTCTTTGTGCTGATTCCCACACAGGAATCTAACTGGCCCACCTTTATCAGGTGTCTCTGCTTTTGAATCAGTTGGCCCTGGCCAGCAGAGAATGGAGTGGCACGCAAATAGCCAGTGGCACGCAAATAGCACGAGCTGTAAGTGATGTGGGCATAGGGACAGGAGTTCACAGACGACTTCCTTGGAAGTTCAGGTCAAAGTTTCACAAAGAGGTGGTACTAGATTTAGACCTTGAGGTGTGGATAAAATCTAGACATGAAGATACTAAGAGAAAGGTTTTCATTTTATGAAGAAGAGCACAAGCTGAGACTTGGAAACAACAAAGGATTATCCATAATGGAGGGCAGGGAAGTCTATCTAGCAGAGACTGAGTGAGACAGAGCTGTGCTAAGTTAAGTTCATTCAGAAACAGTGTAGCCAGATCAAAAAGGCTTAAGTGCTGGCTTGGGGGCTTGAACTTCATTGAGCTGATAGTGAGGAATCAACATATGCTTCTGACAGGGGCAGTGCTCTGATTGTATTAACTGTGCTTTAGAAAGATAAGGCTAGCAGAGGTGGGTAGGATAGATCAGCTCTGGGGAAACTGAAGGCAGAGACATACATTAGGAGTCAATTAACCCAGGTAAATAGGTAAGATAAGAGAGGATGGGACTATCGTAGTGAGTTCTTTGCATTTGACCCACATTCTCCTGCCTCTGTGTTACTGAAACCACCATCTGGAAAGTTCTGTCTTCATCTTCTCTTCCTTTCAAGATTCCATGAGTCAGCCTTCTACATGAAGGATTCTCTGAGTTTCTCATCTGGCAGGAATTTCTTCCTCCTCTGAATTCCTGTAGTGCTTTAGTTGTACCACTCTTCGTAGGCACAGGAAACTTTTGTTCAAGGATTTATTAATTAAACAATTCGCAAATGCCTTCTGCATACCAGACACTGTAATAGGCAATGGGGCTCAAGGGTTAAGTGGGGAGTCTCTGTTGGTGTGTAGAAGCTCATCTTTCACAATTCCAACTGCCCCTGTTAGACTAGAAGATCTTTGAAGAGAGAGACCACACCCAGCCCTATGCTCTGTGCCTCACCATGCCTTGTGCACACAGTGTCAACTTCTTATGCATTGGCCAAACCGATGACTGATAGCAACACCTTTTTGTTTCCATTGAGTGCTTTATTTCACATCAAACACATAAATCCACAAATATATATACTCTATGGCCTTGAATGCAGCCACTTGTCACTTGCTTGGGCTGAGCTTATAAAACAGAAGGAGTAGGTTCATTGATTCTTTATCTTAATTACAAATCTTCTTATGCTTTTCTATGCCTTTAATATATTATATACCTGAAATGTCTGCATACAAGTATCTCTCAATGGTGATTGAACATTTAACACTAAGCTCGAAGGAGCAGCAAATGGCCTCATTATTCCTTACAGCATCTTTGAGAGGCAGCTGAGATACAGGCATCATTTTCTATGCTTTCTAAGTGAAGAAGAAACAGGGGCCCAGGTAGGTTTGGTGGAGGGGACTATTTCCACATCAGAACCTAGAACCATTTCATGGTAGGTATAGGAAGGTCCTGATAGACGTCAAGCTTAACTCTCTACTTACAGATGGAGAAACTAAGGCTCAGGATGAGGGCATAACCCAGGGTCCAGAGTGAGTTATCAGAGACCCTGGGACAGAAGCTGTTCTTCTTCATCAGCAATGATAAAACCTCACCCCAGACTCTTGCCTTTCAACAGTCAGAAGATAATAACTTCACCTCCTCCCAGTGAAAACAAATTGTCCAAAACTGCATCAGCCTTAGTGTGAACTACTACCCTTCATACATGTTTTTATCTTTCAGTATCCCTTTACCCAGTCCTCAGGTCCCCCCAGCTCTTAGTGCTAGGGAAAGACATGAAATCAAATACTTGATATTAAAGTATTGATGACTTCAAAGTCATAGAACTTTAAACATTTAAAACTCTTCCATTTAGCTATCCATCTAGTGAAAGAACCCCTCCAGTATCTTTAAGTGATTATCACCTTAGTGTGTTATCAAGGTCCTGCTTACTTACCTCTAAGAAGATGAATGCACTACCTTTGAATCAGCTCATTCCATTGGTGGACAACTCTTACCTTCTGAAACATTTTGAAGATGAAGCTGCCTCTTAGCAGCTTTTATCCATTGAACCTGCCTTCTCTGAACACTTAAGAATGAGTTTGTTTCCAGTCCCCATGGAAGCTTTTTAGGTATTTGAAGACAACTTTCAGGCTAACAAGCCTTTGCTTTTCCAGGCTAAACACTCTCAATCTTTTGAGAGGTTTTTTTCTGGGAAATGGGTTCTGTTCTCTCATTGTCTAATTCACTTGTCAAGAACTCATTCTGGCCTTTCACACTGTGGGCTCCAGAGCTGAATCTGTAACTCCAGCCTAGGTGTGCCTGTGGTTTCAGCTCCTTTGTCTTAGTCCTCTGCCTATATTACTGTTGCCTGATGCCCACTTAGCTTGTTTGTCTGTGGACTCATGTTTAGCTAATTATTTGTGAAAACTACCAGTTCTTTTTCATAAGGGCTACTGCAAAGACACATTTTCCACTTAATTATAAAGAATTTCTCCCAGAGATATTTACTTTCTGAGGGACATGTGCATAGTTTGGATAACATTACACTCTAAGGAATGGCTTTCTAATGGCAGACATTTAGACATGCGACCCTGCGGAGAGGTGAGTCTTTTGAGACAGGAGTTGTCCTTTACCACTCTTTCTCCTATTTCTTCTCTCTTCCACCCCCACCCCCCCACCAATGTTTGTATCCCCAGTGCTGCTGTGGAATAATAGGAGAGCCCAGGAGGCATTGCAGCCTTTAATTCAAGCCTTCTTCTCAAACGTGGAAATACAGATTCCAAAAAAATATATAATTAGCCATAAATCCATGTAACTGTCTCCCAAGTGGCATCAAGTCCTGCATTGCTCGCGGTCATGGATTTTTTACGGATATTTCATTAACATTGGAAGATGGCACTTTTTGCTAATGATCGCCTAACATTTAATAAACACAGCCCAAGAGTTTTACAACCTGTTAACTTGCAAGTGGCAGTAATTAACCAAAAATGATAAATAATTAAGGCCTAATTACATGGTATCAGTCATTTCATTTTCCAGCCTGTGCAGTAAGTGGGTTTGAACTGCCAAACAGGGTTCTTTCTCGATTTCTCTGTCGTCGTCTGAGCAGGGCCTGGGGAGCACTGAGGCCACACATGCCTTTATGGGGGCGATGAGAGGAAAATTGGCTCATTAGATCAGTAATTGGACTGTTTCCCCCACCAAGGCACATTCCCATGGAATTGTTTGCAAGCTTTGGGTTTGGAAGAAGAACAAAAGGCCATACAAGCGATTCCTGGCTTCTCTGAATGAGACTAAGGAAGGCAAAGGCTGTTTGTAGAATGCAGTCTGTGAGACCAAAAAGAAAAAACATGACCATGAGAGGCAGGCTATCTGAGCTCTCCTCCAAGGGACCATGGGACTGTGGGCAAGATAACTTCTCTATCTGGACCTCTTCCCAGTACACGCACACGCGTGTTAAAACAAAGATGGGGGTCACTAATTGAAAAGTCCAGAAGATAAACATTTACTCATGTGGATTATTAAAGCCGCCCAAAGCATATCATCAGAATCTCTCTCTTCATCTCTCAACTAGGCTTACTTTGTGTTGACCTCATATACAGATTACATGTCCCCTTGGAGTCACACATGGCTTCTATCGCCTTCTAGGGTTACATCATTCTAGTGCATATCCAGCGGGGGCTAGGTCAGTTTTGTCAAAATGAATAGTAAGTTAAATAAAGATGCTTGTGATGATGCTGATGATGGGAAGTTGAGATTGAAAACATTTTCTGAGCACTTCCTACAGTTCAAGCAATTAGATGAAATATAGACATAATCTTACTTAAACCTCACAGTGAGGCTATGAGATAGGTGCCGTTGTTTTCCCCATTTTGCAGATGGAGAAACTAGTCTAGAGAGATTCATTCACAGCTACAAAGTGGTGCTATTTGAACACACCCTTGCAGTTATGCTTAGCAGCTTGTAGATGTTACTGATCTTCAGGACCCCATCAGGGCCTTGACAAGAATCCTGTGGAATGGATGTAAGTATATCCATACTCATTTCACAGATGGCTACAAGCCCAGGAGGTTAAAACATTTGCAAGAGGTTATACACAAGCACCAGGTATAGCTGCTTCTGCAAAATACAGGGTTAAATCAGATCAGCAGTTTTCAGACTGTGATGCCCAGGTCCTGAAGTTCCTTAGAGAAAGTTATCCCAGGGAAAAGGGGCTGGGTGTATATGATCCTGGAAGCCTTCACCCCTGAATTAAGTCAGGGAAGCTCAGCTTTGGTCAAATTTACATTTTAGGGTTTTGTTTATGACTTTTGTTGGAAACTTTTAAAAGAAGAAAAAGGTGTGGATACCCCAAGAGATGAAGGTCACTTCAAAGTTATTTCTTGAGCCTGTCCATTAGAGCAGACTCCCTGGGTCCTTGTCCCACCCTGAGATGCAGCAGGGGAGGACTATCGAATATCTGTGGTTTCACCATTAAATAAGTGGTACGCAAGCAAGAGAGTGGATTCTGAACTTTTTTCTAGTACACCATCACAGGCAGAGGAGGACTGGACTCAGGGACTCCCTGGGGTGGGGGTGGAAGTCTTCCTCCAGGCATTTGTCTAAATGATCACAGATGTGCTTTCTCTGTGTGGGGTAGTTACAGCCAACAGGTCTGAGTCTTGGCTCTATTACAGATTTACTCTAGGACACTAAGGTCATCATGTTGTCTCTTTGGGTTTCAATTGCATTATGTTTAATTATTATTTACAGTAATTTCATTGAATGCATCTCTTCTCCTCCCAGACTGTGAAGTCCCTTGAAGGAGAGGGGCTCTGGCTGTCCTAGAACTCAGTGTGGCACCCATACTTAGGTAATGCATAGGCATTTATGGAGTACTCATGTCAAAGGAATGGTTGTTTCCTGATGTCTGTCTCAGATTCTCGTCCTCCTAGAGAGTGCTTGGACTCTAGTGAGTATGGATAAGTCTTGGAATGAGCATTTGGTGACTGCCTGGTTGGGGAGAAGCCAAACAACACTGAAGGAGAAACTAGGGGCTTTGTTCCATCCTAACCAGGCAAAGAAAGAGGAAGGCACCCAGATGCAGACCCTAATGGTGATGCTGTTAGTTCTCTGAGGGAGTAAGAGAAATCAGAGTTCTGGTCCGGAGAGGAGCAAGTTCTGGGTGCTCCCGAGACTGATCTTCACCTCCTCTCACTATGTTCTAGGTCCAGCTCAAGGCTGAGTGGAAGAACTTAGAAAGATGAGGACAGGCCTTCAGAGAGTGAGACAGAGCATGCATCTGTCTGCTTGCCTGCCTGGGGTCTTTGGCCCAAGGGATGAAAGACTCAGTTGCCTGTCATGTATCAAGGTTTAGAGGGATTGTGCTGTTTGCAGTAAACAGTGTCTGTTGCCAAGTTCATGTGAGGACTGTGGCTCACTCCTGGAAAGGAAGTTAGGAAATACTTGGCTTACCAAGAAGCTGGGAAAACCCACCACAAAGATCTCCCCTGGTTCACCACTCCCAAACATACCCCATCTCATCCCTTTAAGAGAGGAGGCTTGGGTAATTTAGAGTGGTACAGTTAGAATTGGTGCAGAGAATCCCAGATGGCCCCATGAATCTGGCTCTGCCTCTATTAAGAAGGTGTTGGGTAACCTTGGGTGGCCTGCTCGACCCCTCTGGTGCAATATTTGTCAAGTGAGAAGACTAAACCTCCCTGTTCCTATACCTTCTGGGAAGCTAATTAATAACTCAGCCTGGCAGAAAAAAGAAAACTTCCTCACCCACACCCCTGTTCCCTCACTCTGCTACTGTCAGCCTTAGCTTCTCCCCAGGGGAGTGGGGCTGACAGATGGTGGAAAGAAACAGGGAGCAAGGGGGGCTTAAATCTATTTTTGGTTCCTGTTTTAAAGTTCTTCAAGGAACTTAAGGAAGAGGCATTCTCCACTTTGCTTTCTGCACGCTCCACACATCACACAACTGTGAGGACATACTTTTCCAAGGGCTGGAAATATATGTGCACACACAGATGCGCACAAACATTTCTTGTCAACAAGTGTATATTGGCTTTAATTATCATTTATTAATTCAAATTAAAAATTGTTACCTTGGCATTCAAGACCCTTTTAACTGTCACTTTGTGGATTCCCCTTTCATGCCCTCAGGGCTCACTCTTCTCATTGTGTGGGAAAAGCCAGATGAGTAAACAGGTGATTACAGTGTCAACAAATCCCCATCAGGTTGGGACCTGGAAGCTGCTCCAGGAAGGCTTCCCTGGTTTATCCCTGATTTATTGTGGTGCTCCCACAGCTATTTCCTTGTCTGGGTGCTGATTATACCATTGATATATGGTAATTTCTGAGTTACAACCTCACTGGCCAGTGATAAGCTCTGTAATCATAGGGCCACACCTATCTTTATTCATTTTATGGTCCTAGCACTCATGTAATCTTGACCACATGATGAGTTCAAGATAAACAGAAGCTGTTCTTAGAAATTTCCCAAGAGCTGCACCATCAGCTTCTTTTTTAATAGGCTTCACTCTTGCAAGTCCATACCCTGTAAAAACAATTGTAACCTCTCAAGGGACCGTTCATCTTACCCCACCTAGATTTTTATTTGGCTTATACTAACTCCCTCAGTGGTTACCATCTTCCAGGTATATAGTCTAATGCTGTCTTTCAAATAAATTTTAAAGGTGATGATAAAAAATACTATGGTCTTGTCATTTCTGCAGCAGTTTACATTTTGCAAAGCAGCTCATCTATTCTTTTATTTAAGCAACCAACCCAGTTTCAGAGGAGACCCAGCATCCCCCAGAGAGACTGATACTTTTTGGACCTATCTCTGCTCCTGTTCCAACTCAGTTGTCTTACTGTGTAGAGCATCCCTCCTTAGCACCCCCCCCACCCTTGTAGACCTTGATGCTGTTCCATTAAATATTTATGCCAAGGTTCATTATTTGTCCATTAAATATTTATCAGCTTGTGAGCCTGTATCAGACAATATGTATTTCCTTCTCCAGGAACAGTCTGATAATTAAGTCTGCAATCCACGAGTTTCTTTTAGGCAGCCTATATTTTTTCTTCTCTGTCCTGTCCCCAGAAGACTGCCCTGTCCTTCACAGAGCCATTTTACTGCCTGCCCTAGCTGTTCCTTTCTACCTGGTTGTTCCGGCCACATGTGGATTCTTTACCAAACACAGATTATTTTCTTCTCCAAAATGGAGTTTGGGAATAGGCAGACTGTCACATGCAATCCCTGGTGTTTTGGGGGGAAGCTTGGAGGTGAGGTTTGTGTTTAAATGAGGTTTATGATCTAAATACACACTGCTTCCTATGGGATTTAAGAGCAGAGTTCAAAGTGAAGAATCCACAGGGTTTTTTTTGGCGGGGAGTGGGGGTCCATCACAGTAGAACATTGACTCATCTGATGATGAGCTTTACAGAGAGAACAGGATTTCTCTTGAAGGAAGCCATTTGGGTGGGTCCCTGCCAGGGCTAGGATGGGTCTGAAGTTATCATTCCACTGTGAGGGTTATGGGACTCAGTCTTTGTGTCACCTCCTTTCCAACTGTTGCTTCCTTTATCAAACCTCTCTGGATTACATGGGGAAAGAAGATCTGGTCAGAGTCCTCTTTTGAGTGTATAAGAATGGAATGTGCACTGTGGGATGTACACTGGGAAAGGGAGGCAGGATCGTGTAGGCATTCAGGGCATGGGTTTGTGGTCACGGCCGATGGGTCACGGTCGATGGGATGTTTTAATTGAATGGGTTGTGTCTTGATGAAATGGATTTCTGAACTTTCGATTTGTTCAGGGAGGGTCTGTTCAAAATGATCACAATAATTGATAGGAGTGTGGTTAAATATATTAAAGTATTAATCAGAAGAACTTTAAGTTCCCTCAGGCCTATAGTTCTATGATTCTAAGAATGAAACACTCAAAAAGTAGAATAGTGTAAGTAATTTGACCTTGGATGCCCTCCAGCAGAGGTAGTCCTGAAGGGAGGAAGTTTGGCTCCAGAGCCCTCTTCTTTCCTCTTCTCTTACCCAGCTACTCTGAGCACTTAGTTTGCCCTTTTTTGACCCAGGACTCTCTTCTTCCCTTCTGCACCCAGCTCAGCCCCCAGCCCCCCAGCATTCTCTACCCAGGGATCTATCCCTCTGCTTCCATTCCTAAGAAGAGCCTTCTGGACAGAGGTGGAGGCTGAACCATGAAGTCCAGTTGATTTTTGAGTAATTGATGTAATGATGTTAATGAAGTAACATGATCCCTTCCAAGCACTGTATTGGGTTGTTGACAGGCATCCTCTAATATAAAGGAACACTTCTGGAAAGGGGGCCTTTAGGCTACCTTAATCACATGTGGATATTTGCTCTATTTTCACATATTTGATGAGTCAATTGGTTTAGCAGTTTATTGAGTACCCACTATGTTCAAGAAGATACTGTGCTGAGTTTTGGAGTTACAACAGTGAGAAATAAAGATTGAGCCTGATTTCATGAAGTTTACAGTGTAAAGGGAAAGAAAATACTCAAACAATTATGGACCCTTAGGTGGTAATAATCATGACATTCACTATGAGTAGGACTGCAGAGTAACTAGAGGGGTCCAGGGCAGGCTGCCCCACAATGGGCCTCAATGGCATGTTGATTATTTTGAATGAAAGTTGCGTAAGAAACAGCCTATGCAAGAGGGACACTTTGACCCTCCTTTCTGTCTCCCTAAAATGTGAGAAATAAATCTCCCAAGTGAAAGGTGTCCGCCCTGTATTGGAAGTTAGAAAGACAGCCTTATCACCAGAGATAGGAAATTTAGGGCCAGAAGCCTGTGTAAACAAACTTTGTTACTTCTTCACTAATTTATTTCCTAACTTCAAACTCTGTTTAGAGTCTCTGCTAATTAAGCACTCTAAGTTTCTTTGTCCTGTTAATTCCTCACAGATTTGTTTCCTTGTCTAAAAAGTATAAAAGCTGCCTGCTTTGACCACTTCTCAGGTTCCATTTCTGATACCTCCATGCACATGAATTAAATTTGCTTCTTTTTCACCTGTGATCTGTCTTGTGTCAATTTTATTATTAGTTCAGCTTCAAGAACTCAAGAGTGAGAGAGAGGGAAATTACCACCCCACTGCCGTTCAAATATATTAACTATCATTCTTACTTGGCAGAGTTGTAAGTGGTGACATTATTATTCTTATCTTACCAGATGGGTGACCCAGTCTCCTCTAATTACTTAAAAATAAATCTCAGGAAGCATGTAATACATATTTGTATCAAAACCAAAATTCTCATGCAGATGGGTAGTGAGCATATGATTTTTAACTATTCAGTGAGGAAAACAGATCTTTTTGGTTCCTTAGTTATTAGTGAGTTGATTTTCACTTTGACACATGCCAGTCTGCCAGGTGTGTGGTGGGGTTAAATGTGACAATGACACTATTAATAAGATCTTAAGCTCCTGGTAAGACCCTGGCTCTATCACTAAGTTCTTAAAAATATCAGTTCCATTCAATCTAGCCAACTCCTCCACCCTCCTCCCCTGAAACTGGTGCCCTAACTTTTCTATTGTTAGTTACCCTTCAGTTGGAACAACTTAAGGAACTGAGAATGTCCACATCAGTGGAGAAGAATGGTTCTTGGACCACCAGCATCAGAAGCATTTGGGATCTTATTTAAAAGGCAGATTTTGGGGTCCCATCCTAGATCTGCTGAATCAGAAACTGCTCTAACAAGCCTTCCAGATAATTCTGATGCAGGTTTGAGGTAAACAATCTCAGACTTATATTAAAAAGAAGCCCGTTCCTTCTTTTTTTTTTTTTTTATTATTATTTTTTTTGGGGGGTACACCAGGTTCAATCAACTGTTTTTATACACATATCCCCATATTCCCTCCCTTCCTTGACGCCCCCCCCCTCGAGTCCCCCCCACCCTCCCTGCCCCAGTCCTCTAAGGCATCTTCCATCCTCGAGTTGGACTCCCTTTGTTATACAACAACTTCCCACTGACTATTTTACAGTTGGTAGTATATATATGTCTGTGCTACTCTCTCGCTTCTTCTCAGTTTCCCCAGTTCCTTCTTAAAATAGATCTTCTCATCCCCTCCCTTCTCCCATCTCAACTACCTTGATCCTTTAAAAAAATCAAGAGATTTTTTGGCAATAACATTCGTGTGCCTTACAGAGATGATAGAAGGCTTCTGGGTCATGTAGGCTGCTCCGCCCTGATCACATTGAAGAGAGATGTTCATGGAATTCAGAACCACCCCTTGTTCTCTCTGTCCTTCAGTCTGTCAAGAAGACATTCATCATCCAGATGATGACCCATGTGTTTTCATTAGCTCTTCTGGCTCCACAAAAATATGAGTTGTGGTTTTAGTAATATGTGATTGGCTTGAGGGTGGGGGTTGGAAGGGAGAAGAGAGGGTGCAGTGGGACCTTTTTTTCTATTTAGCCAAATTTGTGTAGCTCTAAAAGCTTCTGCACATTCTTCAGCTATGTTGTAGTGAAAGTATCTATCTCATCCCATACAGGCATCTAAGCATTGTCTTGATTACCATTGGGCCCCAAGCCGCCACCATGATGCCAGACATATAGTAGGTGCTCAATGAATACTTGTGAATAAATGAACTACACTATACTTTTTAACTATTAGCTTTAAGAAAAGACCAGTAGCATACCAAGAAACTGCTAAGTTGTTCTTGAGAAGAAAGGGATTCATCCATAGTAGCTGACCTCTTAAGAGAAGTCAACCATTTTTAATAAATTCAGCAGATGTCTGTCACCCAAATAAAATACCAACTCCTGAACAGAAATGTCAACATAGAATATCATTTGCCAAATGTTGATTTATATAACTTTCTGTACCTTTATCCTGATAAGGTGGAATTTTATCGTAACTAAGAATTTAGCAAGGAATTGCAGATTCCATTGTCATAAAAACATGTTTCCTTAGGTTCTCTAAGAGCAAAATAATTTAGCAAGTGTAATCTGTCATACTTTAGAAATCGGAAACAAGTGGTAGGAATAAATAGGAACTTTTCTAGCTTGAGAGGTAAAAGAAAGCATCTGCCACCGTGTGTCCGCATATCCACCCATCCACACACAAACACACACACAAAACCCTTTTCTAAAGAAGAGATGGTTGCTGGGAATAGTATTGTTGAACAATCTAGAAATCATATATATTCACAGTGGAATCTCCAGCTGTGATGCCATCAAGCCTTTCTAGCTAGTGAAATGCCAAGATTTTGAGTCCCACTGCAAGAAGTCCTTAGGGGATGGTAGGAGTTAGGACATGAAGTCAGATGGGCTCCAGGGTAAGTAAATATAAGGAAATGAGATTAGCGGAGGCACTGCAAGGGATGCTCTTGAGATGATGGGCTCACTCTTGAGGACAGAGCTGACCAGCATTGTTTCCATATATTCTTGGGAGCACCTCATGCTCCTTGAGCTGATCTGCAGCAAAAGGCTTTCTGGTTGATTGGATTTGAGAACCCCTTCCCCTGTTGGATAGCCACAATGTGCATGTGCTTCATAAAGTCTCGTGAGAAGTCCCACAGTAAAGAGTCTTGTTTACCCAATGATTTTCAAATGTAATTTGTATCAGTGAAACCTTTTGCTTATGTATCAACCTGTTAACACTCTGCAGAACTAGTAGTTCACCAAACGCTGTGGGATACAAACTATATCCTCGAGACACAGATCTAAGTTAATATCCTTGATAAAAAACCACTTGTACCTGGAAAAGCAGTAGAGTTGAGGATTTCACCTGTTTGTGTCCTTCATGTGCAGAGACCTCAGAGAGTCAGGGCAGGGCCTGTATCAATTTTATGTTCGGAATTTCAGCTTGGATCTCACAGTGCTTGATTCAGAGTCAGTACTCATTACAGCTTGATATGAATTTGGTAAGTGTTGGTTGTGAAACAGAGGCCTTGGAATTTTCCTTTGCACAGGGGACTAAGTATGTCTCTGGAGCTCTGGCTTTTGCTCCTTGATGTGATAGTAAGATGGATTTATCAGTATTTTAGAGAACAGGATTGAGGTGGCCAAAGGGAAGGAGGGCCTAATTCATCTTTGGGAGGGAGAGCAACACTTGGTTTCAGAAAGATGAAGATGGATAGAGAATAATGATGATTAAATGTGGGAGACCCTGAGCACCTGCTCTGTTGAGGCACTGGGAGGGTCATCTAGATGCGTACCACCCAGTGTCTAAAAGATTGTCAAGATGAACAGAGACCCATGCTCAAAATCCTGTATGTGGTACCTGCATACATTAGCCTGAAACCAAAGCTTTGATTTGAAAAAATAAATCATAACTGCCATAATTTTTAATACATATATTGACTTTATTTCCCCTATAAGTAGAGTGGGGAGAAAGTTGGCTATGAAAACTTCATAGTAGGTAATGAGGGGGATTTGGGGAAAGCATTCTGAGTTCTTTGAGTCATATCAGAGAGAACTTAATATTATATTTTCTTTGTGGACCCATCAAGAAAAGAATTCTAGAATGAAGAAAACATGGAACAAGGCTTATGAACTTGTTAGAACTTCCTATCACCCACAAATGGAAGGCATACAAGACCCTTGACTTAATTCCCAGAATCATCCCGATACTATCCTCTTCTTTTTGCAGCTCTCTCTGATTGTTTTGCATCCAAGACCCATTGAGCAAAGTCCATTTTTGCCTTGGCACATGATGTAAGCTTTGCCTGTAAAAGCCCATCTGGTGAACTCCCCCTTTCTTCAAGACTTGGCTCAAGCGCCCTCTACTCTGCGAAACTATACATGTTTTATAACTTTGTTTTGTAATACTCACACCTCTCCAGCCAGAGGGGATTTTTTTTTCTTTCTCCTCCATCCTGCTAAAGCTCTTTGCTTATGCCTTTATTCTGGAGTCATCTCAAGCATTGACCAGTCAGAATAGTCACCAATCATTCATTTGGGATAGACTCCTGTAGGACTGATGCTGGTCTGTAAAGTCTGAGGGGTATAGAGAGCCCAAGGTTGGCAAGGGCAGTGAGGATAAGGTTAGTGCTTCCTCATGGGCTTAGGAAAGCAGATATTTACAAAAGGGCTGAGACCCATTTTAATATTTTATCAACCTGTGTGGTCAAACCAGTGCCCACCAGCTCAATATTAGATCTGCTGTTAGTGGTTCTCATTACATAGATTTGGAATTATTTACTTGTCTGACTTACCCATTAGACTGAGAATTCTTCCAGGACAGAGACCTTCAGTCTTTTTTATCTTTATGTCTCCAGAGCCTAGCATGGCGCCTGGCATGGAGCAGGCCTATTGATTTCTTGGAAGAACTTAAGGGCCGTCCCTAATGAATCAAGATGAAAGCATTTCCCTCCATCTCCAAGGAGGTGGAGCCCTGAACTTGATTGGTCATATGTAACATTGCCCATTCAGCTGTTTTGGATTTTTGTTTTGTTTTGCTTTGGGTGGGCACTTTTTTCTACTATGCTTTTTTATTTATTTTTTTATAAATTTATTTATTTATTTATTTATTGGCTGTGTTGGGTCTTTGTTGCTGTGTATGGGCTTTCTCTAGTTGGGACGAGCAGGGTCTACTCTTTGTTGTGGTGAGTAGGCTCCTCATTGCCGTGGCTTCTCTTGTTGTGGAGCATGGACTGTAGGTGCGTGGGCTTCAGCAGTTGCAGCACATGGGCTCAATAGTTGTGGCTCACGGGCTCTAAAGCGTAGGCTCAATAGTTGTGGTGCACAGGCTTAGTTGCTCTGCGGCATGTGAGATCTTCTTGCAGCAGGGATCGAACCCGTGTTGCATGCATTGGCAGGCGGATTCTTAACCACTGCGCCACCTAGGAAGCCTGATCTACTATGCTTTTTAAAAAAATAAATGATTATGGTTGTGGCTCACTGTCTCATTTCTTCCTTCCTAGCATGTTCTGCAGGCTGTTCCCAGTCATGAGAGGGTGGGCTGAATCAGCTTTTCTTCATCTCTTAGTGGTAAGATTGAGGGATTAGCTTCGGTTGTTGCAGGTAATGAAATAGACAGAGCAGGCCCCAAAGTCGGCTTTGATTTAAAACTATTTAGCACTAACAAGATGAGGAAAAAGAAATGATTGGGCCCATGTTACTAGAATTTTCAACATTGGGGTTTGGGCCTAAAGTCAGAGGTAACAGTAGTGTCACTTTGCTTCATATTGTGTCAGGCACTAAGTGATGAGAGATTTGGGGTAGTATTTGAAGATTCCCAAGCTCCCTGGTCATAACTCCAGTTAAACGCTACCTGAATAGAACCCAAATCTCACACTAATTTTTAACACAGAATATTGAAGGAAGAAAAGAAGGAAGGAAGGATAGCTGAAAGGAAGCAAGGAAGACTGAAGAAGAAAGCTATCTGTCAGTCATCAATGAGCTAATGAACAGAATGAAACGATGGTGGGGGTGTGGTCTGAGAGTATTCTAATAACTACTAAGTTAGGTCTGATTTTGGAAAACGATGAAATTTACAATGGGGAAAAAAAAATCTTTTTTTTTTTTTTTTTTCCTGAGAGACAGAGCATTTGTATTCCTCTCAGAACCTAGGAGCTTTTACTTCTGTTACAGGGTAGTGTTTCTTTTCCAAATAATATTTTCAACATCATAGCCCTTGGCTAACATTGACTGATTCAGATATCTCATTTTCAGGTTGGAATTCATCGTCTCCATGCAGAGCTAAAAGCAAGGCTGTGGAAGGGACATTGCAAAACAACCCCAGCCCTGTGGAGACTAGCTAGTCTGTTTGCTTTGCAGGGTTGGCTATGGGGCATGGGAATGTCTTCCTCCCCTGGACCTTCAAATGGGCGGGAATCACTTGTTGAGTCATTAATAATGGAGAAAAGGGTGAAAGAATCCAGGTATCTGACAGGGCGTAGATGGGAAAGTTGGAAGCTGGGTTTACACTTAAAGTTTCAAGTTCAGTTGGGAAAGTAGACAAGCACACACATAATTCAAGGTAAACAGAGTTACAAGTCATACTATAAATCAAAATAATGTATAAGGGTGATTCAGAGAAGGAGAGGAAGGATCTCACATTTTTGAAGGGTGGGAAGTGAGATTAAGGATGGACTTCAAAGAGGTAAAAGCATTTTGAATGGACTTAGAAGAATGAAAGAAATTCCATTGAGTGACAGTTGGTGAAAAGGGCATTCTGTGTGGAGGGAGCAGTATGAACTGATGGATGAAGTTTGGAAGATATAAAATATGTTAAAACATTCATAATGATGACTTGGATTGTGCACACAGCACGTGTTGAAGTGAGCAGGAGCCATTCTGAATGGCTTTTTCTCAGAAGAGTGAATAGATAAGAACTGTATGTTGGAAGGTCTTTAAGTCTACCCAAGTTGTGAATCTGGAAATCAAAATGAATCTAAGGTAATTACTTGTAATTATCAGGAGATTCAATATTTATATGTTCCATTTATCTATCTGTGTATCTATGTATCCATCCATCCATCCATCCATCCATCCATCCATCCATCCATCCATCTTTTCCATTATAGTTTATTACAGGATATTGAATATAGTTCCCTGTGCTATACAGTAGGACCTTGTTGTTTATCCATCCTATATATAATAGTTTGCATCTGCTAATCCCAAACTCCCAATCCATCCCTCCCCCAACCCCTTCCCCCTTGGCAACCACAAGTCTGTTCTGTACATCTTGAGTCTGTTTTTGTTTCATAGATAAGTTCATTTGTGTCATATTTCAGATTCCACATGTAAGTGATATCATATGGTATTTGTCTTTCTCTTTCTGATTTGCTTCACTTAGTATGATAATCTCTGGGTCCATCCATGTTGTTGCAAATGGCATTATTTCATTCTTTTTATAGCTGAGTAGTATTCCATTGTATATATGTACTGCATCTTCTTTATCCATTCATCTGTCGATGGACATTGAGGTTGTTTCCACGTCTTGGCTATCGTGAATAGTGCTGCTATGAACATTGAGGTGCATTTGTTTTTTTCTGAAAATATGCCTAGGAGTGGGATTGCTGGATCATATGGTAACTCTATTTTTAGTTTTTTGAGGAACCTTTATGCTGTTTTCCGTAGTGACTACATGAATTTACATTCCCTTCAACAGTGCAAGAGGGTTCCTTTAGGAGATTCAGGATTTATATATCTCTATATCTACCTATCAATTTGTCTATCTATCTTATCTATCTATCTATCTATCTATCTATCTATCTATCTAATAAGGAGAGGGAATCTGTCACAACATATGGAGGTGGAATATTGAAAAAAAGGGGCAGGTTGTTGCAGTGTAGCAGAAAGATGAGTGATTTTTAGAAGATTCATATTTAAATACCAGCTCACTTTAACTTCTTAAGGTTTGTTTGCCTCGTTAATAAAATAAAGATTAAAAAATTTTCAGGATTATTTTGAGAATTTTGGTGTATGTTAGAGGATGACACCTGGGACATAGTAGATAATTAATATGCTTTTTGCTTCATCCTAGTCTAAACATCTGATGCTTAAATCTCATACATCAGGGATTTCAACATTAATAAGAGTTACACAAAAATTATTTGCCATCCAATTCATTCCACCCATTCTTGGCAAACTAATTGAAGACAAAGTGGGCGTTGAGTTCAGTTCTTCAGAGATTCAAGATACTCCATGAGAAGGCCACCTAAAGGAAGATAGGGTTCCTGGAGGCAAATAAGCTCATGGGAAACGGAGGCATGGAAAATCCCCTGGTTCTGCCTATTTCATGAAGACTGATTAGACACACACTTTATAGATATAACCAAACTTAAGTAGACACTTAAAAGTCCACAGATTCATAGTTAACATGTCTGGGGCTCTTTTAGCATTATTTAAAATGTCTTTGACTGAAAAACTCCATTTGATTCCCCTTTCAGGTCCAGATGTGAGACCTTTTAGCTTTCAACCAACAAAGACCCAAATGCGTCTTTCTTTAATTAGTGTAATGAGGCTTTTGGCTCATTGTTTATGACAGGTAAATGAATTTGCCCTTTTGGTGACACGTCCTTCAGGGAATGATCTGAGGACTTGTGTAACAATGCCTCTAACGTACTAGGTCATTAAAAACAGTTGTCCAGCTATGAAATTAGTTATTGATTAATATTGCAACAGGAAGATCATTACGTTATGAAAGAAAGGGAAGTAACATTTATGCTCTGGGCCACATCTTACTGAGAGCCTTAACCATGGAAGGTGTGGAATTATTACTACTTGGCAAGAAAAATAATAGTTCAAATACGTGAATTTTAGGGGACTAAGTGATCATCTCCAGGGGTGATCATCTGGAATCTCAGAAGGGTGTGTGCTTGGTTGCAGACACATGTAAAATACCTAGTCCCATTCTGCCCTACCCTAGAGCTAGCTCTTGGCATTTATTTTAGTACCAAATTCTTTTAAAACCTGAGTTTTCTATCATTCTCTGCACCACCACCAAATAGTGTATCTTTCTGTGGTATGCTGTGAAAACTTCTTTGGTCAAGGTTCTAATCTGTAGCATTTGTTGTGACAAACAGGGTTCTGCATGGATTTCCATGAAAGCACTGAAGAAGGAGTAAGAAACAGCTTTGTGGGATCAGGAAGGCTTTTCCTAGGGTGCTAACATTTGAGCTGAGCTTTGACAGTGAGTGAAAAAATTGCCTGGCAATGAAGACTAAAGGGCATTTAAGTAAAAGAAATAGAATTAATCCATCCAACAGATAGTTGCAATAATGTGGAAGTATTACAATAGAAAGAATACAAAAGCCATGAGGGCACACAGCCAAGGGACTTAATCTAGCCTTGATTATGAGGGAAAGTCTTCCTGTGTAGAATGAAGTCAGGCAAGGGGTGGTAAGAGAGTGAGAGTGCAGGCAGAGGGATCAGGATGTGGAGATCCAGGGGTGAGAGAGAATTTATCTTGTCTGGGAAAGTGAAATTCTCTTGGTAAGGCTAGAGAATGCCATGTAAGGAAACAAATAATGCAGGATGAGCTGGGAGCAGTAGCTGAATGATAGAGCATGAAAGGGCTTAGTCACATCAAAGGATTTGGATTTTGTCTCAAGGCAATGACTATCATTGAAGTATTTTAGGCGAGAGAGACATGATTGGTTACACAATTAAGAAAAATACTCTGGTAGCTGTAAGGACAATTGGGACAGGTTGACCAGTTAAGAACTCCTCTGAGTAGCCCTATGAGGTGAGTGATGATGTGGAATAGATGATAACAGTGGGATGGAGAGACATAAAATATGGAGGTGGAAGCAACAGAATTTGTGTGCATGTGAAACAGAAGAGCCTGCTGTGTATGGAGAATGTCAAATGGCTCATTATAGATTGAATACAGGGTGCATGCATGTGTGTAAGGAGAGATGAGCTTGAAAAGGCAAGTTGGAATCAGATTGTAAAAGGGCTTGACTGTTCTGAGAAGTTTGGCCTTATCATCAGGATTTACGAGCTCTGCTCTCTAACTTCCCATGTCTTGGTAACCTAAACTGTTCTAAACATCTATTATAGGATTCCAATTTCATTAGCATTTTAACACATTACCACATTTTCACCCTTGAGCGGCCAAGCATGATTATATCTTCATATTGGAGAGTAAGTCATAATCAGACAATCCAATACTTTCCACTCCATAAGGTTATTTTTTCAACATTTCCCATTGTGTAATCGCCAGCTATCTGCTCAGTTCATGTTGAGGTCTACTCACCCACACTGGCAATTTCCATATTGTATCACTGCACAACAGCGCACTCAGCGTGGGATTACAGAGTGTTGGAGCTGGAGGTGATCGCTGAGAACAATCTAGTTCAATCTCTTCATTTTACGGTTGGTGCTCAGGTGGTTGAAATGATTGGTCCAGGCACATACAACTCTTTCAAGCCCAGAAAAGACTCCCTTGAGTCTTTCTTCTAGCCACAAAGCCACAGTTCCTGGGAAGGACAATGCCATACGTGCTAGGTCCCACCCCCCGGGACAGCTATCCACCCCTTCCCCAATTATTCGGGATCAAGAAGTAATTCTGATTGGATTTCTTTGGGCAGTTTTCATCCACTGTACTTTGTTGTCCACTTTTCTGCTGAAAGTACTTAGCTTGCAAACTATGCTCTATTTTCTTGGGATGGAGGAATTTTAAATGGGCGGTTGAACCCTTCTGCGGAAGTATGGGATGAACTATTGAAGAATAACAGTTATCATTAATATTTAGTAGGGCACTGAATCTGCCAGCCACTGACTTAAATGCTTTTAGCTGTTATTAACATACATGATTCTTACACCAACCCTATAAGGTGGGTACTATGATTTATCCACTTTATAAATATGGAAACTGAGGTATTATCCACTGATCCCATGTCAAATTGTGACTAAGTGATGGTACTAGGATTTGAAACTAGGCATTTGGACAGTGGAGTCTTAACCACCACACTATAGTGTTCCTAACTGTTACCCTGCAAAGCATTCAGATTGAATAAAACATTAAAAATGGAAATGTCAGTGTCATCTCATCATGCATTTTAATTAACATGTGCCAAGTTGTTGGCTTTTGAAGTTTGAGTAGTATTTGTTAGCCACAATATATCCATCTTTGGAATAGTTTTCTTTACCTCTGTGGGCCCACAATCATAAATGGGAGATATTGCTAAGTTGGGGATGGGGCGGCTGTGCCTAGGTCATACAGAAGCCGAGAAGGTGAAGACAGGCTGCCGTGGAAGAGGCACTGAAGCTGCCCCAGGCCGTGGCCTCATGGAGAACAGCTGCCTGATTTCTGATGGCTTTTCACTCTGTGGATTCACTTGTTTGGGAAGCCCAGTTGAACTTCTTCTTTGTAGCTTCTGTGGAACTTCGCCTCTTTTTCTCTGGAAAGGTTTACTAACTTATCTGAAACATTCCCATTTCTAAACAGTGGAGGCATATGGGACAAAATTGGCATCAGAAGCCCTCCACAGTGCATTAGGGAAGGGACCAGGTCTCTGATAAGGGACTTTCTATTGGAGGGTGTCTCATAGTGGTTGTCTCCTCTCACATGAGAGCAGAAATAGAAGAGAGCTGACATTTAGCTTACTGCCAATTGCTGCTGGAAATACAGGTATGGATAATTTATCTACAAATAACAATAAAAACACAGACCTCCCTCTTCAGGCCATACTCTGAATATGAGGGAGATTGATAATAATATTCATCAATTATTCTTTATAGCAGTATTTTAAATGTTTTTTTCAGACGTCACTTCCTGTTTCTCATGATAACCTTCTGATATAGACAGGGAGTACTTTTGTTTTACACATGAAGTAACCAAGGCTCAAAGAGGTAAAGTGATTATTCAAAAGTCATGAAAATATTGAGAATAATAAATGCTATCCTAAGAAGCTTCAAAACTCAACAAATTGGTAGATGATGCCAATGTTAATACAAGTGTGTACTGACATTGCTACTTGAGTTTTAAATGCCTTGGTTTGTGGGAACTGGTAGCACAGCACATTTTGTTCATGCTTTATTTGTGAAGATAATCACTATTTTATGTTATAATCTGAACTTCTGATCACTTTTGCTTAGGGAAATGAAAGTAGATGATTTATGAAGTCATATTATTCATGATCTAGACACTGCTGCCAGAATTCCAAGCTTACCTGGTAATCCGTTATCTCCAAATCTCATGCCCATTAGATAGGAACAACAACAGCTGACACACATAGGATATTTATTATGTGCTGGGCACTCTTCCTGAGTTTTGTGTCTTAAGCTGATCTAATCCCCTCACCCCCCAAACCACCTTCCCAAATTCCTCCCCTGGGTCATGCAGTATTCCTTATCTAGGACTCACAGTCTCCTTGATGTCCAAAATTTCTTTTTGGAATGTTCCTTTCACCCTCCTGCCTTACCTGAAATATGCCTGTTCCCTGAGGGTGTTGTATCCTCCACAGCCTTATTGAGAGGGCTGTTGTTTTGTCATATGTCACATACTTCCATACCAGCATCTGGGATAACTAGATTTCTTGTATCCATTGCTGCTCCCCTGCTTTTTGCAAAAGTTTATGTTCTTTGAACTATACTAACTGCTTCCTGTTTTCTCACTGTGGTTATCTACCAATACTCTCAGCACTCTCCAATTAGGTTCCTGTGTCATAGTCTCTCTATCTCTATGCTATAATCTATTCTCATTCCTGGAAATGTCAAAATTCCGATGGCCAACTCATCTGGCATTCTGATCTCCCAGTTTCTAGATGTTAATTACCTCCAATGAATTTTATTTCCACTCCACTTCAGCCACTTATTTCCGTGACCACACCCTAGATCCACATTACTTGAAACCACATCATTTTCACAATAGCTAATGCAGACATCTATTCTCGAGTCTTCATAGCTTTCAGTTCATGGACCCCACCACTGTTAACACCTCTTAACTTTGCTTCCTTTCTTATGCAGCTTGGATTCTGTGGGCCACCATTATAATCTCCATATCACAAAAGCTGTCTTTGCTCCTCACTTCCTCATATTATCTGCTATCTAGGTGAAATTGATCCAGAATACCTCCTCAGTGCCTGTTCACAGGCATCTGAACAAATCTAGGGAAAACCAGGATCTCAGATCTCAAATGTGCTCCAAACCCTGTGCCCCAGTCCTATTGTGATTCTCTGCTCAGCTTACTTCTGCAGACAAGGAGATAACTGCATTCAGACCCTCCATTCCTTGTGTTAGAGTCACCCTCCAGCCCATCTGATCTTCACCAATACTTTATCAGTGAAGTGGAAAACGTACGCCACATCTATAAACCCATCGCTAACCTGTGCTTGGCTTCTCCTCCTCTCAGGTTACATCTGAAAAGGACTTTTCTTCTTTTCACGTTAGAGGTCAGTCCTTTCACAAGGTCTCTCACTCAATCTTCTATTTCCTCTTTTTCTCCTGTCACTCACCCACCTAGCTCCAGTGTCATCAGCCTCTCCTCTAAGAATATGTGTCCTCCCCATGCAGATGTACTCTGCCATCCCCTTTTCTCAGATGGCTTTCTGCTGGATTTCACATCTCTCATAAGTTACCACCTCATTGCTTGCCTTACTCACACAGCCAACTTCAAAAACCACTGTCCACTCATGCCGACTTTACTTCGACCCCCAAACACTCCTTAGTCTGTTCCAATCTGGATTTTCCCCAACAATGCAAGGAAAATGCTCTTGTCAGGGTCAATTATAACCACCTCAATAATCTCAATGTTAAATCCAGTGGCAGTTTTTCTGCCTACATCTTATTAAACCTCTTAGCTTTTAAACAAAGTTATTCACTCCTTTCTTCTCAACTCACTCTTATTAATCCCTCTTCTGTCTCTAGCTGCTTTTTCTCGATCTTCTTTGTATATTTTTCTTCCTGTACCTGATCTCTAAGTGTTGGAACACCCCAGGTCCATTTTCCTTCTTTCTCTGTTTACTTTTGTTAGAAAAAACTTTCTGTTGTCATGGTTTTGAATGCCATGTATATGCTGATAACCTCTAAATGTAAATCTCTATCATAAATTGCTCCTAGAACTCCAGATTTGTGTCTGCTTACCTACCTGACATCTCTTTTTTAACGTGCCCCAAATATCTAAGAACCATGTTCTTTCTCTGTCCTTCCATGTCATTAAACGACAGTGCCATCGCCCAGTTGCTCAAATCAAAACCCTTAAAATTATGCTTAAATCTTTGCTCTCTCTTTAACATCCAAATGCTTATTAAAAATTCTGTCATTTCTGTTTATGAGAAGTGTTTCAGATCCATAGACTTCTGTCTATCTTTCTTTCTTCCACATTCTCCCAAGGTCTCCATCATCTCTCTCTTGGACTGCTGCAGTGGCCACTGAAGAAGCGGCCTTCACCAAATCTCTTACCTTCACCAAGTCTCTACCTCATAGAAGAGCCAGAGGATACTTTGGATACATAAATCATATGAAGTCAGTCTTCTGCTTTAAATGCTCCCATGGTTTCCTTCATACTTAAGCTCAGCACCTTCCAAGTCTGCAGACACTATATAATCTGGCCCCTGTTGACTTATCCAACATTACCTTTTGCCCTGCCTCTTTTGTTCCAGGACCGCAAAGAAAGGGTTGGGCCCCATAATAAATTTAGGGGATCCACCTGGCAAAAGGTGAATCCTGTTATTCCTCTTCATAAACCTTGTCCATTTTCATGTGTACTTACAAGTTATGATTTTAAATGGAACATTTGTTTATGTCCGTATCATTTCCTTCTCTCACTAAATTGTAAGCTGTATGACTTAAGGGTTTATGTCTGTTTTAATTACTAAGACATACCAGCAGGTGGACAGTGGATACTTTATAAATAAGCATTGAATGAGTGAGTGTTAATGGACAATAATTATAAGGTATAGATGTAGATAAACAGCATATGTGATATTTTAAAAAATCAATATTTAGGTTGTACTTTGGGTAACCTTAAACTATATCTCAAGTGAATTCTGAGGTCCATGTGGCATGTACTATATTAAACAAACAAACACTATTACTGGTGGTTTAATGCAATCATCACCACTGTC
This sequence comes from Hippopotamus amphibius kiboko, assembly GCF_030028045.1. Classification (NCBI taxonomy): domain Eukaryota; kingdom Metazoa; phylum Chordata; class Mammalia; order Artiodactyla; family Hippopotamidae; genus Hippopotamus; species Hippopotamus amphibius. The sequence goes on from NC_080187.1 coordinate 15,832,937, forward strand.
GTGTTGTGGTTGCCATCACAATCGTTAGCAGGTTATTAAGCATATTTACTGAATTCCAAGAATTGTGCTAGGAACGCAATTGAAAAAAGAGAGATGACACATTCTTTATGGGAGAGAAAGTAGAGTGACATTAAGAGGCAAGTAAATTCAGAAAAGGTTCTGTAATTTGGACTTTCAGTCAAGTTCCCTTTGTTGACATAGGAATGAAGACAAGTGGTTCCATGTATTTTACATGCAAATATTATCTTTATGGACTCAAAGCAGCACTTGAAAACCAGAAAACAAAAATGTAAGTCATAGTCTCTTGTCTGAAGGAATTCACATCCTGGAGAAATTAACTCCAGCATTCTTATTATATTAATCTACACTCCAAATAGAGGATGTATTTCTGTTTTTATCCATAACATTGCTGCCAGATTAATAAGAATTTTCAAGATGTTAATGGATTGATTTCAGCATAATTGTAACTATATTAATTCAGTGCAATTACCTCTCAGTAAAATTTAAATGAAGCTAAATTGAAGAAATTAGAAATATTTGAAATCTCTAGTTGGAAGCCTGGAGGCATTGGAACCTTGTCTGTTTTCATCTCAGTGTATTTGTAGTTAAGCTCTAGGAAGATGGCGAGTACCTTTCTTGCAAGTTGAAGAGTTTCAAACCCTATCAGCACTTAAGAGCTTGGATTTTGCAAAGCAATCAAGAAGAAATAAGGACACACACACACACACACACACACACACACACACACACACACACACCCCTGAGCTGCCAACTGGGACAAATGTACCCAATCATTGAATACATTTTTGAGTGCTTTATTACAGTTGCCCATAAAAAGATGTTTAGACGTAGGGAAGCTAATATGGGAGCATAGCTGAGGCTACAAGGGGAGTTACAAAAAAAGTTTTCAAAATGCAACATCTTAATGAAGAACTCTGACTTACAGGGATCAACATCATGTGGTAAAAAAAATTCCTGGGCCCAGACTTAGAGGATCAGCTCTGCCATTTATGAGTAGTTCTGCTTTGGATGGGCTGCTTGATCTCTTGCTTCAGCTTTCTAGTGATTCCTGCTCTTCTGACTTTGCAGTGCAATTGTGAAGATCAAATGAATGTGGAAGCACTTTGTCAACTATTCAAAAAAAGCTTTGCAAATGTAACTAAAGGGGATGATTGGAAAAGCACTTCAGAACCGTATTTGAACAAGTAGAAGGAATCTGGTAGCAGAACTTCTGAGGACAATGTCCAATTTATGAAGATTGGCTCAAAAATATCCTCAAAGTCTCTAGTTTTATAAATATACTTTATTCCATTTTTTTTGGCTACTTATAAAAAGAACGTTGACTCAACTCTTTTATTGCACATCTATCCATGTGCAAAGCTCCATGATAGGATGCATGAGGGCTAGTAAGGTACAGGATGTTGACGTTTCACATTCTGTGTGAGTTCAAAATCAGATTGGAAGAGAAGGGAAGGTAAAGTTAATTTTAAATGCTCCCATGGTGGTAGGCACTTTTCATACTGTATCTCACGTATGTGTTGCAATAAATTAGGGAGAATTTTTTTTCCATTTTATAGTTGCCAGAAAGGTCCACAGATGCTAAGTGAGTGTCTGAGATTGTTTCCTGAAGTTCAGATTAAAAAACTCAAAGTAATTTTTTTTAAGTCATGTACTTTCTGTTATATTCAGTCCCCTTCTGTTAAATTTAAAATAAGAATAATAAACAAAAATATTTTAAAAATAGCTATTAACTGTAAAGTTAGTTGTATAAACAGTAAGCTCTCTGAATCTCTTGCACCCCCTCCAGTCCCTTGTGTGGCTGTTTTCCAGGTTTCTGCTCAAATACCACATTTTCAGACAGACTTTCCTGCTCACCCTATCTAATGACAGGTCACCCTCACCCACCTATTGACGTGTTATATCAGTGTGTTAATACCATGATGCTCACCTTTCTCCTCAATTATCTTTTTTTTTTATTTATCTCTTTATTAGGAAGATAATATAGCATAATGTTTGAGTACAGCATGTAGACCAGTGCTCTCCAATAGAAAGACAATCCAAGTCATATACCATTTTAAATTTCCCAGTACCCACCTCCAAAAAAGTCAAAAGACATAGGTGAAATTAATCTTAATAATACATTGTATATAACCCATTATGTATAAAATATTATGTCAACACATAATCAATATACACATATAGGCAAGAAGATAGTTTACATTATTTGTACTCTCTTCGAATTTTCGTGTGAGTTTTACACTTACAGCACATACCAGTTTGAACTAGCCACATGTCAAGTGCTCAATAGCCAAATGTACCAGTGGCATTCACGTTGGAGAATGCAGCTATAGAGTAAGTCTGCCTGGGTTCCATACCAGTTCCGGCATTCCTTAGCAAACAGCTAACCTAGAAATTAATCTAGAAATTAAACTCCATTAGAAAAGGGTCATTATTCACTCTATACATTTCTGTAATCCCTGCACCTATAACAGCAATAGAAATTATCAGTTATAGCAAATGTTCCTGGTTAACATGCTAGAACCGGTAAGCTTTGAGTCTAATTTCGAAGTGTGAGTTGGATTTAGACCTGCTAGAGGAGAGTGAAGGCAGATCTAGTTCAAGGGGCATGGGCATGATGAATGACAAATGGCTTGATTCTTACACAGAGAACAATATACGGAATTGCCTTTAAATGAGGAGATGTGGAGGCAAATGCTGAATAAAATGTTTATAATCGACACTGAACATTCTGCTGAGTATTTGTGATTCTGAACAGGGGTTTGGGAACGAGACAGATCTGATTTGGACTCTCACTTCTATCTGGGTGATCTTGGTGGGCAACCTATTCAGTCTTTCTGTGCCTGAGTTTCCTCATATGCAGAATGGAGAATGTTCATCCTTACGCAGTTAAGGATTAAATAAGATGCTATTTGCAAATCCTTAGACATGTAGTGTGCATGCAGAAATTTTAATCAGTATGGCTGATCTAATTGTCATTGTTATTTTATTAATATTTCTGTTAGATGGAGAGTAACTTGAAGTCTTGAATTCCAAACTACAAACTCTGCACTACGACCTCCTTAATCATGTTGCTATCAATGCTTATCTGTCCCCATTGCTCCCCTGATTAAACCCTTCTAAAATTCTTCATCCCCTATATGCTGAAGTCAAACTCTTATCAATGCACCAAGGCCTCAGCATCATTTTCCCCGAACTCTTTACACATTACATTCTAGCCATACTGAATCATTTAGAATCTCCCAGATAGCTTATGCTAGTTCATACAGTCCTGCTTTGGAACATATCCTTCCTCTGCTCTTGTTATTCACTTGTGTGTCTGGAAAATTCTTGCATGCATTCCAGATCCATCCCAAATTTCTTATCCCGAGGAAAGACGGATATTGGGCTGCATCTTCTAGAGAGCATTTTGTAGTGCAATTTCTTATTTACATGTCAGTTTCCTTCACTAGGTTGCCATAGGTTTGAGAGAAGAAGCCAAGTTCCATTTATGTGTGTATCCCTAGTGTGCAGCACAAAATAGATGTTCAATAAATACTTGTTAATTGAATGAATGTATGTGCTTTAGGCAATAGGAGACTCTTGAAGACTGCTAGGCTACCAAGGCTTTTGTTAATGTCTGGACTACTACATCTCAGTTCCTATTTGCATAACTCTTGAACTGATTATCTGGGAACCCCATCCTTTCTGAAACAACTGCTGTCAGTGCCTCACATATGAGAGAAAGATTAAAACCTGAACCAGCTTTTCTGGTATTCATCTTCCTCAGCAAAGCTTTTAACTGCTGCTGGCTTATAAGGTGGGATTTCCTAATTGTGTTTAAATCTCCTATCTACTGCTGGCCATAGATGTAGTAATAAATGAAAGTTTCCGTGTGTGTGGTGGAGGGGGGAGAAAGTTTTGCCTCTTATAGCAGGGAAATAGTTTGAGGCTATGTTTTAATTAAAATGAATATCTGCGCTATCTTAATGTTATTGCCAGTTAAGTGTAGCAGGGTGATTTAGAGTTCTATAACACAATTATATTCTGGTAATGAAGCTCTGCAGAATTATCCTCAGAATTTAGAATGCAGAAGGGAGCAGTAGCTCTCATTTGTAACCATGTTACAGCCCTTATTGTTACAGTATTTTCTGTTTTCTTCAAAGATTAACTCAATCGTATTTAAGTCTCTGGCTACATCACAGAGAGCTAGAGAAACGGGGCAATGGAAACTGTTTTCCTGTCCCTGCAGCCTGTCTTAATGTTCTATCGTGAGGACAAAATAGCAGGGAAATTTCACCAGAGCATCACCATTCTTATTGTTCTTGCTCTAGCCCTCCTGACTAAGCCCCACTCAGGCTGGTCCATGCAGTTCCTGGCTGATTCTCACTTTGGATGGTTGGAACAGAGTTTAGAAAGCCAGCCGGGGTGGCTACGTACCAAGAGGAAGGAAAACAAGCCCAGGAGGCCGTGCTGTCTTTGGTTCTGAATTTGAGGTGTGATGAGGGCTACTCTGGCTCTGAAAGAGAAGTAATAGTGGTTAAAAGAGTGAATTCTGGGGACAAATCCAGAATCCATCATATATCAGCTGTGAGACCTCAGACAAATCTTTCAGCCTCTCTAGGTCGGTCTCAGTTTACTGATCTGTAACATAGGTAATAGTAGAAACTACCTCATTGAATTTTTGTGAGAGTGAAATGTTATACATGTAACTTAGAACAGTGGCTGGTATACGGTATGTGCTCAACAAGTAACAGCTAACTCAATTACTAGAAAAATATTCACTCTTGACCAAGTAGTTTGGAGCTTTGTTTCTCCCAAGTGGCATCATCTGAAGATTGGCAAAAACCAAGTCATACATGTGTATCCTCCCTAAACTTGCACTTCTTTGAAAAGTTCAAAAACAAATTTTGATTTAATTTAACCAATATTTAACACCTATTATATGTAAGATCTTACACTAAACATTTCAAGTAGTACCGACATGAAGCATATTTTGGTTCTATCTTCAAGGATCTTACAGCTCAGTAAGGCAAGCATTCAGAGTGAAACAGTCTAAATACAAGAACATGGGAAATAGTATTGCTAGATAAGGAATCATCTACCTCGATTAGGAAGGATATTAATGATAGAGCGACGTTTGAACTGAACCTTGGGGGACAAATAAAAGTTTTATAGGCAGAGAATATTGAGAAGGGACTCCAGAGAGATCATCTGGACCAAGTTCAGATTTAGCAAAGTACAGGGAATGATTAGAGAACAGGAGACATCTATTGCGACTGAAGCATAGCATAGTGTGTCTATTTGGGGAGGAACTGTTAATATGGAAAATTTTGCAAAGGTCAAAGTCATATCACTTTCATCCATGAAAGGCAGGTGAAGGAGTTTTAACATCACTCTTTAGGAAGTTGAGTGTTTCTGAGGAGGACCAGCCCATGATCTGAGTACTATGTGTGCTTCTGATTGACTTCTATTCAAGGATACAAGATGCAATAATCCTCTAATGCTGTCTTTACATCAACAGACAACTTTGAGAGATGCAGGAGCCTCCTTTCCCCTCACTCTCCACAGGAAGATTTAACCTAAACTTTAAAGTGATGAAATTTATTTTATTTTTCTTTTCCTCCATCATAACTACTCTTTATTTAGCATATACTGTATTTCAAGCACCATACTTTATTTACATACTTTAACTCATAGCAACTCTGTGAGATTCTTACTATTATTGTACCCATTTTTCAAATGAGAAAATTTATGTTTATAATGATTAAATAGCTGGCCTACCATTAAGGCAGCTAATAAGCAGTAACACTTGAGACAAGGTCTGCTTTTAAACTTCTTAAGCATACTTCTGCCCAGTCATGAATAGGGTCAGGTAAGTGATAGATTGTTAAGTCTTGAAGGTAGCATTTTGTTGGCATTGACTTGAGAGCCAAGAGATGTGAACTGTACAACCAGCCAGATGATGCCAACTATAGTTTCAAGTCACTTGACCTCCTCACTTTATCCAACGGTAAAATAAGATGATGAATCTAAAACTTTTCATATTTATAGACAACTTAGGTGTCTGTTATTTCATACCTGTTAATTTATTAGCTTTGACCCTCACAACTGTCTATGACAAGGGTATTGCCCCATTTCACACATGACAGAATTCAATCTTAGAGAAGTGACTTTTTCTAGTGCCTGTAACTAGTAAGTATCAGGGCCAAATGAGCACTGGTCTTCTGCCAACTAACGCAGTGTTGCCCCACCAGTCCAAAGAGAAGCTGTTCCCAGACCAGAATGTTTGCCATGCTTACCCTACTATCCCATGCAACTATTTTTTAAAAACTTTGAATCCAAATTATCTCAAATTATTTTCTAAACTCTCGCTGACCCTTTTAAAATCAGCATATAGCACCATCCCTTCAAGTTATCTTTGCATAAACAAAATAAAGGCACTCTAATGAGTTCGTGCAGAATGCTTCTCTTCAATATGTGTGCTCTGGGAGGAGAGTTATAGCACACTTCTTTCTGCACCGCTGAATGGATGGCGTTAATAGTAATGCCTCTGGATATTTATATCACAAATCTCCCTTGTGTCCACCCTTTGGTCAAATGATGTTAAGCCGAGATTCCCCACTGGTTCACAGTGATGTCAGAGGATATGGTCAAGACATAGTCAGATCCTAAGCTCTAACAAATCACCCCAGAACACCCAGGGCAGTGGCTGAGTAGAACATCTCAGCCACAGAGCTGTCAGCAGCAGCACGTTTAAATTCTGTTTCTTGGATGAAGAAACGTAATCATTTGTCTGGAAAAATCTCCCTGGGCTCTGAAATGGACACACTGTAAATAATCAGAGCATTAATGAATTAAAGTGAGAATCTACCCCAGTTTGTCAGAATTCCACCCCTTGTTTTCTGCCTGAAAATCACTTCCTTTATGATGATGTGAAAAATTTAATCAAGTCAGTCTGAGTTGATTATATATATAGAGTAGTTTACCCTACTTGGTATGTCTGAAACTTTCTTCTTTCGCGTAGACGTGGTCCCCTTTGCCTGGCTAATATTATATAACCTGGCTGCCTGTGGCCAAAGATGATTGAACATTTAGGAATATCACTGGGGAGCCAATCCAGAGGGTGGATTGTGCCCTTCTGATTCCTTGTCCTAGAAATTCAGAATTGGGATACAGACTGAGTCAGTGAGCTAAGAGTTGGCAAGGTCCTGTTCATAGAAAGGCTGAGACTGCCATTGTGTGGTGAGGTCATGAGGATGGTTGCACGAGTGGAAGAGCTGACCAAGGAAGATGGACTCAAGGAGAAGGGAATGGAGTGAACAAGCAGGAAGAAAAAGACATGAGAAGCCATGTGGTCTTGAGAAAAATAGAGAAAATATATGTCTTAGTCTCTGGCCCTTCTCTTTTGGAAAAAAGAAGAGGTTCTGCTTGTTCCTGGGTAAAGGGAGGCATCTTTCGAAGCATTCCAACACTTTTCATTATTCGTGTGTCAGTTTGAGACACTGACTTTTGCCCCTTGAAACCTTACAGATCCTCAAAATACAAGTTATTTAAGGTCAGAAATTAGGCAACCTTAAAATGCATAACATTTCATGACTTAGAAAGAAATGGATGTTTAACTGGTTATTAAGACTCATTGCCTTATTTCTACACAATTATCATTTGGGCCATGTGACTGCAACCAACTTGCTTTTGCTTTGGTTGTTAGGCCTTGTGCAGTGTTCTCTGTTAATAGTAATAGAAAAATTTGTATTAATAATAATGTCTAACATTTATTGAATGTTTACTATTTTTCTGTGCCTGGCAAAGTATTTATATGAATTAGATCATTTCATATTCCTCAAAATCACCCAATGACATAGGTATTATTATTACTCCAGTTTGCAGATTAGCACACTGAGACAGAGTGGTTAAGTAAACTGCCTAAAAACTCATATTTAATATAGGGTTTGGGAGTGGGGCAGTGAGACAAATTCAGCCAGACCCCAGAGTCTGTGTTTTTAATGTCTCTCCATACTGGATTCTTTGAATATGTACAGGGCCTGGTAGCCTTCATTTGGGAAAAAAATATTAGACACAAGTGAAGTTTCCTGTGAAGTGACTGGCCCAAACTATGTCCAACAAGAAAGCTTTATGTTTAATACTGAAAAATAATCTAATGAAATTTTTAGGGAAAGTATAAATACAGGGTTTACCATAGAAAGAAAGAATATGCAAGTAAGTTACTATTCCAAGTGATTTTCAACCACTTTCCAATAAGCCTGTGTTGCATATGGTTAAGGGTATGCATTACTTTGTTGAGAGAATGCTGGTTTTTAATATTGTAATGAGCAATCATTAGCTGTAGGACTTTGGAACAGTTACTCTGTCTGCACTCCAGTTTCCTCATTTATGAAGTGGAGGTAATCATACACCTGCTTCAAAAAGGTAAGAGAAAAGAACAATGCAAGTGAAATCTTGGCATAGTGCTTGGTGCATAGTAAATACTTAAAAAGGATAACTTAATACTTCATAAATGTTGACTGTTGAGATGACTAGGGTCTAGGTAACTGTGTTGCTAGCTATTTTCTCTTTTTATTCAATATTCACATATGCCCTTATATTCCTTCTAATAAATAAGCTAAATGTACCTCTAGCATATGTCCCTGACAAATCAAATCAAGAAAACATCATCCAACAGCCATAACGCCATTTGAATCTTGGAGACCAAAGCGCTGTGAGTCAGAAACTATAATCCCCATTTTACAGATGAAGAATCTAAGGCTCAGAGAGGTCAAGGGAGTTTTCAAGGCTTGCACAGTAAGATAGAATGAAAAGGAAGATTCAATCAGGCTGTTCAGGTTGTTTGACAATCTGATATCTTGTTAAGAGAAAAAACCTGGGAGACTGGTGATATCTGGCCATGGAATGTGTGTTCAGAGGGAGGGCGAGTGAGGAAATGAGGTACTGAGACAGTGTGTAAGAATGAGAGCGACACACTATTTCCTGCCTACAGGCATTCAGAGATACCGTCATCTAGGAAATAGTTATCAGAACTTGGGGCTGTCAGAAAAATTGTAAAAGACTTTGGAATGAGCAAAACAAATTATTGAGGGTCCTGTCTAGCCCACCCTTCTGGGGGTATGTCTGCCTTTCACTGTCTGAGCTATTTTACTACTCGGTAAAAAGAAAACTGGTAATAATGCAAATGATAATTATCTGTAGAAGTGAAAATTGTGTTCAGTGGAGAAGAATCGATTATTGGCTTATGGGTATTGACCAGTTTTACATCTATTTGTCATCTCTGTCAGCCTTCCTGGTTGCCTAAGTGTGTTCTTTAAACTCTCATTTGAATGGGTTGTAACATCTTACTGGTTCCTTCATTAATTCATGAGTTAAATAAAATATTTGATGTGTTCGTTTCATATTTATATGAGTCATGATTTTATCTTTGCAAAATTGTTCATAAATAGGGCAGAACTGTCCCCTGCATTATACAGTAGACCTCATCAGGTACAAGCAAATGTTTCAGGGGGAAGTCAAAAGCCATCCTTTGTTTAGCATGTACAGTCAGGCCAGAAACACCCCATTCATTAGAGGGAAGGGAAAGACAGATGAGAGCTGTGAGGGTCAAGGAGAAAAGGCTTCACTGTCTGTTTCCTGAGGGGCTAGATACTGAGAAGTAAATGCTCCAGCTGCTTTGGTGATAGTGGAGCAGCCTGAGGGGACAGCATGGGGGAGTGGATGGGCAATGGGACCAGGAGTCTGGAGCAGTGGGCTCTAGGTCCAGCTCTGCCATTAACTAGCTGTGTGACCTTGGGCAAGTCACTTAACCTTCTGTCCCTCCGTCTGCAAAATGAGAGGCCAGAACTAAATTATTGCCAAGGTGCCTTCCAGTGCTAACTGGCTGTAGTCCTGTGATTCTGAAGACACTATGTGGTCATGGTTCAATGCCTCCTGAGTAATTCTTAGCCCAGAAATTAACAGGCTTATGGTTGAAGCTGAGGACTCCATGGTCTGTGGAATCTGGAATGAACTTCTCCCTTGTAACCTTGTAATCTTTCCTTCCAGATGCCAAGAATGATGGAGTCTGGCTAGGGAAAGCACATTAGGTAGGAGATACTGAACCATCTATGTAAAAGGACATGAACTTCAAAACTAAGCTTCTTACCAGGAAGTAAAGCTTCTTACACCTCAGACTGCTGTTGTAAGGGATGTATTTTAATTGATTCTAAAAGTGGAGTTGAAAGAAAGTAATGCTTTTGAGAGGTTTTGCTACTCACTGTTTACTTTTACCTGAAGTTACCTGGAATCCCCCATTCCTAATGTTTACCTAGAGTTTGGGTACCTTCAGCTGAAAAAGATGACAAAGGACTAAGCACCCACTGGGGAGCTGGATTAGATGACCGCTAATTCCCCTTATACCACACCAAGGATTATGATTGGAAATAATTACTCTGTTTCCTCTTATATTTCACCTTCAATTCAAGTGGTTGTACATTATATGCAGTGTGAACAGACAGAATTTGGAGACTTTTATTTGGAAAGTCACATTACCTTTCTAAGCATCATTCCTGTACCTGTAGAATGAAGGTATTGGCTTAGATATTATTGCAGCCCTTTACTTTCTGAATTAAATGAACTTAATTCTAGGAAGTACCTACAGTGTGCCTACGGTTTGATAGGAGGGCAGAAAACAGAATTTAAAAGCAAGACTCTTGACCTCAAGGAGTTCACACTTTAATTTTCCAGGAACATTTCTGCCTATTTTTTTCTGCCTATGGATTTAAAAGGCATGCAGGGTTTTATTTCATTTAAGAATCTACTTCCAGATTTCTGGATTGCCTGGAAACTCTCCTTCCTTAAGCCCAGGCAGGTATTTTTGAGATACGCAATTGCTACGTCTCCCAAGTGTTTCTTCCACGTGACATTTGCTTCTTCAAGGTTCTGAACTGTATTCTGTTCCATTCTGGGAAGTTCACTGGGGTGAAACCTCAGATTTCCCAGGATACAGGCAGTGATGAGAGAATTTATAAAGTAACAAATCTCTGGTTTCCTCTCAATCAGAAGCAATGATTGCAGTGAGAGTATGACCTTGACATCCAGAGTTGCACTGGTGGTTAAACCCAGAGGATTTGGAGTCAGCCAGAACCAGATCACAGTCTCTACTCCTCCCTTTCCTAGCTGTGTGACCTTGGCCCATTTCTTAAGCCCTCTGGGCTTCAGTGTTCTCATCCTAGAATTTTCTGTGAATTAAATGAGGGGGAAGGGGAGGAGGGGGAGAAGGAAAAAAAGAGGAAGAGGAGGAGGAGGAGGAGAAAGAGAGGGAGGGGGGAATCTGCTTCCAGGTCTTTTAAGGTCTCTGCTTGGAATTGGCAGTGCAACTGGAATTGGTCCGTCCAGCCACAAGGACAACCCAGATTCAGGAAATGGGGGAACAGATTCTTCCTTTTGATGGGATGGGCTACAAAGTCACATTGCAGAGGGCTTGGCTATAGGGAGAAGCAAAGAATTGCAGCCCTTTTTTTTGGAATCAATCAACTGTAAGGCCCTATAAAGAAAACAAGGGTTCATCCCAGACTAAGATTCACTCCAAAGCCTATGCTTTTAACCATTCTGCTGTGCAGATTTAACCCATTTGCAGTTAGTACTTGAACTTTTGTCAAGCTTCTTCCCTTCTGGGAAGGCTAAATCTTGGTCTTTTGTTTAAAGCAGAGCACAGAGAGTTAACTGTCAGCTCCAGCTACTCTAGTATAAGCCACTTGCTTGCACTGAGAGATTCTCCTCTCTGTCTTTATTTCTCCAAAGTAAGAAAAAACCAAACCAAATAAAAACAATTGACAAGAAACCCTGTTGTCTGGCAGAGCTCTGTGTGGGAGGACATCTGACATATTAAACTAAGGTTTAGGCATCTGTGTGGGAAGGAGAGGCACATGTGTCCTTTCAGTTGGTCTCTAGATTGAGAAACCAATTATCAATCAATCTTAAACTTCACCCACTGAACTGGCGTGTCTTGAACCAGTGTTTATGGAAAACAGAAGAAACTATTGCCGGAAAATGACCTCATTTTTACCCTTATGGTGGAACTAGCCCATTAGGAAGCACCAGATGCCTCTGCTATAGGAAGCTAGGTTTCAGTGCCTCCATCTGCAAGCGTTCTTTTCAAGGCAATTTCACTTTCATTATCTTATTTACTTTTCACACCCTTTGAGGTACACAGAATATAAATTAAAATTCTCCCATGACAGTTGAGGAAACTGAGGCATGGGGAAATGAAAGGGTGTACTTAACCTTGTGCCATTAAAGATGAGCTAAATCAAACAAAGTTGTGATCTTAAACCCTCATTAGTGCTTTTCTTTTCTGCCCCACATCACCTAATGGAGACAAGGGACCTATTCTTACTTGTTCTTGTAGGGAGGCAGCCAGGTGAATAACAGGCTGAAGTAGCCGCATAGAAGTGATTTTGAACAGAAGTTGCAAAATAGCAACCTATGAGCCATATCTTCCCTGCAGATCCTGTATTTGTGCCATACAATGTTTAACAGTAAATATTTAAAAAAATATTTTAAAATTGTGAGATTCCCTATAGAAACCTGAATTTTGTATTCTCTTGAGAAATAAGATCTAGAAACACTGGGCTTACAGTCCTATACGTATGGTAACAGTATGTCACACTGCAGAAGAGGCGGCCCCCTGGGATGGCCATCCCTTATCCAGTTTTTCACAGTTTCCACCTGGCTAGGTTTAACCTTATGGTGCCCGTCTGCCCCCCATAGGCATTTACCTTTGCAGCCTCTTGAACAAGTGACACTTTTTTTTTAAACACAGTCACATCCTTAGTTTCCATTTTATTTTCTTGGGAATATACTACCTCATTCTGTAGTTGAGAATTTCTTCTTTCACCTTAATATGAGGCTATCAGGGAAAATACACTCATCTATGAGTAACAGGTTATGTGTGTTTTGTTTTGTTTTGTTTTGTTTTCATTTTGATCCTAACCTGAGGTATCAAGGGGGGCTCCCTCTAAGAGATAACCCTTGAAATGGGTCTTGAGAGGGAGGTAAGAGTTAGCTGAGTGACGAAAAAAAGGTAAAGAAATTCCAGGTAGACAATCTGTGCTAAGCGATGCTTGCAATAAACTGTTATATTAGAAGAAGTCCAAGCCAGCTACTTTTACTGGAGGAAAAGAGTAGCAAGAATTGAGGCTTGTGAGGTAAGTGGTGTCTGGGTCCTAGAGGCTTTGTATGCCATGTGATAGAGAATGATGGTTATTTTATAGACAATGGTAAAATGGTTAAATGTATTTCACCACAGGATGACATGGTAACATGTACATTTTAAATAGGTTATCTGGCAGCCATATAAAGGATGGATTTAATGGCAGGCAAAACTTGAAGCAGGGAAACCATATTAGAAGCTACTTCTAGAATCCAAGTTAAGAAGTCATGGGGGATTCATTTGAGAAATCCTATAGGAAGTAAGACAAGGAAATCAAGAGATGTATTATTTTGACATTTATTGAACGCTAATTGTGTGCAGAATGCTATGGGAGAAATTAACTATCTCGCCCAACTTTCTATGTAATGCTTCAATCTGCTTTACTGCCTCACCAGTAAGCGGTTCTCCAGTCTCTGATTGGTCACTAACAAATGATTCAATTCCCATCCTAATTATTATAAACTATTTCCTTATATTGCTTCCTTAAATTGAGTCCAAATTGTCCCCCCTCCTACAAATTCTGGTTCTGTCCTTTGGAGCTGCAGTGACAAAGCTAGATCCCTGTTCTGCATGACAGCATTTCAGGTATTTGATGACAGGAGTCATGTTTCTCAAAAATCTCCTTTTCAGCTAAAAAAAAAAAATTTTCTTTAGTTCTTTGAAAGAGTCGATGTCCTCCACCTGCCCCCAGCACACAGCATGTTCAAATTCTACCCATTGTTAAAGGTCCAGGTTCAATGTCACAACCTTGCCTCCAGGTTGTGTATCTATGGACAGACTCCAGTTTCCAGTGGATTTCTTAAAATGTAACACTCAGAATTGCACAGTCTTCAGAGCAACCTAACCAACGCAAATTTGAACAAGATTCCCTTCTCTTCATCTTTTGCATTTTGGGACACAATGCCATTCCTGATGCATTAACCTCTGAGAAAAGCTCAGAAGGTTCCATTGGGACAGGATTAGAGAGCAGGAATGCTCCCAGTTTTGTTCTGAGACCAACATCAGCATCATCTGAGAGCTTATAAGAATGCAAATTCTCAGGCCCTACCCGATCTGATTCAGACTCTCCAGAGCGTGGGCCCAGGAATCAGTATGCAATAGTTTTTAAGGTGATTCTTACACATGCTGAATTTTGAGATGCACTTTTGTAGAGGGTTTCTGCAAAAGTTTTCTGTGTATCTACGGAGCTTTAAAAAACCCAGGCACTTACCTTGAAACAAAATTCTCCTTCTCTGGCATGGGGTCTTAAGCAACCTTTCTGAGGACCATGAACAGTGTCAGCATAATTGCATGTCTTTAAATGCTTGGGGAGGGAGCCTCAACGAGGCTAATTAAGTTTTACAATCCAGTGGTTGTGGCAAAGATTTAGGAAAAAAGAGAGAGAGAGAAAAGGAGGAAGGGAGGGAAAGAGGGAAGGAGGGAGGAGAGAGAGAGAAAGAAAGGGAGAGAAAGGGAAAAAAAGCAAAAGAGAGCAAAGCAAAACAGTATGCCTTTGGTCAATCCATTACAAAGAGGACTGAGCCGCTGACCTTTTCATTCTGCCTGTGCTGTGTGCGCAGCAACTCCGTAACCTTTTCCAGCTGGAATAGAAAGTTCAATTAAGTTTGTTGGCTCAGAAATCTGCCCGTGTCCCGGAGAGCAGATTAGGCACTTAGGGGCTGCAATTATCCATCTGCTGCTTCTGCAAAACTGAAAAGAATGCACATGTGCCGTACCTATCTGTGGGCATATGCAGAGGCGGGTACGTGTGTATCCGTATGCGTGTGCACAGGCAGGGGCTGCAGGCAGGCAATAGCTGCAACTGAGAAATTCAGTCATTTCCAAAGGTGGGTTCTTTATGCATTGCTGGTGATGATTTTAAGTTAAACGAGAGCCTGCCCAGTTCTTGGCCACCACATTCATCCTATTTTCATATCTGGGTCTTTGGACCAGTGAGCACCATGCTCTGCCCTCCTCTCCCAGGTTTGAGGGCAGAGCATGGATTTGGTCATGGGTGGGGTATTTAAGAAAGCTGCTTTCAGTATTCAGGTGACTAAAACCTCAAGTCTGCCTTGCTTGGGGAAGCAATATGTGTAGTGGTTAAGCTGTAATGTACTGTAGGATTAAAAAATAATAATAAAGTGAACAATTCTTTTTAAAAAAAAAGAATACCAGCTGTGGAGATAATGTCTGAATCTCAGCACAAGGATTACAAACTGAATAGACTTGAACATGTCCCTTTAATTATCTGATTTTCAATTTCCTCATCTGTAAAGTGGGGATAACAGTATTAACCTCGTAAAGTGATTGTGGAGATTCAACAAGGCAGCACATGTAATTGTCTGGCACACAGTTTATGTTTAATAAATGGTAGCTGTGTTTTGATGATATTGAGAGTCACTCTGATGTTAGGCTGTGGTTTTGGTGCACAGGTCTTTAACTATCCCCTCTGACACCCATGTCCCACGTCTGGAAACTGGGCCATCACCTCCCTTTGTCTTGATAGCATCCCTAATGCCTCATTCATTCTAGGGCTGCACCTTGTATGGTTCTTCTGTCAGAATCTAGAGTCTTCTTTGAATTTCACATCCACTCTAGCATGTCCTAAAGGTTAGTCTTTGAAGAACAGAGAAGTGAGCTTTTAAAAAATGTAAATTTGATCAAATCAGTACCTTCTACTCCCATACCACCCCCAGCATAAAGCTCTCCAGTTGCTTTACGTAGTTTTTAAATAAAATCCAGACTCCTCACAGAAGCCCGTAAGGCTCAGTGGGGCCTGACTGCAGCCTAACCTTGCTTCTGTTCCTTTACTTCTGGCTCATAATCCTTAGATGCAGTAGCCTCTTTTTCAGGCCCTTGAATATATCCAGGTCCTTCCTGCCGCAGGACCTTTTCATGGCCGTTTTGTCTGCCTGGTGCACCCTGGGTCATGCCATCATTCGCTCTTCCTCACCATTCAGTGCCACCTCCCTGGAATGCCTTCCTAGGCTTCCCTTTCTAGATTCATCCACACAGTCACCCTCACCCTCCAGTCACTGTCTCTCCAGCCCCACACTTTATTTTCTCATTTTACTTGTTATTTACATGTTAGACATTTACTGTCTATCTCCTTGCCACTAGATTGTGGAGTTCATGAAAGCAGAGACTTGGCTATTGTGTTCAATACTGTTTCCAACACTAGAACAGTCCCTGATGTCTAAAAGGTGATCAATTAGCATTTGTTGAATTACGTTAATGGATCCAAGTCCGGGGCCTGGAGCCTTTCTTTGATGACATTTGCCTGGGTCTTAGATTGTTCTTTGCTTCTGAATCCTCTGTTGCTTGGCTCTAAAATGCATTGATCAAGGCCTCTCAGTACTTCTTACTCAACCTCCCAATCCCTACAGCCTCAGTAGTTTATTTCCAGTTATCTGTCATTAGTGTTTCTAGATGCCATGTTTTATGTGCTAGATTTAATTTTACTTCTCTTCCATATGGGTGTCTGTGGGTCAAGCAGAAGACCAAGTCCAACTAGCATGTCTGGAACAAAATTCTTAATGAAGTCTAAAATTCTTAAGGAGGTAAGATTTGCTTGTCTACCTATGCAGCCTCACCTTGTACAATGCTCTTGTACAATGCTCCCTGAAATACTGAATTTATAAATGGACAATGACCAGACCATATAGGACAATAGAACTCTAGAGGCCAAACCACCTCTGCAGCAATTGGCCCCAGATAGTTGGAACTTGATCAATCATGCCAGTTTCCTTAATTTTTGCCCCTGCTTCCAAGTTGAGACCAACCAGAGACAACCAAGTAGGGTCCCCAAACCAATCACATACGATGCCCATCTCCAGGTTCCCATGCTAACAATCTCCAGTAAGAGCACACCTGAAGCCTCCTGTTTCCTCGTCTATAAGCCTTTCTCCCTCTCCCGTCTGCCTTTGAGTCCCTTCAGACACAAGTGATGTTGACGGATGCCCATGCTGTATCAGGCTCTGAATAAACAGCCCCCGTTTCTTCTCATTTGAGTTGTCTCCGTTTGTTTCCACATGTAGGTTCTGGTTATCTATTGCTTCAAAGCCATTCATTCCCAAACTTAATGGCTTAAAATATGCTCTTTATTTTGCTCATTATTTTGGAGTTAAGAGTTTAGGAAGGATTCAGCTGGGTTCAAAGGATTCACTTCCAGTATGCCTTTTCCTTAGTCATGGGTGGGCACGTCTGATACTTCAGTGTGCTTTGGCTTCGGCTCCACTCTATGGCGTCTCATCCTTCAGGATGCCAACACGTGTTGTTCTCAGGGTAGGCACACTTCTTACATGGCAGCTGGCTTCCAGAGGCTAGAAGCCCAAGTTACACCCAGAATGGCCCTCTGTCATAGACACCACGTTTACTTGGTCAGATCAGTCACAGAGCTACTCAGGTTGCAGACAGTGAGGAACATCATGTTATAAAAAGCATATAGTGGGAGATATTGTTGTGGCCAGCTTCAAAAATATAGTCCATGCTTCCCCTTCCTTTCTGTGCTCCAGCCATGCTGACCTTATTTTATTACAGATACATGTTTCTTGTGTGCCTGTTTCAGGATTTTTGCAAACACTGTTGCCTCTGCCTGGAATGTCTTCCCTCCTGACCCTTATCCAGTTAAATTTGACTTCCACCTCAAATTTTAGCTTCAGTATTACTTCTTCATGTGTCCTCACGGAAACATTTCTCGATACCCCCACAAAATCTACACATAGAAACTAAATCAGAGCTCCCTCATTTTCTGCCTTCATGGCAGTCTTCAAAGTTTGCAATTATTTTCTTATGCTATTCTTTTTTTATATAAATTTATTTATTTTATTTATTTATTGACTGCATCTGGGTCTGCGTTGCTGCACACGGGCTTTCTGTAGTTGCTGTACACCGGCTTTCTGTAGTTGCTGTGAGCGGGGTCTACACTTCATTGTGGTGCGCAGGCTCCTCATTGTAGTGGCTTCTCTTGTTGTGGAGCACGGGCCCTAGGCACGTGGGCTTGAATAGTTGTGGCTCATGGGCTCAATAGTTGTGGCTCACGGGCTCTAGAGCACAGGCTCAATAGTTGTGGCACATGGGCTTAGTTGCTCCATGGCATGTGGAATCTTCCCAGAGCATGGCTTGAACCCATGTCCCCTGCATTGGCAGGTGGGTTCTTAACCACGGCACCACCTAGGAAGTCCTTTTCTTATGCTATACTTGAATTCATCTCCATCCTTCCCCCTTCCCCCTGCCATGGATGTAGGCTGGGGGCAGGATCTGCGTATGTTGGTCACTATTTACCCTCAGTGCTAAGTACAGTTACTGAGGTGTGGTAGGTGCTTAATATATTTTTGTTAAATAAATCAATGCATTTATTTAAACTTTTCCACCCTAGCATGTACCTGTAACAAGAGCCTACTGTTTGAACTTGCTGTTAGCATCTTGAGCCCACTGAAGAAATCAATCCATGTGGAACTTATACTTGCTTAGTGATATTAAAATGCAAAGATTTTTTATCAGTTGTTATTTTCATTTAGTCCCTAGTGAATACTGACAGTGCATGCTAGATGCCTCATTTTAGCCTAATGTGGTGAAATAGCCTTGACTTTGGCTTCAAGAAAACCTGGGTTTGAATTTCTACCCTTACTAGACTCATAATGTTACCCAATCCAAGCTCACTTTGCTTGAAAGTGGGCAGGTTGGAGATGATTTCAAGAATAGTATAAGAATATGATTGCAAACTTTGACGAACTCCATGAAGGAAGAAAATGAGGGAGCTCTGATTTAGTTTCTATGTGTAGATTTAGTGGGGTTATCAAGAAATGTTTCCCTGAGGACACATGGCCAACAAGTCAGAGACAAGGTTTTGAGGCAAGGAATACAACTTTATTCAGAAATCTGGCAGACCAAAAAGATGGCAGTCTAGTGTCTCTAAACAGCCATCTTTTCAGGGTTTGGATGCCAGTTTCTTTTATAGCATAGAGAGGGGTGGAGATGAGGAAGTAAAGTAAAAAGGACATAAGTTTTGCAAATATCCCCTGGAATGGCCAGCCTCAGGGAGGGGATGTGTTAATTTCTTCTTTCTTGAAACCATCCACAGGTGGACAGGGTCCAGATATTTCCCTGAACAAAGGCACTTTGGTTTAACATTCAGACAGAGGGGCCGGGTTCCCTGAGGCAGGCCATTATGTATAGACACTATCCTTTCAGTGACCAAAAAGCAATGGGAAGCAAAGGTTAAAGTAAAAGAAACAGATCCAACATGTAGTCAGATTTGGCTCTTCCCTGTTACAGTAGTATGAATTTAGGTTGATTTATTTAACATTTCTGACTTTCCTCGCTTCACCATCTGTAAAGCAGGGATAATAATACATGCCTTACAGAATCTTTTTAAAGATTATTTTAGAGGATAGTCACAAAATAGCCCAATTTTAACCCAGTAATTGCCCCAATTGTTCAAAGTTTATACAAATAATTGGAAATAGGAACTTTAGCATAACACCATAAACTTTACTTTTTTAAGCTCTTTATTAGAGTATAATTGCTTTACACTGTTGTGCCAGTTTCTGCTGTACAACAAAGTGAATCAGCTGTATTTATACATATATCCCCACATCCCCTCCCTCCCCTCTACTCCTTCCTACCCTCCCTATCCCACCCCTCTGAGTCATCACCCATCATCAAGTTGATCTCCCAGTGTTATGCAGCAGCTTCCCACTAGCTATCTATTTTACACTTGGTAGTGTATATATGTCAATGCTACTCTCTCACTTCATCCCAGCTTCTGTTTCACCAACCCCCCACCTGCCCTGTGGGGGGTGGTGAAAGGGAAGCTCAAGTCCATTCTCTGAATCTGCATCTTTATTCTTGCCCTGCCACTGGGTTCCTCAGTACTAATTTTTTTTAAAATTCCATATATATGTGTTAGCATATGCTATTTGTTTTTCTCTTTCTGGCTTACTTCAGTCTGTATAGCAGACTATAGGTCCATCCACCTCACTACAAATAACACAATTTCATTCTTCTCATTGCTGAGTAATATTCTATTGTGTATATGTGCCACATCTTCTTTATCCATTCATATGTCGATGGACATTTAGGTTGCTTCCATGTCCTGGCTATTGTAAATAGTGCTGCAGTGAACATTGCAGTACATATTTCTTTTTGGATTATGGTTTTCTCCAGGTATATGCCCAGTAGTAGACCGTCAACTTTAGCATAATAGAAGATTTAGCATAAATCTTCCTCCTTGATAAGGTTTATTGCCACTGGATGATGTAATTTTTGCTTTATTCTGGTATTCCAGCTTAAGTCTGATTTAAATCTGCTTTTTAAGGTAACTAGAAAATAATTCATGGTTAGACTTTTTTAAAAATTCAAATTGACTTCTATTAAAATCAGCATAATTGATGTATTAACTCTTTAAGAAGAAAAATAAGAAATACGTCCTCTATGACTATTTGTGTTGTTAATATTAACTTCGTTTTTGATTATTGGCTGAAACAACAAAATTTTTTTTTAATTGAAGAGAGTTCCCTTATTTAAGGGGAATAGAATGTATTTGGAAAACCAAGCTGTTTATGCCAGAGTAATTCTTTAAAAAAATCTAAAACTGATTTAGGCTTATCAGACTCCATGGAAATGAGCTTTACATATGTGTGAGGAAATTTATTCATGTGTTCTATGAGCATGTCCCTATTTTAAAGATGAAGAAAGTGAGGGTCAGTGAAAAACCACTGCATAGCTAGTAAGGAGTGCAGTAGGAATTTGGATCCAATTTTGTGTTCGCATTAGCAGGTACTCTTTCTACTCTGAATCCTGTCATAGCTGTTCCAGCCATGAAGAGATAGGCAAAGCAATAGAGAGCTATCCCAGTAGGGAAGTTAATTTCCAGTTGCCTTAGTCATTGCTGTCAGACTCCAAAGCCCCGACATGGATTAGTGGCCTGTCCACTTCCTCCTCTGAGAGGAACCAAGAGTCATGCTTGTGTGTGATCAGGGTGGCACCCCTAGAGCCTCTGCCAGTCCCGCCATCAGACAGGACGTGTCTGGGAAGAAGAATTTGCAGCCGACTGTGCCACCACGCAGGTTCCCATCTGTGTCAGTTGAGTAATTTATGCATGTACTTTTCCCTGCACTGCAAAGGAGATGCACAGGGCCTTTGGAAGTAATTCAGTCTCTTTCAAGGGAACACATTTGGGGAAATTATTGTTAATGCATCTGAGTAAGAGGTGCTCAACCCCGACAAATATTTCATGCAATTATAGCAAAGATGAGACAGTGACAACCAGTGACCATCAGTCATTCCCCAGATCAATAATAACCATGAAACATGCAATCAAACCTAATAAACACCCTGTGATTAAAGAACAGGGTCTCTCTTCTTTGCTCTCAGGGTCATAGTCCCTTGAAAGAATTGGCACAGACTCCTCCAGACAGCACACAGTACAGAAACAAACATCAAAATAAGGGCTTTAGAATCTAGCAGAGCTGGGTCAGAGTCCATAAACACTTGCTTCTCAACCTTGGACAAAATTATATGATAATAATAATTAACATTCACTGCACACTTTTTTTGGGTGTCAAACAGCATGCTAAGCATTTCATGTGTATTATCTTATTTAATCTTTTAATGTATGTGTGAGGTGTGCACCATATACCCCCTCTAAAGGGAGGAAACTGAGACTCAGCGGGATGGGATGGCTTGCTCAGAGCCACACTGACAGCAAGCAACAGAGCTATGACTCAGATCCAGTCCTGTAGACCAGAACTTCAGTAATTTGCAAACTGGCCCCACATTACATTCACCTGGGGAACTTTTTAAAATAACCAAATACCTGGGCCCCACCCTCTGCATAACACCTGAATCATAATCTTTGAGCCTGAGAACTAGGCATGTATTATTTTAAGTAAACATTTTAATAAATTATAGCAGACATACTGAAAAGGGAACAAACAAGTGGAGTGAAGCATGGTGTATTTTCACGAAGTAAACATACCCATGTGTGCACAACAAACCCAGCCTCCTCCCCCCCCCCACCCCCAGAAGTCCCCTTGCATCCTTTTCTGGTCACTACCACCCGCTCTTCCCAAGGATAGTCATCATGACTTAAAATAGACATTCCCTTTTCTTGTTTTTGGACTTGATGTAAATGGAGACACACAGTGGACATACTTCTGTGTCTAGCTTCCCATTACATGTGTGAGATACATTGATCTTGTTGAAGGATGGTAGTGGTTTGACCATTCTTGTTGCTGTGGAGTATTCCATTGTGTGAGTATACCATAGTGCACTTCGTCAATTTGCTTTGGATGGGTATCTTTCTCATTCTTGGGTATTACAAGAATGTTAATTGGTAAATCTTTAGGTTAGCAAAAGTACATGCCTGTCTGTTGAGTATCTCCCTAGAAGTGGAACTGCTGGGTCATAGGGTGTGCATATGTTCAGCTCTAGGAGATCCAGGCATTTTTTTTTTTACAAGTTCCTGGGTGATTCTGATGCACAGTGAGGGTTGAGAAGCCCTGAATAACCCTGTGTCATTTTCCTTACTTAGAATTTAATTGTTGTTGCTTTCTGGAACAGCATAGTAAGGTCATAATAAAGTTCTAAATAGAATAATTTACCATCTTACTAAAGACAGCCTCTCTTCCTCCTTCCAATCCTCCATCCCATTCCCCTGACCCAAGGCATTCTAACTTTTTAATGTCTAAGCCTCAAAGGCTGACTCGTCCTAGAAGAGGAAAGAGCCTGAATGCTTGTGCCTCTTATTCTTGAAAATGGGAGGATTTTTGTCAGTGCAGAGAAGAGAATAAGATAGTGTAATTTTTGGCACTAAATCTTTGAGTTGCTAAAGACCTGTGAAAGGAACTAATGGTGTTAAGAGAAATAATAAGCACACAGAATGCATAGTGCAGAGCCTGGCACTCAAGAAACTGTCCTGTTATTATAATTATGATCATTGCCATTATTAGTAGCAGCAATGGTAAAGACGTAAAAATACACCAGGGCTGTGGGTTCTTCATGAAACAGAGCTGTTCAGTTATTTAAGAATCCTCACAATGTGTACCATGGGCCAGACTCTGCATATAGCACAGTGAACCCAGGGAGGAACAAGCCATGCTGTCTTGAGGACACTCACTGCATCTCTGAGCTTGTCCTATGCACGCGTGTTCATTGTGGCAAATGAGGTGCACGTAAAAGAGGGCGATGTCTCAGAGGAAGCCCATGCCTGCTGTTCCAGGAACAGAGGAAAGCAGATAGATACCTGCTGAGGATGAGCCAAGAGCATGCATGGAGGAATCTGTACACAGAGACTTCCTTCTCAGAAATGGTATGCTTTAGTGAGAGTGGTTTTAGTCTCAAGAAGGAGAGAATAACTCAGTTTGTCTCAAGGGGAAAAGGGTAGGAGGTAATTGGTCGAAAGGTTTCATATGCACCGGAGCTTAGGAAAAACTGAACCTCCTGACTTCAGGAGGGCGTGTGGGTAGCTCCAAAGATGGATAGGATCATCAGTTTTGGTTTCTTTGATCTATTTACTTTTAGCTCTGTCTGCCTCTTTCTTTTTCTTTGTCTTTCTCACAGACTCTTTTCTTTCTCTCCATTTCACAAGTCCTCTTCATCTCTCTGCCTCTGCTGCTTTCCTCTTTCTCTCTTCCAGATTCCTCTGCTTACTTGGTTTCTGTTCTCCAGAACTTCAGCTTGCACAGGTCTTTGGCTTGCCATGGACCTTAAATCAATCTCAACTCAACCTCAGGGTTTCTGGACTTCTGTGACCCCTGTTCTGTTTGGAATTTTATTCTGTGTCTCTTCATTCAAGCTCCCAGGATGATTTTCCTGGCTCACTTAATCTTTTAGGACTAGTCACTTGAATCACAGGATGATTATCAGTGTATGGAAAGGTGTCCTCTGAGTTAGGGCCTGACTGATACAATTTTCTGTGGCTGGGAGAAGATGGCTACATGACCTGATGCTCAGACCATTTAGCTGCAAGATGGGCAGTTCCCTTAAGAGAATGCATTGAGTGCAACAGGTAATGAAAGATGGTAGGAAACTGCTTAAAAGCTGCAGAGTCCTAACATATGAAATTTGCTTGGTGGGTGATCAGAGGCTCCTGGGGGCCGGAAATATTGTCTTAGTCCGCTCTGAATACTCAGCAACTGGTTCATAGGAGTTAATAGTCTTTTTTGGAAGAAATTAATTCACTTCTCTATATCTTAACTCTTATGTGGTTTTTCATGTCCCAAGACTTGGGGTTTCACTCCTTCATTTACTCATCCATTCAGCAAATATTTACAGAGCATCTGCTTTGTGCCAGACACTGTTTCCTACACTTGAGACTTAACAATGAATAAAATAAGCAAGAACCCTGCCTTTGTGGGGCAGACATCTTGACCGCAACCTCATGAGATCCTAAACCAGAAACGTCCATCCAGGCTCCTCCCCAAATTCTGACCCACAGCAACTGTGCAATATTAACTATTTACTGTGATTTTAAGCCTCTAAGTCTTGCATAATTTGTTATGAAGCAACAGATGATTACTGTTGGAGGCCAGTCAGTCCAGAACAGAGTGAGCTGTGGGGGATGCGGGGGATTAGGTCAGAGTGGAAAAACATGTTACTGTTGTGTAAGACTTTGTAGCTTATGATAAGGAACTTGAATTTTCTGAATTTGATGGAAAATCATTAGAGGATTTTGATCATTGGAGTGGTATTAGGTTTTAAAGAGATCATCCAGGCCCCTGTGTGGAGAACAGGCCTGAAGGGGACAACCGTGAAGGCAGAGGAGCTTGTTGGGAGGCTCCCGTGTTTGTCCCAGTAAGCCAGGATACGGCATGGGCTCTTCACTCTGTTTTGAAAGGTAGAATCAATGGGCTTTTCAGATGGGTTGGATGTGAGATGTGAGAAAGTGAAAAGTCAGTGAACTCAAGGTTTTGACATCAGCAACTGGGAGGAGAGGGGTGCCGTTTATGGAGACGAGGATCGTGGTGTTGGAGGTGGTAGGAGCTGATCTGAAGGTGGAAGAATGCAACACTTGGATGTCAACACGAGGAAGAGAAGCCAGCTGTGAAAACTGGAATGGCCAGGGAGGCAGGAGGAAAATCAGGAGAGTAGGAGAGTGAAGAGCCTTAGAAGTCACAGGCAGGAGTACTTAAAGAAGCAGGGAATGAACCACTGGACCAAGTGCTGCTGAGCGTTTTCATAAGATGAATTCCTGACGGCTAAATGTGGTGTGATGGAGATCATTGCTAACCTTGGGGATGAAAACACAACCTTGCAGAAGCGCTTATGAATTCATCAGCCCCAAGTCTATTTTGCTAGTCTTCCTCTTTCTTCTGCTGTGATAAAATCAATGCAGCAGGATTCTTTGTCCCTCATCTGTCAGGTTTACACAGAGGTCTTCATTTTGTGATTCTCTGCACACTGACCCATCAACAGTGCCTGAACCTTCACCCTTGGACAGTTAGCTGGAACCAGTCCTGCATTTGAAAGTTGAGAGTCCTAAGTATGTATTGGAAGGAAGAAGAGGTGGAGATGAGGGGGGCAGGTGGGGCGGGGGTGAGGTAGTGAACCTTTGATTCAGTGATATGGGCCACAATGAGTCCCTGAAAGTTGTCCTGCAGGTATTTGCTGTGGCTACTTTGTACTTTGCCAATCTGCCAGTCAGCAGAACAGAGAGCAGTGGAGGTGAGAATAAGAGGTGTGAACTGTATTCAGGAGGCTGAGTGGGATTTGAGTTATTACTAAGGATGAAGAAAAGTTTTTGCTGAATTTTAACGATCTGTAAAGGAATTATGATGGTGTCATCAGAGGATTTATTTAGTGAAGTGAAGAATCACAAATTCAAGAAACTCCCTTATTTCTGGACTGGAAAATTAGACCTATTGTCAATTCTTTGTCTCAATTTCCCCACCTGGGAGCAGGGATTGCCCCAACACCTGATGTTTGATCATAGGCTTCTCTCCAAGAGGCCAAGAGAGCTCCTGCCCCCTGCATCAGCAGATGGCCATTCACTACCAGACAGAGCAGCTGTTTGTGCAGATGAACAAAACAAACCTGGGAAGGAAGTGAAGTCCGTCTCTTCCTCCTCTGCAACACGAAAGCTTTTCATCTCTTCTTCAGTGCTTTGAAATAAGATCATTTATGTAAGGTGCTGGCACTTAGAAGGTACCAACCAAGGGCACTTACCATTATTGGCATTGTTTGTATTATATCCTAGGTTTCAGTGTACACAGTTTATCTCCCTGTCAGGCTGAAAGCAGCTTGAAGGGACGTACCTTTTTTTTTTTTTTTTTTTTTTTTTGATGTGGACCATTTTTAAAGCCTTTATTGAATTTGTTACAGTATTGCTTCTGTTTTATGTTTTAGTTTGTTTGGCGGCATGTGGGATCTTAGCTCCCACGACCAGGAATCGAACCTGCACCCCCTGCATTGGAAGGCAAAGTCTTAACCACTGGGCCACCAGGGAAGTCCTGAAGGGAGGTGCTTTTTATTCATCTTTTATTCCCAGCGTCTGGTGCTGTCTCTGCCACATGCTAGGTACACAGATTAATGCTGAATTTAAATTTGAACTCAGTGACTGTGTCTCTGCCTTTACAGTCTTGCACCACACCAAAAAGCTCACTGCCCTTGGTTTGTCTGTGACTTCCCGGGGAATGCTGAAGTGCTGTGATTATTCACTCATCCATCCATTCACTCATCCACGTGTTCATCTGATGGGTGTGTATAAGTTGGTCGCGCCAGACATTGTATCCAGGTGAAACAAGACAGAGGTTCTGCCCTCTCAGAGTTTATGTTTAACGTCATAGTTTGCCCCTCACATTCACTGTGGGAACTTTTAAAAAATATAACTCCTGGGACCACACTTCCTTCCTATTGATTAATACATGTTCAGAACAGGGTCTGAGGATTGCCATTTCAATAATTCTTATGTGGTTGTGGGACTGCCTCTTCAAAACGGAGAGTTATGTCGGAAGGTGTGGCATGTATATTATTCCTGATTCTACAGCTTAGTTTGGAACTTTGGGAAAGTTTCTGAGCCTATTTAACATTCAGTTTCTCCGCGTGCAAAGTGAAAACAAATGTCTCTCCTGTCTACATCTAATGGCTGATGAGGAGAGAACATGAGATAATCAGTAGCAGTGTTGTCTTGTATATTTTACATTTCTATACACAAAACACAAATTATTGTTATTAGTCATTAGCCAACGGTTGAGACTTACATGTAGCTTACTTACTAATTTAAAAGTGCGTTTTGGGGGCACCTACCGTGTACAAGGAAGATCCTTTATCTTCCTTGGACTCTTAATAGGAGTTCACTAAATTGGCTGTAAAATTAGTGGCTGATGACATCTTAATATGCTGCCTTTCCAAGTATGTTGCACTTAACATCGTGAAGAAAATCATAAAATAATATAATTTATAATAATAATTGTAATCATTTTATTGAAATCTTACAGTGTACCAAGTTGCTCAGCACTTTATTAAGAGCTAAAAAGGACTTTTGGAACTGTCTACCAGAGACCACAAATCAACATGTATTTGATCATCTTTTTAACCTTAATAGTGTTTTAAAAGGCAGTGTAACTAGGCATAAGACACATTTAATAGAAATATAAAAAATCATAATTCCTACTGTTTTAAAGAAGATTCATAGCACACACTGCTGCTTGAGACCTGGACTTAAGCTCAGTCCTCCTGTTACACAGATGAAGAGTCTGGTGCTCAGAGAGGTTATATGGCTTACATAGGATCATTCGAGTCTGTCTGCTCCACTTTTTCACAAAATTGCTTCTTCAGTGTAACAGTCATTAGATCCTCTGGTTCAGTCAGTTAACCTGGTGCCTTGGCCTGCAACTCAGTTACCACCACAGGCGGAGCAAAACCTCTTCCTTCATAGCCATGACCCGCCATGATCTACAGCCCTTGCTGCCTCTCTTGAGGCTCCGTCAAGCACTATATCTTTTACATGTTCCCTCCCCTGCTCTCGAGAACATCACAGACAGAGAAATGTTCCGTCAGGCATCAACTCCTGGTGTTTCCTCTCATGGTCTCCTTCTCACCTCATTAGCTGCTTGGTACTCATTGTCTGGAAGAAGGGTTTCTGGCACAGCAATTTAAGCAGTCAATTTAATTGGAAGATTAGAAAAGACCTGGTGTCTGGGCCATCATTTGAGAATAGGCTGAGCAACAGTCCATTTTAAAGCATATCCCCTGCTCCCAATTCTTGCATACTTCCCATAGTTCCCAAACTCTAGAAATTCCAGATTATTTCTGCACCACTGGTTTCTTCATTTGTTCCCATCTCTGCCTAAACATCACCTCTGCAGCGAGGTCTTCCTGTCTGTCCTAACACGGCCCCCCATTGCTTTCTTCCACTCTGTAATATGGTGGTGGATTGATTCTTGGTCTCGAATCTTACAGTAAAGAGATTGCAGCAGACACGCTGAAAAGTGGCCCCAAGATCCCACCTCCTAGGCTTCAGAACCTTTGTGTGATTCCCTCCTGTTAGGTGTGGGCAGGACCTGTGACATGTTTCTAAACAATAAAATATGGCAAAGGTGATGGGATGCCAGTACAGTTTGAATGTGATTGTGTGATTGTGTTACATCACATAGACTCCATCTCGCTAGCAGACTTGTTCTCTCTCCATTGCTGGCACAGAGGAAGCAAGCTGCCTTGAAGTAAGCAAATGCCCTGTTGGAGGAGTCCATTTGGCAAGCGACTGTGGGCAGCATCTAGGAGCTGAAGTTCTTGGACCTAGAGCCACAAGGAAGTGGATCTGGCCAACAACCTAGAGAGCTTGGAAATAGATCTATCGCCAGTTGAGCCTCCAGATGAGAACTGAGCCTTGGCCGACACCTTAATTGTAGCCTTGCAGAGAACACAGATAAGCTTTGCCCAGGCACTTGAACCACAGAAACTATGAGATAATAAATATGTTTTTGTTTAAGCTGTGGTTTGTGGCAGCTTGTTACAAAACAGAGAAAACTAATATGGCATATTTCCTCACTCCTTTACCTGGGGTTTGGCTGTGGAACTTGTTTTGGCCCATGGGATGTGGCAGACATACCAGTGCACTGGCTCTGTGCGTGGGCATTAGGACGTCTGCTGTGTCTCTACTTTTCTCTTGAATTTTTGCCATCATTGTCATAAGCGGGTCTAGGTGAGCCCGTGGGTTCCAGAAAGAGAATGAGAGCCCTGGGGAATCAAAAACCCCAGATTGGCCCTTCCCCAGTTGGTCTGCAGTGTGTAAGAAACACACACTGTCACTGTTGTCAGTGATTAAGTTTAGGTCAGAATGATTCAGTGGGTGACTGGGCCCATGTCTTTTGATTCTTAGTGTGGCGAATTTTCAGTAAAAATCAACCCAAACTAAATACTAATATTTATATTGGCATAATACTTCAGGGCCTGAGTGTTAATCTGAGGTTATAGATAGAAGTCATCTATAAAGGGAGTTCTTTAAAACGCTCGAAATTGTATACTAAATTTTATGTTTTGGGCATTTTGTGGGAGAGACAGTTTATAATAGCTTCTCATATTTTAAACGAGACCTGTAACACCTCATCTATTTAAGAACCGCTGATACCAATAGAAGTTACTTTCTTCCTTGTTAAATCCGGGGGATAGTGTTGTTCACTTAAGAAATACAATTCCCAGCCCCAATTCATTTCTCTTAATTATTTTTCTTAAAATGTTAATGGATTGGTTCATGGTGACTTTCAGACAAGTCACCATTTCTTTATACCTGTGCATTTGCTTTGTCGGTTAAAAAATATCAATATTTCCCTAAGGAGAATAATTCTAATAAAGATGTTTTTAAAAATTCCGACACCGGGACCTATTAAGAATGCTAATTCCCTAAAGTTATTTCAGTTTTATGTGTCTGAAAGTTATTTCTTTCATCTATGTGAGTGTGACATATTGATGGGAAGCATGGTGTTTTCAATTGCCAGGAAGGGAATACCAGGGAACCCAGGAGAGCATGGGGTTCACATCCCCACTTGCATTTCCTAGCTGTATAGCCTTGCCAAAGTCACTCCATCACTGCACTTTAGTTTTCTTAGCTTCTAGGTGGGGACAAAGATATCTAAATGTACAGGGTTGCCATGAGAATTACATGAAATAATATGTGAAAACGTGCTTGGCACATTGAATGTTCTCAATAAATGCTGAAAATTCAAACATATTACACTTTCTGCAGTTTCTGTTCAACTTGGAACTCTTCAGAGTGGGAAGAACCACTTGTTTGTCTTGAAGTGATCATCAAGAAAGTAGTGGGTTGTTTGTTGATTGTTCAGTCATGCTCCCCCCTTTGGGAGACAGGGGCTGTGTAAATATCAGTATTATTGTATTATCCATCTGGCATTGTGACCTTGGTGTGTAATTAGCTGTTGTGGTAAACGCACTGAAGAAAGAAGGATCCAGGATGGTTTAACAGTAATAGTAGCAATTAGCATTTTTCTTGTTTTGTCAAGCACATACAGTTTATGCAGCGTTTTGAGAATTTCCAAATGTTAAAGTGACAAAGATAATTGATACACTTTTCTCTACTTTCACTGCCACCTTCCTAGTCTCAGCCATCAATGCATCTCTTAAAGTACTACATGTAAAATAAATAAGCAGCAAGGATCTGTTGAACAATGCAGGGAAATGTAGCCATTATTTTTGTGATACCTTTAAATGGAGTATATTCTATAAAAATATTGAATCATTATGTTGTACACCTGTAATTAATATAATATTGTAAATCAACTATATGTCAATAAAATACAAAAAGATGATTCCAACAGCTCCTAAATTGTCTCCCTCCCTCTAGTCTTGCTCCCTTTTAATTCATTCTGTACTCTGAAACCAGAGTGATCTTTCTAAAATACAAATCAGATTATAATCTCTGTGAAGTTCTTTGGTGGCTCTTCAGTGACTTTAGGATAAGGCCAGACTTTGTAATGATGTGTCCGAAGATTTCTGGGCTGGCCCTTGCCTCCTCAGTCACCAAACTGTGCCCCATTCTCTGTACCTGCCAGAGTAAGTTTTATTTCATTCTTTCACAGTTCCATCCAATGTTGGTGGTGGAGGGAGTTTGGTCCATTGCATGCCTCTATCCCATGCCTGGCTCAGAAGCCAGATGAAGTTGGCACAGGCTCTTGGCATATCACCATTTTAACTGATGATGCTGTAGGAGAACTTGACTTTGGTCCACTAGCGAAGGGAGCATCTACCCTTTTATCCCTCAATCTTATAGACTCACCTGCTCTCATCCCAGGTAGAGCATACAACTTCATGTCTTCAGCAATGGGCAATTGTCCCGTTGAAAATTAGGGCATGGAGGAGCAGAGTAGAAAATATTTGGCATGCTGAAGTTTTCTTGGATAGGATGCAAGAAGCACAAGTCATAAAAGAAAAGAAATCATAAGTTGAATTCTATGGAAACTGCTGCTCTTCAAAAAACACCATTAAAAGAGAAAAGGTGAGGGCTTCCTAGGTGGCGCAGTGGTTGGGAGTCTGCCTGCCAATGCGGAGGACATGAGTTCGATCCCTGCTCCAGGAAGATCCCACATGCCGCGGAGCAACTAAGCCCGTGTGCCAAAAAAAAAAAAAAGAGAAAAGGTGAACCACAGACGAAAGACAATAGTTGCAAAGGACTATATCTGATAAAGGACTTGTATCTAGAGGTTATAAAGAACTCTCAAAATGCATTAATAAGAAACCTATTAAAAATGGGCAAAAAAAAATGGATTGAACAGACATTTCATCAAAGAAGAAATATGGTAACAAAAGAGCAAATGAAAAGAAACAATATCATGAGTTACTAAAGAAATACAAATTAAAACCACGATGAGATATCACTGCACAGCTATTGAAAATGGAGAGAAGATAGGGAAACTGAGACTGTTACATTGTTTCTGGTAATGTAAAATGGTACAGCCACTTGGGAAAACATTTTGGCAGTTTCTTATAAAGTTAAACATGCAATTATTGTATATATTAGTTTGCTAGGGCGACCATAGCAAAACACCACAGATTGGATGACTCAAACAACAGAGATTTGTTTGCTCACAGTTCTGGAGGCTGGAAGTCCAAGATAAGGTGTCAGTAGGTTTGGTTTCTCCTGAGGCCTCTCTCCTTGGCTTGCAGGTGGCCATGTTCTTGCCGTGTCCTCACAAGAACTTTCCTCTTTGTGACACATCCCTGACATCTCTTTGTGTATCCAAATTTCTTTTTCTTATGAGAACACTGATCAGATTAGGTTAGCACTCACCCTAAACACCTTTTTACCTTTAAAGGACTTATTCCAAATACACTTGCATCGTGAAGAACTGGAGGTTAAGGCTTCACCATATGAATTTTGGGGAGACACAGTTAAGCCCATAACACCATATAACTCTGTATGATTCCCACTTCTAGGTATTTATCCAAGAGAAATGAAAACATATGTCCCCACACAAAGACACGTACAGGAATGATTACAGCAGCTTTATTGATAATCACCCCAACCTGGAAACAACCCAGATGTCCATCAGCTACTGAATGGATAAACAAATTGTGATACATCCACACAATAGAATGTTCCCCAGTGATAAAAGAAAGCAAACTGCTATTATAAGTGACAACACAAATGCATCTCAAATGCGTTATGCTAAGGGAAAGAAGTCAGACACCAAAAGCTACGTACCCTGTGATTCCATTTATATGACATTCTGGAAAAGGCAACACTACAGGAACAGAAATCAGATCAGCGGTTGCCTGGCACTGAGGGTTGGGGGAGGGAATGGAATACGGAGGGTCATGAGGGAACTTCTCAGGATAAAGTAAATATCTACTGTATACCTTGATAGCAGTGGTGCTTATAGGATTGATTCTATGTTTCTCAAAACTCATCAAACCATACACCTAAAAAAAGGTGAATTGTATTGAATGTAAATTTTGTTTAAATAAATAGTACTTAAAAAGAAAAAGAGAGAAACCAATAAGACCCAAAGAGGCTTAGGAGCTCACAACCTCCCAGGAAGTTACTTATACAGATTCAACTTGTACCCAGCATATTGTCCTAGATGCAATGCTTATTGAGATGCTAAGGAGAAAAATAATTACCCCCCCCACCCATATAAACAAAGCAGACTCATTAGCCACTGTCTCTGAGAAGGAATGCTAGCAATGAGAATCCATTGATGAAACCACTTCCCGTCCGTGTCTTTTCTCCATCCTTATTGGCCAGTCTCGCACAGTTGTGTGAGCACTTTGCAAGGAGGAGGGTATTTTGATCTAAGAACTTCTGTGACCTTGGATTTCACTCTTGGGGGAGTCACACAGATTCCACCTCTAAGCTCTCTCATTTTTCCAAAGAAGTCATTGGATATTTGGGGGCCTCAGTTTCCCCATTCTTAGGAAGTATACGTCTTGGGTTTCTCAGAGACAGATGCAGTGTTTTTTGAAAAAGAAATAATGACAGTCAACATTTTTTAGATGCTTACCGTGTGCTGCCCACACTGCTAACAACTTACATGTGTGATGAGTGCTCGTTTCACTTCCTCAGCAACCCCTATCTTATAGGTCTAATAGCTGACCCTCACAGATAGGCCAGAGAAGCAGGCACACAGTATTAGATACTGTAGGTGTCCTGTCCATTTTCCGTCGCCCTGGCTACTTCAGTGCTGCTGGCCTGATTCCAACTGCCTGAGATCTTTCTCTGTTGAAACCTACTTCTCCCACATATGCAACAGGATGGAAACAACCCCACTGCATGATAATCAGCAGGAGTCAGTATATAAATATCCCAGCTCTTTTGCCCCTTGGGCGGGATAACTCTGAAGTCTGCTCTAAAGCAGCTTCTTGAACATCCACAGGGAGTTTACTCCCCCGCTACTCACACATTGTTTGGCTGCCTTTCTTTCCCCTATCTCACTTCCCGTTCTACCCCTGTGTTTACTTCCCCACAAAAATAAACTACCTGCACTCTGGGTCCTTACCTCTTAGTCTGCATCTAGAGTAACTCAAACTAAGAGCCATAACGGCACCTTGGAGAGTTACTGCTGCCATGAGCATGAGAACTTGTTCTCAAAGGAGGCTCATAGGCCACATGTAGAATTAAAA
Organism: Hippopotamus amphibius kiboko; assembly: GCF_030028045.1. NCBI lineage: Eukaryota > Metazoa > Chordata > Mammalia > Artiodactyla > Hippopotamidae > Hippopotamus > Hippopotamus amphibius. The sequence goes on from NC_080187.1 coordinate 15,867,189, forward strand.
TATGTTTTTTAAAATGTAGAGAGAATGTCCTAGAAGGTCAGAAGGAAGAGATTCCATGGAGAATGGTCACGTTGAAGAAAGGCTTTTTGGAAGAGTTGAGAATTGAGTGCAGCATTTCATCATGAGCGAGAGTTTAGGTGTCTCCTTCGTTGCACAGTATGAACATGTGACTGACTGTCACAGTTGAGGGAAGAACACAGCAGTGACACTGGTCAAAGAGAACTGGTATAAGGTATAAGCTTGGGCCCAAGGTAGACATATTGAATCTACCTGGATGTTTCGTTTCCTTCCACAGTACCTCCTCTCTAAAAGCTTCCTGAAGTGGAAAGAAAGCAAATGAATTGCATGGTCAGCTCCTGTGATGACATCGGACGTATGGTTCCAGACCCTGGAATGCCTCTGAGCTCTGGCCCCTCAGCCAGGGCTGGGGTGGGCAGCAGTGTCTGGAAAAAGTAGTGGCCCAGACTCTAGGAATAACTTCATTCTGACTCCAAGAAGATAAGCTGGCATGATGACACCTCAAATATGACTACGTTTGTGCTATGCTTCATGTGTGGGCAATAATATATATGACATGGGACTGTCATGAGAGGTAAATGACACGTCTATAAAGCTTGTTATGGTGCCTGGCACATAACAATTAATGGGACCCCAAAGAGCAGAATGTCTTACTGAAGAAAAGTGACCATGTCCTTGGTCTCAGTGCTGCTAGGCTTGGTTCTTGGTGGAGTGATGTGCCTCCAGCACTTCTGTAAAGTCCCCATAAAGTGGAAACCATGGTCTTCACTCCCCAGGTGAAGATTTTAGGAGCTGGTGCATATAGAGTACCAAACTGATGCTCTTATTAAGTACCATTAAATCTCAGTCTAAACTCATAGGAGGAGGTGTCAGTCTTGAAGAGAAATGGAGCATAGCTTTCTCTGAGTGGTCTACCCCATAGACTGTCCAAATGTAGAGAGCATCAAGTGTTACCATCTTGTCTCTGGAAGAAAGGAAGGAATTTACTTAGTGGCTAAGTTGAGCTAGAAATTAGGTTTCCTGTCTTCTAGTTTAGAGCCTTTTCTCACGCTGTACCTTTTCTTCCTCTCTCCCTCCCTCCCTCCATCCTTTCCTTCCCTCCTTCCTTCCAGTTACTTCCTAGAAATAAAGGAATTTCATCTCTTCTCTAAAAGGAAGTCACTTCATGAATGTGGCCAACAAGGGACAAAGAATGTCTGATTTCTTTGGTGTCCAGCTCTGGGGTTCGATTGTTTTCACTGGCCTTTTGTGCTCTTTGTTTATAAAAAATCAATAGTTTAATATAGAAAAGAAGTCCCCTGGCTATCTATTTAGAGCCATGTTACCTTCATTGCAGGGCTCTGGCTCTGCTGCCTGCCTGCCAGGTATCCCTAATTCAGGTGATGTGGTGCAGCATCGGCCTAGCTCTCTGGGGCCGGTCCACCAGATGCAGGGAGAGGATCATAGTAACACCAGTAACAGCTCAGACATGTGTCCAGGGCCAGACACTTCTCAGAGACATTCATATATAATGACACTCATATACATAGTTGACACTTAATTTAATATTTAACCAAGTTGCTTTAAATTTAAATTAATAATTACAATATCCAAATAGATAGGCTAGACAGCATTATCCTTACAATGGTAAGAGAAGCAGCGAGCATCTTTTGTATTTCCCACTGTTGGTATTAATTCTGTCTCTTCTTTAGCATACTCAGGTAAGGAAACTATTATCCCCATTTTATAGATAAAGCTTAGAGAGTTTATGTGACTTGCTGAGGGCACTGAGGGAAAGCACAACTGGATCATACCTTTTCCCTTATCTTGATAAAGCCCATATTTTCTTTGCTTGACCTTAAGTCCTCTTAGAATGTGGGAAAATACAATCCACAGAGACTTTGTGATGATCTCCTGAACATCCATGTCTTGGTCTTAATCTTTTACCTTGTTCTTTCCCCAACTCTAGACAACAGAAGATTGGATTAAGCTCGGTGGACCTTCGAATGGAAAGTAGTACATTCTTAGCTCCATAGTGACCCATGGTCCATGCTCTGACTCAAGATGAGGTGGGCCAATTGGGCTCTCTCCTTAGGACTTAACACTTGAGAAACTCAAGGAGTAAGCCAGTTGGTAGCGATTTCTGGTGTTGGAAAGTCTTGCGGATACGGTGGCTGGGGGAGCCCTTATGGGGTATGCTCAAGATGAGACAGCAGCTAATTCATGTGAAATTCTTGTATAGTGCTGCCCATGGCAGGTACCCCAGAAAGGACAAGTAAAATCACTGTATTCATTTCCTAGGGCTGCTGTAACAAATTACCACACGCTGCTTGGCTTAAAACAATAGAAATGGATTCTCTCTTAGTTCTGGAGACTAGAAGTCCAAAGTCAAGGTGTCAGCCAGCCATGTTCCCTTCAAAGGCTCTAGGGGAGAATTCTCCCTTGTTTGTTTCTAGCTTCAAGTGGTCACTGGCAATCTTTGGTGTTCTTTGGCTTGTAGATGCATCACTTCAGTCTCTGCCTCTGTCTTCACATGATGTTCTCCCTTTGTGTTTCTGTCTTCATGTAGCATTCTTTTCTCTGTGTACGTGTCCAAATTTCTGTCTTCTTATAAGGGTACCAGGGATTGGGTTTTGTCTCACCATAATCCTTTATGACCTCATCTTAACTACATTACATCTATAAAGACCCATTTTCAAATAAGAGCTGAGATAAGATTCTGAGATTCTAAGGGGGTATGAACTTTGCGGGGAGGGGCACTATTCAACTCTGTGCAGTCATTGTCCTCCTCCTCCTCTTCCTCATTATGTAAGAAGTGCAAAGCTCCTGGTGAAATTCTGGTACAGAAAAAGTGCTCGGTAAAAGATAGCCTTAAATAACAACAACAGTGGCAGCAACAATAATGATACTAATAAATAAGATAATGTGTATAAAATATCTAGTATCATGCTTAGCATATAATAGGACTGTTCATCCTCTCCTTCCCCAAAGCACCTAGCATACAGAGGTACACACAGCAGGGTGCTCAGTAAATATTGGTTGAAAAAAACAGCATATTTCAGTTTCTTAGAAAAAGCCCCACCATTTTTCTCCAAGAAATTGACATCAGACACAGGATGGAGCAGCCGGCGGGGCTGTCGCCTGAGAGTGGGAGGTGTGAGTGGGTGACAGGCCAGCTCTCGGCTGTAGGCGCCGATGGCCACTCCTAATGAGACAGAGTGAGAAATGAGCTCAGTCCATGGAGCTGTAGTTTAATCCTTCCCGAGCCCACAGGGGCCTAGCAGGGTGACACCAGCTGTTTTCAGATTTCTTTCTGGAAAAAGCACAAGCTGTTTTTGGTTTAATGGTGCAAAAGGTATCTTCAGGACCCCTGTAACCCTCAGCACAGATTCCAACACCACCTGGCAGAGAGAGGAATGGGAGGGCATGGATTCCAAGCCTGACTCTGCCCCAAGGATCCACATGGTCATGGATTGGTTCTTTTCTATCCATGACCTCAGTCTTCTCATCTGAGAAGTGGGCGTGATATACCCACCACTGAGCCCTCTTTGAGGATTAATGAGATAATGGGTCTAAAGAGAACTTAATAACCTGGAAATAAATGCAATCATGTTATCTGTCTAGCAGTCCCACCCTACCAGATCTAAGCTTTTCCTCCCACCAAACACATCTCCCTGCTGATGTGCGTTGCTAGTTCTCTCTTCATCAAACTGCATGCTCAGGAAAACATTTGAAACTGACCTGAATTCTGATACTGATGAGTGATAACTTCAATTGTTACTTCCCTAGGAATTTCTTCCCAATAGGGACCGATACTTTAAGCTAGATGAATTTGTTAATTAATTCATTCATCCATTTATTCATTCCACTATGCATTTATTCATTTGTTCTTAGATCCATCATCCATTTGACTATGATTTATTGAACATTTGCTTTGTGCTGGTCGTTTCCTAGGTATGAAGATGAGTCCAGCAAGGACTCTAGTTTCATGGTACTTACAGACTAAGGAGGGACGTGTATGAACACAAATAACCAAGTCAAAGCCATTCTTTATGAATTAGGGCTTTCCGTCTCTCTGGACCTCAGTTTCCCAGCTATACAATTAGACAACTGGACCAATTATTCTCAATTCACTCCCCCTAACAATCTAAGAAATGACTGTACTATTGGAAAGAACACTGAACTGGGACTCAGGACATTCTAGTTTGGGTCCTAACTGAAAGCAGGAAGGTCTGAAGCCCTTTTCACTCTGTGCACCTCTGTCGCCCAGCTTACATGATGTATGTGTGTGTACGCGATGAGACAGGGTAAAATAATCCCTAAGATCCTTTCAGTTTAGAGTCTTTTACTTTATAAGATCATTCAACTCCTTGTCTGGGGGGCCAGTGACACAGCAGTAGCAGCTGAGCAAAGATTCAGAAGAAGACACCAAAGAGAAGGCTCAGGAATGGAGCTCCTAGAAGCCTCTGTTGATTGTCAGCTGGCGTTTTCCTGGGATGCTCGGCATCCTGCCGTGGCCAGTGATCTCTGTCCTCTGCTCTCATAGGTTGAACATGGAAATGTCAGAGGCAGGGAACAGACACCACCTTTTCCTCACTGAGGCCATCCTGCCACGACATGTCTATATCCTAACCCAGGCAGTACGATTACATGTGAGGCATGCTGGGACCTCAACAGCGGGGTGGGCGGGGCGGGGTGGGGTGGGGGGACTGGGCACGGAGAGGACAAGGTCTGGCTGAATCAACCTTTCAGGAGATGAGGTTTTTGTGGTGGTCAGCCCGCCATTGATTTGTGTTTTGTTCTGGCAGCTTTTGGTAGCCCAGGGGGCCCAGTCTCAGAGGTAGGGCAGAGGTGGGGCAGGAGGCTCCGCCGTGGTGGGAGGTGCTTGTGAATCAGCTGGCACACAGCTGCCAATAAGCGGGGCTAAAGCAGCAGTTCTTCAGCCAGTAGTTGAACACTTCCGGGGTGCGATCTCAAAGAACTAAAGAGATTCTGTGTGTGTTCCGTGGACTGCTGAGCCTTTGACATATCTCAGCACAATCCAGTGGTGATGGGCACAGCCACTCTGCCTGCATTTGAATTTTGCCTCTCCTGCTGCCCAGCTGTGCGCCTTGGGCAGATTTCTTTAGCTCTCCATGCCTGAGTATCCTCATCTACAAAATTACAACAAATAATTGAAGTTGTGAAGGTCGTTAAGTGAGTTGGTGCTTAAAAAGCACTTAGAATAGTGAATGGTGTCTGGTGCATAGTAAACAAAAAAGTGTCCGTTATGTATGAAGTGGAGGGAGAAAATAATACCAATAATAATACCAACAGCAGCAGTAATAATAACTCCCTCTCGGAGCTTCTCAGGGCATAGCACCATGGCCGGGGTTTTGGGAAGTCTTACGACACAGAAACTTGATTAACTTTCTTTAAATGAGAGATGCTAATAGCCTCTACCTCATAGGTAGAATTCCTGTCCAAGTGAGGGTTAAAATGGCAGTTGCCTGTGACTTCGGAGGGTGATTTATGGAAGCCAGTGGTTCTTTTCAGCAGGCAAGAGAAGGATATCAATCGGTGAAAGTAAGCTGTGAGTGAAAATTGAAACTGTCAGATGGCATGGACTTCCTGCTCAGTCTCTGGCAGTTTTTTTCTGTCTTCTCTTAATTAAAAGTTGTTGTCTTCTGATGTAGAAGTGAAGTAAATCTCTTCTGACCTTAGCATGCTCAGTGCCTACCTGGAACGGAAGCCTGCCCCTGTGGGCACGGATGTCTTTCTTCTGGGGAGTCCCTCGCTGGGACTTGCTCCTGAAATTCACTCAGTTAGCAGGTCATCCAGCACAATGTTCACAGCGGCTTGGGACCCTGACCTGAGTTTAAAACCCAGCTCTATGACTTCCTGGATGTTGGATTTTGGCAAGTATTTCTGAAACATGTTTCTATCTTTTGTTTAGTGAAATGGTGTTAATAATGCCTGCTTTGAAAGTTTTTTTTTCAAGAATTAAATCAGAAAATGTATTTCTAGTATAGTGACTATGCACAGAATCTCCTTGATAAATGAGTCCTTTTCCCCTTCTCCCTTCCTCACTCTGGGCTCTGAAGCCTTGTTCTCTGGAAACATTTGACTTTCCCAACTCAATTAACCAACATTCTCCATTTAAGGAAACAGTATGGGCTCCATGGTTAAGAGAGCAGACCCTGGGATCATACCATCTGGATCTGAGACTCAGTTTCAACATCTATTGTGTGACTTTGAGCAAAAGTTAATCCTTCTGTTCAGGTTACCTGTTATGGCATTTAAAAAATCTCTCAACTTAGTGGTTTGCAATAACCATTTTATTTTGACCACAATTCAGTGAATTAAGAATTGGGGCCTCAGCTGGGCAGTTCAGCTTGGATCCATGTGGCATCATCTGAAGGATCCACTTCTAAGATGGTTACTTCCCTCCCATGCGTTGTGCCTCAATGCTCCTCAGAATGTAGCCATTTCCATGTGGAGTCCCATGCTCCACAACCTCTACCCATGGTTTGTACTTCTCATAGGTTGGTTCTCATAGAACCTTCTCATAGGTTCTCAAGGTTATTGGACTTTTTACTGTTTCTCAAGGCTCTAAGAGATAGAGAGTATTATAAGAAAGGCTTCTTATGACCAAGCTTCAGAAGATCCAGACATCATTTGTGCTGCATTTTCCTGGTTAGGTGAGTTATTGACAGCCTGGATTCAAAGAAAGGGGAATTCGACTCATTTCTCAATGGGAGGAACAATAAAAACTGTACAGCCATTTTTAACATATCACACCCTTGAAGCCTCTCCTTTCTCCCTCAAGGGACTTGTGGAGAATTAAATGAAATAATGAACAAAAAAGCATTTAGCACAACACCTGACACACAATAATCACTCAATATAAAGTTAGCTCTTATGATTAGTTGTCTCTTTTCCATCCAAGCCTTCTTCCTCATGGCTACTGCCTTCTTCCTCACCACTTTCCCCCTGCATACACAGACACATCAGTTTCTCCCACTTTGAAAATAAATATGAAGGATGGCTATCTGGAGAGAAATGGGAGAGCTCTGGGGAACCAAATTATGCCCAGGCTATAACCCAAGCCTGGACAACGGTAGTATTGGAGGGAATAGAAAGCATAGACAAGTTCAGGAACTATTCAGGGGTTACATTGATAAGATGTCAGTGATTGGTAAATTGAGTATTTGATGGAATGGGTGTGTAAGGAGAAGAAAAGAGATGAATTGAGGGTGATACCCAGGTTGCTGACCAGAGTGACTGGTCAGATAATTTTTTTTTAGAGACAGCAAACACAACATTGCGGTTCTGCTGGCTGCCACCTCTTTTTCTTATACACCTGCCTTCCTCACATCTGGGTAGCATGCAGACGTCCTAGAAATTTAGATATTGTGCTTTCAGTAACAGGGAACTCTGGAAGCTTGTTGATCAGAGGAGTGACATGAAACAAGTTGTTCCTTAGGGCAATTACATGGTTCATAGCAAGGCAGGACAGATGACTACCTTGTGTCCTTTTTGGTCTGGTCGTATTTAAGACTTTTCACTGTTTTAACATAGCCTCATCTTTTGCATAGAGAAATGGCAGTCCTCTGGTGGAAAGTTGTCCCAGTAGAGAAAGTGCAAAAACAAACAAAGCTGCTTTGTTGGCTTTCCAGCTTAATGAGAACATAGGCTATGCAGATTCCCAGGAGAAGGGTACATGCGAACTTGATTATTAGTCAGAGGTCCTATCCTTTTGTATCTCTGTCAGCCTGAGGTGGCATCCTAAATGAAGTCTGTCTATCACCATGCCTTGTACACTCCCTCCAGCTTGACCCTTTTTTGTGATCTTTGGCTTAGGTCAGAGCTCATAGCTCTATGCACAGCTCCACGCTTCTCCAAATACCCTCTGGCCAGGGAGGGCTCTTCTGTGATACCCGATCTGCCTTGTTACTCCAGCTGGTGCCAGACAAGTTCGGTTTTTTCCCCAGAATAAATGCACTACAGAGAAACCCTATAAAAATACACATATCATGATGACATGATATCAGCTCTAACATGTTATATCAGATATAACATGGTAGGCAGTTCTCCCCTTCTTCATAGTAGCCTTTTAGTTTTTTCTTAAATTTTGCAATAATGCAATCCCACATTGTACACAATTGAATTTTTAGATCCTATTTGGAGCATTATGATGGAGTATTACTGCTATGATGGTAACAGCAACAGTAAAAACAGCAGTGAAACTGATAACAATAGCAATTAGAGTAACAATAACAGCCAGCTTTCAAGTGTGCTTGTTACATGCCAGGCATTGCGCTAAGCACTTTATGTATGCTTATCTCATTTAATCACCATGAGAATCTTAGGTCTCAGATGATTTTTATGTCCGTACTGCAAATAAAATAGAGAGGTCAAGTAATTTGCCCAAACAGGTACTAAGTAGTAAAACTGAAATTCAGACTCGGGTCTTTCTGGCTTGGTTTCCCTAGTGAGTGGGGATGGTCACATTTTACAGCCTTGGAAGGTTTCTTGGATGCACTGGGTTTGACCTGAGGTTGGTCTTAATGAAGGGGTTGCAGTCTGGACTGGTTTCCTTTACTGAGTGCTGTACAGAGGGCCCTGACATCCTGCTGGATGGAAGATGATAGAAACGTATTAGGCAATCAAAATGTAAACGTTTCCACTTAAAGAGCAAATTGTGGAACACGTAAGGGACTTGAGATCCATCACATTGGAATTCAGCAGCAAGGGTAAAAGATCCAGGGTATGGTAATAAGTTGCAGAGCAAGAGAATGTCTGGAGTGGTGATTTAATTAAAGATAGTGGGATAGGTTTCATCTCCCCCACTGCTTCTGACACAGGCAAGTGGCCAGGGCTCTGGAGGACAGGTGACAATCAGCGCCATTCATGGGGGCTCCAGGGGAGATTTGCAGAGACTTCTTGTCTGAACTCTCTTCTGGCTAAAAATCTTAGACCCGATTCATGCATTTATGATGACATAGACACCAGACTGGAAATGTAGAGAGTGGAGAGGGCCAGGTGTGAGAGCGCCGGGAAATGGGGCGATCTGAGAATGCATGCTCCTTCCGAAGGAACAGTCTCCCTTGAACTCCAGCTCATGGTGGCATATGGCTGTTTTCATCTCTTAAGGGAGGCTGGACATCAGAATGTCTACATGAAATATGCAGACTTATATATACTAGGAAAAATAAATAAAGAAAAAAAAATCCTCTGGCTTACCTCTGTTGGGTAAATAAATCCTGTGTTTCTGTTTGGAAACACAGAATTTATTCAAATGTCACTTCTTCTAGGAAGCCTCTGTATTTGTTTGGTAGGGCTGCCGTAACAAAGGACCACCAACTAGGTGGCTAGAAACAACAGACATTTTTCCTCTCACAGTTTTGGAGGCTAGAAATCAAGGTATTGGTAGAGCCACACTCCCTCTGAAACCTGCTAGGGTATCCTTCCTTACCGCTTCCTAGCTTCTGGTGGTTCTCTGGCAATCCAGCGTAGGACAGAAAGTTCAAACCCTCTAATCACTTGACTGGCTGCACTGGCATCCAGCCCCCATCTTTAGGTGCTTTCCAAAAGTCAGCAAAAGTCACCTTTATCACTTTGGGTAACACTTCTGAGGGTTTTAGAAGCTCTGTGCCTTGGAAGTGTGGATGAAGACCAAATTTCTTGTTGTGAATTACCATATCACAAATACCTTGGGAGAAGAGGCTCTGGAAGTCTCCACGGAAGAGTCATTTATGTTGGAGGGTGTGGTCACGAAGGATAAATAGGAGTTAATAGGTTGGGAGGGAAATTGGGGAGTAGAGAGGCCAAAGCAAAGCCTCAGGAAAGAGTTTTAAGGATGGATAAGAAGATGAGGAGAAATTCAAGGCAGAGCACAAGATACAGGCCAAACCATGGAGTGTCAGAGAGCAGAGTGGCTTCAGAAGTTGTAAGTGCCTGGGAGTGATGGGGGCATGTCAGGAAGAGGGGTGAGAGATGAGGCTAGGAGATCAGGAGCCATATGGTGAAGGATCTTGAACCAGGGTAAGAGTTTGAGTTAGTGAAGTGGCCATGGAATGGAGAGAAAGAGTTAGACTTGGGAGATTTTCTCAGGGGCAACATGTGAGGCAACATTTAATCCACAAACTTGGGTGTTCAAGCTATAGGGCTTTTATTTCCTGCCTATAATTGAAGGTGATTTCTATTTTAAGCCACTCTTGTACTATATGGGAGGTATGTATTCATGAGAGATGTGGGTAAATTCTTCCCCCTTCTATGGCATTGTGTCTAAGTTCTGGGGGATATGCATAGGCATAGGTGTCTATAGGTGTGAATAGATGTAGGAATCTGTCAAGATATACTCCTTTTATGGCCCCCAGTAAGAACTTAGTAGGTAACAGCTGAATTCCCCCATCTTCTCCACACCTCCCTTTGAGTAGACTATCTCTTCACACATCTGTGCTACCACACAGGAAACATTGCCTTGACTTTTGGGTAAACGCTAGGAGACCTTCTCAATCCTGTCTGCCCAGACACTGGAGTCTTGTAAACTTCTAAACTTCTGCCCAAGAAATAGGAGCATATTTAGTCTCTATTCTCAGATTCCCTAAACCAAAATTGGGTTTCTCTAATTCCTTGTTACCCTGGGGGAGATGGAGCCAAGGACATCTTTCTCAGATACATCAATGATGTCTAATTCACATCTTTCCTCTTCCTCCAATTTGGGTCGTCATTTTTTTTTCAACATTAAGAATGAGGGGAAACTTTTAAAATCTAATTCAGAGATTCTTTACATGGGGTCTAGTAGAATTCTAACTGAAATGTGTCATTTCCTTCCCTTATGGATGTAAGAAACAAATCACATTGGTTTTAACAATACCTGTGGCTTTGTATAAAATACAGAAATAATAGATATTTTCATATCACATTATAGTCTTTGAAGATATGCTGAACTATTGCTGATGCATGTGATTCCAAAATTATAGTGGTCATTACAAAATCATATTAACTTGTGTCAATAAAGAAGCACATGTATTACTGTACCACAAAATTTTAAACTATTTTAATGAGTGTATTTCTATATGATTGGTTTCCTCTATATTTGTATCTATTTCATTTTCCAGAAAAAAAATTATTAAAAAACCTTTGAAATGGCAAAAAATGAGTACCAGTTTCCTATAGAATATCAGACAACCTCTTGTGCACCTTCTGGATTCTATAGTAGTTTCCATCTTTCATTGCCTTTGAGCTATTTTACAACTCTGAAAGTTGAGAAAAACTGAGAGTAATAGAAATAACTCTTGTCCGTAGAGGTAAAATTTGTCCTGTAGAAGGTACAATTGATTCCCACTCTCTCCCTGATCTCTCCACTTCCCAAACACCCCAGTTATGAGCAAGTTTTGCATGTATTAAAACATTTGCTTTAGCATTTCTAATCGCCCATATATGTTTCTGCGCTTTGAATCCCCTTTGAACTTGTTTGTAACACTTTCCTGATTTCTTCATTCATTAATGAGTTAAATAAAAGCTTTAAAACACGTTTACTTTATATTTGTACGGGAGTCATAATTTTACATTGTAAAATTATTTTGCAATGTGCTTTATGCATGTAAAAACATTATTCTGAGAAGGTGTCTCTATAGGCATTGCGTGGCACGAACAGGGGTAAGAAATCCAGCACGTAATCCCCCACCCGTGGGTACCTTCTGGTCCTAGACTTTTGAGACTCAAAAGGCTTTTCTCTTCTCCTGAGGTGCTGTCCCTTTGTTGAAGCAATGCAGTCCATGTCGTGTAGCTGCTTCTCAAAAGAGGGAATGGTCATAGTAGCAAGAAAGAGCAGGGTGGGTAAATGGTACCAAGGTTTTCTTAGGTCAGTCTCCCAAGGTGATAGAAATAAAAGTGAAAAAATAAACCAGGGGGACTTAATCAAACTTACAAGCTTTTGTGCAGCAAAGAAAACCATAAACAAAATGAAAAGACAGCCTACTGACTGGGAGAAAATACTTGCAAGTGATGCTACTGACAAGGGCTTAATTTCCAAAATGTACAGACAGCTAATACAACTCAATAACAAAAAACAAAACAAACAAAAAACAACCCAATTGAAAAATGGGCAGAAGACCTAAATAGACATTTCTCTAAAGAAGACATGCAGCTGGCCAAGAGGCACATGAAAAGATGCTCAACATCACTAATTATTAGAGAAATGCAGATTAAAACTACAATGAGGTACCACTTCACACTGGTCAGGATGGCCATCATTAAAAAGTCTATAAATAACAGATGCTGGAGATGGTGTGGAGTAAAGGGAACCTTCCTACACTACTTGTGGGAATGTAAATTGGTACAGCCACTATGGAGAACAGTATGGAGGTTCTTCAAAAAACTAAAAATAGAGTTGCCATATGATCCAGGAATCCCACTCCTGGGCATATATCTGGAAAAAAGCTATAATTCCAAAAGACACATGTACCCCTCTGTTCATAGCAGCACTACTCACAATAGCCAAGACGTGGAAACAACCTAAATGTCTATCAGCAGAAGAATGGATAAAAAAGGTTTGGTACATATATATACAATGGAATATTACTCAGCCATAAAAAGAATGAAATAATGCTATTTGCAGCAACATGGATGGACCTAGAGATTATCATACTAAGTGAAGCAAGTAAGAAAGATAAAGAGAAATATCATATATCACTTGTGTGGAATCTAAAATATGACACAAATGAACTTATCTATGAAACAGAAACAGACTCACAGAGAACATACTTGTGGTTGCCAAGGGGAGAGGGTAGAGGAGGGATGGAGTGCGAGTTTGGGATTAGCAGATGCAAACTATTGTATATAGAATGGATAAACAACCAGGTCCTAGTGTATAGCACAGGGAACTAGACTCAACATCCTGTGATAAACCATAATGGAAAAAATATGAGAAAGAATGTGTATATACATGTATAACTGAATCACTTTGCTGTACAGCAGACATTAACACAGCATTGTAAATCAAGTATATTTCAATAAAAGCAAAAATAAAAAGCAGGGTGGGGATGGAGGAAGCAGGAGCATCAGCTAAGGCTTCAAAATCATCTAACCACCTGGAATAAGGCATTATCATTTTGTTCTGACAAGAAAAGGGTCCAGAGTGATGTGACGAGCTTTGTCTAAAGTCACTCTAGAGTCCCAGTCACCATTTCCCACAGACTGTATTCCATAGGGCATTCTGGGGCGCTCATAGTCCACACTCTTCAAGGAAGGAAGAGCTAGGGAAAGGCAGTTACAGACAGAGCATCGTTGAGCACATGGTTGCTTAGACTGAGCGGGTGTTCAGCTTTTTATTGTAGCTGTCGTTTTACTCAGTAGGGCCATGGCCCGGAAGTGTCAAGCTGGTTCCCTATTGTACACATCAGTGTAGCTGTGTTGTTGCTGGTGTGTATTTTTTTTTTTTTTATCACAATTCTGGGCCTCCTGGTAATAGACTAAACATGAGCTGCTGCTTGCCTTCTTCCCTCTGTGGATGTCATCAATATAATCAGGGAACAGGTGGGTACAGGCGATTAATAGGGTGGGAGGGGGGAGGAGGAGAGGGGATCTACTCAAGGGGGTGGGGAGTTAATTTGACCCTGCAGCTCAGATGCAGCATCTCCTCCAGCAAGGCTGCCACAGCAGTTATCTGTGGGAACAGCCTTTCTCAAGCCTCTCAGTCTCGTTTCCAGTCGGGGCATGCTTGAGAAGCCATTACCATATTTATAGAGCTACCTGGCCCCACAGCACACGCATGAGAGGGTTAGAAAGACCTATCTATTTTTCCAGCTGTGCTGCTATCCTTGGCGGTGAGGCTGGCGGGGAGGAGGGAGGAGGGAGGAGGGAGGAGGGAGGGCCCCATCCCAACATTAGAAGGATGGAGAGAGCTAGGCTGCAGAACCTGGCCAGAGAGAACATACATACTGGCCCCTTGCTTGCCTCTTCCAACTGGTTGGGCTGAGCCAGTGTGACTAGCCTTGCATCTGTCAACCTGAGAAAAGAAGCATGGTGGACCACCAGTTAGGAACAGCATTGCCGGGAAGCTAGTCTCAACGTCTGCTCCTTCTTCACCCTCAGCCTAGTTCTCTTGCTGACATTCAAAGCTGCCAGTGGATGGGGGGACATGGAAGCAGTGCTGGAAAGTGGACAGAGCATGAACTTAAAGAGATCTTATTTGTTGTATAACCTTGGGCAGATTATCTAATTTCTCTGAGCCTCGTTTTAGTTATCTGCACAAAAGGGATAATAATGGATTGTTGAATGGATTTAATTACAGACATGGTTGAATGTGTCCTAATAAATGCTTCTCTTCCTAGATCAGGCCATTCTGTCTCACACTTAAGTTGTGACTTACATCACTGCACTCTACAATACTTTGTTGTAGCAGTCAGAAATGCCTGTGTAAATTTACCCACCCCTCACTACTCCATCCTGATGAACACACATGCACTCTTGCAGTTTCTCTGTCTTTGTCTCTGTCTGTCACACACACACATACATACTTACATACATACATACACACTAGTTATTTTTGTTCTGATCACTGTGGCACATCTTCCCTGTTCTTTATACAACTTAGTGGGTTTTACAACCAGAAAAGTCATTCTAAATCTCAGGATAGTAGTCCCAAATAAGGGTACTGTGACATTTATGATTGTTTGTGTCTCCTGGTACCCCATGTTCCCATGACCATCTGGTTATAATATCAAGGTTGCAGTGAAAGCAATTGACAGTATGCTTTACCCCCTGCCTTCAGTCCAGCTAAAAGCCAAGTATACTGGCAGCAGCTGGAGAAAAAATTTACCATGTGTTCTGATGGGCTAATGAGGAAAGGATAGCAAGCATCTTGAAGCAAACTCTTAGTTCTACAAACACTCAAAAACCGAGCCACAAAAGAACCTGTGGACTCACCAGGCTGGGACCGTCTTTGAGTGCTATTTATAGTCTCCCCTGTTTCTTTTTCTCTTGTAAGGAGAACGGATTCCAGAAGGGAGCCTTTAATTTGCTGATTAAAGATGTTGAATGAGGAATCAAAGAGGAGAAGCCAGGCTGAGGGAGGGCTAAATATATTTTCAGAAGGAAAGAAGTGGCACCTGGAGAAAAAACACACACAGGAGGGGAAAGCATCCAGAAAGGGTGTGGGACAGAGGCTGAACAGAAAGGTGGTGGTGCTGATGGTGGTGGGGGTGATGTGATAACCATGGCTGGGAAAATCGCGGGAAAGGAAGTGGATCACAGGGACTGTTTAGGAAGTTTTGCTGTGCAGTGTGCCATGTAACCATCTCATCTCTGTCCTGTCATCATCATAGTCTACGTCTCTCATCAGTCCTCTGGGAGCTGGAAGTGTGAGTGTGTGTGTGAGTGTGTATGTGTGAACTGCTTATACTGGACCTGAGGAGGTTGGGTTGTAGTCAGGTTACAGGTACTTATTACCAGACCAGCAGAGCCCTAGCCTCTGATGGCTTATCTGGATGGACTCTGGAAGTGTGATGTCATACCCTACATTCATAGGAAAACGAGGGAGAGAAATACCCATTTCAAGGGCAGCAAAGAGTCCTTTGCCTCCAGCTCATAAAAACTGTCTCTGCTACATTATAGTATTTTTGTTTAACAGAGAATATTTAGGTTGGTAAGCAGAGGAGACATAAGAAGTGCTACTTTGGCTTCTGGAGCTCCAAATCAGACCTAACTCTGTCTCTCAGCAGCCAGGCAGGGAGGTGAAGCAGGAGACCTGTGTTTTGAGAGTCTCTCTAATGGCCATGAATCCACCTGCATCCATTCCCATGATATACATAGGCAGCTTTAATGCCCTGTCTATCCAGATATATTTGTTTTCTCAGACTCTGTTCAAATCCTCCTTCCCCCATAAAGGATGTCTGGGATACCAAACCCTCACCAAGTTTTTGCTTCTTTGAGCAGCTACAGAACTGATGGTCATTAGTACAGTATTTTTGCATCTCATGTAATCTGACCCTCTCCTATGTCCATGTATGTCCTAGATTCAATTTAACTTCCCAGCCTCATATCCAGTGACTCTGCTGCACACAGGTGATAATTTTCCCTCCAAGTGCTACTTCCCCCAAAGAGGAATTCTGCTGATATCTTTGTCTTTACACAGATTCTCTTACTAGTTTATTTTGAATAATGAATTAGTGTTTGAATAAGACACATTCTTTCTAAAATAACCTCAAATAACATTAATTGTGCATGTTTATAGCAGTTTATAGAGGTCATGTGACAGAATTAGTAACAAATGAGGCAAAGACCTTTAGCAGAGATTCGGTGATTATTCATGGGGATGTGGCAGTTGCACACTGGATGTCATTGTAAATGAGTCTTTTAAAGATCATTCCAAAAGGCAATACAGCAAATTCTGGGAAGATGACATTGATGATACAGTTTTTGCATCTCCCTAAACCCCCCATAAAAACAGAGCTAGGATATGAAAGCCAAACACACTGACAACATCTATTTTTCAAAAAGCTGAGTTATAAGGTATCCTCCAAACCTCAAATTATGAGCAGATGTGGACAACACACTGACACTTTGAGATCTGCATAATATCAGAATCTGTGAGGGAGGATACAGAGGGGTACAGCAGATTCTCTGATAGCCCTAAAAACAAGACAAGAGCCAAATCTCCATCAGACACTAATAAAAAGCAGGCAGAAGGATTTGGGACAGCAGCTTTAACTGCTGGGTTTTTGTACACTCTCATATGTAGTAAAGTGCAGTTATCCCTGGTACTGTCTGAAAGGGCTGGAATAGCCTAAATTCAGTGAACACTTAAAAGGATCTAGCTAAGGTCTATTCTAAAGCAAAATCCCACATGGATGGGAAACTGCTGGAAACAGAAACCAGATTAAGTTGGACAGAGATGATACAGCAAAAGAAAGAGGAGGTCAGACCAAAGTGGGAGAGAGGCAAGGAGATCTCAGAAAGCACAGGTCATATTATGAAGCAACAGAAGAGTGCTCTCGAACCATGAAGCTAGAACATCTGTCGTGACCCATTTATTCCTCCCCAAAGTTCAGGAAAACTAATTTCACGTAACAATAGGCAACAGAAAAGGATCAAGTTTGAGCTCAGTACAAATTTACTAATAAAGAATCAGGAGACAGAGGAGGATAATAATACCTCCTTTGACAATGAAAACACACCGTAAAACATACCTATAAAACAGATGAAAACTGTAGCCTAAAATTTCAAAATATACTAGAAGACCTTAAAATAATGATGGAGAAATGAAAATAATCAATCTGTAAAATAAAAACTTAGTAATGAAGTTATAGAACACAAGAAAGAATTAGAAGAAAAATGCAACGATAAAGATTAAACTGGAAAGAACACGAGTGAATGAAAACATCAGAAAATACCGTGAAGTAAAAGTGAAAGGAGTAAAATTTTAAACATCAAACCAACTGAGGAGAGATACAAAAAGATTTGAGAGAAAGTGACAGAAATAAAAGATAGGTAAAAAACATGTATGTTATATAAGAATTCAGAAAGAACACCAAGGCAATGGGATAGAAATAATAAAAAGAACAGTTTAAAACAACTTTCCTAGATTCAAAAAAAGAGATTCGACAGAACATCCTGAAAAGGAACACCATGTACCCAAGCAAAATGACTCAGGGTGACCAGTACTGAAACACTCTAAAAAATACTTTGTGCTCCCAGGCAAAAGGACTAAGCCACTTAAGAAGGCAAGAAAATCTGATGGCCATCAGCCTTCTTGACAGCAACACTTTATATATCAGGAGACAATGGAGTGACATATTTAAGATGCTCAAGGAAAGAAAATATAAGCCATGTATTATAAATGCAGCCAAACTTACATTCAAGTATAAAGACTGCAGACAAACTGCTATCAACAAGCAAGAACTCAGGAAATATTGTTCCCAGGAGCCTTTACTGAGTAAACTACCAGTGAATGAAAATGACTGGAGAGACATTGACATAAGGCCTGGTGGTGAGCATTAAATATATATCTACCTGTAGAACTAAATATAAGTTATGGTTATAAGGGAGAAAGTACAGGTTGTAACAACTATAGCATTGAAATTTTCCAAACAGTGCTACTACTTTAAAAGGGGGAAAGCATAAAAAAAGTAGATTAAGCTTATGATTGCTTTAGAATTATTAACTAGAAATAAAAGGTTCTTGTTTCAAGTCAATTCCTGGGATAGAAGGTGGTGAAGAAGGGTTACTAGCAAATTTCAGTATTATTCACAGTAGCAAAACAATACTCAATTGCCAAAGGAGGATACTGGGGGGTCTTATGTAAAAGTATTGACTTGAAGGAGGCAATTTGAACAAACATACAAACTTTCCTAAGTACTCCATTCTCAAAAAAAAAAAAAAAACAAAAACACATAAAAAGATAGAAATAAATAAAAGAGGCCACATTATAAAGGACCATTTGCCTAAAACAATATGTCAGAGGACAAATATAAAAATCCTATCGATAAATGCAATGGGCTTAATTCACCTATTTAAAAAAGAAGTTCTATATTCTGTTATAAAAAAGATACATAGAATCTGAAACTATAAGATATAGACAGATTAAAAATAAAATTAAGGGATGGAAAAATAAATACCAGCAAAATAAAAATAAAAATGAATCAGAGGACATTTTCATTATCCCCCAAAGAAACCCATACCCATTAGCAGCCAGTCCCTATCTCCTTCAGTACCCCTGGTTTTAGGCAACCACTAATCCACTTTCTATCTATAGATTTGCCTAACTTGTATGTTTCATATCAACGGAATCATACAATGTGTGCTCTTTTGTGACTGCCTTTATTCACTTACCGTAATGTTTTCAAGATTCACCCGTTATAGCATGTATCGTCTTCAGTCCTTTTGATTGTCAAATAATATTCCATCATGTGGATAATTCATTGCCTTGATGGTTGCACAACTCTGTGAATACATTAAAAACCGTTGAATTCTAGACTTTAAATGGGTAAGTTGTTTGGTATGTGAATTATATCTCAATAAATAAATAACTGAAATAAGTCAGGGTTCATTATCTTTATATCAGAAAAAGCAGAATCTAGATAGGGTGACCAGTGTGCCCAGTTTGTCTGGGACTTTGCTGGTTTTGGCACTGCAAGTCTCATATCCTGGGGAATCCCTGGGCAAACTGGGATGTTGGCCACTGTAAATTTAGACCAATGATATTTAAAGGAGACAAAGAAAAATATTTATAATGTCCAATTCTGTAAAGCTTAATGAGGGTAGAATCATTATTTGTATGCACACATCCAAAGCCATAGCCAATATACAAAGTAGAAATGATGGGAGATGCAAGAAAGAAGTTCATAGAAGTATTTAACATACTTGGCTCAACCCAAGACACATCAAGCAGACAAAGTTTGATAGAATTTAGAAGGTCTAAACAGCACAATGAATAAAATAGATATCTGAATCTCAGTAATTCAGAATACAGATTATTTTCAAGTGTGCATAGAAGCTTCATGCAGTTGTCCATATTTTAGGATACACACACACACAGACATACACACACACACAGAGATAGACAGACATATACACACATATGCCCCTCAATAAATTCCAAGGAATAGGAAAAATAAAGATTTATGAGGATATTTATTTATTAATTATTTTTCAGCACCACCATGTGACATGCAGGATCTTAGTTCCCTGACCAGGGATCAAACCTGTGCCCCCTCCATTGGAAGCGTGGAATCTTAACCACTAGACTGCCAGGGAAGTCCCTATGAGGATATTTAATAAAAGGAGAAACTACTTAAAAAGTTGTAAAAAGTTTTCTCTACCAAGAATTTTTTTTTAAAACTGCTACTAAAAATACCTTTGGGAAAGTAAAACAAAATTATAAAATTATTTGAAAATAATAATGAAAATATAGCATGTAAAATCTATGGAATGAGATATTTGTCAGAGAAAAAAATCATAGCATGAAATACCAATATCAACAAAAATAAGATAAAAATAAATGAATAATAAAGCTAGAAAAATCAATAAAGTTAGAAAAACTAGAACAAAGTAAACTGAAAGAAATTAGGAGGGAGGAAGAGGTAAGAATGAAAGTAGCCGTTAGTGGAACAGAAAACTTTAACAAGTAAATCCCAAAGTTGGTCTTTGAAAAAATATCAATAAAATAAGCCACTAGCAAATCTAATCAAGAAATTGGTGGGAGAGAACACAGACACCAAAAAATAGTAACCCCAGAAATCTCCTTGAAGTCTTCCCTGCATGGTGAGATCTAGGGGAATTTCATGGTTTGAATAAAGCTGAAGTCCTCTGTCAGATTTCTGCTAATTCAAGATAGGAGTGAGATGTGTGTGATGTAGAGTGTTTACCTTTGTCCTGCCTGTATACCTCTTAGAGACTTCATGGGTTTTGCTTCTGTCTCATACTACTTCACACTTAATGTAAAATTTAACCCCTGCTTCATAATTAGCAACCACTGCTACCATTGTGATGAAAATGATCTATTCCTAGTATATGAGAGTATAGTATATTTTCCAAAAAAATTCAGAGGAAATCACATCAGCCAGTACCCAGTACTCTGCTTTCTCCCATTTTCTAAGACTCCCTTTTCCACCTTTCTTCTTTCTACCTTTCCTCCTCCTTTCCTTTTGGTTATCTTGAGAGCTCCAAACTCATCTCCCTGTATGATAAAGAGTAGCATCAGCCTTCCTCTTACATCTTCATGCCCACCTTATAATGCTGACTTGTCAAAATGTATACTTATTTTCTCTGAAAAGATATTTTTCTCTGTAGTAGCTTCTATTACATTTATAAACATTGTTACGTGTATAAGATGCAAGTCATTGAGTGGGCCACAGAGGTAAACAGGACAAGGTCCAGCTAAGGTACAGTAGGATAAAAATTGCCGGTAGGGATATGCTATGGAAAATAGTTGTTAGTTTCTCTAGAAGTTAAACTCAGAATTACCATGTAAACTAGCAGTTCCTTTCCTCAGTGTATATCCAAGAGAAATGAAAACATACATCCACACAGAAGCTTACTTGCAGGTGAATGTTTATAGCAACATTGTCATAATAGTCAAAAGGCAGAAACAAACTCCCATCAACAGAGAAGTAGATTAATAAAATGTGGTATATCCATACAGTGGAATATTATTCAGACATAAAATGAACAAAGTACTGACACATACATAGATAAATCTCTAAAACATAAGATAGACACAAAAGCTCACCTATAATATGATTCAGTTTACGTGATATATCAATAATAAATAAATCTGTAGAGACAGAAAGCAGATTAGAAAATAGAAGAGGGAGGAACAGAGAATGATTTGGCACCAGGTGTTTTTGTGGGATAATGAAAATGTTTTGAAACTAGAGAGACCTGCTTGTTGCACAATATTGTGGATAACCTAAATACCACTGAATTGTACACTTTAAAATGGCTAATTGTATGATATGTGAATTTCATTTCAATTTTTAAAACATACGAAACAAAAATAGCCTAGTGGTCAATGGTATACATGGTATTACTTGGGGATCAGTAGGGGAGAAAAATCAAACCCTGGGTTTCTTATCTTGGATAAGCTTGAAAGGCAAGCCTGAGATGACAGCTTGCTTGCAGGTAATGATCCCAGGGAACATGAGTGAGGGGCTGGGAAGTGATTAGGAAAGCAGGGAAAATCATACCAGATGTGTCATCAAGTTGGCTACTGCTCCAGAAGTTTTATGCTCCAGTTCACCAGGAACTCTTGAAAAATCTTGAAGTGAACCTCAGAACTGTCAGATTGAGGACAAGGGAGGTGTTTATCCATCCAGTCGTTACGGGGGCCCTTCAGTCACTAATTCACCTGCACTTCTGGGTTGCACATATTTGAGCATTCATCAGTTTCCCAAGGTTGTCCCATAGCTTGGTGACAAAGCAGCCCATGACCAGGAAGTGAGTGGTATGTGGCGCAGGCTGACAGGTCTCATTGCACCTGCATTCAGCTGTAATGAGATGAGATGAGACCGAGATGAGATTGGTCTCTGTGGCTGATAGTGAGGAGGAAGAGATGAGCCTAAAAGGATTTGATGCCCAGGTATGTTGGGTCAGGAAGCAACAAATCATGCTGCCACCCAGCCCATTTCAGCTTTCAGAATATTTTGACTAAAACCAGTTGTGTATGAATATCTAAGTGTAGTCTCCTTTAAGGCTCCTTCAACCTTAAAATTAAAGGGACTCCTTAAATGCTAACGCTAAGATCTCTGGCTTCAGTAGCCTGGCTTGACTTGAGAGTTAGAGGACCAGAGGCTGTCATTTTCCTTTGTGAAGATCTAGTGGTAATCTTTCTTAACGTGAAAAGTTGCACTGAAAGCATCCATTACACTCACGTGCATTTACAGATGAATATCATGTTCCCCTAGATTTGTATTTTTGTACTTTTGCCAGTTTTAAAGGATATTCACTCTTTCAGTAAATATCTGTGTGTTATTCACTGGGCGCCAGACACAGAGAAAAGCAATGGCCAAGGCAGGAGACAGGATGGATGTACTTTACAGTCCTGAAGGAAATTTAGAATTGAGCACATAGTTCCAGGTTCCAGGAGTGCTGCAAAAAGGCAAATGTGACAAGCCACGGGGGCATCTCAGTGGGACCTACTCAAGTTTGGGAAGTCAGGAACTCTGGGGAGACTCTGCCAAGAAAGTGACGTCTTAGACACATTTTGGAGGATAAAGTGGAGGTTGACCAGAAAGCCTGAAAGGGTACCAGGCAGTGGGGACTCCACCAGGTAAGCAGGACAAATGTTATCATTGCCATTTAGAAATAAAGAGACTGAGGCTAAGCGAGGGGAAGTGACTTACTCAAGATCATGTTGGTAAAGTGACCTAGTTTAACAGAAAACTCAGAGAATTTTTGCTTTATGAAAGCCTTCCAAGCACACAGTTCTCCTCAAGATGAAATAGGATTTAATTACACTAGCATTAGATTCAGAAACAGCCTCCTGGCTAACTCAGCCGGGGGCCTGATTATGATATCAACAGCAGGACACCTGGGTGCAGCACACCATCTGGGGCTAAATCCGGTGGGTGAGTCCATCAAGTTTTTGATTGAAATCCTCTTTCCTTGCATTAGTTTCTGCTATCTCTATCCATCGGAAATTCAAGCCATTAGTAAAACCCAATTTAATCTTCAGAAACTGAAATATTCCTGCACTGACCTCCAGGAGGCCACAGCTTCCCAGAAAATAGTCTGCCGGTGATCTTCAGCATCAGCACATTTACTTCCCTCTGATGGCCATCAATCCAAGAAAGACCTCCTTGTTGGCACGCTAGTTCCTGGGTGAGAGAAACTGATGCTGAGGGTGCCCACAGAGAACGAGACAGGCTCATGATTCAGATGTAATTGTACAGGAACAGTGTTCAAATGTCTTTTTTTTTTAAAAAAAAAATACAGCAGTGGGAAAGAAAGAGTGGGTTCATTCAGTGGATCTCAGAGGCAGAGTGAGACCGATGGTTGGAGTTGCTGGGAAGTCAGTTTTGACTCAGTGTATCTAAGGCACCTGTTGGAGCAGATTGGCGCTGTCCCTCACTATTGTTGTGTGGGATGCAGGCACAGTGAGCTCTCTGTTTTGAAGCAGGTGTAGGAAAGAATGGGTTAGCAGCTTTCAAATACCTGTGAAGGGAAGTTTTATGCTGGATAGAAAGTGAAACTAGAAATCCTTTAAGAAAATTTCTAACCTTGTAGTTATTTTGTGTGTGGAGTGATTGGCCAAAAGACAAAGATACTAATATGCTCTCCATCTATTTGTTCTCCTTCCAGATTAGCTCACTGTGACCCTCACACAGAGTTCCCTGAGCCCTTCCTGGGGCATATCATAAATGCCTGTATTTCTGGAAATTGCCACAGATTTCAGATATTTCTCTCTTATGTATTAAAATGTGTATATCCTATATCACATCATCCTGAAATCTTTAAAGACACTAGTATATGACAAAGTGTGATCTCGTGGGTTAAACAAATGATAATACTTATGCTCCCAGGGACTGTATTGTATGTTAATGGAGTTTTTTTTTTTAAGATTTCAAAGCACAAGCTTTTATTTTTCTAATCAGTTTCTGTTTTTTTTTTAAATTTTTTTTAAAATTTATTTTTAAATTAATTTTTATTGGAGTATAGTTGATCTACAATGTTGTGTTAGTTTCTGCCATATAGCAAAGTGAATCAGTTATACATATACATACATCCACTCTTTTTTAGATTCTATTCCCACATAGGTCATTACAGAGTATTAAGTAGAGTTCCCTGTGCTATACAGTAGGTTCTTATTAGTGATCTATTTTATATATAGTAGTGTGTATATGTCAATTCCAGTCTCCCAATTTATCCCTCCCCCGCCTTTCCCCTTAGTAACTGTAAGTTTGTTTTCTACATCTGTGACTCTATTTATGTTTTGTAAATAGGTTCATTTGTACCATTTTTGTAAGATTCCATATATAAGTGATATCATATGATATTTGTCTTTCTCTGTCTGACTTACTTCACTCAGTATGACAACTCTGGGTCCATCCACGTCACTGCAAATGGCATTGTTTCATTCTTCTTTATGGCTGAGTAATATTCCATTGTATCTATGTACCACATCTTCTTTATCCATTCCTCTGTCAGTGGACATTTAGGTTGTTTCCATGTCCTGGCTATTGTGAATAGTACTGCAGTGAACTTTGGAGTGCATGTATCTCTTCAAATTCTGGTTTTCTCCAGTTATATGCCCAGGAGTGGGATTGCTGGATCATATGATAGCTCTGTTTTTAGTTTTTTGAGGACTCTCCATACTGTTCTCCATAGTGGCTGTACCAATTTACATTCCCACCAAAAGTGTAGAAGGATTCCCTTTTCTCCACGCCCTCTCCAGAATTTATTGTTTGTAGATTTTTTTGATGGCTTTTCTGACCAGTGTGAGGTGGTACCTCATTGTAGTTTAGATTTGCATTTCTCTGATAATTATGGATGTTGAGCATCTTTTCATGTGCCTCTTGGCCATCTAACAGAGATCTTTAATGCCTTCATCCCAAAGGGAGAAGCACAAACTTAGGAATCAAACAGTGCCGTGCTCTCAGTGAATATGTGGGGAAAATATTAAGTGAATAATCATAGAGAGTAGATGTTGGGAGTTAGGATAACTGGGCTTCAGCTCTAGATCTCTGGCTCAGAAACTGTGTGATCATATGAAAAGATCAGCTCTGCCAGAGAAAGAGAAAAGGACAAGCAGAGGTGCAAGAACAATGCACGTTAGGAATGGGAACTTCTTCCAGTGGATGGAGAAGAGGGAGTGTCATGGAGACTTGCTGGAAATTACTCTTGCGAGGTGGATTGGGGTCAGAATGTGAAAAATATTGACTGTCTCATGAAGGAATTTGACCTTGGTCTGGTATAAAATGTATTTTCACTGAAGATTTTCTAGCAAGGGCACAGCATGATCAGCACCGCATTTAACAGAAAGAAAAAGGACACATAAAAAGAGAAGGACAAATTTTCTCTGATAAATACTGAAATCTTCGAGATCATTTAGGTGGCCCCAACCCAGATGAGGGGTGATAAGGACAGGGACAGTGCAGGAGACAGTGTCAGTGCATTTGGGGGTGAGAGTTCATGGAGCTTGGAGCAATTGCTCAAAGGAGGCAAGACCCAGATGACAGTTAAATACCACTCTGGGATGGTCAGTCTAGGTTTTCAGGAGCAATTTTCAGGAGGAAGTAGAGTAGACTGGTTAAGAATGCAATGTTGGCATCAAACTCATCCCTAGTTGACTCCTGGCTCTGCCATTTAATAAATATGTGAAATTAGCTGTGTCCCCTCTCAGAGTCTCCACTGCTTCATCTGTAAAATGGAAATGGCAATAAGAGCAATTTCATAATATTACTCTGAGGATTCAATGAAAAAACTTGGAAGAATTTAGCAAAGTATTCAGAACATGGGAAAATGATCAGTAAATATAACATATAATTATTAATTATTGTACAATACTTGGAGGATACAAAGTAACATGGATTTGAAGGTGACATTTTCTGGAAGTCAAATTTGCTTAGGTAAAATCAGAGAGTCCTTCTTTCCTTCCTTCCTTCCTTGTCCCTCTTTTTGCAACTAAAACAGTGTTTCTGTTGCTCCCATGGGATAAAATAAGGGTTTGAACCTCATAACGTGTTTCCATCTTTGCTTCTGCTTTTCTCTTTGTGCAGGTTTTGTTCTCTTGGAAGGCTTTATCCTTATCAGAGAAGCAGGGTTGAAAGTGGTCTGTGACCAAGCATCTCAGCTTTATCAGCAAAGACAGACTGGCTCCTTGGAGCACCATTTAAGCTTTTTTGAGAAAAATTTCTGATTGCCTTCATTTGGCCAGGTCACTCCTGGGATAATCAGCTGTAGCCAAGAGCTGGGTAGTGGGATCAAACCTTCATTCCTACTACTTGGTTGGAGTAGGGGAAGGAGTATTACAAAAATAATGAGTCTATTTGCACACCTGTTGATTTTGCTGAGCTGGCTTTATAATTTTGCATGAGGGCTTTTCTCATGCCATGAGGACACACTGTCTATGCTTTCTGTGCTGGGCACAGAAACTGGAGAAGGTGGGGTGCTACCTCCCCCCCCTTCACGGTGCTCCCATTATAGGCTTGGTTGGCCGGATAACATCCCAGATACTTGGGCATTGAGGGCCATGCTGGTTGGGGCATGCTTTCTCTGCCTGGGCCAGCTGCCCCGCCACCACTTGAGATTCTGGGCAGAGCTATGAATGAACACATTTCAAATGCTATCAATATTTTATGAATTTCCATCCACTTACTTTAATGGGGAACTGTAAAAGCATTTAACCATATTACACCCCATCTCTCAGGCACTGCATTATTCCAACAGAGCTGTTTTATTAGAGTCAACCACCAGGGTTATTGGGATGGCTTTATCCCTCCCTCCCCAAATCTGTCCATCTGCATATATGTAAGTCTGTTTGTCTGTCTTCCAAACTTTCTCTAATCTATCTATTAATCAATCGTTAGCAAAGAGAACACCGTTTTGGTAATAATGCATGTGTACGCATACACGTGTGCGCATGCTCATGCCCACACAAGCTAGTGCACTAAGAGAGATTTCATCTCCTGGCCTTGCATGACTAGACTTGAGCTTTGAAAGGACCTTTGCTTTTATGGACTCCCCTGGGTTCTCTTTTGGAGCATCTACTCCCTTGTAGTCTGAGAAAAAAAAATTCTCGGGGAAACGTCTTACCTGAAGTTTAAATATTTGAATTAATAGCAAAGTGTCCAGGCATCAAAGTCAGAGAGACATTGGTTTCTCAGCCCAGCTCTACCACTTACCCTTATGATCTTGGGCAAATCACTTGACTTGGCAGAGCCCTCTCTGCAAGAGGGAGATTTCAGTAGCCACCTTTCAGGAAGTGGTGAGGATCAAGTGAGGGAACCTGTGAACGGGCTCCGTGAAGTACCTGCATGGCAGGGGGGTGATGGCAAACACATGATTCCTGGAGGGGTTGGGGAGTTCTCTCTTTCCGCTTCCTGGATATTGAGAATTTCTGGGCTAGTACATGCGTTTGTTTCTTCAGGGTATGCCTGAGCACAGTTTCCCTCCCATCACTTCAAAGTTTATCCCCCCACCAAAAATCCCGCTCCCTCCAGACCTCACCCCGTCCCCACCCACTCTGAGAAGCCTTCCTCAGTCCCCTCAGACTGAGTTAGGGACCTTCCTCTGAGCTTTCCCATCATCACCCAGCATGTCTCCATATTACAGCATTTATCTCACTCTGTTATTATTCTTTCCCCTTCTGGATAACAAGCTCTTTGTGGTCAGAGTTCAAGCATTATTTCTTCGCAAAGAGCAAAGCCCCTGGGGATCTGAGCTCTGCCAACTTCATCTCTCAGAAGGCTTCTAACTACCTCTGTCTTCTCTGTCCATTGAGTCTAGCCAACATTTTGTTCAGCACCTACTCTTTGCCAGATAGAGTTCTAATCACGGTGCACGCATCACTCATTCAGTCCTTACATCAGCCTTATCAGATAGGGACTGTTCTGATCCGCATTGTAGAAATGAGGAGGCTGAGGCTCAGAAAAGATGGTAAACTTAAACAAGGTCCCAGCTAGCAAGGAGCAGAGCCAAGGTTTACCCTCTGGTGGTCTCATTCCAGAGACTGTACTCACCACTGTGCTCCACTCCTTATTCATGCTCTGTTCTATCCAATTGCTTTAACAAAATTGACCTCCACGTAGCCCTCTTCTCTATGTCATGTTCAATGTCAACTCTTTGCCTTTGCATATGCTACCCCTTTTCCCTGGAATTCCTTTCTGCCTCCCTGACTCTTCTTCCATTTGCTCTCAAGGAGTCAAAACACCTTCCTCAGTGCCCTAGCTGTGTGCATACCTAACATGGCACTCGTAGTAGATCCGATTCTGTGTACTTGCCTTACTTGCCTTTTGGGGCAGGGGCTGTCTGTGCCTTGTTGAATCCTGGGACCTAATGTAGTTCCTGGCCCCTAATGGAAGATTAGTCCTTATTTATTGAATACTATTTTTGACATTCCTGGGATCTGAAAAGGCTTTCCCAATGTTGTCATCTCTTTTAACCCTGACTTCCAAATTCTATATGTAAATCTCTGTCTTTGATAATATGGTTATCTGCACACATAACTAAGATGCCAGATCAGATGAAATAACTGAGAGATAAAGGTACGAGTAATGTGTGTCTTTCTGAATTGCTTAAGGACCAACCAGATGAGTCCTAGGGCTCCAAAGCTAGGGTGGTGCAGTGTTTAGGGTAAGGATTGGGCATCTCACGCTGATCTTTCTGGGACTCTTTGAAGAGGAAACTGTGCTCACAGGAAAGTGGAGAAATGGAGGAACAGAATACAGACTGTATGCCTAAAAATCTGGGCCCATGTGGCTCTCTCCAAATGCCAAGCATCTTTGGTAAGTGGTGCTGGTATGCAAGGTTTACAGTCATAAACTTAAGTAATTCCTACATTTATGAACATAAATGGTAAGGTCTACGGAATGGACTTTGAGTCTACTTACCCAAACAGGCTCTTGGACCAGGAGGGCTGCCTGCTGATGCACCCAGAAGGGTGGGCACCCATAGTACCGAGTGAGCGTAAATTCAGGTATCCTGCGTCTTTGAAAGCAGTGACCCTAGCACCAGTGAAAGGAGGCCCAAAGAATGTCAGATTCTGCCATCCAGATCAGCATCTTTTCTGAAGGGTGTCGTAGGGTCTTTCCCTTCTAGGCTAAAGTACTGGACATGGGGCAGAAAAGTTCTTCTTCTGCATAAACATGCAAATTAAAATGTATAGGAATGGAGAATGGGTCTGAGACAAAGTTCATAGATGGGCAGTGTCCAGTGTCACTGCAAAGAAAACCAAGCTAAGACATCAAGTGGCAGCATCAGAAGACAGGTGGACTTGGAATTAAATGGTGGCAGATGATAGGGAAAAGTGAAAGGTTCTAGGTGTTTGTTAAAATAAGAGAGAGAACTTGCTTTGTCAGCTTTCTCTCCAGCAGGTCAGGTTCATCAACAAACCTAGGGCTCACCAGAGTACACTAGGAAAGTCATGATCTTCTGACCAAGTGGTCAAAGATAGATCTCGTCTATCTCAGTGGGTCTGCTGGTGCCACTTGGGTGAGATTGCCAAGCTTCCTTCCCTTCCCCAGCTCCCTAAGTTCTTCCATCTTTAGCATAAGAATGAAGATCATTTCTAACAAAGAAATGAAATCAGCTGCCAAGCCCCATCAGCCGCGTGTGTTCCTCCCCTCCCTACTTCCAGCAAAACCTTTCTCTTGAGCAGACAGAAAACATTTCAGCCTCATGACAGCCCCCTGTCGCTCTGACGCCGCATGTCTCTCTGCTGACATGATAGCTGAGTGTGTGAGACAGACAGTGTTTGTGTGATGCTGGCGGCTTTGTAGTGGAATCACCAGATTGGGATGGGGTTGGGGGGCGGGCTGGGGCTGGAAGATCTGGGAAGCTGGGTCTGTACCTCTTCTGTGCATCTCCTGCCCAGCAGGTTGATGAGATAGCAACAACAAGCCTTCCCAGTCCATTGTTCAGAGAGTCCTGAGCTACAAAACTCCACCTCCAGATCTGATGGTTTTTAGTACAAACCAGCTCAACTCAGCACACGTTTACTGAGATCCTGCTTTGTGCCATGCAAAGATGGTAGATGCTGAGGGACTACAAAGAGGAAGAAGAAAAAAATTATAAGAACATGCTAAGTGCCAGGTTTTGTGCTTACTGTTATATATAAATTTAAGTAACAATATAAGTGAGGTGTTACTAATAGCCCCATATTGCAGGTGAAGAACTGTAAGAACTCAGAGAGGGTAAATAACTCGCTAAGGTTGCACCAGTAATGAGTAATGGATCTAGAACTCTGATTTAGGTCTCTTTGGTTCCAAAGCTTATACTGTTAACTTTTATGTTCTGTTTTCTTCACTGAGGGCTTTTAGCGGGCTCGAAAGTTATATGTGTATATATGTATATATATGATATAATGCCTAGCAATAAAACAAAATCTTATTTTGACTGAAAGGAGGAAGTGTGCCACATAGCATTCAGAGGTTTTTAAGTAAGACAGAACTGGGCTGGAACTCCTCCATTTCCTAATAGCTGTGTGACACTATTGACTTCTCTGGACCTCAGTGTTCTCATCCATAATATGGAATAATAATACTTACTGTGTGGTGGAATAATGATGAAGGTTAAATAAGAAAATGTGTGCGAAGTCTACATAGTTAACTAGTGTTGTCTTACTTTGTACAAAGCCTTCTGTTGCAATCTCATTTGATCCTATTAACAACCTTGAGCAAGATACCATTATTATTATTAATTATTATTCTCTTTTCACAAGTGAGAAAACTGAGGCTTAAACAATTTAAATAACTTGTCCAATGAAGTTAATAAATGGCAGTTTGGGACTTGAACTCAGTCTACTTGACTTCAAGAACTACTTCTAGGCAGACGAGTTGAACTCCGTTGGTAAACCGAGTGGCTTAAGATCTGTCTGAAGATCATTCAGGTCCATAGAACACGCTCTGTCACCACATCAGGCTGCCTTTTTTGATAGGATGGACTGTGGGGAACCTATATCATTCTGTTGACTCTGTAAGAACATTTCATTATACGTAGGATGTTGTTTGGAATTTACCCCAGTATTCTTTTTTGGATGACTGATGTATGTCAATTGCATATATATTGAAAGAAAAGAGACCTTTCTTTTTGGTATTTATGGATGTTTCTGTAACTCTTGCCTTAGCGTAGAGCAAGTTCAATGACCAAAGATGTTTTTCTAAAAGAAGTAGATTAATAACAATTAACAGGTTGAGGTAGGAGTTGAGACCTTAGCTTGTTCACAGAATGAGTTGTGACTTCACGTCACCTGACACATGCATAATTACACACACCAGGAAGCATCCACAAATGCACACATCACAATAAATGTGTGCTTAATTATAAATCACCATGCATATATGCTTAATTACACATCCTGCTACCTGCAGGATTAATGACATGTAGTGTTACATGCACACAATCAGAAGAGGTGACATTTGATGACATTAAAAGAGCTTGGAGAACATAAAGGAGCAATTTTTAAACAGTTGCATAATGTGTGTGCTTTTTCCCCCCACAGAAGGCATTAGACACTAATTTCTACTCAATCAATCAAGAAGCACTTATTGAACAAGTCTCGTCAGTTCTGCTTTTATAATATCTCTCGCATCTCTCCTTTCATTTACATTTTCGTGATTGCTCATGTCATCCTCTTTCACCTGACAGTCTAAGGTAATTGGAAGGACACTGCATTCAGATCTCTCTCCTTAACCCTTGGCCAGCATCTTGGCCCAGGACACCATCATTTCCCACCTGCATTGCTGTAGAGGTCCCTAACGGGTCTCCTGCTTCCTCCTGGGTCTTAAACTCTCCACCACTAACCAGGGAATCTTTGGAAAACTCAATTTTTTTTAATTTTTGAAAAAAACTTATTGAAGTATAGTTGATTTACAGTGTTGTGTTAGTTTTAGATGTACAGCAAAGTGATTCAGTTATACATATATTCTTTTTCAGATTCTTTTCCATTATAGGTTATTACAAGATACTGAATATAGTTCCCTGTAATATACAATAGGTCCTTGTTGGTTATCTATTTCATATATAGTAGTGTGTATATGTTAATCTCAAACTCCTAATTTATCCCTGCCCCCCTTTACCCTTTGGTAATCATAGATTTGTTTTCTATGTCTGTGAATTTGTTCCTGTTTTGTAAATAAATGCATTTGTATAATTTTTTTAAGATTCCACATATAAGCAATATCATATGATATTTGTCTTTGTCTGGCTTATTTCACTCAGTATGATAATCTCTAGATCCATCCATGTTGCTGCAAATGGCATTATTTCATTCTTTTTTATGGCTGAGTAGTATTCCATTGTATACATGTACTACATCTTCTTTATCCATTCATCTGTTGATAGATACTTAGGGTGCTTCCATGTCTTGACTATTGTATAAATAACGCTGCAGTGAACATTATGGAGGAAAAGTATTTCTCCATCTGTGCAATATTTTGATTAATGCTTGCCTCAGTGATAGTAAGTTCCAAGAACTATACCAGGAGCTGAGGACATAATGAAAAATGAAATATACTCAAACGTCATCCTTGCAGACATACTTACACTAAAAATTAAGTGTGTACCTGAAATTTAAAGTTAACTGGACACTCAGTATTTTATCTGGCAACCCTACTTCTAAGCACTTAATATTTGATTATGGAATGAATAAATGAATGAAAAAATAAATTAATGAGTAAATGAAGATTTAGAAGACCCTGGTTCTATTTCAGCCATTGTTCCCGGTTTTTTTTCACCAGTCACTTGATTTTTCCTCACATATACAGTGAAGGTCAATGATATGTAACTAAGATTCCTATCATATTGACATGAAATAGTGGAAAAGTATGGCAAAAGTCAAATAATGATCTCTCCTCACCACAGTCCTCTCAGGCCAGTTCTTTATTTCTAGAGTTATCTGACAGGCTAAATTATTCCATTCTCCTCCTCCACATTCCAACACTCTCTTATGGCGAAAAAGAATCTTAAATACTCCTTTTTTGCATGCTCTTCTAGGCCTTTTGTAACCTGACACTGTCACATTTTAAATCTAACCGGCAGGGCTAGAAGTAATATTTAATATTAATAGTTAAGAAAATAAAAATCAATGGAAAAAATCTATAATGAAGAAAACATCAAAAGTTTAAATAAAAACAGAATCAGTATTGGTGATTTTTCCTTTTGCTTCAGGCTCCACTATGGCTTGGCACAGCACTTTTTATTTAAACTTTTGATATTTGCTCATTGTAGATTTATTTGCATTAACTGTGATTTTTTAAAATTTTGAATTAGAGTATTCGTTACCATGATTATTGAATATTTTGGCATCCACTTCAGTTTTGCGCCCCTTCCTAGTCCCAGTCTGGATAAGTGGAGACAGTCATTGGGAGGGAACGCACAGGGAAGAGGCCGTCCCGAGCAGATAGAACAGGATCTACGTGCCATACTGAATTTACCCTGTGGGCCTAGAGAGGTTTTGAGTGAGAGAGGGACAGGTTCTGGTTGAGTTTTGGAGAGATATTCTTTTTTATTGAAGTATATTTGCTATATAATATTATGTAAGTTACGGGTAT
Source organism: Hippopotamus amphibius kiboko (assembly GCF_030028045.1). Taxonomy (NCBI): domain Eukaryota; kingdom Metazoa; phylum Chordata; class Mammalia; order Artiodactyla; family Hippopotamidae; genus Hippopotamus; species Hippopotamus amphibius. Next base: position 15,900,881 of record NC_080187.1, read on the forward strand.
ACAACAGAGTGGTTCACAATTTTTAAAGCTTATGCTCCATTTATAGTTATTATAAAATATTGGCTATGTTCCTTGTGCTGAACAATGATAGCCTTGTAGCTTATTTTAAACCTGATAGTTTGTACCTCTTAATCCTCTCCCTCTTGTATTGCTCCTCCCCCCTTCTCTCTCCCCACTGGTAACCACTAGTTTGTTCTCCATATCTGTGAGTCTGTTACATTTAATAGTTCATTGTATTTTTTTAGATTCCACATGTAAGTGATTTCATATAGCATTTGTCTTTCTCTATCTTATTTCACTTAAAATAATGCCCTCCAAGTCCATGCATGTTGCTGCAAACTGCAAAATTTCATTCTTTTTTATGACTGAGTACTATTCCATTGTATATATGTACCACATCTTCTTTATCCGTTCATCTGTTGATGGACACATAGGTTACTTCCATATTTTGGCAATTGTAAATAATGCTTCTGTGAACATTGGGGTGCATGCATCTTTTTTGAATTAGTATTTTTGTTTTTTGTTTCAATATATGCCCAGAAGTGGAATCGCTGGGTCATGTGGTAGTTCTATTTTTAGTTTTTTGAGAAACCTCCATACTGTTTTCCGCAGTGGCTGCCCCAATTTACCAATTTACAGTGCCATCAGCAGCCTGCGAGGGACCCCTTTTTTCCACATCTTCGCCAATAGTGGTTGTGTTCTTTTTGAAAATAGCCATTCTGACAGGTGTGAGGTGATATCTCTTTGTGGTTTTGATTTGCATTTCCCTCATGATTAGTGATATCTGGCTGCTGGCCTGGCCTAGAGAGCTGATTGGAGGGATGGTGACTAAAGCAGAGAGACCATGGAGGAAGGTAGTGCAGTGAACGACGTGTGAGATAGGAGGTGGGAGGATGCAGTGAGGTCGGAGGGAAACAACAGCCAGTGCAGTGAGAAGGGACTACCTAGATGCGCTTGGAAGGAACATCCTCTCCTTTACCTGCGTTTCTTGGCTTTTCTCCTCTGCTGTCTGTCCTCCGTTCAGCTTCGCGTGTCCTGTTGGAATAGATCAGGGAAGGAGGGAGCACGAAGGGCTGGCTTGTGAGCCTCAGTGACCAGGACTCTGCCTGCACGGATGCTCCCTGATTTATCTGCAGACTTTCTGGGCATTCTCCCAGCCCCTACATCAGTTAGTTCCCCAGAGATCCATATATTGAGTATCATACTCATTGTTCGCTGCATATAGGTTCCCAGAGGTGGGCCAACAAATTCACTTTCTGAAATGATCTGGAAAGGGACCATGTTATTGACACTCTCTCCCCTGGTATTTGTATTTCAAAAAGAAATGTACTCAGGAATTCATCATTTCAATGAAAACTGATCTAGGCCTCCTAGGAAAAAAAAATATCAATAGTTCAGAGACCCCGACACCACCATGGACTTGCTGTGTGGTCTTGAGTACCCTGCATGGATTTCCTGTGCTTCAGTCTCACCTTTGGGAGACAGCAGATAAATGGCCTGAGCTATGGGATTTCAATCCTGCTGTTGCTACTCACCAGTTGTGTGCCTTTGGTCAAATTCTTTAGCCTTTCTGAACAACACTTGCCCTCTCTTCCTGTCAAAGAGAGAGACTGTGCCCTCCCTTGTAGGGTTGTGATGAGGATGGAAGGTGTCCATGCCTGGCCAGCCCTTAACACTTAGCAGGTATCCAATAAATGTTAGCCATCCCCTCCCTGCAATGGTTAATGGAGATGGGTAATAGAAAAGAATGTGCCCCTAAAGGGTGGAATGCCGTTTTTTTGTGGGTTTTTTTTTTTTTTTTTCAGCTGGCAAAAAAACTAAGTGCAATTATATGCCAAGATTTGCTGAACAATGAATAATTTCGGAGTAATTTTACAGTTGTGTATACAGAACGCCAGAATTCAATATGCGGGTGGGTTTTGGTGAAGTGGAGTCATTCAAGCTAATTGTAGTGCCATATAGGGAAATGCTGCTGTATTTGTATCTTAGTAATATTTTTTAACAGTGTGCTCAAAAATAATCATTTTCCATCAATGATCTCTTTTGATAATTTCAGAGAAAAATGAGGCATACTTATACTAGAGCCAGACCATCCTGAATTTAGATAATAAAAATAGGCATGCATCATAAGTCTTTGTTTTTCCTGGACATTCAGCTTAGTTATTCCTTTAATATATTTTAAGTTGGGTCCCAAGTGAAAATAAGTGTAGTCTCACCCCATGTGCCATATAACATTTAAAGTTTAAATATTATTTTTCTCCATCTGTAAGATGGAACCCAAACCTGATTCCTAGGTGTGGTGTAAAGACTAAATAAAAGAATATATGAAAAGTGCTTAGCTTAGTGTCAGATACAGAGCAAGGATCCAATGACCAGTTATTGGGATTACCATCACTTAACAGTAGTGATGAATACATGAAATGTTTGCTTGATTTTTTTTCAAGTCTTTTCTGATTTTATATTGAAATGTTTCATCCAACAATGTGTCTCCTTTTTTTTTTTTTTTTAACATTGTGGCCTTGTCATGTGACTTCTGTTTTCTTTAAAAATATGCCATAGAATAATTCCTTTAATTTTTATTTATAAAAAATGAATGAAATCATCTCTTATCTTATTATAAATGTACTTTTCCATAGAAAATTGAGGTTTGTAAGACTTCCGCAACCTAGATTCTTGTAAAAAGTTTATTGATTTATTGAGTGGCCAAGCAAGATCTTTGATCAAGAGCACTTTCCACTATCCTCCCCATATTTTGAATTTAACGTTATCTTTGTGGATTTTCTTCCACAGTATTTAAATTTGAACTTGACTTCATGTCCTTTGGAATATGGTTGAGATACTCCCTATCTTTCCCTCCCTTTCATTCTGCCATTAGTTGACATGCTCTCAGTGAATGCAAATTCATTTTATATCAGCAAAAGCAAAATTGAGAAGGAAGGCCATCTGATATGTAGTAAATCAAACAAAATCACAATGAATTTTAAAGCCAAGTATAAATTTAAGACGTAGCATGTGGTATAGGAAAGAAAAATGAGTTCAAATCAGGCGATTTAGAGTCAAGTTTAGACTCTGCATTGACTCACTGCGTGACCTTGGGAAAGTCACTGAGCTTCTCCGGGTTTCTGTTTTTTTCTTAATAAAATTAGGTGTGGTGCTAGATAATCGTGAATTAATCACTGATTTCAATTAAACATGTTATAATTCCCATTGGTCAGTCTAAAAGAATTAAGCCTGAACTCCATCAAGTATGATAAAGTAATTTGAATTTTTACCAAGATTAAGTTATATATTAAAGTAACCTAATTTTCTCCTATTATGGAGTCTTAGGTTGCAGAATCCCAAGTATGACATGTCTTGGTTTCAGCAAAGAACTTGGTCAAATTTCTTCTTATACCCTTCTGGACAAATTAGAAAAATGTGGATGAGATCAGTGGTAAACAAACCTGAGAGATGACTGGAATCTCCAGGGGAGTTACATCAACATACACATTTCTGAGTCTCATCCTTAGATATTCTGCAAGGTTCTGGTGAAATCTGGTGCCCACAGTGATCTCCAGTTCATTCTGAAGGTCATCTTGGTTTAGAAACTACTGGCCTAGATTATACTAGATTATAACCAGGTGTATTAGTTAGTGGCTGAAATATCAGGGTAACCTACGAGGGTAAGTTACAGATTTCCATCCTTGACTGGGTGCTTGTCAATTCATGTATGCATGATTTCTTTGACAATACAGAAGGGCTGCTGATCAGATGCACAGATGTTGCAGACACACTCGATGACAAAATAAAGACTTAAAATTATCTCAATGAGTGGAATAATCAGTAGAAATAACCAAAGTGAAATTTGAGGGATGCATGAACTTCTATCTTTTATTTAAATTTTTAAAAATTAAAAATATAATATCAAATGGGTGTACCTGACTTGTTAGCATCTCATGTGAAATAGACATTGAGATTTTAGAGGGCTAGAGGTATAACATCTTTTTGAGAATAAAATGATTTTCATGTGAACACATTTTGTATACGGTAGTTCTGTTTAATTATTTGAAGAACCTTTGTACTGTTTTCCATTACAGCTGCCGCATTCTGCATTCCCACCAACAATGTGTGAGTTCCCTTTTCTCCACATCCTCACAAACACTTGTCTTTTATTTTTGTGGTAATAGCATCCTGACAGGTGTGAGGTGATATCTCATTTTGGTTTTGATTTGCATTTCCTTGATTATTACCTAGCATATGATCTGACAGTCCCATTTCTGGGTATTTATCCAAAATGATTGAAACCAGGATCTTGAAGAGATATTAGCACTCCCTGTTTATTGCAGAGCCAAGGTGTGGAAACAATCTAAATGGCCGTTGACAAATAGATGAATCAAGAAAATATGGTATATACATACAGTGGAATACTATTCAGCCTTTAAAAAGAAGGAAATTCTGCATTGTGTAGCCATATGGATGAATCTTGAGGGCATTACGCTAAATAAAATAAGCCAGCCATAAAAAGACAAGTACTACATGATTCCACTTTTTTGAGGTATCTAGGACAGTTAAATTCATAGAACTGAAGAGTGGAATGGTGGTCACCAGGGACTGGAAGGAAGGGGAAATGGGGGTTGTTCATTAATGGGCATAAAATTTCAGTTAAGGTAAACAAGCTCAAGAAATCTACTGTACAACGTTGTTCCTATGAGCAACACTATTGTACACTTAAAATCTGTTAAAAGGGTACATTTCTTATTAAGTGTTCCTACCACAAAAAGTTAAATTAAAACAAAATGCATATATAAAGTATAAAACAACATTATAAAATGACAGTTGATCTCAGGCAGAGGCAGGATGGATTGGTAGTTAAAAGAGAGTCCTAGATTGAAATCCTGACTTTAAAGACAGTGGTGTGGTCTTAGGAAAATTATTTAATTATTCCATATCTTGGCTTCCTTCTCTGTAATATGGGTATAATACCTTCCTAACCAGAGTGGTGTTAAGGACTAAAACCTGTAGCATGCTGCCCAGCACACAGTGACACTCAGGAAGTGGTATATGTGTTTCAAGAAATCATTGTATAATGTCGAGAATGATGGAGGAACTAGGCTAGCTGTACACTATAACTGCCAGGTGACATCTGAAGAATTGTGTCCAGTTGGGGGAACCATACTTTAGGAGACTTATAAAAGGAGTTTGTTCAAAGCAGATGGTGGCATATAGGACCAGGAGGATGGACTGTTAAGTATAAGCAAATAAATTTGAAAGTGTTGAGAGTGTTTTCTCTTGAGAAGGGAAGGCAGAAGATGGTATCAAACTAGCTAAAGGGAAAATGTAAGTAAGTTGTTTCAGTTTTTGACTCCATAATGCAAAGCATCACTTGGGGGGTGGGGGGCGAACATACAGGTCTGGATGGTATGTCTCAGGAGATCCTTTCTATGATTAGAAGAGCATGAGTTTCCTGGGGCAAGAGGGGTGGGGGCGGGGGTGGGGTCCCTTACTCCCTGCTGTGTGCTCAAGCCACATGGTCAAGGTCTTTGTTAAGGGGACTCCTTCCTAAGGTCAGAGTTTCTTATCTAAAGACCTCTAAGACCCTCACGAATGTTAGGATTACATGGTGGGAGTGGTGGCAGCATCCCTAGTGCCTTCCTAAAGGCCCTTGAGCGCTGGGTGAGTGAACCTAGAGGTAGGTAAGGTTGTCAATGACTTGCTGCTCCAAAGATGGAAAGTAATTTTTGTTCCCATCTAGTTTAATGTATCTGTTTTTTCTCCCAGGGCATCAGCCAAGTGCCTACATATTGGACCCATCCGTCTTTCCTGAACTATAGAATTGGGGGGTTGCGTTTGGCTAATGAACCTCTTCAGAAAAATATGCTTCCCCAAATTACGTTCTAATTGCATTGGGAAGCAGCAATTGCCTGGAACCTGTTAATATTTCAGGAGTGAGTGATTTGAGAGCCTTATGGAGCTCTGAAGGGCTGGACTGATAGACTTCTGGACTGACCCCCACCCCAGCAGCCTTCCCCATCTATCCACCTTCATCCTCCCTTTGGCTCACCAAAATTGGACACTGATGAAATCTTAATATCAAAAGGTCTACAATTAAGTAGGTTTGGAGTTGTAGAACCATAACACTTGGATTCTCAAGACTGGAGTAGACCTATGTTGCCCCACCCTCCATTTAATCAGTTAATCCACTTGGCAGTATCCCTGGGCAGTAGCCTTGAACTCCTTAAACATCTTCCAAATTGGTCAACTCACCACCATCAGATATCCCATTCTATTTTTGTACCGCCTCGAGAGCTAGAACCGTCTTATTGAGGTCAACCCAGTACGAATTACTTAGTTCCTTTGGGGAATAATACTAACGAGGATAATCATAACGGTCTACATTACTGAACACTTAGAATTAAACACTCTAGTAAGTACATTTTCTGGTTTAATCCTGATGATTTAGGATGCTTTAGGATTCGTGGTATGCAGCCTATTCTGTGGATTAAGAAACTGAGACCAAGACGGTTCTTATGATTTGCCCGAGGATCAGAAGTGAGTTTCAGATCCAGATTCATGAGACTGAAAGAGCTCATTCTCTCAACCTCTTTCCTATACTCCAAATACAGGTCTGTAGGTTCTCTCTAGAGTGGGGCCTCTTAAGAGTACCTCCCCCTACCCCCATCCAAAAAAGAGAACACATCTTAGATCTGTGCTTCATCTCAAACCTGTTCCCAGGTTTGGCTCCAATCAGTATGAGTATTCTGCCCCAGAGCAGAGGTTTTCAAACTGTGCTCAGGAAGGCTTTGCACTTTGGATAAAGGAACCTTGGGGGCTACTGTGGGGCTTGAGAGGGGCTGAGATGCTAGGGCCCTGAGGCCTCATCTTCAGCCAGAGTCCTTTTGCATCTTTTTATGTGCTGGACTTCTGTGTAAGGTCTCAATTGGAAAAAAGATTCCATGGCTCATAAACATTTGAAAACTATTGCACTGGACTAGAATATAGACATCAAATCTAAACATGAAGGGGGGCATCTTAGGCTAGTCTCATATATTGTAGTACCAGCCACCCCTCACATTCAACCCTGGAAACACGTGACCAATGTTTTTTGAATAAAGGAAAGATTTACATCAGGCAGTAAAGCTTCGTAAGTGTTTCTGTACCTTTTCTGTTCTTTTTCAGATGTTCCACTCCTGTGCTACTACCACTCTGTCTCTGTCTCTCTTTCTCTCTCTCTCTTTCCTTGAAACACACATATGCTCACTCACAGGCATAGCCATCTTCTTGTATGTCTTCTCTCCTCACCTGCATCTGCACCTTGATTTCTTCCCCACCCCCACCCCACCTAGACTCTCACTCTGAGGAGCTTGATGTCTGTATTGATCACACCTTTTTAGTATTTTTCATGCTTTGACATTTGGAGGCCTTGCTGCCTCTGAAAGGGCTGCCTCTAATTCCCAGAGATAGTAAAGTACCTGCCTGTAAGTGCATCTTTCCTATGCAACAGTCCAACCCAGAGTCCGCCCACCCCTCCCCCGCCACCTCCTTTATTTGGCTCTTACATTCTGGGCCACGTTCTGGTGCCCTGATCACCTAAAGGACAGGTACCAGATAACTAGGGAGAGCTTCTATACCTTATAGCCCACTAAAATCCTGTGAATTAGATGATCCTCAACCTGCTTACCCTGCCTCGCCCGTTCCTTCCCATGGACAGTGTAGTAAAGGCTCTTGTCCGTGTTTGCCACACCCCCTTCTGCCTCCTGACCGAACCTGATGTGTCCCTTGCAGCCCCCACAGTGTGCCCCTTCCTCTTGGCATTTGTGTGTATGACAGACTTTCTTTCCAGTGGCAATCAGCTTGCTCTGTTAGCTTCACCATATCTGACTAATAATCAAACCTGTATTTTAGAGCATCTTTTTCTCAGATTTCAGCCCCCTGGCTCCCTGCTTCTCTGCTCTGCGATTCCGAGGATCACTGCTCTCCACACAGCCAGATCTGCTTCCCAGGAGTCTTCCTTTTAGGAAAACCGGAGGAGGGCACCTGCACGTGGTTTCTGAATAGCTAACACCTTTCCCCAACAAACCACACACACACACACACACACACACACACACACACACACACACACACACACACACACACGCACTCGGAGATACCCTAGCCCTGCCCTTACTGACTGTCGCAGCGCTTAGCTCTTGCTCCGGTCCTGGGCCCTTCATGTCCCTCCCTTGTCTGTGGCCAGCAGGCCTTCTTGAATTTCACCCTCCTCTTTTCTCCTTACACAGAGCTTTACACATGCCCTTTTTGACCTGAGCTGCTTCAGCCATTCTAAGGAGTAATCTGAAAGCCACTGCTTCTGCCGCACATCCTTCATCTTCACTCCTCGTGTGACCCCACTCACTTACACCTTCCTGGTAGATGCCCACTCCTGGACCAGGCTGGGCACTCCATAAGGGTGGCACCAGCACAGCACCTGGCTTGCAGTGAGCTCACAGCAATATTTCATGAGTGAGTGAATGAATGAATGAATGAATGAATGAATTCAACTTGTGCTCTCTGCCTTTTCTCCCTCCCTTTCCTCCCAGGAGCCATCAGACACATACACACACTTTTACCTTAAAAAAGTGCCTCTGTTTACCTATGGGCAAATACACACTGAACAGCCCAAAGGAAACCATTCAATTTCTTTTATAATAAGTTGTAGGCAGTATGTCTTGAATTGCTTGAATGGAGTGGTAAAGGCAGAAGTTAAGTTTTTTAACCCAGGAAAAAGATCTGAAAATGTAGATTTGGATTCAGGGAAAGGGAAGAGAAAGGGGCAGAGAAAAAGAAGAGGGAGCAATGAGTGAGTGAAGAAAGAAGGAAGGAAGGAAGAGTGGAGAGAAACAAGGAAGGAAGGAGGAAGAGAAAAATCAGTTGACCAGTGGCTCCTGTCTGGACTGATACCTTGGTTGGGGTACTCCAGGAGGGTGGGCCATGGGGCCTCGTTCCCTCAAACCTTATTTCCCTATCAATACTATCTCTGCATAATCAAGTTATTTTGGGGACCCTGTCAGCACATAGGGATAAGGCTTGTCCAATGGCCACCAGTTGTACTTGGATGCAAATCACTGGAAAGACCCAAAAAGGTGGAAGGTTGCTGACCTAACACCTTTGGGAGCCACTGGGATGGGAACCCTCCTCTGTGCTGTGTTCCCCAGATTCAAGGACAGGTGCAAGTCCTTTCACTTCTTCCTCCTTGTCTAAAGAAACATGACAGATAGGTACAAGCTCGGGATTAAAATGATTAGTGTGACCTGTCTAAGCTCTGGGAAGCAGATGGCATTGAAACAACTAGTAAGCTGTGGATGTGACAGATTGGGGGTGGGGGGGTGGGGGATCTCGTCCATTCAGGAGAATCATAAGACATTCCAGGCCCTTCTCCCTACCTCTGCTGCTCACGCATCCGAGACTCCTCCGCCGGGCCTGTCCCCTGTTGCCTGATGAGACACTGGTAATTGCTACCTCTGTAAAGACACGGCTGGCTCCACTTCAGAGGGGATGAGGCGATCTGGGTCTCTCAGTCTGTCTGCCTCCTTGAACGGCGCCATCACTCCCCGTCTCTTTCTGACCCTTGTTTATCTCCTCCTTCCCTTGTTCCCTGCTCTATTTTGTTGTAACTTTAGCCACGGGGGAGGGAAAAATAAAGTCCGATATGGAGATATCACTGGAGCAAATGGCATTTACTGTTAATGTGGCAGCAAATGGCCTCCTCCCCGACTTGTGATGTTTTAACTCTTAAGGAAGTAAGTGGCACTGGCCTCTTCTCCAGGCCCATAGACCAGGGGAGATTTTTCATCTGGATCATTAACTCTAAGGCATGATTTTAGCAACCACACTGTTCTTGTGGAGTGTGTGCACTGTGGGAAAATGGTGATGCTCCAGCACTTGCCAGGCAGAGCCAGGGCTGGCCCTCAGGAGCTTGGTTCCCGTCCACATCCACGGCTCACAAGCTACACAGGGTCTCTCAGTTAATTTTCCTGGGCCTCGGTTTCCTCATCTGTCAAATGAAGATAACAGCCTGTTCCTTGGCTGCTTTGAATGGTGATGGTGAGAATACCATGAGATGGTGTGAATGTCTTTGGAAGCTAAAGCACTAATTAGATATTAGTTATAATGATGGCATTTTTTATTCATCTTTTTCAGTGACTGCAGAGTGCAGATTTTTTCCTCCCCAATACCAACTGCACAACACACTTCGACGTCTAGCTCTCCCTGGGTCAAATCTTCCTTTCGGAAAAGTTTCTGATATCGGTCATTTTTATGTAACATCGTTTGGTCTCCTTACCCTGGTTTCTCCAGTCCAAACCATTCTTCGTTATTCCAGGAGCACAATCTTCCTGAAACACATGCCTGATCCTGCTCACACACACACCCTCCCAGTAGCTCCAGCTGCCCATGAGTTGACTTCATACAGTCAGGCAAAATTTGACCATCACCTACTATACATTCCAGGCACTGTTCCAGGGAGGGAACAATAGCAGTAAACGAGACAGGAAAGGTCTCTGCCCTCCTGAATTTTATGTTCAAGAAGGGGAGACAGAATAAGCAGGAAAATAACAAAGGAGATCATTTTAGATAGTGATGAGTTACATGAAGATAGTAAAACCAGGGATAAGATGAGAGTGATAGGAGTGTGGGCAACGTTGGATAATTGCACTCCCACCCAAGTAACAGAAGGAGGCAGCTGTGCGTAATGCTGGGGCGGGGGGGAGGGTTAACAGGACAAGAAACAGCAGTTACAGACGCCTGATGATGAGATGGGCTTGGCAGAGCTGCAGAATGGAATGGGGGTTGGTATGGTGAGCAAGGGAAGAATGGCAGGAGGTACCATGAATGGGAAAGGCAGGACCCTGTAGACCAGCAGTCCCCAACCTTTTTGGCGCCAGGGACCAGTTTCATGGAAGACAATTTTTCCATGAATGTGGCGGGGGGAGGGGAGATGGTGCAGGTGGTGATGTGAGCGATGGGGAGATGGTTTAGGTGGTGATGCAAGCGATGGGGAGATGGTTCAGGTGGCGATGCGAGCGATGGGGGGATGGTTCAGGTGGCGATGCGAGCGATGGGGAGATGGTTCAGGTGGCGATGCGAGCGATGGGGGGATGGTTCAGGTGGTGATGCGAGCGATGGGGGGATGGTTCAGGTGGTGATGCGAGCGATGGGGGGATGGTTCAGGTGGTGATGCGAGCGATGGGGGGATGGTTCAGGTGGTGATGCGAGCAATGGGGGGGATGGTTCAGGTGGTGATGCGAGCGATGGGGAGCAGGAGGTGCAGCTTTGCTCATTCGCCTGCTGCTCACCTCCTTCCGTGCGGCCCGGTTCCTAACAGGCCTTGGACAGCTACTGGTCCATGGCTGGGGCGTTGGGGACCCCTGCTGTAGACTATTACAAGATTCTCAACTGTCTTCTAAAGGCAAGGGGAAGCCTTTGTAGGGTGTAAAACAGAGCAGTGACACAATCAAATTTACCTTTTGTAAAGATCACTCTGGCTACACTATGGAGAATGGAATTTTTGTGGATGAACTTCCAAAATTGGTTTTCAAAGCCCTTTACCAGTTGGGTCCAACTTACTCTTCCAGCCACATGTTCTATTATGGTCACACATGCTGTGCTCTTGATGAGGTTGACTATTTACTGTTTCCTACATGCTGTGTTCTTTTGCTCTTTTAATTTGGCTATTGCCATCTTTCTTCTCCCTGCTGTCCCTAGTGGTCTCAGACCTGTGCTCCTCCATTCTGTGTGCTTGGATGTGCGGCCAGAACTGGAACATTCTCAAGGGTCTGGAACAGATCAGGGAGATAATTGAGCAGTAGCTATTTTGTGCTTGCCCTCTATGAGCCTGACACTGTGCTGGGCTCCTAGGATTCAGGGAAATGAGACAGACATAGTCCTGCCCTCATGGAGCTTATAATCTGAAGGATGAGGAAAGGTGAAAACAAGCCTGTGCCTTGAAAGAGAACCTAGCGCTGTACATGGTCATCGTGGAAGCACAGATTCATAGATTTATGGGCGTGTGGAATCTCAAGCATATAGGATCAAATTGTACCACGAGAAAAAAAATCAGGAATTAGAAATGAATATTTATCATGTCTCTGGAGGATGGGATGGCTGTATAAGCTTAGAAGTGATAGAAGAAACCACAAAGGAAAAGACATAAAGCAAACTGGAAAAATACCCACAGCAAATATGACAAAGGATTACTATCTTTATTATGTAAAGAGCGTGTGCAAATCAATTAAACTCACTAAGACCCCAGCAGATAAGTGAACAGAGGGCACAAAGGGACAGTTCTCAAAAGAGGAAATACAACTGGTGAACAAACACAAGAAAAACATGTTCATTCTCTCTAATCATCAAAGATATGCTTATTAAAACAATGAGATAACATTTTTCGCCTACTGAATTAACAAAGTTTAAACAAAGGAAGAAGAGGATGGCCAGTGCTTTGGAGAATGGGGTGATACAGAGCCTGTCATGCATTGCTGGTAGCTGTGTAAACTAGGGCAAACGTTTTGGAAAACAATTTGGCAACGTGCATGAAGAGTCTCAAAATATGATTTAATTTTAGTAATTTAATTTCTGAGATATTTTTCAAAAGAAAGATTCCAAAAATAGAGAAAAGTTCTATGCGTGAAGATTTTCCCCCCTGAAACATTATTTATAGTAGCCAAAGAAGGGGAGGGGAGAAAGGACCAAATAGCAAACTAGAAGGGTACAGATACCCATATAAGGAAACCTTCTGTGGCCCTTTAAAAAGTTGTTTGTAAGATGCTTATTTTCTGCGCTGAAGTTAAATGAGAAAGGAGGACGGAAAAAAAGGGATTACATATTCAGGATGATTATACTCACAGGGAGAAAATCACAGATTGACTTAAAAGTTTCCCACATTGTTAGATAGATAAGAGCATCACTGGGGATGTTGGTTTGGGGACAGAGATGTGGACTGGGTCACCCACTTACACCCTCTGAGGTTGGAGGCTTGGTAAAAGAAATGGGGAGCAGTCCCAGGCTTCCTTGGGGGAACTTGATATAGTCCTTCAACTTCTGAGTGAGCTTCCAAACTGTATGGTTTTAATTAACCCGGCTAGGGTCCATTTCACAAATGAGGAAACAGGTTCAGAATGGCTTATCACTTGCTCAAGGTTGCACAGATTTGTGGTACGGCTGGTACTGAAATTCAGGCCATCTGAATTCAAACCAGTGCAGCCGACTACCTCAGTATACATGTGCATTAGTGGATAAGCATTCTTATTTACGCGGCGTGTGTGCGCTTCATCCGTGTGCACTGTGGGTGTACACACCTCGTATGTATCTTCAGGGGACAAGTAACCAACCACCGTGGTTGCCTGAATTGTTCCAGTTTTATCTCTAAAAGTTGGTCTCCCTAAATGTTTGTGTGTTTCACCCTGTTTTGTGAGCACACGCTTCTTGACGTGTCCTATGCATTTCTTGGTACGTCTGGGTTGGTTTTTCTGCTGCAAACAGGCTGCCCCTTTGGCTCCAGCCACTCAGTCGGCTTCACAGCATCTCTAGCCCTAGGCTAGACTCTTCTTGTCCTGTCCGAGGGAGGAGGGGCGTGCGGGAAGCCCCCCTCCCCCCCCCCCCCCCCCCCGCCCCGCCCCGGTCTGGCTCCCACGGGCCAGTGTTCTTGCAGGCAGCCACCATGGCACCATCCAGCTGGCTTCTTGGAAGCGGATAAACGTCCCTCCCCACTGATCTCCCTGCTTCGCTCAGCCCAGGAGTAGATCTGTTTGCTTTCATCAGACAGAAATGTGCTTGCCTCTTGCCTCTCGCGGCTTAATTAGCTCTAATGTGGGTGGAGGCTGTCCTTGGACGGCTTCCCGCAGCTGCCCTCTGCTGGCCGGCAGCCGCATTGGCGACTGGACCTGGGGAACCAGAAGCTGTAGTTTACACCGGAGACTTCAGGGGCCAAGAGGTTTGTGTTTCCCAGAGAGACCCTGAGATGGAGAGGCAGTTATGAAAAAAGAACTTATGACCAGCCCTGGCACATGGTGCAGCCCTAATCTCTCCCTCCTAGAATAAATATGTACAAAAATGCTTCCCTGTGTCCATGAGGAAGGTGAGGTTATTAAAATCAATCTGCTTTTGAAAGCACGGTTCTAACCTTTATGAACTTGAGCATGCAGCTGCCCTTCTCTGAGCCTTGACTTTCTCATCTCATCTGTAAAATGGGCATCATCATGGAATTTATCATTAGGTTCTTGAGAGCCTTAAATAAGAATGTCTGCAAACCCTTGACCAGTGCCTACCACACAAGGGATACTGATAAATGGTGAGTAATATTATTAATAATGATACTATTATTGCAGTTGCAGCTAGCAGTGGGACTGTTCCGTCTTCTCTGCAGTGATAGGAGAAGGCTGTGCCGATCAAATGCTTTTACAAATTGGCTCTTGACACATTGCTAAGATTTGAAAAACATTTTTTATTATTACCGTGTGCCAAGTTTTGTCCAAGAGATGAGAGGGGTATAGAAGTAAATAACTCACTGGACCTAAGGCAGAGTAACTGCACTAAATCTGAAATAAAGTAGAGAATTCTTCTATTCAATTGATGTGTGTTTTTAAAATAATAATGATAATAACACAATCTCATGTTTGTCTAGCATTTTTCAGTTTTCAGAGTCCTTTTCTAGGCCCCTCAGAGAGATAATGGATGTGAGTGCTGTAGAAAATAGACAGCTTTCTGCAAAATTAAGGTGATTTGTATTGAGGAGTGAAGTTTGTCTATATCCTTCATTGAATAAACAAATCATTCGCTCCTGTTAGATTGGTAAAGACGATCACAGAATCATAGGGTCGTGGACCTTCAGAGCTAGGAGGGACTTTATCTGTTACTATCCATTGCTGTCTACAGAACAGCTGTCAGGCAGGAATCTATACTCTGCTTAAATGCTTCTGGAGATGGGGCACTCACTTCCTCTCTAAGTAGAGGTTGATCTGTCATCAAATAAGCAGAAACATTGAGTATTCTGCCTCTCTTTGCCTCTTACCACCTGAATCTAGACGACCAATTATGTTCATGTTGCCTCTAAATATCCCTCAGCATCTTCATCACCACTGCCCCTGCACAAATATCACTTCCATTGCAATTACAGTAATTTTCTAATTGGACTGTTAACTTAAACTTCCCTCTTTGCCTTAATCCGTTCTCCTCATTGCTCTGCCACATGCAGATCTGATCTTGAAGTTCCCTTTGCCTCTCCTCTGCCTGGAGAAGCCCAGCCTCCTTAGCAGGGCCTATGATAGTCTTACAAGCCCAACCTTTGGCCTTCTCCTGGAGCAGGGGTTGGCAAACTACGGCCTGTGGGCCAAATGCAGCCCACAGCCAGTGTGTACCATGAACAAGGAATTACTTTTACATTTTTAGAGGTAAAATGTGACACGGTTAGCCTTTTCTTGAGAAGGTTGCTTGAAGAGTTGAGGACATTGTCTCTTGGGCTACAGAGCTTAAAATAGTTACCATCTGACCCTTTACTGAAAAAGTTAGGTAAGCTCCTAACACCTCCACATACTTGACTTTCCAGCCACCAAGGATAACTTGCCAGACTCGAAGCGTAACATGCTTTGACACACCTCTGTGTCCCTCTGTCTATAAATGTCCCCCCTGCTTGACTCTCTCATGCACTCATATTAACCTTTCAGTGTTGATGCTTGGTAAGAGCGAATGGGCTTGGCTGCATACTCTGTGTCAAGTACCACTGTAAGCACTTCACATGTATTAACTCACTTAAACCACACAACGAGCCTGTGGGGGAGCCACTATTATTTTTCCCATTTTACAGAGGAGGAAACTGACATGGCAGAGATCGACTCACTTGCCCAAGTTCCAGAGCTGTGAAGGAGCCAAGCTGATTGAAGACTCAGCTCCAATGTCGTCTGGCAAGCCTTCTCAGAACTCCTAGAGGCAATTTGCTGTTCCCTTTCCTCAGAAATCTTTGTGCCTACCTGGATAAGAGCATATTTTCTGGAAGGTTGCCACTACTTGTATCCGTGGCTTCCTTTTTCCCACATGGGAACCCGCTAGGGTTCATGTATTTTGCGTTTCTGATCTCGTCCCCCATAAAGTCCCCAGGTCAGCTCACTGCTGGTGCTGGAAACACTGTTGAGGTGAATCAGATGGCAGGGTTTCCCACAGGCAAGCCCACCGGGCTATTCTAGGAGTGCGCTGATGGTGTGGGTCCAACTGGCCTCCTGCTTCAGAGGAGAGGGTGTTGACTTGAGAGGCAACAGACAAGTCAGGACCCCAAAACTTTAAATTTTTACTTGAAGGCTGGATTGACCTAGGGGTGGAGATGGTACAAATTCTTCCAGGGTTAGGCTTGCTGAAGAAGATGGAGATTTAAGCCAGGAAGGACCAGCACATCTTATAACTTCTGTAAAAGTGGCAAACGAATAATGCCCCCAGTAGGGGGTCTTATAGGTCTCCTCTGTGATAAAGAGTGCTATAAAGTTTGAAATGCCATTGAATTGTAGGGAAAAGTGTATTACTTATGCTCTTAGGTTTAGCATTGAAGGCTAAGTCAGAGAGAGGTGGATATGAAAGCTCTACTAGAAATTCCTCATCCCTGGGTTATTACCTGGGGATCTTGAAAGGCTCCCTTGTCCTTCATTCCTGGGGTCCTGGGATGAGGGTACACTAGGTATTTAGTCCACATTCAAGAACCACAGCTGGTTAAGGGATGAGGAGGCCTTGATGATCACCTGTTCAATCCAATGGGCAGAAATGCTTAGGCAAGAAGAGACTAAATCACTCGAGGACACTGGGGCATCTTGCAAGCCTTGGGTGAGGGGTATATTTAGATCACAGGGACACCTGGAATCAGGGGTTCCACACAATCACATTGCCTCTCTCCTCTTCTTGCTTCCTCCCTGAGGCACAGAGCATGGCGGCTCCCTGTGGTTCTCATCACGCATGCACCGTGACTCCCACCAGAGAGGAGAGGCTGGCGTGAATATGCCAGGGAAACCTCTGACTGACCTGGCTGATCTGCTGGGCTTACCTCTGGGCCAATTAGCTAGGGCTTGGGACTAGGGCTGAACAACAAGGCATGGCCACCAGCGTCCCATCTCTGTGTATCAAGGACATTCCCAAAGTTGGGGAGGATCAGGCTGTGAGCTGGGTGGCTGCTTCAGTTGGCCTCCACTGCAAAAAATGAGAATAGGGGTCCAGGAAGACTGTTACATACTCTCCACCCAGAAATCTCAGTTTTTCACAGAACCTGGGACTAAGGAGTACTGTTTGGAGTCTTGGATCCTTCCTTTAGGGAGAAAAGTTATGGAAGACCTCCTACATGCTAGCTGTTTTATGTTTAATCCTCAAAGCAACTGTATGAAGAGGGTATTTTTACTCCCATCATACACATGAGGAAATAGAGGCTCAGCAGTTTTAATGATCTACCTGAGGTTGCTTGGCTGGTAAAGGTCCAGCCTGGGAGGGGAACCTGGGTCTTTTGGTATCCTAAGCCCTTGCTCCTTTCTTTACACAACTATACCTTCCACCAGCTGGAACGTTATTTTACCATTTTGTGCTTTGCTTTCTTCTTCTACACAAGGTGATCCTTTCAAACTTAAAAATTCATCTTTTCTATTTAATTTTCACACTTTTTTTTCTGTTTTTCCCATTCTCAACAGACATCTGTGTCTCTAATTCTCTAACTGACACATCCCCTGTAATTACAGGGGAAAGACACTCTTGCCCTGTGAATTTCTGGGCGATAAAGTAATGGGCTCATTAATCTCTAACTCCATGTTTATGGGGGAGGGAAGGTGTATGGGGCTAAAGTAGACAAAATCCAGGATCTAAACACTAGGCTCTAAGTTTAGCTTCCAGGCTAACTTGTGTGAACTTGTGAACCTGACGCTTCCTCTCCAGGACCTCAGTTTTCTCATCTGTAAAAAAGACATACCACCTGTATTCCACAGACCCAGGGAATATGTGGTTGGGCTACTAAGGACTCTTTTTAAAACCAGTTCACGTAGGTGGACTTCCAGTTTTACAAGCTTCCTCTATCCCCGTTCCTCCGAGCGTTCGGTTTTCTCATCTGTAAATGTGGGAGTTGGACAAAATGCTTTGCCACTCTCCAGCTCTCAAATTCAAAACCTTTAGTTTCTGTGCCGGTGAAAATGCACACCCAACACTTGTGTCTCCCCACCTCACCCCGCACCTCACCCCTACAGGGATTCCCGTCCGTGCACAACCACCCGAGCTGGTTAGGTGCTCCTCCCCCGTCTCCCTCTCCCCATCATCCCAGTGACTCACTCACCCCCACCCTCCCCCAGAGCTCCCAGAGATAACTCCCAGCGGCAGGCTCTCTCCACTCGGCTCTTAAGGTGGCCACATACTGGGCTAAATAAGCTGCTTACCAGCATGTGAAGGGATGGCATTTAGAGTGCCACATCTTTTTTTTAGCTTTGCTTTAAAGGGAAGCTGATTTGGAAATATGTTTGGAAGATGTCCCTCTAATTTGGTGCTTGGGGCTTTGTGAAGGTGGGGATGCAGAGAGAGAAGTTCTTCCGTCTCCTTTGGTGCCTCCTAATGGTTCAAAGATCAGTGGTATTTTTCTCATCTCCCAAGCCCCTCAGAAATCATTTGGCTCCACCTGGAGCTGGCTGTGTCTGTGGTGGCAAGGCTTTAAAACTCTGGACATAGAATTAGAAAGTCTGATTGGTTTTGTGACCTTGGGAAAGTCATTTCACTTCTCAGTTTTTAGCTTCCCCACCCATAAAGTATTAACATCATAAGTGCAGTTAATAAGACACATAGTAAAAACAATCAGAGCCAATATTTACAGAGTGCTTGCTACATACCAGGCATTAAGGCTTTTCATGCACCATCTTATTTATTCCTCATAATAGTCCTTGGATTGAAATCCTCTCATTATTACTATTTTTCAGATAAGAGAAGTGAAGCTTAAAGACGTGCAGTAACTTATCTAGCCTAGAAAATGGCATAACCTGGAATTCAAACCCAGTTTTATGTGACTCCAGAGCCTGTGCACTTAACTATTATACTACACTACTGGGCTGGACCACGTAGATGATGTTCCAGTTCATCCACTGCTGTGTAACGTGCCACTCCAAAACTTAGTAACATAAAACAACAGCCATTATATTATGCTTGTAGATTCTGTGGATAAAGCAGCTGGCAGGGCACAGTGAAGATGCCTTGTCTCTGCTTCACAATATCTGGTGCCTCATCTGGGAAGATTCAAAACGTCTGGAGCCTTTTTGTTTAGCACCTGGACTGGGATAACTTGAAGGTGGGCTCATTCTGAAACTGTTGACCTTAGTGCCTACATCTAACTCTCAAGATTGGGCTTCCTCACGGCATGGTGGCCTCCAGGTATTTGAACTTCTTACACGCTGGCTCAGGGGCTCCAAGAATGAATGAAGTTGCGTGGCTTTTTTATGATCTAGTCTCAGAAGTCACATGGCAACACTTCTTCCTATTCTCTTGGTCAAAGAAGTCATGAGCCGACTCAGATTCAAGGGGTCAGAACATAGATCCACCTCTCAATGGATGGAGTTTTAAAGATTTTTGCAGCTATGTTATAAAACCACCATCAGTTGGGCCAGCTGTGAGCTGAGCTGGGGCATCAGACTGGGTTGATGAGGAGACTGAAGAAGCTGATGGGATCAGGGCCAAAGGGCACTCATTAGTTATATAATTGGCTTAAAAATGAGCTTTCTGAGAGAATAAAGTATAAAGGCCAACTGGTGGAGAAAGCCCAGTCTTGATCTGAGTCAGGGGTGTTATTCAGGACAACCTAATCTACCGTATCCTGTAATGCTGCAGAGTCTTCCAGGCAGTGGTGATGGGGGAAGCTGATCCGGGAGCAGATTGTGATCATATAATCTTGTTTCCTGATGATAGGTCATGGCTGAGAACATGGGCTTTGGAATCAGACAGACACAGGTTCAAATGCAAGCTTGACTGTTTCCTAGCTTTGTGAACCTGAGCGAATAACTTGACCTTTCCAAGTTTCAGTTCACTCTTATGTGAAATAGGGTAATAAAAAATAGTACCTCTCTCCTACGGCTCTCGTGAGAATTAAGTTTAAGAAGGGCTTGATGTGGCACCTGGAATGTAGTACGCACTTACCAGATGGTAGTTATAGTTATTTGTTCATTCAGCCCCTTATGAAACAAGCATTTATTGAGTGCTCACTGTGTGGCAACCTGTTTATTATTATTGTTATTATTATTGTTGCTGTTGTTATGGGCACACATCATCTATTTGCTGTTTGTTCAGGGGAAGGGTTGAGCCAATAGGAAAGTAGACGAAGCAGGCTGGGGTCCAGGGAACCAGTACCAATAGCCAGTTGTACAGATTGGGTAACCCAGGGGAGTAAAGAAAGCCCAAAGCTCCATTTGGGCACTTAGGTACTCAAGGGTCTACCCGAGTATGTCAGTAAGACCATTTCCCAATTCTAGGGCAGATGTACCTGATCTGATGGACTTGGGTAAGGGATTATCAGTTCCTGAGACTGCACACCTTCATGGCTGGGGTGCAGAGGGAGAAGCAGGGACCACACTGTCCTTCTCAGAGCTGTGAACCTCAGAAGAGACAATGGATGAGACTGTGCATTGCAAACAGGGAAGGTTTGACGACGCTAAGGATGATGAGGATGGTGCCCCTCTGTAGCTGGCCATGCTGTTTGCAGTTTTCACCATTTTTTAATGTGCTGCGTAGGAAAAGAACAGGCTCTGAAGTCAGGCTCGCTTCTTATCAGCTGTGATGACTTTGGCAAATTTTTCTTTTCTTCGAACCTCAGTCTTCCATCTGTTAAATGTGAATAATAACAATAACCATTTTATGCCCATCAGCAGATGAATGGATAAGGAAGATGTGGCACATATATACAGTGGAATATTACTCAGCCATAAAAAGGAATGAAATGGAGCTATATGTAATGAGGTGGATAGACCTAGAGTCTGTCATGCAGAGTGAGGTAAGCCAGAAAGAGAAAAACAAATATTGTATGCTAACTCATATATACGGAATCTAAAAAAAAAAAAAAAATGGTACTGATGAACCCAGTGACAGGGCAAGAATAAGGATGCAGATGCAGAGAATGGACTGGAGGACACGGGGTTGGAGGGGCGGGGGGCGAAGGGGAAGCTGGGACGAAGTGAGAGAGTAGCATAGATATAGATACACTACCAACTGTAAAATAGATAGCTAGTGGGAAGTTGCTGTATAACAAAGGGAGATCAACTCGATGATGGGTGATGCCTTAGAGGGCCAGGACAGGGAGAGCAGGAGGGAGTCATGGGAGGGAGGGCATATGGGGATATACCTCAAAAGCTAGTACAAGAGTGTAAAGCAATTATATTCCAATAAAGAGCTTAAAAAATAACCATTTTAATTGGTGTGAGTATTAAATGAAATCCCCATGTAAAGATTTTGACATAGAGTTAGCCTGTGTTTTTCAGGGTCCATTAGATTCCTGCATTAGAATCCCCCAAAGTACTTGTTTAAAATATAGTCCCTATATCTCCTTCTATTAGAGTCTCTTCACCCCTTGTTTTGCTCCATATTTCCCAAAAACTTTTACCACCTGATATACAGTATACTTACTAATTTCCTTCTTGTCTGTTTTCTGCATTTCCTTTCCAGTAAACTTCATAAGGGTAGGGACTTTTTTGCTGCTACGCCTGCATCCCCTAGAACAGTGCTTGATGAGTAGAAATAAAAGAATGAAAGAATGAGTGAATGAATGGGAATCTCTGGAAGTGAGTTCTCAGATTAACCATTTCTAAAGTTACCCCAGGGGATTCTTACACACACTCAAGAGTTTGAGAACCACCATAGAAGGTACCTAATCAACATTGGTTGTTTTATCCCCTTTCCGTCCTCTCTAAGTGTCTTAAATTTGTTTAACTTGCTTAAAGAATCAAATTACCAAGAAGAGATAACAAAGTGAGTAGCTCTAGAATGCATAGGGTTATCTGATTAACCCAGGAGCCTCCATCCTCTGTTGCAGAAATATAAAAGCTCTGAGGGGAGAGGCTCTGATTTGGTGGATTGTGGTGGGAGAAATGTTGGAGTCCCTTAGGCGTTGACCCTTTGCAGCTGGCTGCCCGGGGATGTAAAGATTCTGGGAGTTCTGGAGAGCGCAGTCTGCCTACTCACCCTACCTTCTGCTCAGCTTGACCCAGGGCCTTGCTCACTTGACTCTCATTGCAGTAGATTTGGAAGTTAGCCTAACTCTTGACCAAATGGAGCATGGCCTCAACCCTAGCAATATGGACCAAGGTTTAGAACTGGACCCTGCTTCCTGGGCTGAGCTGGCTCTGACAGGGATGACAGATCTAGCTGCGAATCCTGGGAGAGAACCCAGGATGGCAGGCTGACTGGAATCCGAAGGCCATGGGAATAGATAGAGGGTCTAGGTCTCACAGGGCACACAAGGGACTGAGGGAGACGGGGAAGGGAGCTGGCATACACGGTATACCTGCTATCCTGTCGTTTGTAATTACAACTCTTCTGGCTTTGAAGGTTTTGACAGTTACTTGCTTTGTGACATTGGGTCAGTGGCTTCCCTCTCTGAGCCTTGGTTGCATCATCCATGTTCTGGGGGTGGGAATAACACCATCTCCTGGGGGTGCTCATGAGGATTTAATGAAGATCGGAGAACTCCATCAGGAGTAGAGTAGGCACTAGACATTTTTCTTCTTTCTTTTTTAACTTCTTAAATTCCAAGTCATTTAAGGGAAAACAGAGGAGAACCTCAGATGAAGGAGGGTGGCTGCTCCTGGAAGCAGAACATGCAGTTCTGGGGACAGGAGCCGAGGGGAGGGATGTGCACACCAGGGGAATTTTAGAGCCACTTGATTTCAGAAGCTCGAGCTAATCAGCCCCTCTCAGCTCATCACGGGCCTCGCAATCAGGGCTCCACCTGCTCACCTGCTGCTCCGCCCTTGGGGAAGCTGCCAGAGCCAATCATGGTGCATTGTTCTCCCAGCTCTGCTCCTTGGAGGAGCTTAGCCAGGAGAGAGCGGAAGGACTCAGAATCCCAGGCCTGGGCTTTAGATCTGGGCTGCGTTAGTGCAGCACTTTTAGCTATCTCATGAGGTGGAGGAGGTGACGTGACTGGGCCAAGGTCACAGAGAAAGCCAGGTCTGGAGAAAAGAGGGGCTTTTATATTCATTCCCATGGACATCCGTTCACTCATTCATTGCCTTTTATGGATGTTGGACCTCATACTCTACTCAAGGCCACACTGCATTCCTAATCACACGTTCTTTTCAGTGCTTCACGCTTTCTTCTCTAAAGACCAAAGGCGTCCATTCCAGTGGTGACTTTCCTCAGACTTGCATGGGGGCCATGGATGTGTTTCTGCCCGCCCTTCCACTGCCCTCATCTCAGTCCTAGATTCTCAAGCTATAGACATTGCTAAGGACACCAGGAAATCATGGATACAATTGGAGTCAGTGGAATTTAGTTTATTTGAATTGACTTGAACTGAATGAAATAGAATTACTAAACTAAATGGAAATAATTGAATTGAAATATAACAAATTGGATTGAATCAAGATTAATTGAAATGAAATCAATTGAGAATGTATTGAATCATGGTGCTGGAAGAGTTTTGGACATCACCTCCCGACCCTGCTCATTGTATAGTGAGGGAATTGAAGCTCAAGAAAGGGGAGGGAGGAGTGTGATGGAGGGTCAGTGACTTTGACAAGGTCAAGAAAGTGGCAGAACAAGGCTTCAAGGCCAGGTTATCTGACTCCCAGTCCAGCAACTATCCCACCAGAATTGGTGGGGCCTGAGGCTGGGTTTCTGGAAAGCAGACAAGGAGTCAATATAAATTAGGAAGTGAAGATGACTTTGGGAGATAACTAGGCATCCAGTTTTAATAAGCTTCTCAACCTTTTAGTGAATAATCAAGCTTGTCCCCTCTTCTCTAAAGTTGGCTTTCTGTGGTACTTCCTGTCTGGACTATGTGAGTAATAAAGAAATAGAAACCTGAGACTCTGAGCCTAGTATGGCAAGAAAGTTTTTTGGGGGATGGTTGTCTATGAAATTGTGTTTACTTTGAGGAATAAAGATATTATACCTGCATCTGGTTACCTTCCTTGAATTCCCAATCATAGATCATTGTGCTTGAAAGTGTAGGCTTAGTACCATTCCTTGGTTAATGTTAAAAAAATTCTATTAAAATATACATGTGCTAAGGTAGAGGAGACAGCATATTTAATAACCACATATTAGTGTAATAACCTTATCCTATCAACTGTCTAACACAAGAATGAAGGCTTGTGTGCAGGGTAGAAAGAAATATGGTTTGAAAGAGGGAAGTTGGATCAGTGGGCAATGCTTTTATTAAAAACTGGTATAAATTGCTCTACCTGGGAATTTAAACCTGAAAGTCTCTATAATGAGGAGGCAATTATTCTTATGAGAAGAGTGTTATGTAGTAATATTAGTTTGGATTCCCAAGGAAAAGGCAAATGGCAGCCCACTGACCTCGCATGCTCTTCTTCCTCCTGTAAATAATCACAAATGATAATCAACAGAATATGCAAAGTTTCATGAATAATCTTCACAACAGCTTGAGGAGGTATGGCAGGCACCCTTGGCCTCACTTAACAGAGGAGAAACCAAGCCCAGAGATCTTCCATAACTCACCTTAGGTCACACAGTACATCAAAGGCAGAGGAAGGGCCAGGTCCCAAATCTTGGTCTCCCAAATCCAGAGCTCTTTCAGACATAGTGCATGCTGGTGATTTTACGACTGAAATCCATTTTCACATAGTTGTTCCTTGGTCGTGTGGGATAAGGGTGGCAGGAGTCCTGGGGTGGGGACCTCAGAAAGTCAAGGGCGGCTCCAGTCCATTTCCCAGGCTCAAGCCGCCATGGAGCGGCCTCTGGAGTGTGTAATTGTCCTAATGAGCCGTGGAGCTTGTCAAGGTATGTGGTCTGGACGCTTGTTTCTGTGATATGGAGATAATTGGGCCTGCCACAGGAACGGCAAACTGGCCGACAGGCTCTTAGCAAAGCACAGGCTGGGCAGAATGACACCCTGAGGGATGCTGCCAGCTACCCTGGCTCCGGTTTCTCTGATGTTTATGCTCATAGTCATCTCATATCTCCAAGCTCTAAAACCAGAAGGAAGGGCTCTATAGGAGGAGGTGGGTCGGACATTGGAGGTAGATTTTGGCAACAGGGTGGATCCTCCCTCCACGCCTCCAAAGGTTTCAGATGAAAGCAAACTGAATTCAGGTCCAAAGGAGAATCACAGTCATCTACCTTAGACCCACACATCCCCAATCCAGGGAACTCTAGGGCCCATCTCATGGCTTGGCCAGACCCTGAACTCCACGTAGAATCCATGGAAGGAGCCTCAGGCCAGCTACTCAGTGGCATTCCATTATGTTGGCTTAATTTCAGTTTTCATTTTTACTGCTGTTTCAGTAACTGGGTTGTTTTTATGTTCTCTTATGATCAAGGCCCTGCTTTTACCTGCTTCTGCCACTTGACTCTAACCATCATTCATTCTGCGAATATGTAATGAACACTGTTTATGTGATAGATACTGTTCTAAGTCTTGGGGCTATAACAGTCAAAAAGGTAGGGGATGTCTTCATCAAGATTATATTCCATTGGGAGACAAACAGGAAAACAAATGTACCCTATAATATCAGGCAGTGGTAAGTGTTATGAAGACAATAAACTAAGGAAACACATCAGAGGTGCTAATTTAGATGGGAGAGAAGGTCAAGGGCAAAGGCACTGAGATGGGGACGCATGGGGAATGTCAAGGAGTCATCAGAAAGCCAGCAAAGCTGCCGTGCAATAAGGGTGGGGGAGAGTGGTGGGAAATAAAGTCAGATTGGGAGCTGGATGCAGTTTCCTACAGAGCCTTGGAGGCCAGGCTTGTTGGGGTTCCCTATATTCTGCCAGATTCCTCTGATGTCGGTGGCATCTGCCTGTGTTCCAGGATAGCTCCCTCTTTGCTCTTGTCCAATGATCCCCACATCGGCTGATTCTAACCGTGAGTTTCTTTCACAGCTTCACTGTACAAGCCAGGGGCAGCCGTTAATAAGGCTGAAGGACACATAGCGGGCTCACAAGTTCTTGCATTTTACCCCTGGGTTATTTTCTTTCCCCTCAAGACTGAGTCAAATTCTGTTTCAGCCCCTGCCTTCTTCTCATTGTGCCAGGGGGTCTGTGTTACTGTTGTTCCTGCCGACAGTCTCCAGAAATACTCTGGAAGCTGGCTTTGCAGTAGTGAAGATTTCTGCCGTAGTAAAAGGAGCACTTGGTGATAGAGATTGTAATTGGAAGGAAGTTTGAATAATTGATGAGTTTCTTCATTAATGTTGGTGAGCCAAACGGATCCCAAACAACCTTTCAGGCTCATTCCCTGCCGCTCCCTCTCTGTGTCCCTTTCTCTCCAGCTACATTTCAAGGCTGTGATCATTTGCACATGCTGTTCCCTCCCGCTAAGAATGTGTATCCTCTACTAAACACACATGTACTCACAAGAAAGCCTTTTTTTGAGAAGCCTCTTGACAACCCCGCATTGCTATGCAGTCCTCTGATGGGCTCCTTTGGCAGCTCCTGGTGCCCCACCTCCAGTTTAAGTCATAGTCTAGTTAGCTAATCCCAAACCTACTGTCCTCCACTAGAGAGGGTCAGCCTCAAGGGCTGGAACAGGCAGTGTAAGTCAGTGGTTACAAGCGTCACTGCCGAGTCACAGTGCGGGAGGTCAAGTTCTGGTGCTTACTAACTATGTGATTTGGGGTTGATTATTTAACTCCCCTGTGCCCCTATTCATCTCTAAAACTGGGATGGTAATGATGCTTACCTATTAAGTTTGCTATGAGGTGAGAACACTGTCAGTTGATCTTCTTCCTTCTTTTTTCACACTTTACATATCAACCATGGTAAGTTAAAAAAAAAAAATTGTCTCTTTCCACAGGCTTTTCAAATGCTTGTGATCTATTTCTTATCATTCAAGTCTCAGCTCCAATAACTGCTCAAAAAGGCTTTCTGCGGCCATTTAAAGCAAACCCCCTATTCAAGTCACTGTGTCACGTTACCCTTCCAGGTAGTGAGCAGTGCTGTTTACCGCATGTTTTCAGTTCTGTCTGAAAACGGGATAAGATAACACTTTTGGTTCCTTATAGTTAAGTAGGACCATGCACCCAGTTCTAGCCAATGAAGTGTAGACAAAGGTAATGTTAATTATTCAGAGCATTTAATTGCCAGTGAGAGACTTCCAGAGATCTCTTTCCATCTGGCATGGTAACTGGCATACTCACAATAAGTTCCTACTTGATGATGATGAGAAAAGATCCCCTTGTCCTCTAGACCAGCAATGCAGCATAAGCAACAGTAAATCTTAAGCCGCTAAGATTTGGGGGTTGTTTGTTAACTGTAGCATAACGTAGCCTAATCTGACTGATACACCCTTTTTTGTATTACTTATCTTTATCTATGAAAATGACTTCTAGTTATTTCTCAATATCTACTCTTTCTTATATAGTAACATAACTTTTAATTTTTTGCTATGGAATGGCTGTACCTACATTTCCCAGGCATCCTGGCAGGTGGTATCATCATCTGACAAGCTCTGGCCAGTGAGATGTGAACAGAAGCAAAGTTTGCCACTCTGAACCTTACTCTTAAAGAGAAGATATGTCTTTTCTTTCCTACTAGCTAGAAGGTGGAAGTGAAGATTCCATCTTTAACTAAGCAAACAGGTGAAATGCCCTAAAGATGACAGAGCAACAAGAAGGAAGGAACCAGTTTTCCTGACACAGTGGAACCATCATGCCAGCTCTCTGTATTCCTCATGTCTGGGCTGTTATATGATTAAAGATAAACTTTTTTTCTTGTATAAACTAATGTGATTTGGGGTTGCTATCATAGCAATCAAATCTATTTGCTCACCACTATCCTATTTCAAGTCCTCTTGCTCATTTATTCAATTGATTACTGTCTATTCCCACTGCCCCCACACACACACACAAACACATGCACGTGCACACACACACGCGTGTGCACACAAACACACACACACGTAGGTTCTGTGAGAACAGGAATTGTTTCTGTCTTATTCATTGCTATCTCCAGAGAAATTAACATAGCGCCTGCCATAGAGTAAGTGCGTAAACATATATGTTGAATAATAGAGTGTAAATGGCACAAGAAATCACTGAATAAATTATTATTTACTGTTGTTAGATATTGCTCTCTTTTTATATCTCAGAGGGGGCTTTTCTGCTATCCATCATAAAGATTTGATCATGTGACAATTCCTGAGGCTTTTTGTGTTTCTTCTCCTTGAAAGAGCATTTCTTTTCTTCATTATTTACCATATTCCTTCAAGAATGGGTTCTGGACTCATATCAGAGGCAGATAGAATGCTATAGCTAGAAGGGACCTTAACTGTCACGTGACATGACTCTCTCTGTTTACAAGTGTGTGAACAAGCTCGGGGGGGGGTTAACTTGTTTCTTAGTCAGTTTGGGCTGTTATAACAGATAGGGTGGCTTGTCAGCAACAGAAATTTATTTCTCACAGTTCTGGAGGTGGGGATGTCCAAGATCGAGTTGCCGGCACATTTGGTGGGTGGTGAGGGCCCACCTCCTGGTGGCAGAATGATGACTTCTTGTATCCTTCATGACAGAAAGAGGGCAAGAGAGCTCTCTGGGGTCTCTTTCCTAAGGGCACTGATCTCTCTTAAGAGGGTTCCACTCTCATGACCTAATTACCTTCCAGTGGCCCCACTTCCTTATACTGTCACATTGGGGGTTAGGATTTCAACTCATGAATTTTGAGGGGACACATACACCAGTCCATAACTATTTGCTACAAGTCACACAGTTAATTCATGAGAGGAGGGCCTAGAATTCAGGGTTCTTGCCCTTTTCATGTGCTTATTGTTGCAAGAAGTTCCAGCTCCTCTTGGGTAAGATATTCTTGGATCAGCCTTAATGGATATAGAGTGTATTTCTTAATATTTTCTACATTGGGACTTCATAGTTACTGTGCAACAGTGTTCCCAATTTTGCACCTTAGGACCTGTCTACATTTAGTACCTGAGTGCTAAGGCCGTAAGATGACTTAGAGGTGAGTTCCATAGATCCTTAAGTTTCCATATGAGGACACTCAGGCCCAGCAAGATGAAGGAACTTCCGTAATTACACTTGGCCCCTTTAGAAACATTGGGAGCAACTTCTGGCATTTTCTAAGAAAACGTTGCCCAGAGGGGAGTGGGTAGTTTTGGAAGATAAAAGAGTTCCACACCCCTGGAATTATTCCAGCAGAGGCTGGACACCAGATAACAAGGATGTGGGTAAGAGGCTCAGGGATCATGTGAGTTTCATTAGGCTCTGCTGAGAACACTGAGAACAAATACAATTCAATACAATAAATACAATATACAATAAAACCTAATATAACAAAATCAATTAGGTGGCTTGAATCTCCTTTCTCTTCCAATTTTACCTTCTTTGAGTCCAGGAGAAGTGAAGGAGAAAGTAGAAAAAATAATGCCTGGCATAGGGTACCCAATTGAAATCAGTTAACATGACCCCATTCAGTGTTTTGCAGTTTTCTTTTTCTAATTCCCACTTATTCTTCATAGTTACAGAAAGGTAAGGGTTGGAACAACCTCCAGCATCATCTGGTCTAGCAGCTCCAGAAGATTTTATCAACAGGGTCCTCCGTTTTAAAAAAATGCCTGTTTGATCAAATACTCACAGTGCGAGATAACATATTACTGATTTTGAGATGTCCCATGGTGGAAAAAAAAAAAAAAAGGCCCCCAAAACAAACAAAAGAACAAGTAAAAAAGCTTATTAAACTTCTCAACCCTATATTTCTCCACAGTATTTTATCATGGAATGTTTTTAAAAATTTGCTTTGCAAACCATGAATATGTCAGCACACTCTTTGGAAATACCAGTCTAGCCCAAACCCCTCATTTCCTGCATGAAAAAAGTAGAGGCTCAGAAAAGGGAAAGTGGTCAGAGTCAGGACATGAACCCAAGTCATCCAATCTTGAACCCACTGCACGCAGTGTGTCTCACCATGAGTGAGACAGCACATTCCAAAAGCAGTTCTGAATGGTCAATGTTTCATTTAACAGCTCATCTGCCAACGGATTGTGTCACAGAAATATGTGACCAGGACATTGTTTTGTGAAATGAATGGATTTACAAACCAGGGGACCAGCCCTGTGCCCTGCTCCTTAGGAATGATTTGCATGCGGAACCTCAGTGTGACAGGCCCAGGGAAGGATTTGTTTAGCTCATTTAGAGTAATGGAGACAAGAGATTAATCACTTGAACACTGATGGGCCTTGCTTCTTTGGCCCCTCGGTGAATGCCCACCCAGCTGAACCCGATCTGATGCTATCTCGTCTCTGATCTTGATGCTCTGTCTGTACTCTCACCTGTTTGTCTCAAGCCTCCAGGGTCTGGCCCGGGGCTTCCATCCACAGAACATGGACCAACAACATGGACTGGAGGAGTAACTCCTAAGGCAGTCACATTTGTCCTCAGGTCTCCCACAGTCACCTTTTTGTTTTTTCATAAACACTAGATTTAGAACCACAAGTGGCCTCCAGGCCAGGTTTCCAGGAACTCACATAGGAACCCTCCCTGTATCTGTTCCCATGCTTGACATCTTTCCTCCAATGCAAGAACAGCCCCTCCCCCTGAGGTCCATTCTTCCCATGTTATTGCATGATTAAGTCGTGTATAGCAAGGAATAGAGATGGCTTAATCAAGTGTGCTGGCGGACAGTTTGCATTTTCACCAAGGCTCACAAGGAAAGGGCAAAGCTTATCTTCAAAGGAAGGTCACATGATGATGGCAACTCAGGGGGTGTCATGCCATGTAGCCAGTCATCACAGACAAGTCCCTGGCTTGGCTTCAGGAGCCAGGATTTTTAACCCAGATCTGCTGGTTGACAATTATAGAGCCAGAAGCCACTCTCTTATGCTTTCAGAGCCTCAGTTTCCTCCTTGGAAATACAAGAGTAATAAAACTGACCTCCCAGAGCTGAGGGAAGAGAAAATGAGATGATGGTTGAAAGAGTCGGTGGTCATGAATTCCTAAATGCTCCGTGGGGAGGTGATGCTTCTTCCTGACTACTTTGAGCAGGCAGGCATATGCACATCTGAAAAGTGGGAGTGGGCCTATTATCCTTCTAGGCAGAAGCCTGCTATAGAACTTTGGAAACAAAGGATGACATAAGAAGCCTGAATGCTTTAAAGCAGCAAATTGTTTCCAGCTCTCAGCCTGCAGCACAGAGCACAATTTTTTATCCAGAGATGGCAAAATTGGGCCTGGAGTAACTTGATACCACAGGCTATTGTCTCTCAAATGATTTATTAGCTGAGGCTGCTCTGAGCTCAGAAGTTTGCACACTGCCCAAGGCCCCTCTCTCCAGAGGGAATCTTGCCTTCCCTGGGGAATGAGTCTCTGGAGATGAATATGAAAACTCTGTTTGTCCCTTGACACTCTTGTGGCAGCTCCATTTTTGGCTATGTCCTAAGATCGTTCTGATGTCCACCCATGTGGGTTGGTTAGAGAGGGGCAGGACCTCTTGGTAAGAGGTATGTGTTAGACCGTGTCTACTAAAGAAATAGCATGTGTGTATGTGTGTGGGAGAAGGCCATCCAATATAAATTGTTTAAAATCCAAACTCTGCCATTTATCATCTTTATAAACCTGGGAAGATTGTTTCCTTGTTTGAACCTCTATTTCCTGTCTTATAAAAGGGATGTATTAGTGCCTCTGTGATAGGATCATGTGAGAATCGAAAGATAAAATGTAGGTCCCATTACAGGGGTTTTCCAGGTGTCAGTGATTTTTCTTCCTTTGAGAGAGGGCAGGAGGTCACCCAGGCCATGCACTTGGAAAGGTAGTGTGCTTGCGTCAGATATTTCCCATTTTGTATCAGTCACCTAGTGCCACATACCAAGCAATCACAAATCGCAGAGACCATGTGATGAACACTTATTTATCAGATAGCTCTCCCATCTTAGCTGGGCCTGACTAGGGAGCTCTGCACTGCAGTTGGACAAGGTCTGCTTGATATGCTTCTTGTCTTCCTTGGACCAACAGGTGAGCCAGGGATTTTTCCCATGGAGATGACAGAGATGCAAGAAAGCAAATAAGAACATGAGATGACTTTTGAAGCCTAGACTCAGAAGTGACACCATGTCATTTTCACACCTGTTCCATGGCTCAAAACAGTTCATGTGGTTCAGCCCCAATTTAAGGGGTAGCAAAATGGACTCTGCCTTTCATGGAAATAAGCAAAAATCACTTGGCAAAAGTTATGAATACAGAAAGGGGTAAAAAAACTTGGGGCCATTAATAAAACCTGTCACAGATGCCGTACATCCAGATATTCTTCATATACGTGGAGGAGAATCTACCATAAAAGGTTAAAGGAGAATTCCCCCCTCCCCCCCCATCCCTTCTAAGCAGTAGGAAGAAAAATATTTTCTCCCCCTATTTCTAGAAGCTAAAGCATGAAAAATATGTAGACCCATCTTATATTCTAGGCCAGGATAGTGATTCTTTTAAAAATATTATTTATTTTTATTTCTAAAAATCACTTTTAATTCATCTTTTTACTAGGTAATATACACACATGGTGCAAAATTCAAAAGGTCTAAACAGTCATATACAATAAAAGGGATGTCTCCTTCCCCCGTTTCCTGATCAGAGTTCTCTTACTTAATGGAAACCATATAACCAGGATAGTAGTAGCTTTCCAGGGAAATCCATGTAGATACATGCACCAGCATAGGCGTATTTCTTTTTTCCTTTGCTTAAAGGATACGCATACCATTCTGTCCCTTGATTTTTTTCACTCAACAATGTATCTTGTAGATTTTGCCAAGATATGAGCTTCTTTTAAGCAGCTGCCAATTTTCCTTTAAAATGAAAGATTTGGAATCTTGAAGGACTAGCCCAAGGTTCAGGTTGGTAGAAATTATTTGTGCGACTTCCGTGTAGTTAGGAATTTTGCAGTGGGACGTGAGTGAAAGGGGAGTGTAGGGGGTAAAACAGGACATCTGAAATGGATCATTCCAGTGCCAGGAGCTTAGCTGAGCGCTCTCTCACTTTTGCTCCCTACCCACGTCCACAGCCTTCACATCAGGGCTGTGAGCCCCCCGGAACACCCCCACCCCCACCCCCCACCACTACATTTCTTCTCTACTGAAGTTTAAACAAAATTGGTTTCTCACATCTGCCGTCAAGAACCCCAGCTAATACAGACGGGTACTGGGAGTGACACACTGTCACTGGGAGAACTGGGATGAATAGGACCAATGTATGGCCGAAGACAGCAAAAATCATCTGCTGTTGAACTATGGAATCTCAGAAGTGCGTGTCAGGATTAGAAGAGACAAGGGATGGAAAAACTGTAGCACGATATCCACGCAAGGGGGCCCCAAACATGTGCTGAGCCCTTCCACGCACCCGGCATTATTCCGCATGCTGCGGACCCAG
Source organism: Hippopotamus amphibius kiboko (assembly GCF_030028045.1). Classification (NCBI taxonomy): domain Eukaryota; kingdom Metazoa; phylum Chordata; class Mammalia; order Artiodactyla; family Hippopotamidae; genus Hippopotamus; species Hippopotamus amphibius. Next base: position 15,934,414 of record NC_080187.1, read on the forward strand.
CGAAGGGAAAGCAGACCAGGTCTCTGGCCTCGTGAAACTCACGTTCCAGTTAGGCAGAGAGACAGTGAAGAAACGACAAATGTATGACACAATGTCAGGTAGTGATAAGTCCTATGGAAAGATGATAGAGAATGAAGGGGTTGCTGTTTTAGCTAGAGAGAAGAAAAGATCTTTGGAAGAGAGGCCATCTGGCTTGGTTCGGATGCGATTCTGCTCAGTGCCTTTTCTACCTACAGTCTGATGGCACAGACAGGCAGAGAAGACTGTCATCGGGCCCATGGAATTTGAGAGGTATCACCCTTGTTATTCATTCCCTAAAAATTTGCTGTGATGTTTGAACTCTCCACCATTGTTGAATCTTTTCGGTAAAGGTGTAGGGCTCTACCTGGGTGGCAGCGTTAGTGAACAGTGACCACTTACTAACATTCTGTTGTGACCTGGTTAACAGAGGAGCTCTAAGGAGATGGGACAGAATGGGTGAGATTCAAGCTTCGCAGTGTAAACCTCGTGACTCCATGTAGGTTGTAGGGTCAGGTTCACACCATTTGACACGTAGAATGCTGCCTCATCAGACTCTAATTTATCTTCTCAGGGTTCTTTCTCTTCACTCTCCTTGGTAGATTCCACACCCTAATGGTGATAGATCAGAGAATTTTCCAGCAAATATTCACTCCCCTCCCTTACCCCCTAGGTTGGGGTATAATTTCCTGCTTCCACTTTGGGATTGGCTGTGTGCCTTGCTGTGGACAGTGCAAGATGGGGAGAAATGTGACACAATCAAAGGCTGTAAATGTGCGTGTGCAGCTTGATTTGTCCTCTTGAGCTTCTGTGAACCCCCGTGAGAAGAATATCCCAAGTAGCTGCTAATCCAAGGAGGATGAAGGCGCCTATGGATGAGATATGCACCAAACAATGTCTGGTGGAAAAAAATTAAAAATCTTGTTGTTGTAAGCCACTGAGTATCGGGGTGGTTTGTTACGTAGCATATCTGCAGCAATAGCTAACTAATACAATAATTAACTAAGCTTCCTGACTTCAAACTATACTACAAGGCCATAGTGATCACGACAGTATGGTAGTGGCACAAAAATAGAAAGGAAGATCAATGGAATAGAATAGAGAACTCAGAAGTAAGCCCAAACACATATAGGCACCTTATCTTTGACAAAGGAGGCACAAATATACAATGGAAAAAAGACAGCCTCTTCAATAAGTGGTGCTGGGACAATTGGACAGCAACATGTAAAAGAATGAAATTAGAACACTTCCTAACACCATACACAAAAATAAACTCCAAATGGATTAAAGACCTCAATGTAAGGCCAGACACTATAAAACTCTTAGAGGAAAACATAGGCAGAACACTCTATGACATCCATCAAAGCAAGATCCTTTTGGACCCACCTCCTAGAATCATGGAAATAAAATCAATAATAAACAAATGGGACCTCATGAAACTTAAAAGCTTTTGCACAGCAAAAGAAACCATAAACAAGACTAAAAGGCAACCCTCAGAATGAGAAAAAATAGTTGCCTATGAAACACCGGACAAAGGATTAACCTCCAAAATATACAAGCAGCTCATGCAGCTTCATACCAAAAAAGCAAATAACCCAATCCACAAATGGGCAGAAGACCTAAATAGACATTTCTCCAAAGAAGACATACAGATGGCCAACAAACACATGAAAAGATGCTCAACATCACTAATAATCAGAGAAATGCAAGTCAAAGCCACGAGGGATCACCTCACACCGATCAGAATGGCCATCATCACAAAATCTGGAAACAACAAATGTTGGAGAGGGTGTGGAGAAAAGGGAACTCCCCTGCACTGTTGGTGGGAATGTAAGTTGGTACAGCCACTATGGAAAACAATTTGGAGGTTCCTTAAAAAACTACAAATAGAACTACCATATGATCCAGTAATTCCACTACTGGGCATATACCCAAAGAAAACCATAATCCCCAAAGAAACATGTAGCATAATGTTTATTGCAGCACTATTTACAATAGCCAGGACATGGAAGCAACCTAAATGCCCATCAACAAATGAATGGATACAGAAGACATGGCATATATATACAATGGAATATTACTCAGCTATAAAAAGGGATGAGATGGAGCTATATGTCATGAGGTGGATAGACCTAGAGTCTGTCATACAGAGTGAAGTAAGTCAGAAAGAGAAAGACAAATACTGTATGCTAACTCACATATATGGAATCTAAAAATGGTACTGATGAACTCAGTGACAAGAACAAGGACGCAGGTGCAGAGAATGGACTGGAGAACTTGAGGTTTGGGAGGGGGCGGGGGGTGAAGGGGAAGCTGAGTCGAAGCGAGAGAGTAGCACAGCCATATATATACTACCAACTGTTAAATAGATAGCCAGTGGGAAGTTGTTGTATAACAAAGGGAGTTCAACTCGAGGATGGAAGATGCCTTAGAGGACTGGGACGGGGAGGGTGGGGGGGACTCGAGGGAAGGTGGGGGGGGGAGTCAAGGGAGGGAGGGAATACGCGGATATGTGTATAAAAACAGATGATTGAACTTGGTGTACCCCCCAAAAAATAATAAATAAATAAAATTAAAAAAAATAATTAACTGACTAGTTCACTGCTGCCTCTATAGGTCTTATATATGACATTTTTGCTTATAGCATCCCATCTGTCTGAGATAGCCTCTCTCTCCCTAACCATTGTATCTCCATGTGTAAAGCATAATTTCTAAGAAGATGTGAACTGGAGACAAGAAAGCCTGGGCTTTAATTTCTGTTCTGTCACTTATTAGCTTTGAAGAATAAGCTTTCCTATGCTTCAGTTTTCTCAGGTATTAAATGAGATTAATAATATTTACCTTTGGGCTTCCTAGATGGTGCAGTGGTTAAGAATCCGCCTGTCAGTGCAGGGGACACGGGCTCGATCCCTGCTCTAGGAAGATCCCACAAGCCACGGAGCAACTAAGCCCGTGTGCCACAACTATTGAGCTTGCGCTTTAGAGCCCGTGAGCCACAACTACTGAGCCCATGTGCTGCAACTACTGAAGCCCATGCACCTAGAGCCCGTGCTCTGCACCAAGAGAAGCCACAGCAATGAGGAACTTGCACCCCACAACGAAGAGTGGCCCCCACTCACCGCAACTAAAGAAAGCCCGCGCACAGCAAAAAAGATCCAACACAACCAATAAAATAAATAAATAAATTAAATAAATAAATAATAACATTCACCTTTATAAGCTGTTACAAGGATTCAGGCTATCATATATGTAAAGCTTGGCACTTACTATGTGCTCAGTAAATGTTTCTGATTTTTATTACATGTTTTCTTAGATAAGTTTACAACAATACTTTGAGACAAGTTCTGTTATTATCATCATTTCACAGACAAAGAGACTTGAGGCTTAGAGCAGTTAATTTACTTTTCTCACCGTTATTAAGTGGCAAGATGAGGACGCATGCCAGGCTGCTGGGTCCAGAATCTGTACCTTTGCCCCTAATATGTATTACGTTGCTCGTATGCTCAGTGAGATTTCTTTCAGTTTCCCTGCTCTCTGGTTAATTGGTCAAAAATGTGAGTGTCAGAGGCCTAAATAACAGGGATGTCTCATTCTAGCCCAGCATCCAAAGTGTGAGGCATGCACTGTTGATGGTCCAGGAGGTGATTTAGATGGAACAGGACACTGAAGACACTGAATCATATTGTGAGAAAGTCATTTCCTTTTCAATTATCTTTAAATGTCAAGGGAAAATAATCTTAGTTGGGTGCTAACATCTTTAACACTTCTAACACTTGCTAATCTCCCAACTTCCATCCTTTTTTCTTTCTTTCCTTCTTTCTTTATAACAAAGTAAGAGCGTGTTCCAGGTACAGAAACTCTGATAAGTAACAGTATCCTGTTAGAATTCCATTCACAACCATATGTTTTCTTTATTATTGTTGTTGTTGGAACAACAATGGAAAACCATTGTCTTCTATGTAAAACTTGTACTCTGGCTTTCCATTCAGTATGGGAATTTAAAGTCTCTCTATAACATGCATTTATTTCACTTAAAAAGTTGATTTAAGAAAAAAAGAAGTAAATAGTATAATAAACAAATAATAAAAATCGTGAAGATAGTGGTTGAATGATATAGTTTAGGAAATACTGTTTCATAAAAGACTTTTGTATTTTACTTTTGTCTGATGTCTGGCCGCCTTCCTCTTGCCCCCCAACCCTGACCCTGTATATTAGGCCCCATATAAGTCCAAATAACTTACAAGAATTAACTGATTACAAAACTGGATACGGTTCTGAACATTTGTAATACAAATAGTAAGCCTGTTTGAGAAAATGTGGCTCAGTTAAAATCCACTAACCTGGACAGCAGGAACCCTGAGTTATTTTCTGGTATCCCCCACTGGTTCGCTGTGTGACCATGAACAAATTGCTCCAACTCTCTGAGTTCCAGTAGCCCCCATTTATAAAATCAGGAGTTTTAACTAGATGATCTCTAAGGCCCTTTTCAATTCCAAAGTGTGTGAATATTTTCAATATTATTTTTATTAAAAGAACTGCTTTACCATTGAGAATTTCAAATGTTTTTATAATAAACCCTCAGAATCAAGGGCAACAATATATTTGCAATAGAAAGTTCATTAGCATATTTTGATAGTTTTTGATCATTTTTGCATGTATTAAAATGAAACATTTGGTAAAAATTAAACATTATATGCAAATGAGTACAAGACTACTTTCTGAATAATAATTCATTATCTCCCTTATAATATATGTGAGTGCCTTCTTTTTTTTTTTTCAGTACATTGTAGCTATTAAGTCAGCATGTTGGAAGTTTACCAAAAAGTATAGCAGAGGACCCAATCTTTCATTTGCATAAGTCCTACAATTCTACCTGTCGAAAATTGTGCACTATTAATAGGTGACAAGACTGTCATTCGATGTTCATTTATAATGTTGTCACTGGACCCTAATGAACATGTAGGACATATTTCAGGAATTGTTGAATTTTTTTTTTCTTACAGAGAGGAAAGTGTGTTTGTGCTACAGCAGATATTTTACACTGGAAAGGTACAGCTGGCAGAGGTGTTGAATCTCTCTCTTGTGCATTTTCCCATCTTTGCTTTTTCACATACAGAGTCATATAATTACAAGAATAAGCTGGGAGGAAATTTGAGGATCTTCTACTTTGTGGCATTCTCATTTATAGGTGAAGAAATTTTAGCTCAGGGAGGTCTAGCTACTTGCTCGCGGTTAAAGTTAGTGGCCATGCTGGGAGACTAGAATCCAAGTCTCTTGACTTCTTTTTCAATGTGTTTATGTTTCTACATATGTTGGTATGTAAGATATAAATACAGAGACTAGAAATATACATGAAAATATAACAGCCATTATACATGCAGATTTATCTCCAAGGTCCATTTTAGAGAATCATGAGGTTGGTTAAGTTTCTCATCAGTATCATAGTTCTACTTCTTTTCTCTGATTCATTCCTGGACCAGCTATGCCAGGCAAACATGATCATCTTTTCTCCACACTGCCAGCACTGACTGCTCAAGTCACTTTTTTGGGAAATTAACTTTTGCTGCCCCGTGACATTGTTTTCTTGAAATTTTAATTCAGTTAAGTTTTATATCTATTGCAGTAGATTCCTTGAGGAGTAAGACTATTCTTTCCTCAGGTTTCCATGCTCTGTAACACCCAGCCAAGAGCTAGCAGATAGAATGACTAAAATGTATTAATGGTCTAAACTGTTGCTTTTTACTAAAGTTAGTGATCTCTCTAAGATTGCACAGCTAGTTGAAGATGGGGCTCTAAGAAAATCTATACAGCCTCTCGATGTTAATGGTATAGAGCAATGAACTGGCTCCAGAAATGAATGCATTGCACACTTGTGACTTTAAGTTAACTAAGAAGTATGCCAACTCTGTTTCATTAAAATAAACCTTAATATTATCAGGTCAATAGATTATACACATATTTTACTGTGACCACATAAATAATGATATATTTACAATTAGCCTGGAAAATATATGGCCACCATTCTCTAAGCAACATGAATGTAGAGTTACCGGGACACACTCACAAAGGTTGGTCTTAAGATGGTGTGGAGTGTAGGCTCTGAGAATAGTGAAGACCGGTGAACAGTACCTACCATCTTTCCTAACTTGCCCAGCCCACCTAGAGAAACACCATACTTTTCAAAGATGTACAATAGGATTGAGACAGGGTCTAAGGAGATTTTAAGCTTTGGAATCAGAACCACTTGGGCTTGACTCCTGGCTCCTCTCTACTAGCTGTGCAGCTTTGGACAAATTAATTAGTCTTTATGAGCTTTATCTAATTTGTAAAATGGATCTAATGATACCTACTTAAAAAGATTGTTGTCAACATTAACTTAAAGGTGAAAAAATAGTAAAGTATTTTAGACAGGTAACTTTCATGTGGTTAAATGGTCAGTAAAGAGTGGGTATTGATAAGAGCAGTGACATCCTTAGTGGTAGTGTTTAACCAATATACTAGGAAAGTAAGACCATTATGGCATCTAAGAACACTGATTATGAACTGCCTTACTCTATAATCATATGAATGAATAGTCTTATCCTCTCTGGACTATAAGTTACTTAAGGGAAAATGCATCTTAATCACATTATGGATATGAAAACTGAGGCTCAGAGAGAGTAGTGATCCAGATTCCAACAGTCATCCCCAGGAAATCCTAAAATTTGAATCGTATTAACTGATACAGATAATTTTTGCATATTTTTTAAAACAAAAAAGCTCATTCCTCCGTTGCTTAACAAATCATTGTAACCAGTTTCTTTCTATTTAGTGTGATATTCAAGGCCCTTCACATATGAGCCCAATATACCCTTTCAGTTTCATCTCAATCCCTCCCCAGCATGAAGTAGATATTTCAGACTCTCTTATCTTCTCACCATTCCCTGAAAATGCTCTCTTACTTTGTTCTTCCATGCTGTCCTATTCACCCTCTTTTCTGCCTGGATAAATACAGCTTAATAGTCAAGAATCAGCTGTGAAGCTTTCTCCAGCATCAGTAAGATGAGGATGGTAATGATGGTGGCTATCTACTAAGCCCTTATCCATGCCAGACACCTTGTTCCTGGGAGTTGTGGATGTTCTGTGATTCCATGACCACAGTTGTCTTGATTGTGTACCTCATAACTCTCCAACCAGTCACCCTCCCAACTCGACCTAATAACCACTTGAGGGCAGAGACCATGATCCACTCATCTGTGCAGTCGTAGCACAAGATCCCAGTTGAGGTTCTCCATCACTATCTATTGAATCAATGAATGGTAAGGTTAGGGTTCTAATTAATAAATAATTGTTGAATGAAAATACTGCAGAGAAGATTCAAATATCAGATTGGAGATCAGGCTACTGGCTCTAAAGTTCCTTCCAACTGTAAGGTTGGTGATCTAGCTACCCCCATGTTCAAATAAATCCCCTCATGTTGGGAGTTAGGAATCAAAATAAAAAGCAGAGACACTGAGATCTTATGCGTATTTGAGCTCCCAGGCGTCCTTATCCAACAAAGGCTCAGACGTGGCTTCACATGCAGTTACACAACTGGAGCTATTCTTTCCCCCCTTCTTGGCAGAAACCTTGTGGCTTTTCAGCAGACCATGCATGAGGGTATCTATAAATAATCACCCAAATGTAATGTCACCCAGCCCGCTGGGTTAAATATAGACATTGGATTAGCTCCAGGGAGGAGGGGACAAGTGATTCCCAACTCAAAAAAATTGTAATGAATTCCATTTGCTGTGTGAATATGTACAGTGGATGTTTCCTTCCATAAGGACACCAAAATAGCAATTAACTCAAGGCTAATGTTATAGCTGCTACTGTCTCCCCTGCCTAATCTTTCCCCATCTGGATCCCAACACAGATGCTGATGTGTCTAAACGTGTGTGTCAAATGACAGCTCTCTCCACACCTGTTCTGAGTATACCTGCCCTGCCCCCTGCTTACTGCCTCTGCTTCCCTTTGATGGGAGAAGGTGTTGCAGGAGTTATAGCACACCATCTTTCACTTTTGTATCTTGGATCTCAGTAGGATAGTGGAAAGGACTGACCTTTGACTTCAGTCAGAACTAGGTTAAGTCCTTGCTTCCCAACTTACTAGCTGTGTGGTCCGGGGAAAGTTGCTTAACCTGAGTCTCATCAGTTTTGTATTTATACAATGGAGATAATCTTGTTTACTTGATAGCGTGTTGGGAAGATTTCACAAGATACTCTACATAAATTTTCTGGCCCACCAATAGACTCTGGATAAAATAGCGCATCTCCTTCTCCCCTCATAATCTCATTTTATAGACCTCTGGAGGGGAAATGGTCATTAATGATTATTTGGTCCACCGCTTGCATCTAATAGATAAGGAAATTGATGGTCAGGAAGGTACATAATGTGTTTCAGAGGTGTGGGATGGAGTTAGAGATTGAGCTAGGACCAGAATTCAAGTGTGCTGCCTTCAGAACCAGATCCTTCCCAACATCATTCATTCATTCATTCATGCTGTGGACACATGTTTTAATATTTGTTGAGATCTATCAAGCAGCAAGTATGTAGGAAGTGAAAATGGACAAGCAAAAGGTGCTACCTACTTGGCACAGAAAAGAGCTAATGATATTAGGTAACATTTTTGAGCCCTCTTCAGACTCCACTAAGTGGTGGGAATTATTACATACTTAACTCCTTTAATCCTTCCCAAAACATGTGAGGTGCAGATACTATTATCTTCCCAATTTTGCCTATGAGAAAAACAAAAAACAAACAAAAAAAATGAGACTCAGGAAGGTTAAATGATTTGCACAAGTTTACACAGCTAGTAAGTGGTTGTTACAGAATTCTACCCCAGGCAGGGTTATTCCCAAGTTCACACTGTTAACCACCATTTTATACCAGCTGTTGATGAAGAAATAAGACCAGTGATTTTAACCCACTAATCCAGGGAAGCACAGGGACTGTAGGAGTTCAACACTTTATGATTCCTGTCATCCAGGGGTAGACCAAGAAGATTTCCTAGAGGACCTGATTTGGGAAGTATTGTTGTCCATCTTCTATTGTTAATGATATATGATATCTTAACTCCATAAATGAAAACTTGATAGAAATACATGGGACCAGGCAAAAGATTCCAAGTGAATAACAGAAATACAAGATAGAGGAGATCAACCTTAGGTTTGGTAGCACTTTACATATATTATTTGCTTGAGCGTCACAGTAACACCTATGGGATGAGGGCAGGGAATGGATTATAATTCTAATTTTATGAATCAGAGATGGTGGTTTTGATCAAAGATACTAAGCAAGATGGTAGAAGAACTGGGAATAAGATGTGGTTCTCTTAGTTATTCATCGTACTTTCTGCCCTTTACCCTCCTACCTCTTTTTTTTTTTCTGGTTATCTAGCCTAAAAATGAAGGAAAACTCACTAATTTAGAAAAAGGGATAATTAGTCTGCCCATCAGACTGTCTCCCCAAACATCAGATGTTGTAATCAGGGTTTAGTGTGATTCTTAATATCAAACAGATCTCAGCAAAATCCTCAAACAAGAACCTGCAGGGTAGATATTCTGCATTGTTGGCTAGAGTGAAAGGCCTTTGTTGCCAGAAGAGTGAGGTTATAGCAAATGACAGACTTGTATTCTTGCCCTGGGAGAAAGATTTACCAACCCTACTGTGGGTGTGAGCAAAAGTAGGACACAGATAAGCCCATCGTTTTTTAAAGAAAATGTGCTTTGGATCATACAGAGGTTCTGCTCTATATGACAAGGAAGTGATAATGTTATCTATTGGAAGCTTTTTTAAAGACAGCCATAACACTCTGATCTTCCAACACATAAACCTCAGTGGCCTCTGGCAGCATATCATTTTGAGGACAAGTTTCTGATTGGATGAGTCAGCAGTGAAAATAGATTGGACTGCTTGCCATGTGAGTGTTGGGCAATGTGAACAGGCTTAGATGTGACGATCATTCAACGATTCTCAGCATCTTCCAGGTTACTTATCCCTTTGAGAACATGATGTAAAACCAAGGGCCTTCACTTAAAATAAGTGCACATAGATACATGCAAAATTTTAATACCTTTTCAAGGAGTTCACAAACTAAACTGAGGCCTCAACATAGACACCCTAGTGATCTATAGACAAAATATCAAAATCTCAGAGTTTTTAATTGCTTAGTAACCCTTTAGAGGCGTTGGATTGTAAATTTCTATGAACAGGAACTGTGTATTAGTCATAATTATGCCTCCATTGACTAGGAACATTGTAGGTATTCGCAAACCTTTGGTTACATTGAACTGATCTGTAGTACTATTAACTGGTGTATTAGTTAGCTATTACCACATAAGAAACAGCCCCAAAAGATAATGGCTAAAACAGTCGCCATTTATTTAGCTCATGATTCTGTGGGTTAGCAGTTTGGACTGGGCTCAGCTGGATCCTTTAGTCTCAGCTAGGTTCTTTTATGTGTCTTTGGTCAGTTGTGAGTCAGCTACAAGTTGTTTTTGCTGATATTGGTTGGGCTTTATGACCTGTTTGGGACCTTGACTAGGACAATTGGGTTGACTCATCTGTGCTCCACATGGTCTATCGTCTTTAATCAGTGTGACATGAGCCAGTTCACATGATAGAGGTGGGGAGACACATACTTTCATGCTCAGGGTAACTTGACTAGTTTCAGATGCTAAGGAGATACTCTCTGTCTGTCAGGGGTATCAAGAGTACCTGTGGGTGTCATGGAGGTGAGCACTCCATGCAGAGATTGGCAGTGGCATGGTCACTGGAACAAAAAGGAAGCTATGAATAGCAGAGGAACAGGGGTAAAGGATGGAAGATCATTGAACATCAAGCTGACCAATTACAGGTTTTTAGGCTGTAGCTCCAATAATATGAGAGGGCAACATTCTCAGTTTTCCACTATCACCATCAGGATTTTGCAGCCTGGAATTCCTGAAAACCAAGAAGGATGAAGCATTGAGATGGAGAGTAATACTATTAATGTGAGGCATGTGTACCAAAGAGCGTGAACACTTACGAAGCTTTATCACTACCCCACCTCCTGACCAGAATAGAAGATCCTTCTTGGCTTCCGTGGCCTTTGTACATGCCCTTATCTGTAACACGATTGCCTATTTATTTGTTTATTTATTTATTTGTTTGTTTATTGGCAGTGTTGGGTCTTCGTTGCTGCACGTGGGCTTTCTCTGGTTGTGGTGAGCCAGGGCTACTCTTTGTTTCAGTGTGTGGGCTTCTCTTTGCGGTGGCCTCTCTTGTGGAACACAGGCTCTAGGTGCGAGGGCTTCAGTAGTTGTGGCTCGTGGGCCCTAGAGTGCAGGCTTAGTAGTTGTGGTGCATGGGCTTAGCTGCTCTGCAGCATGTGGGATCCTCTTGGACCAGAGCTCGAGCCCATGTCCCCTGCATTGGCAGGTGGATTCTCAACCACTGCACCACCAGGGAAGTCCCATGATTGCCTATTTAATTGACCATATTTCCCATAGAATGTAAGTTCTATGAGGGCAGAGGCTCATTTCTATCATTCTCATATGCCTGTGATATGGTAGGGGTCCAATAGCTAGTCGTCGATCCAATTTACTTACTACTCTCTTTTATAGATAATGTAAGAATTTGAGGACAGAACTAAAGTCACAGGTCTAACAGAGCAAGATGCAATATTTAGACCTGTTTCCCCATCGTCCCACAACCATCCATCAGATTTATCCCATCTCTACAAGTCTCAGGATCTTCTGATCCAACTTCAAGGCCAGATGTTTTCAGGGGGGTGTCAGTTTGCTTATGATGATCTACCAAAATGCAAGCAATTTTGATGTAGGTGGAAGGACAGATATAATCATCATAATAATCATCGTGAAAGAGACGTGTTGTTCTTTTCAACTCTCATTAACCTGGATTTTGTTTAAGAGGTTTCCAATTAGCTTCTTGAATCTGTATCGTTAACCTTTTCTGAGCTTTTCTCTTTCGACTCTCTCTCTCTCTCCAAGCCCTCAGCCCTCATTTCTGCCCATGGAGCCTCACAGGAATAGCTGGAATCCAGCCTCCTGAACAGCTCCTGAGCATGGGATAATTGCAATATAATTAATGAATTAAAAAGAATGAAATGTTTTAAGTGCTTTCAATATTCCCTTTCCTATAATTATCTACAGGAAACATGTTCATTAACAATCTTGTGCTGACAGCCCCCAGGCTCTGGATGAGCTAGCTCAGCTTCCAATAAGAAAATGAATTGATAACCTCTCTATTCCAGGCCTCCAACTTCCATGGGGAGAAGAAAGGCCAAAGCAGGACCATCATTTGGAAAATGGTTGGCCAGATCAGACTCCCTTCCCTCACCTTCAGTCTCAGGACACCTTGACTAGTCTCACATGCGAGGATATTCTCTCTACCTGTGTCTCCCCAGATCTGTTTTGCAGAAACACGCCAATTGGTCCCTAGTAAGTCTCTTATATCTCCTATTGTCTTCCCTTTGCCTTTAGCTAGAAAAGAGCTGAATCATTAATTCACAGAAAGATATTAATGACTCAGATCCTTTAAACCTGTGCCTTGCAGTCAGGGATAACATCATCTATGATGGGGAGACAGAAGGTATTCAGATCCACAGGGTATACCTGGCATAAGTGCGTGGGGCATTTTGACCATTTATATTAAGAGGAAATATTTATATTAAATAAAATGCTGGTATCTTATGGAATAGAATTTAAAACACACATGAATTTTAAAAGGTAAAGCATCATACTTTGAAAAATCATGCTGGTGTGGGGCTGCTTCAGACTGGGTCCCCGATTGCTCCAGGGGTACTTGGCCACTGGCTACATCACTTGAAGACATTTGTTGTTAAATATAGTCTAATGAGATACCGCTACAATAGGTACTTAGTGCCAGCCCAGAGCAACTGATCTTATACTGTGGAATTTCCATCAACATGAAAAAGTATAAGAGGGACATTTTGGGGTAGGGTAGCATCCCAGAACCCCATCAGTTTATTTATTTATTAGATACGTGAGTTTCTAAAATGTGCAAGGTACTAAACCGGGTCTGGTATAGAATATGTTGATGAATGACACAGGGACTGTGTATTCAAAGATTTTATAGACTAGTGGGGGAGATAAGATTTCTATCTATAAATAACTATAATGGAGACAGTGCTAGGAACTGTGAGAGAGGAGCAATAAAAGTGCTATGGAAGTCCAGAGGAGGCAGATGTTATCTTCAGTCAAGGGGATCTGAGGCTGTGTCATGGAGGAGGAAGATTTTCAGCTGGAACTTGAAGGACAGGTAATGTCTGGATGCAGGAGGATGGTTGCTACCACATCAGGAAACAATCCTTAGCAAAGGTGCAGAGTCTGAATTCAGGGAGCAGAGGTCTGGCCAGGATAGGCCAGGGATGGGGCAGTTGAGGCTAAATATACAGTTGGGTTGTGGCTGCAAGGAAGCAAGGCTGGAATTAAAGTTTAGGAAGAGAGTGTGAAAGAGTTCATGTGGCACATGCAATAGGTTGAACTGATACAGGTTTTTAGCTTATTGAGTCTTGGTGTTTCAGAAAGACAGCCATGCAGCTTGGAGAAGCATCGTTTAGGTGTGTGGAGTGAAAATATAGACGTAAGAATTCAGGTTAGGCAGTTGATGAAAGAATTCACGCAGACAATAAAGAAGGACTGACCATAGAACACCAGATAAAATTCTACCATCTCCGTTTTATACACAAGAGGAATCAGGCTGCTATTGCACCTTGAAATAAAAACAGATTGAAGAGTAGAAAAGTTGTGATATGCAACATACTGAAAAGGACTGAAAATTATTTAAAAAATCCATCTGTTTATATAATCAGACCAATTAAGTATATATTTTTGAGATGGGGAAATTGGTCACCAATAAAATATTTATTGGGGGTCTTTGGAATGCCTGCAAAATTCTGTTTTGGGTACAGGCACTAGGGGCAGGCTGGTGGGGAGTGCTGATTAGATAAAGTGGGCAGACCCAGATTTGGGCAGCTGTCAGTGTAACAAAATGAGTTGAGGCAAGTGGGCAGTTTAAAAGTTTGTCGATGTCATGGCAGAAAAGGATCTGGGCGTGCTACCATCAGGTGCCTTTGCCAGGGGTCTCTGAAGTGGGTACTGCACAGGCAAGCAAAGATGGTCAGTTGGCCACAGAGACAGAAGCAGTTATTTCCAGACCCTCAGACAACTCCAGAAGGCTCTCACCACCCTGCCAGTTTGAAGTCAGCTGGAGGCTTCTCAATCCTCTGAGGCCAGGCCAAACTGTGTTGTGAGTTTTCTTGTTTCTCCAAGGGGCCTGTATATGTTCCGTTGTTTGAACCAAGCACCGTCCTCATATCCTCAAGATGATGTTGTCTCTGAATTAAAATGGAAGGTCAGGACTTCTGATCTCACAAGAATGACAGAATATGGCTTCTGGAGTCAGGCCAATTGGATTGACTTTCCTCCCCACCCCGACCCCCCTTTTTTTTCTTTTCTTACTGTCTTTTGCTAGGTTAGTAAACTTGGGTAAGTTTCTTAAAAATCTCTGAGGTTTAGTATCTTTATCTGTGAGCTGATATGATGATAGTATTTGCGTCCAAGGGTCGTTGCATGGATTTAGTTAGATAATGCATGTAAGTCTTTAAGCAGAGAGCCTGATATTCATTGACTACTCATCAATGGTTCTTTACTGTTCTTCTAATTATCATGGTGGCTTTTGGTGTGCTGTTCTCAGATTGTCTGGCAAGTTAGTCCTTAAGGAAGTGTATGACCATCTCATAATTTTCCCATCTGATCATTATCTCACAGTTACGACTTCTTGGAAGATTTTGTTTGTTTGTGTGGTTTTTGTTTGTTTGTTTTTTAATGGACTAAACCCACGCTCTGTTCTTGGGAAGTTAAGTGAAAAGTATGTATTACTCTGGAATATTTGGTTGCAAGTGACAGAAATCCAAGTGGCTCAAACAGAAAAGGGAATGTATGGTCTCATATAACACCTTTCAAGGATGACTGGAGAAGCTCAAGTTGAGGTTCAGGAATCTGTTTTGCACGTCAACGCTCTAATTTCCTCTGTGGCCAGTGTCGTCAGTCATGGCGGGGCTTATGAGGGAGGGAGAAAGCACAGGCATTTCTCCGAAGGAGATCCCACTTCAGTTTGGCAGATGAGATGAACACAGCCAAAGCAATTAGAGGATTTTACGAGCACTCTTGTCCTTCAGTCGTGTTATTGTGTGCCTAGCACGTGAACCTTCTTTCTATGTTTGAGAGTTTTCCACCTTATAAATGTTGTTGAGAAACAATCTGTGTCCTGCTAGTGAAGTGGAAAAAGCCCAGTATAAACTTTCTTATTAATCCAGAAAATGAGAGCATGATTGGTCAATCAAAGGTGCCTACCTGGAGGTAGTGGCATAGGAGGAAAAAAAAAAAAGACTGGCATGAAAATTCATCATGGTGACAGAAATGACATCTGCCTGTTTCCAGGGCACTGGTGACAAAGGTGCCAGAGGTGGCGCTAGCAGCCCTTTGCTGAGGGTGTGAATGATACTATCAAGCCCAATGTTAAAGCAATGGAGCTATCATCCCTATCAGACTGCTGAAGTTTGCTAAGGGTTTTGGGGGTGTGGACTCCTTTGGTTTTCTTGGCCTTTCTAGTAAAGCTGTGAATTTCTCAATATCCTTCCAATAATTTTCTATTGGGCTTAAATTTCACCGCAGTCAGTTTCTGTTGCTTGCCCCCTGTGTGTCCTGGCTGAGGAATATTGCCTCCTTTCTGTTTCTCAATATATCATGCTCCCTCCCACCATGGGTTTCGTGCAGGGTGTTCCTTTAGCCCTGGCCACATTTCTCCCCTTATCTCCTATTTCCTTTACCTAGTTCACCGCTACCTGTCCTCTAATCCTTCAGGCCCTAGCTTGAGCACCATTTCTTCATGGCAACCTTCCCTGTGTTCCTGGAGTGCTTCTCCTCTTATCCACTCTCAGCATCCTGCACTGTTCCTTTGAAACACTATCCAAGTTTGTATATGCATGGTTATTCATTGCTATCTATGTCCTCAAACTAGATCTAAGCTACATGAGGATAAAGACTGTGCCTTTTGCTCACTGTTGTATCCCCATTGCCTCGCATAGTTTTAGGCACATAGAAGCTGGGTACCATCTGGGATTGTTGATGGGGTGAGTAAATAAATATTGTTAGGATGGGTGGTATGCACTGTCAGTAATGTAGTATTTCTGAAAGCGCTGTGGCAACCAGAATGGCCAGGGCAAGTTCCCCAAAATAGATGGAGCTTGAGCTGAGTCTTGCACATACATACATATTTGTGGAATGTGGACTGGGGAGGATGGTGAAACACATCGCAGATTGACAGAACAGCATGGCAGCAAGAGTAGGAAAGGGATTTGTCATTGTTCACTCAGAGGACAAGTGAATGATTCACCTGCTGGAACAAGGGGTCTGTGCGGAGAAGAATAATAGGTTAAGTTATATAGGTAGAATAGGGTAGATTTTGATAGATTTTTATTAAAGGAGGCTAATCCTGGCTCTGCTATTTTAAAAAATATTTGGTTCTAGGCAGGTGCCTTGTCTTATGTGAATCTCAACTTCTCCATTTGTGAAACAAGAATCCAGTGTGAAAACTACTGAAAACTAGACACCTTTGTCTACTAAATACTTGGTGTGTATCTATTACGTTCTGATTAAACATTAGGCTTCAATAGTGGTGGTGGCAGTCATTTTAGTGGTACCACTAAAGTCACCACCAAAATCACCACCATTTTGTGGTAGAGCCACAAAGACTCGTGAAATCTTGGTGATGGGAGAGACTTGGGGAGTACCTAATCCAATCACCTCCAATGTCAGACAAGGCAGCAAAGGTCCAGAGAAGTTAGGAGTTTGTTTAAGGCCACAAAGTAACTCATAGCAGAGCAAAAGAAGAATCCACTTCATATGATCCTTAGCTTGGGAATAAACCCATATCACAATCTGTTTTCTTGTTTATTATGATTATAATTATTCTGCCTCTTAGCCACATTGGTTAACGCCTATTTTTATAGCTCCAGCTAACGTTATGAAGGATTAATATTCTTTTTTTCCTATCTTTATTATTACATTATGAAGCTGCAACTAAGTCATAGCCTGTGCTTTCCCCTGTTTTTAAGATGAGTACACAAAGAGTGGCTTTCTAATATTTGAAGAGTTCATAAATTATAAATTCAGAAAATTTCCATTTCCGCCCACCTCCTTTCCTGCTGCAGCAATTCTGGAGCCATTTGGTGGTGATTTGTAAATCTTTGGACCTGTAACAGGAGAATGGATAATTCTAAGTGTGCATCTAAAAGAAATAGTTTGCCTCGTTTGGAACAATGAAGCATCCTGTAATTGAATAGAAGACCTGAGACAGCATGAATGAGATCATGTCTGTAAAATGGTCTGAACCCCTCAGAGGCAGCCACTCCATAAATACAAGGTAGCCTTGTTCCAGCATTTGTAACGCCACATAATAAGAGCACTACTCATTGTGAGAGGAAAATAGTCTGGACAGGGTTTCATAAATAAAAGCTTGCGAGCTTGCTTAGCTCCCAGCTTTGCTCTGGCCTCTGGGCCGGTCCTTTACCCTATTTTCCATCTTCCCACTAAAAATAGCATGAAAATGTTGGAAAGAACTCAGCAAAGTGTGCCATTCATTCAGTAATTCATCCAGTGTTTATTGAGTGCCTACTCCGTGAGAGTCGTATGCTAGGTCCTTGGTAGCTTCATGAAGTCTCTGTCCTCAAAGCCTTATCGCCAGTCCTCCCTCTGGCCCCAAGAAGCTCTGGCCTCGAGTGATTATCTCCTCCACACTGAACCTCGTCCTTTGTGCCATGCGCTCTCAGAGCCCACATTTGTGCAAACATTTTGCAGGTCATTTTGGAAGATCCTCAAAAATAGGAATCATTTCTGTTTTTTGCCTCCCGCCCCCAAAAAATGTCTTGTTGGTGAGAAACTGCTGTGATACAGGGATAAAGGAAGACTCAGTCACTCATTCAACCGATATTTACAGAGCTCAGGACTGTATTCAGAAGTCCTTGATTTCAGTCCTGGTTCTGAGTATGTCCTACTTAGGAAACTTACAGTTTCCTCATCTTTGAAATGGTGCCAATATGTGCCTCTAATTATGAACCTTCAGAGAGTTGTCATTGGTAGCACTCCTTCTTCCCTCCTTCTAATAACATGCCCTAAGTAGCTGTTTACCCCAAGCAAACTTCACGTTCACTAGTCCGGTACACATGGACAGGTGACCTGTAGTCCCTGTCATCATCAAGGAGCTTGTATTATGTTTAAGAAGACAAGACATATATCTGAAGACATACATCCAGAGCACCATAATATTCATCAATTTATGATGAACACCAGTATAGGACCTTGTACATAAACATGCTAAGTGTTTATGGATGATTGACCAACTGAGTTAATCAGATAATTCAAGAAACACTTGTCAGGCATTACTGAGTTCCTGCCCTTGCATGCTGTAAAAATTATAAGTTGGACCATTTCTTAACGGGGGTGATCTGAGAAAGCTTCACTGAGGAGATGACGTTTGAGAAGACTCTGCAAATGCCAGGTTCCATGAGGGCAGGGACTTTGTTCAATTTGCTACTGTGTCCCCGCACCTAAGACAGTACTTGGCATGTGTGGACCCGCTCTGTGTATTTGTTGAATGAATACAATCACATTGGCCAGGTGACAAGTGCATGTGATGGGTAGGAGCTGAGCCAGCTTTCTCCTAATGCAGCCACCAATCTGAAAGTCTAAGGAGCGCCACTCAGCTCCAGGACCATGCGTGCAGCCCTTCTCCTCGATGACCTTCAGCAGCAACGTTTGCAATCCTGCATCTGCACTAGAGACTCTCCTGGGCTATCACCTAGGTTTAATGCCCTATATTCAGAGTCTGAGGGATGGGGAAGGAATTGGGGACTCATGATTGAATCATGTCCCCATAGCCCAGAATTTGCCAGTGTTTGTTCGGGACACTAATGGAACCAATCTCTGAGACATGTCCATATCTGTCCAGTGGCTTCTGGCCACCTCCACCCTTTGGAGTTCCCTAGGCCCTGATTAACGTGAGCAGGTGCTATAATTCCTCTCTATCATGACTCACTTGGTGGCCCTGGGTGAGTTACTGCTCCCCACTGGGCCTCAGTTTCCTCATCAGGAAACTATGGAGGCTGGTCTGGATAATCTCCAGGAGTCTTCTCCCTCTACTGTTATGTGTCATATCTTGCACTGCTTCGAGTCAGCAGTAGTCATCACCATGACTAATATGTTCTCGGGATGGAGCATTTCTGCTTAGCCTGCAGGATGGAGTGGGTTTCTCTGTGTGTTCCTACCAGAGGGGAACATGCCCTCCAGCTCTCAGAGATGGGCTTCAGCGTGGCCACCTGCCCATACCAGGCATGATGGTTCCAGCCCCAGGAAATGCAGACTCCTGAATTTCATGGCAGTGCCTGGAACCTGAAGCTTGGGTCCCATCCAGGCTGTAGGTGGGAGGATGTTGTCGCTCAAAAGTCAAGTTTCACTCAGTAAATGGAAAATCCCACTCCACCCGAGAGATGATGCTACGAGGATCCAGGAAAAGGCTTTGGTTTGAAAGATCTTGAAACAGAGCTCATCAAGGGAGGTTCTTCAAAGTCCTACAGTTGTAGGAATGAGAAATATTTTACTGTATGGCATCAGAAAAATTACTTACCCTCCCTGCTCCTTTCCCCGCCTCTCTCAGAAAAGGTGCTAGGGAGTTACAGAGGATTTGTGATCCTCCCATACACACTAGTGACCTTGACGATCATCAGACTCTGTGCCTTTTAGACTCATAGCTGTGTCCTGGAAATTTTATGTGACAATAGATAATCATTGTTGTCTCTCCAAAATTCTGTTTCTCCCTCTAAAATGGATACAATGTCCCCTGCCTCCCAAGGCTGTTTTAATAATAAATAAATTAATACCTTTGAAATAAAATACGAAAGGGGCAATGGAATGGCGTAGAGGAAATAGTAAAGACTTCAGATTCTCATGGACATGGGTTCTAACACTTGCTCTGATCCTTCTAGGATACGTAACCTTGGACAATTTACTTGACCTCTTGAGCTTCAATTTTCCAATCTGACAGATGGAAATATATTGCAAGATTATTGCAGGAATTAAATGAGGTGCTATAAAAATGAAGAAAGGGTAAAGTGCTTAGAACTGCATGATTTAAAAAAAATGAGATGCTATGTGAGGTGTCTTACGTGGTGCCACGCACATGGTAGTTACACACATGCAGCAAATACTATTTCCTGTCTCCATTTCTCACTTTACAAACATATGAGCTCATAGACCTATCAGTAAGATGCAGTGTGCAATGTATAGTTTTGTGTTTCTGAGGTGCCGAGGTTGCTCTGGGCTTACTGGAGGTTTTAGGTAAATAAGAGAAGGAGAAATTATTCTGGTTCATGGAAGTTCATGAGGCCTGCCAGGATCATGGGTACATAAAAAGCAGTGTCTCAAGCCTAGCCCTAAGAAGAAAACTTACTTTCTATTATTATCATTTTTTAAATATTTAGCTTTTGGTCCTGTCCAGAGAGCAGCAACAGTCCCAGTCGCCCTCCTCCAACTCAGTTAGGTTATCAAGACCAAACAGAAAGGTGAAGGTTTTGTTTCCTTTTGGGGGTTTCATCAGGTACTCCTGGCTTCTCCTTATGGATCTCAGTGTTCTGTACATTCAGCCCCTGCCAAGTAGTATCCCCAGTGGAGAAATGTGCCCCTGAAATGCCAGCATCAAGGGCATCGCTGATACCACGTTTGTTTTCCCCAGTGGCCAGCAATGAGGCATCAAGATAAAGACAACTGCAGACGTGTAAATCCCAAGCAATGACTAAGATTCACGTGTACTAGTGCTTACTCCCTGGCCATACAGTTAGCATAGATTCTTTTCTCTAATTGACAAAGCAGTGATCTACTGTAGGTCACTTTATTATCCCCATTATGTAGATGAAGACTTGAGCTTAAAGAGGTTGAGTAAGTCACCCAAGCTCAACACACTAGTAAATGATACAGTTGGGATTTGAATCCAGGCTGCCTGGCTACAGAGTCTGTGCCTTTGACCTCTACCCAATCCTGCCTCCAAAAGACACAAGCCTCTGTCCTGGGAGTAGCCACCAGGGTAACACAACAGCCTGTGGAGCTAGTGCTCAGCTCAGGTGGACTTCACGCATTTGGGTGAGCTCATCCTGAGCTTGCTCGTCATGGGCGCTTCTACCTTTTGACCAAGTTAATTCCTTCCTTGATGAGGGCTTTGGATAAAAATTCCATGGAGAAAGGGCATGGGATCTGCAGCATACAAGGAACAGGGGCCTGCCACCTTGGCAGGGAAGAGCATTTCATCACTGACGTTATCTGGAATTGTCTCATAAAAAGCAGGTCGAATTCTAGTTGATCGTACTGTTTTGTGTTTATTGTTTATTGATTGTATTATCATTTTAAATTCTCTACAGACACTATACCCCCTTACTGCCTATACCCAGTGTGGACCATGCCACTATTCCACCTTAAGGATGGGAGAGTAAAGATTGTAGGAATTACTTTCCCTCTGCTCCCAGCCCCCCACATTAGCCAAAGATCTCTTGCTTTCATGAGGTTTATGTATTGGGGTTTGGACAAAGCTTTGGCTGGAAAACAGATTCTATGGCTAAAAGAGAATTTGAAACCACTAGCCAAGAGATTTTTTTTCCTAGAGTTCTGTCTAGTCTCAACATTTAATGGCTCTAAAACTGCTCTCCCCTGGGAGGAGGGATGCAAAACACTGATTTTAAAATCCCCCTGAAGGTTCTTTTGGAATGATCCATGGATATTTTACATTTTGTGACAATTACTCCTGATGTGAGTCTCCATGACCCTACCTTCCCCTTAAAAAAAAAAAAACAAGGAGGAAAAATCTTTTATTGTGTGTTCGCTATTGTCAGGCACTGTGCTAGCGGCTGGCATTTCAGGGAGGGAAAGAATAAATGTGATTCTTGGTCTTATGGAGTTTGGCAATAATGGGGGAACGAGAACAAAAAATAATCAAACAAGTATACAATTACAAATGGAGGTAAGTGCTAAGAGGACAGAGATGATGTTGTGATTATCAAGAATATCAGAGGGGGTCATAATTTAGGTCGAGGAGGAGTAAGAAGAGCCTTTCTGCTAAAGTAATATTTATTCGGAGACCTGAAGGAAGATTAGTGATAAATGGTAGAGAAGTGCAAAGAACAGCATTCCTGGAGGCAGGAACAGCAGTTGCAAAAGCAATGAGAAGGGCATGAGTAAAGGTCCTTTGGGAATGGTGACAGTGGTGCAGGGAGAGAGAGGGCTGGGAGAGGACCAGAGGAGCAGGTAAAGGCCACATTTAACCAGACTCTAGAGGCCACGGCAACGATTGTGGGAGTCCCTACAAATTTCCTTTTAAGCAAGAAAATGCCATGACCCAATTTTTATTTTAGAGAGTCCCCTCTGGCTGTACCATGGAAAACTGAGTCACTAGAACTTGCTGAATAATCCTGAAATAGCTTTGTCACAAAAATAAATCTTAGTGACAAAGTTGTAAATTCAAGCTTTTGGGATTGCCTGAGTCAGCTCCAGGCCTTTTGTGCACGGAGGTTCAGGGCTTAGAAGGTCACAGATACGTCTCCAGTGAAGTTCCATGCTACTGGCTGATGGGCTTCCCTGCTTCTCTTCCTCCACTGGGTGAATCATAGCTTTTGTCCAAAGTGGGTGGATTCTCCTGCCAGCTCCCACCCTCCCCATCCCCATCAGAGGAGGCAGCTCTGCCAAGTTCCCCTCCAGAGTCAGGGACACCACCTGTCATGCTGCGTCCTCCTCCTACTTGGACATCTGACAGCCCTCGTGACTCGGGAGCTGGGGAAGCACAGATCACCAAAGCTAAAGGGACCTTAGAAACCATCCAGATCAGTCACCCAAATTACAAACTCAGGGAAAGGAAAGATGCCCCTAAGGGCCACAGGTAGCTAGGGGCAGAGTCAGGACCAATGGAAGCTGTAAGGGAGCTGTGTGATAAATGCCTCCCTCATGAGCTGGTGCTGGAATTTCAATTGAGACATTATAGGCATTGAAATGTGCCCTGGAATGGGAGTCTAGTTACCTGCGTTCCAGTCTCAACTCCAGAGCTTGACCTTGGACAAGTTTCCTTCTTCTCTGAGCTGCACTGCTCTCCTCTGCACCATTTAAAGGGCTAGTGCTGCGGATGTCTGAAGTCTGTTTGAGCTCTCACACTGCAAGACTGCAGGACTCTGGCAGGGACCTAGAAGGGGGCAGACCTGGTGACAGAGGAGGTTTGACTAATCTCTGCAGTGGCTTTCCTCCCATCAAGCTTGAAAAAGCGAATGGAACTGCTACTGTCAGAAGCCATCTATCCCCACTTCCACACACACAGAGGGTACGCCCCCATGTCACCATCAACTGAGGGACCCAACTTAGCCCTGCTTTTCTTGACAAAATCCCCCTCATCCCTGGAAGTTCCCCACTCCCTCTCCTACATCAAAACACATCCACCCATTGCTTATCTTCCATGATATTCAATCCCAAAGCTCATCAATTTGTGACCACATCTTACATAGGATATGAATGACTGGTGATGATGCGGACGATAATGTTGATGGTGGTGACGATGGTGATGGTGGTGATGATGATAGCATTGACTGGGCCATCCACTTCACTTGCATCTCATTTAATCCTCCCCATCATACTGTAGTTAAAGGAAACAATACAGGTACCCCAGTATTCACAGCAGCACTGTTTACAATAGCTGAGACATGGAAGCAACTTAAATGTCCATCAACAGATGAATGGATAAAGAAGATGTGGATTCCACACAATGGACTACGACTCAGCCATAAAAAAGAATGATATAATGCCATTTGCAGAAACATGGATGGACCTAGAGATTATCATACTAAGTGAAGCAAGTAAGAAAGATAAAGAGAAATATCATATATTACTTATATGTGAAATCTAAAATAGGGCATAAATGAACTCATTTACAAAGCAGAAACAGACTCACAGACAAACTTATGGTTACCAGAGGGGAAAGGGGAGGAGGGATAAGTTGGGAATTTGGGATTAAGAGATACACACTACTATATATAAACTAGATAAACAACAAGTATCTACTGTGTAGCACAGGGAACTATATTCAATATCTTGTAATAACCTATAAACGAAAAGAGTCAAAAGAAAAGAATATATATATATCTGAATCACTTTGCTGTACACCTGAAACATTGTAAATCAAATATACTTCAGTTAAAAAAACCCCAAAACTAAGGAAAACATTTTATACATGAGAAAACAGAAGCAAAGAAGAGAACAAGATATTGCTGAAATCACTCAGTTGGTGATGCCAATGGAATTCAACTTCTTCTCTAGGCCAAAGTTGTAAGTAGCTCACTCTACTGACAAGGAGTTCATAAATAAATGTCTCCCCTACCCCCGCCCAAACATGAGATCTTTACCATAAACCCAAAGAGCGGCATGTGGGAGAAGATCAGTGTGCTGAAGGAGAGCTCGCGGTGGGGGGAGGGGAGTTCTCAACCACGCCGGGCAGACAGCTGCCCAATCTGTCTATACCCTGAGCCTGGCCTTGAGGTTGCACGTGGTGAAAGGCATTCTGGCCCCCAGTCACTGAGGCTTTGCTTCCTGGCTTTCTCTCTCATTCTCTCTCCTTTTTTCTCTGCCACTCAATAATGTTAATTTGGGTCTTTAAGACAGTCTGTTACTTTCAAGTATGTATCTGAAAGAATCACTCAGATGGCCCTCCCCGGAGCCCCTGCCTCTACGTGAGTGCATATATATAGATGCACACGTGCGCACACACGTGGATCCGCTAAAAAAATCAGCTAATTCAAAAAAGAGTAATTGACAGAAGCACCATGTGTAATGCTGAGTTCATATGACTGTACATTTGCCTATAAGGGCGTGGACCTATTTTTATAGGTTTATGAGGCGTGCCTATGGAGGTGCTAATGGATATGCAAGCTTCCCTCCTTCTAGTGGCCTCTCTGTGTCCTGAAGGCGGAGTAAGTTTTAGGGATCAGGGGAGGGAACAGTCTTCCTTTTGCTGCTTAGTTGTGGGTGCCGTGTTCCCTGGAGAGCCGGTCCTTTGGCTCTAGATGTTGATCCTGGCCTCCCCTTTCCAAAGCACAGCTCTTCCAGCAGGGCTCCGAGGTGCCTTGCATAGTGGTCTCCCCGACTGAGCACAGAGGTCGCAGCCCCCTCTCCTTTCCACACTCAAGGAGTCCACCAGGCCAGGACGTGCCACTCAGCTGCTTCTCCTCTCTAGGAGGGAGAAGCTTCGTCTTTTTCACGCCTGTGAAGCTCTGTCCGCACCCTCCCTCCAAAAAAATAGACCACTTCCCTCCTTTCTGTGTTCTTCTAAGATGTTGTAGCATAATCCCTCTCAAAGGCCCAAATCATAAATGTCAGAGCCCTTCCTGGGTGATGGTGGGGAAAAAGATGTCAGCGTAAAATAGCATATTTTCTACGTAACTTGTCTTTTTCTATAAATTTGTTTAAAGTCAGAAAAGATTCTGGAAGAATAAAATAGAGCCTGCGGATGAGGAGCTCTATACTTTTGCTCTATTATTAGGGAATATACATATAGTAATTAAGAAATAATCATAAGGGGCTATTGTAGAGATGAAATAAGTTAATGCAGGAAAACACTAAGTGCCATGCTTGGCACATGATTAGTACTCGGTAAAACGTGTGTGTGTGTGTGTCTGTGCGTGTGTGTGTGTGCGTGTGTGTGTGCGTGTGTGTGTGTGTGTGTTCACGCACTCCTGCAAAGCTCCGGTGGGCCCAGGGGATGGGACAGAAGGGGTGACAGTGCTTTCCTTTTCTCTGAGACAAGTGATTTTTGGAAGAAGCACTTCTCACGACTCTCAGGCCGGAGCTGAGATTATAATTAATAGCTCTTCCTCACTCAACCCAGATTTCTTTCTCTCATGCTCCAAAATGCTGGCAGCCTGTGCACTTCATTTTTTGTTTGGCCTGAGGGGCCATTTCCATCGGCTAGGGTGCCAAGTGCCCCTCTGCCGTGGCAGAGCTCATTAAATGCATGGCCTGTCCTGGGCAGGTGCTTACGGAGGCCTGCGTGCTCAGTGCTTGCAAAGTGGCCTGGCTCCAGCCCAGTGCAGGCAGCGTGGAGGAGGGGCGCTGAGGTCTGCCAGCCTCCCTCGTGCTTTTTCACACAGAGCTTCACAGCTAAACCTCCGGTGGGATTTAGTCAAGATGTGTCATGTGTTTTCAGAGAGTTTACAAAAATCCAGAGTAACTGCTTGCATAATATGGCAAGATGAAAAGCATGTGAGTTTCAGATTAAGGCACACCTACGTAGATTTGAGATTTGGTTTCAACACGCACTAGTTATGAGAACTCAGGTAAGGTTCGGACCTGCCGTAACAAGGATGGGTGTTTTGCCTTTGCTCTTCCGAGCACTAAGGGCTTACCCATAGCATAGAACTTTCTCCATTGAACTCAATCATCCATTTATTCATCTGTATCTCCACTAGCCTATAAGTTATTTGAGAGTTGGGATTGCGTCTTGTTCACTAATGTAATCCCAGTGGCTAGCGAGGTAACTTCATTGTGGGTACTCCATACAATATTTGGTGAATGAATGAATCAGCTGATGGATGGATGGATGGATGGATGGATTTCTCTAAAGTAGAGATTCTCTCATCTGTCAAATGGCAGAAATACCATCTACTTTATAAAGATTTTATGGAGATCAAATAAAATGAGAATCATTAAGCCCTTGTCACAATCCCTGGTATATAAAAGATACTAAGCACAACCTAGCTCCTTTCCTTTTCATCCACACTTGCCCTCAGGGTGACGTGTTAACTTCAGCAGATCTTACCAGATATCAATTACCCTTTTGTGAGCTTTCAGCATTCTAGTCCTTTCCTCATGGTCAGGATAATCTTTAAAAACTGCAGATCTAGTCATTTCACTTTTCTACTAAAATCCAATCAATGATGCCTCCAAATCAGTGAGTAAAACAGGTTGTCTCTCCATCAATCATCAAAACTTTTAGTGTAGCCTACAAAGCCCTGTTTAAGTTGATTCTCACCTACTTACCTAGCCCTGGATTGTGCTACTCTGTCCCCAAGCACGCGGACATTATTTTACACACTGAGCTTAGAACACACAAGACTGCTCTCTGCTCCAGACCTTCACGTGTCTTCTCTCTCCTGACTGCGATGGCTAGGTCAGGACTCCTTTTATAAATGCTCGTAACTCCATGGGATTTTTTTCTTCGTTAAACACAGTTTAAGATATATCCATTTGTGTGATTACATGAGTAATGCCAGCCTCTGATATGAATTCTGTCTGCTTTGCTATATCCCTGCCAAGTAGCATATTATCTGACATATAAAAAGGAGCCAAAGGATATTTATTGAAGAATGAATACCCTAATCTTCCCCAAATCCTGCTTTTCTTGCTCCTCCCCTGCTAACAAAGGTGATATACCTTTGTTGGTGAGTTTATATATCACCCTTTCTATCCTGCGTTTAGGGATCCTCTGTTGTATTCTTCCTCTCATTCTGGTATGCTCACTGGCAAGCTGAAACACACCCACATATTCTGATGGAAACTCAGCATTCATAAATCCCAGGAAACTTTTTGATATGTTTTCTTATTCAGATCCAGTCTCCTGCCAGGGCTCTAGTCATTTGCTCCAGTGTACCTCTCTGAGCTCATTTTGCCTGCTTCCTCCCTCCAGCTCATAGCAGTTACATCCCAGGAGTCTGAAGTGGAAACAGGTGGCTGACATGGGAATTATGGAGACACCAAAGATGACCTTGCTGCATCTCAGTATATCACCAAGTTCATGGCCTTTCAGGTGCTACAGGTCAACAGATGATTCCCTAAGAAAATGATAAGGCACAGTTCCCTGAACCCAACTGTGAGCTGAGTCTTCACATAAAATCCCTTGGGGTGAGTCAAGGTGAAGGTCAGGACAAGCATTCATAGAGGGAAGAAATGCGTACAGGTGACTGAGGAACTGGGCACGTGAAGCCAGGAAGAAAAGATGTGCACATCCTTAACAACAGCCCTTGGAACAAAAGCTCTTTTTCATACTTTATCTTGGATCAGGTCACACTACAGAGAGGAATCCTGTCCCTGCAGGAAATTTCCTGGTCATATGATTTTTTTTTCACTTTTTTTTTTTTTTTTTTTTTTTCACAAAGACTGTTTGGGGCCTGGGCACTCGAAAAGAGAGCTATTTACAGCCTATCACTTGACTCAGAGAATAAAAATGCCCTTGGGTCTGGGAGCATAGTCCCTGCACAGTGTGGAAGGAAAGATGTGTTTGGAGATAGGTAGATTGGAACCCCAGTGCCTCCACCATCTGGCTGGTGGCCTTGCCTGAGTCGCACCTTTTTCTCTTTTTCTTTCTTTCCTTCTGTCTGTCTGTCTGTCTGTCTTTCTCTTTCCTTCTTTGCTTGCTTGCTTGCTTTCTTTCTTTCTTTCTTTCTTTCTTTCTTTCTTTCTTTCTTTCTTTCTTCCTTTCTTCCTTTCTTTCTTTCTCTTTCTTTTCTTTTCTTTCTTTCTTTCTTTCTTTCTTTCTTTCTTTCTTTCTGTCTGTCTGTCTGTCTGTCTTTCTCTTTTTCTTTTTGTCTTGCCTTCTTTCTGTGGCTGTTTCTTTGTCATTGAGTGAGAAGAGTTGTGCACATATACCTAGAGTAGATATGAGATTAGAATGTGACAGTGCATGTAAAATACTTAGGAAGGCCCTCAGGAAAGGTCAAATCCTTTCTCACACTATTCAGATTTGGTGAATTCCTTGAGGAATTTTGAGAAGGAGTACCTTGCCAAATTGGGTGAGAACAATCCTGAACAACTTCTTCTTGGGTTTTGTTGGCGTTCCTGCCATCGGCTGGAGCAAAAACTTGCATTAGGAAGTCAGTCTTTTAATCCTTGTTGCTTAAATTAGGCCTGAAGTGAAGTCTAATTCCAAAGTGGAATTATATATTATTTTCCCTGAGAAAACTATATAGGAAGTCCTTAAAGGTAGACATATACAACTAGAGAGATCTTTTTTTTTTAAATTTTCATCTGTGTATCCAATTCGTGATTTTTTAAAAAGAATTTTACTTATTTATTTTAATTGATTTACTTATTTATTGACTGTGTTGGGTGTTTGTTGCTGCATGCAGGCTTTCTCTAGTTGTGGCCTGGGGGGGCTACTCTTCGTTACAATGCGAGGGCTTCTCATTGCGGGGGCTTCTCTTGCTGCAGAGCACGGGCTTTAGGCTTCAGTAGTTGTGGCACACAGGCTCAGTAGTTGTGGCTTGCAGGCTCAGTAGTTGTGGCACACAGGCTTAGGTGCTCTTTTGCATGTGGGATCTTCCCAGACCAGGGCTTGAACGTGTGTCCCCTGCATTAGCAGGCGGATTCTTAACCACTGTGCCACCAGGGAAGTCCCTCCAATTTGTGATTGAGAGTTGACATCTATTCATTTGAATTGTCTCTCTGAGTTGACATTTTATCTCCATTTATACAGCCATTTCCTCAATCTAGGCTTCATCCATTCATGTAAGGCTATTTTTGAGCATCCATCCATATGTTTGGGTCTTCAGTACCCCTGGCGAGATTTCTGTTGCAGTCTCCAAGCCAGCCCCCTATGCCAGTTCTTCTTTCATGAGCTATAAGAATTATCTTCTTAAAACTTTACTGCATTCATATTGCTACTCCCGTGTTCCCTGTTGCTTATCAATAAATCTTAATGTTGACTCTGACTTAAGTCCAAACTTAACGGATTTGAAAGTCCTCCAAAATCCGGCTCCCCTTGACCCATCCAAATATCCCCCAATGTTCGCTGCTCACCAGTCAAATCAAAATTATCTTTTTCATCCCCAAACAAGTCGTGCTGAGTCCCAGTTCTGAGCCCCTGCTTAATGTTCTTACCTTTCCTGAAATGGATTCTCTCATTATTTGCCTGTTGTTGAAGTGTATGTGTATTCACTTCTTACCCCCTTCTTTCATAAAGCTTATTACTATCTTTTCAATATTCCTTCCCCTTCTTCAAGGTCAGTTCAAAAGCCAGCCTCATCCAGGAGGCCTTTGCTTATCTCTCTAGTTCATACTGACCTTTCTTCTCTGAACTCCAAATACATTTATAATTAGTCAAAAGAAGATTACCATTTAGTTATTCTCAAATGCTTCATATAGTGCTTTGTTTTGGTGGTGGTGGTTTTTCTGTTCTTTCAAAAAGTAGATGCCTGCTGAGCTTAGCCCTGATACACAAAGGTCTTAGGAAGTTACTGGCTGGATCTCGTGAGTTTGGGGAGATGTTTTAAAACTGGCTGGTGAGGAGAGAGCTATGCCTCTGCCCATCCTCTCACTCCTTTCCTAGTCCTGCCTTGAAAATTCATTGCAGTACTTTTTCAGTAGGTGAGGTCAGTCAGTCAAAAATTCTGTGCTCGTATATGTCTCTCCCTTTGATCTTTCTTTGTGCTGTGGCCAGTCCTCTGCTTACCATCACAGATGGCTGATTCTGAGATTAGCTCCTGAGTAGATCCAGCTGTATCTCTGTTTTTACTCCATTTCCCCTCTGCTGGCAACTGGGTGAGTAGTCAGAATTCTTGACTGGTACTAAGAAGGTGACTTGAGGCAGCTTTCCAGTGTCTGATTCCAACCTCTGGCCCCACCCCTCACTGTCCAAAGAGTTATCTGTAGACATTATAGAAACTGGTGTAGCACATAGGAGTAGCACAGATAAATCATCTTCTCCACCCATCTCACTGGACACATGATAAAATGACGACTCAGAGGAAATGTGATTTTTCTGAATGTCTCAGAGCAAAGCGGAGAAAGGATCTCAACCCAGATCTCCTTCCTTTTTTTTTCGCCCGGCTCACTTTCAAGGATGCCACGTTCCAGGGCACTCAATGGGGAATCTAACTTCTTTTTACCCCCAACCTGAATCATAACAATCTTTGATGCAAATAATAGCAAATTAAATTTATTAATACCACTTTATTTCCAAGTCTTGTCATTGTAAAAAGGAAAATGTCATGTTCCAAAGAAGGCACTTAGCACTTGATGGAATGACGACAGGTACCTTGTGAGACAGTGGAAATCCCCCCTGCCCACGGAGCCTGGACTTGAATCCGAGACCCCTGAAGTGTTCAGGGATGGGTTAGGC
Source organism: Hippopotamus amphibius kiboko (assembly GCF_030028045.1). Classification (NCBI taxonomy): domain Eukaryota; kingdom Metazoa; phylum Chordata; class Mammalia; order Artiodactyla; family Hippopotamidae; genus Hippopotamus; species Hippopotamus amphibius. Next base: position 15,965,662 of record NC_080187.1, read on the forward strand.
ATGGGATCATGAACTAGAGGGCCAGGAAATGTTGCCTTAAAGGAATTAGGGAAGGAACCTGGAGATCAAGCTTTGCGATAGCTTCCTCAGCTCTAATAACACCAGGCATAAAACTCACAAAGTCCAGAATGAAATGCTGGATTTGAAAAAGGAGAAAAAGAAGTGACACAAAATTAAATGGCCAAAAGCTGCTGGCAGAGTTGTAACTTTGACTTGGATTTCCAAATGACTTAATTCCATTTAGAGCCCAGCTCAAACTTTGCCTTCTCCTAAGACCTCTCTCAGTCCTCATTGTCAAGATAAATTGTTTCCCCCCTCCAAATGTTGTCGTAGAATTTGTTAATATTTCACCATTGGTTTGTGTGTCCTGTGTTTTAGCTAGTTATATATTTATCTATCTTTCCAATAGATTGAGAGACTCTTTGGGACAGGGGCTCCCTTAATACATGTTTACATCCCTTACAACCTGGATGGCAGGTATACAGTGTGCTACCTCTCCCTAATTCCTTGCTCCAGGAAGACATTAATAGTCAATCACAACATTCCTTACCATAGTACTTGGAAAAGGCCTCAGAATCCTTCATAACAAAGCCCCTTAAGCTGCCTTTATTGATTAACCAGAGTTTTCATGCAAAAGAAATCTATCCGCTGTATCTATTTATTACAAGTAGCATAGTGGCTTGCACAGTGTTGTTGTACAGTTAATATTTGTTGATATGAACCAACTTCTGACAGGTATATCTAAGGGCTCAGGAGATTGGTGGGTGGAATGAGCTGGGGCAGAGAGGGACCTCAATCATTACAACCTTGAGTATGGGTTAGGGGAGGAGAGTCACCCAGGACACAATTTTCTGATGGTGTATCAACCTCAGAATTTAGGATCATTTCATCAGCTATGCATGGCGGAGTCAAGTCTAGGCAGAGATCTTCAAATCATTCACAGACACAGTTGGGCTGCTCTGACAGGACCACAACTTTTGTCATGGTAGCAAAGACAAGAGACATTCTAGAAGCATTTGTTGTAGGCCTGCAGATGAAATTTGCAAGCTCTACACCTGGCACAGATTAAATGAATGAATAATCCAAGATGGCTTCAGGGACCTACTCTCCAACTCTCACATGTCTTTGTCATGTTGGCTTTTCATCTCCAAACCTAATGCTTCATTCATCTCTTGTTCTGGATTAACCAATCTCTTCAATTTTCTTTCTTTGTGATTTGTTTAGCTAATTGTGTATTCCTATTGGGCAGATTTTTGACTTCAAAATAAAACAGGTGTTGTTGGCGATTTATAAAGGGACTGCCTTTGGGTCAGGTGTTCACTATACAAGCAACATTTTGATGCAAAGAACATCCAGTTACCACTTCTCTTGGTGGCTTGGTGTGGGCAGATTAGTCCAAGCTCAACAGATATGGACGTATTGGCAGCTTCTATGCTGAACTTCCTCAGTGTAGTCCAGCAGCCTGAAAAAATCTGAGAGCCACTAGAATAGGGGGTAAAGTCAGGAGGTCAGTGCATGGGAGTCAGCAGAGGGAAAACAGATCCTGGTACAAGGGGAAATTAGAGTATCCAGTGCTCATACCTGGCATCTTAAGATTGGTTGGGATTATCATCAGCCAGGTTGAGTTTCAGATAAGAGATAGATTCTCAAATCTATGATTTGGTCTCTTTCATCAATTTTGAAAAATCTTTGACTGTTTTATCTTCTAATATTTCTTCTGTTCTGTTATCTCCTTCTGAAACTCCAATTCTGTCTTTTGTTATAGTCTTACATGTAGCTTTTTCTATATTTTTTCTCTGTGTGCTTTAGGTTGTATAATTTCAATTGATTTGTTTTTTTAAAACAAAAGGAACAGTGGTTCCTTTATTCAGCTGTGTCAGTTCTGCCGTTAAGCCTAGCCAATTAATTCTTTCTTTCAGATATTGTACTTTTCAGTTTTATAATGTTTATTTGGAACTGTTTTAGAGAATCTTTATTAAATTTCTCATTTTTATCTATCTTTTCATTATGTATTATTTTACTGTATAGTTATAATTTTTATAAGTCATTGTATAATAATTCTAATATCTGGGTCACCTGTGGGTCTGCTCTTATTGACTATTATTTCCTCTTGGTTATGGGTAGCAGTTGCCTGTTTTTCTGCAGACTTGAAATTTTATTGTATGCCAGATATTGTGTTTTAATCAACATAGAGACTGGAGTAAATATTATTTTACCCCAGAGAAACAAACCCTTTTCTCAGTGAGGAAGCTAGAATAAGGCACTTATAATTTCAATTAAATTCAGTCATGAGTTGGGTTAGATCACATCTGAGTATCAGTTTTATTTAGTTTCAGTTCACCTTTGGTTTCAAATGTCTAAGGTCAAGATGTATCCTGTGTGTATTATTGGCCCTTCTTGCTAGCTGAACTTTGAGCTCTGAGGACCATTAGGTGAAGGGAGATTATTCTTTTTCCAGCACAGCCATCAATGTCCTGCAGGTTCACCATGCATTCAGCAAATGTCCCGTGGGGAGCAATTAGTGGGCTGGGAGAAGTAGTGTTGCATTTTGGAGGTGAGGTCCTATAGATTTCAATTCATCACACTAGGTCATATGACAGTGGGAAGCTCTGTTGGCTTATCATTACTGTATAAGACCCTCTGCCTATGGCAGGCATAACCTTTTACTTTCTCTTGCTTAAACATGGCAGATGCTGCCAGAGAAGAAAGCAGCTACCCTTCTCTGCTCATGTAGGGAAGGACTTAACTCTTTCTGGAATTTAATTCTGTTAGACTTCTTCGAGACTATAGCGCTCTAATGTCTTTTAAAGATAATATGATATTTTCTGATAGTTTTGGTTGTTGGAGCAATAGTCTGTCTTGACCTCCCACATCCTAATCAGAGGCAGAATTCTGTCTATCATTATGGTCATAGTCTAAGACCTCTTCATGGAGGGGCTGGGATGCTTATAGTAAGTCTCTTGTGAGGTTTGGCTGCAGTAGATATTTTTGGTAGGTTCTGAGACAGTCTCAGTATGTTAGTTATTGTTGATAACACACATCAAACTCTGAGTGGCTTACAACTATTTATTTTCTTACTCATGAACCTTTGTGTTGGCTGTGGTTTGGCTGGTGTCATCTGGGTTTGGCTTTAAGCAAAGAATTGGATTGAAATATGATCCACAGACTCTAACAATCTCTTTGGCCACCTGGGGTATGCTTTTCTTATGGTGGGTCTAAGATGGTCGCTAGAGCCATGATATATTAGCAAGTTTAATATACTTGTTAATGTCATATCTGCTTAGACATTCCATTGGTCAAACCAGGTCACTATGCCAAGGTCAGCATTAATGGCACCTTAGGGAAGTCGATTCCATCAACAGAGGGAGGCACTGTAAAGGCAAAGCATATGGATGCAGTCCTTTTGCAGGGGAATAAAGAATTTGAAAACATATTTCAATCTACCATGTTAGGGTAGGAAAATCAAGGCACAGCTGCATTAACAAGACCTGAAAAAAGCTCTAAGCTTCTCATATCCATAAAAATAATCCCTGACATTTTTTGCATCAACCTTTTTATACTGAGAACCCATATGACAACTCTCACCCAAGAGAGAGGAGAAGAATAGATTTGAGACGGATAAAGCCAAGATGCTGACCTTGCTGCAGCTGGAAATGTTCCTCTCACCTGTTCTTCCCGATTCAGATGCTAATGTACAAGTGAATCTGTTAAGAAAAAGGAAAACCAGGTGCCTCATGAAACAGACAATCCAACCAGAGGAGCCCAGAAAACTCACAGAATTGCTGCAGTTGGTATCATACATCTCTGTCTGTGTCTTAGATTTTGCCCATGTATAGTAGTACTCAAACTTTAGCAAGCAGCGTAATTACTTGGAAAGCTCATTAATCAGAGTCCTGGACCATAACCACAGAGTTCCTAATCTAGGTGGTCTTGGGTGGGACCCAATTTTCATTTCAAACAAGATTTCAGGTGATGTTGATGCTGCCTGTCTGGGAACTACAGATTGAGGACTACTTCCATAGGTCATAAATCCTCCAAAGCAGAGACATTGCATGAATTCTCCTGAGAACTGTGGGAAGGCTCCTTCATCCTTCAGTTGCCTTGATGTCCTGCCAGGACTCCTGATGGACTGAGGATATTCATCAGGCAAAAATGTGTGAAGCTGCAGTCTGGCATGGTGGATACAGCCTTGTGTTAGGATTGTTGAGTTCTAGTCCATTTGTGGTGTTGACCTATTTTGTAACAAGCCGTTTTTATCTCGCTGTGTCTAGGTTCCTCATATGCTAAAGAAGTCTAAGCTCTGGATAACTGGTTGAGTTAGTTGGACTTTAAGAAATCCTTCATTCAAAAATAAAGAAAAAAGAAATCCTTCATTCAAAAATTATATAATTTTATCGTCATACTATATGTAACTCTATGACTTCGGGTAATTTCTTAAACTCTGCAAGTCTCAAGTTTTTTCTTTTTTATTATCCTCTCACCCTTTTTGCCTTTGGCAACCATAAGTTTGTTTTCTATGTCTGTGAGCCTATTTCTTTTTTGTAAATAAGTTCATTTGTATCATATTTTAGATTCCACATACAAGTGGTGTCATATGGTATTTGCCTTTCTGTTTCTGACTTATTTCATTTAGAATGATAATCTCTAGGTCCCTCCATGTTGCTGCAAATGGCATCATTTCATTCTTTTTATGGCCAAGGGGTGTGTGTGTGTGTGTGTGTGTGTGTGTGTGTGTGTATACACCGCATCTTCTTTATCCATTCAAGTCTCATTTTTCATCTGTAAAATAGATAAAACAATTGTATTTACCTCAGAAGACTATTGTCTGTGAGAATACAATGTGATGATACATGCACAAAACTTAGGACAGTGCCTGGCACCAGTAAATGTTTGATAATAGTGTGTTGTTGTTGTTTTTAAATTATTAATCATATAGAATTGATATGGTATTTAAGGAGAGGAAGAGAGACCACTTCTGGAAGAAAGATAAAGAAATGTTTCAAGGAGAAAGGAGCACTAGAGCCGGGTCATAATTATCAAGTAAGATTTGGGTTTGTAGATATTTCAGGTGGGGAGAGAAGGGCAGGTAGGGCAAGGGAAGCAGCATGAATCTGGACATAAAGTTGGAAAAATAACAGTTTGTGTCTAGTGAACAGGAAGAAGCTAAATTTGGTGGGAAGTTACATGTGTGAAGTCACATAGTGGAAAATAATAGAAGACTAGAACTAAAGCAAAATAAGGGAGACCGTGGTTTACAAGGCACAGAATTTTTGACTTTATTTGGGAGACAATGGGGAATAATAACGTTTAGAGAAGAAAGTAATAATTGGACTTGGGTTTAATCTTAGCCCCGCCACTTAAGATACTTATGATCTTGGGTTGCCACTTTGAAATTCTGAGGTTCCGTTTCCTTGTTATAAAATGGAGATTATATGAACACACACACACACACATACACACAACCATAGTGCTGCTATAAGGATTAAAGAGGAATATTTACATGAACACGCCTTTAGTGGTGCTCTGAATAAATCCTGAGTTAATTCTTTTTTCTTAAATTATTTTGAAATAATTTAGATCTACGAAAGAGTTGCAGAGGAGTACATAGAGTTCCCACATACTTTTTCTCCCCGCTTCTCCCTGTAATGTTAATGTCTTATATACTGATGCTATACTTATCAAAACTGAGAAATTAACATATGTTACTAATACGAGTACTATTAACTGAACAACAGACTTTGTGTTTCACCAGTTTTTCCCTTAATGTCCTTTTTCTGTTTCCGGATCTGATCAAGATACCACGCTGCATTAGGTCATCATATGGCCTTAATCTCCTCCGTTCTTCCCCAGTTTCTTGATCTTTCCTTGCCTTTCATAACCATACCTGGACCCATTTAAAGAGTATTCAGGTATTTTGAGAATGTCTCGAATATGAGTTTATCTGACTCTTAATTTTGATTAGAGTTTGGTATTTAGGGGAAGAATGTCAAAGAGATGATCACATAAAATCAGGGATATGTGCAGGGCTGACTATGAAAGTTTTGGGGCCCAGTGTAAAATGAAAAGGTGAAGCTCCTTGTTCAAAAAGTAGGAAAAAAATATTCAAGGTACAAAATATAAAGGTTTTCCTTTTCCTCCACAATTTCTCTCTCAATTTTTATGGTGGTTTTATTTGCTCTTCATTTAATGTAATCCTACATAAAGAGAAAAATAACATTTTAGATTTTTGGCATACATTTTATTATTTATCTTTCTATTGTGCAATGACAGTTTTAAGTACAAATATAAGAGCATTTCACTTGTATGCAAAATCATCAAAATACACAATTTGTGTTTTGAAGCTTGCACACACATGCGTTTTGTTCTCACAAAAACCGCAAAGATGCTGCACAAAACTAACTCAGTGGTTTTTATTTCATTTCTTGATATACACACATTCTTCCAACACTTTCTACCTTCTGTTCACTGATGAGTAAGAAAAGCCTGAAAGGAAAAGGAACATGAGTGGCCCTCTATTTCACTTTCCTTCTGTTTTCATTTCTAGCATAAGTACTTGGCTGAAACAGGGAAGGATCGTGGGTAAGAAAGGATATGATAGGGTTTCTTCATGATTTGTTTCATAGAACACCATTGCTTTTCTTCTCTGCTCAAAGCAAGTTCTGGTTCTAAGGGGATGTATGGCTTCTGAGGGCTGTCAGTCTCTCTGCTTACCGAGTCATAGATGCCGTACGTTTACCTTGTGCTTGCTTTGAGTCTTGCTGAACTTCCAGGAGTCATGGGTCCACTGGAATCCTGTGCTCATGGGATATCCGGATGCTCTATGTAAATAGGGTGGCAAGGAACGGTGGACATGCAGATTGCACTTGTCTCTCCTGTTCACACACACGCTCCACTCCTCATCAGACTTAACTTACAAAACACAAGTGCGAAAATAAAATCACGAAGAATTTCAATACACCAGAAGCACAGCATTAAATCAAGCGTGGGACCCTCCTGAGTTTGGATCCCTGTGTGACTGCACATCTATTGATGTGTGATGTCAACATCACTGCTGTTCATAACCTTAATCGGTTGGTTAAGGGGGCGCCTGCCGGATTTCGCCGTTGCAAGGTTAGCATTTTTCCCTTGCCACACTCTTTTTGTTAGAAGGAAATCACTAATTCCAGCCCACGCTCAAGGAGAGGGGAACGAATCTCCATCTCCTGGAAGGAGGAGTCTCAAAATATTTGTGAACATATGTTAAAACCACCACAGTAATTAATAAGCATTTTGGAGTAGCCAGTGATTTTTGAATCTCGCAACTCCAGGGACAATTTTGGAATCTCATGACCCACATCTTGCCTCCAGTTCTGTGATACTATGAGCCTGGCAGAAACATTATAAAAGAGCGAGATAAATCTCCCTGCACTAGGAGTGCCGATCTCTTAGCGGTAAGAGATCCTAGGTCTTGAGACTGACCCAGAGGATAGGGAAAGTGACCCTCTACCCAGGAACTGCACTGATTTACTTTCTTTGGAAAATCTTTCCCTTCATATGCCATGGGGAGCACGTGATGAGGTGGATTTCTATTCATAGCATCCTCTCCAAGTGAATGACTGGGAGTAAGTAATTATCGGCCTGTGGAGCAGGGACCAAGCCCCCTCATCACCCTTGGCGTGTACACCATCTCCGCCTGCCCGCAATTCCCCTCTTTTGGCAGATGCTGTAGGCACAAGACGCTGAGTGCAGGCAAATTATTTCCACTACTTCCTGAAATTAGCATTTCAGTACTGCATTCATCCAAGGCTCTCAAAACTCTTAATCAACAGGAACATGCCAACCTGAGACTGGGTCACAGAAGGACAGCCTAGAGATCTGGGTAGATTGGTGACAGCTGCTGCCCTCTCTCTGCAGAGGATTGGTGTAGAGATCATCGTGCTGGGTGACAGGAGGAGGGATGAGACGGTCTTTTAAGGTCTCTTCCAATCTGGGAAGTCTATGAATATCCCTACCAGCTGAGAGTGATTCTCCATGCTTTATTCATCACGAAAATGACGCAAATTCAGAAAAGCAGCTCTTTCAAAGGTAGGTGGCCACTAAACCCGGCATCCAGACACTTAGTACTCTGAAAATACTTACTGAGGAAAGTCCTTGAATTAAAAATAAGGGGGGGGGGGCTCATTTCAGGAATAGATGGAAAAAGACATACTGTACTTGGTAATACATGGGAATAGATTAATGGGTTTTAAGTTCAAAACCAGTGAACTGTTGTTGCCTGGAAAAGGTATTGTAATTCTAAATTATATTTATAGAAGCAAAATGTTTTAGATGAGGAAGGTTAATTCCTCTCTACTCTGTGAATAAGCAGACTTACTTGAGCCACGCTGTTCCATTCTTGTTATAACTGGGAGGTTAGGAAAGAGTGAGGATTTTCAGAGAAAGTTACCCCAGAGAGTGAGGGGTCTTTGAATCATGCAAATGGTAAAAACACCAAAAGGACCAGGCATGGAAAGCCTGAAAAACTGGGTGCTCATCGACGTATGAATGTTATCACAAAGGATGGAATGAAATGTGAAAGAAGTTTCAAGAAGCTTAGAACAAGTTCTAGTGAAGAAGTGACAGGGATTTTTGTTTTAGTAGCATATAAGGAAGATCTTTCTGACATCCACGACTGTGCAATGATGGAACAGTGAATCTTGTCACACTCTCATCAAAGGTGGCCTGAGATGTCAGATATAAAGGATGCTGAAAAAGAAAAAAATTAAACAGTGGGTGGCCTGTTCCTAAATGGAAAGACTATTATTGTACAGATACTGGGTTTGCCCATGTCAATCTCTAAACTGAAGACAATTCCAGTCAAGAGCTTATTAAGATTGTTTCATTTTTAAAGTTTTCAAATAGGCAGCGAACTTGAAATAACTTTACAGTAAATACCTGTATATCCATCACCTAGGTTTTATCATCAACATACTTAATGGTAGCTTCATTAAGATGTGATTCACATACCAAACAGTTCACCTATTGAAAGTATATAATTCAAAGCTTTTTAATATATTCGCAGAATTGTGCAACCATCACCACAAATGATTTTAGAATATTTTTATCACTCCTTCCAGAAAATACCATGCTTATCATCAGTTACTCTCCTTCTCACTCCCATCTCCCATGTCCTTTCCACCATTCTCTGACCCTGCGAAGCCAATAATCTATTTTCTGTCTCTATATGTTTGCCTATTATGGACATTTTATGTTAATAGAATCATATAACACATGACCTTCTGTGACTAGCCTCTTTCACTTAGTCTAATGTCTTCAAGGTTCATCCATGTTGCAACATGTGTTGATACTTTATTGCTTTTTATTACCCCCAAATATTCCGTTCTATGGGTATAACACATTCTATTTATTTCTTCATCAGCTGATGGCCACATGGGTTGTTTCCAACTTTTGACTATTATGAATAACGCTGCTATGAACATTTGTATGCAAGTTTTTGTGTGGACATATGTTTTCATTTTTCTTGGGTGTGTGTCTAGGAGTGGAATTGCTGGGTCATATGGTAACTCCATGTTTAACCTTTTGAAAAACTGCAAAACTGTTTCCAAAATACCATTAACATTTTACCATACTTGTTTTGTAACATATATATCCATCCATTAATCGATTCTTTTCCCTTTTTTTTTCATTTCAAAGGAATCTGCAAACGTGTATAGTCACTCTAAAAGGTGCAGCATACATATTAACAGGACTCAATATTTATTTATACTTTTTCCTTCCATTGTAAAATTTACTAACAATGAAATGCACATATTTTGACATATGCACTGAGATTTGACAAATGCATTTACCTGTGTAACTCAAACCCCTCTCAAGATATAAAACAGTTCCGTTTTCCCAGGAAGTTTTCTCATACCCATTCCCAGTCAATCATTGAATTCACCCTCTCCCCAGATACAATCACTGTTCTAATTCTTTTCCACTAGAGGTTAAATGTGCCTGTTCTAGAATTTCATGTAAAATAACCCATGTAATCTGTACATTTTAAAAGTAAGGTTTCTTTCACTAAGTCAAATGTGTTGAACTGTCAACACAGTTGGCCCTTTGTATCTGCGGGTTACACACCCACGGATTCAACTAACCACGGATCAAAAATATTCAGAAAAAAAAAATCCAGGAAGTTCCAGAAAGCAAAACTTGAATTTGCTGAGCACTGGCAACTATTTACATAGCATTTGCATAGTATTAAATATTGTAAGTAATCTAGAGATGATTTAAAGTATATGGCATAATGTGCGTAGGTTCTATGCAAATACTACACCATTTTATATAAGGGACTTGAGCATCTGTGGCTTTTAATATCCTGGGGGTTCCTGGAACCAATCGCCTGCAGATACTGGATGCTGAGGGATGACTGTAGTTCATTCTTTCAATGGCATCGTTTTCCACTATCTGGATATACATTGTTTTGTGTATCCAGTGACTGCTTGATGCGCTTCTGGTTCGGTTCTAGTTTTTGGCTATTAAAATTAATGCCACTATGAACATTCATGTACAGGTCTTTGTGTGGACATATTCTTTTATTTCTCTTATTTTTGGATTTGCTGTATCGTAGGGTAGGTATGTACTTATCTTTATCAGAATCTGTCAGAACTTTTCCCACAGCAGTTGTACCATTTTATCTTCCCACCAAGAATGTAAGAGGGGCTGGTTGTTCCACATCATTGTCAGCATCTAATGTTACCAGTATATTATACCCATTGTGGTAGGTGTGTAGTTATATCTCATTGTGGTTTTAGTTTGCATTTTCATGATGACCAATGATGTTGAACACTTTATCATTTGTTAGTTGGTCATTTGTATATTTCTTTGGTGAAGTGTATACAAATATTTCAGCTACTTTTTATTGAGTTGTTTGCCTTTTCACTATCAAATTATAGAACTTATTTACATACCCTGGATAATAGTCCTTTATTGCATATTTATGAGTATTTTCTCATAGGCTATGGCTTGCCTATTTATTTTCTTAATGGTGCCTTTTGAAGAGAAGAATTTTTAAATTTTGAGGAGGTCTTTATTACATCTTTTTCTTTTATGGTTATGCTTTCTATAACCTGTTTAAGAAAAGTTTGTTTATCCCTGATCATGAAGATCATCTCTTATATCTACTTCTAAAAAATTTATGGTTTCAGCTTTTATGTTTAGGTCATTGATCCATCTCAAGTAAGTTTTGGGTAAGGGTTGAGATTCAGTTTTGGTTTTTTTTTCATATGAATGTCCTTTTTGTGGAAAAGGTTTCCGTTTTAACATTGGATTCCTCTGCTGCTTTTGTTAAAAAACAGATGACCATGTAAGTGTGGGTCTATTTTGCAGCTTTCTGTTGTTTTGATCTACATGTTAATTCCAGTGCAAGTATTACAGGGTTTGATAATTTATATTTTCTATATTTTTTCTCAGCAATATTTTTTTAGGTTTCAGGGTAGAGGTCTTGCACATGTGTTGGTATTTTTTTTTCCTCAATATTTTATATTTTCATGCTATTGTGAGGGGAATTGTTTTTTTAATTTTATTTTCTAATTATGTACTTGTGTATATAAAAATACAATTGATTTTTAAAATGAAACCTTGTATTCTACAACCTTGCTAAATTTACTTAATCCCTCTTGTGTAGCTTTTAGGTTCTTTATCCTTTTCTTTGTAAACAAGCATACCATTCAAATAGTTTTGTTTCTTCCTTTCTGATTTTTATACTTTTTACATCTTTTCTTGTCATTGCAAATGGTTTTCAGTACAATGTTTAATACAGGTGGTAAGAATGGGAATTCTTGTCCAGTTTCTGATCTTAGTGTGCAATAAGACACCATTAAGGATGATCTTAGCTGTAAGTTTTATAGATACCTTTTAGTAGATTGAAGAAGTTTCCCCATATTCCTCATTCTCTGTGAACTTTATCATAAATTGTTGCTGGATTCTGTAAAAATGGTTTTTCTGTGTGTATTGAAATGAATATAGGGCTTTTCCCTCTTTTTCTGTTAATATGATGAATTACATGCATTGATTTTTTTAAAAATTGAGATGAAGTCTCACATGCCACAAAGTTAGCCATTTTTAAAGTGAACCATTCAGTGAATGTAAAACCAACCTTGCATTCCTGGGATAAGCCCTTCATGCTCATGATAAATTATCCTTTTTAGGTATTGTATTTGATTTACTAATACTTTATTAAGGATTTTTGTTCCTGTGTTCATGTAGGGAATTGGTCTTAATTTATTTTTGTAATGTCTTTGTGATTTTTGATTTAAGGGTTATGCTAATCTCATACAATGCATTAGGATGTGTTCCCTCCTCCTCTATGATTTGAAAAACGTGGTGTAATATTGGTGTTATTTCTTTCTTAAATATTTGGTAGAATTCACCAAAGAGACACTTTTGAGCCAAAGGTTTGTGATAAGGTCTTATTAGATAAAAGATTTTGTGATGAGGTCTTAGATAAACGATTTAATCTTGATATAGGGCTATTCATATTTCTGTTTATAATTCTCATTCTGTTCACAATTAAGGAAATGAAATTTGAAGCACAATTGAGTTATTATTTTTCATTAAGTTGAGCAGGTCTTCATATTGCTTCGGTATCTGCTAGGCAGATGATACTGGCAAAAATAGTGTAAACTGACCTTCTCTTAGTCCTTACAGCAAATATTGGTACATATTTTGTGGTTGTTGTTAGTTTCTTGGACCTGGAGGGTAGGCAGGAGGGTAGCCCATATCTCATTAGGAAGAAACCCAAAAGAGATCATCACTGCCTCTTGCCCCAATACACAAACAATGAGGATGGCTATATTAGTTTTCTGTTGCTAGTATGCGACAAATTACCCCAAACCTGGTGGCTTACACAATACAATTTGTTGTCTTACAGTTCTGTAGGTTAGACACTGATCTCACTTGGCTAAAATCAAAACATTGACAGGGCTGAACTCCTTGGGGAATCCATGTCCTTGCCCATCCATCGTCCCATGGCCCCTTTCCCGTCTTCAAAGCCAGTGACACTGAATTTCTTTGACCATTATTCTGTGTACACAGCTCCCTCTGATCACACCTGGGAAGGGTTCTCTGCTTTTAAGGACTCATGTGATTAGCTTTAGCCCACCTAGATAATACAGGATAATCTCCCCCTCTCAAGCCCTTAACTGTAATCACATCTGCGATCTCCTTTTTGTCACATAAGGTAACATATTCACAGGTTGCGAGAATTAGGACGTGGACATCTTTAGGGGACCATCATTCTGCCTACCACAGGGAACCTCTTGCTGGCTCAGTAGGACTTTTACTCTGTTTGGATGGTATCACCTGCAAAAATGTTTCTTTGTGCAGGCTTTGAAGGTGACCAAACTTGCCCTTCTAGTGAGGAGAACACTGCCTGTCTCCTTGTGGCCATGTCTAGCCATCCTCATGCAATTGTTTGTATTCTTTACTCACATTAAAGAGGTTCGTATCCTTTTCCTGTGCCTGTCGACGTCTGCTTATCATAATAGTCCCTGTGACAACTGTGCAACCCATTAAAATTAGCCCCCCGAAAAGTTAAAAATTAATGATATTCTGTGTTGTAGATATTTGGAGAACTTCTATTTCTATATAATGCTGGTGAGTCTGTAAATTGGCTCTGGCTTTATTTGAAGAACGGTATGGCAGTAATCCATCAAAATTTAAAAAATGTGAATATTCTTCAACCCAGCTCTTACTTAGGTATCTGTTCTACAGAACATATTCTCACATTGCACAAAGGCAGGTACAAAGATGTTCTCTTCAACATTTGATTTGGTAAGGCATAGCTGGAAGAGTTGCAGTGATCATTAAAGGAGCAAATGTTAAATATATTCTGGTAGATTCACACTTGGGAAAATGACAGATTTTTAAAAGGACGAACTAGATCTACATAGACCAAAATGAAAAGATCAAGATATAGCATAGTAAAAGAGCAAGGTACAATATAAAAGAATATGATCATATGTGTGAGTGATACATGTATATATAAAATCATGAAAAGATCTGGAAAGATATAGGCACAATTTCAACAATGATTTCCATTGTGAGGAGGATTCAATATGGAATTGGGTGTGCAGATTTTGAAAGCAGTCTTTCATTTTTACTTATAATTTAAAAGTTGTATTATAAAATGCATTTTAAAATGACAAAATTGTTAAATGACTGAATAAAAGAGCAAAAACAAATCCATCTTTATTTTCAAGATTTGATGACTCTACGGATTCCATGTTTTCTCCCTAAATCATAGACTCATGAAAAGATCTAATTCAATTGATCTTATTCCAGGGATAAGCATTGTTTTCCCCATTTTCTGGACAAAGCATTATGAATTGCCTTTCCCTAGGTCAGATGAAGGGAAGCCGGTCTCTGGGAGCAGCCCGAGGTCAGTGCGTCCTTGAAGAATGAGACAGATAAACAGAGAACACACCTCTTGGCTTTGTTGTGTATTTTGCCATCCTGTGTGGTTGCTTTGAAGTCTGATAAACCTTGAGGCAGGTGGGGGTGGGAAGGATGCAGCAGGATGGAACATGCAGGCAGTGTTGGGACAGAACCTGGAGACCTCTTCAGGAATGAGGAAGCACAAGAGAGGAAGTGAAGGAGAAGATGATCCAGAGCAGCAGGGAAGAAACACCTGTGCTGTAGAGCCAGCAGAGAGACAGTCGATGTCTGTCCTGGGCCACAAGCCTTGACAAGGGCTCCCAAGAAGTACGGCTGGGGGAGTTCGTGCTGATTTTCTGAAAGCCAGAGAGATGGACAGAGCAAAAGTTAGAAGGTGGCAGCACCCCAGTCACAGAACAAAGAGCCAGGGATAGACCTCCCATCCCCAAGTTAAGAGGGAGGGAAAAGGAGCTTGCATTGATGCCTTGCATCTCTTGGAAGGGACTGAGTGCCATTGCAGGATAGACTGTATGCTTTAGGAGGGTGTGAAAATCTAAACTGTTTTGTTACCACTCTAGCAGTAGCACGGTACGCTGGGTGACATACAGTCATCCCTCAAAAAGCTCTTGTGGATGAATGACAGTGTAGCAGAGGCTTTGGTATAGAACAACTTCAGATGTTTCAGAACATCAAAATTCCAGCTCCATCACTGATAGGTTATAAACCTTGGGTAATTTATGTGATCTGTCTTGGCCTCAGTCTCATTATCTATAATATAGCAATACAGTATCATTCAATTCATAGGTAAATGGTGAAAATATAAATGGTAGAGGATGAATATGGTATCTGGCTCATAATGAATAAGATTCCAGGAGTGCATTATTTTCCTGCCTTACTGGTTAGGATATCAACTCAGGGATCTGAATATAATCAAAGGACATAGTTATCAAAGCTAAGGTGTCAAGCCAGGGCTTGGGTGCATAAAAAGCACCAAGGCAGAGGTAAAGGAAGAATCAGGAAGGGGGCTGAGTTGCCTTTGGGGATCCTGAGGGTTAATTAAGGACTCAGGTAAATTCCCCATCCCCTCACCCCCAAGTCAGGCTGGCCCCAGAGACTGAAGCAGATTTGGAAGCAGGCAGGTCTGTGCGGGTTCCACACTCCAGAGCTGTCTGCCTCTGAGAGCCGGGGCCCGAGGGGAGGCGACGGCAGGCTGAGTGCACCGTGATGCGGTGGGGCTTGGAGCGGAGAGCAGCTAAGAGACTGGCAGGTGATTTACAGCCTTTAAATGGCTCTCCCCTTCTGCAAAACTCTTAATTTAATAGACAAACATCTTGGGATAAGGGCTCACTAGAGACAGGACGGATGGGCTGAAATGCGGGAAGATGAAAGACCTGCAGAGGGGAGTACGTAACTCTATTATGAAAATGGGAAAGAACTTCCATCCCCTCCCCCAGATGGCAAACCTGAGACATGCTACCAACAAGGGAGGTGGGATAGTGAATGTTTCAGGGAAGTGGAGTCAAAGTCATCAAACTTGAAAGGGACCTTAGTCTCTGCATTGTCCAGCATCTCTTCACCTGAACATTTTGCAGGTGAGGAAACTGAGTCACCAGGAGGTGAAGTGTCTCAGCAAGGTGAGTTCTTAGCAAAGCCAGTACTAAGATTTTGTGTCTAGGCTTCCACTGCATCATTTGTTCCACAGTAGACAGTAAACTCCTGGTTCAGTCTGGCACATGCTGTTACCCTCTGTAACTAGTCGAGTGCCAGACACATAGCAGGCTACAGTAAAATAACAGCAGAATTGGCGGGTGTGATACACAAACAAGACTAAGGGACCTGGAAATATTAAATATGTAGAAAACCCAGACAAGGCTCTTTGGAGAAGAATCTGCGACTCTTGACCAACTTCCACAGGGTCCTTTTACTGGTCTTTTACTGGTCTTTTGGGTCTTGATGTGACAGTACCTTTCCCCTTGTATTTAACAGTGGATTAACCACAGTCAGTGTTTCAAAATGTGTGAGAGTGTAGGAGGAAACCTCTTCAAGTTCACATACAGATATTTGTGTACACTGGTAGCAGTGATACACAAGTTTAAGTCTTTTGTCAGTTTTTTTATTTGAAAAAAATTAGATTGTGTTTAATGTCATCTTTTAGAAGAAGTAAACACCTTCAAACTAGCTATTCAAATTTTAGGAATTCAACCTTAGATATAATCATAAAACTGTACATACCTTTTTTAAATTGAACTGTAATTAATTTACAATGTTGTATTAGTTTCAAGTGTATAGCAAAGTGATCCAACTATACATATACATATACATATACATATCTTCTTTTTCAGGTTCTTTTCCGTTACAGGTTATCATTACAGATTATTGAGTAGAGTTTCCTGTGCTATATAGTATGTCCTTATTGGTTATCTATTTTATATGTAGTAGTATGTATTTGTTAATTCCAAGTTTCCAATTTATCTGTCTGCCTCCTTTCCCCTTTGGTAACCATAGTTTCTTTTCTATGCCTGTGAGTCTATTTCTGTTTTGTAAATAAGTCCATTTGTATCATTTTTTTAGATTCCACATATAAGTGATATATGATATTTGTCTCTCTGTTTGACTTTCTTCACTTAATATAATCTCTAGGTCCATCCATGTTGCTGCAAATGGCATTAGTTCATTATTTTTTATGGCTGAGTAGTATTCCATTGTATATATGTAACATGTACTACATCTTCTCTGTCCATTCATCTGTTGATGGACATTTAGGTTGATTCCATGTCTTGGCTATTGTAAATAGTGCTGCTATGAACATTGGGGTGCATGAATATTTTAGAATTAGAGTTCTCTCTGGATATATGCCCAGGAGTGGGATTGTAGAATCATATGGTAACTCTCTTTTTAGTTTTTTAAGGAAACTCCATACTGTTCTCCACAGTGGCTGTACCAATTTACATTCCCACCAACAGCGTAGTAGGGTTCCTTTTTTTCTCACCCTCTCCAGCATTTATTTGTAGACTTTTTAATGGCTGCCATTCTGACTGGTGATACCTCATTGTGGTTTTGATTTGCATTTCTCTAATGATTAGTGATGTTGAGCATTTTTTCATGTACCCATTGGCCATCCCCTGTGTCTACTTTTGACTGTGTGCACAACCTAGAGCAATTTATGTAACCAAGTGAGGTCCAGTTTTCTGCTTTATGTAGTGGGCATGATCGTAGTATCAACTTCAGTGGGTTGTTGAGAGTCTTTCCAAGACTTAGTGTAATGCCTGGCCCACAGTGGGTGTTCAGTAGGAGTAACTAATATTATTGTGTATGGGTGTGAAGGGGCGGCTTTATTTTTGTCTGTTACTCCCTCATGTTCATCGAACATTCTTAGAAGCTCTCTGCTTGGAGCTACTTCAGGGAAAGTGCCGTATGTACCTTGTCATTTTTAGATGGTTAGTCTCATTTTGAATACTACATCTCCCAGCTTTTGACTGTCACTGAGAACTTAATTTATCTTTACAACTTTGTGTTTCCTCTCATCAACCTCTGTGTGGAGGCTCCTCTTATTTTTTCTGTGTGTTTTCTTTGATTTTCTTTCAAAATCAGTTTTGGCAGACCAGTCCCTTGGTTTTGTTTACCCAATAGGTGATTGGTAATTACTGAGCACCTGTTATGTGGTAGATGTGGTGTCCCTTACATGCTTTACAGTGCCTTGTCTCTGTACCCTGCAGTGCTCTTTGAAGATTAAAAAAGGTGATGAAAACAATCCAGGTTATATTCATTCTTATTCTCAATTTGCAACATGTTAACTAACAGCAGAAGTACATGAAAGATTTATTGATTAAAACTTTTTCATGGCATGAAATTGGGAGGAAGAGCCAATACACTGAATAATAATCAGGATTCTTGGCAAGAGAGAACACTGGGTCAACTCTAAAAAAACAAAATTAGAATATGGATGAATATCAAGTGTTCACTTGAGTTCAGAACCCCAACTTTATAAAGACAGTATGAAGATATGGTTTAGTAGAAAGATAGGCTAAAAGTTTGAACTTTTGTTTCTATTTAAGGTTGGCATGAATCAACAATGAGCCTTGATTGAAACATAAAATCTAGTCCTGTTGCAGACTGAACTAAGAGTAATTTCATACTCAGTGAAGGAAAGTGATAACTCCACTCTGTTTAATCTTGGTCTAACCATATCTGCAACCTTGACTTCAGTCTCAATTTAGACTCAATGGTGACAAACCAGAGGGCGGCTAGAAGAAAGAGAGGAAGAAAAAGCAGATACTCAGAAGAGTTGGATAAACTTTAGATTATTAGTCTAAGGAGGGAAATTTGGGGAGAAGTCACTTGGTAGCTATCTGGAAACATCTGAACACTTATGCAGGAAGACACAATGTTAGAATAGTACAATAGATGGAAATTGCAGGAAGACACAAATTAGCTCAGCATGAAGAATAATTTCCTAAAAATTAAAGCTTCCTGCTTAAGCAATTGGCTGTCTTATAGTTTCACCAACCTTGATCAGTCACTCACAGGGTAACCATCGTGACCATCAGGTGCTACAGAGGCTGTTGAGTGTCACAGAGGGCATTGTGTAAAGTGAAGAACCATATCGCAGGCATTTTATGTGCATGATAAATATTTATTGAATGAAGAATTAATACATTGCTTCTTTGAAGAACTGATATGATTAATTTTTAAAAAGCAGATTTTTCACTAGCATAGAGAGATGGATTTTGAGAGGGTTGATTAAAATTGGAAGGGGATGGATAAAGGAAAGTAGTTGCTCACCAGATTTGAGGCTGAGACATACCATGAATCTCGAAAGAAATAATGCTGATTTTATATACTCAGAGCATTTCAGAATTTATAAAACACTTAGCCCCATGATTTGTGATCTAAACCTCACTAACAAAAGTGATATATGAAGGTGTTACTGCTTTTACCATCCCCATTTAACAGATGAGGTAACTAAGGCTCAGACAGGTCAATGGATTGACTAGGGTATAGAATTGGGTTTCTAAGACCAGGTTTTTAAAATTTCAGGTCCTGAGTTTTTGTTTTTTAACTGTATCCCACTCCTGTGGGACCGCAAAAGGAATAGACATAGGAAAAAAGGGAGGTTATTACTTTAAATGTGGTGTAAGCTGGAAATGTAAGTAATTTCAAGACCTGTTTTTAATTTAAAAAAATAATAAAAATGAAAGAGTATCATTCCAAGCAAAAAAAGCTAAGAAACCATGAGGGGGGAAAAGGAAGGATCTTTGTAAAGAAAGACATTCAAATGGCAGCTGCACAAACCAGGGAGCGAAGCCTTGATGCGGGCTGAATTCTGGTGTGTTTGTTCCTTCCTGGACTTGATGTAGCCAAGTTAACAATGGGGTTGGAAGGAAGGGGAGGAAGAGAATGATGTTTCCTTTGGGAGCCAGACATTATTGCTTTGCTGTGGCGAACAGGTAGTTTTGAAAATTACACAGTAAGGTGGCAGGTAATTTATTTTTTTATAAATTGTGAGTCCTGGGTTGAAATTGAGAAGAGGAAAAAACAAGGTATCTGAAATGATTAGGATGGAATAATATGGGCCTGCCTGCATGTGGGCAGTGTGATTAGCACCCAGTGTCACCTGGAGGGGGCAATGTGCATTCTGCTCTGAGGAGCCAAATGTGACCTTGGCCAAGAGCTTACCTGGAGATGGTGTATGCCTGAATCCGCAGATGTTGCCGGTCCCCCAGCCTGCTCCCTTAGCACTCTCTGCTCTCATGATTGTAATGCACATCACAATGTATTATAATTACACCCTCTCTGCTTGCCTGCCCAGCTCCACTAGAAGAACCAGCACTCAGACTCAGTAGACTCTGGAGATGTAACAATGGAGAGTAGCAACACTATGCTTGGTGCCTGAAAAACTGGGTTGTGAAAAACGAATCCCTGACATGATAGCTGGAAATACAGAAGCTCAGAGAAGAGAACTGAGGATCTGAGGAAAATCAGGAAAAAAGACTTACCAGGTGCCCCATTTCATTGTACAAATTGTACAGGGAGCAACATGGACCTTACCCCTCAGAGCTTGCCGTCGAATGGGGAAGACAGACATTAAATCAGTAAAGGAAAGAATAATCCCAAATATACAGCATGCTGCAGGGAGAGTTTGGGGTGGCATGGGAAGGTTTCCTGATGCCACACAGTCTGTTAGTGGCAAGCCAAGGCTAGATTCTAAACCTGCTTCTTGTTATGCTAGTCATTTCTTCCTTATATTTTTTGCAATAATTTTTTAAAAATTCTGTTTGCCCTAAACTAGAGGTTCTTTAGAATTCTGTGGCCCATAGATCTGAGAATTTGCTGAAAGCTGTGAATCATCTTTTAAAATGTAAATTTGGAAGTCTACACATGGACTCCTAGGTTTTGAATTTCTGTTCTGAGCTCTTTCCGAGGGGATGTCTAGTGCTCCTTTCTCTTGGATCATTCCCATCCTTTATCTCCAGCTTTGGTATCTCCCTTGCAATCCAGATGCCCTAGCAGCTGTCCACTGGGTGGCTCCCTCTAATAGTTCCACCAGGCTGTGCTACAATTCGGATGTAGCAAAAGCTGCACTTGGTATACAGTTATGTGGGTTGGGGTTGGAGGTGACAGTGGCGTTGACAGCCTAGGAGAGAAGATTTCTGTTAATACACATCTCTGTGCACCTGTGGAGATGGCTAGCCAGCAGTCTTAAACATGTGACTGATGCTCAGAAAAAGGCTAAGAAGGAGAGAGCAAGCTAAGAATTGTTAAACTTAGGGTTGGTAGCTTTAGCCCTGAGCTTGAGGGATATTGCCACAGCAGAGAGTGTAAAATGGGGAGAGAAGTGGCAGAGAAGAAATATAAAAGAAAAGAGGAGGAAGGGGGGAAGGGAAGGGGAAAGAAGAAAAGTAAATGGAAGGAAAAGAGAGAGGGTCAAAGAGGTTTCTGGGTAATATCAGCATTCTTGGAAGAAATTGTTTTAAGGAGGAAACATTACGTAAGGAAAAAAGACACACACTACTATATATGAAATAGGTAACTAATAAGGACCTACTGTATGGCACAGGGAACTCCTCTCAGTACTCTGTAATGACCTATATGGGGAAAGAATCAAAAGAGTGGAGATTTGTAGGTATGTATGTACTGATTCACTTTGCTGTACAGCAGAAACTAATACAGCATTTTAAATCAACTATACCCCAATACATTTTTTTTTAAATAAAGAAAAGAAGACATAGACATAGACATAGACATTCCATAGGAAAAGAAGCTTAAAATGTTCATTTGGAATTTGCTGGTGCCCTTGGAAGGAGAACTGTTGAGTGAGCTTTTGAGAGAGGAGGTCTAATTTCACTGGGCTGGGGAACTCATGGAAAACAAGAATGTAGGAACAGTCAAGGTAGAGAATCTCTCCAAAGGGCTCATCTTTGAAGAAGGAGAGTGAGGGGAAAGGAGGAAAACATAGCATCTGAGTGGAGCTGCTGTGGAAGAGAGATGATCATTTAAAAGAGAAGGAAGAGTTAGGCAACTCAGAAATGGAGGGCTCAACTGCTGGAATAAAGCCTTAGAGGGGATGTAAAGAGATAAGTTCAAAGACATGGAACAGAAGAAAAAACCTTAGGTAATAAAAGATTTTGAAGTAGAAGAGGGGGAAGCATAAATGCAGCTAAGCTTGTAGGTAGGAGAGGGTGCCGTGCATTGAGGGGCTATAATGGAGATCTTCCTGCTGTCTGAATGGCTGGAGGCCATTCCTTCCTCTTTTCCCCCAGGCTTCCTTCATTGCAGCCAGAAGTCACAAGACTGGTTTTAAATGGCCCTGCAGTCTGTCTCAGTCTCAGACTCACTGGGAACTCAACCTTTTTAGAATACAACCTTTAAAGAAAGTTTAAACATTAGACATCAAAAACAAAGGGAAAAAAAATGTTTTCCCTAATGCTATTTGCAAATGTCATTTTAGGGCTGAGGAATCTGGTTGGAAAACTGTGCATCCTGTTTCACTTTCTGTGGCTCACTCTAAAGTGTAAAGAAGAAATATGCAAACTTCGGGAACCTTCCTTAAGCCCCCATCGGGACTGAAAGAGCCATGATTTCTGGTCCTGCGTTTGCTGTCACTTCCTTCCTCTGGGTATCAGTCTCCTCATTTGAGTAAAGTGAGACTGGGCATGATAATCTCCATGGTTTCTTTCAATCCAGAGGAAGATTCTAAGACTTGAAATCATACAAATTACTTGGTACCCAGAGTTTCCATTAAGTGGCACATTTAGCTATGACTCATATTTCACAAGATGGAGAAAAGAGAGAAAATGAAGGGATAGAACCCTGAGCAAAGAAAAAAAAAAAAAAAAAAAAACAGTAATAGCAGATGTTCTATCCTGATCTCATCTTTTCCAGGAAAGTTCAGCCCTTTTTCAAAAGCCCTCAGCACAGAGATATCCTGCCACGTGTCACTGACTCACAGGGGCAGATCAAAGTGAGTCTTATACTGTTCCTTCAACTTGACCTGAGAAATAAAGAAAGCTGACGGCACAAGAGATGAATACACAAGGCATTCGGCAGTGATATTAGGATGAAATGAAGCTGAGAAAACCCAAGGAACTCTAAAGGTAATTTTTACACTTGCTACTTTAGGGCGCTTGAGGTGGAGACCCACGATTTCACCGCCCCTTTACAGAGCTGTCTTCCACGGTGTGTTCTTTCCCTACAGGAGGCGTCGTGACAAACTGAGTGGCTCTGGGAACATAAACTCTTGAAATTTCCACTTTGTTCATTATTCAAATTGGAATAAGATATATTTACCTTGCAGGATACTTTTAAAACCATATGGTATGTGAGAAGTTTGCTGTTGGTGGAGCCTAATGGGCAGGGATTCGAATTCTATCGCATTTCCCTAATCCATTCATCATGATGATTTCATTTCTTCCCTGTTTTCCTCACATCTCCAGCACCTCTCCCCCACTTATCACCCTTTGCTCAGACTTTGCTACCTATTTCACGAGAAGATCAATAAGAATGTCCACATGGCCCGCTGCCACTACCAGCCTACTGGGGTTTGCGCCTATACAATTTGCTTCCCCTTTTGTTACTACTATAGGTTAATTGTCCATATTTTTACCTAAGAGTCATCTGTCCACTTCTGCCTGTAAATGCCACCCTTACTGCTCTCCCACCTCTCAGTCCAACCCCTGCTCAGGGTCATTGCTCTAACAATCTAGAAATCATCCTAGCTTCTCTGAATCATATATATATTTTCCCTCTCTGGATAATCTTACCAATTAACATAAAAACAGAAAGCAATGTCTCCCATGATTAAAAAAAAGTTCCCGAAACCCCAGACCCACCTAGATGTCCCCATCTATAGTAAATGACAGCTTTATTCTTCCAGTTCTTCAGACCAGACCTCTGGGCTCATCCTTGATGCGTCTCTCACACCCTACATTCAGTCCATCAGCAAATCCTGCTACTCAGCTTCCAAATACATCTTACGGGGCACACCTTTCACAGCTTGTGCTGCCAAAACAGCAGCAGCCCCTCCTTGGCTCCCTGTTGTGACCCTTGCTACCCTCAGCTATTTTCCTTCCAGTACCCAAGTAATTCTCTTAGAGTATGATCCATAGTCATCTTTTCTTTGGTCAAAACCTTCCTTTGATTAATAGCCTCTCTTCTTATTCAGAATAACGAGTCCTTACAGTGACCTACACTGCCCTGTCAACCTGGACCCCTCTGGATCTGATAGGGTAAGATACTCTCCCCTGCTCTCACCTGCTCCGAACAGATTTGTCTTTCTGCTGCTCTTTGACCACACCAAGCTCATTCTCTCCTGAGGACTCTTGCTTGTGAATTTCCATGCACCTAGAATGCTTTCATTTCAGATGCTTCATATATTGGTCTCTCACTTACTCAATGCTTCTGCTCAACAATGACTTTCAGAGAAGTCTGCGATAGCGGTCCTATAAAAAATAGCACATTCTACACATACTCCCGGCACACTCTCTTTAAACTCCTTTATATATATTTTCCATGGTACTTATTACCTTTTACATAATCAATTCCTTTACTTATTGCTTTGATTATGATCTTTTTCTATCAGAATGAAAGGATGCTACTCTATTGTATTCTCAGCCTCTGGAACAGTGCCTGACCTGTAGTGGAAGCTTAAAAATTATTAAGTGAATAGATAACAAAGTGGCTTCAGGTAATTTAGTTAACGTTCCTCAATCTTGGTTTCTTCAACTCCAGGAATGGAGATAACATTTCCTACTTTGTAAGGTGGCTAAAAGGAACAAGATAACATATATGAAATGCGCGGCACAGGGCAGGAGTACAGCAATCAGCTTGTATTATTATAAACGTTGGGCAGATTAACTGGATAGTGTATGCAAAGACCCTGACATGCTTCCTGACATGGAGTAGGAGCTCAGGAAGTCGTAGTTCTCAGTACTCAGAACACACTTGCTGATGATTTTAAAGAGATTTACTATTGGCAGGAAGTTGGAATGCAACAGCGCAGGTTTTTAGTTCAAATTCTCATTCTATACTTAAAAGGAGCTAGACTTCAGACAGATTACTTAGCTTCTTAGTTTTAGATTTTTCATCTGTAAAATGGAAATAATTGTATCCTATCATTACTAATATGATTAATAAGCTATTTTGCATGGCAAAGGGGAATTAAAGTTGCAGATGGAAGTAAGGTTGCAAATCAGCTGACCTTAAATGGGGAGATTATCCTGGATCATCTGGGTGGGCCCTTAAAGGTGGAAGAGAAAGAGAGAAGAATAGAACTGGGAGGTGGCAAAGTGAGAAGGACTCATCTGATGTGGTTGGCCTTGAAGTTGGTAGTAAGGGCCACTCACCAAGGAAAGTGCTTAGTGGCCCACTGTGATATTGTGATTTATGAGAAATATGTATTTGGTCTTCTTCCACAGTTCCTGGCTCACAGCTCCCGAAACCTTTGGAATTTTCTGAGCTGTAAGCACAACGGGAGCATCTTTTGGTAGATTTGGTCTCTTGTCCTCAGTTCCTTAAATAGCTTCAGAGCCATAAAGGTGAAATGGGGGTCTTGTTATTCATACGAGCTCCTTTCCAGTCCCCGCCTCCCCTCACCTCCAGGGAAGGGAGAGGGCCTGGATTCGGTTCAGTCACTAATGGCCAATGATGTAATCAGTCATGCGTTTGTAATGAAGTCTCCATAACAACCTGAAAGGACAGGGTTCAGAGAACTTCGGGGCTGGTGGACAATTGGAGGTGCTGGGAGTGTGGCACCCCCAGAAGGGACATGGAAGCTCCATGTGTGTTCTTTCCGCATGTATTTCCCTATGCATCTCTTTTATCTGGTTGTCCCTGATTATATCCTTTTATAATAAACTGGGGATCCAGTAAGTAAATGGGTTTCCTGAGTTCTTTGAGCCTCTCTAGCAAATTACTGGAACCCAGGGAAGGGCCTGTGGGAGCCTCTGACCTATAGCCAGTTGGTCAGAAGCATGGGTGATAGCATAGATTTGCAGCTGGCATCCCTGAGTTGGAAGGGGTCCTTGGAACCTTCAAATTTGTAGTCAGTTGGCCAGAAGCACAGATAATAACCTGGGCTTGTGACTGGCACCTAAAGTGGATGTGGTTGGGGGCAGTCTTGTAGGAGAAGCCCTTAACCTGGGGAATCTAACACTATCTCCAGGTAAATAGTATCAGAATTGAGTTGAATTGTAGGACGTCCAGCTGGTGTCCAGAGAATTGCTTGGTGCTGTAGAAACTCCCTCCCATCACACATGTTGGAATTGAGTGTAGAACCTCAAAGATCTAGTTTTTGTAAAAACTGGAAAGGGCAAGGAAATGGATTTTAGAATCTCTAGAAAGGAATGCAGCCCTGCTGACTCCTTGATTTAAGCCCAGTGAGAACTGTTTCAGACTTCTGACCTCTAGAACTGTGAGATAATAAATCTGTATTCTTGAAGCCACTAAGTTTGTGGTAATTTGCTAAAACAGTAATAGGAACGTAGTACAATTACTATTCAGCTATAAAGTAGAGGTGATACATAGGCTTACCTCTAACATTTGTGGCGCTCAAGGCAAGATTAGAAATCTAGGTTCTTGACCTATAGCCCACCTTCCTTCTCTTTCCACCCCAGTACTTTCCTATATCGAGAAGGTTCTTATGAACCTGTATGTAAATCCCAGCCCACAAGTCCAATACTTCCATGTAAAAGGTGTCCCTCAGGCAGATTTTAGACATAGAGGTGTGAAACCAGCAGCTGAATCCATTCTCAAAAGGACAGATCGATGGGTGATGCCTCACAGGTGCACTTAGAGCAGTCCAAGCACATCATTCTGGAGCACTAGGTTTCAGACACATGGCCGGAAAGTTGGGCTGCCAGCTCCAGGTAAGGCTCTCCGTTTGGCCCCATATCATCCTCACCTCCTTTCCCCAAAGAAGAATCAGGAGGCCCTCTAAACAGTATGCTCAGTAGATTTTTCTGTGATGCTAGAAGTGTTCTCCCTCTGAGCTGACACATGTGGCTAGTAAGCATTTGAAATGTGGCCAGTGTAACTGCAGGATTGAATCTTAAGTTTTATTTCCTTTTAATTAATTAAAAATGAATAAAACTAAGATAGCCCCATATGGCTATTAAACAGCATGGCTCTAAAGCATGGGCTGCAGGACAGGGACTCTAACTGATCCAGTATTCAGGCAGTGCTGATGATAAAGTACTTAAGAAGGAAAAGAAGAATAAAGTTTTGAAAACAGAGAAGTTATTCACCCTCCAAGGAGAAAATCCATAAGTCTTAAAGGAAATTAGCTTTTGATTTAGGATCTATTAGGGATTCTGCTCTTTCTCTTCCTTTAGATCTTTCTGTACATTTTGTCCTATTCTCTGAGTTAATTCCTCCTGGCCCTCAAAAATTCAGCTCTAGCTTATTATATTAGCCAGCCTTTGCTGTGTAACAAATCATCCCTAAATTTAGGAGTTTAAAATAATAACCAATTATTTTGGTTTATTATTCTGCCAGTTGTCAGATTGAGGAAGGCTTAACTAGATGGTTCTTCTGGTCTTGGCTGGGATCAATCCTGTGTCTTTGGTCTGCTGTTGGGCCAGGTTGAGATGACCTCAGCTGGGATAACTCATATTTGTCCTACATGGTGTCCCATTCTCCAGCAGACTTCCAGGAGAATGAGCAGAAGCTCCTAAGGCCTCTTAAGGATGAAACTCAGAGTAACACAGTAAGGAACTTCAAAGTCACATTATAAAGATGAGATACAATGGCTGTAGGAACTGTGTACAGTTTTTGTCATCTTCCCATTCACCTCTTGTTGAGAGTTTTCTGATCCTTCCCACATTCCCAGGTCAGTTGGGTATCCCATGGTTGCCCCTACATGGCAAACACTGGATTTTTTTTTTCTTTAACAAATCTTTGCATTTATTTTCAGAGTCTGTTTATTGCATCATGAGGATTACATCCTTTGCTTAAAAGATTAGAGATTATATAAATCAATAAATGATCTCTTTTACGTTTCACTTCAAAGCCTCTTCTTATCACCTTCAGCTTTTCAGCATAACCTGAAATGCAGATCATATTTCTAGCGTTACCAACATTGAATTATCTTTTTGTTTAATGAAGGTGCAATCAAAGATGCCATAAGATCTTTTGCCTGCATATTTTAAAACATGAGATTAACAATTTTAATTCTTATTCTGAGCAAATTTTGCTTTGTCAAGTTTACTTTCAAGTTTGTTTGTTTCAGGTATATAGCAAAGTGAATCAGCTATACATATGCATATATCCACTCCTTTGTTTTCTTAGATTCTTTTACCATATAGGCCATTACAGAGTATTGAGTAGTGTTCTCTGTGCTGTACAGCAGGTTCTTATTAGTGATCTATTTTATATATAGAAGTGTGTATATGTCAATCCCAATCTCCCAATTCATCCCTCCCCCCCATCCCCTGCTAAACATAAGTTTGTTTTCTACCTCTGCAAACACTGGATTTTTAATATTTGTCCTCTCACTTAATTTTTACCAAACTTCATGAATTAGGCACCTTTATGGTTATTAACGCCATCTTAGAGATGTGGAAGGCAAGGACCAGAAACTTTCCGTGTTCATAAAACTACACGTGGCAGAGCTGAGAGTTGCATCTAATGCTATTTGACTACAAACCACAGTTTCTCAACCTTGGTACTACTGACATTTTGGACTAGATGATTTTTTGTTATGGAGAACTGTCCTGTTACATTGTAGGATGTTTAGCAACATCCCTGGCCTCTACCCAGTACTTGCCAGTAACATCCCCTCCAGTTGTGACAATCAAAAATGCTCCAGACATTGCCAAATGTCCCCCAAGATGGGAAGGGGCTGGCAAAAACCAATTCTGGTTTAGAATCAGTGCTATAAACCATGCTTCTCACCCCACTTCACAATACTATCCCTCCTTGAGTGAGAAAGTTGAATCTTATTTAGGGCCAACACTCAGTATATGACTTTTAGCCTGAAGAGGAAAGTAGAACTGAGGTAGAGCCAGGGCAGAGGTGGAAGCCAGGACCACCTTTCCAGAAGGCTTCTCTCAGAACTCACTCTTCAGCATTTAGCCTTTCCTCTTTCCAGATGCTTTCAACTTTTCGTTTTGAACTCAGCATCTTTGACCAGAACCAGCCAGTTCTCCCAGAATGTGAAGAGATGGCCACAGAGCAGGCTAAAGAGATAGCTCCAAGTTGGAATGGTTTTGCTGTTGGTGACGGGGAGCTAAATATTTCATCTTCATAAAATAAACATAGATCGTCTCATCATGAAATATACATAAAAATGTTTAAACATGTTAATTATTAAACCAATATTGATTCATATTGGATGAGGCATTAAGGGAAAATTAGCTAATGTATTTAATATCTCCTCCACAGTTGACTAGTATCAGAATTCATCATATCTAACCACCAATAATCATAAAAGTGGCAAGCTATATTTATGATCAGGGGTGAGTGAGTGCCAGGCAGGAAGTGATGGGGACAGAGGAAATATGAGCATCTCAAAGACAGCCTTTCAGTTGTCACAGCCCATCCTCGGAATTTCAGACATAAATCACTGGATGCAGTCGGATCATCAAATTTTGATAAACCTTTCATATTGGGACAGTTATTGAATATCATTTGGACCTGGCTTCCTTCTCAAAATGGAAATGGATGGCAGATGCAATGTAGAGTTAGAAAGAGAATGGGAACAGGGCTTGAAAACCTTGGAGTTGAATTCTGTCTTATTGATTTTTATAGAGCCTTAGGTTCTATTTACTCATCTGCAAAATGGGGTAATAATATCCACCAGATGGCATTTTTCTCATATCATTTTGCTTGTTTTGATCTTATCTCACTAACCAGATTTCAGATTCCTTAAGGGAAGAGATTTTTCCCTGGTATTTTTTTCATGTGTTCTGAAAGTAGGCTAATTTAGTCCTTTAAAAATCTGCTCTGGAATCAGAAAAACATGGCTCTGAATTCTATTACTTTCTGTCTGTGCCTCGGTTTCCTCCTCTGTAAAACAATTTAGTTACCTCATAAATCTGCTGTGAATATAAACTGTTATGATGTGTAGAAAGTGGTAAGAATATAACATGTAAGAGGTAAATACTTGGTGAATGTTATTACTCTATTTTCTTAGAGCAATGACAAAGAACTAAACAGTTGGCAAATTTTCAATGAAATCTCAATGGATTTTTTTTAAAAATTGGTAATTCATGAACTTTTAACACAGGAAATGGCTTTAAACATCAGCTACTGTAGGTCACTGTGGAGTCATGCAAGCCAGCTTCTAGCCCAGACTTTGCCAGGCATGGGGACAAATCATGGGAAGGAACTCAGCTTGTTGTGTCTGCAAGTTCAGTGTCCTTACACCTCCCCACGGATTCTAGTGCCGGGAAGGGAGTGTTATCTTTAATGTGAAGACGTGCTTGGGAAGAGCTGCTTACAGTTCAACTTCTGCCATCAAGTCACTTAACAGGTGACTATAAAAAAGAGATAAAAGATCTAACCCACAGTGTCATTTTTGAAATGAAAGGAAACGGAAAAATTAACCCAGATACGTTTTGCCAATTCAGACATATCAGATACCATATTTTCTCAATTTTGAGACTTTTTTTCATTTTTAAAGCATTTCTGAAATCCAGATATGTCTTAAAATTGACATGTATATTACTGTAGTGCGTCTCTCCTTTTCCCAAGGAGATCTTATTAAATCAGTCGTGTGTCTTATAATTGGAAATGTCTTCAAATCAAGGGAAAGTAGTGTTATTATCCATCCCACCGTGACTAAATAGAGCCTCCTGAGAAACAGTGCTGCTTCACCCTGGGGTGATGGTAGCTGCTAATAAGTGAAAAATAGTAGGATACACCTTGATGTATTCTCTTATTTTCCTCTGCAATGAGGTCCATCGGCTTGTCATGGGGTATTCCTCAGCTCAGAGGTGGGGAAAATGGCAGGCACATGGATATACCCCAAACACGTTTCCCCTAGATACATTTTGGCATCTGGGAAAAGTTGATGAGAAACGGCTTACTCTTATATCAGGACCCATCAAACACTGAGACTGAAAACCTCCAGCAGTATTTCTTGGCTACCAGATGTTACACAGATGCATTGCAAATTGTTATCAGAGCTCAAAAGAGGAGAAAAGAGAGGATTGTTGAAGCCATGAAGGCATATGACACAGTAAACGGTGCATTTAATTTCAACTTAATGTGAGAGAGAGTATGCACTAGATTAAATATCATCTGATCATTAAAAACATATTTATGGAAGTTTAGCAACTTTGTCAGGGATGTGTGACTAATAATATAGAGTTGTGAGGCCTCGAAAACATATTTGTCTTAATTGACTGGTGTTTAGTTTGCATTATTGACTGTTAAATCAAAATAAAAGTTTTCACTTGAGATTTTGCATTTCATTTGTGATGGATTTGTCTTCATCCAGACACTTGTTTTGGAGACACAGTTTACCCATAAAAAAGCCCACTCTAATAGAATCATAGAATTTTCATGTTGGGAAAGTTCTTAGAAATCTAGCCTCCTTCCAGTTCTTTTTGGTACAAGTGGTATCATCTGTTTTGAATTGCAGCTATATTTTCTGAGCAAATGTAGTATTACCACACCGGGGAAAATTTGGAAAAGAAAATGGAAAAAAATGTCAGCTGTATTCCCTTTATCCAAACAATTCCTTCTCTTTCATTGTCCGTATATCTGTGTGTTTTGTGTACAGTGATAATCGCAGTATACATGCACGTTATTTTTAATCTTCCTTCTTACTATCTATTTTTCATGACCAGTGTGTTTAGTAGCGTAATACTGTTTACAGAATGGCTATGCTATAAAATACTAAACTATTTCTCAATGTCGAGACATTTAAGTTGCGTCCAGTGGATCTAGATTGCCTGAGTACGAATCTTGCTTCTACCCACTGAACAACAAAATAACGTTGGATGAGTTACCTAAAATGTCTCTATCTCAGCTTTTCATCTGTAAAATGGGGATATTAGTATTAGTTCATAGAGTAGTTGTGAGGGTTAAATGGATTAATCCATGTTAATAAGCATTTAAAACTGGCACATAGTGAGCACTCCATGAGTGTGAGCTGTTAGTTGATAAGTGAGTCAACTGTGAATATTCAGATGCATATTCTTTCCCCAAACGTTCCAACATGTCCTTAAGGAGGATTCCCCAGCCATGTTCATAAAAGCTCATTGCAGATGGTGACACCCACCCTTTTCGAAAATTTCCAAAATCAAATAATCTGTTTGATTAGATCACTTCACTTTGGAATTACTTTAATTACTGGGAGCGTCTTTTTTTTTTTTTTTAAGCTCTATATTGGAATATAATTGCTTTACACTCTTGTACCAGCTTTTGAGGTACACCAAAGTCAATCAGCTGTATTTATACAAATATCCCCATATCCCCTCCCTCCAGCGACTCCCCCCCACCCTCCCGTCCCGGCCCTCTGAAGCATCACCCATCATCGAGTTGATCTCCCTTTGTTATACAGCAACTTCCCACTAGCTATCTATTTTACAGTTGGTAGTATATATATGTCTATGCTACTCTCTCACTTCTTCCCAGCTTCCCCTTCACCCCCCGCCCCGCCAACCCCATGTCCTCCAGTACATTCTCTGCATCTGCATCCTTATTCTTGTCCTGTCACTGGGTTCATCAGTACCATTTTTTTTTTTTAATATTCCGTATATATGAGTTAGCATACAATATTTGTTTTTCTCTTTCTGGCTTACTTCACTCTGTATGACAGACTCTAGGTCTATCCACCTCATTACATATAGCTCCATTTCAATCCTTTTTATAGCTGTTTAATCTGTTTAATCTAGATGGGCCGCCCATTGAGTTCCATGCAACGATTAGATTCAGTCTTTGTCATAGTGCAGATTATATCAGTGCATTGAATCTCAAAGCTTGTTCCCTGGGACCCTGATGACCTCTAAATCCAAGCCATCAAAGTTGTGTTGATTCCACCTCCAAAATGCTTCTTAAAACCTCTACTTGTCTCTCTTTTCCTCACTAGCACCTTAGGCTAAGCCACATCATCTCCTCCAGTCCTGGTTACCTCAATAGCCTTTTAATTGGTTTCTACATCTGCTCCCGGCACATGGTCACCAGTCTGGCTTTAAACCAAATGCTAAACTGATCACAAAATTTGTGGTGTAAAACCCTTCTATAGCATCCCGTTTCTCAGACTAAAGTCTGATCATGGTCTACAGAGCTTCACCTGAATCTTCGCCTGTCTCTCTCGCTTCATCTCTTTCTTACTTGTCCTTTGTTCTACACAGTCCAGCCATGCTGTTCCTCCTCAAGTATCCCAAGCTCTTTCACATTGAGGGGCATTTGTAACATTGTCCCCTCTCCCTGGAAACTCTTCTTATCCTCAGCCAAGCCAACCTTTCCTGCCCTTAAGGCCTTTTCTGAAATGTGTCTTCCTTAAGGAGGCCTTTTTGGAAACTTCTATATAAAATATGCTTATCTGTTTTACTGTATCAGAATAACTTGCTAATTTTCCTTCAAAGTACTATTTAACAGTGTGTAATCGTATGTTTATTTGTGTGTTTGTTTGCACAATCCCTCACTGAAGTAATGATTTACCAGGTCAAATGCATTTGTGAACTGACCCTGTTAGTCACACCTGAAAGCAAGTTCAAACAAACAATGGTCATAGATAATCTGCCATCATCTCTTCTGTGTGCCTAGAGTTGAAATGAAATAATCATGGTAGTGTTTACTGAACACCTACTATGTCCCAGGCCCCATTCTAAGAATTTTATGTGTACACTTTTATTATTTAAGAGGCAAACACTAATACTGCCCCATTTTACACCTAGAATAAACTGTAAAGGTCCCAAGGTCACAAAGCAGAAAAGTGATAGAGCCAGGATTTGAACGCCGGCTAGTTCTAGTGATCATCTTCCTACTACCACATTAGAGAAATATACTTTTGAGGTCCTTAGCTTTGATTTAGGAAGGAAAAACTCACAAAGCACATGAAGTACTTTACATTTTGGACAAAATATGAAAATAAAACATTCAGTGATGCAGTTAGAGACTAGGATTCTGAAAGGGACATAAAATGAACCTTTTCAAGGTAAAGTATTACATGATTTAAAGTGATATTATTATCCCCCCAAAAAAGAAAACACAAGGAGATCAACATGACAGAAAAGAGAACGAATACTGCTGAATGGTTTGTGAGTGACTTCATGGAGTGATTGGCTGTAATAACTATACATAGTGTATGTTTATATGTGCGTGTATCTATAGCTATGTATATATACACACATATTACATATATACATACCTATCACATATATATACACATATATATGTATATATATGTGAAAAGTGCTACTGAAATGAGGAAAACATACACATATTCAGCAAACATATACATATTTGGTACTTTTCCTCTTTTTAATAGCTCTTTTCTCTATTCATAAAAATACTACATGCTTATTTAATTGATCAGAAAGTTTCCATATCTTTGGTCCTCATGTCCTGTCAGTCTCTAGAGTAGGGAAGAACTATCATAGTTTTAGGATAAGAAATCTGAGGCTCAGAGAAGTGAAGGAACTTGCCTGTAGTGGGTTCAACAGGAGAATTAAGACTAGACTCTAAAGAGAGAAAGGAAGAGAGAAATAGAGCAAATAGGGCAGACTTCAGAATCAGAGCGACCTGAGTCTGTATCACACATGCCAACTGTAGGACCTCTTTAACCCTTCTGACTAGTTTCCTCATTGGGACAACTGGTTTTTAGTGCTTAATTGGCAGGACTCTTGTGAAGATTCAGTCAGATAATGTCTGACAGTCACCTGCCTCAGTACTCTTAGCTGTTCAACACATGAGTTTTTTCTCCCTGCCATCCTGGCCCCTTTCTCCTTTTCTTCTGGCTCCTCTTTCCAAAACAGCTCAACTGAGATGATGTAATGCTTCAATTGCCTGACCCGGTCCTGCTGTGGGATCACGGCCATGGCCTTGCTTGATAAAAGCACTACATAAATACGCCTCTTGAAAATGCTGACATAACCTCAGTTACCATCAGGTGACGCCTTGGGAGGAAAAAAGATGGATGTCTTGATCTCAACTTATAACTCTAGAGGAAACTGGACATAGGCACAGCTTCTTATCCTGGGCATCTCTGAACCTAGGGTGTTAGTTAAATCCAAGGCCCATTGTATCACATCCACAAGATAAAAGCTCTCTGTGGATCGATCTACCCTTCCGTTCATCCACAGTTCCTTCCTTCTGACCCCTTTTTATTTCCTGGGCATGTTTGGAGAAGGATAGAAAGAACAGGGTTTGGAGGGAAGGTACTCAGGTTCAAGTCCCCCTTTTGCAAGTCAAATCTGCTTCTTTCTCTAGGCCTCAGATGTCTCCGAATGGAGAATGATTACCTGTATCTCGGGCTTCCTTCAGGATCAGACTCGAAGCTTCCTCTGGAGAAGAAGTGGTGGGTTATTCTCTCACTCATGTGGTTTTATCAGGAAGATGTCCAGGTTGGGTTGATCCAGTGAATGCCCAGGTCCTTGGGCCTTTCTGGACAGGACCTGGAGGCCTCTGTCCACCAGATCTCTGACCCCCATAGCATCCTTAGATCCTTTGGGAGAAGGCCTGTGGGGCTTCTGCCTTTGGATTCTACCTGCCTGGGTAAGCCTGGACACAATTATGCAGATGCGTACTCCATCAACCACACCGTCTGTCTGCAGCTTTCATGGCCTGGGACAGGGATGATGCTGCATAGACATGAGGGTCTGAGGTGCCATGTGGCAGGATGCATCTTGTCTTGAGCATGCCAGCAATAACAAGCTCAGAGCAAAGTCCTGGATTCAGCCATTACCTTTCGTAGTGGATGGGGACCAGGGTGGGATGATGCTGAGATGCAGGAAAGAACAGCAGTTGAGACAATTCATACTGGAGTCAACCTGAAGGGGTTTGAACCTTGATTCTCACATCTTATCTTTGTGACCTTTGGCAAGATCTCTTTGATCTTCAGTTTGCTTTCTGTAATATAGGACTGAAGATGCACTTAAGTTTAGTCAATATATAGCAACCTTTAGAATAGCATTTGCATCTAGGAAACTCAATGAATATTGGCTCATAACTAAGAGCTACCACCTACTGGATGGGCCCTGGGTACCAATTTCTGGGCTAAACCTTCAAATCACATTGTCCCCTTTACTCCTCATAACAAGTCCATGAAGTTGGTTACTACCAGCCTCATTGTACAGATGAGGAAATAGAGGATAAAACAAGAGAAATTGCCTCCCTCTCCAAGGTCGTGTAAGCCCACTTCTCGTTGGTCTGATTCCAAAGCCTTGCCTCCGAACCCCCTAAGCCATGTTCAGTGGAACCATATATTTTCACCCATAAAACAATATTAGTAAACATCTATTGATATAAGCCCTTTAGATATATTCATTTATTTAATCTTCATGACAGATTTTTGAGGTAAGAGGCATTATCATCCCCATTTTTCATATGAGGCAACTGAGAGGATTGGAAAAAGTCATCTTGAAGTTTTGGGGCTTTGTTTTGTTATGTTTTGTTGACCTATAATTTATTTAATTAAATTCAGTGTTTTCCAAGTGTGTTCAGTGGAGTACTAATTTTTAAGTTCCCACGTAAAATAAAAGCTTCTAAGACAAACGGGTTTTGCAAATTCAGCCCAGGAAAGTCCCCTCCTGGAGATTCATAATGTGTATTTGCATATCAAAGGAATGGAGGAACCCGGTAGGGAGGAAACCTGTTAAACTTTGTTTAACCCAGTGTTTCCCAAATGGATTTGACCTGAGAGATCTGCCACCCTCTTCCCTCCTGCCTCACACACCTGCACAACATCTGTCAACATTCCACAAAGCCTTTTGGCAAAGTTCATTCTAATTCAACTCAACCTACATTCATTGAAGGTCAGGTCTGCGCCCATCCTATCTTTACACGCTTTAAAGGCATGCAGGAGTTCTTTTTTTTCTGCAACTTCATAATCTTCTTGGTAGGAGAGAAAAAAATGCATGATAAATATTTAGGGGATTCCAAATATTAATTTAGGTGGTTGATGCCAGAGAGACAGGAATGTGGTGGAAGAGAACAAGAGCAGCCTGGACAGAGGAAGGGTTTAGGCTGAACCATGCAGAAGGAGAACCTCAGACTGACTTGCAAAAGTAAGACAGCTGGGCTCTTGAGAAACTGCCCCTTATCACACAGACAC
Organism: Hippopotamus amphibius kiboko; assembly: GCF_030028045.1. Lineage (NCBI taxonomy): Eukaryota > Metazoa > Chordata > Mammalia > Artiodactyla > Hippopotamidae > Hippopotamus > Hippopotamus amphibius. The sequence goes on from NC_080187.1 coordinate 16,002,779, forward strand.
TAATTTAACAGTGGTGAGGAAAGCCCATTCCCAGAACTAGGTCGTTTCATGCTTACAATAGCAGTTGTTTTTCTTGCAAGAATTTCAGTCATATGGGTTGCTTACTGTTATTATTAGGGTTGTAGCTATTGTTATTAGATTAGATGATGATATGTTTATAAGACCTAAACATCTCTGAGCAAATCCTGTGTTTGATTTCATCCATCCTTTTCTAGCACTACCTCAGGCTCTGTGATTCCTGTAGACTTTTTACCCGTTCTCATCACTTTCATCACCCACTGTTTTCATAAACAAAACAAACTCTCTAACAAGAGAGATATGTGAATCACACAATCACCAACAACCTCCCTCTTTTCTGTTCAATATTCCTATTCCTCCTCCTTATTGCTTCTGAGCTGTCATCATTTTAGAACCATTGGCCATTTCATGTAAATCTTGTTTCCTTATTAATTCCTAACACATTCAATTTTCTTTCTGAAAACTCGGTAGGATAAATGACTGTATTTGGTTAGGTGACTAGGAAAAGGAAGGGTGTACCAAGCAGTGGGTCCAGTAGAAGCAGATGCTAGGAGGTGGGAAATGAACATATGTACAAGAGACTGGAGAACAAAGGCCAGACTGAAGTTTTTGGTGTGTGTTGCCCCAGGCTGGGATGCCCACTTAGCTTTGATGAGCTGCTGAGTTCATAGCAACATCTCAGTGCCTTTCACTGCTTCCCTGTCATTGCCTTCCTCTCTGTCAAATGGTCCCAATGCAGCTGTTTTCTCTGGACATACGTCCATCCCTCTGGCTTTCCCATGGATGTTGGTGTCAGAATCAGGCTCCACGATAGAGCTCCAGCCATATCCTGGCTCATCTTTTCCTTGTTAAGCTTACTGATTCAAGTATGGTTTGGAACTTTGGAACTCACTGGCTAAAACTTTGGACCAAGCTCCATCGCTTAGAATTCATAGTCCTTATTTATTCAACAATTACAGAGTGTCTAAAATACAGCGTGTGTAATGTGTCCTGTATTCAGTGCCTAATATTGCACTCTTTTGGACACTAGAGACTTGAGTGAGGGTTTCTGCTTTCAAGAACCACCTATTACATAGGAAGTTAGCCCATGTTTCTGGCATGATATGATAAATATAACAGAAATACACATAAGATGAAATAGGAAAATAACAAAGAAGGGCTCTGTTGGGTTGGATATTGAAATTTATGTAGGAGTTCATGTTTGGTTGGGCCTCAAAAGGTGGAGAGGTAAAGTGAGTGTCAAGAAACACATGAAATGTCTGCTCAGTGCACCTCCCTGCATAGGGGATTGAGAGTGGGGTATAGTCGTTAACACCCAGGCCCTGCAGCTAACTGTCTGAGTTCAGAATCCTGCTGTGTTATTTATCAGCTGTGACATCTGTAACTGAGGGTGATCAAACTCATGATTTGATTAAACCTCAGTTTTCTGACCTGTAAAATTGGAATAGCAATAATATCAACCGCATAGCGTTGCCATAGAGAATAAAAGTGGGTAAATGCACACAGAGCAGTTAGAATAGTGTCTGGCACATAGTAAGTTTTGAATGAATGTTCATCAAGACTGTTAAATTTAAGAATTTAATAAAAGCTCTGACTTTGTGCCAGTTACATTCTTGGGGCTGGGACAGTGCAAGGAATAAGACATAAGAGGTCACTGAGCTTTTGATGTATATATACTATTGGGTAAAGAGAAAATAAAGAAAATATTACAGGTAATTTCAGGTACTGTGAAGTACTATGAAGAAAAACAAGGCTGTGATGGAGTGGTTGTCTAGGTACATCAGAAAAGGTCTCCCTGAAGACCTGACATTTGAACTAAGACCCCACTGTTGAAGACTATTTGAAGATCTGGGTACAGAGGTTTCTAGGAAGAGAGACCGCAAGGGCAAAGTCCTCAAGTGAGAACAGTCTTTCCAGGTGGAAGAATGGCAAGGAGGCCAGGGTGGCTGAGGTCGAATGGAGGGAGGTGGGGAGGATGTGGTAAGAGCTGAGAGAGTGGAATAGTTATCAAGAGCCCACAAGGTAGGGCCTGCAGCATACAGTAAGGAACTTGACGTTTATTCCAGATTACAAAGCCAGCTAGTTGCCAAGTTGAATGAGAAATGGGACTGAAATGAACAGGAGACATAGCTGTTTCTGAGTGTTAATATTTACTAGACCTAAGGAATGAATACATTGTCCTCATTACTTGTTGGACCACTTTGAACCAGAGGCGCTGCAGAATTCTCTTTTCTGCTTCCCGAAATGGGCCCCTTCCCTTAATTAGAGTGAAAATATTGGTAATTATTGCTGTCAGTTTAGCCCTGATTTTATACCCTAGACAGGGAAGAAGAAAAGGAAATTATTGTTGAAATAGAACCGTACCTTTCACTATTCTGTAGCCATGGTTGCTGTTCTGTTGATTTAGCCAAGTGTGATGCGGGGGAAAGATGTCTCCTCCATCCATCAGCCAGGGTCCTGGCAAGCAACCGATGCCACACTTAAAGGAGGGACTGACGATGATTTAGCAAGAGGACTGTTGACAAAGTTGTGGGGAGGGTTAAGGGTACCACCAAAGGTGGTAAAGCAGGCTTCGGCTAACAACAGAGGGGAGCTGTTACCACCCCAGCCCTGATGAAACAAGGGCAGGAAGTGGTGTGGCACCCAGGTAAAGTCGCAACACCTAATAGAGTTTGTCTTTAACAGAAAGATGTGGCCTCTGCAGAAGTGCAGCCCAATAAGGAGAGAACAAGGGGCATGAACACCTGGACTTCCCTCTCTTCCATTTCTGATCCCCTGCCAGGCTCCCCCGCTGAGAGAACCCATTAGAAGCCAAAAAGCAAGAGAGTTGTGGCAGGCAGAATACTGCTCCTTGAAAATATCTACGTCCCAATCCCCAAATGCGTGAATATGTTAGGTTGCACGGCAAAGATGGTACATGGAATTAAGTCGCTAATTAGCTGACCTTGAGGGAGGGAGATTATCCTTGTCTTATTATCTGGGTGAGTCCATTGTAATCAGAAGATTCCATAAAAACGGAAAAGGAAGCAGAGGAAGAAAACTAGAGAGATGGCATCATGAGAAGGACTCCTCTTAAATTTAAGGCTTTGAAGGGAGCCAAGAAATGCTGATAAAAACTGGAAGAAGCAGGGAAATGGATTCTCCCCTAGTGCCCCCAGGAGGAACAGAGCCCTGCAGACACCTTGATTTTAGTCCAATGGGACCCATTTCAGAATTCTGTCCTCCCGAACTGTAAGAGAGTCATTTTTTGTTGACTTTAACTACCAAGTTTATGGTAATTTGTTATAGCAGTGACAGAAAACTAATACAAGAACCTAGATAATGCATTGCATAAAAGAACAGAGGAGGGTTAAAGAGGGTAGGAAGAATATCTGAGGGTACAATGGAGAATATTCTGCACACCTGGGTTCATGTCTTGGCTCTTCCCTTACTCTGTGGCTTTGGTTAAGTCACTTTCCTTGCCTGGGCCTTCATTTCTTCACCTGTGAAATGAGGGCCAACCTACCTACCTCAGTGGGAAGTTGAGGGGGTCCAGCAGCATAACAGATGTGAAAGTGTCTTATAAACTAAGGTCACATGGAAGTTAGGCATCTGAAATATAGTGACCACAGGAAAGATGATTCAATACGAAATCTCCACTTGAGATTGAAAGTTGAAAGCTTTGTACCTCTTGCTTACATGATTTTCCCATTATGACTTTTTTCAATGTGAAAAATTAGGGCATGTCTCTAAAGCATATTTCCCCATGGGGCCTGGAGCCATCCTGGCTGGGTTATAAATCTTTTCTTTCAATGTAAAAATTTATGGCTCTTTTTGGAAAAGATAGGTTGCAACATGCACTCACCTCATCATGCATCCAGACACACATTGCGTGTTCTAGAAAATGAGGCTGCCCGTGAGATACATAAAGAGGGAACTCGTGACTTTCTAATCACACATCCCACAAACAAGTCTAACACCCTCTTGTGCATACAGACAGCACACATGTTCATATTAATTTTTCCCATAAAGGGCACCCAAATAATTGAAACTGCCAGCTCCCTCTGAAGCATGTGGATGACAATACTGTAAATGCACATACAGGCTGCACTTCCCTTGCCACCACTGGACCCTCAATGAGTTTCGAGGCCAGATAAACGCTTGACACCGGCAGAAATGTGTCTCCTGTATGACAGTCATAAGGAAAAGTCAGATTACTTTTCATGACTTTCAAAATGGCTCAAGAAAGACAAGTTGGTTTATGTATTAAATTTATATGGAATTTACATTTTGATTGGCCAACAGTCTGGGCAAATTCCACAGTAACCTATTGATCTGACAGAGACTTTTGACAGCTCTGAACAATTGCTGGAATGGCTTTTAAACCCAGACGGTGAGAGCTGGGGAAATTTTCTCAGTGAGCCGTCTCATTCATCTTCTGTCAGCTCCCCCACCTCCCCGACCAGCCTTGGGGTGGCTTTCAATAGAGCAAATGGAGACGTATTTTCAGAGATGCAAGATGAAAATCCTCCTTGAGTTTCCCTCCGTTGCTTCTCCTTCTCTTGGCTACCCACTTGCTTCCTCTCACCCTTGATCACACTTGTAGGCTCTCTTCCTCCTTGTGAAATCCACAGTCGGTTTAGGGCCTGCTTGCTTGAGACCAGTGGAGACGATAAGTGTGTCTCTGGCATCTTTCTAAAATGTGTCCTCGTCTCTGTGACCCAGCTTCAGATGCTGAGCCAGGAATCATTCTGATTTCTCTCCTCCTGTCTGAAAAATAATCTATCATCTAAGACTTTTTTATGCTTTCAAACCAATATGACTTGTTACAGTGTGTGTCTATGTCAGTTACTTCTCACTTAACATATGTCTTGGATTGCTGTGGTTTAACTCAATGAAAAATAAGCACCTACTGTGTTCAGGCTATTGCTAAAAGGAATGCCCAGATGAAGATGAAGCCTTCGAGGAGATTATAATGTAATAAAGCAGTAGTTCTCAAATGTGGTACCCAAACCAGCAGCCATCAGCATAACCTGGAAACTTGTTAGATACATAAATTCTCAAACTGTACCCCAGACCTCCTGAATCAAAAAATTCTGGATTTGTGTTTTAACAAAACTCCCATGTGGTTCTAATGCAAGCTAAAGTTTGAGAATCAGAGTTGTATAGTAATTGAGACGTACACAAAAGCTGATATTGATTTCTATGTTAAAAATGACAACATAGTGCTGAATAGGCATTCAAGAGGAAGGCTTGATAAACTCCATGAGGCAAAGTAGGGAGAATTTGGAGGACAACAGAAGGGCTTTAGAGAGGAGAGACCCTTATGTTGTGCTTTAAAGGAGGTTCTAGAGGACATTCTGGACCGAGGGCACAGGGTGAGCGAAGGAATGATACCAGCATGGCATACGTTCAGCCCTGGAACTGCCCTGTTCCATTTCCTGCTCATGGCAGGCATCACTAATAGATCATACTACTTTTTCCTGTTGAGAGCTGTAATGGTCTCAGAATCTTTCTAAACACATTTCTCCAGGTAGCCAATAGCAATCAATTAGAGTTGGCAGAGATTTGCTTATTTCCTGTTTCTGGAGCGAGTCAGCAGACTAAAGGAATGCTCAGGTAATTGACCTCCTATTGGGGGCACCCAGGGGATTAACGTTCAATAGGTACTAGATTACATAGGGCCTTTAATGCCAACTAGGAGTTTGGACTTGTTTCCATGTGCAGCAGGGGAACCATTAAGAATTTGACCTAGAAAAGTGACATGATCAGAACTGTTTAATGATTAGGGATTTTGCCTTCTACTCCCTTTAGATAGTAGCTTCCAAACTTGGCTGTCCCTTAGAAGCACTTGGGGAGCTTTTAAAACTCCAAATGCCAGACCACACCCAGGACCAATAAATTAGAATCCCTGGGGATGTGATCTGAGCATCAGGGTTTTTTAAATCTCCCCAGGCAATTACAATGGGAAGCCAAGTTAAGGACCCAGTAGTTTAGATTATAAATTTATTGAAGTGGGGATCCTTTGTTTTCCATCCATTTCTGAATCTTGCATCAGTCTAGTATAACGTCTTCCATAGGCAAGGGGCTCAGTATATCAGTACCTGATTGTTATGTACTCTATGTAGAATTGCCTGCCCTTCTCAAGTCGGAAGCTTTCAAAACAGGCACAAGACAAGCATTTTGAAATCATAGCAGCATTTTCACCCTAAACTTAAGTAATTGGATACCCTGCTTGGAAAACCAATGGCCCCAGAGTTTACCAGAGGTGAATAGGTCATGTATCTCTTTCTATACCTGCTGGAATGGCTCTTGAAGAATGTGAAATACAGTAGAATTGGATAAAGGATCAGATAGGTGAATATATATTAATACGTGGAAAAGATAACATGAATGGACAGGTTAAAAGGCTGGAGGAGAGCTCTCAGCTGGGAGCTCAGTGTTATTTCCTCTGAGTTCTGTTTTTTTTTTTTTTTTGCCTTGTTTTCCTATACCTCAAATCTCATGGTTCACTGCTGAATGACTCATTTCTCCCTTACAGCTTCTTTTAATGCTTTTCTCCCCAAACAGATAATTCCACCTTTGCAAATCTCACAGTAGCGTTTAACTCTATAAATTTGTATTCCTCTTAGGGAAGTCGGCCCTGCCCAGAATGCCCTTCCGTGCTCATCTGCCAGAGCCTATTTCTATAAACCCTCATTGATATGATTCCTCCTCGACGCCCCTAAACAGATTTGGGGACCTGCAAAGCAATGACTTTTATCAAAGCACTTATTTTATTATAGTGAGATGATTTTTCCAGCTTTTCTCTCCCTTTCTCACTCCTGATTGTAAAAGCAATATGTGTTCCTTTGCTTATATACATATATATGTATACACACACATACACATATAAAAAAATATGTATTTTTTTTTAATGTAGAAAGAAGTTTTAAAATTCTGAAAATCTTTCGTAAATCTGTCTCCCAGACAAAATTACTGACAGTGGTTTAGTGGTCAAAGTGTTTTTGGTATATGCGTGTTAACTTATTTGAGATCATAACTTATATGGAGGGGTATTTCTGTTTTTGAAAGTATGGTGGTGATAGAGACATTGTAAATGAGGCTTGGGGAGGTTTTCTAATTTAAAATGACTACATCAATTTTCATCACATGGATGTACCACAACGTTAATGAATCAGTCCTCTCTTTTAGAGCACATTTTTGCTTCTAATTATGCTACTATTAAAATATGGTGCACACACACAAATCTCTGCTATTCTTATTTTTGTGTATTTTTTTGTCTGTGTTACAAATTAGTTTCCTTGGATCTTATGAATGGGAATACTGCTTTAAAATATTTGAATATATTTGGCTCTAAATACAATAGGTAAATTGCTTTCTCAAAAGTCATACAAATTTATATTCCCAGCAGCAGAGAAGAATGCTTATCTCACAGGTCCCTGTTTGGAAGAGAATTTTGTTTCCCAGTTTTGCTCATTTGAGAGGTGAGGATAATAGCTCATTGTTTTAATTTGCATTTATTTAATTGCTGGTGAGGTTGCCTTTTTAAAACATATGTTTTATTTTATGTAGCATATTCATTTTCTCTTTTATGAATTGCCTCTTCCTGATGTTTTATGGCCAGTGATCAATTGGAATCTGAATATTTTGTATCGCATATTAAGGATAACTCTTATTGTGTTACTACCTGATTTTGAATTTTTCCAGTTGTTCTCCCTAGTATTTCAATTTTGCCTGTGATGTTTAAGTATAGGTTATTTTGTATTTTTATATAGCAACATTGTTTTTCTTTTTGAGCAATTTCTTTTTAAAATAAAAATAGCCTCTTTCTCCTTGTCCCTCAATTTGATCAATTGTCACCATTACTTATTTTTTTTTGGTTTAAAAATTTTTAAACATGCAGTGTAATTGTTTTATAATTCTGTAATTCATTAAAGTAGACAGTGTTGATGAATGCTTCCCTGTATTCCAAGGCTTTTAACCCATTGTAAAAGGGGCTCATGACCATGTATTAAAAATAGTATTTTCCTCACAAATATGTGATACCATTTCAATGATATATTAAATTTCTGTGTATATGTGGGTGTAAAGCCCACTTTTATTTTCCAGTGGCTGTTTTGTCCATTGATATGTCTGTTATTACACCAGAAACATAATGTTTTTATGAGTTTTGCCATATAATATAGGAGGGTAAATCTTTCCAATAATTCTTATTTTTCAAAAATGAATTAGCTACTTTTATTGTCATTATTGTAGATGAATTTCAGAATCATCTTGTCAAATTTCTGAAAATCTTGTCAAGATTTTGATTGGAAAATGTGATAAACTTATAAGTTAATTTAGGGAAAGCTGATGACTTTACATTACTGAGTCTTCGGCCCAGCAAAACTATCTACCTTCCTATTTAGTCAGGTATTTTTTGCATCTCACAGTAAAATTTTGTGGTTTTCTTACATATTTCTTGTTAAAGCTCTTCATAGGCTTTTTATGTTTTCTATTGTTATTGTGAGTGAGATGTTTTAAAATCATATTTCCCAACCAGTTATTGCCCAGAAAGAAGAAAGCTATTATTTTGGTGTATTTACTCTGTAACCAGTCTCTGTAAGCTTTCTTACTAATTTTAGTTAGTTTTTTAGTTGATTCTCTTGAACGTGCGTTATATCAACATGTATGTTTTGCAAATAATGATTACTTATCCCTTTTTTTGAAGACATTATTATTCTAGCAAAGCTGTCTATTGCGAAGGATAGAAACCTATCCAGTACAGCATAAGAGAAGTGAATGTGTCTTGGTGGGGGCTGTGAAGGGGCTGTTACTGATGGACACAACCAGCCAACACTGTGGGAGCAGGAGCCTGACACAGCCCGATCACATGGGAGCAGGAGCCTGACACAGCCCAATCACATGGGAGCAGGAGCCTGATACAGCCTGATCACATGGGAGCTGGAGCTAGGGAGCTTCCTAGAAACCCAGAGTCACTCTCTCGGTCTCTTTAGAGCTATGTGATATTTTGCTTCCCTCCACTTCTTGAGGCTGTAATATCTCCCTGTCTCTACCCTCTCTTAGAAAACTTTCTCTGCCGGCACATTCAGCTAAATGTATACCTGTCCTCCTAGTGCCAACATCCAACGTGGAGCCGCGATCTTCTCTCCGACTTTATGTTCAACAGGCCACCAGAGACACTCTGATTAGCTACTGACCAGCTAACAGATTAGGTGATGGCAGTTCAGAGGTTCACTCCTGGTCCATGCAACAGTGCCTAGGTTGGGGCTGGGTCATATGGTAGAAAATGTAACTTCTGAAATCTGTTCCTCTTCAGGTCTGTGAATCTTGTTTTTGGTAAGTTTTGCTGGTTTCACACCGTGAGTGAAATAGTTGTTCAACTTCTTTTCTGCTCTTGGAGTAGTTTATAAAACACAAGAATTATCTGTTTCTTGAAAATTTGAAAGAAATTACCAGGAAAAAAAAACTTGTTGGGGACAAGCACCTTTCAGGAAAGTAATTCTTTGATAACTCTTTCCATTTCTCCCATAGCTATTGCTCCAGTGAGGTTATGAGTATTTCTCTGTTTCTTCACTAGACCATGACCTCCTGGACAGCCAGAACCATGTTTCATTTATCTGTTTGAGCCCAGTTCCAGCCCAGGGGCTGACTCTGAACAGACCCTTATTTATATTGAGTTGGAGTGGTTCCAATCAGAGGTGGCATAGATAATAAAAAGAGGGCTATATATGGAGTCAGAGGACTAGAGTGTCAGCGTTAACTATTTTTTACTAATTGGGAGGATTCAGGTCATTTGCTTCACTCTGAGTCCCACTTCTCCAATGTGTAGAGTAGTGAAATTTGGGATGAGAGAATGTGTGGTAAAGCTCCTCCAAAATCTCTACCTTGCTTTAACATTCTCACTTAAGCGTAGATGTAAAAACTAAATTTCTATCGGGGAAATTAAAAAAGAAATACTGTTTATAATTTTGTGTTAATCCTTGTGGAACCAGGGGAATATTAATAAACAAGTAAATAAAGTATACATGAATTTGGTTTTATTTACCCTTTTACAGTGGAAGATAATCATTTGTTAGCTCAAGCCCCGAGGCATTGCCTTCTTGACAGCTTATGAGGTACGTGTGTGAAATCTAAACATTTTTGTGAAAAATTCCAACATACTCTTATTGCATGTGCCTGCTATTTTAATGGGAGCCAAAAGCCTTTTTTCTGACAATTTATTGTATTTGGAAATATAAACTGGACCCCTAACTCATGCGTTTCTGAAGATGCTGCCTTGGTGTTGACATCGCTTAGTCCTCTTGCCCATGTTGATAGGAGTGTGTGTGCACGTTCATAATCTCTTCTGATTTGGATCAGTTAGAGGCAAGAAGGCTGATACACAGTTATGGATCTTTCACGCCCCCTTTGTTTTCTTAATCACATAGGGTATTTTGATTGATTGCTGTCAGACTGTGGGAAAGAAAAAGGAGAAGAATGACCTTCACAGAATGGAGCAATTGGGTGTCTTTCTTGTCCCCCGGTAATGATCAAGGGCAGTTCCCATCAAGAAGACCTAAATTCAAAGACATCAGCATTCTGCTGAATGGAGTCCTAAGATCAGGTCACACCAAACTCCCGTTTCTAACATGTATTTCATATATGAAACACAAGCACTGATTGCAAATCTGAAGACATTTTCATTTTGCCCCAGGCTAGGATTTTTAATTTAAAAAAAAATAAAGCTGTCAAGGTCTGAAAGAAAGGCTCTTAGATATTCTGGCCAATGGTTTATTTAAAAATCCAATAATGCAATTTCTTCAGCAGCAGGAGGCAAGAGACCTTCTCTAGGCTGAACGTCCCATAAATAGATGGTAGCTAGATTCCCAGTCTGTGAAACAGAAGGGACTTTAGAAAAGGGAATTCTATTTTGTGGATCCAGGACAGGATACCCTGAATGCATCCCTGTTAAAAAATAACTGTGTATATTGGGAGCAAGAAGACCTGGTTTTCTATTTCACTTACTATCTAATGGACTTGGCCACTCACATGAATGCTTAAATACAAAATTTAAATTTTAAACACAAAATTTAAATTTATAACAGACATGCCAATTGACTCCTTAACCCCAGCCATTTATAGCCCCAACTCAGAGAAAAGGCCTCTCCATGTACTATATAACCCCAACATATTGGTTACAAATGATTGGCCCAGAGAAGCACGAGTGAGCCACTGAGCCAATAACACTCCATCTCTCTGAAATTTGAAATCACTAGCTACAAAATAGACTCAGTTAACTCCAGGCAATGGAGCTGTAGGAACCAATTATCTCCAGGGTTAAAACAATTGTTTTGACATAGCCATGATAAACTATGGTTAATCTGAAGAAACTGGTCCTTAGACAGGAGACTAAGAGCATATGGGTAGACAAAAGCAGAGATGTAGCCTGAGAGAGAGAGAGAGACAGAGAGAAATAGAGCAAGAGAAGAGAGAGACAGAGAGAAATAGAGCAAGAGAAGAGAGAGAAAGTAGACATCTGATGATGATCTAGTTCCTGTGAAGCCTAGAAGTTGAGTTCCATGAGAGTTTCTCCCTTCCTTTTTCTTGAATTCCTTTGAGTGAGCTTTTATTACTAAAAAAAACTATAAGAGAATTCCATAACTTTGTATCTGAGCAGACTTTAGGTACCTCTTGTCTTACCAATTCGTTCAATTAACAGATATTTATTGAACATGTTTTATGAACAAGGATCTATAATGGAAGTTGAGAAAGAACAATAAGCCAAGTCAGGCATGTCTTGTGACCTGATGGAGCTTGCATTTTAATAGATAAACAAGAACAAAAGCAAGCTAGAAGGACAAAGCTCATAAACAAACACATAAATGGAAGCATGTTAACAAACTTACTACATGAATGGAAGAAACAAATAGAATTCTGAGAAATAGAACAATGAGATGGGCCTCTTTTAAGAACTGTGGTCAGGGAAATTTTCATAATAAGTGATATAGAGGCTATGACCCAAAGAATGAGAAGGTGCTGACTCTGCAAAGAATTGGGGTAACTGAGTTTCAGACATGATCCATGTTGGTGCATTTAGTGGAAATGAACTCGGGTGTAATGACTCCATTGTCTTGTTCTTCCTTCGTATGGGACAGAAATAGCACCAATTTTGAGCCATACAGAACTGGATGTAATTACTAGTTCTGCTGTGTAGTCTTGGGCAATTCAATTTGTTCTTCTGAACCCCAGCTTTCTTATTTATATGTTGAGGGTAAAGATGCTTGACCTTCAGATTTGTTATAAAGTCTAGCAATAATGTATGCAAATGTCTAACCCACTAGATACCCAATAAATAGTGGCTATTGTTTAATGACTATTTTTATCTCTGAGCCTATGCTGCAACAAAGTGCTTGGGCAGGAAATAACTTCCTTCACACCTTAACACACTAGAAAAAGAAGAGAAAGTTAAATCCAATTCGAGCACAAACAAGGAAATACCAAAGATTAAAGAGGAAAACTACAATGACATAAACAATAGAAAAATAAACAAAACCAAATTTTTGTTTTTTGAAAAGATCAACAAAATTGACAAATCTTTAGTTAGACAGGCCAAGAAAAAAGGAGCAGAAAACCCAAATTACTAAAATTAGGAATGCAAGTGGGGACATTATTACTGAGGCTACAGAAATAAAGAAGAATAAAGGAACACTATAGATAGCTGTATGCCACAAATTAGAAAACCTAGAATAAATGACCAAATTCTCAGAAAGACACAAGCTACCAAAACTGACTGAAGAAGACATGGGAAATCTGAATAATAAGTAAAGAGATCAGGTTAATAGTAATTTTAAAATCTCATGAAGAAAATCCCAGGACCTGATTCACTGTTGAATATTACCAAATTTTAAAGAAGAATCGACATCACTCTTTACATAGTTTTCTAAAAAATATAAGAAGAGGAAATACTTCCCAATTGATTTTATAAGGCCAGTATTATTCTGACAACAAAATCAAAGACATCACAAGAAAAAAAATAAAATAAATACCAGTATTTCTTATGAATATAGATGCAAAAATACTTTAAAAAATACTAGCAGACTGAGTCCAGCAAAATATAAAAATGATAATTAACCATGACCAAGTGGGATTTATCCCAGGAATGTAAGGATGGTTCAACATATGAAAATCAATCCATGTGATATACCATAGTAATAGAATAAAGGACAAAAATTACCTGATAATTTCAATAGACACAGAAAAAGCATTTGATAAAAAAATCCAACATTCTTTCATGATAAAAAGCAGTCAACAAACTAGAAATAATTCCTCAACTTGATAAAGGGCACCTACAAAACCCCCACAGCTAACAGCATTCTTAATGTTGAAAGACTAAAAGCTTTCTCTCTAAGATCAAGAACAAGGCAAGAATGTCTACTCTCCCTTTCTCTATTCAATGTTATACTGGAAGTTTTATTCAGAGCATTTAGGCAAGAAACAATATAAAAGCCATTCTAATTGTAGAGAGAAGTAAACTATATCTGTTTGCAGATGATATGATTTTGTGTGTAGGAATCCTAAGGAATGCACAAAAAATTATTAGAGCTAATAAGGGACTTCAACAACTTTTTATCACGCAAGATTGATATACAAAAATCAATTGTATTTCTATATACTGGCAATGAACAATCTGAAAATGAAATGAGGAAACAATGTCATTTATAAGAGCATTGAAAATAAAATTATGAATAAATCTAACCAAACAAGTTTAAAACTTGTATTCTGAAAAAATAAAAAGTGTCATTGAAGATAACTAAATAAAATACACATAAATGAAAAGACATCATACCCATGGATCAGAAGACTTAATCTTGTTAAGATTGATCTATGGATTCAAGGCAATCTTTATCAAAATCCCATCTGACTTTTTTCAGAAATTGACAAACTGATCCTAAAATTCATATGAAAATACAAGGGACTCAGCATAGCTAGAACAATCTTGGGGAGAAAAAAGAGCACATCTTGGGAATTCGCATTTCTGCTTTCAAAACTTGTCATAAAACAACAGTAAGCAGGGGACTTCCCTGGTGGTCCAGTGGTAAAGAATCTGCCTTCCAATGCAGGGGACATGGGTTCCATCACTGGTTAGGGAACTAAGATCCCACAGGCCACAGGGCAACTAAGCCTGCGCACCACAACTACTGAGCCCACATGCCTCAACTACAGAGCCCACGTGCCACAAACTACAGAGCCCATGTGCTCTGGAGCCCACGTGCCACAACCCGCATGCCACAACTAGAGAGAAGCCCATGTGCTGTACCAAAGAGCCCCCAGGCCATACACACACAAAAAAAATCCCTCATGCCACAACAAAGACTCAACACAACCAAAACCAAAAACAAAAACAAAAAATAAAACGGTAATCAGGATGGTATGGTACTGACATAAAGATTAAAAATATAGATACATAGAATAGAATTGAAAGCCCAGAAACCTCACATTTAAGATCAACATATCTTCAGCAAAGATGTTAAGACAATTAATTCACCAAGGGAAAATAGGTTTTTTCCAACAAATGGTGCTAAGACAGCTGGTTATCCACATTAAAAGGAATAAAGTTTGGCCCCTTCTTACACCACATATAAAACTTAACTAAAATGGATTAGCCCCAAATATGAGAGGTAAAACTATAAAACTCTTAGAAAAAAAACTATAGGAGTAAGTCTTTGTGGCCTTAGGTTTGGCATTGGTTTCTTAGCTATGACATCACAAGTGACAGGAAAACAAAGAGATCAATTAGATTTCATAAAAGAATTAAACTTTTTATGCTTCAAAGGACACCATGGAGAATGTGAAAAGACAACCCACAGAATGTAAGAAATATTTGCTAATAATGTATTTGCTAAGAGATTTGTATCCTGAGTGTACACACACACACACACACACACACACACACACACACAATGGAATACTACTCACCCATAAAAAAGAAATTTTTGTCATTTATGACAGCACAGGTGGACTTTGAGTGTATTGCACTAAGCAAAATAAATCAAAGACAAATATCACATGATTTCACTTATATGTGAATCTGAAAAACAAACAAAACCAAACCAAATCAAGACTCATAGATACAGAAAACATATTGGTGGTTGCCAGAGGGAAAGGGGTTTGAGGGAGCAAAATGGCTGAAGGGGATCAAGAAGCACAAACTTTCAGTTCTAAAATAAATAAGTCATGGAGATGTAATGTACAGCTGTAGTGTACAGAATGTAGTTAATAATATTGTATTAACTTTGTATGGTGAGAGATGCTAAGCTAAATTCACTGTGGTGATCATTTGGCAATTTACAGACATACCTCAGAGATACTGCAGATTTGCTTCCAGACCACTGCAGTAAAGTGAATATCATAGTAAATCGTCTCACCAATTTTTTGGTTTCCCAGTGCATGTAAAAGTTATGTTTACACTGTCTGCACTGTAGTCTATTAAGTGTGCAATAGCATTATGACTCTAACAACAATGTGCATACCTTAATTAAAAAACACTTTATTGCTAAAAACTCATCTGAGCCTTCAGCAAGTTGTGATCTTTTTGCTGGTGGTGGGTCTTGCTTCCATTTTGATGGCTGCTGACTGATCAGATTGATGGTTACTGAAGGTCGCGGTGGCTGTGGCAATTTCTTAAAATAAGACAACAATGAAATTTGCTGCATCAGTTGACTCTTCCTTTCACAAACCAGTTCTCTGTAGCACGCAGTGTGCTGTTTAATAGCATTTTACCCAGAGAAGAACTTCTTTCAAAATTGGAGTCAATCCTCACAAACCTTGCCTCTGCACTATCAACCAAGCTTACATAATATTCTAAATTCTTGGATGTCATTTCAGCAGTCTTCACAGCATCTTCACTAGAAGTAGATTCCATCTCAGGAACCACTTTCTCTGCTAATCCATAAGAAGCAACTCTTCATCTGTTAAAGTTTTATCATGAGATTGCAGCAATTCCGTCACATCTTCAGGCTCCACTTCTAGTTGTCTTACTATTTCCGCCACATCTACAATTACTTCATCCACTGATGTCTTGAATGCCTCAAAGTCATCCATGAGGGTTGGAATCGACTTCTTCCAAACTCCTGTTAATGTTGCTATTTTGATCGTCTCCCATGAATTATGAATGTTCTTAATGGCTTCTAGAATGGCGTATCCTTTTCAGAAGGTTTTCAACTGACTTTGCCCAGATCCATCAGAGGATCACCATCCATGGCAGCTACAGCCTTATGAAATATATTTCTTAAATAATAAGGCTTGAAAGTCAAAATTACTCTTTGATCCATGGGCTGCAGAATGGATGTTGTGTTAGCAGGCATGAAAACATTAATCTCGTTCTACATCTCCATCAGAGCTCTTGGGTAACCAGGTGCACTGTCAATGAGCAGTAATACTTTGAAAGGAATCTTTTTTTCTGAGCAGTAGGCTTAAAATACTTAGCAAACCATGTTGTAAACAGATGTGCTGTCATCCAGGCTTTGTTGCTCCATTTCTCCAGCACAGGCAGAGTAGATTTAGCACAATTCATAAGGGCTCTAGGACTTTGGGAATGGTAAATGAGCACTGGCTTCAATGTCAAGTCACCAGCTGCAGTAGCCCCTAGCAAGAAAGTCAGCCTGTCCTTTGAAGCTTTGAAGCCAGGCATTGACTTCTCCTCTCTAGCTATGAAAGTCCTAGAAGGCACCTTCTTCCGATATAAGGTTATTTTGTCAACACTGAAAACCTGTTCTTTAGTCACCTTCATTAAGTATCTTAGCTAGATCTTTTGGAAAACTTGCTGCAGATTCTGCATCAGCACTTGCTGCTCCAGCTTGTACTTCTATATTATAGTGATGGCTTCTGTCCTTAAGCCTTAGGAACCAGCCTCTGCTAGCTTCAGACTTTTCTTCTGTAGCTTCCTCACCTCTCTCAGCTTTCATAAAATTGAAGAGAGTTATGGCCTTACCTTGGATTAGGCTTTGGCTTAATGAAATGTTGTGGCTGGTTTGATCTTCTTTCTAAACCACTAAAACATTCTCCATATCAGCAATAAGGCTGTTTCCCTTTCTTTTCATTTGTGTGTTCACTGGGGTAGCACTTTTAATTTCCTTCAAGAACTTTTCCTTTGCATTCACAACTTGGCTAACTAGGGCAAGAGGCCTCGCTTTTGGCCCATCTTGGCTTTCAATATGCCTTCCTCACTAAGCTTAATCATTTTTAGCTTTTGATTTAAAGTGAGAGACGTGTGACTCTTCCATTCACTTGAACTCTTAGAGCCATTGTAAGGTTATTGGCTGCCCTAATTTCAATATTGTTGTGTCTCAGGGACTAGGGAGGCACAGGAGAAGGAGAGAGATGAGGGGATGGCCAGTTGGTAGAGCAATCAGAATACGCATATTTATCAGGTTTGCTGTCTTACATGGGTGTGATTTGTGGAGCCCCGAAACAATTACAATAGTAACATCAAAGACTACCATAACAAATAATAATAATAATGAAAGTTTGAAATACTGCAAGAATTGCCAAACCATGACACAGAGACATGAAGTGATCAAAAGCTATTGGTGAAATGGTGCCAATAGATTTTTTTGCTTGATACAGGGTTACCACAAGCCTTCAATTTGTAAAACAAAAAAAAGGTAAAATGGTAATACTTATCAAAGAAATACAATAAAACAAGGTATGCCTGTATATGTTGAACTATGTTGTATGCATGAAACCAAAATAATACTGTATATCAAATACGCTTCAATTTTAAAAAAAAGGAAATGGGACATCCCTACAGATGATATCTAAAATGGAGGAACATTCTTGGGTACTGATATCAGGAACTTCTGAATGCAAAGTGGAATTTTTGTCATTTTTTCCACATTGACACAGATTTTTTTCAAAATCAAATAAAGCATTGATGAGGAGGAGGAATGATAATAGTTACCATGTGCTAGCTCTTTATTGTGTGCCCAATCTACGCAAAGCCCTGCACAGACATTGGTTTCTTTCATCCTTGCAACCACCCTCTTATGATTTGTTTTGTTGCCCCCATTTTTAGGTGGATAATTGAAGGCCACATAGGTTAGGTAACTTATCCAAAGTCACACAGTTCATAGGGACAGATCTGAAATTTGAAAGCCAGGTATGTTTGATTCCAGAGTTCATACTCTTAACCTCTAATTATGATGCTTCTTAACCAGCATGGTTGCATTTTTGCTTTTTTTTTCTATTTTTCACATTTTTAAGTACATAATAAATGCATGCTCATTGTAGAAGACCCGAAAAACATATAAATGTGTCTTAGGTGGCATTTGGGGGCAACTGGGTGTTTGAAATGAGGAAATAAGATTGCCAATAAAATTATGATATAGATTAATATTACTGCTATTAATGTATGCTTATGACATATTAAGTGAAATAGGGGCTATAAATTGATTGAATTGTGATCTCTTTACATATATATTTATATTATTTAAATATATTGTATATAAATTACATACTGAAAATATTTGTGAAGAGAAAAATCTAGAAGCACTTATATCAAAATGCTAACTGTCTCTGAGTGGATTTGGACAATTATCTTTCTTTTTGCTTTTCTGTGTTTTCCAGTTGTTTCAATATGATCATTCTTGACTTCAGAACTAATGAATTCTCTGAATGAACCAATGCTTTCCATTTCCTTTGAGAATATGCCTGATGCCCACTGCAAGGTAGACCCCCCGAGCTAGTAGACTGCTCTTTGATACTCCAGCGCACTTTTGCTTTCACTGACTTTCCATTAACCTACAATTACGGATCCTGATCTCAACAGATAAGAGTGACTTTGCTGTAATGGGAGCAGGAGGAGCACCCAATGTCAGCCAATTAGTAAATGGACTCTAGTCACACAGTTGAGTTGCTTTTTGGAGTGAAAGAACCCCACACATAAACTTCAGAGTGACCATTCTGCACATTTCCAGGCATTGTTTTTTGGGGTTTTTTTTCTTTTCTTTATTTTTTATTTTTTTATTTTTTCATTTTGTTAGTCTCTGAGAATTCTCCTCTTACCTTGTCATCTCCTTCATATGTTTCACTGTCAGTCTCTGTCGGAGAATGACAGCAACAACAGCCAACAAATCAACCTTTGGTCGGTTAATCAGTTCAGGTAAAAAAGGAAGGGGGGGTGGGTGGTTAGCTATTTGGAACACAAACCCTACAAAGTGTTTATCTCAACAGACAACACACTGGCAATATTTGGATATTTTTGTCTCATTTTAATTATTCAGAATAACTTGGGAATCCAGGAAAAGGCAAGAAGGCTGATGGTAGATTCATCAGTTTTTATTAATGACTACAAATTACATTTCTTAGAAAAGACAACAACACACACAGCTACCCCTCTCCAAGGAGTTCAGACAATGATGTTGCTTTTCCAAAGAAGGTCTTTTGCCTGAGTTTCTCTGCTTGTGATAATAGATCTCAGAATGCTATTGCAGAAGAAACCCTTAGATATTGAGTTCAACACCCTTATCTCACAGATAAGACCTTGAGGCTGAGACAGGGCAAGTTGTTGGCCAAAATGAACAGAGCAAATCACTAGCCAGATCCAGGAGCAGAACTGGGTCTCCCAACTTTTGGTCTAGGGCTCTTTCCATATAGCATCAAGCAGTGAAAGTATAGGGGTAAAATTTACAGGGAAGGCAATAGGGAATGGTATAGACTGTGGTAAACTGGAAAGAATATGATCTGCCATTTTCCTGAAAACACACACACACACACACATACACATCCCTCTACAGGATGGATTTGGCTCCTGACTCTTAGTTTGCATACCCTACTATATTAAATATCTCATTTAGAAACTCCAACACATTTATAACTGGCTTACTTTATTTACATTGAATGGATGACTTCCTGGATCCAATGAAAGGGCTTCAGAGATCATTTAACTGAGTCTCCAGTTAAAATACCTCTTGCAGCCATCAATCTCAAATCAAATCCTTTCCGTGATGGGGAAGTTGATACTATACTATTTAGGACATTTGATTGGCAAACAGCCCCTGTCATTAGAATTCTCTTCATCAGAACAAAACAAACTTATTTTTACTGGTAAAACTTTTACCTTTGAAGCCAAACAAGAATAAGTCTTCTCCATTCTAAAACCGACAACTTTTGAAATACATGAAGATGGCTTTCATGTCCTTCCAAATTTTCTCATCTCCCTTAACCATTCTTCATATGATATATGATATTCAGCTGGGTGGTGTGTTCACAAAGGTCAGGGAAAGTCCCTCCAAACCAAAATAGCTCTTCAGATAGTCCATCATCATGCCTAAAAATTAATCCAAGGTACTAAAGTATTCAAAGAGATGTCAAAAGAAGTGAAAGAAAGGTTCGGAAAGGAAACATGGGGAGGGTATTTGAAGTTAATATTAATAACAATGACATCTAACATTTATCAAAATCTTACAATAAGCTAAGACTCTGTTGAAATCCTTGTGTATGTTATTATATTCAATTCTCATTGTTACCCCAATAGACAGGTGTCTTATCCCTACACTGTAGATGAAGATATTAAACCTCAGGGAAGTAAGTTGACCTGTTCAAGCTCACTTAGCCCCAAAGTGGCAGAGTTAGGATTTAAACCACATCTATATAATTCCAGAATCAGTGCTCTTACCTGTCACCCTGGCATGAATGACTGGAAAGTGTACTGGAATTTAAGTGAGAACACTTGGGTATGAAATGACCTGAGCGATTTACTTCACCTCTTTGAGCTTCTGTCTCTTCATCTGTTCTGCATAATTCTTTCACTTCTCTTTCTTCTTTTCTATTTATTAGGATACAATTTCCAGATGAGAATTTAACGTCCTCTTATTAAAAATCTTTTTTGGTTCCCATTAGCTAAAGGATGGAAAAGGAAAATGTGTAAATTCCTTTGCATGAAATGAGGTCCCTTCTCTCCAAGCTCCAGCTCACCTTTCCAGCCTTTTTTGCCATTCTTCATTCAAGTACCCAATAGGCACACTAAACTGCTTGTAGCCAGCAAAATTG
Source organism: Hippopotamus amphibius kiboko (assembly GCF_030028045.1). Taxonomy (NCBI): domain Eukaryota; kingdom Metazoa; phylum Chordata; class Mammalia; order Artiodactyla; family Hippopotamidae; genus Hippopotamus; species Hippopotamus amphibius. Next base: position 16,023,809 of record NC_080187.1, read on the forward strand.
ATGTACACACTCCTGAGTTTGTGCTCTTCTCTCTGTCCTGAGTGGTTTTTTCTACTGGGAGAAATTGTATCTAATTTTCAAAGCGGGGCTCAAATTACCCCCAATCCCTTTCACTCCCTGGTCTCACCAGAGTTAACCCATATTTCCTCTGGCTCCTTAACCCCTTAGTTCATATTTTTATCACCATAATCCCCTGTGCTATGGTCTGAATGTTTGTGTCCCCTGAATTTCACATGTTGGACTCCTAACACTCAATGTGTTGGTGTTAGAATATCGGGCCTCTGGGAGGTGACTAGATCATGAGGATGGACCCCCCCCCCCACCATGAATGGGATTAGTGCCCTTATAAAAGAGGCCCCACAGAGCTTCCTAGCACCTTCCACCAGGTAAAGACTCGAGGAGAAGTCTGTGATCTGAAAGAGGGCCCTCACCCAACCTTGCTGGCACCTTGATCTCAGACTTCCAGTCTCCATAACTGTGGGAAATAATTTCTGTTGTTTGGAAGCCACCCAGTCTCAGGTATTTTGATACAGCAGCCCAAATGGACTAACACGCTCTGTTTACATGCCACTCTTCGAATGTGAATTCCTTGAAAGCAAGAGGTATATTTTATTCATTAAATTTTTATTCACAACATACCCTACAGTGTTGTGCATATTTTTAAAAATGAAGCTAGCACCTACTATGTGCAAGATGCAGTGCACACTAGGTGCTGTACCATCATAGTGCTTGACACTTTCTTTAATGAAGAAACAAATGTACAAAACCAGAAAGACTAGGCTTCCTTCCTCCACAACAATTAACATTTTATGAAATGTGATGAATTCCATTTGCCACAAAACAACGGCCCATAAATGACTTTCATTTGGATATAGAGATATATTTTCACGTTCAGAGAGCAGAAGATAAAATCAGGTGCCCTGTCATTATCACCACCACTGTCATTACGATTATGATGATGAATGTGAGGTTATTATTATTTTTATTATCTTTAGCAAATGAGTTTTCTTTCTCTCCCTTGGAGCTTCCAGGAAAGTTTCTCATGTGTTTCCAGCTGCTCCATCTTGTTTTGACATTTCTGCCAAGGAGCTGTGTGGAGAGGCGAGAGGGGAAGAAGATCCAGAGGCTGACCTTGGACTTGGGTTGGCCTGCTGGCTGCAGACTGCCCTGCGGCTGCTGTCACCACTTTGTCTCTCCCTTTGCTGCACTCAAGGCCACCATTGATCAGCTCTCTGAGCGCTTTACAGCTGCAGCCTTGGACAGGCCTTCAGAGAAATTGATTGCAGTCAATTCCCAGCAGATTGAGCCACATCGACTTGTCTCCTGGTCCCAGTGAGCACCTTGGCCCCCCTTTTTAATTACTCCAGTAAGCCTTCAGCGTATCAGCCAGGGCACAGGTTGGGGGAGGGGGAGAGAGAGACAGAGAGAGAGACAGAGAGAGAGAAGGGGGAGAGATAGAAAAGAGGGGGCTGAAATAAAACAGAGTGGAGTGCTTACTTCACTTGTGCCAGGAAACTAGGTCACATGTATTCATTTTGAATTTAGTATGTGAATTACTGGAGAATTTGAATAGAGAATCAAGAATCGAGTTGAGGGCAAGACCCAACTCATCCAACTCATTTGGCGAACTTGACAAGCTGTTTCACATGGCTGGGGCTCAGCTTCATATCTAAAATGGAGAAAATCAGTAAGACAACCTTAATGACTAAACATAGGTAAATATAGATAAAACCATCACCACTACTACAAATATGATGAAGACAAAGATGGTGATGAGTGCTGGTGTTTACTGAGCATTTAGAGGAGCTAAACACCATGCTAAATGCTTTACATGGATGATTTGTTTCTTAATTCTTTTTTTAAAAAAATCTCATGATATAGGGAAACTTTTTTCCTCATTTCACGTGAGTGGACAGTGAGGCTAAATAGTTTAGGCTATTGTCCACGTTTATAATACTAGGGATTAAAGCCGGGTTCTCTGGACACGGCTCTTGTTCCATGTCTGTGTAATATGCCAGGGAGCTTGCAAACCATGTTCACACCAATTCCCCTGATTGTATGCCTACCAGCTCTCTATATGCATAGTAAGAGATATACTGGATACAGGCATTTTGGCTTGATATTCATGTAATTGAAAAGTCTCAATTCTCTTTCTTTCTCAGAACAAAAGGAAGCTCTGTGCCCCCAGTGTTTACGTATCTGCATCTTTGCTTTTAAGATAAACCAGCAGTGCGGAATGACAGTGGTTTCTACCTTGTACATACATCTCTCTCATCAAGGCTTTAAAATCAGGTAGTGATTGATTGTCATGGTGTGAGCAGCAGACTACCTGCATCAAAATCTCTCCAGGGACTTGTTCAAAACATATTCTCCATCCCCTTCCAGCACTATTTAATCTCAATTCCTAGTGCAGGGACCTAGGACACTGCATTTTAACAAGGGCCCCTGCTGATTCTCAGGAACACTAATGTTTGAGAACCACTGTGACTGAACATCATGGTTCAGCCAGAGCTTGAATTCAAGACAGTACATCACCCTCACCTTACCCCAGCAGGCGCTGCATGCCGCCACCTTCACAGAGGGTTTAGTGCCTTCCTCCATCCTGTGTGATCTACCACCAGCCATCCCCACACCCCCTCCCTCCAACACCGGCTTTCTTGCACATAATATTTTCATTGAGGGGAAAGGTAGCTGGACCTAGAGGTTGAATTGTGGTTTATTAATGGTCATCCCCATTCCTCTTTGCTGTTGATTGGCTATGGATAAGAATGTGAGGTAAAGTCTGGGGGCTCCTGGGAAACATGTTCATTTCTTACAAAGAAATATACATAAGGAGAAGGTCCTTCGTTCAATCTCCTTGCTGTTTTGGACACAGACCTGTCAGGACATGAGGTTTGGAAATACCACCTTTCTTTTGCCACTATGAGCTGACCAACACATAAATGAGAAGCCAACATGGTGAGGGGGACAGGATAGAAAAATGCAAAGGGTGTACATCCTTGAAGACAAACTTAGAGCCACTCAGTCAACTCTGAGGTCAACTGACTCTGGTCTAACTGTATGAATCACAGATGTCCTTTGGGTTAAGCCATTGTTAGTCCATGGTTAAGCCACTGTCAGGTTCTTCATCGCAGCTACAAACATCTTAACTTTCTCCTTACAGTCTTGACCTTTAGCATTTTCTTCCCATCAAAATCTATGTAGAAATATTGGTTTGAGGCTTTATCAACCCAGTATGCTACCTATCCAGTGGGGGAGTTAGATGAAGAGAAGTTAACGTGGCCATTTAACTCTGCTGTCAAATATCTGATGTCATAACTAATCTTTGGCAGATTCTAGATTGTGGCCAGAATTGGTTCTGTAGATCAGGGGTCAGCAAGCTATGGCCCACAGGTCAAGTCAGGCCCTCTGCCTATTTTGTTAATTAAGTTTTGTTGGAACACAGCCACACTCATTTATTTACACATGGTATATGGTTGCTTTTATGCTACAATGGCAGGTTTGAGTGGTTTCCACAAACACCACCTGCCACAAAGCTGAAAATATTCACTACCTAGCTCTTTACCAAAAAAGTCTGCTAATCCCTGATGTAGATAAACCAGTTGTTGGTCAAAGAGAATATCTTGTTTTAGATATCATATGGGAAGGGGACAATTAGAAAACTTTAAGCATCAGGCTTTTACTCTTGTCCAAGCAGAAGAAACCTCTTGACCACAGATGTAGACGGAAGGGGCCTCTGTAAGCAGAACCAGTACATCCTCACATACTCTTCCCCAGCCTTTGGAAGGCAGAGGGTAAGCCATAGCAAGACTCAAACCTGGATGCATGCCAGGCAAGTGGCAAAACCCAAAGGAGACACGAACACAACCAAGAGTGAAGCTGGATCAATTACTGAGATTCGAAAGAGGATAATAGCTTAAGCTGAGCAGTGTGCTTTCTGGAACTAAAAGCCAGAAGTAATAGGCTTGGGGAATCAGGGACAGAGGGTCAGGCAGTCCAGTCTAACACTGATGGACTACAGTTTGTAGGTTTGGTGTTGGCCTTTAACTTGCTGTTAAAGGGCTTCCTAGGACCAACTGGGCATACAGATAGATGCTGAGAGTTAAGAGTAGCTGATGGAGGACCCGCGTTTCTGTGTAGCATGAGAGAGACTGAGCCCCATATTTTTTTTTCTTTAAGGTTTGAGTCACCAGATAATCTCTTTATCTATAGAAGAATTCTGTAGGCACCCAAATAAATACCTTGTCTTAGGCAAAACAGTAGGATGTCTTTTAAAGGGCATTTAAGGTCAACAGGGGGGCCTGGTTCACCCCTGCAACCTTGGGGAACACCTGCACCTCTGGGCCTGTTCTCCTGTCTGTAAAATACAGCAGATGGGGCATCAATAAAAATATATGTGGGTGGGAACATGACATTTAGAAACATATGAGAAAGTGCTTTCTAAATTATAAAATGCTGTGTAGATGTGAGTTGTCACTGTTGTTATTGAGTTTGACTACATCCTGGTAGGCCTGCAGAGTGAGCCGGCCTGAAAGATCACCTAAAATAGCCATCTAAATTAACCCGTTGAATGGGGAGAATTCATGACTCTCTTTAAGATGTTGTAGAATGTCTGCCAAGAGCTCTTTCTGCTTAGCGTAATTGACACCGAGGAGATCCTTGTGACAGTAACTGGCCACAGATGCCACCGCATCCGAAGATTGCTCCTTGTCAGAGATAATAAAGCAATGATATCTGCATGGATGTGAATGCCCATTGTTCTGCTTGTTAGAAGGGAAACACGCGTGCAGCTTGGTTACCTAAGAGCTCCAACGTACAAATGCAATTTAACACAGAGATAAAGAACTGTATCAGGCCGGATGTGCATCATGGGAACTAGGATCGCTATGGCAGCAGTGCCTGGAAAACTGGAAACTACGCTAATACCTCCAACAGTTGAAGGAATAAATAAGCTGTAGAGTAGCTTAGCAGGATGCCCCTGGCAGAGGCTACAAGTTTAGGGAGGGCACAGTACCATGTCCAGGGAGGTCAGCTCAACTGGGAGGGAAACAGGCACTGTCCAGACATGGAGGTCAGAGATGAGAGAACAAGGTTGGGGACGTTTGATCCTTCAGCAGAAACAATCCACTCTGTTCTCTGTCTGGGGTTTATCACCTTCTAAAGAAACTAAAATATTTCCAAATTCTTAAGCACGTGTGTAAGCTTGTGTGCTCTGAATTAGACACAGTCTTTAAAATAATACATGAATCTGGTATTGAACTCAAAGCGACAGCTTATCCTGCCTCATTTTACCTTCCTATACACATACACCCTGCTTACATGCATAGTACTGATCCTGTCTTTCCAGTTTGTTAAGTGCCCTGATGTTTATCCAGATTCAAAGACTTCTCTGTTGAAGCGTCGCACGTGGCCAGGCTCATCCAACACTGAATTTGCAAGTAATTCTATATGAAATACAGCAATGAGAATGAATGATCTACAAGTGTAGTCAACAGTATGGGTGAATCTCACACATATATCTTGAGCTCAAGAATATAGGCACAAATGATTCAATTTTTATAAAGTACAGAAATGGCAGAATAACTCATGTCATTGAATGCATGATTCATGTATCTTTGAACACATGGAATCACAAGAGTGGTTACTCTGAGACAAGTAGTACTAGAAGGGAACATCGGAGGAGTTTGGGAGATGCTGTTTACTTTCGTTTTCTTGATTTTAGTTCAGAGGTGTATTCCATTCATAAAAATTTATCAAGCCATGAATTTATGATATTTCTACTTTTCTATGCATGTCATACTGACATAGAAATGAATTTATTATATTTCTACTTTTCTATGCATTCATGCTGACATAGAAAGTTTTCTGAAAATGAAAAAGGAACCAGGGATTTAAGACAATGAGCGACTCAGCCAAGAGCTAACTGTAGCACCTTGGCAAGTCATTTTACCTGGCTGAGCCTCAGATGCCCCATTTCAAAAGGGGAATTCATGATTCCTGCCTCACAAGGTCACTGTGAATATTCAATTGAAAGGAAAGATTGCATGTAATATACTTAGCACAGTGCCTAGCACACAGCAGGCATCCAGTGTCTGGTTGCTTTTATCATTATGTGGTCCTTACGTTGTCCAGGCTGACACATTTCAGACTGAATGTTAATGTCGGTGTCAATCGTAGTCTGGGGTCCATCAAGAGACTTACACTCATTGTATGCTGAGGGGCACCCAGGCTGCGCAGTGAACACAGAGAAGACATAAGAAACAGTATGAGACAGGAAAATACAGTAGTATCTGCAGTTTCAGTCTCAGTTACCCTCAGTTCCAAAATATTAAATGGAAACTTTCAAAAATAAACAATTCACAAATTTTAAACTGTGCACCATTCTGAGTCATGTGATGAAGTCTTCCTCAGTCCTGCTCATCCTGGGTTGTGAATCATCCCATTATGTAACATTTCCAAGCTGTATACACTATCTGCCTGTGAGTTTAAGAATAAACAAAGTATATACAGGGTTCTGTACTATCGCGGTTTCAGGTACCTACTGGGGATCTTGAAATGTATCCGCATGGATAAGGGGGTGCTACTGCCAAGCTGGAAAGCTCATTAAGGGAGAGATCATGGAGGTTAAATAAGTCCAGAGGCTGGATTTTATTCTACAAGTAAAAGTTACAGAAGATTTTACTTTAACAGAGAAGTCACATGGTGCTGAGATTCTGCCAGATTAATCTTCTAGAAAATTAAAAGGGGTTAAAACAGAGGAGACCTGAAGACAAACCTTACCTAACAGAAAGTGTATCAGGTCTCCAGAAGTCAGATGATGGTAATGTTATCCTTGTTGTTATTATTATTAATACTATAAACAGTAACACCAACCACAATCGCAATTATTTTATTGTGCATCTGCTAGGTACCAAATATTTTAAAAACATCTCATTTAATCCTTAGTCAGAGCACAATGAGAATGGTTGTCATTTATCAGGTTCTTACTGAGTGCTAGGCACTGTTCCAAGCCTTTTATACATATTAATGCATTTAATCACCGTAAGAGCTCTGGGAGATAGGTACTATTGTTGTCTTCAGTTTATAAATGAGTAAACTGCAGCAAAGAGAGATTAAATAACTTGTCTAAGGTCACACTGCTATCAAGTGACGGAGCTGGGATTCGAACCCTGGCAGCCTGAGTCTCTGACGCATTCTCACACTCATTATATCATATCAGCGTTCTGGGTGTTGTTACGCCCATATTCACACAAGCTAACTGTTAACTGAGACAAAGTCAAATCACTTGCTCCAAGTCACAGAGAAAGAGGGGGAGAGTATGATTTGCAGGATGATAAGGCTTATGAGCTAGGTCAGAATCCAGTCTGCTGAGGGCAATAGCTTCCAATCATGATTGAAAACAAATGAAACATCAGTCAGATATTTTCAGGAAAAAAGCACAGCAATAACAATAGCAAACATTGATTGAGCACCTACGTGCCAGGGAGTTTGTATGTGCTATTGTGTTCCATGTTCTAATTAACCCTTATAGAAACCCTCTCAGGAAAGACTGTTTTTTTATCCCTGTTTGACAGATGAGGAAACTGAGTCTCAGAGAAGTCACAAACGAGTAAGTGAGAAACCCATCTTTATTTAGGTGTTAGGCAGCCCAACCCCAAAGCATGGTCTCATCATTCCACTCAAGTGCATCTCAGCCATAAAGAAGCTGCTTCCAGGAGTTGAAACCACCACCACCCTCCCTTTTCTCCACCCCCATCCCCAGCTAATTCTGCACTCAGTGGAGTCCTGGGGCAGTTTTAAAAGCATTCCAAGTCTTAACCACTGCAAGGAATTCTTAGCTAAGCTTTCCAGGGTGAGCTACAGCAGTACATTCTTTCCCGGGTTAGTAGAAAGCCCGAGGCTTCAGAAGAGCAGGTGCTTGGCTAACCCAAGTGTCACCTGCATCTGATATATCTTATTAGCCTCAGGGAGAAACACAGTCTAGTCTGCTCCTTCTCCCAGATGCAGCCCTGGTGCAGCAAAAAGAAGAGCCAAGGGCCTGCTTGGGAAGGAGCCAGAGTCAGCTCCTCTTACTAGAGCACAGCAATGGCAGGGCTCCCCCTACCACACCCCATCGTGAGTGGATGGGGCTCTACTGTGATCTAGGAAGGCATCAACCCAGAATGTGCCATGGCCAGCCCCCAGCTTCCATGGCATCCGGTGAAGGAATTCAGAGGCTTCCTTTCCGTAAATGTCTCTGCTTCCAGTCTTGTCTTGGGATCCAAGATCTTCCCCCATAGAGTCAAGTCTTGGGGTAAAGCTCCGTGTATCAATCAGGGTTCAAGCAGAGAAGGAAAAGCAGAAGCATATCAGAAGCAGAGCCAATGAGACATGTGCACACACACACACATTCATACATGCACACATATGTAATATACATACCCATGTGTGTATCTATAGAGCAGGCCAGAAGCCTGGGGATTCTAGGGCAGGAGCTACAATCCACTGGTGGTGTTTCTTCTTCCTCAGGAAAATGTCAGTCTTGCTCTCAAAGCCTTGCAACGGATTGGATGAGGTGCATCCAAATTATAGAGGATAATCTTTCTTGAAGTCAACTAATTATTGCTGTTAACTACCTCTACAAAATACCTCCCTAGAAACACCTACAGTAGTGTTTCATTGCATAACTAAGTACTAGCCTAGTACCCAGTCATGTGCATAACTTGGTCCAGCCAAGTTGGCACACAAACCTGACCTCGTGGGACAATGGAAAATCCACCAGGGTAGTGGTTATGGCTCTTTCTATTATCATGGGCAGGTCCTTTTTCTTCTCTGCAACTCAGGGATCACTTCTGCAAAATGGGTGTTGTGAAGAAAGCGAAAAATGAGGAAGGCATAGTGGTTTGTATCTGTTAATCCCATACTCCTAATTTATCCCTCCCCCTACCCCGTTCCCCTTTGGTAACCACAGATTTGTTTTCTACGTCTGTGAGTCTGTTCCTCTTTTGTATATATAATAGATTCATTTGTATTATTTTTAAAATTCTACGTATAAGTGATATCATATAATATTTGTCAAACTACTATACATAAAATAGATAAGCAAAAGGGATTTATTATATAGCACAGGAAATTAGATTGACTATCTTATAATAACCTATAATGGAAAATTTAAAAAATGTGTATAACTGAATCACTTTGCTGTACACCTGAAACTAATACAATCTTGTAAATCAACTATACTTCAATTAAAAAAATGAGGAAGGCTTGAGAGTTGTCTTTAGATATTTTAAAGTGTGTGTCATGGAAGGAACACCTAGCTTTGTCTCTGTGGAGTTCCAGAGGGCAGAGCCAGGGCCATTGCATGGAAGGAGAAATGCAAATTTCAGCTTGATAAAGGAAGTTTGTCTCACCATGTGGTTCCACCCTAAGAGGGGCTGCCTTGTAAGATAATAACCTCCTTGCCTTAGGAGGGGTTCAAACAGCCACTGAAGGAGCATTTATTTGGGGGAGAACAACATAGGAGACATTACATTTGGTGCTGGATATACTCAAAAATGCCTTTCAGTGTGATCGTTCTTCACTGCTAATAAGTTTGCCTTCTCTGCTTTTGTCTTCCTGGACCCTCCCTTGCTTCCAAAGTATGTCAACTGATTGTGCTACAGGCAACATAAAATGTAAACAAATCCTGGAAGAAACATGACTCATCATCACCCATCAAATATATTTTCCAGGTTTATTCATGAGATTAACTGTCTATCACAAGGGTACTCTCTTCAACCAATTTAGATACTCTCACTCAGTGAGGCACTGAGAGATAAAGCACAGTAAAACTTTTTTATTTGGTGGATGAAACTGGATTTAGTAAAGCATACATGGATGACTGTTGTACCCAAAACATTGCTTTGCACAAAGATCCAACATGAACTAGGCCTGGCCCCTGGCCTCTAGCAGTATGGTTACAGAGGGGAAGACACAGCAGCCTGTAACAGATGTGTCATGAGAACGCCGGTTGCATGGGACCATGGCATAGGGTCAGATTAATTATGATGAGGACAAGGAACTACATTTTTGTGGATGGGCAATTTTAGCCAAAGTTGAAGACAGAAAAGACTTGGGTGGTCGGATGTTCTCAAGAAACGCGTGATTGGTGAAGAGTACAGGTCAGCAGAGTGAGGGTAGAAGGAATGTACTGAATCTGGAGACAGTAGAAGAGAAAGATACTGCAAGGGCCATGGGAATAATGACGATATGGTTCTTATGAAATTGGAAGAGAAGATGGGGTCTAACATACAGGAGGAGGTTGAAAGAAAGTGACAATTTCCGGTTGTAGTAAACTACCAAAGGACAGGCTTTCATTAGGTTTTTCCTGGCTACCTGTAAAATCCTCTTATCTGCAGGTGTACCGGAGAGTTGCCACGTGGCCAAAAGACGGCTATCGTGGTGGAGAACGTGCTGAGCTCACTGCCTGGCCTTGGTTACCTCTCAGAGCCTTGATTTCCCAACCTGCAAGGTATGTGTAACCTCCCTTGCTCTGCAGGCTTGCATGGATGCTGCTTTGTAAGCTCTAAACCCCTGTGCAAACACTCATGTACTCAGGAACAGATCCTGTTGGTCCTGGAGGAATTTACAGCAGCTTGAGACCAGGTCCAGAATCAGCTAAATTTTGCCATCCAAACAGAGGTGGCAGAGTTGACATGGAGCCTGGTGACCAAGACGTTCACCTTGTGGCCACCAAAGCTGTGTGCTGGGTGTCTGTGGAGTATGTTAGCTGCTTGGGTTGTTCAGTGTGAAATTTAATTTGGGTTCCTGGGTGAGCAGGGAGGAGGGCGTGAAAGATATGACACTGGTTAATTTCATGTTTTACAGGCCCAACAACCCCAAAAGTACATTTCTCAGCGAAAACTGAGAACCTGCAGGCCACTGCATGCAATGATATGCAGTCCAGGGGGAAAATAGAGATAGTGAGAGAAGAAAAAAAAAACATCAAGAATTTATCATTTCCTGAAATCAAATAAACTTACAAGCCTCCATCTCAATGGGTTAGATTGACAGGCAGAGACAGAAAGGCGAAAAGAGTTTCTTTTAACTCTTGCCAATACATTTTCATGTAACTGCAAACACTCCTCAGGATGGCATTCCAAGTCCCTAGCCTCTGTCCTCATCCATCTTTCCATGGGCAGATCAGATCATATTTTGCTTTTTCTCAAAATCTTTCCTGCTGCCTTATAGACTGTAACATAAGACTCAAACTCCCAACTGTAGCACGACTGTTCCTCCCCTTAAGTACTGCAGCATGTCCCCTCCTGCTCTCATCCTCACCCAATGCTGGCTCCACCAGCAACACTGACTGATGGATTCCCAAATCTGCCAGCTCTCCCCACTCCCCATCTCTCTGCCTTTATGTGTGCAGGTTCCTTCTCCCTGGAATTGCTTCTACTTTGGCTCTTTCCTAGGTTTCAGGGAAACTCAGTCTGTACAGGCGGCCGGTAAGAGCCAAGACATTGGCATCAAGCAGGCCTGATACTGGCTACTTGTTATACTAGATACTGGTTTCCATCACAGCCTACAGTTCCTGATTGTTACGGGGACTCAGTTGGTTAACGTATATAACAGAGCACAATGCCTGGCACACGGAAAGCAGTTGGTAAATGATGGGTTTTATTATGAATGCAGCTCCAAATTACTTCCTCTACAAAACCTTCGTTGATTCCCACATGCAGATGTAGGTACTGGTTCCATCACTCCGTGAATGATCCAGCTGCATCTTGAACATGCATCAGTCACTGCAATCACTGTATTGAATATCGCACTTAATAGTCAGTTGTGTGTCCCCCTCTCCCCCATTCCACTGTGTGTGTGTGTGGGTGCATGGATCAAGTTTAGCCATCTTTAAATGCCCAGGGCTTAGCCAAATACCCAACACAAAGTAGATACTTGATATATGTTGGCCAAATTAATGAGAGAGAGAATGAATGAATGATTACATGTGTGGGTCACCCTGCAAGGGCTGGATCAAGTGCCAGCTCTCGTGTGAAGTCTCCTCTGTCCCTACGAGGAGAATGAAAGGTCTCCTCCTGTGACATATCCCTCTGCCAGCATCCTCACCCTGCCACCATCACACTGTGAGTGCCACACAGGAGGCTGCATGTCTTATGCACCCCTGTCAAACACAGGACCTGGAACACGGTAAGAACTCAGTAGATGCTCTCATCATTCTCTTCCTCCTCTTCATTATCACGATTCCCAGGGCAGTCAGCATTTGGGTTTTCATCAGGGTCAGGATGGGGGAAGGGTGTGCTAGATGCAGAGGTAGCCACGGGGCTGGGTTTAGTGCCCAAACTACACCTGCAGATGCAGACGGTGGCAGGAGGCTCTGGAATACTGTCCATAACAGCCACAGAAAATCACTATCCAGGAGAAGCCGTGAAAACATAAGAAAACACAGAGTCCTTTACCTAGATGGATACTTGTGGGCAAGAGGGTCTGTGTCAGCTGTGAGAACAGCATCATGGGCCATTTTGATTGTGTTAGGAAACTATAAATTGAGAGTTTTTGAACAAAGAAAAGCTTTGAAACCATTCCAGAGAAACAAAGCATGAGGTCAAAGTAATTATTGGATTAGCACATGTATATTTGGAACTATTTGTAGAGTATGTTTGTATGTGAGGGAAAATAATCACAATATGATTTCGTGTGTGTTTATTATGTGTCAGTTACTGCGCTCAACCTTCACACGTATTAACTCATTTAAAACATACAACGACCCTGTGAGGTAGGTATTGTTATTCTCATTGTAAAAGGGAAACTTAGATACAGTGCATAACTTATCCAGGATCTCATGGCTAGTAAGTGGTGAACTTGGATTTGTACCTGGGCAAGTGACTTCAGAACTGATGTCCTCTGTGTATATAGAAAGGGTCTGTGGGTATTAGGAGTAACTGAAAGGCGTGTGCATGCAGTGAGATTTTTTAAAAATATATTCAGGGGGTGTTTATTGAGCACCTACTATTGGCCAGGACCTGTGCTAGGTTCACAGGGCGATCCCAGAATGAACAGACAGCACAGTCCTGCTTTCAAGGAGCATGCAAGCTGGTGGGGGAGCAGGTGGACAAAATAGATACAAAGGAATTCAGTTCAGTTTCATAAAATCCTTTTACCATTGATTCTGTGTTAGATACTGTGTCTGGCCTGGAGAAATGAAAATGAGGAAGACGTGATCCTGGCTTCCAAGATGTTCAGAGAGTGTCAGACGATGGTAAGTTTTGTAATTAACACACCAAATGTCACGTGCTCGTTCAACAGCAGCTTCCTCTCAGTGTAAACCCAGAGCCCACTGTGTTGAGCCCACTGCATGTTATCGTGGCCTCTGGCTACTTTGCTTTATCCTTTAGAAGGAATGCACTTCCAAGTGTGGATCTCGTCCTCAGTATCTGCTCTGCTCCCATGGTTAGGTCCATCCCAGGCTCCAGCCCACTGACCCTGCCTTGTCCTGACGTGGTTAATCAGGCTGCTGGGAACATAAGGGTTATTGCACCTGCTGCACCCAACCGCCCCTCCTAGACAAAAATGCCCCACTTGCAGGCCTCTGCTGTTGGGGGCAGATACCAGTCAGACCAGGAGTAAGGCACCTGACATGAGAAGAATGTACGTGTTAGCTGGTAGTGAAGCATGAAAGAGCTGGTCCTGGAGGGGGAGCTGGATCCCTCAGATTTCTTCTTTGAGAAGTCAAACTGGAAGGACAGAAAAAGAATGGGTTAGTTGGAAACAGAGAAACAGGCCCGTTTGGTTGGTAGTGGAACACTTAGAATTTAGAAGGTTGAGTGGGCTGCATGGCCGCACGTTCTGCCACCTAGATCTCGGAGCTGGGATAGTCATCCGTGCCTGGACTTCCTGTTATGGGTCCCGGCGGAACGTCCACAGACTTGAATGAGCTCCGGTGGTTCACTCTCCCTAGAAGCCAGCACGGGTGGACTGGATCACACCCCTTCCGGTTCTAGCAGGTGGGGACCAATCAAAGGAAGCAAGTGTCCATAGGCTCTTCCTGGAGAAGCCTCTGTTGACCACTTGATGATGATCCTCCTCTGCACACACGCGTGCGCACACACAGACACACACACACATCATTCCTTCTCCCCCTGCCCCAACCTTCACCCCATGCCGTTCTCTCTGTTGAGTGGTAGCTAGTGATTTTGACAGGTGCCTAACAAAGGAGGTGTTATTGGGTGTTCACTCTTCCAAAGACAGTGAAGTCACTTCAGGAGAGTCATATAGGAGTAAGTTAATAAAGTACCTCTTAAGCATCTACTGTGGGCCAAGGATACAGAGATAAAACCACTGCCCTGCAGGACTTCCCAGACTTGTGAGAGAAACAGCATCATAAACTGACATTTACACTCTAGGGAGCCCTGAGCTAGGTGGAGAAGTACTGCATATTGGGCAGGCAGTGAATCACGCAACTTGGCCTGGGGAGAGAGGGTAGGTGTGAGTACATGCCGTGGGGCTGGTTAAGGGAGGCTCTGGAGGAGGTTACAAATGAGCTAAGTCTTTAAAGATAGGTAGGGGTTCTCAAAGCCAAGGGTGGGAGGAACAGGAGCCAGGGAATTCCTAAAGATGGGAACAGCGTACGCGAAGACGTCAAGTTGCAAGAGAACATGGCCCTTCTTAGGAGAGCAGAGATGGAGCTGCAGGATGGACAAAAGAGAGGCTGTAAAGGAAGTCTGATGGTCCCTTGAGGAGGCTGCCTCTTCCTGAACACGGTTAGAAGAGGCCACGGACTGATGTTAAGCAGAGAAGTGGCTGGCGAGTCTGGGGACAGTCTGGGTCCTGCATTAGGGTGGGCACCTGGTAGCAGGAATCCAGCAAAGCTCTGCAGAGCTGCTGGAAGTGTGTGAAGAGGGGCCTGACCTGACAAGAGATGGCGTATGTGCCCCTCTTCCCAGGGAGTCATAGGTGTGTGAGCAGGAGCCTTGGGGTCTCCAAGAAATCCCCACTCTCTCATGACATGAGTGTGTGGCTGTGGGTGAATCCTGTCACTTCTCAGGGCTTCAGCTTTGTCATTTGAAAGTTGAAGAACGGGCCTTGGGAACATCGATTGTGGAAGGCCTTGATGTATTTTAAAAGGCCACTCATATGCTGTCTGTCCACAATTTATAGGTTCATTATAAGTAATTGAAGTTGAGTGTGTCGGGTGTGTATGTACGTGTGCATATGCATTTGTGTGTGTGTAGATGGAGAAGCATTTGTGCCGTTCTGTGGGTAAACCTGATAAATAGCAGGGACCCCAGGTGTAGCTCAAAGGCAAGTGGAAATGCTCCCCACTTAAAAGCCTGATTCTCACTTTCTGTAGGACTGAAGCCCCCTGCTCCCTGGAGAACATCCCACAGATGAGCTGGGCGGACTCCATGCTGCCCCAGGTCCTCTTCTTTAAGGAGAAGGCTCAGGTGGAAGCAGGGTATGGAGCTGTCATCCACACTTCTGTCCCTATAATTACAAGAGTCTTTCAGAGACACAGAGCCCACCGTGACACTTAGGCCCACATCTCCTGCCCCTTGCTGCTTGCATATTCTGCAGACGGCAGCTTGCATCCCCCCTGAGAGCTGGTCTCATCTCTCACGCTCTCCCCTCTCTGACTCACTCCATGCCTGCAAGGCTCTCCCTGTTTGGTTTGGTTTTGTGTACAGTGATGTACTCCTTCCTTCCTCCATTGGGACCTTCCTTCCCTTACTGCTCTCTCTCTCTCTGGAATATCTGTTCCTGCTCACTTCACCCAGCTGAGTCACACCCATGTGTCATGCCCCCCACATCCATCCCATTCTGCCAACGGCCCTTCCCAACTCCTCACCCCGGCAGCCTGCCCAGCTTACCCTGTGGGTGAGCTCGCCTAGCTCCCTGCCCTTCTCCCTCACAACACGGAGTTGCTGATGGAATCATATTTTGTATTTTTTTTGTTTGTTTAATATCTGTCTTTCCCATAGACCAGTGGTTGTCAACATATGGTGATTTTGTTCCCAAGGGACATTTAGCAACATCTGGAGACATTCTTATTTGTCACAACGGGTAGGTGCTGGCCCAGGGATACTGCTGCATCCCCTGTAATACACAGGAGAGCCCCCTCCCAACCAAGAATTATCTGGGTCAAAATGTCATAAGTACCATGCTTGAGAAACCTGGCCATAGACTGTAGGATCGATAGGGAGAGAGCCCATGGCTGCCGTATTCATAACCTTCTGTCCTGCATTGGGCCACAAGCACACGAACTGGCTTGTAGTGGGTGCTCAGTAAATATCTGTGGACTGTTACACACACACACACACACACACTCCCCATTGCATCAATCTTGTGAACAAACTGATGCTCACACAAGCCTCCCTCCCAATGGCCCCTCCTATTCTTCCATATACAGGACCCCACCCTTGAGATTGTGATTCTAAAGTAAAGCTACACCTTATATGTACACACCTCATTCCAGCTAATTTATAATTCACCACTTCCTTGACAATTAAGTCCTCTTACCAGCTTCCACCTACCCCCACACCGATCCCACACCCACACCCGCACAGGTACCCCTGTATGTACACCTGCCCAGAGACCCGGCAATCTCCCACCTCGTCTCCTGAGACACGTCAGCTCTGCAGCAGAGGCTTTCTCTTTTTTAATCACATAAAACAGGCGCAAACCAATAGGCCTGCCACAGACACACACACGAACACACAGTGCTGCAACTGCGGACCAGAAGACAGGATGGGGGCGGGAGCGGCGCGGAGGGAGGCCCAGTGCACTTAACAAAACCTCGCTGTGGCCCCATCCAAGCCACGGGGCTGTGAAATGTATGCCATTAGAACTAGATCTGAAACCAGACTTCAAGCAGAGGTAGCAAATCCAACTCCTATTAAAGCCTCAGTCTCTCTGTCTCTGTCTCTGTCTGTCTCTGTCTGTAACACACACACACACACACACCCTTTACAAATTTTCTTTTTTAAAAAAAAGTCAAACTGCAGAAAATAATTTTAATCAGCGTCATGCCAGTGCAGGCTGAGGGTGAAATAGGATATTAATGCTTTTATCTCTGCTGGGGACATGGCTGACTTCACCACTGATTCCGTTCGAAGTCGCACCCCAGGTGTGTTCCCATAGCATTTCTGCATTAAGCAGCTGCGAGACCAGATCTAACATCTTTTATTATCTCAGCAAAGCTGCACACACCGAGTGGTGGGGCCATAATAAAAAGATCCAATACCCCATTAGCACAGCTAAATATTTGACTTCTAAACTCAAGTGGAAAATGAAACTCAGTGCCCGGAGAGGAGCAGGGAAGGGGCTGCAACGCTGGGGAACTGAACCCCAATTCCTCCTTGTTCTGCAGCACTTTACAGTTTGCAAAGCTGAGCAGATGCATCTTTTCACTGAATTTTCACCACTACTCCCTGGTGTGGGCATTATGGTCCCTACTTCCTAGTGAGGGAGCTGAGGCTTCGGGAGGTGAAGTGACTCATCCAGGCCCCACGTGGCTCAGCTCTGCACAGTTGTGGTCGGCAAAGTAGGAGCCACAGTAGCTTTTAATCCATGTTGGTTCTCTTTTCCTTTCCATCCTCTGGCTCACACGTTCAGTATTATATTGAGAATTTTCTAAACAGAAGATATGATTTCTGTTTCACATGATGGGGAAGCCTACCTTCCTGCCTTCCTTCTTCTCTCCCTCCCAACCAAAATTTCTTGAACCCCCACGACCTACCATGTGCCGATCCTGTGCTGGATGCTAGGGATGGAGCTTCCCAGGTGGGGCCGATCATCACGAAGCTTGCCATTATCTAGCAGGAGGGACAGGGTGATGTCTCTAAAAACAGAGGGACAGAAATACAAGGAGCTGGACGAATTGAGGGGATGTGAGAGGCATGGGTTAGGGAAGTCTTCCTAAGAAAATGACATCAAAGCTGAAATTCATTTGGGGATCAGTTATGAGGAGGGGAAGAAATGGAGAGTTTCCCAGAAGAAATATCATGTGCAAATGTTCAGAAGTGTAAGAGGGCGTGCTGACTTGAGTGTCTGATAGCAGTTCATTGTGGTGGGGAGGGGAAACTGGTAGTAAATTGGCCAGCAAAGTAGGCAATGGCTAGATCTCAAGGGGGTTAAGGGACTGAGTTAAGAGGTTGTTGTGGCAATACAGGTGAGAGTTGCTGGTGGCTGTGGGAAAGGAGGAGACTTTCTCAAGCTTTAATGTATAAGTAAATTCCCTGAGGAATGCAGATTCTAATTCAGTAGATCTGGGATGGACCCTGAAATTCTGCCTTTCTAAGAAGCCCTCAGGTGATGCCCAAGGCATGGCCCGCAGACCACACTTGAGGAAGAAGACCTAGACGATGCTATCTGACATGGTGGCTACTAGCCACATGTGGCTACAGAGCAACTGAAACACAGCTGGTTCAAATCGAGATGTAACCAGAGTGTAAAGTAGGCACCGATTCTGAAGACTTTGATAGAAAAAAAAAAGAATGTAAAAATGTCCTGTTAGTAATTGTTTTATTGTTTGCATGTTGAAATGATAAAAGTTTTGATATATTGGGTTAAATAAAGTATCATTAAGATGAATTTCACTTGCTGTTACTTTTTGAATGTGGCTACAGAAGTGTAAGTTACAGATGTTGATTACGTGTTAACCTATTTGGGATAGATCAGTTTAAATAAAATGATTCCTAAATTTGACTCTACCTGTTTCTCTTCACTTCTCTAAATGTGGGTACTGGGAGATTTTAGATCTCGTATGTGGCTCACATTCTGTTTCTACTGGACTGCGTTGCTCTGGGCCATCGCTCTGCCTTGGTTAATTCGCTTACTAATCCTTTAATATTTGGGGCACCCTCCTACCCTGAGACATATGTCCACTGTTCCTCCTCCTTAGGAGAACCTTCTAGTTATTCATATTTGCCAACTAGTTCATCAGAAAGTGTTGGTTCACCTCAAGCAGTGATTCCTGATTTTGGAATCACCAGAGGAACGGCTAACCTAACCCTAACTGATTCTGATCTAAATACTTCACCCCCGGTGATTCTCATGTGTATTAAGGGCTGAATTAACACTAGGTGGGAATTTAGACTTCATCCCACTCTTATTTTACAAATGGCTAAAGCAAACCTGAAAGAGATGTCCGTTAAGAGCACACGGTAACCTAAGTTTCTTCTCTCCGTTGTAGCCTAGTGTGAATATCAGTCACACTGGCCCATCCTGGAGTTCCTTTTTCAGTGGTATTTGTATTGGAATTCCTTTTTCACACCTGGAAGGAAGCTGTGGCTTATTGAGGGCCTGGAGAGATGGAAAAAGACCTCCTTCTACGACCATCACCTGTGAGAGCTAGCAAGGGCCCAAGGCCACATACCAAGTGGATAAGTGCCCAAACAGCGCTGAAACAAAACGGTGGCCTGTTTCAATACATATACGCACTGACAAGGTAAAGCCTTACCCAGACACACATACATGGGAGGTGACTTTATGTGTAACGTCATTTGTAGATTATGTCAAAAGCCCTTTATAACCATGAGGCTGCTGGTTGATGGGTCCTACCCAGGGCTCCTGACACTACCACGCCTCACACCTGGCTTGCCAAAGCCCAGTTTTGGTTACAGTTCATATACAAATCTGGTTTCTTGTGAACTGAGTAAGAATTCTCCCCTGCTTGCTTCTGTGATCTCTGAGGAGTTACCCTAATTACAGTCTCCTAAGGAATTTCAGTAGCTCTCCGGACAGCTTTGGTTGGCAGCACAGCAACTCAGGCCTTCTCTTGAAGGATGTACCTTCCCCCTTCTCTGTGGGTTCATATTTTAAAATTTGACACAGTATATTTAGAAGATTCTTCATTCATTATAATTTCCCCTAAACACCCCTCTGGGCGGGAGAAAGCATTTGTAGAAATGTTGCCTAACGGATCCTGCTAAATCAGAAGGTAGCTCAAGGCTGACAGTTGATGGGACAGGTTGCACCTGGACATCATCACTCTAATTTCATACAATTTCAGACCTGGGAAGGGCTTTAGAAGTCACTGTGTTTAATCCCCTTATCGTACAGATATTGGCCCAGAGGTGGGGTGCATTAGTCAAAGCTAAGTTATAAGACGGAGCAGGAAAGAGCTCAATATCTAGACTCCCAGCTGTCTTCATGGCCACCAATGCAATGGCGTTGACATAAGGCCCAGCCAAAGACAATGTCAGTGTTTCTCGACTACCAGCAAAACCAAAATGAGCAAAGCACTACTCTTGCCCTCGACAGGCGTAAATTCAGTATGAATTTCTAAGTGCAATTCAGTATGAATGTTGCAATTATAAGTGCAATATAAGTGTGGCTGTGATTCTCAGTGGTTTTCTCTCCCACCTAGTAATATGCACTTGCATCCTTGGAGGATTTTTGTCTTTTACTGACGTATCTCTGCAACACCTCTGTCCAACAGAAAGATAATGTGAGCTAGAAATGCTAGCTAGTCACATTTGTAATTTTCTACTTTCCAGTAGTCACATTCAAAAGTAAAAAGAAACTGGTGAATATAATTTTAATAACATGTGATTTGAATATATCCACAATGTTATCATTTCAATATGATATGATAACAGTATCAATAACAATATGATAGCAATCAATAGAAAACAGCCTTGATGAGATATTTTACATTCTTTTTTTCATACTAAGTTTTTGAAAAAAAAAAAAAAAGCAACTCTGAAACAGAGAGTCAAAAGAAACAGGTAAAATTAATTTTAATACTATAGTTCCGTATGTGTTTTATGTTTAGAGCTCAGTTCAGCTTAGGGTGGCCCCGTTTCCGTGTACCAACACCCCATGTGGCCAGTGGCTACCATATTGGACGGTTCAGCTCTAGGGCTTAGAAAAGTGCCTGGCACATAGTAGGAATTCAAAAAAACGTTTTCGTATGAATTAATGGACTGGAAGGGCCCACCTCACCGATCCCCTAGGATAGTCCAATAGTGTCAGAGAAGGGGAAACAAGACAAGAGGCTCCAGTGACTCACTCTGTAGTAGTTCACCTAATTGCCTTCCTCCAGGACTAGAAAGCAAGTGTGGCGCCCAGCCAGGGAGCAGGCCCTGCCTACCCTTGACCCTGGTTACCCCAGTGCTCAGCACAACCTTGACACAACAGGCGTCCAATAAATGTGTGTTGAGGGAAAGGTCACTCACTAATTGGTAAGAGAGCAGAGGAGAGCAGAGGCTCCTGCCTCCTGCCCACGGCTCTTTTCATTGTATCCTGCTGTCATGAGAATTGATTTATGTTCAGGACCTGGAAGGGTGTATAACAATCGCATCAAGGACATGCTGCCGGGATGCCGAGGCCCCGATTACTGTTTAAATTTCTCTGTAAACAGGTGTCCAGTGGGCACAGTCGGAACTCATTGTGCTGGGACCTGAACTGGCCGGCAGTTGGGATGCTGGAGTCATTTACATAGGAGACAGGAGCCTGCTCCCTGGTTTCTTTCAAACAAACATATGCTTCGGGATGTACCTGGGGCTCCCTGGAGTCCAAGCCACAGGTGAGCTAGGAAAGCACACCTCAGATATGCCCTGTCCCTTCGTCGTTCTGTAGCTCCATCCCCCCATCCGTTAGGGCCCAGGCAGGGGGAACCCCTGTGACCCCTTCCCCGGTCTGTCCTGTGCAAAGAGGAATGAGACAGAGCAGAGTTCCCATCGCTCCAAACTGCTCTTACTGGTTTCCACTGTGTCTCCCAGCGAGACTGCATTCCAAGGGAGAAGTCGTGTCTCAGAATCAAATAACTCATAACCATAAGATGTCCGAGTTGAAAGGCACCTTGCTTGTCTTCTGAAGCCGTTGCCCAAACTTCAGGTATTTGTGTATTCCCTCATGATCTGTGTTTGTTGCCATGCTCCCGTTCCCAGGGATTTGTTTCCTTTAAAGCTTCCTGCTTTCTGAAGTTAAATAAACTAATTTTTGAAGGAATACAGTAATAGCTTTGAAAACACAAGCATGCATATTACAGATATACTCCATATAAAAATAAATGTATAGCTATTTGACGATAATCAAAATATATTTAGTATGTAGCCATACAGTCTCTCTGAATCTCCTAAAACCAACTGTGCCTCCGCCAGTGATACACGTCTCACTTTTAGAACATTTTTTTTTTCCTAGGGGAGCACCCTTTTCTGTCTCATCAGGCAGAGAAAAGACTGAGGCTCAGGGAGAGGCAGACTCTGTCTGTCACCAGGCAGGTCTTACAAAGATTTGGTGGCAAAGCTGGCTTGGCACCCAGACTCGCTGGTTCTGAGACCAAAACTCTATCAGCATATTCTTCCGCTGTTGGAGCAGCCAGTGGTGAACTCAGTCCCTCCATCCGATGTTATAGGAAAACAGAGGCTTTCCAGTCATAGGTTCAAATCCCAGCTGTGCTCTTGGGGATGCATGAGTTCATGCCAAGAGCTTCATCCTCCCCAGTCTCTGCCTTCATCCCCCCCAGTCTCTGCCTTCATCCCCCCCAGTCTCTGCCTTCATCCCCCCCAGTCTCTGCCTTCATCCCCTCCAGTCTATGCCTTCACCCTCCCCAGTCTCTGCCTTTCAGGAAATGGGGTTGATGCACATCTTGGAGCCATAGAAACATTTGCTGTAACCTGGCTCACGAAAAAACTGCTTCACACGCTAGCGAAGCACTGTCCAATAAAAACGTAAAGCAAGCCACTTAGGTCCTTTTAAATTTTATAGTAGCCACATTTTTTTAAAAAAGAATAAAAAGAAATATATAAACTTAATAATATAGTTTTTAACCTGTTGTCTCCTATATATATGTGTGTGTATATATAGTTTCCCTTTTTTATATTATTATATATTTTCAAAATCCTGTGTGTGTTTTGTATTTTAAAGCATATCTCAATACAAACTCTAGATTTTCCTAGAAAAACATGATTGACATTTAGATTTCATAAAACTTATACAATTGAAAAAAGTAAATTCATATAGCTGACTTTCTCAAACATCCTTAAAATTATTCCATGAACTAAATTGAATCACCTTTCAGACATAAATTTAAATTATATAAAATGAAAAACTTCCATTCCTCATCACACTGGCCAAATTTCAAGCTCTCAAAACCACACGTGGCTACCATATTGGAAAACAGGGCTAGCATTTTATGTTGTTTTTATATTTATTTCCTTATAAAATAGCCATCATATGGATGCTGAACTTGAACATCTTCAAAATACTTGTACCTGTGATGGTTTATTTGCTCACACATCAGAACCACTGATGAGACAGGCTGGATAGATATTGACATCCCCGTTGTAAAGGTGGCAGAACTAATGCTCAGGAAGGTTAAATGACTAGTTTAGTGCCACACAAATAGTAACTAGCAGAGCCAAGTCTGCAATGCAGTCTTACCAATTTCTCAAACAGGGCTTTGCTCAGAATCCTTAATGAAAATTCCAAGCCCACCTAGTATGTATTTGAAAAGCAGTCTGATTGAAGACCAACCTACCAAGCTTATTCCTTTAAAATACCTTTTTTATCATATAGTTGGTATTGTGTTAATAGTTTGAACCTATCTTTTTTTTTTCTTTTTAAGCTAAAAGGAAGGGAGATGAGGTTATTGCCAAATGCTGAACTAATTAGCTCTGCTGTAGGTTTACTTAGAAGGCTCATTTTAGCAGATGTATTATTTAAGCATCAGATAACTGATTTGTTAATAACTCTTTTTCTTCCTCTAGTGAGTATAATTTTCTTCTCTGGGGTTCCAAGAGGTAAAACTTTCCCCACACAGAGACCTGATTGTAATGTTCAGTCTTTGATAAGGTTTATTCTTATACCAGGTTTTCTGGTTTTCTTTCCCTTTTCTTTTTCTGCCCCTAGGTTGCAGGGTGTGTGGGAGTGCTAATCTATATAGAATCGTTTTTTTTTTCTCCACTGTTTGTCTTCCTTTGACTATTTTCTCTTGTGAAGGCAAATACAATAATAACATCTTACTTTCTAAAGCTCTTTTCATCCTGATCGAGTTCCGAGCGCCACAGAACACATTGCATTTCAAAACTTATGGAAATGCAGTCTTACAGGTTACAAATTTAGACAACATGAAAAGTCAGACACGCAGGGCCCTTGAAGCACATTAATTCACTCACAACATGCTCCGTCCTCTGAACAGCTACAATTAATCGTCTCTGAGCTAAGCCAAGCCTTTTGCTCAAGGTAGCACAGACCTCCTTAAGAGAAAGGGAATGATGTTTATTTATGTGTCTACATTTCCATGTGATTATTGGGAGCCCACGCAGATCTGCTGGGTTCATACCAATGACGTTGGAAGAGGAGCTTGTATTCTTGCTGCCGTTTTGAAGACAAACCAAGCGTTTGCATCTTTTTTTACAGCTTTCTCCTGTTCCTTCTCTCCAGGGCTAAGGAACCCATGTTTCTTTTATAAACTGTGCAAAGGCTGCCTAAAATAATTTAGAAAAATACAACCCAGACGCCTACCATCTTGTGTGAAGTCCTACTTCAACAATAGCCTGTCTCATCTCAAACCATGGCTATCTCTCACCCACACTGCCCAGCCTCCTCCCTCAGCTGCCTGGGCTCTCTGCCCTCAGCCATGTTGGGATTTTTATCTGGACCAAGTTCCTTCCTGCCTCCAGGAACAGTCTTTTTACAATGTTCTTCTATCAGCACTTCTCCTTGCTGGCTTCTAATTTCTCACGTCTTGGCTCAAGCAGCATCTTCTCAACCGGACCTGTTCGGTTAACCTGCCAATGTTTATCACATTTTCCTATATTATTGTTTCTCTTGCAACTCTTTGCTATGTGCTTTCTATTGTCGTTCATTTGGATAATTGTTTAGTGTCTAGTCCTCTCCATTGGAGTTCAGTTTTAGCCATAACATTGAATGTGTAGTGGAACCCCCAGGAGACTATTCTCTTCAGATGCATCATCACTCTTGTAAAAGAGAAAGCTTGGGGTTACTCACAGTGGTTTTACTACAAATGTCAGTGTTTAGGGTTCACAAGTAATTTCTAAATCTATCATCCATGCTGGAATGTACTTTAAAGTGCAGCAACTGTTTCCCTGTCTCCTCCAGCTCATGGCTGGAGAAAATCGTTGCTCAGTTGGTGAGATTGATCAGGGAATGTGGCAGGAGGATTTTGAATCACTAACTTCTCCATGCAACTACTTGACATTATTTTTGCCATTGGTGTCCTCTCTCAGAGCCTCTTACTCAGCTCTTCTATTCATAGTTAATTTCTTTAAATTGTACTTAATGGAAAGGGAACCCTAAAATTAAAAGGAATCAATGTAAGTCCCTTTCACTGTACCTTAGTCCTAAATTAGGATGCAAGCTGATTTCCAGGGGAAGAAATGAACTCATATTACACTACAGCCATGTAAACTTTCTGGAAGAGAGAGAGATGGAGATCAGGAAATAGAAAATTTACCATTGTCTACTGTCAGAACTTCCACAGTCCTTTTACATGTATTATCTTATCTAATCTTCAAATCAAGCTAGAATAGAGGTTATCATCTGCATTTTCCAGATGAAGAGTGTAGGACACAAATAGGAAAGTAAAGACTTATTTGGGAAGACTCTTGAGTGGCTAAATGTACCATAAGGGATGTGTATGTGTGTGTATGTTTGTGTGTGTGTGTGTGTGTATTTCACATGGATTTCAACTCAAGTGTTTACCTGATCTATTGGTCATAACTGTGGACAGAACTGAACTGTTATGAAGGATTCTGAGGCTGTGTCAGGGTTTAGTCAGAATGTGTGATGATTGATGAATAGTGTCTGTCAGGGATGGAGCTGTGGTGGTGGTAAAAAGGCAGAACACATGCTATATAATTTAAAACCTCAGGACATTTCAAGTTCCAAAGTGCTAGACATCTGTGTAATCTGGATTTTGAGTCATTGAGACACCGAGATCCTATTTCTGACTTCTCTAACAATGAGCAATGTGGTCTTCAAAAGGTCATTTCCTTCTCAAAGGTCAAAATATGAGTCTGTAAAATTTTAATATTTTAGTAGATATTTGATAAGGTTTTATCCAGCCGAAATAGTCTTCAATTTTATAGGAAGTTTATAATGACTAAATTCTTAGAACATGCACACTCATATAAAGGCACATTCCATCCTGATAGACCAGTACATTTCCTCCTCTTTTTCACTCACATAGGTTACTTAAATAGGATATCTACTTGTATACACAACATAACTATTTAAAATGCTGATATTGACTGATTTTTGTATAAAATTTGAAGATGTCGCGTTTTCTCTAACATGTATCAGGAAGCAGTCAGATTCTCACTTCCTCTTATTTTTCATGATGACAGCAGTTGACCTACACAACGCATTCTGTATACTGAACATATGCTGGTGACCATGCAAGTAGCACAGTAGAGAATCACAGAAGCAAACCATGTGAAAAGAGGATCAAAAGACACTACAATTCTTGAAGTTACCAGGCATTTTTCTCCCTCCTATGATAAAAATAAAACATGTTCATCATAGAAAGATTAAGACAGAGAAGAAAGAAGAAACAGTCAGCTTGCATGTGTAGTCCCTGATAGCAGAAACTATGTCTATCTTGCCAACCGTTGTATCTCCAGTGATTTGTAGAATGTCTGGAACTAATTAATAGATTCTGAATTTATGAATAAGTAAATGAATGCCGGCTAGAAGAAAAAAAATAAACACACCTAATCCTGAACCACAGAGATAACCACTGTCAACAGGACGTGTACCTCCACCTAGACTTTTCACTGATATATACATATTCATTTTAAAAAATCAGCTTTACTGAGTATAATTTACATACAATAATAGGCATCAAGTTTAGGGTGCAGTTCAATGAGTTTTGACAAATGTATACAATCATGCAACCACTGCTACAGTCAAGATTAGGGTATTTTCTTCATCCTTAGTAAATCTCGTGACACTTTGTAGTCCATGGTTTCTCCCTTCTCCTGGCCCCTCACAACCACTGATCTGATTTCAAACTAATCTGGAATCACACAGTATCTAGTCTTTTATATCTAGCTTCTTTCACATGGCATAAAACCTTTGAGATTCATCCATGTTGCTGTGTCATTAGTTTGTTCCTGATCCCTTTGTTGGTTCATCCATTCACCAGTTGAGGGAAATTGAACTTTCCAGTTTTGACTATTGTTATGAGGCACTTAACATTCTTGCTCAAGCCTTTATATGGACATATGTTTTTCTTTCTGTTGGGTAAATATCTAGGAATGGAAATGCAGAGTTAAATTTTAACTTTATACGAAATTGCTGACTGTCTTCCAAAGTGATTTTATTATTTTGCATTCCCACCAGCAATGTGTGAGAGCAAAACTTGCTGTTGTCTTTCTTAATTTTAGTCATTCTAAATGGGCATGTAGAAGTATCACATTCTGGTTTTAATTGTATTTACCTTATGACTAATGATGTTGAGTATCTTTTCCAGTGCTTATTTTGCCATCTGTATATTATTTCTTAGTGAAGTGTCTGTTCAGATTATTATTATTTTTTTTAAATCTAGTTGTTTATCTTTTTGTTGTGGAGTTGAATGGGTTATTTATATATACTGGTTACAAGTCCTTTATCAGATATATACTTATCACATTTTTCCCAGTGTGGAATTTGCCTTTTCATTTTCATTACAGTGTCTTTTTAGGAGCAAAAAATTTTCATGTTGATGAAGTCCTATTTTAATATTCTTTGTGGTTTCTCTTTTTGATATCCTATGGATGAAATTTTCCCCTAACTCAAGGTTACACGGATTTCCTTCTATATTGCCTTCTAGAATTATCTTTTAGCTCTCAGGTTTAATTTTATGATCCATTCTGAGTTAATTTTTGTGACTGGTATAAAGTAAGGGTTGAGGTTCATTTTTTAATATGTACATATCCAATTGTGCCAGCACCAATTGCTTCAAAGAATAATACCTTTCCCCATAGAATTACCTTGGCTCCTTTGTCAAAAATCAATTAACCAATTATGTTTGAATCCATTTCTGATATTCTGTCCTGTTCTGTTGATTTAAATGTTATCTTTATGCCAAAACAGCCCTGTCTTAAGACTGCAGCTTTGTAAGTCTTCCAAAAAACTAGTTTGTCTTTCAACTTTGTTTTCAAAATTGTTGTGCTTATTCTAGGTTGTGTTATTTTTTGATTTCCACAAAAAATGCTTATTGGGATTTATAAGAATATGTTTATTAGCATGGGGAGAAATGACAGCTTAAAAATATTGTCTTCTGATTCATGAACATGATACATATCTCCCTTTACTAACATCTTTTTTATTTTTATAAATTTATTTATTTATTTATTTTATTGGCTGTTTGGGTCTTTTTTGCTGTGCGTGGGCTTTCTTTTTAGTTGCGGAGAGTGGGGGCTACTCTTCGCTGTGGTGCGCAGGCTCCTCATTGCCATGCCTTCTCTTGTTGCAGACCATGGGCTCTAGGCGCATGGGCTTCAGTAGTTGCAGTGCATGGGCTCAGTAGTTGTGG
The DNA here is from genome assembly GCF_030028045.1 of Hippopotamus amphibius kiboko. Taxonomy (NCBI): domain Eukaryota; kingdom Metazoa; phylum Chordata; class Mammalia; order Artiodactyla; family Hippopotamidae; genus Hippopotamus; species Hippopotamus amphibius. The sequence continues at coordinate 16,052,271 of NC_080187.1, forward strand.
CTCACGGGCCTAGTTCCTCCGTGGCATGTGGGATCTTCCTGGAGCAGGGATTGAACCCGTGTCCCCTGCATTGGCAGGCGGATTCTCAACCACTGTGCCACCTAGGAAGCCCCATACTAACATCTTTTAAAAATGTTCTTTCAGCAATATTTTCTAATATTCAGTGTATAGACATTTCCATGTTTTGTTAAATTTATCTCTAAGCACTCATGTTTTATGATGCCATTATAAGTTATATATGTACATATATATACACACATATATATTTTTTAAATTTCACTAATTGTTCATTGCTGGTATATAGAAAAACAATAAAAACTATTTTGGACATTTATCTGGTATTATTCAGATTAAGAAATTTATATTTCTTTCCTAGCTTGCTGAAAGTTTTTTTTTTTTTAATCACCAATAAATATTGGATTTTTTAAAATGCTTGTTCTACATTGGCCAAGATAATATGGATTTTCTCATTAGCATATTAAGATGATAGATAACATTGATAGATTTTGGAATGTTGTTACACAATAAAGAATTTGTCTGATTTTTGTCCCTGGTTCCTGGAATGGAACTTCTAAACCTTTGTAATTTCCTGATTGATAGAAGTGTCCTGTTACTTATGGTGAGTCCCTGGGAATGTGCCTGAATTTTTGCTAATGAGGTGATTCATGAGGATTTCCTAGATATATAGTTTCAGAGTGGAAGCTGGCCTTGATAGAAAGACCAACTGTGGTACCTATTAAGAGGCTTGGGATTTTGAGCCAGCTGATACCAGCCTGACTTCTGGAGAGAGAACAGGAGCTGGAGATTGAGTTCAGTCACATGCCCAGTGATTCTATCCATCATGCCTGTTTAATGAAATCTCAATAAAAATTCTGGACACCAAAGTTCAGCTGAGCTTCCTGGTTAATTATCACATCAGTGTGCCAAGAGGGTGACATGCCCTGACTCAATGGAGAGAGAACATGAAATTTCATGTTCAGCATCCCTCCAGACCTCATCCTGTAAGTCTTTTCTTTTGGCTGGTCCTGATTTGTATCCTTTATAACAAAACTGAAATTATTAGAAAAGCACTTTCCTGAGTTCTGTGAGTCATTCTAATGAACTATTGAACCCAAGAGAATAGTGAAAGCCCTTGAATTTGCAGCCCGTTGGTCAGAAGTACCGATGGCCTGGGGAGCCTGCAATTTATGGCAAGTGTCTGAAGTCATGGCAGTCTTGTTAGGGACTCTGCTCTTAACCTGTGAAGTCTGTGCTAACTCAGGGTAGTCAGTGTCCGAATTACATGGTGATATTACAAATGTTGAACCAATTTTTTATTCCTGAAAAAAAAAATGTCACCTACTTATAAAGATTTATCCTTTTAAAATATCACTGAATTCATTTTGTTAATATTTTATTAAGGAACTTTTCATCTACACTCATGAGAGATATTGTTCTATATTTTTCTTTTCCTTTAATGTCCTTTAATGGTTTTGATGTCAGGGTAAGGCTGTATTCATAAAACATATTGGGAAGTATTATCTCTTTCTATATTTATCTGAAGTGTTTGTGTAGAATTGGTATTATTTCTTCCTTAAATATTTGGTTGAATTCATCATTAAAATTATGTGGGCCTGGACTTTTCTTTGTGGGAATGTTTCTAAGTATGGATTCAAGAACTTTAATAGATATAGTGTTCTAGTTATCTGTTTCTGCTTCAGTGAGCCTGCAGTTAGTGTCATTCCAGTACTTAATGCATTTAATTTTGGTTGTCAAAATGTTTGTCACAAAGTTATTTGTGATGTGGTAGTCTCATTCATTTAATGTCTATAGGGTCTATAATGATGTCCCCTTTTTCATTCCTGATATTAATCATTTCCATCCTTCTTCATTTCTATTAAATCTGGCTAGGGTTCTGTCAAACTTTGCTCTTTTCAAAAAATCATATTTTTGTTTTATTTATTTTCTCAATTATTTGCTTGCTTTCTATTTCTTTGATCTTCGTTCTTAACCTGAGTGTTTCCGTTTTTTTTCCTACTTACATTAGATTTTCTTTGATCTCCTTTTTCTAGCCTTCATGTGTTAGGTTTTTTTTTGGGTTTTTTTTTTTTTTTTTTTGTATTTTTAAGCTTTTATGTTTTATGCATTGACTTGACACCTTTCTTCTTTACTAAAATAAATGTATAATGCTATAAATTTCTGTCAAAGGACTGGTTTACCTCTATCCCACGATTCTGTCATTTTTTAAAATTTTCACTCAGTTCAGAATGTTTTTTAACCTCCTCTGTGATTTCTTCTTGAACTCATGGATTATTCAGATATGTGTTGTTTAATTTCAAATATTTGAGGATTTTTTGGAAAGCAATTCTGTTTTGCAGTTTCTAGTTTAATTCCATTTTGGTCAGAGAATGTATTGTACTGTGTAATTTTCAATCACTTTAAATTTATTTAGATTTTTGGGGTGGCTAGAATGTTATCTAGCACTACACTTTTACTTGAAAGAACACGGATTCTGTTGCTGTCCTGTGCTAATATTCCTTTCAAGTCTACTTTATTTGATTTTTGATATTGATACTTCAGATTTATTCTGTTTAGTGTTACCATAGTATACTTTTCCCCATTCTTTTACTTTTACCTTATCTTTGGCTTTATAGTTTTCTTTTGGAATTTGTTTATAATTTACTATTGATATGGATAGCTTTATAGCTAGTTATGCTATTTGCTTTCTATTTGTACCATCTGTTCTTTGTTCACTCTTTCTTGTTTACTTTTCTTTCTTTAATTGAGCAATTTCTATGATTTTATTTCACCTCTACTGTTTGTTTACCAATTAATCTTCCTTTTCATTTTTTTAGTGATTAGTTGCTCTAGGGTTTATGTACACATCTTGAACTTATTACAGTTTATCTTCAAGTAATACTATATCAAGGTACATATTATATAAAAGTTTTGTAACAGCATACTTCCATTTCCCTTATTCTGGCCTTCATGCTGTTGTTTTCATAAATTTTTACTTCTACAAATGTTACAAACTCCACAAAACACTGCTTACGTGTTTTATTTTAAATAGACAATTATCCTTTAACAATATTTAAAATTATGAGAAAAAAGGGACACTAAAACTATGTGAATTATTAATTTTAAAATTTACCTCCGAAGGCATGACCTTGCCTTATAATTAATTTAGTTCAGTTACCTTCACCTTCCTCATCTTCAACTTCCATGACTTAGAAAAATGTTAAAGGGCCCTTTTAAAACAAGGGTCTTGATAGTACTTTTGATAGTGCATGCTAGCAATAAAAGTATCATAAATATATCTCTATACGTGATATATTTACTCTTAAATGTGTATATCTATAAGTGTGTATACTTATAGAGTTCATCCGTCATAATGTACGTACACAAGAAAAATAAATTCCAAAGTATAAAAAATAGAAATAGAATTCTAGTATCTTCTTCTCAAAACTCATAATGAATTATCTTTGCATCTCTGAGATATTTGTTACCCACATCAGAGACTGCTACTCTCAAATAAAAAACAATATAAAATATGGCATGGACAGGCAAGGTAATGGACTTATTGACATGACATATGGCAGCTCAAAAAGGTGCTAAGTTATCACTCACATGTTACATATAAGAAAACTGAGGCTTATATAGGGAAGACACTCACCTAAGATCACATATTAGGTAGAGAGCAGTCCAATTTAAATGCAAGTTTCCTCATTTTGAATCTAATTAACTTTTGTTTGCACCACTGTGTCCCACCCTTTGAAAAAGGATTCTTTATACCTGATATATATAGACCACATCATCAAGCAGCCTAATAACTGTCATTAACTCAAAAATTTTTCATAATATGATTAAAATCGTAGATTCCAAAACAAATCACATAAGATACTTTAGAAAATTAATGCTATTTAATAATGAAATTGTAACCATGTTAGAATATATAGATGACATTTAATCCTTTGTTTCTATATCATTTGCCCTTAATTCTTTCATTTTAGGTATGAGAGAAAGTGAGGTCAGTGGGAATTAACTTTTCATTTCCAATTAATGAGGGGAGGTTTGTGGAGAAAAGTAGGCCTAAAAGAATGACATAGTATGGGGCTAGAAGGAGGGAGGGAGAGTATTTGGAGAATAGAGGCATCTTTGGGGGAAGTCCCAAATCCCAACTTCTATCCACCAAGTAATCACATAGAGCAGACAGTGAAAGACTGGACCAAATTCAGTCACCGACCTGGAGATGAAATTCTCCATTTTCCATTATCAACTCGGCCAGAAATCCACTCCCCCTGGAGCCATACTTAGCCAACTTGCTATCTCCTTCTACCCTGCCTGGTTCATAAACACAGATACAGGCATGGAGGTACGCAGACCCAGCACTCTCTTTCCCGAAGGGCAAACTATTTTTGTACAGCATCAAGCAGAGTGCGGGGGCCAGAAATGGTTGTAGGAAATAAAATAACAATATTAAATCCTGTTCGCAGTTCTATGAGTGATGGGTAAAAGGAGATAAGAAGAGACGATGAAGAATCAGAACTGAAAATCTTCAGCCCACTGGCTATAGGAAAGTAAATACATTTTAGAGAGGTGCAGTTTGGTATAGGAGAAAGAGCATGGGCTTGACAGTGGAGAGACCTGTGTTTATGCTCCCCGTTCTACCATTTCCCATGGCTAGATTTTTAGCACGTCACCTCAACCTTATTGGCCTCAGATACTTGACATTTCAAAGGAGAATGCAGTTATTGATGTCACCGTAGAGTTGTTCTGGATAGTAATGTTAGACTAAATATGAGATTGCTTAGGTAGCATTTAATATTCACCTTCTACTCCCTCTCCAGGGTCATGACGAAATCACTCTTCCCTCCCAAGATCTGATCATTCTATTACCTTCATCTAAAGCGACCATTTCCTCTTCCTAAATCCTTTAAAATCATTAGTAGCCACATTATAAACAGTAAAATGAAATGGATGAAATTTATTATGGCATTTCATTAAACTCCGCATATCAAAAATACCAACATTTCAGCATGCAACTAATATAAACAATATTACAGATATTTTACATTCCTTTTCCATACCTTATCAATATATGGTGTGTACTTTACTCTTACAGCACATGTCAGTTCAGACTAGCTAGATTTCAGTTTCTCAGCAGCCACATGTGGCTAGCCACTGCCACTCCCAAGAACTAGTGCAAGAGAAAACAACTTTCCTTCTCTCTGCGGAGTGCACGCTTCTCTAAGGGCATTCTTGAGTGGCAACAACCACCCAGTGACCTGGGGAACACTCCATAATACCAACTTAGTTTTCAAGTTTTAATCATTTTAACTATCTTCCCTAATAGCTGAGATTCAAACATCAGATTGAAAATAGGACTTGACCTTTAAAGGTCATCTTAGCCCTGATTCAATGCCCCATGGATAGTTTTAAAGGCATCCCCAGTGGTTCAGATAAACAAAGCTGGGAAGAGAGATTAGAAGCCCAGTGCTCTCCTTTAACTATCCAACAACGTTCAAGAGCTGCAGTGTTATTGGATTCCAAGGGTTCTGTTTGTGCTGCATGAATGCAGAAGTGCCCAAGTGTATAAGACCCTTGCTCAGTCTACCATAGCCTAAATTTGGCAGGCTCACTAAGGCGTGGAGGATTATGCAGCTTAAGTTAGATGAAAATGGAGATGGTTGTTAAAAAATATCATCAACAACAACAAAAATCAAAAACAAAAATCAAACAGTCATTCCCCCATCCGCCAATGTAATGATATTTTATCTCAAGTCTCTAGACTAGTCCAAAGATCTCTTAGAGCCAGACAGTCTCAACGGAATCTGTTAGTCCTGAATGTCACAGCTATTAACACGTGGGAAAAGTGCCCACGGGTTTCTAAAAGCCCAGAAACCCTAAGAGGGGTCTGAATTCCCATATGTTCCTGCAGAAGCCCATGGGAAGGGTCCAGACCTATGATAATTTAGTAGGCAGTGGACGCGCACTGATCCTATCTAAGGTAGATGGCAACTTCCTGGGAGACAGATGTTTACGCAATGAATTCCAGGCACAGTCAAATAGGATCAGCACTTAAAGGGGTATTTGTTTGCAGAGGAGAAATGCAGTTCTCATTCCACTGGAGCCCTGGAGAGCAGCGGAATATCAACGCGGCTCTCCGGGAGCACATGCCACCTTGTTTGAGCTTGTGATGAACAAGCATAACTATTCTGACTTGAAAATAATGCATGCTGCAAGTGCTTGAAAATGGCTTGGAAAAACACCTCTGTGCTTCTTCCCAGCTTACAAGCTGCTTTTTGTGAAAACAGGAAGAGGAACAAGGAACTGGGTCTGATTCTAGCTCATTGATCAAGGGACTTTGCAGCTAGTCTTGTCTATGAAATATCAGTGGGGAGTGAAGGGTCCCTTCCTTGCTCAGGGAACCCCTTGGCTGCCTTCAAAGGAGATTTGCAGAGCAGGCGGGACATACCTTGGTCCACCCTGGGTGGCCTCACAGGGATTTGGGGAACCAGCCAGAGCTGGGACCTTTTCCAGATTTACCTTAATTTCAATTCATAGGTAAATTTTCTTAACAAAGTGAGTGTAAACCTAAAAGTGTGTGTGGGGAGGGGGGCGGATTCCTCTCACTCATATGCTTTACCTTCTGTACTGCACATGGTAAAAATGGTAACACTGTACAACGGTGGGGATATTTTCCATTGTTTGACTGGTTCATAATCCAGGTTAATGCACTAAGCAGAAAACATTCTGGTTGCTCATCGTATGTTAGAACTTTTCATTGTTGGATGCAGAAAAAAAAGAAAAGGGAGAAAAAAGGAGATCAGATGGAATTTGCTGTTGGTAAACCTAGGTGTATTGGTTATTCCATCCATTCACACAACAGCCATTTGCTGAAGGCATGTTCTGTGTTAGATGATATCCTAGGTTCTGGGTTTTAATCTTGAAACTGTCACGAGGCCTAGGCCACTTTCTCAACCTTTATTCCATTGACAGTGAGATAATGCACAATCTGATTTCATCATACGCTGGATTGAGAATTACATAATATTTTTATTACTAAATTTTCTAAGCTAAAAATTATTGCGTGAATTTGACATATGAGCAAATGGAGACTCAAAGGGGAGAAATAATCTGGCCCCAATGGACTAACGGCAGAGGTGGCGTTTGAACCCAAGTTTGTCTGTCTCCAAAGATTATACTCGTTACCACTATGTAAAAGTGGTAACTTTTTTTGTAACCACAGAGAACTATTTTCCTTTAATGTTTTATTATGATAGAGCTAATTTCACAAATTAACCCTAAATATCTCTATGGAAGATTAGGAGCTTTGTGACTGCTTTTACCAGTCAGCTTTTGGAGGTGGGGATGATCTTTTGGTGGGAGATGATCTGTTAGGATAGAAAGTAGATCATTGTCATCCTTGGGCCCAGTTCATCAGAGCAATGTACCAGCTGAGATTTTGTTGCCATAGAGCTGAGACCTGGGCAGCAGAGTTTATGCTGCACCTGGTCCTTGATGTAATACAGCAGGTTGCTTCATATCAATTACACACCAGAGCTCATGGACTCACAGGCAGGCAGAGGTGGAAGGTACTTTTGAGATGTTTTCATACAGTCTTCTTGAAACTGAGTTCCCCAGGGGTTAAATAATTTCCCTAGGGTCTGTTCTGGTAGGATTCTTCAGAGTAACAGAATTTACAATCTCTATCTATCTATCTATCTATCTATCTATCTATCTATCTATCTATCATCTGTCTATCTATCATCTGTCTATCATCTATCTATCTAATAGAATATATATACATAATGTTATATTATACAATAATATATAGTGTTACATCAGCAGGAAAAAACTAAGTCCCAGTTAGAAAGCAGTCAGGCAAGAAGAATTTTCTCTGCCTGAGAGTATATGGGGATCAGTTGTTCCATTCTATTCAGGTCTTCAACTGACTGGGTGAGGCCCCCACACGTTAGGGAGGGCAGTGCGCTTTGCTAAGTCCACTAATATAACACACCTTCACAGAAACACCGTGCATAATGTTGGACCAAATGTCTGGGCACCCTGTGGCCCAGTCAAGATGACACATCAAATGAACCATCACAGGGGCACACTGCCGAAGGAGTGGGAAAGCCAAAAGGAGAGCTTGGACCCCTGGATTTAGTTTTTGGGTTCCTTCCTTTTATGTGCTAATTTTATAAACCTCTCAGTATATTGATTAGACATAGCCATCCATGTAGTTTAAAGAAACCGATATATTATAAGCTAGTGACAGAGATCTGAGAGTGGGAAAATACCCTATGCAGGTTGTTGCTAATTGTTTTATTGATATTTTCAACACATTGATACCTGAGTTAGGCTCTGTAGTCTACTTGAGCCAGGAAAAAGAGGCAATGAAAACAAACCATTTCTAGCTTTCATCTCCTAATCACATGCACTTTCTCCTGTTCTTTGGAATGCTTGTGAGTTTGGGCATGTAACGTTAAAAAAAAAGAAATGAAATCAATTTTTACTATCTCTGGTGATGTTTAATAACATCAGGAAAATATTTCAAAATTAACTGTGATCATTGAATTGTAAAATGTGTAAGGTTCAGCAGTATTTAAGAATCTCTCTGATAAAGTATTCTGCGTTCTGAAACAAACTTGAAGGAAAATGTATGAAAAATATTATCTCCACGTTGAAGATAAAGATACAGATTCTAAAAGGTTGCTAAGAGTGACACATTAGTGGTGAAAGTGAATATCCTCAGTGTTACCCAGTGCTTTTTGGGTGAATGTTTTAAAAATTATTTAAAATTTAAAATGACTTATGTGTGTGTTTTCCTTGGAGAGACTAATGGCCTGATGTGATTAAGGTGAAGTGGGCTGGTGATACGGACATTTGTTGGAGCACTTAATCTATTCTCTATATTTCACCCCAGTTTTCTTCAGGGGAGCTACCTTTTTCCCTTAATTCATCTGGTTGAGGTGATACTGAGTCACTCCCTGAATTTGGAGCCCAAGAGGCCCATCCATGGTGGAGAGTCAGCACTGGGAACACAGCCCCATCACAGCCAACTGGACACAATCTTAGGACTTTGATTGGGATCTGGGGGAGCAGTTAACATTTGTCTCCCAGCTATGCGTGGAGAAAGTCTGTCTGAGCACTTAGCCAACCCAGAGAAAGAACTGATAGAGGCAGGATGAGTCCCGATGACATGGAGCCAAACCCGAAGCTAGTTCTACGTCTGTTTTTTCAGTTACATGATCCAACGAATTTCTTTTCTTTCTTTCTTTTTTCTTTTTTTGCTTCAGCTGGTTTCATATGAAGCTCTTGTCATTTATAAGCAAGAGAGTGCTAATTGATACAGCAACTTTGATTAACTACTCCCCTTCAAAGCCTGTCTGAAGTTGTTGTAACCCCTGGAGTGTGTAGTGCTCCTGCAAGATGATTAGCATGGAAAAGTCTATGGCTTGGTTGTATCATGGCCTGATTATTTAACAGTGTTATTATCCGCAAGATCTAATACAGGCAGGTGTCCTAGCAGAGAAGAACAATGACTAAATGCATTAACCGCGGCTTTGTTTATCCTCTCATTGTTTAATCAAACATGCTAATTTATTTCTTGGGATACCTGTCCCTAGAAAAGCCGGCAGTGCCCACCTATCAATGACAGAGAGTTTGATATCTACAAATATGTCTGGATTTAATAGATATTGTATTTCACACCAGCAGCAGCAGGGATCCAGGCTCCATAAGCAATTTTCTGTGTGGATTTTTGTAATAAAACACAGAGGATGCGAAAAGTTATGCAGTGTTTGACCTTCAGAGTAGAACAGTAAAGATATCCTTAATTCACAATTAGATAATTCTTTCTATTGATCTTGTCATCAGACAAGCGTGCTTTTATCTCAGACATCTATAGAGGAGCTTCACCCATCGCAAGGAGAAAACATGCAGGGCTGACACTTAGGTTTCATCTCCAGTGACAAGTCTAATTGATCAATAGTTGTTGCCTGGAGAGCTGTGCTGAGGTTTGAGGTATTGCAGGAGAGGGTTCCTTGAACAGTTAGCAGTGGCTGCCCCAGGCAAGAGGTGAACAAGTGGTAACACCAAGGAGACACCGAGACATATTTAAAATCTAGAATATCTGGTGGTTTGAAACAAAATACAGATTAGCCAGCTAAACCCAAGCTAATTGCAATACAAATCAGTTATAAACAGTGACAAAAGGATATTTCTGTCATAAAATAACAAGTTAACCATACCTTCTCAAAAACAGTAACCCTAAACCTAGAAAGAAACTGTGTTTATTTTCCAGTTTAATATCACTATGGACTCAAATAGTTGAGGCTTGCAGTATTGTGTCACAGTTTGCAAAAGTGCAACACAACCTGGCAGAGCATAAAAGAGCACAGCAACTAAGAACAGACTTACAGGGCTGAGTTTCAAGCCAAACTTCAACTCTTCCTAGCTGTGTGTTCTTAAGCAAATCATTCTACCTCTCAGATCCTCAGTTTCTTCATTCATGATAGTGAAGATCACCTGTGACTCATGGCTTTTTGGGGAAGTTTTTAAAATTAATTTTTTAAATTAAAAAATATTTGTGAAGCTCTTAGCAAACTTTCTGGCATATTATAAGCATGAAACAAGTGACAAAAAATAACAGCAGTGCTAGTGATATCCTTTTGTCTAACCCCATCCGTGATGGTAGGGTGGTTAGAATTTGTCATGCATGGGATACTTATGGTGTGGATGTAGCATACACAATTGGGATGTAGGGAAGCTTTCACCATTCAAAAAATAAACATATAAACAAAAGCTCTCTGGCTTGTGTCATCTGTTTTGTTTTAATGACATCTAATTAGAGGTGATAGAAAATCATGGTTAAGAGCAATGAATTGTGAGCTCAACTATATAATTTTAATTTCAGATTGATACTTACTAATTCTTTTCTCACTGGGGATGACAATCATAGCATCTACCTATTAAGATTTTTTAGATTACATGAATTAGTACATGGAAAGCATTTGGAGATATGTCTGGCCCAAAGTAAATGTTCAATAAATGCTGTTATCAATAATTATATAATTCTTATTCAGAGGTAAAACACCTCTAAGCCTGCCTGCAAATGACTGAGGCTTACTGCATGTCAGGCTTCATCCTAAACGCTTATCTCATTTAATCACTACAGTGACCTTATTGGGATAAATGTTACTTCCTAAGGAGACTATATGTTCCCAAGGGCAATGGTGTGTTCATTGCTACAGACTTGATGTCTGACTCAGAAAAGGTGCTCAATAAATAAGTTCTGGGTAAATTATTGGTTCCCCATTTGCCAAGTGACGACACTGAGACTTGAAGGGGTTAATGTTAAGTGTATAATGTTCCTGGTAAGGCTTACTGTGTGTCTTCCTGGGATGTGGCGATGCCAGGTTTGGCCCCAAATCTGTTTGACTCCAAAATCTGTTTCTCACATCCACTGTGCTCACTGACTTGAAAATAATTAGTGTTTATTCATACCTCAGGAAAAAAATGATGTCACCCAAATGGAAGACCATCTTATGGGAGCAAGCTGTGGGGTAAATGTGAACTCATCTTCACATCCCCCACCCCCATAATCATGCTTATCTAGATGGAATTAACTTCAAAATTATACATCAACAGGGCAAGGCTTTGTACAGAAAATAAATCACTGGATGGAATAGCTTTGCAAACTGAGTGAGAGGGATTTCTCATTCTTTAGCCTTAGAGGTATTTATGAATGGACATGAGGTAGGCTATCAGGGAATGAGATGTATAGGAATCCCCAGACGTTTAGCACAAGCAGGTATTGCCACCTGATCATACAAGGTCAGAGCTAAAAGAGAAGATTGGAGAGATGGTTTGAGCCGACCACCTAATTAATAGACTATATTAATTTTCCATAGCTGTGCACCAAATTTCCACAAATTTAGTGTCTTTAAAAACACATACTTATTGTCTTACAGTTTCTGTAGGTCAGAATTCCAGGCATGGGATGACTTGATTCTTCACTCAGGGTCTCATCAGATTGAAATCAAGGGATTAGCTGAAGCTGTGATTGCCATGTGGAACTTAGTGTCCTTTTCTAAGCAAAGAGGGTCTAGGCAGGACACATTTTCCTGTGGTTGTAGGACTGAGATTCCTGTTTTCCTGCTAGCTGTCAACCAGGGACTAATTTAAGCTCCTAGAGACCACCCTTGTTCTTTGCTATATAACATAACTTAATCACAAGAGTGCTAGTGCATCATATTCATGGGTTATACTCCCTCTTAAAGGAGAGGGGATTATGCAAGGGCAAGGGTCACTGGGGGTCAATTATAGAATTCTGCCTACCAAATAAGTTGAGAAATGGCCCAGAGGACAAATAGACTTGATTTGTCTGGGGAACAGGGCTTACTAGTGACAGAATTGGATTAATGGCCATTCACCTGTCTCCAAGTTCATCTCTCTACTTGTGCTCTCTGTAAATCAAATGCATCAAAGTTGTTTATCTAAAAGTCAATCATCCCGATTTATGATGCTATATTATTCAGGATACATTTGGTAGCAAGTGACAAAAACCCAAATGAAACCGGCTTAAATAGAAAGGGAAGTTATTAGCTTATAGGGTTAAGTATCTGTCTATGACTTCAGGCACCTCTGGATCTATTTTGTGCGTAAGTGTTCTTCCATGTTGTCCTCAGGCTCAGTCAGGCCTCCTCACTGGGGTGGCAAAGGTAATCGCTGGAACTCCAGCCTTGGATTCTGCCAGCTAAGTATGTCCATTATTATTATTTTGGTTTTAGGAGTACTTTTTAATAATGGTTCCAGTAAATGTTCTGGGGCTGACTTTGATTGTACCAATCTGTGTCAATACCCATCTCTAAACATATCACAGTGACCACTGGGATAGAACATTCTGACTGGCCAGCCTTGGTTATATACCCTAGAGCTGGGGGGCAGAGTCAGCACCTGCAGGTCCAAAGGAACTGAGAAACTTAGAAGGCCAGTTTCCCAAAGGAAAATAAAGGTCCTTTAGCTGAAGAGGCAAATGGATGTCAGACAGTTGGATGTTACCAATAGCCTATGTAGGGCTCCCCCTAGTGGAATGTGGCAGAGTGAAAGCTGGGGTAGAGCAGGCCTGTTAGAGGGATGCGAGAACAGAGAAAAGAATGGGATAGATTGATCATTAAACCACTAAAACAGTGTTTAACAGAGAAATCAAGAACCGTCTTGATAAGTTTGAACACCTGGGTTCAAGTTGTGGGTCCATCATTACAAAGTATTATCTTTATGCAAGTCATACTTAGTCCTTGAGCCTGTTTCCTTTTCTGTAAAGTGGGGCTGCCTGCTGTGCCTACCTCATTCTTTCAGTCACTGCAAAAAATGAGGTTCCCAAAAACAAAGCAAAACAAGGGAGAGACTATCTGAGATTTCAAAAAGGCTTACCTATGCTGAATTATTAATTCAAGTAGAATATTGAAATTTGCAATAAGGTTATCCCTTGAGCCTGAGCCAACAGGATAGTATGTTTCTGAATACCTTTTCTAAAACCTTTTTTAGAAGTTATATTTCACCAGGGTAACGGCCTGGGCAAGCTCAGACCTAAGGCAGCTGAAACTTTGGCAACAAGAAAGAAACAGGAAGGAGAGAGAGAGAAAGCTCGTAGCAAAACCAATCTGCACGTGCTCATGTCCAAAGACATCCACTCCTGTGGCTGGGGGAGCCAGTTGGTAGACTGGTCAAGTTATTTGTAGGTGGTGACATGGCTCCAGAATTTCAGTGTGTTTCCTGAAAGAAAAATCCTGCTCTTGGTACCATCGCTGAGGGTACCAAGAGCATGATTCACATAGGCAAATAAGCTTCATAAAAGGCAGAAAGTGAAGAGTATCAATAGACTTAAAGATTGAAGGGCTGAAGAAGAACCCCTGTTTATTCAATAAATGTATACTGGACTCCTCCCATGCAAAGGGGTAGGTAGCGTGTTGACTAGGGGCTTGGCTTCTGCAGCAGGGTGACTGGGTTTGAATCCTGGTTCTGGTAGGTGATACTGGGCAATTTGTTTAACCTCCTCAGTTTTCCTCATCATAAAATGGGGGTTATAATCCTAATAATGTTACTAATGTCACAGGATTATTTGAAGGATTAAGTGAAATATTATTTGTGAAGCATACAGAGTATTTCTTAGGACATAAGGCGTGGTTAATACAAGTTCACTGTACTTGTGTGCACCAAGATGTCATCACACAGGTATCTTCTGTGCCTTTGAGTTTTTGTTCTAGCTCAGGAAATATATATTAAACAAATAATATCACCAATAATTTTTAATTACAATGCTGATACATGTGATGAAGGAGACATTAACGGTTGTGAGAGAAGTCATATCAGGGAACCTACCTTGGTCTGGAGATCAGAGAAGTGACATTTAACCTGATACCTACAGGGTAAGCAGAACTTGGCTAGTCATGGAAATGGCTTCTGACAGAGGGAAGCGCTAGCACAAAGACCAAAGGGCATAAAGGAACTTTGTAAACTCTAGTGATTGGAAGGGGGGCCATATTGTTGGAGTGGAGGGGGAGACGTGATATTAGGGAGAAAGATCATGTGCATCCTTGCACACTTCATGGTAAAGTGTTTTATCTAGATTGAAGTCATAGAGGATGTGGCATGTGAACTAAATATTTAAAGGGGGTCAGATTTGGTTATACAGAAGTGGAGGGTTGTTGGGAGAAAAAGACATGGCAGTGGAGGGGCCAGTCTAATTAAGAGCACAGAGAGAGGGACACTGGGAACCAGGAGCCAGTAAGCATCACTTTTTGCTAACAGAGAAGGTACAGAGGTGATAATTAGATATAAATAACACAGTAAAGAACACAGTGGCCAGCTGATGGAGGGCACTGAATTCTGGGAAGAAAGGTTCTGGTTTTGATATTGTAGTATGTAATTAAACATCCTCCAGGCTGTGGATAAGTAGAATGGTGGATCAGAGCTGTGTTTCAAGCATACAGTGTCAGCAGGTTTAGGAAAGAGTAAGGATGGGAAGGGAAGGGGGAGAAAGAGAAGGAAACAGAAAGGAGAGAATGAATTTTAATTTTATTCAATTAGGAGATGCTCATAAAAACCTAGATAAAAGACATGGAAGGCTTGAACGTTGCTCATACACAGTAATCACTCAGTAAATATTAGTTCTTATTAATTCAACTGTTTTTAAAACAAAATAAAAATAACTCAGTAGGTGCCAAATGTTATACCTCATATAGAGGCAAAATTTTTCCTCCTCTTATCTCTTGTATCTCCTGTAGAACTTGCACATGCTGACTACATTCTGTGGTGCATTGTGATTGTTTAGGAATACGTTTGGCTTGGCAATGGACTGCAGATTCCTGGAAGACAGAGATCAGGGAAGATATTTTTCCTGAATCTTTCACATCACCTCACCTTCAGTAGGCACTTAACAAATGTGGCCTTTTTTTGCCTTTGTTCAGTCTATTCTGAACCCAAAGCATCCAAGATTAAGAGATTTTAACTCCTTTGAGATTTGACAGGAGTAGTAAACTTAAGCTTCTGACGCAGCAGCAGGTGGCTCAGAGTCCTGCACAAATAGGGCCAAATCTTATCTATATTTAAGGAGGGGAAAGTAAAACTTCCAGTTCAACCCTAAACATTTATCTATATTATTTTTTTATTTCTAGAAAAAAAAAAGCTGTTTACCTATTTTTTGTTTTCCCTGTTGTCCTTCCTCCTCCAATTTTTTAAGCTCAAATCTAAATGAAGAAATCTATAAAATCTAAGATCAGGCTGGAGACTGTAAAACTCATTACTCTATATGTCCTGAAACTGTGGTGGGTCCACGTATAGACCTCCATGAATGAGACTGGCAAAGAGGGATTCAATGAAATTCCATGCAAAATTTTGTGGGCAATTTTTAAAAATATATTTTTCACAAGAGAGAGTCCATAGAAATTGTGAGGTTCTCAAAGGGGTCCATGACTTTAAAAACATGATCCAGTGTGTATCAAACCATCATGTTTTGAAGACTAAAAAGGAACCATCCTCTTGTTTCACTGAACGTCCTTGGGAAAAGGTCTCATTATAGTATCACCCAAGAACTACAGACAGGAAGTTCTTTCTTAAGTCTATCTGAATCCTTTGGTGCCTCCCTCCCCATGCAAGCCCTTCCTTGGTAAATTCAGTGGAAATAGCAAACAGCTGCTCACCAACACCCACCCCAAAGAAAGAACAAGACATTTCTCACATATCTCAAGCTGCCTTAAATGTTCTTTCTTTGGCAAAGGAGAAAAAAAAGAAATATATTTTTGGCCTCTAAACCTTTTCCCACCCGTGTGCATTTCTGCAGAAATGTTATCCATATGGTTCCGATTGCTTCCTCCATAAGTCATTAGGAATGCTTTTGCACTGAGAACTTTTCTGATGACCAAAGAGTCTTTGGAGACTTTTTAAAATGGCCCTTTTAGCCTTTCTTCATAGAAACAAGGAAGCGAAACAGAACCAAGTGCAAATGAACTAAGACCTGGAAAGGTTGAGATTTTATTCAAAACTCAGAAACCATGACACTTGGGTGAGCCTTAAATATGTCCATGCAAAGCCTTCACCTCTTTCTCCAGGGACAAGAGCTGATAAATACTCCATTGGCACAGAGGATGCCATGGTCTCAGCCATTTAAGTTGATATTTAGGGTTGGATGCGGTGACCCCATTAAATTCTAAGCTCTTTCAATCACCCCAAAGCTTTCTTGTTATTCCCAGAGGACACAATAAAGATTTTACAGTTAGATTTGGGTGTGGAACTCTTGACTCCTTCACCTACTGGCTGTACCTTGGCATGTTATTACCTATCTCATACCTGATAACATTTTTAAAATTATAAGAGATAGTATAGGGAAGCCCCAAATGAAATGCTTGATGCATAGTGAAAGTTCAAACATTCTCTCTCTCCTTTTTCTGTTTCTCTCTAACAGCAGTCGGAACTTGGAAGGGTTCTATGCTTCCGGAGGGAAATATTGACTGTGTGAGGTGTAGGAGAGGAAGATAGGAAAATGTTCCGTAGTGCTAAGTCCCCTCTTTCTAAGTCATCTGGACCACAGCCATCTTGGGAGATTAAGAGAGAAAAGCTAAAAGGAATCAGTCTGTACCTTGGTCCTCCTCTGAAGCTGCTTAACTAGATGTTTCAGACTGATTTCAGAACTGCATTCCCAGCAGGGCTGCAGTAGCCTAATATCAAGGAGGGATATTTGAGCTGGGGGATGATGGAGAAGCAGAAAGAAAGAGAGGAAGAAAATAAAGGAAGAGATGCAGTAGAAAGAGACAGAGGAAAAAAAGCAGAAGAGAAGAAAGGAGGAAGGAAGCAATAGGAGATAGCAACCTGGGGCTGCATACTGAGGTGCATGGGAGAAGCAGTGTGTGTGGTGAATGCAGTTCTCTGTGGTTGGAATCAAAGGTAGAACTGTCTCAGGAATCATGGTCCAGGATCTGAACCTGAGCCAGAAGCCAAGGGAAGGAGAAAATCATCAAAGCACAAAGAGAGACGTTTCTACCTGGTAGAGGAGGAAAATCCCTCCCTTGGTCAGTGGCTGGAGAGCTGTCCGTGGTGCTGACTGCCCGTCATTCCGAGCAGAGAGGAGGTGGAGAGAGGAACTTTGAACTGGCTACTGCTCCCCTCTTCTTCCCCTCCTCTCCTCCGTCCTGTACTTCTTAGACCCAGGCTTGTTCTCTTTTCCTCTCTTTCCCTTTCCTTCTTGCCAATTAAATATTTTTTTCTCAAGTTCTCAATTCCTCACTCAAGAATTTCTTTTCTATTTTGTTTCAAGGCACCTCCTCCTGTAATTAATTCTCTAGCCCCTCGATCCTTTTAGGTCTAATTATCACATCTCTCTCCTATCACCCTTTGGATAATAATAACATTAGTAACAATAGCAACTGCAATTAAAGATAACATGCTTTGAGCACTCAGTAGGTGCCGGGGAGTATTCCAAATGACCTTACATACAGTAACTCATTTAAATATTACATCAACCATATTAGATAGGTAGTTATACTATCCTATTATACAGGTGAGGAATTAAGGCCTAAGAGGTTAAGTGATTTGGCCAAGATCACATAGCCACAGGATTCTAATTCGTTGAGAGCCTGCACTTTTACTGAATCTGGGTTCGTTTATAATTCTCATCATTTTTTCCCTTATTGCTCCCTGCCCCTTCATCTGGTACCTTCACTGATGCCTACCCTTGCCTAAGCTCCCAGAGACTAGGAACCCTCATTGCTGATTTGGTTTAAATTTTAAAAAAGAAAGCAAAGTAAGCAAACATACAGAATATGCACTGTGTGAGAATTCAGATTGTGCTCTGGCCTTCTTTTCTGCTTTAGGAAGAGTTCCCGTGTCAGCAACCCCAGCCTGCATCCCAGGCTAAATTGGGAGTCTTTAGTTCTCTATATTAACGCCTTAGCCCCCGCGCCCTCGCCCCTTTCCTGCCTTTGGTGATATCGGGAGAACTTTGCGTCCTCTCAGCGTCTCACTCCTACATCCTGCCCACGTAGAGAAGCACTTGCTTAATTCTGGGAGGTTACATGGGCTCATGCCTACACATACAGAGAAACAAACAGTCCTAAGTACTCACAGAGAGGCATGCAGATACGAACAGACCCACACGGGCACCTCGCCAGACAAAAGCAAACTCGGGTAGATACGCACAGACACAAAAGCACCCGCATACCCAGAAACACTCGGATACTCGCGACGCACACCGCTACAGACACGCTTAAGAGCATCACGAGGCGGGGGTCTGCGCATACACACCACACACAGTCCCTCTGGGTGCTCAGACTCGGAGACACGCCACCCTATCCCCAGACCCACGAGACTCCCCAGTGGCTCGGGCTCGGCCCACCCAGGCCGCCCCTCCCTCCGAGGAGGCCTCCCTTCTCTCGTCCTCTCTCTTCTCCTCCTCCTCCTCCTCCGCCTAAAGATGTACAAAACACTTCTCAGAATAAACCCCGACTCCTGGCTCCTCCCTGCCCGCCCCCCGGCAGCCGCTCCCCCATTCATTTTCGCCCGTCGCCGGGTAAGTCCCTCCCCCTGCGTAGCCAGGCCTCCGCTGCTCCCCGCCCGGAGACCGCGGCGCACTTGGACTTCCCTCTCCATTCGCTAGCCGCCTCGCTCCCGGGCCCCACGGCTGCGAACTGATCAGGCGCGGGGGGGGAGGAGGACAGCGCAGGCGAGCGAACGAGCGAGAGAGCGAGCGAGCCGGAGCCAGAGAGCCGGGGGGCAGAGGCAGTAGTGACCGCCTTGCGGAGCCGGCATTCATGCCTGTCCTCGGGACCAGCGAAGGGGACTTTACGGCTGAGTATGAGCCAGGCTGCTAGGAGCCAGGTACCCCTACGCCTGCAGTCCCCGCGCCGTTCCCGGTATGCGAGCTGGACGCAGGGCTCTCCCAAGTTCCCTCCGAGCCGAATAAAAAGCGTCCGCCCGCAGCTCTCCGCCAAAGACGGACATTGACTCCAGGTAAGGCGGCGCCGGGCGCCGCGCCGGCAGCCCCGCTGCCCTTGGAGACCGCCCGGGACCGCATTCGGGGCGCCCCCGCCCGCCCGGCCCCTCCCCCTCCCGGCACCCTTCCGCGCTTCCCTCCGCCGCCCCGCCGCCTGCAAGTCCTCTCAGGTTCCCGGGAAGGCGGAGGGCGGGGGGGGGGGGGGGGGGGGGGGCTCTGTATTCCGGGGCGCAGAGGGTTAAACGCGGGTCTTAGTAAGTGGTGTGTGTGCTCCCCGCGCGCTCCCGACGTGTGTACCATGGTGAGAACTTGATATGGTGCTAGTGTGTGTTTGCGTGTGAGGCGTCGTTTGCGTTCCATGCGTGTGTTTGTGATGTGTGTATATGTGTATGTGTGTGTGTGTGTGTGTGTGTGTGTGTGTGTGTGTGTGTGTAGGGGAGGGGGTGAAGAGAGGTCCTATAACCTACTTAAGGCACGACGTTGTGTGTGTGTGTGTGTGTGTGTATCTTTTTAAATTAGGTCTCTCCAGCATTATAAGATCACGTAGCCATCGGGAAACCCGCTGTGGACTCCCCTTGGGGCTCTGGGCTTGGGATTTGGGGAGGATTCTGAGGATCCGGATGGTACCTTATTTAGCCCAATATTGGTACCCTTGAAGGAAGATTTCTCCAAAGGATGGAGATCTGCTACACTTGGACTCACCATTTAATATGAAAGAGAAATGGCCAAACCCTGAGGCAATGAGACACTGTCACTTTAAATTCCACACTGGGCAGATTCCAGGATTCTGATGGGAATTCGGAGTCACTGGGTAGTGGGTGAGGAAAAGAGAGAAGTCGCTGGTGGACTCATCTGGGGCTTGGCACATCCGGGATAGAGTCTCCCCTGCTTCTCTGTTTGTAATCACAACAGCATTACAGCCCCTCCTGCCTCTGGTGCTCTAGGGGAGGGTCTGGGCAAGTTTGCATGGATCCCTCTCAAGGGAAAGGAGAAAGGGTCCTCAGGGACTTGCTCATCCATCATAGCTACACAGACTCGCACAGGAATTTTTATTTGGGGGCAGCTCTGGGAAATAAGGCAGGAGATGGATGGGGCACTTCCCTAAGACAGATCCCTCTTTCCCTTCCCCATCTAAGGCTTGGGGAGCCCCAAGAGAATCCTTTCCTATACTGTGCCTCCCCATGGCTCCGCTGGGCTTAGGAGGATACTGGGAGAAGGCAGAGAGGCAGTGTGTGTGTGTGTGTGTGTGTGTGTTTCAGTACTGAGGGAGACCTACAACTTGGGGACTGGTTGTGGGTGGGGTGCTCGTGGTGGAATGTGGCGGTAATTACACTGCTGTTGATTTGCACCTCACATCTCTTGCTTGGCTCCAACAAACTGCCAAGGGCACATGGGGGCGGTGGGAAGAATCTCAGTAAGGAAGACAGTTCGGGTCAAGTGCCTCTTTCCTCTTTCCTCCACCTCTGAGGAGGCTGTCTAGGTAAGTCCCTTGGCCTCCCTGGCTAGGTCCTGCTAGGCTTGGACTCTGGGGCCAGCCATTGATTTGATTCCCGGATGCCTCTTAAAGGCTTGCCCTACTCAGCAAAAATGCTGAGTTTTACTGCTGTTAGCATGGCTTCCAGACTCGGCAGCTGTTACTTTCCCAAGGTAAGAGGCCGTCGTCCTGCTCTTAGGCAATGAGGATCCGGAGGACAAGGGCTGAGATGCTGGGACACAGCCTCTTGTCTACCTTGGCAGGAAGGAGCCAGTGAAAAGGCCTTCTAGGGGAAAAAAGTAGAAATGTATTTGTCTTAATGCATATATGTATATATTTATCTTCTAGGGAGAGGTAAAAGCAAACATGTGTTTGTAGGAACCTGCCCTGGCAGGTGGGTGACGGTGCTACCTGCAGGCACTTGCACACACACTGTTCGCTGGCCAGAGGCTGACACCTCAGGCTGAAGTCTTCACAGGGCCACAAGGAATCTGCTTCAGGAAACTCATGTCAGAGCAGAAGTCCCCATATCACTTTGGGTGGGGTGTGTGAAGGCAAAGGAGGAAGCCCTGTGTTAGGAACTGCTCTCATTTTCTCTCT
This sequence comes from Hippopotamus amphibius kiboko, assembly GCF_030028045.1. Taxonomy (NCBI): domain Eukaryota; kingdom Metazoa; phylum Chordata; class Mammalia; order Artiodactyla; family Hippopotamidae; genus Hippopotamus; species Hippopotamus amphibius. Next base: position 16,073,813 of record NC_080187.1, read on the forward strand.
TTTCTAATACATAGACAGTGGAAGCGGGAAGGAATATTAAAGAGCAGACAGGCAGGAGTCTGTAGCCAGAGAGGACATGCTAACTCCCCACCATTCTCTAGTGAGTTGGTGGGATGCCCAGGGCTAGAACCTGTGATGCCTGACACCCAGGTCAATGTCCTTTCCACTTGGCCACACTGCCCAGGGACTACATATCGCTCTCCAGCCCTACCCTGCCGCCAAGATGCTCCCATCCAAGATAATCGCTTGTCTTCCCTCATCAAACTTCTCGTTTCGGAGATGCATCTCAAAGCTGCTCCATCTGGAAACATGACCTGTAGAGAAAGGGTCCAGTGCCTTAATCACACTCCCCGTTGGACAGACAGAGACAGATAGACACACACATGCACAGAACATACATTCTTTCCCCAATGCCTTCAGAGAATTACACAAGCCAGGGACCCTAATACTGCCCATGCCTAGTAGACAGAAGCCAGCAGAGAATCCGGACTATACCTGAGCTCTTTATTAAGAAATGCTTTGCTTTCCAGAGAGCCAAGTGTCCACTCATGTAGCGAGGCAAATACTTGAGGCGAATTCATTTCTTTACATTAATGTCTCTTACCCCTATACAGTTATACGCATTGCTGTCACAGGAGCACGCACAAGCATACACGCATACATGCACTCACATGGACACATGCAGATTTAGAAATCTTTTCTACTTGCTACATTTCCCAGAAAGGAATTGCAACCTCCTCACCAAATTGTGTTCCCCTATATAAAAGCATCACCTACACGAAGACTGGGACTCATAGTCCCAGGGAACGGGAAGTGTCAAGCCCTGTGAAAGATGGGCTCTTAAGAAGTTTAGAATCATGACCATGCAAAAGTGTGCTCCCAGACTCGTAGATGCTCATTTTGGGGTGCAGGTGAGCATGGACAAAAAAACATGGGGGTTTCAGGCCCATCTGCAATAGAGCCTTTCTACGCAAGCTTTTCTGGAGCTGGATGGCACTTTAGCTCCCAGAAGGGGGAGCTGTGACTCCATTTCAACCAAGAAGAAACAGCTCAGAGATTCCAAATCAGCTGTTGGGCCCCTGTTGAGTTTAGACAGCCCAGCTCAGGCTGCAATGAATATATTTGAAATTGTACAGGCGGGGACATTAAAAAACACTCTCCCCTGGTCAGTCCAAATAAAACATCTCTTTCTGTGTGCGTATAAGAGTGTATGCTTTTGACCAAAAAGTCCTCTATTTCTCTGGAAAGGTTTTTACAGAAGGGGCCTTCAGTTGTGGGAAGAGAAGGTTTCTGATGTGCATCCTCTAGCTTATCTCCTCCCATTTCCTTAGATGGTATCACCAGTACCCGTCACCTGAACAGGCCACTAGGGTTAGACACATCCTACTGTTCTCTGCCTGCTTCCTCCCTTGCTAAAATCTAGAGATTAACAAGTTGGCCACTGAACTCCCGGTAATCATATTAAAAACAAGACGGGGGTCATGTGACGAGGACAAGTCTTCAAACGTCATTCTCCAAATAATTCCCCTCATTGTTTTCCATTCTAACCCCTTCTGCAAGGAATACATCTCTCTTTCTCTTCTCCATCTCACAACATCAGCCTCACATTAAAATCCTACTTATATTTCAGCATCCAGCTTAAATGACCCTTCCAAGAAGTCTTCCCCAAATCTTATTCTGTAATTAATCTCTTTCTACCCTGTTCTTGAACATAATTTTGTCTGAAACTCTGTTTTAGCTTGTGTCTCTCTGTGCCCTGTTTCATACCTCTGTGGGCCTGTGTCTCACTTGCCCTCTTCAACATGGTCTAAGATCTTAGGAGCATCTTTTTATCCCCCGGGACTGACACAGGGTAGCTGCTCTAGAAATGTTTCCTGTTATGTTTGAAGCCCAGTCGCATCAGCAGCTGTAACTTCTCTCTCTTTCCCTCTTTCTCTTTCTGATAATTGTTTCATATTCATTCAAAGCAATGCAATCATAGCTTCAGAATTACACCACCTATACCAACAATGTAGGGATACCGATGATGATACAGACAGGCAAACTTCTGTCCTACTTGGAAGTGAAAATTTCCCTGCTGTGTTCCAAGGTCTTTAGCTTTGTTCTCATTTAGTCTTCCTTCTCACTCAGTGAGGTAGATCCAGCCCCTTTTACAGAAGAGGAGAGTGAAACTCAGGATGGCTAGGTTGCTTCACATAACCATCAGAGCTAGAATTTGAGCCTAAGTCCTCCTTGCTTCTGCATCTCTGTCTTTTCCAGTGGACCACGGAGTTCATGGTAACCATTGTGGATGGCCAACAGTATTGGATTATTCAGTATATTCTGGGAACAATTGGGGACTTATTATTAACTCTTTCAAACTGATGTTTCGTGACATTCATCAAAGAATCTCAGTGTTTTAAGGTTTCACTATGACCAAAACTTTCTCCTTATTCAAGAATCAAGAATCCTTTTTGTAATAATGGTAATACATGGCCACTCAGTCTCATTTTTAGTACTTTTGGCAACAGTGAACTCTTTGACACACAAACCAGCCTATGTCGCTAGGGAGAACTTTGTTGGAATGTTTTCTCACCTTGACGCTAAATCTGCCTTCTATCCATAAGTCTCCAAAATCATACAACACAAGTATAATTCCCTTCCAGTCTTATAACCACAGATACTCTCTTTCAGACTAGATGGGCCTTTTTGCACAGCCCTGTCTCCTGTAACATCCATTCAGCCCCTCACCAAGCTGGATGTTGTGCTATGGGCATTGTCTAGTTTCTCTTACTTGTGGGGGAAGCCACAAAGGGAGAGGTGAAATTGAGTGAGGATTAAAAGGGGTGTTCATTCATTTATTGATTCAGCAAATATTTATTGGCTGCCTACTATTTTTCAAGCATTGCTATAGACCAGTGCTGTCAAATGGAACTTTCTGTGATCCTGGATAGGCTCTCCGTGCTGTCCAGTATGGTAGCCACTAAGCACATGTGACTGCTGAGCACTCGAAACATGGCCAGTGTTACTTTGGGTTTTTTATCTTACTTAATTTGTTTTCATTTTTATTTTAATTTAAATATCTGTATGTGGATAGTGGCTACTTATTGTACAGCACACATCTAGACATTAGAATTATAACATGGACATGGTCCTGTTCTCATGGAGCTGATAATCTAGTGGGGGAGATTGCTAATACATGAGTAAACACATAGACAAGCAAAACAATTTCATGTAATAGTAAATGCCATGCAAATAAAAATTGGGGGTAATAGGCTAGAAAGGAATGTGGGTCACAGAACTTTAGATAGGGTCATCAGGAAAAGCTTTCTCGGAGAGAGTGATATTAGAACTGAGATTTAAATGAAAAGGAACCAACCATGTGGTTATGTGGGGAAGGAATATCAGAGGCAGAGAGGAGAACAGTGATGACATCACTAGGCAGGGTCAAGCTTAGGAAATCCAAGGGATAGTGTGACTAAAGCGTTTGCATGAGAAAGAGTATGTCCTAAGATGAAAATAAGGTAGGCAGAGGCCAGATCACAAAGGTCTTGTACAAGGTGAGGGATGAGAAGTCTAGTCATCTCCCCTTTTAAATCTCCCTGCCTAGGAAAAAGTAGTCTGAGGACTGGGCTGAGGAGAGTTTGGAGATTGACAGAAGCTCATCATTACTTATTCTCTATGGGTTTTCATCATGTCCATTTTTAATCAGTCATTTCAATGAGTTCTTCTAATCTTAATTTCTCATCCTGCTCCGAGTGCTACACCCTCTGGAAATATCCAAGTCTAAAGGGAGGGGGAGGACCTGGAGAGGGGCGCTAGAAAAGGAGGAGGGGAATGAACACCTGGGGAGAAGGTAATTGAAATGAAGTCTGATGAAAAAGATTGAAAGCTGGCATCGGTTTGGATCAGCAAATATTTATTGCGTCTCTTGTCTGGGAAAGGCCTTAAACAAAATGGCTTAGGGGGTATGGTGATGAGTCCTGCCGGGATTAGTGGAGATCTGCAGACCCATGAATAATTATCATTCATGGGAGACTGATCTTTGTCATTTCAGAAGTTCTATAAGAGTTTGGGGAAGGGGAAGATGAAAGGAAGACTCAGAGGTGGTGATGGTGAGAGGAAGGAGGCTGATGGCTGTGGCTATAAGGTGTCAGAGATCAGAGACAGTATCTTTTCATTTTATATCTTCATTAATTCCAAGTGTCATGTGCTAAGAGCACAGGGACTCAGGGCACCTGATTCTAGTCCTGGCTCCTACCACAGTGTATCTGGACCACCTTAAGAACATATCTGACCCTCTCTGGGCTTGCCTTCTGCAAACTGAAAGACCACACAGTGGCCTGCCTTTACCAAAGGGACTTGCTCAGCTCTGTGGAGATGGTGCATGACGAAATTCTCGTAAAAACAGAGAGAGACCCACACATGATAGCCACGCTTCATCATAAGGTTTAGATGTCTTCTCAAAAAAGCAAATCAAAAAGAAGTCAGACCTCAAGGCACAGATTGTGACTCAACACAGGGTTGCTGAGTGGGATAGATGTGCCTTTCTTGTAACTCTTCATATCAAAGTGATAAAGTGCTAGCATGAAACCCACTGTCCTCCCGGAACATAGTAGCCTAGAAAGGCTGCCTAGAAATCCATAGACAGTCCTTGCGACTGAGGGGCCAGAGAAGACAATTAAGAAGATAATGAGGCTGAGGAAATGTGAAATTAATTTCTTTCTTGCATATGAGAGTGAGGGGGTTCTTTATCTCTCAAAGGAACTATGTTTTGGAGATTGTAGGTGGCCTTAAGGAAAATAGACTGATAGAGACAGGGTGTGAGAAAGTTAAGAGTGGCAAATCACCAGGCCTGTCCGCTATCCGTTGGCAGACACACATAGGAAAGAAAGCCTGGGGTGGACACAAAATATATCATTCTGAACAAATCTTGTTCTCAGTTTGCGGAGATTTTCTCACAGGGTGCAGAGCTGCATACAACAATGTCAGGGCCATCTTGGGAACAGCTAAGATACTGCATTCCCCCCAAGGGTGAGGAGGTAGATGCATAAGGCAATTAACAAAAGCAAGATGCAATGGTTTTTGTGTAAATTGCAAAGGTCGGAGCAGCGGGGGCTCTGAGTAAATGGCCCATCTGAACAGCTAGAACCCTTTGTAAGGGTTAACCCAATACTGGCCCGGAGGGGTTTCTGAGACATAATTTATCTAGCCTGTCAGAGGTCCTGCAAATGAACCAGTGGGAACCTCTCTGAGAAATAATGGATCCTGGGGGTATTGTGGAGCAGCTGAGTTACAGATTACAAGCTGGTTCAGGTGGAGGAAGGGCAGACATCTAGGATAGGGTTGCTTTTTAGAGGACCCACGCTTCCAAGTGGTCAGTTTTTATGTAGGTGAATTTCCGGTGGGCTGTGGAATCCCTAGAGACTCCAGAAACCCCCAAGATCAATCTGTAAGAACATCCTGAGAACTGTGACAGAGACATCTACCTTAAGTAAGTATGTTTTGGTTTACATGGTAGTAGATAAGCTAAATTTCTCATGGAATTTGATGGGCTCTGAGTTTACAGGCCCTTCATAGGGTAAGGACCCACAAGAAGCCTTACCTGGCACTGTAAAAACATCTGCACAAAGCACAGGAGCCATTAAAAAAAGAAAATCAGCACTTTGGTTTGTTTGGGAATGTAGGGAAGGATTGTAAAGTAGATTACCCACAAGGGGCGGTAACATGGTTTTTCTGGTGTGACAAATTTTGGAGGCATGGCTCTCTGAGATGATGTGGTCCTCGTCAAATGCCATTGCCAGAGATGGTCAAGGCAAGGGAGGGCCGAGAAGGGTCATAAAGAATTTTATTCTGAATGCGTATCAACAGGACAGCATCATTCAAAGTCCAGTGAAGGCTTGCAAATGATTCCTGAAAATATTACTAGACCAGCCGCAGTTTTACCTGCCCTCTGCTCTCATTCCTGACAGTGGGAATTATACATTTAGGCAGAGCACAGGATAGAACTTGAGGGGTTCTGGATTGGTCTTGACCCCCAATATTTAGAGATGCCTGAAATATTACAATTAGAAAACCATTCTTGAAGTGGAACAGTGTGTGTGCCAAGCGTGTCACCAATTCTTTGTGCTGTAATGGGTACTTGATGTAGATATCTTGTTGACTGTTCTCAACAGGCACGTGCAGAAGCAGTAACCTCCCCCATTCTAGAGATGAGGAAACTAGGGTTCAGTGCAGTGATGCCCCTCCGTCAAGGCCATGCTCCTAGTCAATCATGTGTTGAGGATTTGTACTATTTCTGTCTCATTCGAAAGTGTAGAGGTTGAAAGCTTGGATGCCAGAGTTTGCATGCCAGCTGTGGCACTGGCTATCCCTATGACCTTGGCCAGATTACCTAATGTTTCTCTGCCAGTTTCCTCACCTGTAAAATGAGGATAACGATAGTCATTCCTCATAGAGATATTGTGGGGTTTTAACGAGTTTGTATGATAGGTGCTTTGAAGAATGCCTGGCAGACCATCACCATTATATAAACGTTAACTATTATGACTTTTCTTTATTATTACTACGCCCTGTTGCATTAGATGAAATGTTGCCCAGGCCCCAGGTATGTTCCCAACTGGAAATGTCCTTTAGAAAATAGGTTATTATCAGGTTCGAGGCACTGCCTCACAAATGAGCTTTCTCAATCTTTTTTTTCTTTGTCTGTTTGTCTTTTGGCTGCATCTCATGGCATGCAGAGCTTGCCTGACCAGGGATCGAAACTGCACCCCCTGCAGTGGAAGCATGGAACCCCAACCACTGGACCCCCAAGGAAGCCCCTCTCAGTCTTTTTTTACCAATCCTGTCCCCTCATGTGACAATGTGATACCAGCAGTTAGGGGAGAGGTTAAGAGAGCAGGAAAAGGCCTTGAAAGATTCAAAATGATTGAAGCAGATCTCTTTAATTCTTTCTATTACTAAGTGTCAGAAACCAGATACAGCCATATATATGATCATCGACCATCAGGCTGAAAAGTCATCTTCAATATGGTCCAGGTCAACTTTCTCACTTTTTTACGTACACACTTTTTCCTGTTTAGGATCAAACGGTACCTGCGTTGGTTGTGGTACCCTAGTCCCCTGCAGCCCATGTCATTGCACCTCTTGATCTGGTGTTCGAATCTATAAGACCTGAGTATTCAGTAGGTACCTATGGGAGAGCAGCTGATTGACAGCAGGCTGCATGCCCCCGTGTGAACTGTTTATCATCGTCCTTGTGACTCCCCTGTTCCTCGTCTTCATCATATATCTTACCAACTGCTTGTGTATCTTAACATTTTATCTTATTCAACCTTCACAGTAACTTTCTGAAGCTGGAATCATTCTCCCCATTTTTCAGATGAGGACCTCGTGGCTCAGAGGTGAAAGGATTTGCCCCAAGATATACAATGATTGATAGCATCAGGTCTCAAACCCATATCATCAGACAGTAAACATAACATCCTTCCACTGAACTGCCCTCCCTCCACACGCCACCCCTGCCCCCCCCCAAGGCATGATCCAGCCCCTAGAAACTTGGTGGCTTCGCCTAATCCAGGTGGGCTCTTGCTGTTTGGTCTCTATTGTTTTAGGCTAGGTACATTGTTGCAAATCTTCAAGCCTCTGTCATGCCATCCCTGCCCTCAATCCTGGTCTTGTATATGCCTAAATGAGAAAGGCATCTATCTTACGTGCTCCAGGAGATGTTATAAATGGTGCCACTGGAGGGAAGCTTCTTAAATCTTCTTAATAACCTGCATTTTGCTTTCTCTCTTTCTTTATCTGTCAGCATCATGAATATCTTCCACTCTTCCAGTGCTTTCTGGCTGCCAACTTCATAGCCTCTTAAAATAGTAATTTAACTTCACAATGCCTCAGCAGGAAACCTTAGCTTAGCATGTTTATTTGCACCCTTAAGTTGCGGAAGCTCCAAAGTTGCCGAGACAGGGATCAGTGGTCATAGAATAAGCTACTTTCTAACTCTGGGCCCCCCACCAAGAGCCAAGATCTTACTTTTCTAGGGAATAGAATCACCAAAGCCACTTCTGGTAACAGTAGCACTTTTAAAAGTAGCTCAGGAAATAGCATGGTGGAGGTGGCATGAAGTGTGACAGCCAGATGTTGCAAGAGAAAAGATGTGTATATGTAAAAAATATATATAGAATACATGTGTATATATATTCTCTCTATATATATAGATAGAATAGATATCTATATATACTCTCTCTCTTTACACACACACACACACACACACACATACACACACACACACACACACACGGGTATATAAAGGAATATTGAATGTAGTTGAGAATAGGTTGGAAGGAGAAGAGCAGTAGATATAGGGAGAATTGTCCAAGGCAGAGTTCTCTCCATTAATGGAACATGAGCCCATGTATGGTCATAAGATCACCTATTGCTAGAATGTGATCTGGGATGGGACTTCCAGCTAAAAATGGGATGAGGAACACACTTAGTCCATAAACCTATACAAAAAAATCAAAATATTCAGGTTCCCTAGTAATCAAATAAATAAACATACCAATGTGATGCCACACAACATCATCAAAATGTGGGTTTTTTTTTTTAATGCCAGCATCCAGTCTTGGCAAGAATGAAGGGAAAAAGACACTCTCCTGGGGCATTGGCGGAAATCTTTATTGAATTCAACCAATGCGACTTTCATTCTTTCATTTAAGAAACAAACAGACGTTGTTCATCGAGCACTTGTTCCATGTAAGACATTGTTCTAGGAGCTGTAAATGCAGCAGTGAGCAAAACTGACTAAGCCCCTGCCTCCTTGGAGCTGACATTCTCATGAGGGAGAAGAGAAATAAACAAGCAAACATACAGTGTGTCAGGTGGCGAGGGGTGTCATAGAGGTGGGGGGGTAGCCTGGTGGGGAGCGTGGATTGTTTTGTATAGATGGGCAGTGGAGATGCTCAGTGAGATGTTGACATTGGGCAGAGGTCTGTCTGCAGTCATGGGAGAGCCATGTGGACATCCAGGGAAGAGCATTCCAACAAGAATAAAGTCCCTGAGGTCAGACTGTGCTTGGTGTGTTGGAGGAACAGTGAGGAGACCAGTGTGGCTGCAGTGAGGTGATCAAGAGGAAGGAGGGGGAGAAGAGGAGAAGCCTTAGCGCAGAATCAGATCTCTTTGCATCTCTACCGCTATCGTTGTCTCTGTCCCTATTTTTTAAAAGAAGATGCGAATCCTTCCATTTTAAGAAATTCCCCATTCCAAGAAGTAAATTACTCGTGTGGGAAGAAGGAACTTGGAGCGTTTGGGGAAAAAAAGAAACAACAAAAGAAAGCATATCGTGGAATATCTAGAGTCATTCAGAATGATAGTGGAGAAGCACATTTACATGTTAGAAGGTGGGATAAAAATAGGGAGCGTGTAAAACGGGGCTAACAACAGTACCTCCCTGATAGTTGGGCTGTGAGAGTGAATATCACGTGTGTAAAGCACTTAGCAGCATGCCTCGTGTACAGTCAGGTGCTGAATCAGTGGCACACATGATGACATTTATCGACATGGATATATTTTCTGGTAACCTACTAAGTTAAAAAAAAAAAAAACCTGAGGTACAGAATAATGTGTATAGCATGCTATTTTAAAAGATGCACCCTAATGTTTGAGCGGTTATCTTTGGGTGATAGGCTATGAGTGAATTTCAGTGTCTCCTTTATACTTACCTGTATTGCTTAGTATTTCTTTAATGAATGTGCATTACTTGGGCAATGAGCATCTTAAGTAGTAGGATGTGGTGGACCAGTGAACAGTTCTTGGTAGAAAAAAGACCTGAAGCAGCAGAGACACATGCTTTAATGCAGAGTTTGCTAAATTTCCAAGTCATTTGTCCTAAATCAAACTTAAATGGACACATCTTTTTTTTTTTTTCTTTTTTTACTTGACCTTGGCCTGAGCAGTAATACTCATAAAAACCAAACATTTGATAAGTAATTTATACTTTGCAGAATACACTAAAATAGCTGTCACACCCTTAAAAGACAAGCCGTACCACCTTTGAATCATCTGGAATCATTTCACATGCTGGTAGGATTTTGTGTGTCACAATTTAGAAGACACAGATTTAGTGGCTGCCACCTGGGAATCAGCTTTGACTCTGAAGAACCCCTTTTAATTTTGGATAAAACACATTCCTTCGCTGGACCTCAGGCTCCTCGCTTGTAAAATGAGTGCTTGAGATTCAGTAGGGGTTCTAAAAAGCCCTCGGAGGCACCCCGGGGAAGTAGCAGCGTTGTGCTGATGAGAGTGGCTGAGCCCATCCTCACCTTGCCGTCCACCTAGAGCAGGTCTACTTTGTCTGCTTGGCTTTATTATTCTTGTGTGACAATTGAGTAAAGGGTTCGAAGGTTTTAAAAAATGACTTGAAATCATTGGTTTAAACATTAAATGGTCTCTAAAGAGGATTTACAAGTGCTAGATTTTGTCCTAGATTAGGTATTTGTCTTGAGCTCTTTGGGAGGCTGTGTGTGACTCTGACATATCCCTAAGGGCTGAGTGGGAAGAGAAGGCATATGTAAGCCTGTCTTTGCCACCTTTGTAATCGCAGTGCATGACATATAATCACCCTCAAAGATTAAATGAATTCAAGAAGGTATGAGCTATCTTCAAGGCAGCTTCTTATGAAAATGAAATCTCTCCATTGGAAACCTCGGGAGTGAAAACATGCTAATCCAAGTCTCCCAGGAAAGGGTTGGGACAGACGATGGCATTGGATGGAGGGATCTGTCTCGTGGAAGTGGAAAGAGGGCATTCCACGTGGAGCAAATGGTTGGCACAAAGACACGACCCCAAGTTTGTGTCTGTTTTTCATCACAGAAGCATAGATTGTCAGAACTGAGCTCGGAGGGACCTTAGGATCCATCATATCCAACCCTCCCTCTTTTTTTTCAGATGAAAAATTAAGACTCTGATGGGGGAATGTCACGGCAAAGGCCACGATCTTTATTAGTGAGGTTGTTAAACCTAAAACCTTCGACTCCTGATTCCCAGAAAACACTTATTCTTTTGACTGAACATTTTTATGTCATTTTCCACGGTGCACGAGTTCTTCTAAAACTCTGAGAAAACGGTGTTGTGTGGTCACATACATGGGGGAGCTGCTTCAATGATTTACCCTCTTCTTGGAAATCAAATTGTGTGTAAGCACATTCAGAGGCTCTGACAAAGTCTTGCCATAGAGATTTTAAAATCTAATTCACGCTTTCTCAAAATTTGACTACATAGTTTCAACTTTCTGTATTTCTCATTTAATTCATAATAATGTTCTATGTAGCTTACTTAAGGGAACTCTACACTGGACAAATCTATCTTCCATAGAAAAATAAGAATATTATGAGTATGGAAAAATTTTATATAAGCAATTCTGATGGTCCATATTATTTCAGAGATGATGGTCGTATTAAGAATTATTATCAAAGAAGAGTAAGAAGGGAAGTTTCCCGAATTTAATGTATTTCACCTTCCTCCCTCCCTTCCTTCCTTCTGCCTTTACCATCCTACTTTCCTGCTCTTTTTCTCTCCCTCCTTATTCCCCTCCTCTACCTGGTTTTCAGTTTACTCCAGCTTCCCCCTTCCTTTTATAAATTTCTTTGAGGAGTTACTGTGTTCCAGATTTTGGACGATCTCCAATGAACAGGACATTTTTTTGATCTGAAGCTCTGCTAGTCTGATAAGGAGACAGATGTGCATGGTGAGGTCATACAGAGTAGCTGGTGCTGAAATTGGAGCATCACAGCATGTTAGGAGGAAGAGAGGAGGTCTGTCTGCATGAACCATGAAGGATGGATAGGTGGGGGAAGGGCGTTCCAAACAGAGAGAGGGGGAGATGAAATAGTTCAGTCTGACTGGAGAGCACGCTCAGGGACAAAGTTAGATACAATCTGAGGATGAAATATATAAAACCTGAAAATCCTATTACGTAATCTGTGTTTAGAACATTGTTGGTAACTCTTAAGAAGAGGATGGACTGGATCAGATCTGTGATTGAGAAAAGGAAGGAAGGGGATTGGTGTGGATAGAGGAGAGTCTGGTGGCCCTGTAGTAGGTTATTGTAATTGTTCAGATGACCGATAGAAGATGTCCTTCTAGGCTAGGGCAGTGGCAGGGGAGTGGATGGATTTGAGAAACAGTGATGGTGGGACACAGGAGAGGGAGGGGTTAAGGATGACTTCCTCCAAGGTTGTGCCAGATCTAGTCCTGCTCTCTCTAAACAGTGCTTCCAGAAACAGCAGGGTCTCAATTATCTCACCGTGGGCTGTGAAATTCTAAAAGAAAAAAGTTCTCAAAACAAAATTAAGTTTAATTTGCTTTAATTGAAAAATAAACACATGCCATGTACAGTACTCTCCGCAGGAGGAGGAAAAGCTAGAAAATGAATGGTTGGGTGTGGTAGCCCCTCAATTATTAGAAATTCTGAAATGAGAATTGGTATTGGTTGAGGACATTAATTTGAGGTTAAATTCAGGAATGAGACTTGTAGGCCTTCTCTCTAGTCATTGGTTTTCTTAATCTCTCATGAGGTTGTTATTTTTTTGTTATTATGAAGAACACTACAATGAAATAGGACCTGCAAAAATATTGAATCACTATGCCGTACACCTGAAACTAACACAATGTTGTAGATCAACTATACTTCAATTGAAAAAAAAAAAGACCCTTATAAGGCAGTTGTGGAATAAAGGAAGGAGGGCTGATAGTGAAGTCAGTCGCTTCATTTCTTAGCCTCAGGCTCCTCACCTGTAAAATGGGAATACTAGTCCCTACATTATTGGGTTCCTATGAGGACTGTATAATTAATACACATGGAATTTCTAACATACTATTAAGAGATGATGGAGAAGGAGGAGGAAGGTGAAAGGGGGAAGAAGGAAAAGGTGAAGGAAGGTTAGAAGGAGGCCAACGGGAAAGGAGGAGGAAGAATACTGCAGTGAGTCCAGTGGACTCATTCAGTCACGCAGGATTTATTGAGAGCCTTATGTGTTCTGATGCCGGAGCTACAATGGCAAGAAACAGCTGAAACAGCTCCGTGGCACCTCTCTTCTAGCAATCAGTATTCTCAGCCTCTAGGCCATAGCATGGAGTCAAGGAGGAAGACTGGGTGAAGGGGGGTGTTTCGAAAGCCTCAAGATATATTTTAGGATCCCTTAACTCAATTGGACATTCTTCTCTCTTTTCACAACCACTCTGCCTTCCCCGATCAAGTACAGATGCTATGACCCTGACGTAGGTTCCACTTGTCTCATGGGAAACACAGTCTGACACCCACTTTCACTAAGGTGATGGTGGCTTGGAATTGTTAAGCTTTAAGTGTCTGATTCTTATGATATTGGTGTCTTAGGAACATAGTTGTAGAATCTTAGGATGATAAAAACTGAGAGTCAGATTCTCATGGACTCATAGAATGCAATATTTATGGAATATAAAAATCAACTCTGATTACCACCAAATCTTAAAAATCATAGACTTGGACTTCCTTGGTGGTGCAGTGGTAAAGAATCCGCCTGCCAATGCAGGGGACATGGGTTCGAGCCCTGCCCTGGGAAGATTCCACATGCTATGGAGCAACTAAGCCCGTGCGCCACAACTATTGAGCCTGTGCCCTAGAGCCCATGAGCCACAAGTACTGAGCCCATGTGCCACAACTATTGAAGCTCACGTGCCTAGGGCCCGTGCTCCACAATAAGAGAAGCCACTACAATGAGGAGCCTGTGCACCGCAATGACGAGTAGCCCCCGCTTGCAGCAACTAGTGAAAGCCCGTGTGCAGCAATGAAGGCACAACACAGCCAATAAATAAATAAAATAAATCAATAAATTTATTAAAAAAAATCATAGACTTATGAAATTAGAGTCTCTTGGAAGAGAATGGCGTTTTATGGTTATCTGGTCCACCCTCTCCTGGTTCATGGAAAATACTAATATAGCATTAAAACTACAAACATTCTTGAGAATCTTTATGCAGGTAAAAGGTGGCCATGAAGGAAATACAATGTTTAATAACACTAATGATAATATATTAGCCAAGGGGCACTGATGGTGGAGACAGGTGGAGTTTCTGAACATCATTAAAGTTCTTGGTGGCCAGAGGGGAGGGAGGCAATTACTGACCTTACTGATACCCAAGACAAACGCTTAAGTAATAGAAAGCTTGAAGCACAATCAGAATCGGTGACTTTGCTCACTGATCATCTCTGCTGTAATTATTCATGTTGTCATTTTGGAAAATAGTCCCCGAAATATTGGTCTTCTTTCTGAGGACTGTAAGCTCTGGGAGGGTAGGAGTGATATATGGTTCCATATAACTTCAACAAGCTTTCTATAAAAGTATTTTGCATAGCTGGACCTTTTAGGCCTCCCATCTTATTGTCTTTTTCCTTCCTTAGCTTCCTCTTGTTTACACAAGGTCAACTATTTTTTTTTAAACATTAATTTATTTTATTTTATTTATTTGTTGGCTGTGTTGGGTCTTCGTTGCTGTGCGCGGGCTTTCTCAAGCTGCGGAGAGCAGGGGCTACACTTCGTTGCTGTGTGCAGGCTTCTCATTGTGGTGGCTTCTCTTGTTGTGGAGCACAGGCTCTAGAGGCACGGGCTTCAGTAGTTGTGGCACATGGGCTCAATAGTTGTGGCTCGCGGGCTCTGGAGTGCAGGCTCAGTAGTTGTGGTGCACAGGCTTCGTTGCTCTGCGGCATGTGGTATCTTCCTGGAGCAGGGATCGAACCCTTGTCCCCTGCATTGGCGGGCAGATTCTTAACCACTGCGCCACCAGGGAAGCCCTCAACTATTGCTGATCTCTGTCCTTGCTTACGTTTCCTCCGAAGTGCTGGTTTGTATGGCCAGGACTTTTCTTTTAAAAACAAAACAAAACCAGACTGAACCGAACCAAACCAAACCAAACCAAACCAAACCAAACCAAACCAAAACACCTGGTGTCCATTTTTTGTGGGATAGCTGTTTCCTCCACATCCTCTCACAGGTACAGAAAGAACCTGGCTTAAGGAAATGTATAGAATGTGTAGAGCTCTTTGCTTTATACCATGGAAGCTGTATAAAGTTTCCGTGTGTGTGTGTGCACATGCTAGGGTGCACAAGCACATGTGTGGGCATGTGCCCCTCCACATAAAATGTGAATTTGGGTGCTTTTCATGTGAGTACGCAATTGTATGTGAATGTGCTCATTGATTCTTGCATGCATTCCTATGTGGATAAACCTGTGTGAAATGAATGTACTTCTGAATAAGTGAGATGTGTAAATGATGATGTGGTTCTGACGTCTATTTGGTGAGCATCTACTGTGCATCTGATAAAGAATGAAGCGCTTTCATAGATGCAAATCTATTGCATTTGCAGCTATGAAATAAGTATTACAGTTTCTATTTTGAAGATCTGTCAACTAAGGCTTTTAGAATTGAAGTGATCAGGGCTGGTATTTAGAATGAAGTCTCTATATGAAGGACTTTTGTTTATATGTTTTTGTGTTTGAGTGTGCTTTGTATGTGAGTACAGGAGCAGGTGTGTGTGTGTGTCCGCTCACGCACACACGCATTTATTTGTGGACATGTAGGTACATTTACATTTCTTTTTTTTAACATGCATTTCTTAATACCTGTGGATACCTATGTATATATGTGAATATGTAGTAAATATGTATGTACCAGCTGAAACCATAATCATCCAACAGAACAAATCTGTGTCTTTGGTTTTGGGGGTCAAAGGAGTGTGGGAAGACACATAGAAGAGGCAGAGGATGGACAGCTTAGTATAAATTCATCCACAGTGCTGCCATGACTGTGCTTTTTTTTTTTGTAAAGAACTTCTATTCAGATACAGTTAATGTACAATAAACTGCATATATTTATGACTATGTGCTTTGCAGGGATTTTTCACTACAAGTTATTAACCCTTGAGATCTTTTTTTTTTTCAAAATAACTATACCCAGGTCCAAACCAGACCCACTGAATCAGATTTTCCTTAGTGGTACCCTGATTTGAATGTATTAAAAAAGTCCTGAAGAGCATCCTTGACTAACAACCTCTGCTCTCTGGCAGCCTTCATCCAACAGTGGTACCCAAAGGCTGGTGTGTATCCCCATCTTTGGGTAGGTTGATTGACCGGCAGGATCCCAGCCTCCACAGCCCTGGAGCCTCACTCAGAAGTCTGTGTATTCTGGACCCAAGATACTTTTGAAAAGCATCAGGTGTGTCCATTTCAGGTGATCCTGATACCACAGTTAGTGAAATATTAAGGTAGGCTTTAAAGATAGAAGAAGAGTGAGCCAAAGGAAGCAAATATCAGAGGGTATTCATGATATAGAAACTGAAGGAGGGGAAAGAGATAAAGAACTGGGAGGAAGGGACTGTGGAACTTGAGAAAGGTATCAGGATGCTCTTGTGTGGTCACTTTGGAAGGTGCAGGAAAAGTAAAAACCCACAGGGAGTATTTTGTCTGTGTTCCGCTAATGTTATTTCAGAAAGAACCTGCAGAAACTCTATGAGGCAGGCCCTCTTTCTCTGTTTTACATACAATGTGACTGAGGTTCAGGCTTAAGCGAGTTTTTTGAAGTCACACAGGAACTGAGCTGAGATTTGAACTCAGGTTTTCCTGCCATGTGCTGCCTCCCCCCATCCCCGCATTTCCCTTCACTGTTTCCTGTGCTGGGGTTTTTCTCAGACCAGACCTCAACCCACATAAATCTCAAGCTGTCTGACACCCCGCCAAGCCACATAAACATTCCAAATTCACTGCACTGATGCTCTGAGGGGCTGAAATAGAACTTTGAAATTCTCCTTCACTTTTAATTAAAAAAAAGATTTAGGCCAACCCTGGGTTCCCAGTTCTATTTAACTGCGACTGCTTTTAACCGTTGCTGTATTTTTATTGTTGCAAATGTGACGCACCGATCCATCTTCCTTGTAATGCTTCTCGGTTTCTGCTCCATCTGTTGAAGAGAAAACATTTGCAGAAATCTCTCGGCTTCTCTCCAAGGGCTGAAACTTCAGTTGTAGCAAGGAATGCAGTGCAGGAAATGAAGTTGGCCATTGGTGAAATCAGGAAATTGGCAAAATCTGTTTCCAGTGTCTTTTGGATGATCATTTCCCCAACTACAGGTTCTCCCATGTGCGCAGTCAGTGCCGTTAGGTCCCCCTGTGTGTATCGAGGGGTGGCTGGGCACCCCACAGTTAGGTTTTTCCACTCACATTTACAGTGGAACCATCAGTTCTATTCTCATTTTTGTCTTTCCCCTATTACAAGCTAGATCCTACATTGGGGTTTTTCTAATAAACTATCATTAGTTCTTTATAATAAGGACTATGCTCGGTGTAGAAGGGGTTTTGGACTCATGTTGATCGATTGAGTTCAAGTCCTTACTTTGTCACGTTTTACCCCAGCAAATCACTCAAACTTTCTGAGCCTGGATTTCCTGGGAAAGCCCCAGGATGTTGTAAAAATCAAATAGTTTAATGAAAGCCCAAATGCTCTGCAAATTGTGAAATGCTGCACTCATGCTACACATACCCAGTCAGGCCAGTAATTTGTCAGCTTGTTTTGTCTGTTCATTCTTTCACTTACTTTTTTTATGGGACATTGGCTGCATGAATGCTGTACACCAGGTCCTGCTTCAGTGAGGGGGATACTGACATGAATAAGGCAAAAGCCACACCCTCCAAAGCCCACATGTATGGCAACATACGTGTTGGCACACGGTTATGAATAGGCTGTGGTTTCCTCTTCCTGGGGAGTCAGGGGATTCTTCAAAGAGGGGAAGACCTTGAACTGAATATTAAAGAATAAGGGATACATTAGGTTTAGTATGGGGATAGGGTAAAGAGAGCATTCTTGGCAGAGGGATTGGCTTTGGAAAAAGTAACAGAGGGGTAAAACAGATTGGGATGTGCTGAAAATATCTGCAGGGTATCTAGAGAGTAAAGGCAGAGATTCTGGGATGAGACAACGGAGAGAAAGATATGGGGAATAATGAGGTAGAGCGACAATAGCTGATAGTTGACACCTAGAGGTGGGAGGAAGCCATTGATAGATGTATTCAAGGAAGTAGCCCAATGTGATATTGTGATTTATAATACGAAATATGAATTTGGTTTTCATCCCTTTTCCTGGCACAGAGCTCTGAAAACCCTTGGAATTTCCTAAGTGATGAGAGCCATAAAGATATCTTTGTTATGTTAATGAGGTACCTTTTGAAAAGCGCCTAAGGGTGGGGGCTGAATGCCAGTGGAGTCAACCAAGTGATCAGAGGTTTGGAACTTTCAGTCCCTTCCCCCAACCTCTGGGGAAGGCAGAGAAGGGGTCGAAGCTGCATCAGTCACCAATGGCCAATGATTTTATCATGCCCGCTTATGTAATAAAACCCCCCAAAAAGAGGGTTTGGTGAGCTTGGGGTTGGAGAACACGTGGAGATTTGGGGAAAGTGATGCTGCAGGAGGGCGTGGAAGCTCTGTGCTCTTCCCCCTTCCTTGCCCTTCGCCTCTCTTCCATCTGGCCCTTCCTGTAATTATATTTTCTTATAATAAATTGATGATCTAGTAGGTAAATGGTTTTCCTGAGTTCTGTGAGCCGCCCTAGCAAATTAAACCCCAGGAGGGGGTGGGGATCTCTGATCTACAGCCAGTGAATCCGAAGTGTAGGTAATAACCTAGGCTTGTGATTGACACCCCGAGTGAGAGGGGGGTCATTGGAATCTTCAGCCTGTAGCCAGTTGGTCAGAAGCGCGGGTAACAACCTGGGCTTTCGATAGGCATCTGACGTCCAAGGAGGGGGTCACTGGAACCCCCAGTCTGTCACCGATGTGACCCATCATCGGTGAAACATGGGTGGTAACCTGGGCTTGCGATTGGTACCTGAAGTGTGGGGGGGGTGGGGGCGGGGAGCACCGTCTCTGGGTAGCGAGTGTCAGAATTGAGTTGACTTGTGGGACACCCAGCTGGTGTCTGAGCATTACTTCTTGCTGTTGTGAGAACCCGCCTCCAACCCCGATCACATTGTAATTGTTCTCAGAACACCAAAACCCCCAATAATAGTGATAGATGGCTTTTTACTGAACACTTGATCATTTCATGGAATGCTAAAAAACAATTAGACACTATGGAAGAGCTACCATTCAACTGATGTAGAAACTGAGGTTGAAAGAGTTGACATGACTTGCCCACATAGAGGGTGGGCCCCACAGCTTGAGTCAAAGCCAGATCCATCTGCCAGTGGTCTCTCTGCTCTTAATTGCCTCCCTATCCACACTGGCATTCTGGGAATACCTGGTTAGCTCTGGGAAGGAGCTGGTAAAGAGGAAGAGATTGAACAAATAACAAATTGTGGTTCCTCCTGAGGGTAAAACAGTCCCTTAGAACTCAGAAGGAAGTCACTCTGGTGGTGGAATTCCAGGCTTAGTTCCCGACTTTTTCAGGGAGGCACTTTGTAGCAAGGAGGAAAGTCTATGTGGGCAACTTCCTGGGGCGCCGAGGGGTAGAGACAGGAATAGGAGAGAAAGTCAGGCCCTCTGGCTTCTGTTAATTAACATCCTCACATCAACTCTAGTGGGTTGTTAGGAAACACCTAACATTTCTGGATAATGTCATGGAAGCTGCCTTCCTTGGCAATCCACCAGAGACAGAACCCCAAAGTGAAAAGACCATAAAACAATCCATAAACTTTAGTTTTTTCTGCTTCTATAATTACATTTTTATAGCATTTTAAAATTACTTGAAGGAAGAGCCATAGAATCACAAACTCTGTGGTCTAAAATGTCTCTGAGATTTTCAGCCTCTTTCTCCATCTGTGAATGCCAACACCCACACCCCTCAATTCTGCCTCCTTCTATGGCTGAAATCTCTGCCTGTCGGCCTTTTCTTTCATGTCTATGACTTTCTGTGCCATTCTTCTTTGGTCAAAACTTACAGGTTGATGGCTTTCAAATGCTGATTTAAAATTTGGTGTCTAAATATGAAAGGGCCATCTTTTATTTTGAATTTATGCCCTCCCTATTTTCTGTTGCTGGATAAAATGTACTTTCTCTTATAAAATGCTGGTAGTAGTACTTGTGATTCCTGTTTAGCTAAATGTTCTTTCCTAGAATAGGAACATGTTGATAACTTCATGTTGGTCCCCAAAATTGGTTTTATAAATTCGACTTGGCCATGGAATCTGAAAGTTTGATGTTGATGCTATAGGTCACAAAGAATGTCTGTTTTTCATTCCACATTTGACTACAGAATACTGTTATCAACTCTTTGTATATTTCATCATCTACTGTAATACCTTGGTAATATCTTGGTCATCATTAAATGTGTGATAAATGAGTGAATCTCTAGGTAATCAAAAAAGTATTAAGTATCTTTTCTATGTTCTGGGCTGCTAAATGTTGGAGCATACACAGTAGTATAAATAAATTTCAGTTTGATACAAAGCTTACAGTTCAGGCTTCAGAGTTGGGTAAGCTTAGTGGTTAAAGGCTCAGGTTCTGGAATCAGACTGCCTGGTTATGAGCCAATTAACTAGATATATAACCTCAGGCAGTGTCCTTAACAATGTACTGCCTCACTTACCCTATCTGTAAAATGGGTATAATAAACACCTCATAGAGTTGTTGTGAAGATTACATGAGTTTATCCAGGTAAAGATTTTAGAGCAGTGCCTGATATATAAGAAATGCTCAGTAGATGTTAACTCTCATCACTGAGGTTTACATTGCCAGAAGTGATGGCATAGGGAGCCCAAGTTGACCTTGATTCAGAAGACAAGGGTACACGGTCCTGCTCCATAGCTTATTAGTTGAGTAAACCTGGAAGAGTCCCTTAACCTCTTTGTATAAATCCAAATTCAGGATAGTCAGTAAGACTTTAGTAAACTAATGAGCATAGACTAGAGAAGTTGAAAAAGACTCCATGAAGAGGAACCTTCAAGGATAAGCAGGGTACTGCTATGAAGAAGGCAGTGAGATGGGTAGCTGAAAAGGTGAAGTAGTATGGAAAGAAATTGGAGCCACCTAGTTTCCTCTTTCTGGAAAGTTCTTTGAATGATTTGTAAGATTATTCTTTTGCCTTAGAGTGGGGGATATTGAAACTATTGCAGCTGATGGGACATTCTTTTTCATGGAGACACCTAGAAATAGAATTTCCATTCTTGCCCCAAATTCACTACCTTGATGAAGACCATGCTTATTACAAAGGAGTTGATGAAATGATGAAACTAAAGTTGAAAATAGAATTAAGGGCACTCAAGTTGTTGGAATGTTGTTCAGGGACTGGAATTGTTATCAGGTATACTTAAGATAGGATCAATCTGGAAAGGTTTTCTGTGTGATGTGAGTGGAATCAGATGTGTGTTTGTGAATATTCAATGAGGCAGAGGTTGTAGGTGCTTCCGGTTCTCTGGATTTTGCTTGTTGCCAGAGATTAGACTGCCATCTGGATAATACCTGCATCCAAGATGTTGCATAGATTCTTGCTGATTTTCAGAAGTTTGTCAACAATGCCTTTTGTTTATTTTCGCGCAGAGAAAATATAAACACTAGAACAGTTTGGTTAGGAGAAGAGATTGGCCATGCGGGGTGGGAGCAGGAAGTCTGAGGCTTAGTTTTTTCGGTGCTTGGGGGATCTGGGTCAGCCGCAGCAGGGGCTGAGTTAAAAAAACATCAGGCGTGAGCAGAGAATGGATAATCTGTTTGAGTGTCTCTCTTAGTAAAGCAAAGGTGTTTGCACAATTCGATGAGAGCTGTGGCATTTGAGTTTGACTGCATGGCCAGAAACTGGGAGGTGGAGGTAAGGGCATAACCTCAGCACTGGGTAAGCATTTTAACTAGAGCATCTTGGCAGTCCACCTATCCACGTACACATTCATCTGTTCATGCAATGAGCATGTGTGAAAAGGCTCCTCTTCGTGCTAAAGGCTGTGGTTAAAATGATAAAGTAGATGTGTCTCTGCTCTAGAGGAGTTTAATCAATTGATAAATACCTACTATCTGCAACGTACGATATAAAAGTGAACTAGACAGTATGGGCTTTACTTTTAAAGGGCTTACAGTTTAGGAGATAGATTAATATTAAGCAAATAAAGTATAATAAGAGCCTGCTAGAACATGTGTGTGTGTATATTCCAAATAATAACAATATTAATAACTATGTATATTTGTTGAGCCTTTACTATGTGCGAGGCACGGTACTAAAACATTTTATTATATATACTTCTCAAATGATTTTCCCTGATACCCTCTGAAATAGGTACACTTACCATCCAAACTTTACCAATAGGAAAACAGATTCAGGAATGTTAAATAAGTTGCCCAAGGAAACAAAAGAAGAGCAGCAGAGCGGGAAACAAACTGAGGTCTTCTGACCTCAGCACCCTTCCTCTTAGCTTCTTTCCGTCTGTTGCTTCTTCCCTGACACATGATAGGGACTCTGGAGGAAAAAGCAACTAACACAGTTGGGTTGGAGAGAGGAGGTGGAGGCAGGAAAAATGCTTAAGCTGTGGGTATAGTGAGAGTTCGTTAGGAGGACACGTCCAGGAAGAGCATCTCAGGGTGTGAGAACAAGTGGTCTGAACCATCGCAGACTGTTGAGGAAGAATAATCAGCTCTGAGTAGATGGGTTGGGGGAAGCCAGGGAGTCAAG
Source organism: Hippopotamus amphibius kiboko (assembly GCF_030028045.1). Lineage (NCBI taxonomy): Eukaryota > Metazoa > Chordata > Mammalia > Artiodactyla > Hippopotamidae > Hippopotamus > Hippopotamus amphibius. The sequence goes on from NC_080187.1 coordinate 16,096,465, forward strand.
GCAGGAGAAGGACAGTCCCATACTTCCACACAGCACAGCCATGAGCAGGGAGCAGTGTCCCAGATTTTGGTACAGTTGGCTCTCTGGACCCACAGATGTGGAGCCCGTGGGTCCGGAGGGTCAACTGTACTAAAGCCATTTTATATTAGGGACTTGGGCATCTGCAGATTTTGGTATCCACGGGATGTCCTGGAACCAATCCCCGCAGATACCAAGGGATGACTGTATATGCCAAGGATCACTTACTTCTCAGGGACTGAGTGCGAGAGGAAGAATTCACTGACCTGAATAGGAACCACCTGACAGAGATCAAGAAGGAGGAGGCAGGTATTAAGTGTAGAAAGATGGGCTTCCGGGTTTAAGAACTCCTTTGAGAGGAACGGGCAGCTTTTAGACAGAGTGCTGTGTAGGCAGAGTAAACATTTTGGAAAAGCCAGCCCCATCAAGTTCAGTGTAAATGCAGCGGATGTGTAAATGCGAGTAGATTAAGTAGGGAGAAATGCTGCCTGGTGCCAGGCAGGGAGTGGAGTGGTTGTTAAGTTCAGGGTTTATGACTTGAAGAACGTGACCCATATAGCCAGCTTTCTCTTACTGATGTGTTTTTAATCGGATGTTCTTCTAAAATTCACCCTTCACTGACTCCATATCTCATTCCCCAGAGGCAACGTGGAGCAATCCATTTGCATCTGCACTTTATACAGCTGTGGGCCCTTCTCTTGTCACACCTGGTGGGTCACATCTTGGACACAGCACAGCAGCCAAAGTACCATTTTGCTGAATGACCTGGAGGAAGCTCCGCTTGACACTGTGCCCTAATAATCATAGGAAGCTTTTAGTGCACACTTCCTATGTTCCAGGCACACTGCTAACTTCTTTACGTGCATTCATTGGTTTCATCCAGGCAACAGCCCAATATATTATATTAATCTATCTTATAGATTTGTAAACGGTGGCAAAAAGAAATCAAGCAACTTGCCAGAGTTATGTAGCTAATTAATGGAAAACCTAAGATTTGAACTGTTGACGTTTCAGTTCCAGAACCTCGTGCCTAACCTCTCTAGTATATTGTTTGCTTGCTGCTGTGCATAGATTTAACAGCACACGCATACAGGCAGTTTAGGGGCAGTGCTATTATAATGTTATATCTTAGGAATATGAATGAGAGTAATATCAGGCCATCGCTAATGCCATTGAGCTACTTTTGCTCACAAATCACCTGTCACCCATGGGGAGCTCTCCCAAGTGCTGAACATATTAACTCTGAATCTAGCTCCAGGCCATGATGCAAATGCAAGTAAGGTTCCCATTTTGTGGGTACATAAATGGAGGCCTAGACAGGTGATGTAATATTCCCAATGGTTTTGTGGTAGTTGGCAGATTTGGGGCTCAAGTTGAGGCTGATCCAGCACCAAAGCCCTTGTTCTTACAGGAGATTTTGTGCGGGCTGTTTCCTTTCTCTTTGTTTCTGTTTTTTTATCCTGAAACAAAGAAGTTGAATTAGATCAATGTTTCTGAAATGTCAGTCTTTCAGATACCACCTTAACAATTTCTTTTCTATTTTTGTTCCATTTATGTTACTTAATATCTTTCCTTAAATTAATCCACTTTTTATATAAATGCATGCATTTACAGAGCAAGCTCTCTATCACTATCACTAATTTCTTTTTTAAAAAGCATTGTGTCCACTAAATAGATGGTAACTGTATAAATAATACAATGAAAACAAAAACAGTGTAAAATATTCTAGTTTATAGTGTAGCTTATACATTCAGCGATGTTCTTGCCCGCCCAAGTCTCTAATCTTTCGACCTGCCTTCTTTGTGTGAAACAAGAATATTTAAAAATGTTAGAGAGAAGCTAAAGAACTAGTAGCACCAAAATGAGTCTTTTTTTAAAAAATTAATTTTATTTATTTATTATTTTTGGGGGGGTACACCAAGTTCAATCATCTGTTTTTATACACATATCCCCGTATTCCCTCCCTTCCTTGACTCCCCCCCACCCTCCCTTGAGTCCCCCCCACCCTCCCTGTCCCAGTCCTCTAAGGCATCTTCCATCCTCGAGTTGAACTCCCTTTGTTATACAACAACTTCCCACTGGCTATCTATTTAACAGTTGGTAGTATATATATGTCTGTGCTACTCCCTCGCTTCGTCTCAGCTTCTCCTTCACCCCCGCCGCCTCCCAAACCTCAAGTTCTCCAGTCCATTCTCTGCACCTGCGTCCTTGTTCTTGTCACTGAGTTCATCAGTACCATTTTTAGATTCCGTATATGTGAGTTAGCATACAATATTTGTCTTTCTCTTTCTGACTTATTTCACTCTGTATGACAGACTCTAGGTCTATCCACCTCATTACATATAGCTCCATCTCATCCCTTTTTATAGCTGAGTAATATTCCATTGTATATATATGCCACATCTTCTTTATCCATTCGTTTGTTGATGGGCATTTAGGTTGCTTCCATGTCCTGGCTATTGTAAACAGTGCTGCAATAAACATTATGGTACATGTTTCTTTTGGGATTATGGTTTTCTTTGGGTATATGCCCAGGAGTGGGATTACTGGATCATATGGTAGTTCTATTTGTAGTTTTTTAAGGAACCTCCAGATTGTTTTCCATAGTGGCTGTACCAACTTACATTCCCACCAACAGTGCAGGAGAGTTCCCTTTTCTCCACACCCTCTCCAACATTTGTTGTTTCCAGATTTTGTGATGATGGCCATTCTGATCGGTGTGAGGTGATCCCTCATTGTGGCTTTGACTTGCATTTCTCTGATGATTAGTGATGTTGAGCATCTTTTCACGTGCTTGTTGGCCATCTGTATGTCTTCTTTGGAGAAGTGTCTATTTAGGTCTTCCGCCCATTTGTGGATTGGGTTATTTGCTTTTTTGGTATTAAGCTTCATGAGCTGCTTGTATATTTTGGAGGTTAATCCTTTGTCTGTTGTTTCATAGGCAACTATATTTTCCCATTCTGAGGGTTGCCTTTTAGTCTTGTTTATGGTTTCTTTCGCTGTGCAAAAGCTTTTAAGTTTCATGAGGTCCCATTTGTTTCAAAATTAGTCTTTCTCCTTGACTTTACCAGGGTTGATAGAAAGTTGAAAATGGAAATTTTTTTCACTATATGAGTGAAAGTTACTTTATGAAAAATTGGGTCTCTACTTAAAGCTGTATCTTTTCTGGCCAGCATGAAATGCTGGCCCTGGGAATCTGTAGCATCTTTCCAGCTCTTGCATTCTTTAATTCTAAGAATCTTCAAAGGCTCCTCCAATAGTTAGGTATCTAGTTTGAGAGACTTGATTGGATGGTTAAGTGGGAGGTATAAATTTAGACTGAGCTATGGAGGAAGGAAGTAAAAAATAAAAAGAGGGCTGTTGTTTTGCTCTAGCTCTCTGGAAACATCTAGAAGGGAGGCAGGGGTTAGAGCCCGTAAAAAAGCTCAGTGCAGGAAATTTGTTTCCAGAGCCACATCCCCCCATTCTAAGCTTTTCACTCTTTGATCATTTCACCTCCATGCTCATTAGCTTCCTGCTCTGTGGTCCTTCCCACCACCCTCACCTACTTGCCTCTCCCTTGTTTGCCCAAAAATGGAAAGGACTGATGTCGGTGTAAAGAGCTGTATCTAATGAGGATCTGCCTTTTTTCAAATCTCCTTTTTAAATTGAGGTACAGTTGATTTGTAGTGTTGTGTTAGGTTCAGGTGTACAGCAAAGTGATTCAGTTATATGTATATATATATTTTCAGATTCTTTTCCCTTATAGGTTATTACAAAATAGTGACTATAGTTCCCTGTGCTATAGAGTAGGTCTTTGTTGGTTATCGATTTTATGTATAGTTGTGTGTATCTGCTAATCCCAGTCTCCTAATTTATCCCTCCCTTGCCTTTCAGCAGTTCTGTAAGGGCAGTTAACAAGAACGGTGAATTTACTCTGTCCCCATCATTGGCTGAGTTTTTGGCATATGTGATTTTACTTCCCTCAACAACCCAATGAAGTAAGCGAGAGTTACTGTCTCATTTGACACATCAGAGGATGAGGTATGGAGAATGGTAACTCAGTTAAGTCGCTCAGCTTCTGAGGCCTGTAGCGTCCAACTGTCTCACATCCTGTGCTTTCTTCCTGTGGTGGTGAGGTGCTGAAGGTTTGCCTGGGTTGGGGGAGAGGGGGTGTTTGAATTGGGGCCAGTATCTGGACTGTCCCTGCACCCTGGGGGTGGGGCGCACACCTCTTCGCTCAGCCTCGCTTGCTCACTGATAGACTGATGATGCTAATGAGGCCCTACTCATGGGTGTGAGCCCCTTGGGGACCAATTAGCTTCACTTTACTTCACCTGCCAGGAACCTCAGAACTAAATCCAGATCAATTACCTCTTCCCAGGTGCCTGGTAGCATCTCTTCCTTCACTCATTGTAACTATTCTTCGTTCCATTTTTACTTTTAATTGTCCTGATTTATTCTTCTGTAACTTCGTAATATTACCTTAGGTGTGTCTAGGAGTAGGTGGGGTACGAATTCTAGATAAATCAGTAAAATCACTTCAGTGTCATCTCTGTAGGAGAGTGGCTCTTGGGTCCTCTTCTTGATGGAGAAGCTGAGGTTGTTCCTGAGAATGTGACTAGGAGGGGTGAACCTTTTATGGAGCACAAGGGCACTAGAGAAGAGGCTAAATCTGGCCCATTACCTGTTTTTACCGATAAAGTTTTATTAACACACAGCCATGGCCATATTTTAAATTTATTGCCTGTGACTGCTTTCATGCTATAATGGCAGAGTTGAGTAATTGAAACATGGACAGTATAGCCCCTAAATCTAAAATATTAACTACCTGACCCTGACCAAAGTCTTCTGTTCCTGATCTAGGGGAAAACAAGATTAGTAGAAGCTGCTCTCCAGGTAAAAAGAGAAGTTGAATTTTGCTTTATCTCCCCCCTTCATTTAGTGCCTCTTTCTTCCTCTCCTCAATTTCTTCTTCCTTCCTTTTCCTTTCCCTCCTTCCTTCTCTCCTTCTATCCCTCCCTTCCTTCCTTCCTGACTGCCTGCCTACCTTCTTTCCTTCCTCTCCTCCTATTTTGAGCTGAAAGATTCCTTCTAGTCCATGCTTTTCTGTTTATGAAGAGGACACTGAACTCCAGAGACTGGCAGTGACTGCCCAGATAATGCGGCCAGAGTGGCCATGAAGGGACAACCACTTCCCAGTTGGTGTGTTTTTCCCGGCATCTTTCACTGTGTGTACAGAACATGGTTAGGAGCTAAGAGGAAACAAGAAATATAAAAATATAGAAAGAGCATTTAGCACAGTGTCTGGCACATGATAAATGATCAGTGAGGCTTAGCTGATTTCAAGAAAGGCCCAGTCTAATTGCAGAGGCAAAAATCACATGCTCACAGTCCTAATGCCAGAAACTAGTCAGAGCCTTAGAGGTTGGTGTTTTTCCCCAAGGCACCAACAAGATCAGCCTGGAGAGCGTCTTGAACCCCAACACCCCTCTCTGCATCATGGCCACCTCTGAGTCCATTTTAAAAACTGCTACCTTAAGCCAGTATCCTTATTTCAAAAGTGGAGGGAGTTGGCTCTCAGCAAGAGGAGTTAACATTGCCCAAAGCCACAGAGTCAGGTGGGGGGACAGCCAGGATTAGAACCGAGGTCTTCTTTTTCCACTCTTCTACTGCAAGATTCCATTAAGTAAACATGGAATAGTGGCGTATGTTTTAAAGGACAAAGAACAATTTTATCCCCTCCAAGCTTTAGGATTTGCAAAGGGGCTGATGCAGTCAGGAAAGACTTCCTGGAGGAGGTGAGGCTTAAGTGGGACAAAGTGGGAAGAGAAAATATTCTGCGCTGATGAAGACAGGAGTACATTTCCCAAAGTGTTAGGAAATTGGACTTAACTGCGGTTACAGGACCTATACTGTATTATAGAAAGCAAAAACAAGGTTAAGGAGTTAGTTTAGATCTAGTTAAGAGGGAGATTAATTAAGATATTTGGACTTGATTCTGTAAGCCCAGATGCATCTGTTAGCACAGGGGTGCATTGTATTTGACCTTCACAGGTAAAGAGTAGGGGAGAGATCATTTGTCAGTGCTTAAAAATGGAGAGGTTTCCCATAAAAATCTGGATTTCCTTCTGACTTCTAAGAAATCAGGTGACATGGCAGCCTAGGAAGCTGCTACATGGAAGCAGTGGGCAGTCCTAGACTGGGTAATGTACCCACCATTTGTCACTATGCTTCCTTCTTAAACTCTGTACCAGACCACTTCATTCTCTCACACTCATGGCCTGGACTCTGTAGGCTTTTGAGTCTACATTCCCTGAAGAAGATGTGCTAAAAATTCATCATGATTGATATGATGAGATCAATGTTAGAGGGTGTTTTTATTTGTTCATCAAACATTTATTGAGCATCTATTTCCTGCAAGGCTCTGGAAGGGAAGGACTGAGTTCAGGAGATGAATTAGAAGGCTGGTCCAGTGGTTCAGATGAGAGAAGATTAAAGCTGTTTAGGAATACAGCAATCCATTGTAATGGGAAAGAGGTTGGACCCTGCTTCCTCAATCTTCACAGTCCTGCTTTTAAAGGGAAAGCTGTCCCATCCCATTTTCATAGAATCAGATACCTGCCCTCTTAGACTTTTTTACCTGGCTTCTTTTCTATTACATTCATCTGAGAAAAGGGATCCATCCTCGTTCCTTCTCATATTCTCTCTCCTTCTCTTTCTCATCTTGTCAAATGAACACATCCCATCTGGTCCCGACTCCCTGCAATTCACCCCCTGCATACAGAGTAGATGGTTCTGAACCTCTGAGGGTGAGCATGTGCCTTCACAGACCTGCCTGGAAGAGGGCAGACCAGGAAGAGCCAGGCTGGCAGCGCCAACCTCAGTGAGCTGCCTTTTCAAATCAATACAGCTGCTTTGTTTCCACCTCGGCATTTGACTGCGGCATTCTTCTTCCCTCTGCTCCCCAGCACAGCACGCTGGCTCTCTCCTGCATTTCGCTCCCACCCTCAGAGCCTGCCCTTTCCACCACTTCTCCAGTGTGTTCCCCAAAGGCTCAAATGTCTCTCCATCCCTCACACACATTACAGGACGATTGCTCTCAGAGTCATGAGGAGCTGAATTTGGGAAGTTGCCGTCACTGGAAATGGTCCTTATGCTGAAACAAAACAAAGGAAAACAAAACCTTACCAAAAAAATCAATGCCTGTAGGAATAGGAGAGGATGCTTGGAGTAGCAAAAAGTGTATGCAGGAGGAGGCAAGAAGACTTAGTCTTTATTCTTGGTTTCTGCGATTAACTGGCTGTGGGACCTTGGGTAAGCCTTGGTTTCCTTCTTCATAAAATGAAGCAGCTGGACTTGATTCTCTTTAAGGACCATTCAGAGGATTAGGAGGATGTTTCTAATGGGTGTTCTTTTCAACCTATACATGACATATTGATGTGCAAACCAGGAGACTTTTATCCATATGTTTCAGCCTTAATAAGAACTGCCCTCCTGGAGGGCAGGCAAGGCTCAGGTGAGACTCAGAGGAAGAACTTCCTGGCTGCATGAGATCTTAGTGGGTGAGTCTTAAGGAAAGCTCTTTCCCTCCCCTGTGGATCATCAGGAATAAGGTGAACATCAGACAATGCTAAGTCTCTGTACTCCCAGATGACACATTTGGGTCCCTCCCCACCTTAGGCGAGTGTTGACATCTCACAGAAAGCCAGTCTTAGGTTTATGGGTGTCAGTTACCTCATCCTGATGCCTGGCACACAAAAAGTGTCCAGTAAGGACCTGTTGAATGAGTGAAAGTCACTGATATTTGATCACAGTATGTCACAGAATACCTGAGTCAGAAAGGCCCTTAGGGATCATTTGAAACCCCCACTTGTTTCCTGCACGGACAAACTGAGGTCCATGGACAGGATGAGCCTTGACCCAGATCACGTGATGAACCAGAAGCCAAGCTGGGATTGGAGCCCAGGCATCCTGACTCCCAAACCAGTGCTTTTGTACCGACCAACACTCATGGCATCCAGCACGGTGACCTGGCTCAAACAATCGTCGGTTAACCGTTTCCAGAGGCTCTTCTGGGTTTTATGTAAATTCTCTGAGCCTTCTGGGGGAGGCCCAGCTGGAGCTTTCTCTCCTCCTCCTGGGCTGGCTCTTTCTGTTGGTCTCTGTCAGGAGACCATTATAATTTTCTCCCTGTTCTCCAGCAGCGCACGGCCACCCCATCACTCACTCTAACAGACCCCGCTGAGCACCCACAGTATATCTGGAAGCCATTTTCTGTTTGGAAGTCAGTGGCGGTCAGCCAACATTTCAGTAATATTTGCTTTCCTAAGGCTTAGACAAATCGAAGCCATTCACTTCCTCAGACTCCATCCCTCTTGTCTGGCATAATTTCCCCTCATCCAAGGCAAGCCAGAGGTGAACGTGGTGCTTTCAGTCCCTCTCTCTCTCTCCCTCTTTCCCTCTATTCCTTCCTCTCTCCCTCATTTCTTCCCTCCCGTCCTCTCTTTTCTCCTCCTCTACTTTCTCCTCCTTCTTTTTCTTCTTCCTTCTCTCTCTCTCTTTAAGTTTCTTCATTTCACCAGTAGAGAATCACAGCCCAAGACAATATTAAATTTGGAAGAAATCTAAGAAAATACCCAAGCCAAACTTCCTGGTTCTACAGGTGCAGAGACCAGATTCCAGAGAGATGGAGATGCTTGGTTATCCAGTCTTGCCTATGCAGTGGTATTAGGAGTGGGGCTAGAGTTCAGGCATCCTGACTCAGCCTGGTCCAGGGTCAGTTAAACCTCATAGCATCCTCTAATTTATCCTCCATAAATAAGCCTGCTCCAGGCTTCACCTGTGCTGATGGTTCTGGGACTAAGGTTGGATCTAGGAAGGCACAAGGCACCTTGTTTGGGTAATCTTAGGTTCACTGCTTCAACTCTCTGGTACTCGGTTTCCTTGCCTATGAAGTGAGGAGTCAATTCCACATCCTGTAGCGGACACAGTGTTGCTGCGGGGCTCAGGTGAGGCACGGTGCCCCCTCAGTTCTAGAGTGTTAGACACGTGCCCATTCCTGCCTCTTGCTATTATTAGGCTTCTTCCCTGCATGGGGACTTTCAATATTTCAAAGTTGTGTTTATTCTATAGTGAGCATTTGGGGCATCCTGGCAAGGAAGGAGGTATGGTATTTTGGGGCAAAGGATCTCTTTTAGGAGCTCCCATTCATCTATCTGCCTACTGTGTGCTAGGTCCCAGGCCCAGCAGGGCAGCAGCCGTCTTCTGGGACTGCATTTAAAGCCGCCTCTGCCAGGGAGTGTGCCAGCTAGAAATAGACCAGGCGTTTCCTTTAGAGTTTCGCACAAAAATGGATCCTTTGGGTCAAAGGCTCCTTAATCTGCAAAACACAAGCTGTTTGCCTGACTTGAGGCCTCAGCAGACTTCCTAGGCTTGAAGGGACTTTGGTATGGAAAAATGGTTTGTGTTTTGAAGATTAAGGGTCCTTTCCTCCAAAAGATGCAATTTTTTTTCTTCTTTCCTCAAGCTCCCAATGAAACACCTTGTTCCTTTCTGGCTTCAAACCTGCAGGCCTCCTTTCTTATGCATAGATGGATTAAGTTAGGCTACACAGCCACAGCCTCTGAGAAGGAGGGAACCTCAGTGAATACTTAGTGCCCCCCTCTTTCAGAACTAGCCCTCCTCTCTTACTCCCAGTCATCTGTATAAACACATTACCATCATTTGGGGTTTTTTAAGACTACAGTTTCTGGGATTTCACCTTCAGAATTTATGATGAGGTCTGGAAGGGAAAGCACATTTTAAAAACACTGCTCAGGACTCACAGTCTACACTAGCTTAATGATGCCTGGCTTGGGGACTAGATTCCCTAGCCCAGTGACTGACATGCAGTGTGGGGTTAAGAGCCTAGCCTTTGGAGACACCTCGAATCACATCTCAACTCTGACTCCTACTGTCCATGACGTAACTTTGAACAATGTTCAGATGTTGTTCAGATGATGTTACTGAACTTCACTGACCTTCAGTTTCCTTATCTACAAAACGGGAATAGTAAAAATTACCTAGTGTGTCTGTTAGCTACTCTTCCCTTCACTCCCTCCCCCCACTCATCATCAATTCAGTGGCTTTAAACAACTGGCATTTATTATTAAGTTCATGTATCTATGGGGAACTATATTCAATATCCTGTAATAAACCATAATGGAAAAAGCTCATGCATCTGTGGGTCAGCTAGGGGCCCACCGATCTAACCCAGCCTCACTGATCTAGGCTGGCCTCTTCTTGCTCCTGCAGTTCAGCAGGGGCCCTGCTCTCAGCTTGGCTTGGCTGAGGCATGTTAGCTGGACTGTCTTTCATTTGCCTTCTGAAACGTGTCCCATCTGTTTTGTGGCAGTAACAGAAGCACAAGAAGTTAAGCAGGAACCCCCAGGGTCTCTTGAGATACAGGCTCAGAATTAGCACGGCATCACTTCTGCCTCATTCTGGTGGCCAAACGGACTTACGAAGATGAGTCCGAATTCAGGGAATGGGGAGTGGACTCCACCCCTTTAGCAGAGGAGCTGGAAAACTCCATGACACAGTACCTGATTATAGGGAGGGGTGATTTGGGGCCATTAAAGTCATCTGCTGCATCTATCCCCTTGGTATTGTGGATGTCAATTGAAATAATGTTTGTAAAGTTCTTGATGCAGCTCCTGTCTTATACTAGATGTTTACAAATTATTTTCACAGTGATCCTGAGTATAGGAAGGACTCAAAAATGGTGGCTAGAGTGATTAAATCCAGATTTCCTAATTATAGCGACACAGATAGGAAAGCAGATGCTCGGAAAGGTAATGAAGCTTTCTCAGAATCACACAGATGGGACTAGTTGGGCCCTTAAAAGTCAGACAGTGCAATGTTTTTCTGTTTGGGATTTGAAGGACAATAAGAAGGATCCTGATTCTCGCTCATGGTGATACTTGACGTTCCAACGATAGGGAGGCATTTCCTAGAGTTAAGCAATGGCCTCAGAGGACCCTACTCGTCCCCCTCCCCTGCCTATACAGTGGGTCTTTATATCTAGAGAGAATATATACATATATTCTCTCTATATATAAATTTATATATGAATTTATTTGTTTATTTATTTATTTTGGTTGCATTGGGTCTTTGTTGCTGCACGCAAGCTTTCCCTAGTTGTGGCAAGCAGGGTTTACTCTTTGGTGCAGAGGGCGGGCTTCTCATTGCCCTGGCTTCTCTTGTTGTGGGGCACCGGCTCTAGAGCACAGGCTCAGTAGTTGTGGCGCACGGGCTTAGTTGCTCTGCAGCATGTGGGATATTCCTGGACCAGGGATCGAACTCGTGTCCCCTGCATTGGCAGGCAGATTCTCAACCACTGTGCCACCAGGGATGTCCCCACAGTGGGTTTTTAGTATGCATAATGTTCACCTGGAACATTTATTAAAAATGCATTTTGTGTTGAGAAATTGCTGTTGTCTGGTAGGGCTTTGTGTGTCGCTAGCAGTAGAGAACCAAACTCACACTGGATTAAAGTTAAAAAAATAAACAAAAAAGCAAAGTAACACACTAGCTTCGAGACCATGGGAAACTACTGAACCTTTCTGGCCTCTGTTTCGTCTCCCAATAAATGGAAATAATAATCATACCTTCTTCAGAGGCTTGTTTTGAGGGCTAAGTGAATTATGTGTGTTGTATTAAAATGATTTACTGGTGTTCCCTTGCTGAATGTTAGTTTCTCATTTTTGGAATGGAAGGTATAAATCTCTGCCCTGTATATGTTACAAATGGCTCTGAGATCAAATAGAAGCTCTGTGCTTTCCCATATGAGGTCTTGCTGGAATGCAAGGATGGAATGAGGGGTACCTTAAGAGAGAAAGTACTTACAGTCTCAAACTGACCATGCTTTTTAAAATCTGTGATTGCCAATGCAGCACCTGCTTAAACCCTCAGATGTGTGTCCCCTGCCTTCTCCTTTGGGTTCCATGATTGTCATGGACAAGGAGCAGTTGTAACAGTCCTTTCAGTTCATTCTTTTAAAAGCACCATGTATGGACTGAAACCATCGCACAAGAATCAGCAGAGCCCCAGGAGCTTCTATCCAAATGGATCCACCAGGAACCTTTCATCTGCCTTCATTAGTGACCTGTTGGAAACATTAATCCAAGGGTCAGAGCTTTTGATGAGTAAATGCTGAAATTTAGGTTCAGATGGAAACTTAAGTGTTTTATTTATTTGCTCCATTGAGTATTAAGAATAGATTAGCCACAGGGAAGAATTCAGAGCCATTAACTCAGCAGAGCACTATTTATTGAACAATTTTATTTTGAGCACCTGCGTAGTGCCAGTCCCCATCTTCGGCATCCCTTTCTGACTCCAGGATCTTCAGTATGCCTCTGTAGGGAGAGCAACATTTTCTTACTCATCTGTATCCCACGCAGTGTCGAGTTTAGTGATTTGCACCCTGTTAGGTGGTTTGGTTGATTCCATGCCTTTTGCTCATACTAACCCCACTACCTGAGATGCCTTCTTCTATTAAGTCCTTATTTTTCTCCCTTCAGCTGGAAAATCTTGAACCATTAGAGCCCAAGAAAAGTCTCAGCACCCCTGAGAAGTCTTTTCGAACTGGCTATGTTTGAGTTACTTTTTCCCCTCCATTTATTCCAATAACACTTTATTCTGATGTCTGATAAAACTCAGTCTGTTGTTTCACAATTTGGGGTATATGAACTTATCTCCCTACCAGCATACAGGTCCCTAAAGCCATGGACAATTTTTTTTTTTGGTTCCCAATGGCTGGTGCAGAATTTGGCATTCCATCCTCAATCCCAGACCTCATGCTGTTCCTTCAGTCAGTACTAATTTCCTTTTTCTTCTTTAATTCTGTATCTGTCTTCTGAGTTTATAAATATAGAATGGAGAAACAAGGCCCTACTGTATAGCACAGGGAACTGTATTCAATATCCTGAGATAAACCATAGTGGAAAAGAATATGAAAAAGAATATGTAAATATGTGTGTGTGTGTGTGTGTGTGTATAACTGAATCACTTTGCTGTACAGTAGATATTAATACAACATTGCAAAACAACTATACTTCAATAAAATAAGTTTTTAAAAAATATCCTCATCCTTCCATTGCTTGTCTCCTTGGTGGAGTGACAGGAGAAGCATTGACAACTGCTTTTTTGATCTTTCCTTTGCCAAGTACTCTACACTCTGTGCCTCCATTCATTCATGTCACACGCATGCCTTCATCTCTTTCAGTGAATCTTCAGTTCCCATCAAGGCAATGACAACCGCCAACCACCTCTGTACTCTCAAGTCCAATAGGCATTTAGTCCCTGTGTTGTGCCACTCTGTAGATTTTCGAAACTTGAGACACTTCTCTTAAATATTTCTGCTCCCCTGACTTTGGTGACATTATCCTCTCATGACTCCCTGCCCCGCCTCCCACCTTACCATCCCTTCTCACTGTACTTCACAGGATCCTTCCCTCTTCAATCCGCCTAACTGTAAACATGGCTCCAGATTTGTCTCCATGTCTCTTGTCTCACACGTGTTCACTGGGTGTTCTCATGCAGTTCCAGAGCTCTAACTACCACTAGTTCATGTTGATTTACAGATCTCTACCTCTAGTCCTGACCTCTCTTCTGATTTGTACTGAAGGATTCTATAGCCTACTGAAAATTCTGATTTGAATTTCAACAGACATCTCAAACACAACAGGGCCAAGAGGAAACTTGTCATTATTCACTCTGAATCTGCTGATTTTCACTATCATTTATTATCATGAATGACACCATCATCAGCCTAATCATCAAACCAGATGTAAGAGTCACCAGAGACACTGTTCTTTCTTCATGCCACTCTCCCGGTTAGGCACCAAATCTTGCTAATTTTGCCTTTCAATTTTTTTTTAACATTCTGTCTCTCAGATATATCTTGTTTAGACCATATCTATCCTAGACTATTATAATAGCCTCCTCAATTTTATCCCTGTCCCTTCTTAAATCTATCCACTACCCCATCGAAGAAAATGAAATTCTAATATAGGACTTCACTGTTTAAAAGCCTTCTTTGGTTCACCATGATCCCATAGGGCTAACCATAGCTCTTGATTTGTTCAGTTCATTCATTCAATAAATACTGAATTTAGTGACTACCCTATAATTGGTTCCAGTTCTTGGGCATACAGTGAGGGAGGGGAGAGGAATCTATGTCTTCAAGAAACTGGTTGTGCGTAAAGATATGATTATAAAAAAAGGAACATCATTTAGCTTTTCTGCTTCATCTCCTGCCACTCCTTGCTTCAAAATTGCCACTGCAGTAACTGTGAAATATCTGTAGATCTTATACTCACAAGCGAATCCTTCATTCCTTTCATATACTTCTCTCTGGGCCTGAAATGCAGGTCCTACATTTAGTCACCTCGCAAATGCCCCTCTGTCTTCTAAGTCCTCTCCTGGATGTCACCTCCAGGAAGCATTCTTGGAGACCCTAGCTTGGGGCTCCATGCCCCACAGAACACTGGGCATAACCTGTTTTTGCCCTGTTACATTATGTTTAAATTATCCATTTTTGTGCCTACCTCTTACTCTGGACTGTGAGAGCTAATTAAAATAGTAGGGACTCAACCAATAATTGTTGGATTTTACCAAACTGGCTTAGAAAAGACATTCCAAAATGTTAACTTCACTTTCCTTTTTGAAAGATCTCCTGCAGAGACTGCTGACAATTTTGAAGGAATGCTTAAAAGGCAGCTTCCCTGGATTTAGATCTTCACATTTCCAAGTGTGGCTCCAAATGAAATATTTATGAAGAAAAAGATGCTATACATAACTTATTAATTACTAAAAATGGTATTTAGAATCCCCCCCCAAATCACAGAAATAAGTATTCTACATATTTCCGTTTTCTTTCAGACTGTCATGGCCTTCCCTTGGTTCAACATTTCCAGAAGTTTTACACCTCAGTTTGACTTATCAGCCATTCTCTTCATTAACATATATACAGTTAATTTGTGGTTGTTTATGACTGTCAGAAGAGGAAAACTACAATCAAGGATGATGTGGGTCTTTAGCTCAGTATATTGAAGCACTGAGTCATGGAACTTAGTTAGGACTAGCTTAGGCTGAAGTTCAGTTCTACCATTTTTAAATAATTTGACATTGCAAAAATAACCATGTATTTTAGAAGAGTCTCCATTTTGTCATCTGCAAAATAGAAATAATGTTATCTATGATAGTTCTGTGGATTTAATGCCATGGAGCACATGAAACAGTCTGGCATAATATCTAGCGTATAGTAGGTGCATGGTAGTCATTCACTCACCCTTACTTAGGCATTTAAATATCATGTAAGTATGAACAGCCCGTTGTAAAGGTGGGCACTGGGAATGGGTATTGTAAGAATGGGGAACAGAATAAGCAAAGGTAGTGAAGCATGATGATTTGTAGTGTAGTCAGTCAGTGCAACTGGGGAGAGAATCTAGAGAACAGGCTGACTTGTGGGCGGGAGGTGAAAAAGTTAAGTAGAAAAGCTTAGTATACAGAGGATCTAGCTTTTATAAACGTTGAACGCAAGACCTTCGTCCTCTTAAGGCAAGGCGATCAGTAACGAACTGTTGAATCTGTCTAATTAGGGGAGCGTCATGGTCATATCTGTATCTAGAAAGGTCACCGGGCAGCTGGAGTGGTGCTTAGGATGGAGGTGGCAGAGATATTGGGTTGGCCAAAAAGTTTGTTCAGGTTTCTTCAGTAAGATGTTACAGAAAAATCCAAACGAAATTTTTGGCTAACCCAATACGTAAAACAGGAAGACCAGTAGGAAGACGACTGTGAGAGTCCAAGCAAGAGAGCCATGTTTGAATGACAGATAGCAAGAGAGAATGGGTTTCTGAAGTAAAGTATGTAAGGGGAGGGAGGGGAAATATATGGTCACACTGAGGTTTACAGGGAAGACAGGAGAAGGATAAAGCTGTCAAGAGAAGTGGATGAATATGAAAACAAAGGAAATTGACAGGATGTGGAGATGTGGACAGGCAGCAATGGTGGTCTTGGTGGTAGAGATGGTTGAACAGGGTGGAGGAGGAATTCAGGAAAAGTCTCAGGCTTCTCACAGGCGTGATTTGGGAGACTGTGATTCACCTGAATGTGGACCATGAGAAGAGGAAATTTGAGATAGTGATGATGGCTTTCATTTGGGATACTTTGGTTTTGAAATCCAATGGGATTTCCTAGAGATATTGATTATGAGGTTGAAAATAATAATATAAAATATGCACATGATAATGAACACTCATTCCAGTGGTTTCTAGGCTTTGTTTAACCACACACATGTACCCAGTGAAATTTTTTGAGTACGTACCTCCCTATGAATGTATATACCTGAATCACTCATGCATATAACCTTCACTAGCTAATATCACAGCTCCCCAGCATTCAGTGTTCCCTTAGAGCAAGGATCAGCATGAATAATTGTATATGTAAACCCATATTTTAATTAGTTGTCTTGACCATCTTGAATTGTTTTGGCCAATCCTTTTGTTTTTTTGATGATAATTTTAATTTGTCAGTGACTTTTTTAAAATAAATTTATTTATTTATTTATTTTATTGGC
The DNA here is from genome assembly GCF_030028045.1 of Hippopotamus amphibius kiboko. NCBI lineage: Eukaryota > Metazoa > Chordata > Mammalia > Artiodactyla > Hippopotamidae > Hippopotamus > Hippopotamus amphibius. The sequence goes on from NC_080187.1 coordinate 16,113,083, forward strand.
TGTGTTGAGTCTTTTTTGCTGTGCCTGGGGGCTACTCTTCGTTGTGGTGCGCAGGCTCCTCATTGCCGTGGTTTCTCTTGTTGTCGAGCACGGGCTCTAGGCGCGTGGGCTTCAGTAGTTGCAGCACATGGGTTCAATAGTTGTAGCTCACGGGCTCTAAAGTGCAGGTTCAATAGTTGTGGCGCACGGGCTTAGTTGCTCCGCGGCATGTGGGATCTTCCTGGAGCAGGGATCGAACCTGTGTCCCCTGCGTTGGCAGCCGGATTCTCAAGCACTGCGCCACCTAGGAAGCCCTGTCAGTGACTTTTTTTAAATTGAAGTATAGTTAGTTTCAATGTTGTGTTAGTTTCAAGTGTACAGCAAAGGGATTCAGTTACACATATACATATATATGTATTCACATATATATATATATATACACACTTTTTCAGATTTTTTTCATTATAGTTTACTACAAGATATTGAGTATAGTTGCCTGGGCTATACAGTAGGTCCTTGTTGTTTACCTATTTTATATATAGTTGTGTGTATATGTTAATCCCATACTCCTAATTTATCCCTGCACTATGCCGCTATCCCCTTTGGTGACCATAAGTTTGTTTTCTATGTTTGTGAGTTTATTTCTGTTTTGTAAATAAGTTCATTTGTGTCATTTTTTTAGATTCCACATATAAGTGATATCGTATGATATTTACCTTTCTCCTTTTTACTTACTTCACTTAATGTGTTAATCTCTGCGTCCATCCATGTTGCTGCAAATAGCATTATCTCATTATTTTTTATGGCTGAGTAATATTCCATTATATATATAATAAATATATACATATATAGACATATATAGACATACACACACACACACCATATCTTCTTTATCCATTCATCTGTCAGTGGACATTTAGGTTGTTTCCATGCCTTGGCTATCGTAAATAGTACTACTGCGAACGTTGGGGTACATATATCTTTTCAAATTTGAGTTTTCTGGTGAATTCTTGAGAATGCGTTTTGATCCTCACTGTTTTGGTTCGGCATAATGATGCGGGCAGTCCTCCGCCATTTTCCTGTTCACGTTGGCTTGAATTATCAGCATCAGTGTCGTCCACAGTTTCTTTTTAAGCCACTTACTTATTCTGTGAGAGTTAGTTCAGTTAAAATCAGGTAACATAATTCTGAACTCCATGTCGCTAGGCACAGATAAATGCCAGGGCATCACAATACACTGAAAGCAAAGGAAAGATGGAGCCCAACTTCCTCGGGCTGTAGGGCTCACATTCTTCATCGCAGTGTTGTTGGTGACTTGTGACTGTCTGATATTTGGGCTGACATTGAAAGTAGGTAATAAACATGTCATTAGAAGTTATGATATTTTTTCCTGCTTGTGTGCCCTGATTAGTAAATACTAATTGGAGTTCATTAGACGTTTACATTGAGCTGGGCACTGAGTTAGGCATTTTAATACATGAAATCTTTTCTTTGACAAAATAGGATTCATAGAGTAAGATCAGGAAAAAACAAAAACTAAGACAAACAAAAAAAACTTAATTCTTGTCTCACTCTGTTTAAACTTACTTTTATTAGATTTCCTCTGACATTTGGATGAAAGTTAAGGCAAGTCCACAATTTCTCCAAATTATGTTCAACGTTTTTTCTATTCACCTCTACTTCTCATATGCAGTCTCAGTTCAGTAAAGTATCTAGTTTAGTGTGTTACAAGATAAATCAAAGTTTAGTTAAAGTAGAAATTTCACTTTTCCTCCAGTTACACTTGTCTTTTCCCCACTTATGATTTTGTCCTCTCTCCTCCTTTTTGCTAACCTCATTCTTGATTTCTGCACAGTGTGGGATTTGGGATTTGGTTAAGGATGGAGAGATAGGAGGTAGCAAGAATCTTCCTTGACTAGTACATTTTTGACAACTTAGCATCAGTTCTCTGTGGGCTTAGCAGGCATTTAGTTCCAACCTTTGTAACTTACATTTGGTGAGTATCTTTGGAGCTTTCCTGCTTCCCTGAGATCTCTCACTTGTGATTCCTTTGATGAAGGAAAATCTTTTCTGTTGCGTGCTGACCCATCATTTCTTGGACCCCTGATAAATGTCAGGGCAATTCCACTTTCCTCTTGCTGGTGTCACTTGATAAAAAAAAAAGCACAACCTAAAAGTTGAGAATTATGTTTTATTTGGCAGACAAAACTGAGGACTTAAGCCGGGACGCAGCCCCTCAGATAGTTCTGAGAGACTGCCCTGAAGAGGTAAGGGAGGAGCCAGGATACATAGAGGAGTTTCTGCAACAAAGACCAGGTGATTGGAACGTCAAAAGATTACTAACTATTAAAAAAAGCCAGATATCTCAAGTTAATGAATTTACCACTTTTCTATGCATGGGAAGATGCAAGAGTCTGGGCTCATTGAAATCATTCCTTTGATATGCACCTTGACTGTATCCTGTGCTCTCCTATCCCCAGGAGGGGATTGGGGCCAGGAGGGGGGCGTTGCAGTGGCTGAGGGCTTGGCAGAGGGCAGCCCGTTATTTGTCTCCATCCTGTGTTCCCTCAGAGCTCACCTTTGCTTGGGGAGTGGGGGCTGTAGGGGCTTGATGGTTGCAACATCCTGTTTACTGCTATAGCAGGCAACATTTTTCATTCTCACCAGCATGCCCTTTCTCTCCACTTTGGGATCTAGGGCAACCTCTGCTTTGTTTCTCTTGCATGTGGCCCACCTCTGATCCATGGGGGACACATTCCTTTTACACAGGAGCTCAGCACTTACTTCCCAATTTGCAACCTCTGTTCTGCCACCAGGTTTCAGCCCTCTGTAGAATTCCCTCTTTAGAATTCTTTTTTTAGATTTCTGCAGTGTGAGCCAGACACTAATCTGCCATATTCCTCCAAGCTCCCGGGATGTTTGTCATGTTCTCTGTGGGGTCTTGTTGAAGCTTGAGGTACGGGGCTTCTCCCCTGACTCTCTGCTGGAGCTGTGTGGGGATAGGCAGGAGGATTCAGGGCAGGCAGGCCATTCTCCCTCAATCTCCACTGGTGATCCCAACATCTTACTCTATGTTATCCCATGAGTGAGAGGTTAGGAATCTCAAAAAGTGCCTTTTGGCTCCCTTTTTTATAAGTCCTGTATGCACCCTTCTTTAGAATATAATAGTGTGGATTTAAAAAATTATTCACAACCTAAAAGTTGAGTTACGTTTTCTTTGGCAGGAATTTTTAGGACTTCAGGCCCTGGAGACAGCATCTCAAGTTACCCTGAAAGAACTGCTCCAAGGAGGCTAGAGGGGGAACCAGGTTATATAGAAGTTTTGCAACAAAGTGCAGGTAGTCAGGAACATCAAAAGATTATTGTTAATTAAAGAAAACCAGATATCCCAAGTTAAGGAATTTGGCACTTTTCTATGTATGGGAAGATGCAAGAGTCTGGGCTCACTGAACTTATTCCTTGCACCTCAGCTCTCGGGGGCCAGTATCCTCTATTTTCACATCCTGAGTATCCTCAGGGCTCACCACAGGGAGTGGATGCAGTCTGATGGCTGCTAGATGGCAGGTGTTCCTTCCTTCCTGAGTTTCCTCAGGGCTCACCGGCTCAGGCTGGAAGGCTGCAATCGCTGCTGACTGTGATATCCTTTGTTTACTGATATGGCAGGAAATATTCCATTTCTCAGTAGCTATTGTCTTGGTCTTGGCTCACACCTAGACTAAAATAACTGTATTTGAAATCCTATTTAACTCTTATCTGAAGCCTAGGAAGTACTCATCCTCCCTCCTTTTACAGATGAGGAAACCGAGGCAAAGGGGTTTACTAATGTACTCAAGGTCACCCAGCTTTGTAGGTTTGTATCTCCTGGGAGATGTCTTATCTGGGAGCCTGAATGAGCTCCTCAAGTTGACCCAGGCTCAGGAGGCAGGCACTGTGCGTGATCTCAGATCAGGTCATCAGCCTCAGGGCCCCTAAGGATGCGGAATGGAGCAAGTATTCCCTTCCACCCTCTGGCCCCGATTGCGGGCAATGGTCCAGCCATCCATGCAGAAAGCTCCCGAGGAGGAGCTTGGTGGCCCTGCTGCTGGAAGGCCCTTCTCCCCTCTCTGTCTCCTGCGTGTGCTCCTCGGATGTAAATAATTTACAATGGCAACAATTAGAGAATGTGCCCTGCGTGGGATGAACCCGTTCCCTTAATGACACTGCAGGCTTATATATAGCACGGCTCAGCCGAGGGCCTCTCGTGCTCTCTGTGCTCAGCCCGCGTCAGCAGCTCCACAGTGACCAGGGCCCCTCACAGCAGCGGGCCTGTGACTCATGGAAGGTCACGGTCAGGTCAAGGGCAGTGCTCCGAAATAGAACCAGCCTCTCTTTCACAGGCTCTAAAACCCAGTGGCAGGAAGTTCCCTTTATGAATGCTGGAAAAACAATAGTTCTGAAGTGCATGATGATGGATAGCCAGGGCTGTCTCTGGGATATGGGGATGGAGAGACACGGCCGTGAGCGAGGGAGATTTTTCTTGAGATATATTTATTGTCTGTTTGTTTGTTGATTTTGAAGGGAGGGGGGCAAGTGCTCAACCAGTCAGAGGGGAGAGTGAATTGGGTTCTCCAAATGTTAATAAATACAAGGAGAAGGAATCTAAAAAAAATGATACAAATGAACTTATATACAAAACAGAAATAGACCCACAGACACAGAGAACAAATTTACAGTTACCAAAGGGGAAAGGGGGGGATAAATTAGGAGTGTGGGATTTGCATATAACACTACTGTATAAAATAGGTAACCAACAAGGACTTACTGTATAGCACAGGGAACTACCCTCAGTATTTTTTAATAACCTATAAGGGAAAAGAATCTGAAAAAAATAGATATATACGTATGTATAACTGAATCACTTTGCTGTACACCTGAAACTAACACAACATTGTAAATCAATTATATTTCCAAAAAAAAGATAAAAAAACAAACAAAACAAAAAACAAGGAGATGGATGAGTGACCTTCCCAGGTGGTGTCACAGAGCAGAAAGTCTCATTTGAACCCTGTCTTGGCCAATAAACATAAAATTCCATCCGTATGCATAATTTTGAAGTTTTTGTAGCCACATTAAAACAATTAAAAAGAAACAGGTGAAATAAATTTTAATAATATATCATATTTGCTCCAATACTTCCAAAATAGTACTATTTCAACATGCAACCAATATAAAATATCAGTGAGATATTTTACATCCTGTTCCTTTAAGTCTTTGCGATCTGGCGGGTGTGTATTTCGTACTTAAAGCACATCTCGATTTGAATGAGCCACATTTCTAGCACTCCGTAGCCTCACGTGGTCAGTGGTTCCCAACCTGGACAGCACAGCCTCCAGTTCTAACTCCGCCATTGGTCAGGTTTGTGATGTTGGGCCAGTTGCTTATCCTTTCCGGACCTTCGTGTCCCCTCGCCCCACGTGTAAGTGGGGACCATAACCTCTCAAGACATTGTGCTGAGGTCCCATGTGTAGCGCACTAGTGTGAGTTTCTGGCACGTGGTAAATGCTCAGTTGAGAAAGCCAAAGTGATTCCCTCTGCACACTGACCTGTAAGCTCCCTGCAGGAGACTGAAATACAACTTGGCCTCTGACTATGTCGAAATGCAAACCACTGCTGACTCTCTCTCTTTCCTTTCCTTTCGCTTACATTTCTTTCTCCCTGAGGCTCTGCATTGGTCCCTCCTTCACTTTCTTCAGGTCACTGCACTAAGACGACTTCATCAGAGAAGCTTCTCCTCAACACTTTGTATGTAAAGCCGCAGCCTGCCTCTGAGTCCCGTCTTCTCTGCTTTGGTGTTCTTTAGAGTGCTCCTCTCCATCACGCATGTAGTTACTGCTCGTTTATTTACGTCTCCCAACCCCATAGAAAAGAAGCCCTGCTCACTGTTTAATTTCCAGCTAAATATGTTAATGGATGAATGAATGAATTTATTGAGCATCTACAATGCCTTGCCCTTGGGGGATAGCATGGAAATGAAATACACAGTCCTCGCTTAATGAGGGATTCAGAGGGAGATAACAGTGGACTGAAGGCCCTAAACGGGTCCTAAAATCTCATGAAAGCCTCTGCCACCCTGGGTGCTACCCAAGCACACTGCCCTCTCCCACCCTCGAGACTTGTTTTATGCCGCTTGCTCTGCTGAAATTCCCTTTCGTTCATCTCGACTTACCAAATCTTACATGCTATGAAGGCCCTGCTTAAACACCACCTCTTCTACAGGATCCTTTCCAGGTATCTTGGTCGAAAACATTCTCTCTGGCCTCCATTCTTCCACTGGGCTTTTTTTCTTTGCTTATACTATTTATAACAGAATATTTAGTATTAGAATTCCTCAGGCATGGGTGTGACTCCCCCACAATATTTCGGATCTCTGGAGGGCAGGATCTAATTTTAGCTGGGTGGGGTGAGGGTGGGGATGTAGTGGAAACCATACCTTGTAATGAGATATACGTGGGTTAGATTCCTGAATACTTAGGACTTGTGAACTTGGGAAAGTTATTTAATGTCTCCAAGTCCCAGGGTGCTCTTCTGTTAAGTGGGAGAGCTGTCTCCACCTCGGGGAAGAAACCTTTGTTAACATCTAGTCTGTATTGGGTGCTTTGGCTACTACCCAGAGAGCAGCCATTTTTAGATCCAGGTATACCATAGATGCTCCATGAATATCAGTCACAGGACCCTTATATTAACCCACGTCTCTAGGACAGTTGGTGCTGATTTGGGCTTGTTTACAGAATGGGAATCACTGTGTCTGTCATGATATGACAATACTTAGGTAACATACATACTAATCCTCGTTCTTGCCCAACAAAATGTCCATTTCTATTCGAATGCGCCTTATAGAAACTTCCATTTTCATTTTTAGTGTTCTGTGGATTATTGTGATTTTCTGAGCCAACAGAGATATATTTAGACTTCTTCCATGAAGTACTCATGTGTACTTGCTGAGATGTAGATTGTATCATAGGCCCCAACTACAAAGAAGGTTCAGGCCCAGCTGCTGAACGGTCTCAGCCCACCACCCTGCTGAGACAGCGTGGCAGCATGGAAATCAGGAGCTGGAAGACAGGAGTCTAGCCCAATCGGCTACTCAGCGTTGTGGTCTTGTAAGGAGTTGGCTTAGAGCAGGATTTAACTTTTGCACCACAGACATTTTAGGTCCAGTAGTCTTTGTTGTGGGGGGAGGGGCTGTCCTGTGCCCTGTAGGGTGTGCAGCAGTTTCCCTGGCCTCTACCCACTAGAGGCCAGTAGCATCCCCTCCCTTGTGACAATCAAAGATGTCCCTTAGGGAACAAAATGGCTGCCAGAAGGGAAGCACTGAATTAGATCTTTCAAATTTCAGCAAATTCTAGGACTCGGGGCTGAGGTCTTACTCTCTTACACACAGATACACACACACACACACACACACACACACACACACACACACACACTGCTGTTGCATGTCTAGCCTTGTTTCACTTTTGAAAGCTGCAGTGTTCTGAATCCTGTTTCTTTCAAACAGTCTTAACAGCCAGGCATTCTCTCCTAGGCTCCCACCCTGCACCCACTCACAACAGAAGCCACGCAGAAGGGCTGGGTGGGTGACATGCTGTGATTTCAGTGTGTTATAGCTCCCCGCCGGCATCTCTGAACAATCGCCTCCACCCCCTGCTTGCCACTCAGGTGGGCTCCGGCAGACAGTTTTGGCAGCTGGAGCTGTTACATTTCTGCACTCCACACGTACGGCTTTGTTTTAGGCTCTGAACGAAACTTGAGGCCACAGCTTCTGCCAGCCCACTCCTCTGCTCACACACCTTACTCCTTTGCCCCTGACAGCTGGGGCCTGCCGTGCCAAGTAGATTTCTGTAGCTACGCGTGATAAAATGGTGCAGTTGGACCACAGGGGAAGTAGCCGGTTGGGTTGGAAATTCGCACCTCTCTCTTTTTGATTTTCTCTCTTTCTTAGCTTGACTTTCTTCCCATTTTCAGCTGGAAGAGTAGACAAATAAGGGATCATATTTTTTTGATTCTCTACATGGTTTTCCACGCAACAAAATGGTTCTGTCCTCGCCACGTTTTTAAATGGTGAACATAAAAATCCGAGATCTAGATAGAGGCCGTGACTGTCCAGAGCCACAGGCTTTTAAAGGTTCCTGCCAGTTAAAGACTCACAGCCCCGTGAGCAGGATGGACAGAGAAACAAATGAGTACAATAAAAGATAGTAAGTACTAACATACAGTTATATAAAGGAGCGACAAGAGCTGAAAGAAAGGGACCACTGACACTTTTTGAGAGGAGTAGAAAATGGAAATGACCTTTGAGGACCTGACCTCAACTGGCTACTGAAGGATAAACAGGACTTGGTGGGGCAGTGGAGACAGTAGGAGCAAAGATGCTCCCAGCAGGGACTGGGTGGACATCACTAGCATCAATATTTATCATTTCCTGTATCCTCCTCGTCACTGATGCCGTTTTTGGGGCACTTCCTGAAAATGTCAGGCCCTGCATGGGACACGTGACGTAAATGGTGTCATTTCCTCCTCACGCTAGTTCTGAGTGTCGCTGCTGTTGTTAACAGCATTTTACACACCAGGAATCGGAGGCCCAGAGAAGTGAAATCGCTTGCCTGAAATAATACACTGTTTATAACGGATGGAACCTGCATTCCACGCTACCTTGCAATGTAGAGTAAGATAAGCTCTTCTGGAATAAGTTGGGTGGGGGACACAGCACAGTGCTAAACTAGTGAGTAGAATGATGATATGACGATAAAAACAAAACTTGTACGTTTTCCAAGGGCTAGGCATGGCCTGGTGGTTCTTCTGCCTTCCTCCCCACAAGGAGCCCCTACCGAAGCTCTCCCTTAGTCTGAAACATTTCTCCAACACGGCACCCCTGTGCTGTGCTTCACCCAAGAGAGAGGGGCCAGACCCCACTAGTTCCTTGGCTTTTAGTTCCGCTCCTGAGCGTGAGAGAACCTTAAGGCTCAGAGGCACTGACGGGTAGATTCTCTGTTTACATTTCCTTGGGGTGAAGGAGACATTACACTAAGCATTAGAGAAGTGGATTCCAATGCGCTCCATAAACTCTCCATGTGTAAGGTATCCAACCCAGATAGTCATAATTATGATGAATCCCAAGACTTTTTGTAGTCACCTGATGATGCAGAAGCAAAGCATGTGTTCAGGGGGTGCATGTCTGTGGGAGAGGGGGAGAGAAAGGGGTTCTCATTTACCGAGTCCCTGGTATGAGATCCAGGCTGTTTGTGAAGATAGCAGGTGGGAGATAGAACTGGAGTTCTATCTCCAAGTCCCTTGCTGGCTGTAGGAGACTCTATTTCTGCCTTCATGCATTTCACTCTTGCAACACTTCTGCCTTGAATACCTACAATGTGCCAGGTGCCAAGATACAAGTGCTGAAGCCCATCCTCTGTTTTACAGATGAGGAAACTGCATTGCTAAGAGATTCAGCAGTTTGTAGCTGTTCACACATGTTCACACAACATGTGATCAGCAAAGCAGGAATGCAAGCCCAGAAGTCCATAGATGCCACGATCTTAACCAGAAACTGCACTGATTTTTGTAAACCGTGCCACACTCTACTGATGTAAAGTATTGTGATGAAGATGTGTTAATAGCATTTTAAAAAATTTTCCTTTGTCTGTCTTTCTCTTTCTTCCTTTTGTTTTGTTTCACCCTCCCCCCTTTCCTCTCTCCCTCTTTTGTTTCCTTTTTCTTTCTTTCTCTTTTTTATTCTTTTCTTCACAGGACTCCACAGAATGGAGCAAGAATGAGAGGAAAAAGGCCGGCAGAAAAGCATGAACTGGAGGTTTGTTGAGCTCCTCTACTTCCTGTTTGTATGGGGCCCTATCTCAGTGCAGCCCTCCCACCAGGAACCAGCTGGGACAGACCAACATGTCTCCAAGGAATTTGATTGGCTTATTTCAGACAGGGGGCCTTTCCACCACTCCAGGAGCTACCTGTCCTTTGTGGAAAGACACCGTCAAGGATTTACAACCAGATATAAAATATACAGGTAAGAGCTGGGCTAAGCTCGCCCTTGCCTTTCATTCACTGCGTGCTTTTGGGGGTCATGCACTGGCATGGGCCTTGCTGTGTGGAAGAGTGTCTGGGCCATGGCTGTTATGCACTTTTTCTTTATTAATTTATCTATTTATTATTTATCCATCTATTTATTTTATTACATTGTGCAAGAGGTTAGCAGTGATGAGTGAGAATAGTTAATATTTTTTGAGTACTTACTACTGTGTGCTGGGCATGGTGCTTAGTACTTTGTATACACTATCTCATTTAAAGCTTGCAGTAACATCAGAGATAGCACCTATTTGTTTTCTCCTCTTTATAGAAGGGGTAACTGGGCTTCTTCTTGGTGAAATAGTTTGTCCAAAGTCATACAGTCAGTGAGTGGTGGCACTGGGACTCCAGCCCTGGTTTATCTGCATCTGTAGTCACAGGCAGTATTTTTAGTCATTTATATCAAGTCTAGGCCGTGTTGTTTTGCAGATGCTATTAATATACCAAATATCCTACCCAAATGTATTCACATATTTGGAAACAAGGAGGGACACTCAATGAATAACTCTTCCTTGAGCAAGTCTGAACTGATCTTTTTCCTGTTAGAATCCTACTCATCCCAAAAGGACTTAGCCCCAAAGTTCTTCCTCTTTGAAACCATCTTAGACTCTCCCCGTTCCACTTGATCACCCTTTCTTTGACATTTCACAGCTCTCTACACTTACAACTCTTTAGTTGTCAACGATTTGGAGAAATACCATTCTTTTATTTCTCTTTCACCCTACTCGAAACTCCATGAGGCCAAGACTTATGTATCATTTGTTCCTGGATCCCCAGAGTGATTCTTGTTCTGCCTTGTATCATAAGGACACGAAAAATGTTGTGGACTTAAACAAATTGGAGAATGCAAAAAAATCTCCAGAGCTGATTCTAAGACAGCTTAAGCTTTGTCTTAAAGTCAAGGAAGAAGGGCAAGGTCTAATACTTCTGGGTCAATTGGAACAGAAGAGCAAGGAAGCATCCTAACCTGCAGGAAAGGAGGAAAAATCCTAACCTGCCGCTGGGAAGCCATGAATTCAGGTCTTATGTCCTCTATGTATTTGACATGAAGATGGGCACATCTCCTTTGTACATTGTGTGGCGTTGTGGACGGGGGCTGGGTAATTCATGAACTTGCTGTCAGCTGCAAATGCCTGTGATTCTGTGCTGAACAGTCAAATCTGAGTTTGAAAGTTGGCCCTTACACAAAAGCAAGCTTGTGTCTGCTTCTGTGTTCAGATTTCACCTAGGCTTTTCTTTGGATTCCACTGCTAAAACAAAAGTTTGCAGTCATCCAACAAGCTGATTTCTAAGATCCTTTCTAGCTCTAAAATTAAATATAAGATTTAACCAAGGTCACATGGTTAATTAAATGATGGAGTTTAATCCAGAAGTCAGGCCCCTGGTCATCTAGTTATTTCTTCCTTCCTTTATTTAATCCTCAAATAATTATTAAGCACCAGCTAGAGGCCCAGCACTGTGTTTAAGGCAGACGACACAATGGAGAGTAAAACAAACAATGGTCCTTGCTCTCACAGGAGCACATTAATTAAACACACACACACAGACGTAGACACACACACACATCCACATTATAAGTGCTACAAAAGAGAAAGTGCAGGATAGACATAATTGGAAGATCATAAACATTGACTTGGAACCTATTGTGTGAAAGATTAGGTGGGGCTCCTGTTGTAATCTTTACCTGGACACACATGCAAATAGGTACCCAGAGATGTGTGTTCTCATCTAGGCCAGGTTCAGACCAGAGCAAAAACCAGCTAGGATATGCTCACTGGGGCAGTTGTCAATTGACGTTTTCTCTTCACTGCTTTGTTGAAACACTAAAGAATGTTCATAGGTGATTCAACGTGTGTCTTCCTGTGTGCTCACATGGACATAGCACATTAGAAACTTGACATTTGCGTCATGAAAGAAAGGCTTTACTACCAGCATGAGCCATTATTGTCTGAGGCTACAGAGTCAGCCTTTCTGAAATGTCCTAGACCTCAAGCTTTGGCCAGCCCCCCTACCCTAGAATCCAGGCTAGAGCCCAGGGGGATCTGGGAGCTTCAGAAACTGGGAGGAAGCCTGCTGTCCTCGCATAAGTGGGTTAAGGCCATCTCCATCCTCGTGCATATGCAGGCAGAGGCTGGCTTCAGCTCATGGAGTCGTGGTGGGGAGTCAGTGCCGCTGGCAATGATGAGAACCTTTCAAATTAAATCCCAGCAGAAGTCCTCTCTCCTGTTGCTTCACAAGCTGAGCAATAGTCTGTGCACAAACAGTAGTTTGGGTGCATGAGGTTCGTGCTCTGTCCCTCCTGAGTCTGCGCTGACATGTGGAGGCCGGGGGAGTTTTCTGCTCTTGAATCTGCCAGGGTGCAGCGGCAGCATCCTTGTTCCTGGAGGCAGAGACCCTGGGTGCTGGCTCAGCCTGCCCACCTCCCTGATGTGTGGTTTTGGCCAAGTCATGGAACTTCTTTGAGTTCCTGTTTTCTCATCTGTAAAATGGGAATGTTCGCTAAGATGGTGTCCAGGGTTCTTCCCTTCTCTGAAATTCCACGATTCCACGAAATATTGTCATTTGGAAATACAGCGTGGGATATTGGAGAGGACTCTGTACTTGGAGGCTGAAGACTCAGGTTTTGTTTATTTTGGAGCCACTTTCTAGCTTTCTCGTCTTGGACAAATGTATCCCTGCATCATTCACTCGTGCATACATCCATTGCTGTAGTATTTAGCATCAATCATGTACCGTGAGCCATGCTATGATTTGGTAATACAGGCATAACCAGAAGAAAATAGCAAAGCTCACACCCATACACACCACCCCCCGCAACCTGCAGTGTCCATCCCCTCCTTCACCAAGCTCAGAGTTGGCGGGTGGAAGAGTGAGGGAAAAAAAGAGTGAATGTGCAAACAGTTATCATTCCATGGCGAGCTATGAATAAGTAACTGCTCAGATACTCAGCATTCTCCTCTGTAGAAAGGGGTGATGATGTCTGTCCTACCTACGAGGTCAAAGGAGGTCAACTTGGTGTGAGATGCCTTGTAAGATTTAAATTTTCTTATATCTGGAAAAGTTTTTTCATGAAGGTTCGAAATCATCATTCTAATAAAATCATTTAGTTTCACTTTCTGTAAGCCCAGACATATGTTAGTCATTGAATACTCACCTCTGCTCTGTGAGGGAAATACTAGTAGTGCCCATATTACAAATGAGAAAACTAAGGCATCAAGAGGTGAAGAAGACTGTCCACATCACACACCTGGGATGTGGCCGAACTGGGAATAAAAGCAGGGCTCTGAGACTCCACGACATGAGCCCTTAACTCTATGTTGTCATAACCCTCTCTTAGTTCTTAGTTACCCAGTGTATGACCACATACCCAGGGACTTCCTCTGCATGGACAAGTTGCAACCTAAGTTTTCTCGTCTGTAAAATGGAGATAATATTAAGTGCCTTCTGTAGTTGAGGCAAGAAATAATTTAGATATCAATCATGGAGAGCTTGGATTTTGCAGGAGCTTCCTACATACTGTTCCTTCCTTGACCTCAGACAGCCGATGGTATTGCTACAAATGATTTCATTTCTTCTTGTGGCCATTTCAAAGTCAGTTTGATCCAAAGGATGTTTCATGTGCTCCCACTGCCTTTCTGTGTTTTATTTTTCTGTTTCTCTTTTCCTGACTTTAAGATCGCTAGTAGTTGCCATAAATTTGTCAGTTATTTCAGAGGTGGATTTACAAGGAGAATTGCGGTACCCTTTGTAAGCTTTGGTTTGGGAGAGTCAGGGCAGGGGAGGGGGGGCACTGATAATGGTGGTCAGTATGCCACAAGACGTGGTTTCATGTCGGGTGGTTTTCCCTATGGGTTTCAGAGCAAGTGGTTTGTGGCTTATCGTGCACCTTCCTTTGAGCCTTAAATAAGTACCTGAAAGTTGAATGTAAATCAAATCTTGGTAAACCAGGTCTGATTGCCTAACTGTCTTGTGCCTGTATCAGAGTTGCATGAATCTTTGTACTAATCTGCCATGTTGATGGTTCCTTTGTGTGTTTCAAAAAAAAAAAAAAAATCTGTAGTAGGTTCTGTGGCAAAGCTACTTTGCTAAATGAATGGGGCTGGGGCTAGGTGGAGGGTTCTACTGAGATGAATGATAAGTGCTTTTAGTCCAGAGATCATTCAAGAGTATATATTGGGCACATAGGTTTGCCAGTTGCTGTGCACTGGGAAGTTGATGAGATATTAGGTAGACAGGTCCCTGCTTTCGAGGCGCTTACAGACGTGGGGTAGAGAGGGTGAAGTCCACCCTGCACCATTCAGGATTCTTGTGGTTGAACTTGAAAGGAGCCCCCCAACCTCTGGATTCCAGATGGAGTCTTAATATTACATAGTACAAAGGCTGTATGTCTATTAGTGTGGCTCAAATTAGTCTAAATCAGCATTTCTTAAAGTATATCACATGGAACTGGAGTTCATGTGATGTTAAAAGGCATTTTCTGGAGAAAAAAAAAAACAGTCCTGTAGTCAAATAGATAATAATAAAAACAGAAATAAGGATAAGTCAGTTGCTAACATTGAAAGATTACCAAGCATCTAGCATGGACACATCACGTATAAATTATTGCAACAGATCAGTCCTTGTGATAATCCTGTGCTTAGGTATTGTTATCTCCATTTACATAACTTGTGCAAGGAAAGAGAGCTACTTCGTGGTAGAGTATAGTGTATCACAGACAAGCAGATTCCAGGGCCTGCGTGTTTAACCATGCTATGTTGCCTCCCAACTGACATAAATATACTTGTTTGGAAAACTAGACGAAGTTATACAGGCTTCCTGACCACAGGGCTTTTCAAAATCTTTCCTAGACTGTTCAACAATGTTTAACTAAACCTCTTTGACCCTACCACCTCTTTTTCTCAGAGAGGTTGGAATTCGGGGGAGCAGGCTTAATGAGGCATTGGCTTTACTTAGCTTTGGCAGCTTGAGTCTTGCTTCTTTGGATACCAGCCTGTGTCAAAGTGATCTTAAAGGGCATCTCTTCCACTGGCACCTGGCTGAGGAAGCCACCCTACCTGTTGGGATTTTGCTTTGAACACGTTGGTCTAAATCTACTTGCTATTTTATAATTCAAAGAAATGGAATTAAGAGCTTCAGTTTTCCTGTCACAAGTAATAACCTTCCCTTTTTTCCCCTCCCCCTTCTCATTTCTTAAATTTCTACACTACTATTTCCTTTTTTTTTTAAGACTTTTTTTTTTGATGTGGACCATTTTTAAAGTCTTTATTCAATTTGTTACAATATCGCTTCTGTTTTATGCCTTGGTTTTTTGGCTGTGAGGCATGTGGGATCTTAGCTCCCCGACCAGGGATTGAACCCGAACCTCCTGCACTGGAAGGCAAAGTCTCAGCCACTGGACCGCCAGGAAAGTCCCTGCACGACTATTTCTTATTCCTAGATTTGCTATTTCACCCTGTGCTTTGGGGATGAAAACTTCAGCAGAGGCCAGAGCCACAGTTACAAAGGAAGGTGAAACCTTGGTTTAATATGCAGGGAAGTGGCTGTGTATCAGAATCACCTGCAAAGCTTTTAAAGAATTCTGATGCCTGGGTCCTTCCTCAGATATTTGGATTTGTGGTTGGTCTAGGACAGACCTGAGAACCGCCAACCTAGGGGTGATTTTGCTTCCTAATGGGGCATTTAGAAATGTCAGGGGGCATTTTTGGTTGTTGTGGTTGGTTGTGGGGAGGTAACTACTGACATCGGATGGGTAGAGGCCAGGGATCAGGGATGCTGCTAAACAACCTACGATGCAGAGACAGCCCGCTGCAGCAAAGAATTATTGGCTCACAATGCCAGTAGCACAGAGGTTGAGAACCTTTGCTCCAAAGCAAGTATTTCTGGAAAAAAGGAAAAGGGATGGTGGGAAGGGTACTAGAATAAATGGTTTTCGATTTTGGTCATCATGAGTTTGAGTTGGAATGGTTGAAATATAGGCATCAGTGCAGTGGCTGGGTTCCCAAAAAAAATCTGGCTGCAGGACCACAGGGGAAGGGATTTTTCCATGTTTTTAGACATGACCTCAGATCAGGGTGGCAGTCGATGCATTAAGGAAGGTGAATTGATTTTTGCTTCCTGCTTCAGAGAGGCAGCATTTAAGGGAAACTAGTTTTGTACTCCAGAAATAACCAGCCTGCATTCCTTTAGGCGTTCTGGGAGATTTGCTGAGTTTCTCATCTGACTATGGTATTCTTTAGGAGATGTTTAGGCACCACTGTTAGATTCAGATACACATGGCCTGAGTCATAAAAAAACCAGCTTGGACAAAGCGCATTAAGGGATACTTTTTTTATCCTTCAAGAGCATGCCAAGTGGGCTCAAAAGAAGATGAGTCTGGGACAGTGTCCCACGTTTGTCATTGTCAATTTCAGCCACTTAGAGGTTGGCATCACTGGTGAGGATCAATACCCTTTGCCCTTGCCCCCACCATCTCCCTCATTTAAACCAAATTTCAGATCAAGCTCTCCCTGAATAGAGAGGGATGAGGAGGGATAGCCAGCAAACATCTCCTGGGCCACTTGGTGTCAATTCAGAGATGATCTTCTGTGTTGATTATTTAAAATTGATCTTCTACTTCCAAGCCCAATAGTTTCATTGCTACCAAATTGGTACCTTTTGCAGTACTTTACCTCTTTGCTCCCATTGCATTACAGAACTGACTTCTGTGAGCTGCTAAGCTTAGTTTGCTGCAATCTCTGCAGAGCAATTGTCCAGTTTTAGTCAGGAGCCATGTCTGAAAATGGACTGGCTTTTGCACACCTCCCTCCAAAGGACAGACTGACATGAGGTCTTTAAACTGACATAATAAGATATGGCGATTGTTATGACTGGGGAAATTAGGAGGAGAATGAAGACAAGCCCTTGGGGCTTCAGACTCTGTGCCCCAAATCGTGGCCAAGGAAGAAAGAAAGGGACCAGATCTGTGATCTGGAGCACCTGCCATTGATTCATTCATTTGGAAAATGTTTACTGATCTCCAAATTCCTACTGACCAGTCTCTACAACAGTTCCCTGGAGACAGAGAGAGGAAGGACTGGATCTCTGACCTAAAGGACTTAAGTGTCTTGGGGAAAACTGACTGATGGGCAGATAACCACAATGCCATCTGCTAAGTTCCCTGATTGATCAATACTTGGGAGCTGTGTTTGTGGGGAGGGGAACTACCCTTGGCATGGGATCATGAATGTGGGAAAGGATGGGGGGAGAAAAGTCTAGGGAGGCATCCTAGAGGATGGGGTATTGGACTCAGTCTTCAAGGAGGATTAGGATTTTATTAGAAGGCAGTGAGGAAAAAAGCAGCCCAGGTAAAAGGAGGTAGCACCTGCAAAGGCGAGGAGGCAGAAGAAAGCCTGGAACTGTGTGTGTGTGTGTGTGTGTGTGTGTGTGTGTGTATTTTGAGTAGTATAGCAGACCCCTCTTAGCCAAGGTTTCACTTTCTGTGGTTTCAGTTACAATCAGCTGCTGTCCAAAAAATATTAAATGGAAAATTCCAGAAGTAAACAGCTCAAAAGTTTTAAATGGCACAACATTCTGAGTAGTGTGATGAAATCTTGCACTGTCCAGCTCTGCCCCTCCCGGGACCTGAATCATCCCTTTGTCCAGTGTATCCCCTCCCATTAGTCAGTAGCCATCTCGGTTTTCAGATCAACTGTCTTGGGATCTCAATGCTTGTGTTCAAGTAGCTCTTATTTTACTCAATAATGGCCCCAAAGTGCCAAAGCAGTGATGCTGGCCAGTCAGGTATGCCATAGAGAGATGGTAAAGTGCTGCCTTTAAGTGAAAAGGTGAAAGTTCTCAATTTAATAAGGAGAGAAAAAAAATTGTATGCTGAGGTTGCTAAGATCTGTGGTAAGAATGAATCTTCTATCCGTGAAATTGTGAAGAAGGAAAAAGAAATTCATGCTTTGCTGTCACACCTCAGACTGCAAAAGTTATGGCCAAAGTGCCCGGTAAGGGCTTAGTTAAGGTGGAGAAGGTGTTACATTTGTATCAAGGGTTTTTATAGAGAAAGAAGAGGTGAGGGAGAGGGACCACATCCCCATAACTATTATAGTGTATTGGCATAATTTTTCTATTTTATTATTAGTTACTGTTGTCCGTTTCTTACTGTGCCTAATTTATGTGTCAAACTTGATCAAGGCATGTATGTATAGGAAAAATATATAGTATACATAGTGTTCAGAACTATCCCTGGTTTCAAGCATCCACAGGGGGTCTTGGAATGAATGGGAGGGGGCACTGCTCTAGTGACTATAGGGGATAAGGCTGGATGGCAGCTTGGAGCCAACAAGGAAAGGAATTTAGGACAGCAAATTGATTTCAAACAACCTTCAAACTCTAGTTAATTGTCAGAGTGCTAGTACATATCTCTTTACAACAGTATTTTTTGTTTCGATTTTACATTCCTTGACCTGAGTCATGCTAAAAAATAATACATTTTACATTGCCACTCAACAAACCTAGAGATTTGTAAGTTGTAAAAATATACGTAATTGAGCTGAAAACTCATGAAATAAAATACTTAACCTTACTCCATGTGATGCATCTTGATATTTTCTGCTCTATTCTGTTCTAATATAACCTATTCCTTTCTGATTCATTTATTCCCCTAATGGGGTGGGCTTTGCAGTTTGAAAAACAATGATTTTGACTCTGTGTTGTGGTTACATTCTGGCTCAGAGGAAAACCACACCATGTTTGAGAAGCAGAGTTTGCCGTGCGTTCAGGTTAGAATCTGTGCCTTGCCTCATAGGGGCAGCAGGAAAACAATGAAGGGTTTGGAATGTGAGACTGGCATGGTCTGATATACATTTAGAAATATTGCTCTGGCTGCAGCGTGAGAAATGCGGGGAAGGGAGTAAGAGAGAAGGGTTAGAAAGCTGTGGCAGTAATTCAAGGGAGAGGGAGGGGGCACTGGAGCCAAGACAAAAGCAATAAAGATGGAATTCATTAATTCCCAAGTACCACTCAGGTCCACCAGCAAAGCTGCTTCCGACCTCCCTGTCAGGCAACTCCCTTCCTGGGCCGCATCCAGGCTTACCTGCCCCAGTTCCGTTCTCAGCAACTTGTGGCAGGATGCATTCTTTTATGTAGAGTTCTACAGTCGCTGGATACTTTTGTGTCTCATATGAAAGGAACCAGAATGCCCAGGCTTCTGCCTCCAGGCTGTTTCTTTATCTCTCAAGGCCTTCCTTCTAGGCATGAGAATTACAGGGTCTCATTAGCAGTGGATTCCCAGACTGGCTTGGAGGAAGGCTTTGCATCCTGCCCTTTATCTGCACCTGACTTGTCTCTGCAAACCTGGGTGGAAACTTCCAGCTGCACATCAGTATCTAAACACTGTTGCTAAAGCTTAGCGATGAAGAACAAGTCTTTAGGCTCAGGCAGAGCTCGGTTTGAATCCTGGCTCTGCCACTTCCCACCCGTGAGATCCTGACATGTTACTTACACTTTGCGAACCTGAATTGCTTCACTTGCAAAATGGGAATACATTGCAAGATTGCTGTGAAGATTTAAGAAGATGATGTATGATCCTGTTGAGCAGAGAGCAAGTGTTTGAGGCCCAGTAACTAAAACAAGTTACCCGTTTGTATTTGAAGCACCCCTACTTGGAAAGTCATCTGTAAGAACTCTGAGAAGGCTTGCAGGAGACCTCCAACCACAAGAGCGGTGCTTAACTTGTGTGCACTGTAGCCCAGGTGCGCTAGGAGGGCAGCACAACTCCATTCTCATATTGAGGACACTTGTTAAGAGGAAAACACAGATAGAGGCCAGAAAGAGGAAGAGTTGATGCCCTGTGGCACATGTGGCAGGGATCCAGAGGCCTCCACACTGCCAAAGCATCCTTGAGTGGTCAGCGTGCACTGATTCCTGTAAACAGTATACGTCCCCTGATTTGCAAGCATCTAATTCATTAATCAGCGCAGGTGATGGGAGCAGTCTGTGACCTCACATCTTCTCGGTGCCCACATGATGTGTATCGCTCGGGAGACATTGAGCCCCCGGGGATAGCTTCCCATCTCAGCACCTTCACAGCAATCAGCAGCACTTTAGGATGGGGTGTGTACAGGAGTGAAGGTACCTATGCTTTTTCTCAAATTGCAGCCTTGTCGTTGACAGAAGGCCAGCAGCCTCCATCCCTGAGCACCTGTGACAGCCTCTCTGTGAGTCTAGTATGATACCCGGCTTTATACCATGTGGATAGGGGAATATGGTTTGTGTGAGACAAAAAGGAGGTGAATATAAATGATATGGACGTCTCTGCACTGCTAAAGTGGTCTGGGATTGTCTGATTTGGGAAGGAACTGCTCACCTGTACATGAATTCAGCAAGGATTTGTTGAATCCCTACCATGTGCAGGGACTGTGTCAGCCTCTGCTGACACCAAAGCATTATTGATCTGTGCCCTCAAGAATACCAAAGGTAGCTGGGGAGGAACGGTCTATGAGCAACCACATTGCTACCTCGTATGAGGAATGCAGGGAAGGAAGTATAAAATGCAGTATCAGTGCAGAGGAAGGGTGCTGAAGTTGGTCCTGCAAAATTAAAGACTTTAAAAAGGAAGAGTTGTTTTTTTGTTTGTTTTTGAGATCCAGACGGTGGGAGTTAGGCGAAGGAAGGTAACATTGTGTGTATGTGTGTGTGTGTGTGTGTGTGTGTGTGTGTGTGTGTTTTGAAAGGGTATTCAAAAAAGGGTAGATTTGTTCTGGGACCTGCAGTGTGAGTGATAGGCAGAGAAAATGTTAGCATGCAAGCCAGAGAAGTCAGAAGGGGGTCAGGTCATGAAGACCTGTGGGTGTCATATAAAAGACTTCGAACTTTACCCGGAGCTGATGGCTCCTGCACTTTCTCATTTCAAGATGCTCTTATAGTCTCAGTGATTTTATTTCCCTAGGCCAGAGAAATACTAATAAATCTGTTTATTAAGTAATTAGGTCCAAACAACTTAATGAAGTATTTATGTCCCCAAAACTTTCATGGCCGTTTGGAAAATAATACATGTGAATCTAAGGAAAAAACAGTATCTTTATTTTACCCTTAAAGAACCACAGTTACTACTGCTCAACCCTTGCAATTCGATACAGCCACCCTCCTTTCCTATTCCTTGTTAATTTTTCTACAGTTTTGTAATTGTACCAACTGCCAAAAACCCACCTTAGCAAAGATATGCCATTATTGAAAGGAATGTAGTGTGTTTTTGTGTTGAAACTGTGAACTACCTGATGGTAGTAGTTTTTGTGATGCCCAATAAATATCAAGTATCCCTCATTTCACTTCAACGTTAAAAATATCCTGCTGTGCTCCTGTGGCTTGCTGTGGTACTCTG
This sequence comes from Hippopotamus amphibius kiboko, assembly GCF_030028045.1. NCBI lineage: Eukaryota > Metazoa > Chordata > Mammalia > Artiodactyla > Hippopotamidae > Hippopotamus > Hippopotamus amphibius. The sequence continues at coordinate 16,134,537 of NC_080187.1, forward strand.
GCACTCTGCAGCATCTCAGCACACAATTTAGGAACCAGGTTCCAAAGACAATAGAGAGTTCTTAAGAGGGTTTTGCCCAGAGGCAGACCATGTTCAGGTTTTCATCTTAGAAAGATGACTTCTGCTAAAATGGAGAGAATGCATGGATGGGGGAAAGTTGGGGGAGGGGAGAGGGTACAAAAATGTATGGCAGGAAAACAGAATGCTGTGACCATGTGAGACAGGAGCATATCTTGGAGTAAAGTAGCATTGATGGGGATTTGAGATACCTTTTTTGAATGTTTTAAAATTTAGAATTACTATAGATGGGCAAGAAGTTGCAGAGACAGTATAGAGAGATCCCATGTACCCTTCACCCAGTTTCCCCCAAAGGTTACATCTTATATAACTACAGTACAATATCAAAACCAGGACATTGACATTGGTACACTGTGCGTATAGCCTATGCCATTTTATCGCACGTGTAGATTCATGTAACCATCATCACAGTCAGCACACAGAACAGTGTCATCACCTCAAAGATTTCCCTGTGCTGTCTCCTTAGAGTCACATGTCTCCTTTTCCCTATCATCCCTAACCCCCTGGCAGCCACTAATTTGTTTCCCATCTCTGTAATTGCATCGTTTCAAGAATGTCATGTAAACGAAATCATAACTTGAGATACTTTAAGGAGACAGAAGACTCGGTATTTGAATGTGAAGGCTGAAAGAGAGGAAAGACTCAAGATGCAAAGGACTTGGCAAGATCATACTTTAAGTGATGAATCACTTGATCTAGGTTGAATAGGAAAAAGAATGGAGGAACATAATTTGGTCAACTGGTGCGTGGTTTTAATTTTCATCAAGATAAGGAGCCTTGGAAGGAGAGTTTTGGGGGGTTGTTTGTGTCTGAAGATGAAGAGGCAGCTTTGGAAATGTTGAATTTAAACTGCCTAGAACATCCAAATAGAGACTCAATAGGTAGTTGTTTTATAAATGGTTCTGACCCTCAAAAGAGAGTGCTTGAATAAAAAAAATACAGTCATTAGGTTACCAATGGTAACTGGAGACATCCCTTGGGAGTCTTCACTTATAGAAGAGCCTGTTTAACATGCGCAGAGAAAAGCATTGAGAAGTCAAGGCATGGCCAGTGGAAAGAAGAAAAATCAGGGACAATTGGTACCAAAATAAATGGATGTTTAAGAGAGAAGGTTATCAGAGGCCATGGCTTCTGATACATTACTTAAGATAAGAACTGAAAGTAGTCTTTTATACTTAAAATCTTGACCTTAGCAAGAACTATTGAAGTAGAATGTTGGCGACAGAAACCAGATTGCAGTGGGTTGAAAAAAAGGTGAGAAGCAGGAGAGGAGATTTTTTTTTTTTTGAGAAGCATACCTATGAAAGGCAGCAGGGATGTGAAATAAAGAGGTTTTTTGTTATTTTTCTTTGGTTTCTAAGAGAGGGATGATATGAAAAGAGGGAGAGACTGATGCTTGGGGGCAGAGTGGGGTTATTTTTGATGAGAAGATTCCTGAGGAGGCAGGGAGGGAAAGGGTAAGAACTTAGATGGAGGTAAAAGGAGGGATACCTTTAAGCTGAAATAGGAAGAAAGACGGGAAAGAGGTGTGGGTGAAGATAGATCTGTTGGTTTTACTCCTGGTGATTTGAAGGGACTTCCAATGGCTTCTGTTCTTTTAGTGACGTAGGATGTGAAACCAGTTGCTGAGGAAGGGGGTACTGGGGAGTACAAAAAAATGTAATGTGAAATAGTTAATCTGAAGAATGGTAGAAAGATCTGATTAAAGAAATATAAAAGGATCAACAGGAAGCAGTTAGGGCTCTGATCATGTTTGTGGCCACATTTTATAACACTTGTAGTCTGTGCAGCTGGAATATTCTTCTCCAAAAGAACTGAAAATTTGAGGTAATATCGTGGATAGTGGATGTGGGTTTAAACAGGGTGGGGGTTTGCCAGGTGGATAAGATGGAAGGACAGCTGGGTAAAGGAGTTACAGGTGTGGGTCAAAAGTAAATGTAGGGATGGATCATTGGATCTCAGTCAATCCAAAAGGAAGTGAAGAGTCAATGGCGGATAAAGGGAAAGAAGACGGTCATGGGCTGAGCAGCCTTAAAGAGGTAGGGAGCAGGCGTTATGATAGACAGGTCGGAGACTGGAAGGTCTCAATATAATGCGTCAGAGTTAGAGGGACTTTGGGAGTTGACACATTTTAGGAGTCACCGTGGCAGGGAGTAGGAGGCTGGAAGAGAGAGGGGGTGAAGATATTGAGATGAAGTAGGTCAAGGGGCTGAGAGGCTGAGGGTATTGGATGCTAGGAATAAAGACAGGACTTGAGGTGAAGACAGAGGCTGAGGTTATTGGATGCTAGGAATAAAGACAGGACTTGAGGTGAAGACAGAGTCTGAAAATCAGACGCTAAAGTGTACAGTTAACATGAGAGAATACCTTGGAATTTCGTTATTGAACACAAGGGAGAAATGAACAAAGCAGATGGAGTGGAGAAGAAAATTTGTAACAGAAGATTTGCACTCATGTCTTTGTTCCTTCTCCGTTAGATCTTTGAATAATGGTCTAGCCTCTCTGAGCCTCAGTTTCCTCCTCCGTTTTGTTTTTTCAGATCTTTATTGTAGTATAATTGCTTTACACTGTTGTGGCAGTTTCTGTTGTACAACAAAGTGAATCAGCTGTATTTACACATATATCCCCATATCCCCTCCCTCCTGAGCCTCTCTCCCACCCTCCCTATCCCACCCCTCTAGGTCATCACCAGTCATTGAGTTGGCCTCCCTGTGTTATGCAGCAGCTTCCCTCTAGGTATCTATTTTACATTTGGTAGTGTATATATGTCAATGCTAGTCTCTCACTTCATCCCACCCCCCCTCCCCCCACCTCAAGTCCATTCTCTATATTTGCGTCTTTATTCTTGCCCTGCCGCTGGGTTCACCAGTGCCATTTTTTTAGATTCCATATATATACATTAGCACGCGGTATTTGGGTCTTTGTTCCTCCTTCTTAAAGAGGAACTTATAATCTTTATCTCCCTAACAGAGATGTAGAGTGCGATGCTCAAAAGAGGAAGAAAATGTAAATATGCTTGGTATACCCTGCACCTTCATGTAAATATGGGCCCTATTGTTCCTGTTTACTGGCACCCAGGGACTGACTTTGGATTCCTTTCACTGCTCTGATGCAAGATAGATAGTGCTTTGGTACCTAATCATTGCATTTGAATAGCCTGAGTTCAGAATATCATTTTAGGATAACAAAGTGAAAGGCAGCTATAGTATTGGAGACAGACTGTTAGATGTACTATCTTTTAGATGTCCAGAATAAATGCGCGAGAACAGTTGACCCAGACAAATTGACCGATGAAAGGATAACTTGTGCTTCAACATAATGAGTTCAATATTCTTTTGATTTGCAAAAAAAGCACTGAGGCACTCAGGCCTGGGATGCTTGTCAGCAAAAGGGAAATGTAGATTGTATTGCATTTCCTTTAGACAGCACTGAGTTCTCACTAACAGCTTCAGCTCAACCTGCTTTTTTTTTTCTTTTAACTTTAATTTTTTTATTTTTGGCCATGCTGCGCAGCATGTGGGATCTTAGTTCCTGGACCAGGGATTGAACCCATGCCCCCTGCAGTGGAAGCTTGGGGTCTTAACCACTGGACTGCCAGGGAAGTCCCTCAACCTGCTTTTAAATTTAGTAGTAGTAGTAGTACTAGTAGTAGTACTAGTAGTAATAGTAATGGTGGTAGTAAGGTCTAGGGAAGGGACTACTAGGGAGCAAGGGCTTCCAGACAGAATGTTTAGGAAGGGGCACCTCCTTACCATGTAACTCTCCCACCCTTGATGTTTCGAGTTGAGCCCAAGTGAATAAAATAATGGGAGGAATTCCAAAACAGAATCCAGTTGGAGTTCATTCCAGAACCAAGAACAATGTTGAAAAATAAAGCACACAGAGAATGGAAGTAATAAACTAGTGGGACCTGATACTGAATATATTAATAGCTGAATAACCTAACAGCCTTGGAAATAATCTGATTCTCACAACAACACTATGCGACAGCCCCTACCTTTAACCCCATTTTACAGATGAGGAAATGGAGGCTCATGGAAGTATTTTGCCCAAGGTCACACAGTTAGGAAGTCACATAATTGTGATTCAAACCCAGGCAATCTGGTTCCAGACTCTTGTGTTTGTAACCACTGGCTCTATAGAGTGCTGGGCAGGAGTGAAGGCACAGCAGCCCTGGGACTCAAGGAGCCTGTGTCCTACTGCATCGTTGATATCGAATCACCTTGTGACTGGAGCACATTTTCCTTTTCTAATACACAATTTCATTTCTCCTCCTTCTTTATGTCCTCCTTTTTTCCATTCTTTTTTCCTGGTCTTCTTCTTCCTGTTGAAATATACCTTCCCTATGTAATGCTTTAAAATTCACAAGACACTTTCCCATATCAAGTTGGTAGTAATATCCCATTTTAAAGATGAGATAGTCAAAGCTTTGAGAAGCTAAATCGTTTGTCTAGTGTGATATACCTGGTAAGTGATGGGACATTGACTTGCATCCAAGCCTTCTGACACATCTTTCAATGCTCGTTTTAACCGCCCCACAGCTGCCTTTTTGTTTGATGAGCCCCTTCTTATCACTGGGACTCAGTTTAGGTATATCATTCCTGTTGATGGCAACACTTTTTAAGAGAGAATGGGGAAGATTTTCGCAAACATGCTGTACTCCATCTGGTACATGCAGAAGGATTCCAGAGGTGTTATGTGAAAGGAGAAATGAAGTATATGCAGTTCTTACATGGTGTGATTCAGTGGGTCCCTTGGCTTCTCAAAGATTTCAGAAAATTAAATCTCATTGAGTGTTATCTCCTGACTCTGCGAACAAAGTACTTTTTAAAGATTGTTTTCTTAAAATGAGCAGATTGATGCAGTATCATTAAGAACAACCAACTCACCACACTTCAGGGTAGAGATCCTTTTGTCTCTTGCTGATGGAGGATGGTAGAGAGAAGAGACATAGCTGTACCTATTATGCTGTTCTATTTCGGTCTACTCTATAATTCACTTCCTTTTTTTGGATCTTATTCTTTTGCTAAGTACCACCCACCTACTTCTGGGAGACAAGGCCAGGTGAAAGACATCTTGAGATGTCTCAACTTCCTCATCTGTTTGTCACTCACTGGGTGCTGGATTTTCAGCACTAACTTGGAAGCCTGTCTCTCAAAGAAAACTAGAGAAAATGGGTCCTGACACTGGACAAATATCTATTATGTACAGGAAGCCTGTGAACTCATACATACAGAGGCTACACTGGCGATCCAAAGTTCTTCATGGGTTAGTGCTGGAGAGAGAATTAGTAGTGGTTATTAGAGGACAATCTTCCAGTTGAGAAATTTCTAAGGGTCAGAGTTGCTAGAAGATGGGAGGGAGCACCTTAATAGAACTGAGGGGACAGTCACTCTCCATCACCAAAGCGATTCTACTTAGCATAGTCTGACCGAAAGAGAATGTAAGCACAGGTGGGACATTGGCTTCAGTGACCATTGATATCCTTGGCAACCCAAGGATGCATAATTACGTACAGGGTTGCATAATCCATACAAGGGATACTTTCCTGACATTTGTCTGTCTGGAGAGAGCATTTTTTTCTGATTTTCACATGGAGTCTGTTGTATGAATGGAAGGGCTGAGAGTCTGTTCAACAGTCTAGGGGACACTCCTACTGTGTTATGGATGTTTCCTGTAAGTCTTCTCTGTGGGCCTCTCCTCTTCCAGATGTCCATCAAATGCTACTTTTCCTTCCACTCCTCCTGGGTAATCACACTCACTCCCCTGTGTTCCATTATCCTCCATTCCAACAACTCCCAAATAGCTGTTTTCAGCTCTCATCTCTGCTCCAAACTCAAAAACTCTTTCCCGCAACTGCCAAATGGACATTTCCATTGGATTTTTTCATGAAATCTCAGAATCCCCACTTTCCCCCTTCTTTACCAATTTGTTTCTCCTCCTATGTTCTTTGTCTCAAATAACTGCACCAGCATCAGTCAGAGGTCCAAGTGAGAAGGAAGGTTGGACAGTATTCTTGAGTCATTCCTCTTCTTTACCCAGTAATAATAATATTAATAGTAGGAATATGAAAACAACAATAATTTTATAGGAACTGCTAATATTTGAGTGCTTACCGTTTCAGACTCTGTGTTAACCACATCACATGGGTGATATCACGTAATCCTTCTGCTACCCTATGACTATTGCCTCATATCACAAATGGAGGAAATTAGTAGCTTGCCCAAGATTACAGTTAGGTGGAGGGGCTAGGATTCAGGACTCCAGAATCTGTGTTCTTAATCTCCTTGATATACTACTTTCAAGTCTAATAACTCACCAGTCTCTCTCTCTCTCAGCTTGTATATGTCTTCCAATTTATGTGCTTTTCCCTATTTGAGCTTCCTTTTTTTCTATCTTATTTCCTATGTTCATTTACATATTATAAACAAGAACTGTTATGTAATGTTCACTGTTATACAAGTGCAAACATAGACATTTTAAAAGATATGAAGGAATAAATAAGAACAGTTAAATTAAAAAATTATTTTGGTTTATTACTTAACAGTATATTATTAGCAATTGTAGATAGATGGAAATTAACATTAAATAGTCTTTTTAATTATTTTAAATTTAGGGAAGGAAATTGGCAGATATGATCACCTCATCATGATTTTTTACTTTGTGCTACAATTGCTGACGTACTTTCCCCAAGGATAGGAGAAGTATCAGCTCTGCCATTTTCTTTTGCTTGTGTTATCGGTCTTATCGTCAACTGGTAACTTCTTTGCAGGAAAGTTTCAAAGCTAATTGTCCATTTTAGGAGAGTTGGCTTAGCTAATACTAGATAAAGAATTCACTAACCCCACTTGACCACACACAGGTAAACTGCAATAGGTTGCAATGAGCTGAAAACAGAAAGATGAGACAAAGCATCACTGCCCACCCCTCTCGGTCAGATATGTCAGAAGAGCCTCTGAAATCTGTCTTTTCCAATAGCGGATACTTACTCGTAGGCCTGTGGTACCTGGGATGGTTTATTTCAAGTTAAATTTTGTGTACGGTGTGAGGTAAGGAGTCGATGTTTGTTTTTTTTCCTGATATAGATATAAATTTTTTCCATTTCTATTTGTTGAAAATCCATTTCTTTTCCCATTAAACTGCACTGACATCTTTCTTAAAAACCAGTTGACCATTTTTGTGTGAACATTTTTATATTCCTTACACTAGCGTTACACTCCTCCGGTTACTGGTTGGAATTTTGATTGGGATTTTGTTGACTCTATATATAAATTTGGAGAGAACTGGCATCTTAACAACATCAAGGCTTCTGATTTATGAACATGGTTTATTGCTCCATTTATTTAGATATTTAATTTTATTCAGTAATAAATTGCAGTTACTAGTGTGTAAGTATTGTGCATACTTCATTAAGTGCATCTCTTGGTGTTTCATGTTTTTGAAAGATATTGCAAGTTAAAATCTAATTTTTATTTCACTTCTAAATATGTGTGTTGCTATGTTAGAAATCTAATTGAACTTCGCATATTGTATTCTCCTTGCTATCTTCACTGATTACTTATGGTAGCTTTTTTATAGACTCCTCGGGTTTTTCTACATACACTATCACACCGTCTGTGAAGAGTTTTACTTCTTTTCCAATCTGTGTGCCCTTTATTTCTTTGTCTTGTCTCATTGCACTGGCAAGAACCTCTGGTAAAATTTTGAGTAAAAGTGTTTAAAGTGCCCTGTTACTGATTTAGAGACAGGAAACTAATCTATGATGTTAGCTGTGGGAGTTTTTTTGTTGTTGTTGGTGAGGGCTTTGTTTTTATCCTGCTTGAGCTTTATCTGCTTCATGTAAGTTAAATTTTTTAACCAAATTTGGGGGAGTTTTCAGCTATTACTTCATTAGATATTTTTCTTTTCTTTCTCTTATTTGGGCGGAACTCTTATTACATATATGTGGGACTGCTTGTTGTCAGATATGTCTCTAAGATGGAGTTCATTTTCTTCCATCTTTTTTTCTTTCTCTTCATTTGATTGTGTAATTTCTTATGCCGTATCTTCGTATCTTCAAATTCACTGCCAAACATTTGGGGAGAGAGTATAATCCAATATGGAGGATCTCTATCTTTGGTCTTCTTATTTCTAAGGATTCTCCCTATCCCTTTAATTTTCAGCTAACCTTCCTACCTTGAATTTTGTCTTCTAAAACTTCAAGCCCGTAAGGATTCAACCTTTGCCACCCAAAGTGTGCACATTTAGGCTATGCACTCAGGTTTTTTTTGGTTTTGCTTTTTGTTTTGTTTTGATTTTGTTCTTGTTTGGCCACACCACGTGGCTTGCGGGATCTTAGTTCCCCAATCAGAGATTGAACCCTGTCCCTCAGCAGTGAAAGCACAGAGTCCTAACCACCACACAGCCAAGGAATTCCCTGCACTCAGTTTTTTTAAAGTAGCAAACACACAGACCTTTTCCTCTGCAGTTCTATAGCTGATGGACAGATTCTTTTCTGTCCTTTGCCTTCTCTTTTCCCAGGTACCCTGGAGTTTCTCCTACCCATAGGTAGTTTAGCCACCAGCAGGTGATTTGGGCAGAGTTTTTAACTCAGAATTTAGTTTTCACTCTTTTTACAGTTCTCCTGCTGCCAAGACTCCCTTATAATTTTCTTCTGCTTCTCCATTCCTGACCTCTGTTCTCTGCTGCTCAGAGCCTGTGAGGTGGTAGATTTCCACCACTGTTTATTGCCTTGGGGTAGGGAAGCACCCTCAGGCCAGAAAGCCATAGACTAGCAGTTCTTACATTTTTCAGTTGTAGTTTTTCATGGACAAACTCTCTTATGGTTTATCTCTGCTTTGGGGTGCTTTTCATTATCTACAAATAGTTATTGTCGTTGTTTTTCTTTTAAAACTTATCTGGACTTTATAATTGTTGTGTGTAGGAGGTTTTGCTTGACCTAATGCCTTTACCAGAAGTTCCTGTTTTACTTGTTAAAGGATCACTGTAGGACTGACCAGTAGGGGACACTGGAATGCAAAGCTTGAACCAATAAAGAGGCTATCAGAATTCCCTGGTCAGGTGATAGTAATGGCTTGTAATGGAGTTTGTGAGAAATCATCCAGTTTGAGAAGTTAAAGATGAAAGAATTGCACCAAGCTGTGTGGTCAGTCAAGGACGGAAAACACCATAGTCTTCTGACTTATGTCAATGAGTTATTGGTCAATGCATGGGTTCTTCTAGGTGTCTAAGCTGACGAGAACTTAGAATGAGTAACTGTTAGGCTCCTCAGTTCTCTTCAGACATTATCTGTGGTGGTTGGGGCTCTGTATGAGGTTAAATCCTTAAGGAGGTTTCTCAGCCAGCTTAATAGAGGACCTTAGATGTGTCTCTTCTCACTTTCCACATAGCTCACGGGTCATCAAACACTACTGTTTCTGATTTATCCTTTCTGCCCTCTTATTTCCATTCCCTAATACACATATCGCTTTCTCTCAATCCCAGGATTGCAGTTGTCTCCTAATTAGATCTCCCCCTTACAGAGAACAGCCAGATGTAACTGATTTCCTAAAATAAAGATCAGACTATACTTTTGCCTCTTCTCTGTCATCTTCAGTGGCTTCCAGTACTTGCAGATTTAAAATCTAGATATTCTAGCTTCTTTTTCCAGTTTTTTCCTTACTATATACTTCTTTACAAGGGCAAGGCCATGCCCAATTATTTATGACTCCCTGAATTTCATTCACACCGCCCTGCCTCAGATGCCTTTTCTCATCCTGTCCTTCTGTTCTTTCTCCTTCCTTTCCATCCCCTGTCTTTTGAAACTATATTCGGACTTTAGGAATTGGTTTAAATGACACCTCCTCTTCGGTGCATTCACCTCTTCTCATTGGTTCAAATATTTTTATTGAGCACTTACTGGGTGCCAGGCACTGTATATCCTAAGGCTATGAGAATACGAAGGCTTTTCCCACCCCTTACTGAAGATATCACCACCAAATGGTGTGATCCTAGTTAAGATTTACCAGTTTTCTCCTCCAAACCTATTATTCCCAGCCTGTGTTTCACCCTTGACACGTAACACGTAGTAGGCACTCATTGGATGTGGCTTCATTAAATGACTGCTGAAAGACACGCTTTTGCTTTCTGTATTGTGTTTTTGCTACTCTTTCCCACTTTTTCTCATCACGAGGGGCCTATTGGTTGATGAAGTCAAGGCCCATGTTCTAGTCATCCATTCTTTCTCCAAAGCATTCAACATTATATTCTGCAGGCATCAGGACACCAGTTTATGTCTGAGGTGCAGCAAAGGTATCCCTGGAAAAGGGGAAAAAAAGTCCTGAGTGGTGACCGTTGCCTCTTATATACCTGGCCTACAGGAGTCACATGCTGACAACATCATTTACAGTGAATTATTTGCGGAAAGTGACAAGGTTGAAGTTATTTGTCCTCCTGAAATGAATGTCTTCAGGTGAGATGAGAAGAAAAAAAAGGATGGTAGGAAGAAGCCCTTGCATGCAAATATACCAAGACATTTAACAACCACCCCCACTATGTGTTCTGGCCTGGATATGTGATATATGAACCTTGGTCCAAAGACAAGACATGTTTTACTTGGCCTGTAGTGAGTTTTTAAACAGAAGGATGGTCCTCTGTCTTAAAAAATAAACAAACAAATAAATAAGGAAGATTTCCGAGAAGAATCCACATATCTGTTTTTTCTTGAAAAATGGATAAGTCTGATAAACTTCTGTTATCATTTGTGTAGATCAGCAGTGGACTGGAACTGTGTCACAGCTGCTGTCGTCAGATGTGGATGGTGTTCAAACATCGCCACTCAGACATTACTTCCATGGCCCTGGAAGCCTTTGAGATTTTGATTCCCTAGGTCGTTTATATTGCCTTATTTATGTGTCTGTTTCACTGATCTTCAGGGAACAAGGTCAGTGTAGAAGGCTCAGTGTTCTGATGTATGTCACCAGTCAAATTATCATAACTACTCCACCATAAAGATGTGACTATCCCACTTCTACTATGAGGTGTGTGTGGTTTAGAGAAGTTAATGAACTTGCCCCAGGTAACACAGACAATGATGAGAAGAGCTAGGGTTCAAATCTAGAGCTGTCTACTCCCAGAAGGGTATGTGGAATAAAAGTAAAAAATGTGAACTGTCTCTGAGTAGGGATAATGAGGGAACTTCATCTTGCGCTGATATATTAAGGATGCTAGTCAAGAAGTGTTCCCTGGAACCAGGTCTCTCTTATGATGGAATACTCTCGAAAGGGAGAGCTTAAGGCACCATGTGAATTATTTAAAATGAAAGTGCTCCGTAGCCTGTAAATGGGCATTTAAAATAATCCAGGATTGGGTCGTCAGAGAGGAGAGATAAATCAGATGAGATTTGCAAGGTAGGTTTCCCCCCCATCTCAGTTTTCTCACTGCCTTTGATTTCCTCAAGGTGAAATCAACCAGACTATTTAGCTATTTGGAAAATAAAAATGCAGGCTACTACATGGTAGTGCATTTCAAACGTTCAAAGACTCTTTAGGCCTAGAAAAGGGTTTGAAAATCTGCTAGCACTTAGTTCTCATTTTCTATTGAATAAACTGACCTAAGAATGATTAGTTGACTTGGTCAAAGTTATGCGTGTATTAATGATGGACAGAGGGCTAGAATTCCCTGCCCAGAGAGTTTCCCTTGTCCTGTTTGTGTGTGGCCTCTTGTAGCATGTCTGACTGCCTCTGATCTTTCAAAATGCCAAATGGCACTCTTTTGGCATTTAAAATCAGAGCCTTGTATTGTCAATTATCGTCTACATCAAAAGTTCACATATGCAAAGGCTGTACCATTTATTCTTCGTATTTCCAGTACATAGGAGGCATACATTAAATTTGTTGCTCTTTGTTAAAAATGATGATGGTGATGACAGTCTTGGTGGCTTCAGCTCTGCAGAAGGTATATTATTTATAGTGAAAAAAGTTGCTGATAATAGTGATGTTGGCAGTGACAAAGATCAGTGAGGACAGCTTTGTTGGTGATAACAGTATCTCCAGTTGGTTCCAATGCTGGTGTCTTAATGATGACAAAGATATAGGCATGATGATTTTGAAAGCTGCTGCTAATTGGTGGAGGAGGAGAAGTATTACTCTGTTTCCAGATTGCTCAGCTTTTTGCCAAAAGATGGTGGATAGTCAAGGGAGGAGGAAAAATAAAGAGAGAGAGGATGGATAAATAGAAAGAAACTAAGAAGAATGGCGAGGTATAAAGAGTCTTGGAGCCAAAAGCTGGAACTGGAAGTTCCCTGGGTGGTATTAATCCCCATGTAGAAAACTTTGGCAGTCAGATGAGTAATTAGATTCAGGTTTATGAGGATGGCCTCTGGAGTCAGAAAGCTCTAAATTGAAATTGCACCTCTGCCACTTAGCTCTGTGGACCTTGGGTAAATCAGTTAACGTCTCTGAGCTTCAGTGCTCCCCTATCTATAAAATGGGGACATTCTGATTTACCTTTTCCAGCTGGTGAGGGTTAAATACAGGTAAGTGCTTGAAGCCAGATTGCTCAGTTCCTGACTCATGCATGCAGTTCCCTCATTTGCGGGGTGGTCCCCGATCTGTTTTGAACATGCAGATCCTTTCAGCACCAGTTCCGTGAGCACCAAGACAGTCTTTCTCACTGGTTTGTTCCATGTCCTGATTTCAGTGATTCTCTAGAACTTTTTTTTTTCCCCATGCCTGCAAGAACTTGATTAGTATGCGAAGGAGTGGCCAGTCCACTCCACACTGCAGCAGGAGCCCAGCGTAGAGCAGGAGGCCTTGGGAACTGAGTGATGCATTTCTTAATGGCAGGCAAAATGAACCCGGAACAAGCTAAGCTTTGCTTGTTTCAAAAACTCTGTCATAAATTAACGTAAAGATGCTCTTTTCCTCACCAGCCAGAGGACGGGCGTGTTTCAGTAGGCAATTAATCTTGGCTGATCTATATTAAATATTTATCTGCTGAAATGAGCCCAGTATTGTAGTGGTATTTTTCATTACAGGACTTTATCATTTCCAAAGAGATTTCCATGTGCCGGCTCCCTTGTATGTATTAAACCCAAATTTCCTGTGGAATGACACATCTTTCTTGGCGGCGACCTTTTCTCTCTGTAACAAGCTACTGATATGTTGGAATTTACAGGGTGATAAACACTTTTGTTGAGGAGGAGGGGGAGGAGCAATCCAGTATTTGCTTTTCTAATAAAAACCCAGGGACAGGGGATGTGGAAATTGGTGTCTGATTTTCAGCAGCACCTGGTGAGGGGGCAAGAGTTGGAGATCTGCTCTTGGTAAAGCTCTGGGGATAGGGGGAGGGAAGGTGTGGCTTTGGTAATAGTCATTACAATTCCTTGCATTTGAATTGGGTCTTTTACATTCACTTCCATGATCTCCTTTGATCCTCACCAACAACGCAAGGAAAAGGTATGAGTATCTCCATTTTGGAAACGAGGTTCCAAAGGTTAAGTGTTTTTGTCAAACACAGAGATGGGGAAGAGATGGGACTGGAACTCTGATCTGATGATGGCTGAGTTCAAGACCCTTACCTGTCCCACACTGCCTCCCACAGGGAGAGGAGAAAAGTGCCGTTTCATTAGCCATTGGCTCTGAATATGAAATTTGATATTTAAGTGGCTGGGTAGCGGGCAATTTGTTAAACCTGATGGTCAGCCTAGGTCTAAGCTGTGCCTCTGGAAAATCATGGCCGTTTCCAAGGATGATTAAAAGAAAAAGAAGATTTGTGCAAAACGAGCAAGTGGAAGAATCGAGAGAGGGAAGGAGAGAAAAAGAAGAGATCTGGTGGCCGACCGGCTTTGAAAATGTTAATGTACATTCAGATCAGCTCAGGATCCTATTTAAAATACGGATCTGGATTCAGCAGGTCTGCAGTGGGACCCGGGATTGTGACTTGCTAGCAAGTTCCCGGATGACACTGATGCTGTTGGTCCAAGGACTACAATTGAAGCAGCAAGGTGATAAGGAGCAGCCTAAGGGGGAAGTGGGAGGGCTGATAGCATCAGGTGTCTGTGTAGCCCTTGACCTGGAGCATCTGAGACTAGAAAATGGTTTTTTAATCACCCTCCCCGCCTTTTGTTAACCCTTAGGGCTAAGCTTGTGTCCCGTGCAGGTAGCAGGTACCTTTGTGATTTTTTTTTGATTCAGTGATTCTCAAACTTAAATGTGCATCGTAATCGTCTGGTGGGCTTGCTGAACTGCTGGACCCCACCCACAGCATTTCTGAGTCAGTAAGTCTGAGAGGTAGGGTCGAGAATTTTGCATTTCTAGCAGATCCGCAGGTGATACTGCTGATGCTACTCCTGCGTCCAGGGGCTTTGAAAACCATTGTTTTGTTTCAACCCCTTCCTTTTAGAAAGCATCACAGGAGGCCCAGAGAGACAAAATGACTTCCTGTACAGTTATAGGACCAGTGAGGGGATTTAGGCCTCAATCTCAGTTCCTTTTCTACTTCTACATCCTGGGTCGGGTCCTAGCATCAGTTTCTGTCCTGCAAAAGGTTTAAGAGGAATCTAAGAAGTGGTGGGGAGTGAGGACGATGCCTTGGGCAGTTGTGATTAATATAACATTAAGGAGAAAAGACCCTGCCTTCTTCCCAGGGACAAAGGCTTTTGTGTCTGTGGTGCACACGGAAACACACACCTGAGAGGTCATCTGTCAGCTCATTCTCTCCCCTGTGACCAGCTATTACTCTCCACTTGGTCTCACTCAACATGGGGGAAAAAAAAAATTCTGGGCAAATTTAAATTTGGGAGTTTTGAAAAAAAAAAAAAAAGAATTCTTGTTCTTCACATCCCTTTCATCATCCCCTCCTCTTTCTTTCTGGCAGTGTTACATACTGAATTTTTAAAAGGCTTTTCTGTATCAGTGAGTGGAGATGGGCTTATTCTTCATTGCATACTTTCTTTGGTTTCTCTTTTTCTGTTGTTCCCCATATTTCTTCTCCTCATTACTTTTCTGTTCTTCCCTCCTTCCTTCTATCCTTCCTCCCCTCCATTCCTCCTTTCCTGGAATCACTGGATGTAAAAAGAGATGCTCAATCATCAAGGCTAACTTGCTTGAGTCCCAGGTGGAAAACCAAGGTCCAGAGCACCTCAGCCCTATGTTGCTGGGTCTTATAGGAGGCGCCGTGGCCAGGGTCTCGGCACTGCTAACTGCAGGGCCAGGCTGGACCCAAATTTCATGGTGCCTCCTCTGGGAAGTGAATCTCAACCACTTTCCATCTCAGCACCATCCTTGGGTTTAGCGCATTCCTCAGCAGTGATGTAATTCTCAGGCAAGGGATAGGAGTGAGGCAAGGGAGTGAGAGCCCTTGACCAAATGTTCAAACCCTCAGAGAGTGTAGAGAAACCGATACTTCCAGACCTGACTGATAGAAGCGTAAATCTGTATTTTTGAGAATTCAGTATGTCTATGCCCTATGGCTCTGTAATTCCAGTTTAGCAATCATCTTCAAGAAATACAGTGTGTACAGAGGTGCATTTACAATAGCATTTTCAGCAGCACTGTTTTTATTAGCCAAAAAGAACCAAAAAAAAGGAAACAACCTTAATATTTATCAATGAGGATTGGTCAGATAAATTAGGAAACATCCTTATAACACCACAAAGCCACTAAAAGGAATGGAGGCAATCTTTGTGTACTGATCTGGAAAAAAAAAAATGATACATTGTCATGTGAAAAATAAAGCAAGTTGCACATACTTACGTGACCCAATTTCTGCTTAAAAAAAAGTTTATGTGTCTATAAGCAGAGATGCTAGATTTACATAAGTATAAGTAAAAGAAATAAAAGTACAAAGCTATATAGTAAACTAGTAGAACAATGAGTGATTTTAATATTTTTTGAAAAGGAATGCCCCTCTCCTAGTCTTCATATTCCCTATTAATGCTAATTTATTCCCACATGCCCATAGAAAACCCCATTCATCCTTAATCTCTCTCTCACTCTTTCTCTGTATCTCTTTGTCTCTCCCTGTCTCTTCCCTCCCTCCTTTTCTCCTCATACACACTGTGTAAGTGAGTTTTGAATGCTTACAGCAACGCTAAGAGACCTGCAGAGGAAGAATGCTCCTTTCCTGGCAGTTCTTCTGCAAAGGCAGGCTGATTGATTACAGATTGCAACCAACTCCAACTTTCTGTCCCAAATGACAAATGAAGAGCTCTTAAAAACAGAATAAAACATCCCGTATGAGGAGAAGTATCTCTGCCAGGCCAGGCATGAAAGGCAGTGAGCAATGAGAATTGTGTGTAATTCCTGACCTATCGGTAGCCTGTCTCATTTCTACACTCAGGGAACCAGTGTAAGCAGTGCTGGCTGGGCTCTTTGACTTGGCACTCAGGGTCTCTCCATCATCCATCCCCAAACCACATTATCCCCATCACCTCCCTTTCTTGTATCTTCATGCTGGTGGCTCTGTGTCCCCATTTCCTAGACATATATTCTGTGGCTTTACTTATGTTTCTGCTGTCGGTTAAACTCCTAAACAGTTTCAAGACCTAGCTGAATTTTTCCCCTTCTGAAAAGTCTTCTTTCATACACCTCTGCTCTTTCAGAATTAATCAATCTTCACTTGTTCTGTTATTAGAAGAGCTATTGGATGTTGTATTGTAGGACACTCACTTGGGGCCAGTACTTCACACCAGATTGTCCTCGAAGATAAGAATTGTGTTCCTTCTTGGTCTCCTAAGTTCCTCCTTATACATAGTAGCCGTTCAGTGAATGAAATAAAGGATGACCGGGGCGGGGGGGGGGGGCAGGGTGAGGGGGTGATGATGAGGAAATAAATTGAGTAGTGAGATTCCTGATTCAGTTAGGCTTCCTAAATAATTACTATTAAATCTCAATTGGGCTTAATTCAACTGCATTTCAAAGGTGAGATATTTTACTCATGTTTTCATGATCTAAAACACTGCATCCCTTCCTCTCTCTTTCTATGTTCCCAGATCTCCATAACTCTAACATTAATTTTCTCAACACTTGCCTGAGTCCCAAGAAGTCTCTCCTGAGTTCATCTACCATTTTCCTCATGTTGGATGTTTTATTTTATTGCCATCTTTTCAAAATTATATCCAAGGCTGTTAGGATTCTCTTCGTGCACATAACACTCTGCTTCTTTTGAATTATTTCCTTAGGATAGATTCCCAGGAGAAGGATTATTAGGTCAAAGCATATGAACGTTCTTATAAGCCTCATTAATTTTGACCCCAGTAATTCAGAATTTGTGCTGATTTGAGCAGGTAACGAGCTTTCTTTTATTCACTCTTTGAAAGGAGAATTGCTAAATAATAAATTGGCATGAAGACCATTTCCAGAGTGCTGTTGACAATCTTTCATGCAAACATTTTAAGCATTTTTAGAAGCATCATTTTCTTGTATACAGAATTGATATGTTAATTATAATTTATTTTCATCAGTTCATTAGTGCAGGTTTCAATGATCAACACTTATTTAACTAATTTCCACCTTTCTCTGCACAATTGATGTGAATGCGGCATCGGCTACCTGTGAAGAGTCCCCCACTGCTTTCATTTGAAACATATGTGTTTATCACCTATTACTTGCTGGATACTATTTTAGGTGCTGAAGACAATGTATAAGACACAACCCCCTTCTCTCTAGGCTTTCATGTCTCCTAAGACCCAGTGGGTCAGGGAGATGGTGGATGTATAGACAGGAGGCTGTGGTAGCCCCCTTCGGGGGGGCACCTGGCACAGCCCGGAGCCAGGGCAGAATTCCAGTGGTTTAATCATAGAGCTGAGTTCAGTTTCAAACGAGTGGGAGTTTACCAACCCAAGACTTTAAATAAGGACAGGTGTTTTAGTTACTATATGTACTAAATGGCATTGGGTTGTTTTCAAATATTAAATTACTCGGCCTTTTCATCAAGGCAGAATGAACTTTCCCCAAATAGCCTGAATTTTTTGCTTTATTTCTCTTCTCTACAAAGAACATTGGAGAGTACCTAAGAAGATCAGGGCTAAGCTTGGCTCTGTTATTGATTTGCTTTGAGCCCTAGCAAATATGTGTGCATCCGAACCTCAGTTTTCCCATCAGTGAAATGGAAATAAACAGTTTTCTTATCTGTTTCCCTATTTGGGGTGTTATGAGTATAAAAAAGTCAACTGACAGAAAAATGCTTTAAATGGAAAAAAAAGAAAAAAAGATGGGAGGTGGATGAATTTGCCTTATTTACTCAGTTCATACAAGGCCTCCCTTAGCTCTTCAGGGGTCTCTCATCCATCTCTTCGTTTGAAGCTCCCCATTGGAACAGAGCCACGAATATAATCAATGGGACGTGAAAATGATTCCCTAATAAGCTCTATATGAGGCCAGAAAAAAAATGCCAAACAAGATCAACAAACAGTCAGGGAGGCAGCGCTGCCTGTATGTGGGATACAGTTCAGGAAGGTTAGGCTCTAAATACAGCCAGTGCCCTGGGTGCCGCATGGCTGCAGGAGGGATGCAGGGAGCCCAAGAGAGGGTCCGTGAACGGACGGGTGTGGGGACGCAGGGCACGCAGGGGTCCTGGAAGAGACACGGGAGAGGTCATCCAGTGCAAACCCTGAATTGTAAATACAGAAGAAAGTCCCAGAGAAGGCAAGGAACAAGAGACAAGATTTGTCTCCCTCACCACAGCACCAGGGAGAGGAGCAGTGGGCAGAGGCCATGGGGTGCAGCTGGATTCCTTACAGGGGAGGATCAGTCCCGAGGAGGTGGTGAGTTGCCAGCTACTGGAAGGTGCTTCCCCCCTCAGCTTTGCTGAGATAAAATTAGCAACAAAAGTTGTATATATTTAAGGTCTACAGCATGATGTTTTGATATATGTATACATTATGAAATGATTACACAATCAAGATCATTAACATATCTGTCACTCCGTATAGTTACCACGTTTGTTTGGCATTTAAGACTTACTGTCCTAGCAAATTTCAAGTATGTGACGGTGTTATTAACTGTAGTCATTGGGCTGTACATTAGGTCTACAGAATTTATTCTTCATAAATAAATGAAACTTTATACCCTTTGGCCAACATCTTCCCATTTACCCCACCTCCCAGCCCCGGGCAACCACCATTCTACTCTCTGCTTCTATGAAAGGTCTTTAAGCAGGGTTGGTGACCTCTTTTGCAGATATATCCAACAAGGGGGTTGGGGAGTAAGGGAGGAGTAGGAGGTAAGGTGCTCTATCCTCACAATGATCTTCAAGGCATTGGTCATAGATGCCATGTTTCCTGCCTTGAGAGATTTCCAGTAGGCTTAAATTTCTAGGAAGCTTTCTCTTTTTCCAGAAAGTTATAACCTTTTTGTCCTAGCTCAAGATGAAAGGCACCTAATTCTAACCATCAGGCACTCATCGTTCATCTGTATTAATCTGTACCACTCAGTTGGGACCTTTTAAGTGGCTTTGGGTTTTTTCTCTAGCTCTGTCTTGGTGAGCTCTTCTCTTGGAATCAGTGGTACACTGGTAGATGTTTAACAACTGTTCCAGTGTTTAGCAACCATTAACAATGTGTACCCTTCCTGCACTACAAAAGCTCTGATGAGTAGTGTTTGCCAGTTTCCCCACCAAGCTACCAGCTTGATGTCACTAAATGTTGAGTTAGGAAGAGAGCCACAGAATCAGCTTTCACGAGCCAGTAGGAGCTGACTTTTGCAAATCAGAACTGCATTCTCAGTTTCCTGCATGGAGGTTTCACTGCATCTAGTTTGTTGCAGAAGTTAATGTATTGGGAGAAGGAAGAAGGAAGGAAAAGAGGAAATGATATAAAAAGAAGGGAAAAGTAATGACAGGGAACCACTCAAATGTCCTCCAACAGGTGAATGGATAAACAA
The DNA here is from genome assembly GCF_030028045.1 of Hippopotamus amphibius kiboko. Lineage (NCBI taxonomy): Eukaryota > Metazoa > Chordata > Mammalia > Artiodactyla > Hippopotamidae > Hippopotamus > Hippopotamus amphibius. The sequence continues at coordinate 16,154,477 of NC_080187.1, forward strand.
ACTGTGGGGGAATCCACAGATAATTATAAAGCAAACAAAGAAGGAAAAAGTGTATACGTTTGTACAGATGCTTTGGAAAGCAGTTGGACAGTATCTGTATCATTTAAAATGTGCAGATCCTCTGATCCAGCAATGCCCTCTCAGTATCTTCCCTAGAGGAAAACATGCCCCCCTATCCTGGGAGGTATGGACCGACGTGTTCATTGCCAGGTGATTTGTGAAATAATAGTGAAAATATGAGACGTGGCCTAGATATCTGCTAGGAGGTTAATGGCAGAAATACATTGCAGTTTATCAATAGTGTAGAATGCTCTGAAGCAGTTAAAAAGAATAAAGCACAACCATTTTTATTGACAAAATAAGTTCTGTCGGGGATTTGCTGGGACAAAAATGCAAGTTACAGAACAATTCACAGGGTAGTGTTTCCCGCATATATTAAACACACACACACATGCACACACACACTAGCATGCACACACACACACAAAACAATGCTTATATTTTTAAGAGTATCCTTATACACATGTAAATGTAAAAAGAAAAATCAGGAAGGTTTTACTCTGATAATAGTGATTATCTTTAATTAAAACCTTTTTTAAAAAAAAAAAAAACACATTCACGTATTGCTTGGATAATTAAACATAAATGGACTGTCATTAGGAAATATTATGATGGAAACTTATTGACCTTGCTTTAGATGTGTTTAGGAAAGTACCCAATTAAGATTACTGCTGTAGATATTTCAGGAAAATGAGTCCTCAAGTAAAGATGTTTTGTCTGGTTGCCACGAGGGAGGAAATGTCGAAGAGAAGGGAAGAAGAAGATAGCAAGGAAGAAAAGGTAACCGATACGGAAATAAAGGAGATAAGTGATAGAGAAAAAGAGAAAAGAAACAGAAACTAGAGGGGAATGGGGAGTAGGAGGGGTGCAGGGGAAAAGAGAAAACGGCAGAAGTTTGTGAGAGGACGGGAATCATACCCCTCCCAGCTAATAGGCTCAGTTTCAAAATACCTTAAACCCTGTACCCTATAGGATGTGGGCCATTGGTAGGGTATGCCCCATCAAGGTAATAGGCACCCAGAGACTCATGACTCTTGCCTTGGGATGAATGTATCCAGCAAATACTAGTGAAAATAGCACTGCAGGTATGTCTGGGACTCGCTCCTTTTGAGGATGTAGAAGATCTCATGGTGTGGGCGGACCTGGTCACAAGCATCTGATGTGCTGTCTTGGACCTGCCCAACAGTGGAGTTCATTTTGGGATTAATCTTGGAGGGTTCATCATATTAGCACTCTGCATGAAACCTCCCCATCTCTCTTCTTGGTACCTTAGAATAGCTTATATTCATCAATCAGAACAACATACCTATGGTCCTGTTGGACTCAGCATATATTTCATGAGCAACTACTATGTGCTGGGCACTGTGAAGAACAGAGAAAGAGGGGACAGAGATGAGCAGGATGAGGTTAGACTCCTAAAGGGGAGAGCTCATGGTCTGGTGGGAGTCATGGATATAAACATAACTCAAGGTAGGACAAAATAGCACAAAATAAGGAATAATTAGATGTTAACAAACTAGAATGCTTTCTCACAGACTGGAAGGTGTCCTATTCACTGGGAGGACTTTTAGAAGCCTAAAGCATTTATTAAAAGAAAAAAATTTTTTTTGGTTATGCATTATGAGCTCCACTCATCCATTATCAGGAATCAAGTATTGAAATAGTTGAGACACGCAAGTAAACAAGGTCCTAAGTTCAAATCCAGCTCTAGGTTTACTTATGAGTGACCTTGGGCAAGTAATTTTCCTGTTTAGGTGTCCATTTTCTTGCATGCAAATGGTGATATGATTTAACCTACAGGGTTATTATGAGCATTAAATAATGTAATTATGTAACATACCTAGCATAGTGTGTGTGTGTTTGTATGTGTGTGTATATATACACTACATATATATTTTATGTATACATGTACATGTTTGTATATATACTACATATATAGTATATACATATAGGTGTAATATATACATATGAAACAATTAGAAGATTTTCCAAGGTAAGAGCTGGATTTATTCTCTGTGACTTGCGTCCTTTATGCTTGGTGATTCTGACAAAATCACTTACCTCTTTGACCATGGTTTCCTAACTTGTAGATCGGGTATGCAGTTGATTCTCATCTGGGCTCTGAGGCTGACCTATGAGGTTGGCAGGACTGGAACTACCCCTCCCATTTTACAGAAAAGGACCCCGGTGCATAGCAAGTTGGAGGCACTTTCTCAGGGCTGCCCACAAAAAGAATGTGTGTTCCTCCAGCTCTGTGCTTGGTCTCTTCCAAATCAAGGCCAGTGGGGTCCAAGCGAGTGAAGTGAATCCAGACTCGTCCAGCTCCATCCATTGGCAGAAGCACGTGCATTCTCAGCGGGTCTCTGTAACCTCCACCAAATCCATCTCTTCGCCACCACGGTGGAGCCATCTAACTCCGTTTACTTTTCATTTTGTTTTTCCTACTAGAGTTTGCATCTCCCTTCTGTTCTCTCACGTCCTCCTTTCCTGCTTTACAAGGAGGGATCACTCAGGGCCAGAAGAGGCTTCTCCCTTCATCCTCATTTCGTGTGATGTGCTCTCTGTTCCTCTGAGCTGGGAAACACCTGCCCTTTAGAGAACACAGCCGGAGGGTGGGAGGAGAGAGGGCAGAGGTTTCCTTGGCTGGGCAATCTGGGGGATGACTCAGAGTAAATAGAATGTGATCGACTCAGTAGGCTAAGGTTGCCAATGGCACTCACTCTCAGCTTTCGGCTTCCTGGCCTGCCACAGCCTGTATCCAGGCCGAGGCTTCTGAGTTTTGCATTTCATAGTTAGCTTCAGCTCTGTGTCAGGACCTGAGACTACAGAGGTACAGGTGACTTGTCCTTGTCTATGTCCAGTAGGAATATAAGCAATGGACAAATAGAATGAAATAGTCTAGCAATTTCTTTAGTCTAGCTGGGCGCCCTTGGGCAAGTAACATAACCTCTCTGAGCCTGACATTTTTGCATCTTGGCCTTTGGCTGAAACAGCTGAGTGAGATAGTGTTTGAAACATGTAGTTCAGAGTAAGTGGTTAATAATTGGTATCTGTTAATGAGTACTAAGGAGATCATTATAAAGGACCAGCCAATTCCAGCTGGAGAGGCAGGGTGGATTTTGGAGATCTGGAAGGTTCCTGAAGGAAGTAGTGCTGGTTGTACTGGGCCTTGCGGGGTAAGTTGGACTCAGTGGGCCAATGCTTGCGTGCCCTCCCCTCCCCATGCTCTTTTCAGTCCACCTCCCTCCCCTGCTCACATGGCTCCCCACCCCTGGAATTCCTTTATACCTTTTCTTTCTCACTCAAATCCTTGCCACCCCCCAAACCCAGCAAAGCCCTGCCCTTCCATTTGCCCAGCTTCTCTGGCCTCATTTTGGATTCAGATCAAAAATCAGCCAGGGTTCCTATAGAAAACGGTATGGAGGTTCCTTAAAAGACTAAAAATAGAGTTGCCATATGACCCAGCAATCCCACTCCTGAGCATATATCCAGAGAAAACCGTAATTCAAAAAGACACATTCTCCCCAATGTTCATAGCAGCACTATTTATAATAACCAAGATATGGAAGCAACCTAAATGTCCATCAGCAGATGAATGGATAAAGAAGATGTGGTACATATATACAGTGGAATGCTATTCAGCCATAAAAAAAATGCCATTTGCAGCAACATGGATGGACCTAGAGATTATCACAGTAAGTGAAGTAAGTCAGACAGAGAAAGACAAATGTTATATATCACTTATATGTGGAATCTAAAAAAAGATATAAAAATAATATAAATGAACTTATTTACAAAAAAGAAACAGACTCACAGACATAGAAAACTAACTTATGGTTACCAAAGGGGAAAGAGGGGTGGGGGGGTTGGGGAGATAAATTAGGAGTTTGGGATTAACAGATACACACTAATATATGTAAAATAGATAACCAACAAGGACCTACTGTATAGCACAGAGAACTATATTCAATATCTGTAATAAACTATAATGGAAAAGAATCTGAAAAAGAATATATATGTGTAAATAATTGAATCATGTTGCTGTACAGCAGAAATGCACACAACATTGCAAATCACTTTAAACACTTCAGTTAAAAAAAAATCTGTCAGGGTTTACACTCATTTGCCCTCTAATTGCTGCAAAGAATCGTAGTATGTAATGACAAGGACTTGAAGAAAATGATATCCAAACCTTCTGTTTTATAGATGGGGAAACTGAGGCCCAAAGAGGAGAAACAGCTTGCCTAAGTTCACAGCACTCTTTGATGATAGGATCCTACATTCATTTTGTTTTCCAGAATTCTCTGAGTTTTACCTCCTGTGTAGGTCATCAATGTCTAGAGTGACCATTATTTTCTACTCCCCAGGCCGTGGGTGCTGACAGCTGCTAGAACTGTGCTCAGGAAACCACCCAGCCCTGAAGCTCCTGCTGCTGGTGTGCTTCCAGCACCTGCACGTACAAGGGGACCAGGGATCTTGTACGCACTTCTCTCCCAGGTCCGCATTCTCTGACCTGACAACAACCTCCAAGGACAGAGAGCTTACACAACAAGGCTTAGTTCAAACAGCTCTCGTTTTTACTTGTAAACTTGAGTAAATACAACATAAATGCAGACTACCCTGAGTTATTCAATGAAGAAGAGAGGGCACTGGTACAGAAACAACTGTCACAGAGAAGCATCTACTTCCACAGTGTGGCTGCCGAGGCCCGTTTGGCCACGCGGGAAGCTGGTCTTTGATATTTGTCGCTAGAGAAGGAAATGGTGTGGAAAGAAAATGCCTGGGAGTAGCAAGTTCAGCACACACAAGGCCTGTGTCCCCTCAGGCTGCCCGCACAACCCACGTTGTGCCTGGGTAGCTGGCTTTGCTCATCCTTGGTGCTGGCTTGTTGGGGCTTGCAGGTGGGGCCCTTGAGGCGTGTTCTACGGTGTTCTGGGAGAGAATGGTCTCATCTGCTCCTAAGAATTCAGCATTGACACACTCAGTGCTACACGGATGCCCCAGATCAGTGCACGCAGCAAGAGGCCCCTTCGAAGTACTCTCCAGATCGATCATCTATCTATATACACACATGCATACACACATATACATACATATTTAATAATATGTAGTAAAGGGTAATATTATATATACTTATCTTCTAAAAATAAATTCACCCAACTTTTAATTTTAAAATATATTTTTGAAATATTTCAGAAAAGTAAATTTTGAAAAATTTTAAAAATGGAAAGGAAAATCAACTATGCTCTTTTTCAAATTATTTATTTTTAAATGTTTTATTGGACAATAGTTGATTTATAATGCTGTGTTTGTTTTGGGTGTGTAGCAGGGTGATTCAGTTTTATATATATATATATATACACATGTATATGTGTATATATATATATATATATATATTCTTTTTCAGATTCTTTTCCATTATTACAAGATATTGACTATAGCTCCCTGTGCGATACAATTAATCCTTGTTGCTCATCTATTTTATCTATAGTGATGTGTATCTGCTAATCCCATACTCCTAATTTACCCTTCCCCCCCTTCCCCTCTGGGAAACCATAAGTTTGTTTTCTATGTGTGCGAATCTGTTTCTGTTTTGTGTATACTCTTTACCTAGATTTGAAAATCATTCACGTTTTGCTACATCTGCTTTCTCTCTTTCTCTCTCTCTCTTTCTCTCGCTCTCTCTCTCCTTCTCTGAAATAACAGAAATGTAGACATCACACCCCCCACCGCAATATTTTGGCATGCTTCTTCTAGGAATAAGGGCGTGCATAAATAATAAATAGATAAATTTATTAATATAAATAATATATCCTCCTATAAATAATAAATACATACATTTCATAGTAAATAAATAATTATACTATTAAAACCCCATAGAAAATTAACAATAGTTCCATAATACAATCTAATAAATAGTATATATTTATTCAAATAGCTTCAATATTCTCCCAGACTCTTTCATTGCTGTTTTTTCTTTCCTTTCCAGGATCCAAAGTTCATACATTGCTTGTTTTTTGTTTTTTTGTTGTTGCTGTTGTTTGTTTGTTTGTTTGTTTGTTTGTTTTTGGTCTCTCCAATCTCATTTCATACAAAACAGTCCATCCCAGCCTTTATTGTTTTTTAATGACACTGACTTGTGAAGAATCCAGAGCAGTATTTATGGAGTGTTTCCATCCTGAATCTGTCTGATTGTTTTCTTGTGGTGGTGTTTAACTTCCCCTCTGTCGCTTGTAATTCCTGTAAACCAGAGGTTAGGTGTAAACTCTTGATTAGATACAGGATATGTCTTTTTGGCCAGAATACTTTATTGGTGATGCTGTGAGTGTCCAGCGCACATGGTCGGGGCTCTTCCATTTTATCTCATGACATCACCTCTCCTACTGTGTGTGGACTTCTGGACACAAATGCTGCAGGCATCTGGGTGTCCCTCAGGCAGCTCTCGAAGGGTGAGCTGAGTGATTCCTATCCCAGAATACGAGGCACTTGAGTTCCCAGATTGTAAATAATTTTGGGCATCACTGTGACCCCAACCGTCCATCCATCCCTTTGCTCGCTCACCCACCTGTGCTACACGTTCATATCTACTGACAGTACCATCTCCCTTGCTGCTGCCTCCAGCAGGACATGTCTGCGCCAGCATCTGAATTCCCAGTATGGATTCCCTTTCACTTTTCTCCTCAATTTAGGGTGCACCATTTCCCAAAAATATTTATACCACAGGTCTGCACAGGCTAAGCTCTGGGGATGATGCAGTAAATAGAGAAGCCCTGGTGGTCCCTGACGTTACAGAGCTTGGAGTTTAGTTTCCTCTACTGGATTGAATTACTTGAGAGGGAGGGTTCATCTTCTCAACCATGGTGTCCCCAGCACCCAGCAAAGAACTAGTGGGCGAGTCACCTTGGGCACCAGCTAGACCAGCCTGAGAAGTTCCCACCTGTCCCCTTCCCTTCACCCAGGATTGGTCAAAGTCATGGACTGGACCATGCATTCCAGAATGGGGCCTGGGAGGAGAGGTATTGATCAGTGTGCTCTGGGAAATGGCCTCTTGTGCCCCCTTCTGCTTTGCCCTCCTGTGTACAGCCTGTCCTTGAAATGGGATGGAAGCTCCAGACTGGGTTCAGCTGTGGAGCAGAGGTGGGGAAAGGTGGCCCTCAGATCAGCTTTGGTTCAAGGCTGTTCACGTTGATCTGGTTCAAGAAACAACTTTCCACATGGGGGACCAGCTGACTTCACTCGTGATGAGAATAGAAGCACCCCTGGTAACAAAGGCTGTGTCTCTGGGAAAAGTTCCTGATCTAAGGCAGGGTTTGTAGACCTCTGTGTCCCTGCAAAATACTATCTTAATATGACTTACTTCATGTCACCCTCAGCAGCTGGTGTCCACAGGTTGAATGAAAGGATGAAAACCCATGATCTCACCTCGTGATTTCTCCTGGAATCTATCTCATTGGCGAGCAGCCCCCTTCTTTTCTAGCAGGTTCTCAGTGACATGGTTCACACGGAGGTTGTCCCAGCACCCCTACACTCCGGCCAAGTGTGTGGTTTCTTCATGGTTTTGGTCCTCCCAGTTCCTATTCCCCGTGATCTTCCTGCTCACATTCTGCCTAAAACAAGAAGGTCAGACCTGGGTTTAGACCCAGTTAATGCATAAGAGACAGGGCCTGAGCTTCCCACAGTAACTCCACACCCTGGCCTTCCAGAGGGATCTCTTGTTCTCCCTCCTTCCCTCCTTCCCTCCTCCCCTCCCTTTCTCCCACCCTTCCTCTAAGTAAATGGAGTCTTGAGTAGCTATAGGAGAGTGTCTGCCACCACCTGGGACAAATAAAATCCTTTTGGTGGCATCTCACAGACCTTCCCTTTGATGGGGAATGTGTAGCCAGAGAAAGCTCTTTCTAAACTTTCTAAATTGGTGGCCTTATTGTGTGATTCTCTTCTTCAGTACCCTCTAGATGAATCCCTTTATCATCTTCCCATAATCCATTTTTCTAGCATCTTCTTTCACCATATTTACCAAGTCCTCCACCCTACACCTACGTGATTCCCTCTAAACTTTTCTTATTCCTTCATATACATCATGTTCTCTCTCACCTCTGGGCTCTTCCCTCTGTCTGAAATACTCTTCTGTTTCCTGTGCTTCTGGCTAAATATTTCTGCAGATATTGCATTATATCTCACTTCTCCAGGAAGCTTTCAGGAAAACCCCTGGACTAGGTCAGATGCCACAACTATGCAATCCCATTACCCCCTGTACTTCCCCCGCCAAAGACCTTATCATACTGTAATATAGTTAATTATCATAGTTATTTATGTCTTATGCTGGCTCTGTCTTCCTATACACTATAAACACTGCAAGGCAGGAACTATGTCCATTTCCTCCCAGACGTATGAACACCCATCTCTAGCATGGTTCCTCGTGAATATCAGGCACATATTGGTTGGTTGAATAAATCTTCACTTGGATTATTTCTGGAAGTGAGTGGGGCAAATCGATAATATTTCCTGCCCAACTGCACACTGGATATCTCCCTGGAGGTCGGGTAGACATTTCAAACACATCAGGTCCAAACCTGTACTTCTGACCGCCGCTCCCCATCCCAGCCAAATCTATGCTACTCACAGCTTTCCCCGTCTCAGTTCACGAAAGATCCACGTTTCCAGTTGCCTAAGCCAAAAGCCATTTGTTCCTACTGATTCTCACTGTGCTCTCACACCTTCCATCTAATTCATTAGGAAACCCTGTGTCCACTACCTTGAAAATACAAACCCGTAGCCTGACCATTGCTTGTCCCCTTTCCTGTTCCTCCCTGGTTCAGGCTACTGTCCTCTCTCTCCTGGATAATAGCCGAAGCCTCCTGCTTCTCCTCTTGCTCGACGATGTTCTTGTTGACATTGAGTGGAATGCAAGTTAGACAATGCCAATCATTTAGCTCAATGACCTTCAATAGCTCCCCACTTATTTCAGAATAAAAACCAACATCATCACATCACAGTGGTCCCCAAGGTCTTCCATGGTCAGAGCCCTCTCTCTGACAGTACCTGCTGCTGCTCTGCTCCTCACTCACTCCTCTGTAGTCACCAGCTCTCTGGGGTCTCCTCTGCTCGGAAACCTCCTCACTCCCCACCTCCTGCAGTCTTTTCTCAGTGACATAGACCTTGACCATCCTATTTGAAACTGCGCCCCCTTCTGCCAGCACTTCCCATCTCCCTTACCCTGTTCCACCTTTCTTTTTTTTCCACAGTATTTATCATTTTTTAGTTTACTTAATTAAACCATTTACATTTTTTTGTCTGTCTCTTTCTACTAGAAAAGAAGTTTCAAGTGGGAAAGATCTGTGACTGTTTTGTCCATTGATAGATCTCAAGTGCTTACAACAATGTCTGGGAGTTAATAAGTATTTGCTAAGTGAATGTGTGCATGTGTGAACGAATGAAAAATTGAATAGATGAGTGCAGGGTGTGGCAAAGTGGACAGAGCAGCGTGCTCAAAGCCACATACCTGTGGAGCTTCAGGTTCAGCATTTAAAAAATGGAGCAAATAAAAATCTCAACACATAGAGTGGCCTTGAGGATTAAACTTGGGCATTTGAAAGGTGCTTTGCAAACTGGAAGGCGCTGTATAAATGTTAGCTTAAAAAGGGGGAGGGAGGAAGAATTAAAAAATGGAAAGAAACCATGGTGTAAGAGTGTCCAGCAGGGGATTATATGGGCAAACTCCCACAGTCCCAGTGCAAGTACTGGACGGGATGAGACACTGGTAAATATGAAGTGGAAGAAACTCAGGCTAAAAATGCCGCCTGCCCCTGAGGAAGGGGAGGGTGCGTCATTCCACAAGCATCGACAAGGAATCTAGAAAATGGCAAGTCACTGCACTCAGACAGAGGGGGACTGGTATTGATAATCACATGGTGTTTGATGGGGACAGACCCCAAATGTAAAAGAATTGTAATCCATGGTCGTGAGAGGTTTAGGTACCTGCATCGGGCATGCAGGGGAGGGAAGGACAATGATTAGAAGGTAACACTCACCATTTATGAGCCCTCTATATGGCCAGCCCTTTACATCCATTATCTCCAATAGGAAACTTGGGGAAGAAGGGCCCTTATCATCCCTATTGTGCAGGAAACAAGCCCAGAGAATTTACATGATGGTTACAAAGCCACTCAGCCGATTAGGAGCAGAAGTGGAACTTGAACCCCGTTGTGACTTGATTTCCAGGCCTGTCCTCTTTCTGCTACATGTTATTGTCTCTCACATTTTGCTTTGAGTTGGAGGTGTTAGGGAAATTTCCATAAGTGGAGTGGGATTTTATTTTGATCTTGATGGATGGCATTTGGACAGGTGAGTTCTTTGGGTTTGACAAATATTTATTGAACACCTAATAAGTGCTGGTCAGGGTTAATAGTCTCATGCAATGAACCATCCAATGAATAAGACAATGTCCTTGTCCTCCTGGAGTTTATGTTGTAGTGGGAAAGGGGGCTGAGGCCTTGGAAAATATATAGAGGAAGATAATAAAGTGTAAACAAATGGGTAAAATAATTGCAGATAGTGACACGGTTGTCCTAAATAAATGAAAATCAGGTAATGGGATGGGGGCTAGTTTGGGTTTGGTGGTCAGAGATTGCCTCTCTGAGCTGGTGGCTAGGGCAGCACTGTGCAGAGCTGAGGGGAGTGCGCCCCCTGCAGGCTACAAAGGCACTGCGGGCTAAAGCATCCAAGGCCCGTCTGAGGACAGAAACAGGCCACAGAGGTTAGTGGTGTAATTAATGGGAGATGAGTGGTAGCAGATGAAGTTGGAGAGGTAAGCAGAGGCCAGTTATATGAGCTACAGTAGAAAGATTCAGTTTTATTTAATTAAATCACTGTGTTTACTCAACTTCTCTCCCATTGACCTTGTTCCCTTGGATCACCTTCTCAGTGCCTTTGCTGACTCTTTTCTTTCCAGTCCCTAGATATCGGAGCACTCAGGGTCTCAGTCCTTGGGCCTCTTTTCCTATGTCCATGTTTTGATGATCTCATTTGTTTTTATCTGTTCTTGCGGCTTTATAGAATCTATCCAGACAATTCACATTTATATTCCCTGCCTAGACCTCTCCCTGAACTCAGACTCATATACCCAACCATTTAATAGCCTTTTTAAAATGTGTCCCATCAAAGTCAGAATTCTTGATTTCTCTTTTCAAATATGCTCCTCTACCAGTGTTTCCTTTTTCATCTAATGACATCACTATCAACCCAGTTATTTCTACTCCAAACCCAAGCATCCATGGTTCTTCTCTTCTCTTCACACCCCTATATCCAGGCCACTGTCAACTTCCATCCGGACCACCTCAGTGGCCACCTGGTGGCATCCCTGCTTCCAATGATGTCATTTTCCACCTTCAGCTCTTCTCCACAAGGCAGCCAGAGTGATCTTTCTGAAACTTAACTCAAATCTTGTCACCCTTCTCAGACTCATCCGGTGGCTTTTCATTACACCTAATGGAAAATCCAAAGTCTTTGTCATGGTCCATTAGGACCTACTCTATGCGAGCCCTGCCACCTCACCCTCCCTCTCCAAACTGGCCTTATTGTCATTTTTCAGAGGCTGTAAGTTCACTCTCAGCAGTGGACATTTTGCAGTTGGTTTCCCCTTTGCCCAAAACAAATCTAATTCTCCTTTACCTCATTTAGGTCTCAGGTTCTATTTCTCTTCATTAGGAGTTTCTGGTGCCCCCATATAAGAGTGAGCCCCCTTTACCCATGTCACCTTCTGTCCTCTTACCTGGTTTCATTTTTGCATGAAACTTACCATGGTCTGGCATGTCATTGCATATGAATTGCTTTGCTTATTTATTGTCTCTCCTGCTAGAATGTGAGCTGAACAGTCTGCCTGTTCTTTTCACTGCTGTATTTCCTGCATTTAGAAGACTACCATGGACATAGTAGGTGCTAGAAAAATATTGGTTGAGTGAATAGATGGGAATTCGTGGAGTCACCTCAATTATTTCAGAATAAGCCATATGCCAAGTCTTAAGATAAGTGCTAAGGATACTCTGCACAAGTTAGCTTTTTCCCACTCTCAGGCAGAATGCATCATGGAGCAGGGACAGAAAGCAGTAAACAGGCGATCATAGTACAGGGTAATACATACTTTGACTGAGAAGTGCGAAGTGCTCTCTGTTGGTGAGTAAGAAGGAACCAGGCAAAGTAGGGGAAGCATTTTTCCAGCAGAAAATAGTACATGAAGGTAGAAAACCCTGGACCTAAGAGTGGGTTTGTACACTTGATGGAGCTTAATAAAAAAATAAAGCTGTGTACCGGCCAGGGCCAGGGGGAGGTTAGGGCTCAAGAAGAAGCTGGTGAATTAAGTAAGCGTGAAAGGTGTTCCGCTCAGAATTAAGAGGTCTGGGCTATGTTTTAGGTGGTGGCTAGTCTCCATGATGTTCATGAAAATGTAAGGGGGGGGAGTGGAGATAAATTAGGAATGCGGGATTAACAGATGCATGCTACCATATATAAAATAGACAAACAACAAGGATCTGCTGTATAGCACAGAGAACTTCACTCAATATGTTTTAATAACATATAATGGAAAAGAATCTGAAAAAGAGTGTATATATCTGTGTATGTGTATATATATGTGTGTGTGTGTGTATATATATGTATAACTGAATCACTTTGCTGTGCACCTAAATCATTGTAAATTAACTATACTTCAATAAAAATGTTTAAAAATTTTAAAGAAAAATGTGAGGAAATGATATGAGTTATGCATGGGTCCACGGGGCAGTTCCATTTGCCTGGAGTAAAGATAGGGTAATAGAGGAAGGAGCTGGGAGTTTCAGGTGTAACTCTGGCCATGGGGAATCTGGAATAGGAATCCAGAGAGTTTCCTATGTATCTTGTAGACGGTGAGGGTTCATTGAAGGCTTCCCAGCAAGGCGGAGGTGGCGGCGTGAGGCAGCCCACACTCTGAGAAGATAATTCGGGCTGTGACATTGAGCAGGCATAGTGTTGTCAAGGTGGAAGCAGGGGAGTCAGGTGGGTGGTGTCTGCACCTCCGTGTGTCTTGGCTAAGAACCTCATTTTATTTAATCCCATAAGAGTCCTTTCCTGCAGATCTCCGGACTTATTAGATGTGCTACTGATTGGAAAAGGGAAAAATGAAAGCACTAAGGTGTTGAGGATTAATTCCAAAATTCCTCACTTCTGAGGTTTAAATTGCCACCTCTGCCTACGCGTGGAACAGGGTGCGGTAATAAATAGAAACAGGAAGTCACAGAAGACTTGGGCAATTTGGAAACAGAGTCCTAAGGTAACTTGCCAGACTCCAGGGGCTAAGTATTGGCAGTGAAACAATCTGATTGCAGAGGGTGCCCAAAAGCACGAATTTCTTAATGCTGGAAAGGAGAGAAAATATATTCATAAACTTGTACTGCCTTGATTTATTTAAGAATTATTTATTGGGCACTCGATAAGTTCCAGGATTGTAATAAAGCAGAATGAGTACAGTCCCTGCCCTGTATAGGTTACTGTCTAGTGCAGGAGATGACAATAAATCGTCACACACGTCCACAATTGCCACTTGTGTTCTGTGGTCCGGGGGACCAGAGCAGGCTGGGGAGATGGGGGAAGTTTCCTGCAGAAGTGACCTTCAGCTGAGACCTGGTAGGTAGGGAAAGAGTTTACCAAGAGGGGGGGAAGATTGTCCAAAGAAGAGGAACCATCAGAGGCCCTTCAGTCCTGAGGTTCTCAAATTTACTCTATAGAGGGGTCCCCTGGGAGCTTGTTAGACAGGCAGAGCTGAGACCCCTTGCTAAGTTTGAATGAGCTCTTGTTTCTGTATTTTAACATGGATTCCCACCAAATTCTGGTGCAGGTGGCTTATGGACTCCATTCCGCAAAGCACGGATAGCATCTGAGTCTGATTGTTTTCAAATTGGGCTCCTTAGCCTGAAGGGGAGGGTGGTGAAGTGAGAGGCAGGGTTCTGCAACCATCCCCTTTCCCAGAGAAGCTCTAATTAGATCACACTTACCTATTCTGCAAAATACTTATTGGAAAATTGTCATTTGTGTTTCTCCCAGAAAAAAAAAGTTCTTTGTCTGCATTGTTCACTTCTGGAGCCCTAGCACCTAACATAGAGACAGAATCTGGTAAATGCTCTAAAACGAACAAACAAAAGTGTATTTGAAAGAATGAATTAATGAGTCAAATGTTTCATGTCTAAACAAAAGACTGAAGGCCGCTCATCCAACCCAAGTGTCCATTAAGATGGGGAAAGTGAAATCCAAAGAGGAATCGTGGCTTGTCTAAGGTAGCCCAGATTATTATGGCAGAGTAGATGGTAGATTTATTATGTCTCTGCTCAAAAGCCAGGGTTCATTCTTCTAGACCTAATGTTAGCCTTTAAGGAGACCAAAATGTTGGCAGTCCCTTGCTGAAAATGGAAGAGCTAAATAAGAAATACAAGCTAGTTTAAGACTAGTTCATATAAAGTCATGGACTTGAGGTTCGTAATAGGCAGTTAGCTTACTAGACAGAACTGGGGTTGCAAGTAATCGTAAGTCACATCTGGCGTGCACATAGTGTGAAAGAGTTAAACCTGGGTGGGTTTTTGAATCTGAGTTTCCTCATCTGTAAAATGAGGATGATTACAACCACCTTGCAGGGTGCTCGTGCTTTAATGCCAAGCACCTGGCCCATATTCAGTGCCCAATATGTATTCATGCCTAGGTATGTGGATTTGCTATGGATAAAATCAAGCATGTCCAATGTTGGAAAAGAGATATTATTTGTGGCCGAGGCTATTGATTTAGTGGGTAAGCATTTGTGTAGGAGAGAGAAGGAGCTAGGCTCTTCTGGAAAGGAAAGTGAACATGCAGGAGAATGGTTGATTGGCAGTGATTTTCGTAGGCTGTGGCCATTAGAATACCTTTATGCTCAAGAAAAGGAACACTCGCTAGTCCGTTTATGGGGACACCAAAAAAGAGGAACTGAAGGAGCATGTGATGGAGAGGAACCATATTTAGGTGCTTTAGAAGAAAAAAATAAAATTCAAATTCAGGGTCAGGGGGTAGGCATGGGATAGAGCAGGGGGCTGACATGTCTCAGTGTGCTTTGAAGTATTATCCAACTAACTCAGAGCTAAACATATTAAATAGGTAATCTGTTCCATGACTATCATTCATCCTGGTGACTGTGTGAGACCAGCATACCTGTCCGTGTTTGCAAGGAAACATTTTCAGTTCACCTGGGAACTCTGAAGACAGCTCCTCATGTTATTTTCTGAAATGCATAGGGTCTCCAAGTTGGTAAAGACAGCAACAGCAACACTTTCCAATGACCGTGTGGATTCTGAATCCCTTCTATAAGCATCTCTGTCAATCATGTACTGAAACTCTGCTTCAATATCTTTAGACAAGGGCTCCCTTCTTCCCAGAGCAGCCTGTTCTATCCTGATTCATTCTGACAGTCAGAAAAAGCTTGCTTTATTGAGTGGGACTTTACCTTGCTGTCAGTTCTTCCTGGTCATTGCAGTTCTAGCCATTGAAGCCAGGTTTTCATGGCTTTATAACTCATCACATTACACCAACTAGGAAAATTAGCAGTATCTTCCTTCTTCGTTTGGTCCTTGGGCACTCAAATACCTCTGAGAATGCCTTAGACACCCCCGGATGGAATTTTTTCATCATTGAGTATATTAAGTCAATTACCTTGTTTTATCATCAAATCATAAATTCCACTTAAAGTGTGTTTATTTTCTTAACTCAGATGTGATCCAGGCATTTTTTAAAAAAATCAGTTCCTTCTAACTTGTATTTAAATAATGACTTTGTTATTTAGGCATAAAGAAGCTTCAAGCAGGCTATGTGGGAAACATCCTCATTTTCTAATTTTCTTTGGCCCAGTGTTTTCAAAATATTTTTAGGGCAAAGGAAGCTTTAAAAAATACATGCAGAATTTAATGATCTATCTCTTTGAGTAACTCAACCTATAAATCTTTGATCTGGAGTTTTTCTTTGTTTCCTTAAAATACATTATCTGACTGGCCAGCTCAATGGGTTAAACCAAGATCAGACAACTTTTTCTGTATAGGGCCTGATAGTACATATTTTGTACTTCATGGACCTTATGGTCTCTGTTGCAACTATTAAACTCTGAGATTATAGTGCAAAAGCAGCCACAGAGAATACATAAACAAGTAAGTGAGACTGTGTTCCAATAAAAATTTATTCCCAAAACAGTCAGGGGGACAAATTCGTCTGTGGGTCATAGTTTGTTAACCCCGAGTTAAATCATTCTTAAGAACTTTGATTTAAGTTAAGTGAAGGATGGCTTTAGATCCCCAATTCCTGGTATAAGACCAGAAATTCAGTGAATGTGTGTTGATGGGATTGAAGGTATTTCTTAATGAATTTAAAGCAGGGACAGGAAAGCTTTCTATATAGGGAAACAAAAGAAGGACCTAGCTGGGAATGCAGATTTTGGGGAGACTCTCAGATGGCAACATGCTTGCTAATCCTAAAATATTTCAACAAGAAAAAAATTGGCAATTAAATGCAAAACTACTTGCTGGGGAAGAAGTTTGCTTATTTTTCTCCTAGAAAGATGTGCTGTGGCAGAGGGAAATGAGCAGAGGTCTGGGTGTGCAAAACTTGGATTTTGAAACCAGCTACTGACAGCTGTGTGTCTCTGGGAAAATGATCTCCCCTCTCAGAGTTTCCGTGTTTCCATCTAAGATCGAAGGCAATACCAAGACATTCTCTGTGGTCCCTTGGAGCTCTCAAATTTTGTGATGTGAAAAAGAAAATTCATCTAATTGCAAGGTTTAATGGGATTTATGATAATTGGAAAATAATTACTGCTCCAAACTTTTATTAATCTATATTTAGTTGTGAGTCATGCTTTCACAATAGATGCTTTGGAAATAAGCAGAGAGACAAATTGAGTAAACAGAATTTTAAATATTTTATTTATGTGCAGTTTGTGTAATCCCTGGAGCCCATGGGCTTATTAAGATCATTTAAAATATCCATTAAAAGTTATGTGTTATGCGACAAACTCCCCTTTTAGAATGCCTTGCCAAAGGATGAATAGCTCACATTTATTGAGCAGCTACTACTGCCAGATTAATTGCATTCATTATGCTTAATCCTTCCAGCAACCCTGCAAGGTAAGTAGTAGGATTCCCATTGCACTGATACAGAAGCTCAGAGAGGCTGAGCAATCTGCAGAGAATCACTCAGCTGATGAGTGGCTTTGTGCTGGGATTCCAAGCCAGGTCTTTCTGGCTGTAAACTCTGAGCTCCCCCCACATTGCCACAGTGTCAGGAAAGGACCCGTTTTGTGCCCTTTTTTCAGGTGCTCAAGGGATGATCGTTGGCTTTTTTTTTTTTTTTTGATATCCCATACTTCATTTTTATTCAGAGCATCTCAGGTCCTCCTGACAAGGCAGTCTGGGACAGTTAATGCCTAGCCTGGTGACAGAAGAGTGGGCAGAGGAGGAGGGGGCAGGAAGAAACAGGGAAGAGCCCAGGCAGAGAATCTGGAATCTGAGTTTCTGTCCCAGCTCTGACATGGATTTGCCATGTGGTCTTCACTACCGTGGACCTCAGTTTCCCCCACTTGTGATGGGGATGGAAATGCCACCCCCTTCTAGGTTATCGGGAGGATAACATATAGATGACAGAGCTTGGTAAAGGACCAAGTGCACTACAGACCCCACAATGTTGAGATAATGGGATGGGATGGTGGATCAGAATAGAGGACATTGAACCTGAGCTCAGGAACCCAGATTTTAGTCCCTCCTGCCATCAAAGATGCTGAGGCCTTAGACAAGTCCATTTGTCTCTCTGAGTCTCAGTTTCCTCATTGGTGACATGACAGCAGTGTCCTTGGATGGTCGTTCCCAAACCCTTTCATCCTCATTCTGATGTTCTGGATTCTGAATGGCAGTGAGGTAGCTCAGGTAACTAAGGGCATTGCAGGAAACTCTGTCTACTCTGAGTAAAGTAAAGCAAGAACATGCTAAGCTGCTTTCCCTATGATGAATTCCCATAACCCCCATGGTGGTCCCTGTCCTCGGTAACAGTGCTCCATGAAAAATCCCACTTGCTTTTCTAGAGATTGTCAATTTCTATGAAAGCTGGGCCATTCCAAGTATTGTGTTTCTATTTTTCGCTTTCAAGTTTCTACTCAATGAGAAGCATGTAGCACAATTCCAGGATGCTTACCATGGATTATTTGCCCCCATTTCTCTGAACTTTATGCCCATAACAGCCTTCAGGACTGCTACTAGGGTTGATAGAAGAAGAAAAATGCCATTACTTAAGTGAGCACACTTTGGACAACAGAAAGACTTACATGCAAATTGTAAGCAAAGATTATTTTCTCTACAAAGTCAATGTCTTTACTTGTAATTAAAATAACACTATTCATAATCATGTTTTCAGAGACAGCTCTTTTTGTTTGTTTGTTTGTTTGTTTTCTGCTTTTTCTCTCCTCACCATTCTAGAGCTAAATTATCCTGAAGATCCACTTGGATGCTGGGATTCCTCAGCTGCCTTCTCACTTATGTTCTGGGGCATGGAGGCAGGCAGGGGATTTGTCAAGGCATCGTACTTGTTAAGATGCATCATTTCCACTTCACATGTGCCCTTGGTTTCACCTTTCCCTGAGCTGACTGGGGAGCATGTGGGAAGAGGCTAGGAACTGCAGGCAAGAGAAATGCTCCCTCTCTCTCTCTCTCTCTGTCTCTCTCTCTCTCTCAGCTCAGTGACTTTACCTCCTCACTCCCCTCCTCTAGGATTTCCCTTATTCATCGCTGGGGATAATTTTATGCTAACAGTAATGGAAGTGGTCCCAGATCCCCACCCCTAGCCCCAGACACTAAGAGGCTTATTTTTATTTCACTTCCAAACAAATGTAACCAATGGAATAAGCCACCCAGGAATAAACAAATGCAAACATCTTGTAACCTTAATCAGTTATGCTTTTGGCAAACATTTATTAGGGATACAATGTCTATAAAACATTCTAAAATGTATCCTTAGATTGTCAGGTCACCAGAGAACTTCTTGTTTAGACAGTAATGAAGTAACTTTTAGAGATCCTTTTGGAGTAACTCATGGAGTTGCTTTACTAAGTGGTGTTTCGTCAAATGTATTAGGCTACATTGAGCCAATCAAATATTGGTGTATCGGTGAGGACATTCCCCACCAGAATCAACTACATCCATCTCTTTGTGAGAAAACATGGGAGATGTTTATATTTTATTGTAGCATCCAAGAACTCTGTGTATCTCCAACAACTTTGAACAACAACTACTCTGTTTTCTTCTTGACTGTGTGGCTCTTTGGTCCATGATTACCTTTTTCCTTTGGCTGCGAGGAAG
The DNA here is from genome assembly GCF_030028045.1 of Hippopotamus amphibius kiboko. Lineage (NCBI taxonomy): Eukaryota > Metazoa > Chordata > Mammalia > Artiodactyla > Hippopotamidae > Hippopotamus > Hippopotamus amphibius. Next base: position 16,173,916 of record NC_080187.1, read on the forward strand.
CTCAGAGACATCTGTTGTCAAGTGTTCGGGACTTTATAGGGTTAATTTTGCATGCTAATTTTAACTTGAAATTCATTTTCTTTTCCTCCCGTTATTTTTCCATTGTTCTACATTTTGAGCTCTATACAGTAGTTATGTTTTTGAAAACCACCTCCAATAGGTTCTGTATGAGATCAGATTCAATTAAAATAAAAAAGCTGTAAAACATGCTTCACATAGAAGCGTAAAGCAACCCTTCACTTCCTTAGAGGTCATTAGTAACTTTGAATATCTAGAAAACAATGGAGGAAAATCACATTTATCCAGCACTTACTAAGGACCCAGCACTGCTGGAGGTGTTCTCCTCACAACCCTGAGAAGTAGAAATTGTCATCCTCCATTTTACACAAAAGGAACATTTTAAGGAGTAGTAATAGCATCATAACTGTACCCTATGGAAATAATAATAATAATAATAATAATAATAATAAATAAATATCAACAGCAGCTTGCAATTGTCCATACCCTGTTGCAGATTACAAAGAGGTTTTCTAACCATGATTTCATTTAACTCTCAGAATAATCTGGGGAGATGCATGTTTTTAGTCTTCATTGCATACATGAGGAGACAGAGTGGGAGGGATTTTATAAACTGTCGGTCCATTTAGTAAATGCATACTCACTACTTTTAACATACTTCACAGGAATCAAATCCCACCACACAAGTTCTGCCTACTGATAGCTTTGAAAAGAGCAGCATTGTTTCCTCTTGTCTTCCACCCACCGTCCATCATCCACTACTCCCCATCTTCCCATTGGAGCCCTTCCTTATGACCATGACAGAAATGATAATATTGTTAATAACTTTAACACTACCACTTTACCGAGGGTTATTATGTTCTAGATACTGTGCTCCATGATTTAATATAATCCTAAAGCCATCCCTCTAAGGTGATATGCTTGCCCTAGATCACATCTACATTTTTTTTGGAGTATAAGCAAACTCGTCATGATTTCACAGCTAATTGATGGCAGAGTCAGGTTTTAATCCAAGATTTCTATCTCCGGGGCCCTGGCTGAGAGATACAGAGCTGAAGATCATCTAATACAATCAGCTTATTTCCCAGGAGAGTAAACATACACCTTCCCAAGGGCATAGAGCGAGTTCTCCTGCCTGTCTCACAGTCTTTTCTCCTTCAGTGCAATCTCATTCTCAGTGTGTCATTGTGTGTGTGTGTGTGTGTGCACGTGTGTGTGTGTGTGTGTGTGTGTGTGTGTGTGTGTGTGTGTGTGTGTGTCTAGAAAAGCAGAGGGCTAGCAAAGAGGACAAGGGAGGATTACTAGAAAGGCAATGCTCTGAAATGAGAGCCTTGGGCTTACAGTTTTGTCTCTACCCTCATCCTAAATCTTGCTACCCTGGATCCAGTCTCTATCCATCCATCCTCTGACTCTGAATTCACCCACCCTCCCACCTTCCACTCTTCTAGTGGGATGGGACTTGCTGCAGCCACCCCATGCCTGCCATCCGGGATCCTTTTTAAATCTCGGTCTAATTGGTTCACCGGTCCTGCTGGAATGCTTAATTTGGCATAAGCATATCCTATGCCATTGTGAGTTCTGCCTTCTCCTCTAAGGGGAATTTGCTTTACTCTGTGGGCTCAGAAGGAAAGATATATTTTATGTTGTGCTCAATTCACTGAAAACTTACATGAAATTGTTCCTGGGCCAACAGAGCAGTTAGACAACATGACAAGCAAGGCTTTTTCTCTCTTTTATTTTCTTTTACTTTTCTTTTTAAGGTGGCATGCTGCATTGGAAAGGCCAGTGCACTTGGAGTCATGAGCCCTAGGCTCTGATTTCAGCCTTGCTAATCATTTGCTGTGTAATCTTGGGCAAATAAGTTAATGTCTTTGAAATTCAGTTTTGCCATCCATGAACTGAGTGAATTGGATTTGATGACATCTATGAAAGGAGTCATAGTGATGCTTTTAGAACAGGGGTCAGGGACATCCTAGATGGTGCAGTGGTTAAGAATCTGCCTGCCAATGCAGGGGACATGGGTTCGATCCCTGCCCCAGGAAGCTACCACATGCCGCGGAGCAACAAAGCCCATGTGCCACAACTGTTGAGCCTGTGCACTAGAGCCCGTGAGCTACAACTGTTGAGCCTGTGTGCTGCAACTACTGAAGCCCACATGCCTAGAGCCCATGTTCTGCAACAAAAGAAGCCACAGCAATGAGGAGCCTGCGCACCACAGCAAAGAGTAGCCCCCACTCGCTGCAACTAGAGAAAGCCTGTGTGCAGCAACAAAGACCCAAAACAGCCAATAAATAAATAAATTAATTAATTAATTAAAAAAAATAACAGGGGTCATACTCATTGTGGGCCATATCAGACCTGAAACCTGCTTTTGTAAATAAAGTTTTATTGGAACACAGCCATGCTCATTCATTTACTGTCTGTGGCTGCTCACACTACAAGGACAGAGCTGAGTAGCTGCAACAGGTACTTTATAGCTGCAAAGCCTAAAATATTATCCGGCCCTTTACAGGAAAAAGATTGCCTACTCCTCTTTTAGAACATAAGTCAGATGGTGTCATTACTCAAAACCTTCTTTTGACTTTCTGTATTACTTAGAATTTAAAAATAAAAAGTCTTTACCAAATCTAGAATGGTCTTTTGAGATCGGTGCCAACCCCATCCCATGTTTTGATATTATCTTTTCTCCTATTACCCTTCCTTTCATATCATGTCTTCTACTCATCTATTCATCTGGGCCTGGCTCCTTGATCTTCCCCAAACCAGGCAAACATATTTCTACCTCAGGACCTTTGTACCTGTTCTTCCTTCTTCCTAGATTACTCTTCCACCAGGTGATCACATGGTTTCTTCCTTATTTCCTTCAGGTCTCCTTAAATGTGATCAAATCAGGAAGGTCTTTTATGACCACCTATGTAGAACCACACCCTCCCCCCTCCCCTGCCCTGGGCATCCCTACCTCCTTCCTCTGCTTTATTTGTCTTCATATAACTTCTCTCCTTCTGACATGTTACACATTTGTCTCTTTATTATCTGTCCACTCTCACCAGAACGTAAGCTCTTTGATAGCCAGACTTTATCTAATTTGTTTACTGCTGTATACTCAGATCAGGAAAAATAGTAAGTGCTCCAATTTTGAAAGCATAAATCAACTGTTTGCAGTTCTAATGTTGTTTAAATCTACTTCTGAATAGATCTATACTTTACTTAAGCGTATTTTGGTAAAGAGAATAAAATTGTAGAATCTCATGAGTATTACAGTCTTAGCTCCAACATTCCCATGATTGTCACGGAGTCACACAGACTCATTTTTAGAACATTTTTAGTCTGGGTTGTTGGCCATTAAGAACAGAATTTACAGATAGACATCTAATCATACAGTTCGACATATAAGACCCTTCATCATGTGGTTCCTGACAACTTCTCAGTCTTTATTACCTCTTATCATTTGTATATCACATGTACATATACACATGAATGCTGCACGCATATATCCCTCTCTCTCCAACTGTCTTATTCTCTCTTATTTTTCTCCCTGTTTGCACGTGGAGGTCATTCTTCCTGAAATATCCTTCTCCTATTTTGTCTGGTGAAATGCTGTGCTCTCTTCAAGATTCAGCTTGTACGTGGGAATTTGTTGACCTCCCCACTCCCACCCCAGTCCCTCCTCCAGACTGGGTAAGGGAGCCTCGTGCCTGATTCCTCAATGACTAAGATGACTGCTGCAAATAGCACATCATAGTTTCTAGCTTTCCTAACATCCACTCTTTTTCAGTAAGATGGAACCGTTCCTTAGGATCGGGAGCTGTCTGTGGTGCTGAACAGACAGTGCCTGACAGAGTCAGTACTTCATTATAACATCCCCCAATTGTTGAGCTTTTCCCAAGTGTCCAGCACTGTGTTCAGTGGGTCACATGCATACCCCCTTACTTAGACCTTACATCCACCCCATGAGGGAGGAGCTGGGAACCCAGCATTGGCTTCCTCCTTAGTTTTTTCAAGGAAGAAACACAGATGGCAGGCCCTGGGTGTATAGTTAGTGAACGTCAGAAAGAATATGAAAGGTGTTTAAAAGAAGGAAGGAAGGAGGGAGGGAGGGAGGAAGGAATGAAGTCACGGGCTTATAATTTGATGGTGAGGGTGGCATTATTCATATCAGTACTGGTTTTACTACAGTTTTTATATTCTACTTCTTGATATCTACATTAAAAGAGTGATTTAAGAATCAGGATATAAGTTTTCTACTCCCAGCTCTACCATTAATGAGCTGTGTGATTTTGACATGTTACTTAACCTCTCTGAGTGTAAATGCATGTCAGTTTTGAGGAGTGTAGACATATTCACATGAAAATAGTAACCCAAGGTTGTAAGCTATAAATAAATGTTATATATCTATATCTGTCTATCCATCTATCTATATATATATATCCCTGTATATAACATAATTATAATTTATAACATAATAACATAGAACTATATATTTGTCTATTATACTGAAATATGTGTGTTTCTATACATATATATGTATATACATTTATAATTTCATAATTACATGTATATAGGTTTATAAATTTCAGGGATAAGCTGATGAGGAAACACTCTTTCCTCAAAACTATCTGATGATTTCCTTTTATTGGTCATCTAATGCTGAGTAACAAATTACCCCACAAGTTAGTGGCTTAGTGCAACACTATGTATTATCTCAAAGTTTCTGTGGGTAGGGAATCTGGCTGTTGCTCAGCTGGGTGCCTTTGCTCTTGTCATGCTATTGTCCTTTAAAGGTTCCACTAGGAAGGGTCTGCTTCCCAGCTCATGCACGTGGTTACTATTAGAACTCAGTCCCTCTTAGGGTCTCAGTTCCTCAGAAGCTATTGGCCAGAGGCTTCCCTCAGCTCCTCCCTGTATAGATCTCTCAACAGAGCATCTCACAACATGGCAGCAAGAGAGAGAAAGACAAAGAGAGACAGAGAGAGAGAGGACAGGGGCAAAACGGAAGTTGCATTTTTTGGGGGTTTGGGTTTTTTAAAAATAATTTTATTGATATATAGTTGATTTACAATGTTGTGCTAAATTCTGCTGTGCAGTAAAATGACTCAGTTTCACATATATATATATATTCTTTTCATATTCTTTTTTCATTATGGTTTATCACAGGCTATTGAATATATCAATAGTTCCCTGTACTATCCAGTAGGACCTTGTTGTTTATCCATCCTATGCATGCTAGTTTGCGTCCGCTAATCCCAAACTCCCAGTCCTTCCCTCCCCGCACCTCCCCTTCCCCTTGGCAGTTACAAGTCTGTTCTCTATATCTTTGAGTCTGTTTCTGTTTCATAGATATTTTCTTTTGCATTGTATTTTAGATTCCACACTTAATTGATATCATATGGTATTTGTCTTTCTCTTTCTGACTTACTTCGCTTAATGTGAGAATCTCTAGGTCCATCCATGTTGCTGCAAATGGCATTATTTCATTGTTTTTCATGGCTGAGTAAGAAGTTGCCGTATTTTGTAACCTAATCACAAAACTAACAATGTTGTCACCTCCGAATTCTGTTCATTAGAAGCAAATCACTGGGTCCTGTCCAGCCCACAGTCAAGGGGAGATTATACAGGGCATGAACCTCAGGGAGCAGTAATCTTGGGGAGTCGTGTCGCCAGCTACCTCACCTATAAGATTCCGCTCAGCTGGCTCTCACATCTCCTGCTCTCTCCTCATGTCTGGTCACCCCACTTGCTGCATTTTGTCCCCTTTCACATCCTCATCTTCATACACTTCCCCTCCTGTTCAGCTCTTCCCATAATGTGTTACATATCCCCCCTCACTCACTCTGCTCCAGCCCTTTCATCCATGTGGGTAGTTGGGGGTTTTTTAAACAAGATTTCTGTTTATTTAAATCACATGTGAACATCAAAACTGTAGTTAAGATATGGCCTCACTGAAGCTTCCCCTAGAGACCTCAGAAGTCTGTGTTCCTTCTTATGCATCCTGTAATCCTTGGTTTACAATAAGCTGGACATGCCTGGCCTTCCCTGCTGGACCATGAGCTTCTGAGACTGGGATGTGTCCACTCTCCTCCTGTACACATGATATTTTGCATTTAGTAGGTGCCCTGCAGGGTTCGTTGAGTGCAGTTGATTGACTTAATATGTACCTGAGATGTGCAGAGTACTGAGCATTTATTTAAAATTCAAAGTATGTTATGAATTATGGACAGAGATTTCTTAAGCAGACACAGACCATAAGCTCTGAGGCTTGGAAGTGCATTCCAATTTGAACGATTTTTCTTCAGACACAGTTTTCTCTGCATCAGGGGTCAGACTCCACCACTGAATTACCAAGACGTATTCCAGCCCGATTCCCACCCTGTTCTGCTTCTTCTTGCTCTGTGCCCCTTCCTTCATTCATCTCTCCCATTGTGTGGCAGGAGAGAGAGACCTTCTCATTAAACTCTCATTCCCATCATTTATCTGGGCTGACCTCTCAGTCCTTTTGGCTAGTCTGTTTTTCTCAAGGGACCTGGAGCTTGTAACTCAGATGGGTCAGAGAGCTGGTTGTTTCAGGGGGAGCTCCATCTTTGGTAGGAACAGGAATCATTATTAAAGCAAAAACAGCCTGAACCAAGGCCCTTTAAATGTCTACTTGTATTTGGTTTGCATGCTCCTCATTCATCATCCATGAACCTTTAATATTCTATACATATCTGTGAATGTGTGAGAAAATAAAAGTTATAAAGCTCTTACATTGAATTAGTGCCTGGCATTTTCCAGTGGTATTTTCACACCCAAGTTTCCTGTAATCTGGGCACCAGCAATAGGAAATAGATAATATTAATTGGATTTTATAAATAAGGTAATATAGATCCAGAGAAGTGACATCCTCTGCCCAAGATCACACCACATAGTTTACAAGAGGTAAAGTGAGACCCTGAGTTTAGACTCCCAAGTTCAATGTCCTTCCATCCTGATTTTCTCCATCATTGGTGAAGGGAAGAGTGGTAATTCCCTCACATGGTCTTCAGAACAAAGCCTAATTTCTTCCAAATAGTATTCGGTCAATGAATGCATGTGAAAATTTTGAATGAAACTGAGCTCTGGGCTAATTATTGGATTGTGGAGTTGTCTTAGAACAGGTTTCAAGTTGCCTTGTGCCTTACGTCTTGTCCATTGGTACACAACCTTCCTTCCTTTTATTCTTTTGCTTGTTTATTCATCTGGCTAGCACACTTACAATTCCCACCATGTACCATGTACCATGTACCATGTACCATTTTCCTAAGAAGATCCCATCTCCATGGTTTCACTCATAATCTAGTGAGGGGGATGAATAAGCAGCTAGATGACAGTGATTTTTGTATCTCTGATGCTCTGTGAGCATCATAAGAACATGACTGCATCTGTCTGGTTCACTGCACTATTCCAGTGATAAGAACAATACCCAGTAAGTATTTGTTGGGCTGAAGAAGACTGAGGGCTCCAGATCTAAGTATCAGTTAACAAATATTAAAAAAAAATAGTTGTGGGCATTCTCTCACCTAAAGATAGATGCCTGGATGGGATGGTTGGGTGGACTTTGACTTGGGGGTAGAGGTGGTACGCTGAGAGTCTCACTCATCTCTCCTACCCAGGGAGTTTGCCCGTTGGAAGGTGAGGAACACAGCCATCGAGAGGAGAGACCTGGTCCGCCATCCAGTGCCCCTCATGCCGGAGTTTCAAAGGAGCATCCGCCTGCTTGGCAGGAGACCCACCACTCAGCAGTTCATCGATACCATCATCAAAAAGTACGGCACCCACCTCCTCATCTCCGCTACCTTGGGAGGTAGGTCAACAGCCACTGGGCCGTAGCCTTGTCATGACTTTGAGCCTGGGTTAGAGAGAGGGCAGTGGCCTGGCCCAGCATCACAACCATCTTAACATCTCTGCCATCGTACATCACTCAAAAGCGTATGTTGCCCCAATAAGCCAGATTGTCTTGGTTGATTCCATTCTCTGGGACAGTCTGACTTGAGAGTATACTAACTTTTGTGGAAATAGGACTTCACCTTGGAATTAGCTCAATTCTTTGGAAATGTTTCATCTTATTCTTGTATTAGTTCCTTTGGAATGCAGTCTAATCTGGGGAAAAAATTAAACTCCATGGTTGTTTAGAGACGTCCCTTTGTTATTGAAGTCTTCTTTAGGGATTGATAACTTGAGGTTATCATTTTACAAATGGGATATCATCTTATATGGGTTTGAAGTAGATTAATATGAAAGCAGACTAATTGCTCCACCCTGCTCAGCTTTACCCATCCCTCCCTATCATGTCCAGTACATCTTTAAGGAAGTGAGGACAAGAGGGGAGGATAAAAGGAAGAAAAGAAATGCAAAGTAAATGGGAAATGGTAGAGACTAGTGCATTTAGATGCTTATAGGTCTTGCCCGCATGCGTCATTTATATGATGAGCTACAATCCTTTGGACATGAGTTTTCTGCCACAATGACTGGGCCCACTGAATTTTGAGAAAGCCCCTTTGGTGGTGGAGCACCACGCCACCTGCTCAGAGAGCTGCGAAGTTGCGTTTAGATATGGCCCGCGTCAGCGGAACAAGATTGGTGTATTGACAAAAGCAGATGGGTAGACTGAGGCATGATTATAACAGTTGGTCTTCTTTTTCAGAGAAGGGGTAAGTGCTACAAGCCGGAGAAGTTAGTACAAACTTCCTGGAGGAAGTGGCCGTTTAGCTCAGTAGGAGTTGGCTGGGTAGAAAGGGGATGGTCAGGCTTTCTAGGCAGAGCACACAGTATGTATTTCAAGGAAGACTAGATTAGAAATGTGGTGATGTGGAGAATGTTGGTGGAGAGCTCCGTAGGGCAAATTCGTTCATTCACATCCACTACTTAGTTACTCATATCAGCCACACCTTCTTGAGTATTTGCCCATAGCAGGCATTGTACATTGTCGTTAATCCTCAAAAATGGCAAGTTAAGTTACATTATCTCCATTTTATAGATAAAGAAGCTGAGACCTACACGAGTTATACCTAGAAAGTGACAAAACTAAATATTTAACTTAGAGTGTTCTGTCCACAAAGCCTGCATTATTTTTTGACCCAACATCTCTCCAACCCACCCAATCCAACAACCAACCACCAGTATGTCTTCATCAGCATTTGAATATTAAATCATGCCCTATAACGTCTACTCTACTGTAAAGTGAAAATGAAATTGTTTCTACACTGAGTGTGGCATTAACCTGTACCCTTTTCTTTAAATTTCCCCCACCTCCCACTTCACTTCAAAAACAAACAAAACAATTATTGGGATCCATGCAGTTCTTCCATTAGGAACTGTGTTCTGTCCAAGCCCCCAGAAGTCCCAAATAACAAAGAATTTTCCTTCGCAGTGACACATATTTTTAATTTCTCCAAGGCCAGGTGGTGAATTATTCGCAGAGCCTTGGTCCTCCTCTGTTTTTACAGCACGATATTTTAAACTATGCAGAGCTTTGGATTGAATTCTGGTATTGGACAGCAAGCCCTAAATGTTCCCTCAATCCTCAGCATGGACTGGAGGGCGAGGGGAAGGGGGAAGACTTACTGCAGATGGACACAGTGCCAGCAACCATGTGAGAGCCTTCTTACATCATCGCTTCATTCATGGAAAAGTATTTCTTAAGAGCCTCCTCACGCAGTGGGAGAGAATGGAGGTGGTAAGTTGTAGGGCATGAAAGGGAAGGCTGTGGAGTTTGATGGCCTGTTTCTTACCACTTTTGTGCCACCTTGGCAGTATACTCAATACTCTCAGCCTTGGTTTCCCTCTTTTATAAATAGAAATGATACTAGCACTTCATGCATATTGTGAAGATTAAATAAAATGATGCATTGAAAGTGCTTAGTGCCGTGTTTGGCACCTAACAAGCCATTGCTATTGTTGTTATTGCTATTATTATTATTATAACTATTAGCATTATTATCATTTAGTGAGGCCAAAAAATTGGGGGACTCGGAATTAAAGCTCATTCCTACCACTCACTAGATGAATGGAAGACATTGAGAAATTCACTTTCCTGTCTGGCTATCAACTTTTCCATCTACATATAAGGAGGTGCAGAGAATTGTATTCACTGTAATTTTTCCTAAGGAGAACACTGCATTCATTTAGAAGAAATGCTTTGATAAGCTGTTTGAGGTGTCATGTGAGTTCCTGAGGGCATACTCAAACAACAGAAGATCCTTAAACTGTCACATGTAGGACAAGTAAATGCATTTAGGGAAGAGGAAGGAAAGGGAGTGAGAAGGAGGAGGTGGAGCTGGCAGGAGGGCTGACATCTAATACATTTCCATGGGATCCTCACTTTTGGGGTAAATTCTATTAAACTCATAAAACACTTGTATGAGTGATTTTTTTTATGGATGGTGGTGAAGGGAAAAAATTAGGGTCTGGAATGGCACACATAAATACAGGACAGGTGACTTCCCTTAGTCCCTCTGAAGACCATATTTTGGACCAAAGGAAAGATCTTGGAGCCTGGGTGCCATGATATATACAGCTAAGCTTGTACACATGTGTGGGAGTGCATACCTACCTGCACATAGATGTGCACAGATGCCTGCCTACGCTGGTGTGAAAGTTAATCCACGTGCAGACATACATACATATGCATACACCTTGGACCCATGAATATGGATGCCACGTACGCATATATGTGTATATGTGAGCTTGCACATGTATGTGAACGTGTGTATATTGCATGAATGTCTGTTGATGTGTGAGCGCTCATGTTTTTGTGCTTGTGTAAATGTATGTTTGTGTGTATACTTGTTCCCCACCCTGTATTTTGGGAGAGCTCCCCTTGGCTAAGAGGAAGGCTGAGAATAAAATCACAGGGGCTCAGAAGGAAAGGATGAGGGATGCCCCAGAGGCCTGAAGTCCAGACATCCCCTTCCCTCTTCTGGGAGCAGTGTCCTCCCCTAGTGACTCAGGAGGTACGATGATTGACTCCCCCCTCATCTCCCATTTCCTCTGCGTCCCACTTTGTTCCCCTCCAAAAGCAGTGCTACAGAGAGTGAGGCAAAGCCCCCAGAGGACAGAGAGATTGAGGAAAGGTCTATGAGGGGTGAAGAGGCAATTTGCAGGAATGCCCAAGTGGAAAAGCAACTCTAAACAGAATGTTCTTTTAATAAACAAGAAATTAAGTCTTAATAATGCAGCAAGAAGCTCATTAACCCCTCTTGATCTAAGGTTTGCTTCTGCCAGTTCTCAGTCCGGAGGGAACTGGGCTGTTTCACCTTCAGGCCCCTTGGAGAGCCTGAGCTGCCACTTGTAATATTTATTTCCTCTGCCTCCTGGCTCTAACTTCTAGCATGTATTCACTTATTTAATCATTTACCTCTCCACCCGTCTAACTATTCTTCTATCCGTTTAATCAACTATCTCCTCATCCATCCATCTATCCATCAAATGATAAGTGAACATTCTCAAATGATAACTGAACGTTCTCAGTTTGACCTAGGAGAAGCATTGGGAACATTATAAAGAAGAATCAGATAGAGTCCTTCCTGCCACCACTCACCAACCCTGGAACTCAACGTCTAGTTGTATATAAAGTCATTTTTAAGCCAGATCTATTCAGTTGCTGCAGAGTCCAAAGAATGGACAATTGTGTCCTCCTGTGTAACAGACAAAGACTTCATAGGAAGGTGCAAATATGAGTTTCTTATTCTAAACTCAACTTAAATCTACGCATGTGGAACCCAGAGATTAATTTTGATGATGATGAATCTTCTTCCTGGAAGATTTCAGTCAATCAACAAACACTGTAGAGTTGGACCACTTCCACATTTTTCCGTTCACCCACACATACCCTGGTCATTTGTTAAGCACATGATATATGCCAATATTGTGCTAGACAGAGACAATGAAATGATTTCATTCTTTTTTTATGGCTGAGTAATATTCCATACTTAATGACTTCACAGTGCTTCTCCTCTAGTAAAAGAGAGAGGCTATTAAACAAGAAATCACCAGGAAATGTGACAGGTAACATATTGGAGAAATAGACCATGGGAGCATGTGGTTAGAGTTCTTACTTTAGTTTAAGTAAACAGTGAATCCCTCACTGTTTACTTAAACTAAAAGTAAGCAGGCTACCCAGAGGAGGTGTCTTAGGTGACACCTGAGGGATGAGTAGACGTTAGCCAGGAGAAAAACGGAAAAGCAGAGTCCCCACCATGAGAGAAAACAGGGCACATTTGTGCAGGATAGAGCACAGCTAGTGGGCAATAAGGGATGCAACTGGAGTTATCAGTGTCTTGGGTCCCACATCATCTACAGGGATGCAAGCACCCTTCTTCCAGGCTACATCCCACTCCCTGCATGGAGAGGGCTGCTTTCACTCTTCATCTGGTATATATATTGAAAGTATCCTTTTATGTCTCTGTCTCCCTAGACTAGTGTTGTCCCATAGAAATATAACGCGAGCCACAAACGTGAGTCACACAGGCCATTTAAAAGGTCGTTTAAAATTTTCTCCCACCACATTTTTAAGAGTGAAAAGAAAAAGGGGAGAATCAATTTAACAATATATTTTACCTAACATAATATATCCAAAATATTATCATTTCAACATGTAACGAATAAACTATTAATGATATTTTTTTCTTTTTTCCTGTTACAGTTCTATTTTTTCTAATTGAAGTATAGTTGATTTACAATACTATGTTAATTTTAGGTGTACAGCAAAGTGATTCAGTTACATATACATTTTTTCAGATCCTTTTCCATTATATTCAGTAGGTTATTACAAGATATTGAATATTGTTCCCTGTGCTATGCAGTAAATCCTTGTTGCTTTTCTGTTTTATGTATAGTGATTTGTATCTGTTAAACCCATCCTCCTAATTTATCCCTCCTCCCCACTTCGCTTTGGTAACCATAACTTTGTTTTCTATGTCTATGAGTCTGTTTTATGTTTTTTATATAGATTAATTTGTATTATTTTTCAGAATCTGCATATAAGTGATAGCATATGATATTTGTTTGACTTACTCCACTTAGTATGATAATCTCTAGGCTCATCCAGGTTGCTGCAAATGGCATTATTTCGTTCTTTTTTATGGCCGAGTAATATTCTATTGTATATTTACTCCACATCTTCTTAAACCAAACATCTGTTGATGGGTATTTGAGTTGTTTTCATGTCTTGGTTATTGTGAATAGTGCTGCTATGAACATTGGGGTGCATGTATCTTTTCGAATTAGAGATTTCTCTGGATACATGCCCAGGAGTGGGATCACTGGATCATATGGCAACTGTATTTTTAGTTTTCTTAAGGACCTCTGTACTGTTTTCCATAGTGGCTGCACCAGTTTACATTCCGAGCAACAGCGTAGGAGGGTTCCATTTCCTCCACACCCTTTCTAGCATTTATTAATTAATGAGATAATTTACTTTGTTTTTTTACATTTTCCAGATCTTGGAACTCTGCTGTGTAGTTTACAGGTGCAGTGCATCTCATTTTGGACCAGCCACATTTCACATGCTCAATAGCCCCACTTGGCCAATCGCTCCTGTACCAGACAGCATGCATGTAGTCACTGGATGACTCTAAGAATGGGGACACTGTCTTATTCATTTGTCACCCAGTGGCTGCCAAAGTGCTCAGAACACACAAAATACCCAGTGCATGCGTGCTGAGCTAAACGGAGTGGACACACCAGGAGGTGATAGAGGGAGGTGACAACAGCTGTCTTGGCGGGGGGCTGTGGCTGGGGAAACCTCACCAGGAAGGTGATGGCCGGGCAGGTTCTGAAGAATGTGTAGGAGACACCAGGTCAAGGGCACAGGGCAGTAAGAGGAGGTGACATTTGAAAAAGTGTCCAAAAAGCTGGATGGGATTTCAGCAGTCAGACATTTCGGGGAGGGACAGAATGGCATTCCAAGCAGAAAAAAAAAAAAAGAGTCTGAGGAAAGCCGGGGAGGAATTGGCAAGAATAAACCATGGAGGCAGAAGGAGTGGTTTGGCTGGAACACAGGGAGGGAGGTGGTGCTGAACAGAGGCTGGAGGCTGCACGTGGAGAACTCTGAATGACAGGGAAACACGTTCTAGAAGCAGTCATGGAGGGTCCGAGCCAGAGGAGTTAACCTATGGATCAGGACTGTGTACCCGGCCTAGGATGACCGCTGTTCTTTTGAAAATAAATTGTTTTTTCCTTTCAACTCAAAAATCATCAGCATTCTAGAGAAATTTCAGTCATCTTAGGTATCAGGCTTTGGTCCTCGGAAAGTATCAGTAATGTTTGTTCTCTGACTATCCTGTTGTATTGGGTTGACTAGACGTGAGGATAAGTCTCATACGATTGGTATTTTGCAGTAATCGAACAGTGGTGATTAACCCTTCCCCAGGGCTTACTCTGTGCCAGGCAGGACTCAGGTGCTTTATGTCATTAACGGATTGAATCCTATGACAACCCTAGGAGGTAAGTACGGTTAGTATTCCCAACCTTACACATGAAGAAACTGCAAAATAGAGGGTGTAGGTAACTTGCTCCTATAGCTAGTTCAAGTCCAGGTGATCTAGTTCTGCTTTCTACTACTATTCCAAATGAATTTTGATAGCTACAATGAACAGACCCTGATATAAGGTCTTTACATGTATTAATTAATGTATTATTCTTAATTACTCTATGGAGTAGGTGCTGTTCATCTCCTAATTTTGTTCATGAATAAACTGGGGAACAGAGAGGTTAAGAAATGTCCCCAAATTCACAGTTAGTTGAGAGTGAAACCAGAGGTACAAGGATCAGATCTATTTAGGTGGTATATCTGGAGCTTTCTTTCTGAAGTTCTGGTGAAACATCTTGTTATCCAAAGTAAAAGGCACCGTAAGTTAGTACTGTTAGTAATCTATGCATGTATTTCTAAGGAAAACTTCGTGGAGTAAATTATATAAGGTTTTCTCTCTCTCTCTCTCTCTCTCTCTCTCTCTGTGTGTGTATCTCTTCCACCCTCTGTCTAATTTTCTTGTCATCTCTGCTCTCCCCCAGATGTAATTTAACAAATATTTATTGAATGAATGAAAAAAATTGATGGGTTAACTGTTTACCACCTACTACATGCCAAACATTGGACTTTATACAAGGGATACAGCGGTGGCTAATGTAGACAGTTTCTGACTTCACAGGGCTGACACTTTAGTTTTTCCTCTCTACATAGACACATCGTCATTCCTATCCGTCTATCTGTATCTGTGTCTAAACTATGTCTTATCTCTCTATCTCTCTCCCTGTCTCTCTCTCCATCTCTCTCTCTATCTATCCATCCATCTGTCCATCCATCTGTCTGGGAAGGGTAGCAGAAGGAGAAAGAGAGAAAGGAAAGGAGGAAGGAAGGAGGGAAGAGGAGAGGGGAGAGGTGAGAGGAGGAATAGGAGGAACTGGATGATGAGGAGGAAACAGAAGAAGAGGAAAAAGGAATGGCAAGGGACCGTTTATGGCAAGTCCATCATTTTACAGAAGAGACTGAGCCTCGAAGAGAGGAAGTGAGTTGTGTTACGAGGTGATGCTGGTGAGAACTGTGAAGTGGATTAGTAGGAGCTGGACTTGATGACTAAGAGTTTTTCATGATCCTGCTCCTACTGGAGCTTCAGCCATCTCTGGACTGTCTCGCTTTCATTGTGCTCTTGGTTTTTAGAGGCAGAAGGAAATTTGGGCGAAACTAGTGAGAGGTCTGAAGCTATTTTCAGCATCCAAGCCCTGAAGCCTTTCTACCCATCCCAAAGCTCAACAGGCTGCCTGAGCTTCTTTCCTTTTCCATGCAGGGGAGGAGGCCTTGACCATGTACATGGACAAAAGTCGCCTGGATAGGAAGTCAGGGAATGCCACTCAAAGTGTTGAAGCCCTGCACCAGCTGGCATCATCCTACTTTGTTGACCGTGATGGCACCATGAGGAGGCTTCATGAGATCCAGATATCAACTGGAGCGATCAAGGTACGGCTTGAGGGTGGCTTCCGGTGGCAGGTTCTTAAGACAGCAGCACTGCACAAAGGCAGGCTGAAAGTCAGTGGGCAGATGAAACCCCTGGCTTCCTACCCAGGGAGCTAACAGTGCCCCCCTGCCAACCACTCTGACTGAGGTTGTCAAGTGCCCAGTAATATCTCGAGCATTGCCATTAAGGTGACCACATGTAGTGATGTCCTGGGGCAGCCTTGGCTGTGGACATGGCATAATTATCCATAATTATCTCCTTCGCTCTTAAAGCTCTGTGTGGATGATGTCCAGGCTCCCATTCTAGGTGGAGAAACTGAGCCTACGGTGGGTAAATTGTTTTCACAAGGTCACAGAACTCACAAGAGTCAGATTATGCCTAGGTCAGTAATTGGTGACCTGTGTTTTTTATCTCCCCTACCCATTTTACAGATGGGAATACTGAGGTCCAAGTGTTAAAGACGTTTGCTCAGGGTTACGCACCTAGCCAGTACATTAACAGGGACTAGAACTCTACTCTCTAGACCAGGGATCAGCGAATATTTTTTTGTAAAGGGTCAATAATAAATATTTCAAGATTTACAGGTCATACGATCGCTGTTACAACAGCTCAACTGTGCTGATGTAGCACGAAATCAGCCACTGACAATGTGTAAAAACTGGGCATGGCTGTGTTCCAATAAAACTTTATTCATAAAAACAGGCAGTCCGTCATGTGCTGAATCACTCTCATCTACCCCAGCGCTGTCCAACAGACCCTTCCAAGACGATGGAGAGACTCTGTATCTGTGCTGGCCAAGACAGGAGCCCCTAGTCCCGTGGGGTAATGGAGCATGTGACATGTGGCTACTTAGAAACTAAATTTGTAAGGGTGTTTTTTTCCATTTTAATTTATTTAAGTTTAAATAGCCACATTGGTAAGAGCAGCTGTAGACTTTCAGCTCAATGCCATAGAGCATAGGTACTTAAACAAAAAACTCCACTTTAAATGCAATAAATTCAAGGATTACCTTTATAAAGAGAATAAAGGGAGGACATTCTTGAGAAAAAGGATTAGTTCTTTGGATGGTTTCAATGAAGATTTTTTTGCATCTCAAATTTTCTTAAACCAGATTATACCTGCATTTTACCTCTCATTATTCAGTCTAATTTATTCTGAATAAAATGCAGACCTAGTCTTATATCAAGGCTTTAAAAGGTATCTCTAGAGAAAAAGTGTGTGTGTGTGTGAAGCATTGTCGCGAGTGTTAGTGGGAGTCAGGCAGATGAGTCAGAAACTGACCAAGGGAAGAGAAAAAATGTAGGCGGGAGAGACTGGCTGAGGAGGGAGGTAGGAAGGGGAGAAATAAATCAGACTGACAAACAAAGAGCTGGCTTATCCTAGAAGAATCTCCTATATTGGGGGTATTATGTTATTAGGAAACTCAGCACAGAGAGACGGAGCTTTATGAAGCCATCGGAGTCCGAGTGAAGCAAAGGCCTGGTTTTCATTATCAGCAAATGGTTCCCTCCCCCCTGGATGGGATGCGGAATTGAGATATTGAAGCTCTGTGAGAAGATAATCCTCTTTTGTGCATCCCGGAAGTGCGGTGTGCCTCCTTATGAGGAATTTCTCAGAGAAATTGCACACAGGCCACTCAGGAAACCCATTCTTGCAATAACTCTGCACCTCGACACTCAGTCTGGCACTTGGATTTTTCTAGCCATTTCTTGATGCTACCTCAAGACCCAGCTGGCTAGAGTTGGTGTCCCTGCCAGCTTTGTCTAAAATGAGCAGCTGACCCAGGTGGGGACGTTTTGCCTATGGTTTTCTCTTCCTGAGTATCTTTAGAGAGATGAATTGGTAGTTTTGAATCTCATTTAACAATAATGATGTCATTATTCTGTATACAAAAAAGAATAAATTATTTTTCAAAAGCAAAGCCTAACAACCTTCCATTTATGTACTGTTTCCCTAGTGCTAAACACTTCAAAAATATGATCCCTTTACTGATAGGGTGGGTAACAGTGCTACTGACATTGTATAGATGGAGAAATTGAGGCTTAGAAAGGGGAGTTACTGACCCAAGGCTCTGCTACTGGACAGAGGCAGAGCTGGCATTGGGAGATACGTGTGGCTATTTCCCAAGTCATCATTCCCGACAACAGTCAATGCTGTATCTTTATAGTTGGGTGCCAACGTCAAAACAAACCTACAGGGCTTCCTAGGTGGTGCAGTGGTTAAAAATCCACCTGCCAGTGCAGGGGACACGGGTTCGATCACTGCCCCAGGGAGAGAGACCACATGCCATGGAGCAATTAAGCCCGTGCGCCACAACTATTGAGCCTGTGCTCTAGAGCCCGTGAGCCACAACTATTGAGCCCATGTGCCACAACTACTAAAGCCCACACACCTAGAGCCCATGCTCCACAACAAGAGAGGCCACCACAATGAGGAACCAGCTCACCACAACAAAGAGTAGCCCCCACTTGCCGCAACTAGGGAAAGCCCATGTGCAGCAAAAAAGACCCAACACAGCCAATAAAATAAAAAATAAATAAATAAATATATTTTAAAAAAAACAGAAACAAAAACAACAAGCCTACAAGAGACTGTGTTAAATAATGGAAAGTAAAGGCTAAAGAGATGAAGAAACCACTTTACATATGAAACCATTCGTATTTCAAGGTTATCTTTCAGAATAGCTCTTTCCTTATTGTCCAGCACTTCAGTTATTCCAAGACAGTGTTTTAGAAACACACCGCCCAAGGATTGGGGTGTTCATTCTGCAGTGGAGCTGATTGTTCTCTTTGCTAATTTTTTTTTTTTAGGAAAATGGGAATCATTTTATTGTTCTTGCCTAATGATAATGTATATGTACTCATTGACAATGCACAGAACAATTTATAGAGACTCTTGGTAATAAGATGCCTATTAGTGAACATACCCCATGTGTCAGGCACTTACGCCCATCAGGTTTAGTCTCACAACCTTCCTGGAAAGGATTTACTAGCTTCAGGTTGCAGGAGCTTAGAGAAGTGACTGCCCAAGGGCACACGGCAAATAAATGACCCAGCCAGGATTTAACACTGACTCTCCTAATTCCAAAGCCCATGCTTTTGAAACACACTATAGTGTTTCCACTTATTATTAGTTCATATAATACTTAAAATGACTTTGTGAGGTGAGAACTAAGGACGGAACCCGGGTGTTCTGGCTCCAGTCTGTGTGCTAGGTTGGCCTGCTATCCCGTTGTCTGCTTGGCAACAGTCAGGCATGGTCCTACACACAGGCAGGGGGCTCAGGAAGTGGCCATTGGCTCACGTCAGACTTTCTCTGCTGCCTTAGCTCTGCCTGGGGCTGACTCTGCAGGATCCATCCCAGACAAGAGCATCTGTCTCACATCTGTCGCCCTTGATGTCCACTCCAGGTCACAGAGACACGCACTGGACCTCTGGGCTGTAACAGCTATGACAATCTGGACTCTGTGAGTTCCGTCCTTCTGCAAAGCACGGAGAGCAAATTGCACCTTCAAGGTAGGTTGTCAGTGAAAATGATGGGAACAGAGTGGGGGCGGGGAGAGCAGGCTAGGGGAGGAGGGATGGGAGGGTATCAGGAGGCATGATGTGGAAGGAGAAGGAAGAAGAAGATGAAAGGGAGAGAAACCAATGAAAACTAGAAATATGGAAATTAAGACAGATATATGATGTCTTTTTTAAAATTTTAACATATACGCGACATTACATTCATGGTTATTAATTAGTTTTCAGATATAAAATATGGAAATATGAGCTTTATCTGATTATTTTGATGAAAATGTCTAAACAGTGTTATTTATAGATGTTCCAAATCTAATATATATTAAAGTTTCATATCATAGTGTCTGAATTTCCTACATTATTGTGTTTGATTCTCAATGTATTTTGGCAGATGTTATTTGAATTCAAAGAACTATAGGCCATTTTATAGACTTTTTGGTTCTATGTAATCTTCTTTCTCCTGATTTGTTAATCATTTGTGGTCTTCAGTATATTCATACACACATATGTGTTTGTGTATGTGTGTGCTTTTAGCAGAGTTTACATTAGGAACATTCAGTGCTGTCTGGAATATAGAAAGACAGATACTCTTAGGCAGGGCTAGTGACATTGCAATAATTCTAAGGATTAATTTGTCAAAATATATATATATTTATATTTGTTTATTATCTATTATATGTCAGGTCCATGTTATGTGCTCCATATATAGGCAAGACCTTGAAGAAAATATACTCTTTAAAATAGTCATTTTATCCTCATTAATTCATCATAAAGAGGAGGGGAGATTATAGGGGGAAATGATAAGGCTTTAAGTATAGATGGTGCTGTTTTAAAAAGCATAATTTATAATAGCAAAGAAATCAATGTAAAGGTCTCAATTTTCCACATGAGGAGACTAAATGAATTATGTAGCATCCACCCAACATAATATTAGGCAGGTGCTAAAGTGTTGTGCATAAGGAATTTTCAAGATACGTGAAAATGATCTGATATGATGTTAATTTAGAAAGTAATGGTTCCTGATTGAATGTATGGCATGATCTTAATGTAAAGGATAAGGAAAAATAACATTGCAAGGAATTACGCCGAGACGTTAAAAGAGGTTACCTCTGGATGATTAGGTTAGAGATGATTTATTTTAGGCTTCCAATTCCTTTTCTAACTTTTCTACAATGATCGCGTATTAACTTTATTGTCAGAAAAAAAATGGCATATGCTTTAACTTTGAGCGAACTAAGAATGTGACCTTCTAGAAAGGTATATGATAAAGGTGATTCTGAATGTCAGTGGGAGGAAAGTTGGGTTGAGATTGGCAGGTCGAGCTAAGCAGAACCTAATATGACTTTTATATTCTGGTTCCTTGGCAACTCTTTGATTCATGCTCCTGTTATAGAAGATGGTTGGGAAGTGGTACAGGGAGAGCTTCGTAGTGTCACTTGGGAGCAATGAATGAAAATCCATCAGGGAAATTCAGGCCAAGAGAGTGGTTTAGTGTTAAAACAAAAGCCAACAAAACAAAACCTCAAATACATGAAGAATAAGCCTACCCCCCTTTAGTAGACAAAAGAGTATACAGATGAGTTTGATAATGCCTGATAAGAAATGAATAAGAAAGACAGATGTATCTTGGGTGCACTAAGAATTTCAGCATTAGTTGCTGTGATGCCTACAATGAGTTTGTGGAGTGAGAGCGGTTTGAATCCAGGAAGTACAGCTCCAGTCTGTGTTTGATCACCCTGCTGTGCATGTAGGAGGTGCAGAGACCTGTGAGTTATAATTGGAGTAAATTTAGACGGGATTAACAGGATGTCACTGGGAAGCTATTAAGATCTTAGGGACATTTAGAAGCTGATTTACCGTGAAGCTAAGGAAGCTTAAGATCCAGGGCTCCCTCACCTTCTAAGTCTCTAACTTTTTTCGTTGTAAATATTCGTGTTCACATGTAATTTTGAATTCCTTTTCTCAATAAGCACCTGTAGTATAAGCCTCAGTCCTGCAAAACGCAGATCTGCCATTGGTTACGTTATTAACAGTATGTTCTTCACAAAAACGAAGGAGATGACAGCTTTATTCTGTTCTAGATTTGGTCAGAGCACACCTGGAGGATTGGGTCCAAGTGTGGGCAACACATTTCAAGAGGGACATCAAAAAACTGAAGGAAAGTGTCTTATAATACATAATTGAAGAAGGTTGACTTGGAGCAAAAGACGTGTCTGCAAATACCTAAAAGGCTGTCTTGCAGAAAAGTTGGTCAAATTCAATAATATGGATGAAATGGGCCAAACCTGATCTACATGTAGGAAACTACAAGGATCCCAAATTTTAACTGGGGTAAACTAGATCTCGATTTAAACTCAGTACAAAATAGATGTTCTAATGCACATTCATGTCTGAACCTGGAATGTCCTGCTCATCAGTGACTCTCCTGTTATTAGGGTTATAAGTTGGTGACATTTGGTAGGCATATTATAGAAACTAATAATCATTCCATTGGGTTGGCGATTGGAGTAAGTGGTCTTTAAATCCTACTGATACTGATTCTTAGGAAGATTCTGAATCACCAAACCTTTACTGAGACTATGTGCCAAATTCAGTGCTAGATCCTGGGCATATGAGCACAAATCAGTTCAATTCAGCAAATATTTTTCAAGAACTCATGTTGGCATTGAGCTAGGCACGGAACACAGCAGTGAACAAGACAGGCATCCTTTTTGCCCCAAGGAAATATACATTCAATCAAAGAACATGGGTTTAGACAAATAATAATGTGTAATGAGTTTGGATGCAGAAAAGATTGTGAGGGTTCTTTGATACCCGATAGTTTGGAGATTTAACCTACTAGAGAATCAGGAACGTTTTCTTGCTAAAATGATGCATAGGATGAGACCTAAAGACTGAAGAAGAGCACAGGCACATAGCTATGGAGAAGAGTCCTCATGAAGGGGGGCATTCAAGGAAGTGAAAAGATCCTGAGAGATTAAAGCAGAGATGTCAATGGTGAGAAAGGCAAAATAATCTGTCAAATCCTAGAAGGCCTCTGCAGCACATTAATGAGTTGAGGATTAATTTGAGAGTCATGGGAACCATGAAAGTGTTTCTAAAAACAAAGTAACAGGAAGAGATTAATGTTTTGGAAGATCACCCTGGCTATTGTGTGGTCAACTAATTAGAGAGTAGATTGGAGGTTGCTGACCGGTTAGTTAAGGGCTACTGCAGTATTCAAAGTACAGTGTCACAGATTGAGACCATGGAAGTAGCAGTTGGGATGGAGAGAAATAGACCAACTTTGGAATTATGTAGGAGCTGTCATTACCAGGATTTAGTCAAAAGACCATGAAAGATTTAGATATTTGAGTGGATGGGGTGTGAGAATGAGATAGAGCTGATGGACAGCAAAATACATATGATTCACGGTAGTGTGTCATATAGTAGAGAGAGTGAAAGTAGTGCGTACTATCGTCAAGATTTGGAAAAGGAGGTAATCCATTCTTTCTGTCTAGGTAGAGGAGTCATAGAAAGGGGGAAGGATATTCTCCTGGTGGAAGGTAAAGCAAAAATCTTCTTAAATATAAGACAGAAGAATATCTCATGACTATGGGTAGGCTGATATTTATTCAGTAGTATACATAAAGCACTAAGTAAAAGAAAAAGATTGATAAATTGGACTACCTTAAAATTAAGAATTTCTGTTCATCAGACAGAATATATTCATAGAATGAAAACACAAGTTACAGAGTGGAAGGCCATATTGGTGATAAGTGTATCTGATAAAGAATTCATGTGTAAAATATGTAAATAACCTCTAAAACCAATAAGAAAAAGGCAGACAATCCGGTAAGACAAGAAAATGGGTAAAAGCCATGAACAGGCACTTCACAAACAAGAATATCAAAATGGCTAATAAATATTTGAAAAGGTGATTCACTTTACTAGTCCTCAGAAAATGTAAACTAAAACAATTCAGTGTCATAACACAGCAATCAGTCTGGCTCAATTAAAAAATCTGACAGTATCAAGGATTGACAGTGTTGAACAGTGGGAACTTAAATGCATTGCTCCCGGGAGAATAAATTAGCACAATCACTTTGGAAAACTCTTTTTCGCATGTCTACTAAAAACTCAATATGTTCTCACCCTATGACCCAACAATTACAGCTTATAGGAATATGCCCAACAGAAATGTTACCTTTGTTCACCAAAACCATGAATGTTCAAAATCGTCCCCTAAAGGGAAATAGCCCCAAATGGACATCAGTAAGAAAATGGATAAATAACATCATATATTCACATGATGGGCTACAATACAGAAATGAGAAAGAATCAATTACCCTTTCATGCAGCAACATAGAAGAATCTCGAGAAGGTAACACTGAATAACAGAAGCCAGACAAGAAAAAGTAAATGCTGCATGATTCCATTCTTACACAGCTCAGGAGCAGTAACACAAATACATTATTTCAGAATTCCAAAGAACATTAACCTTTGAAGAAGAGGAATGGGGAAGTGACTGAAGAGAGATGAGAGAGGTTTCTGGAAGTCTTAGTAATGTTCTCTTTCTTGATCACAGTAGCCACACATGGATGTGTTTACTTTATGAAAAGTCATACAGCTGTACACACATTATCTATATGTATATATTTCTGTGTATACAATATTCAGCTATTAAAAATGTCTCTAATAATGTGCTCTCTCTTAACATCCTCTGCAGAGAAGACATGAATAAAGCAGAGACATAAAAGATCAGGAGGTGATCCAACCCAGCTAGAAGGGAAACTGCATGGACTGAGGGTGGAGGAACCAGAAATAATAGATGCTATTTATAAAGCACTTCTTTGTGTACCAGGGACTGTGTTAATTTACTTTTATTATAGTTACATTTATGTATTTGTTTTTATTTATTTTAGTTTTTGTTTTATATAACTGGATTTATTACATCTTTAATCATCCTAGTATTCCTATAAGGAAGACTTAAATAACGTCCCCATTTTGTAGGTGAAGAAACTGGGGCTTAGAGAGGTTTCTTAAGAAGTGATTGAGGCAGAATTTTAACCCAGCCTGACTTCAGAATTTCTTTTTCTCAAAATGGGTTGCTCTGTATTCCTCTGTTCCCCTCCTAAAGCCTCTGAACGAGGCTGGGCTGAGATTCTGCAGAGGCTTATCTGGGTAGATTGAGGGTGATATGAATGACACTGTGATGACATTCACTTTCTGGTGTTTCATAAAAGGTTCACAAAACAGGGCAGAGGTGGAGGGAAATAGGAAAAAGAAAGGGGAGGATTGGAGGAGACTCCAGATGAGAAAGAAAGGGTCATGGAAATGAACAGAGGCTATTAGTAGTCAAAGCAGCAACCGCTGAACTAGTTGTAATAATGCTAATGGCATAATGATAACTTCTTATTTTTATCCTTCTCTCTCCAAGAAGCCCAGTGAGTTTTTTAGCGACACTGTCATGTAATTTAATCTAGTATCAATCTGGTGAGCTGGATGTACAGAAAGCAGACCTCTGCCTCTGTAGCTCACTGACGTGGAAAAGGCTGTGGAGAAAATATTGTGCTGAAGTCTAGGGATAATCCAGAAACGCATTCATTCACACATTCACTTATTCATTTAGCAATACTTATTGAAAGTCAACTATACATCGTACATTGTTTTAACAGCAGGATGTAGAGGTGTGAATAAGCTACATCTCAGTCATTTTGGAGTTCATATGTAGTGTGTGGGTGTTGGGGGAGCAGACACTAAACAAGTAAACAAAGAAATATATTTTCTTTACAATAAGAGACGTGGTGAGGGAATAGGTCATCTAGAAATTTGTAGACCGTGGAACAGACTAGATTTTACTGTGAATGAAATGAGAAGCCATTGGAAATTCAGGCAGTGGAATAACTGGACCTGACTTACATTTTACATGAATTACTATGACTGTTGTGTAGAGAAGACTTGCAGAGGGCAAGACCACATACAGAGAAACCAGCTAGGAGGCTATCGTGTTCACTGAGGTGAAAGAAAATGGTGGCCTGGACCATGACCGTGGCAATGAGGACTGTAAGAAGTGATTAGGTTATGGATATATTTTTAAGTAGTGCTGACGTTATTTGGCAGTGGACTGAGAAAATGCATGTGAAAGAGAGACGCCAAGGATGTTGCCAGAGTTTTGCCTGAGCAACAGCAGTGCTGGAATTGCCTTACTGCTGTGTTGAATGCTGTGGGAGAGATCCGTTCTGATGGGATATGCAGAATTGGGTTTGAACCTAATTGGGTTTGAACCTAGGTTTGAGAAGTCTATTATATATAGGAATGTCTACGTTGAGTGGACATTTGGAAAGTCAGGGGAGAGAACAGAGATATAAATTAGCATAGAGATGATATTTAATGATATGAGATTGGATACGATTACTTTGGGAGAGAGCGTAGATAGAGAGAAAAAGGAATCCAGTTACTCAGCCATGAGGAATTTAATATCAAAGAGTTGGGATAATGGCATAATAATGAGGAACAAAGAAAGGAAGCTAAGAAGTGGCCAGGGCGCGGCTGAGGGGCAGCGGGGATGGGGGAAGAGAGTGTGGTATCCTGGAAACCAAGGGAAGAATGCTTTTCAAAGCAGAGGTCATTGTCAACTGTGTCAAACGCTGCTGGTAGGATGAGTAAGATGAAGATGAGAAGGGAGTAGTGGGCTTAGCGACATGGAGGTCACGCGTGACCCTGACAGTGATGCTTCAGTGGGATTATGGGAGTGGAAGCCTGAGTAGAGTGAGTTCAAGAGAAAATAAGAGGAGAGGAAGTGAAGGTACGGGTTTAGCAAACCCCACAGAGGAATTTCGCAGTTAATGGCACAATCGCAGAAGGTGACATGGAGTCCGTGAGTTTTTCTTCTTTTCTAATATAGAAGCAACAAACTTTTATGTGCTGATGGGAGTTATTCTTCAGAGAGGGAAACATTGATTCTGTGAGTAGGAGCGATTATTTTAGGGTCATAGTTGACCAGGGAAGAGTGAATAGGATCTTGAACATGACTGGAATTATTTGCCTTGGATAAAAGCGCCTGCATGTTCATACAGTGTGAAGGGGAGGAGAACTTATGGGCCCAAAGGTGGGTATAATTCACAGTTGGGGTAATGGGACCATTTTCTTAAACTTTACTTCTGATCACTTTTCATAGATTTGTTGCAAGATTTTTCAGATTTTAGTATCTCTGAAATTAGAATGTTTCTTATAACTGATGGTATGTCATAGTTTAACTGGCAGGTTTTTTTTTTCTTAGTGTGTGTAAAACCATGGTATGTTTTATAATAAATGGCATCTTAGATTCAATGACACATGGTGTTTTTCTCAGTGAAAAAGGAGCGAGGTCACTAACCCACTCTCAATTTCCAAAAGAGAAAGATGGACAAGAGTATGGTAAAGATCCTGAAAAGATGGGATGCTAGGCAGTGAGGGGGTGAAGGACTCCAGGCATCCTCTACACTCTGCACCACCAGAGAGGCCACCCAAGACTCTGCTGTTTTGAGGCTCCTCCTAATATTCATGTTCAAATGGCCCATATCTCTTGTTGATCTTAAATTATTTCTCCTCCTCTTTCTCCTTCTTCTTTCTTCCCTCCTTCTTCCTCCCCCTCCTTTCCCCTTCTTTTCTTTTCTTGTGTCTCTTCTTGAAACCTCAGCTTCTTCTAGACCAGTCTGTCTCCTACCACTCATGCACTCAGCATCTCTTCGTGCCCTAAATGACCTCCCTTCTCTCTTTTATGGAGTTCAGTTCATCTTTCCATACCCAGCACCAATATCCATCCCCTCATCAGAAATCTTTCCTTCTTTACCTCTGTCTTGGCTCACCTCCTCCCATCATCATCTCTCTCTTCCCTAGATCATCTCTCTCTTCCCTAGATCATTGCAATGATTGTCAAACCAGCCTTCTTGATTCTGATCACTCCTGCTGATCCATCCCCATTGAAGCAGCCAGTGTGCTCTTCTCAAAATCAAATCAAATACTGTCACTTTTCTGCTTAAAACCCTTTACAGTCTCTGATTTGGGTATCAGGTATAGATCTGGGCACGAGGTTATTCATAATCAAAGTCTTGCCAGTTTTCTTGGCTTTGTCGTATTCCACTACCCAATACATACCATGTCCTCATTACAGACCTGTGGAATTTTTTACATTTTATTACAGGCATCTTTTTTTGTTGTTTGTTTTTCATTACTTCATAGCTTTGTACATATCCATCTCTCCAATTCCCAGACTTTCACCTCTCCCAGGAAAGCTTCTCTTACTGCTTCTGCCCAGGTTGTTAGACACCCTACCCACCTTCTTCCCTAAGATTTGTCATGCAATAGTATAATCATCCTATTATTAATCTGATTCTCCAGTTGGAGTATAAATTCCTCACTGGTAGGAGCCATCTCTATCTCTAGCATGATATATAGAACCTGGTGCATAAAGAAGGATCAGAAGATGTTTGTTAAATGAATTTATAAATGAATGGGTAAATAATCAAATGAATAAGTCACCCAGCCCATAGTGATCTCCACTTTCTCTGAATTCTTACGATTCTCATTCAGCATCATGCCGGATCCAGTTCAACCTAAGGACGATGTCCTGAGGGCTTACTCTATGCCGGGAGCCTTCTTGCATGGATAGCATTCTTCAAAGTGCATATGCCTTTTCTATTGTGTCGGCTGTTTCTGTCTTTCAGGCAAGAGTCATGCCCCTTAGTCTTCCAAATGCCACCTCTTCAGAGAAGCTTCTTTTGTATGGCATTTTTTTTAACTTCATCTTGCAGCATGTTCATTTGTATTTGGGTTTTACCTCTTCTGTTAGATTTGATGATTAGCTTCATTAAGGAAGGGATTTTGCCAACTTTGTGTTTCATTGTATTCAACACAGTGCCATGGACATTGGGACTCAATATATATTTGCTGAATTGAATTTTTGCGTAGGATTGTTGTGACAGTGACAAGAGAAGGAGGAGGACTAGGAGGATGGGGGAAAGAGGAGAAAGAGGAAGGGGAAAGGGAGTGGGAAGAACGGGGAGGAGGAAAAGTAAAGGATGGAGGAAGGGGAGAGGAAGCGAGGGAGGAGATAGAAGAGGAACTCGAGGAAAAGCAGAGGGAGGATAAAGAAGAGAAGCAGTATCGATGATCCCTTTCCTCAGTAGCCAGGCCTCATAAATGGAATGAAGATGATGATTTTTAAAACCGTCTTTGCAACAAGGAATAGAAAGAGAGGAACAGAGTATGTAGAACTGTTTAAAATTAACGTTATTTTGAGCTGTTACCCCTTCTTAGGCATTATGCTGATATCCATGAGTCAATGTATCCCTCCCACCAACCAAGAGATAGGGATCATGCTCCCCATTACACGGATGAAGAAACTGAGGCCCCAAGAGGTAAAGTCACTTTCCCAAGATCCCTGGGATTTTGGTTCCTAGCCGCCTGGGCTCCAAGATTACTTTTCCCAGGGAGCCTTGTGTCAGTACGACACATTCCAGATGTGGGTAGAATGGGAGTAAGTCCCTACTCAGCTGCAGTGGACCAGGAAGAGGGGAGGGAATGCAATTAGGTCTTCTTTTCATAAAGCCTCATCACCCCCTGTGGCCTTGTGACCCCAGGGGGAAGGAGAAGTGATTATTGCCAGTGCCTGCTCTAGGCAGGAGCTTTGGGCTGAATCCTCATTAAGAATTAGCCCAGGGTCACAGGCAATGGCTTGTGACTAAGGCCCTTCCTGTCGTTTAGCAGGGCCTAGGATGCACGGATGGGAATCCGCGTTTCTGTCTTCCTGTGGCTCTGCCTGCAAAGCCTGTTGAACAAAAGAGCCGCGCCTTCATGACAAATGGGATTGCTGAATTCCACCCAGCTGCTTGACTCCAAATATTGGTTTTCCTTTCTGAGCCATGGAGCACGGTGTTCTCTGCCTTGTGAGAAGTGGAGTTCCTCTTAAGAAGTGTATTGAAGATATCAGTTAAAGACTCAGTCAGAACACAAATAGGATAGGGAGGATCTGAGGGCACATGTGGTAGTGATAAGTCCTCGGACTAGTTAACTAAGTCTCTGAGCTTCTCCAGGTCTTCTAATCTGCAAAATGGGAATCTCCAGTACCTCGGAGCTATGGTTCTGCATTTATTTGGAAAATATTTTGAAAGCGCCTGACCTAAAACTCAAGAGGGCTGATATGAAATAATAGCTATGATTTCCTGGATAATTCTCATGTGCCAGATATAAAGTTCATTCCTTTATATTAATCTCTCACGGAAACCTCAACACAGACCCATTTTCCAGATTTGCCAATTGAGGCTGACAGTAGTTAAGTACCATTTGGTAGTCGGCAGAGCAAAAATTTGAACCCATGTCAGCTCAATGCTAGTGCTCTTAAAGTGTGTACCATATTGTGTCTCAACCTGGAACATGTATCATAATCATGGGT
Source organism: Hippopotamus amphibius kiboko (assembly GCF_030028045.1). Lineage (NCBI taxonomy): Eukaryota > Metazoa > Chordata > Mammalia > Artiodactyla > Hippopotamidae > Hippopotamus > Hippopotamus amphibius. The sequence continues at coordinate 16,203,834 of NC_080187.1, forward strand.
TTTATTAGAGCAAGGAGTTATATAGTCCTTTCTGTGTGCTGATAGGTTCTGCTGTTTACTTTAGAAAGTCTGTGATTTTCCTAAAATTACTTGCCAACTTGTGGATGTGCGTAGGTGTGCCATTGCAATAGCTATTTTCATACTCTCAAAAGAATCCAGAACCAGAAAAGATCAAATACCTTTATAACAGACAGTTACGAAGGCCTCGCAACATTCCACGTGTAGATGACTGTAAAAAGGGCTGCCTCTGACCGGGGGAGATCTGGAATACTTTGGTGACTCAAGACTCAGACTTGTACAGAAAGAGGTGGAAATGCCAATGGAGTGTAAGCTGGTATTGAGGGAAGGGGATGTCAGAGGATTTATTTTTTGTTGTGTGGTCACATGAGGCTGCCCCTTTCAATAAACTTGTGGCCGAGTGCAGCGTGGAAATCCTGACTGATCAGTGATCAGTGTGACAATTTGATCTACTGTAACCAGCACATCCCACTCGATTCCTTGTTGGTCTCATTGACTGTACAGAAACCAGGCCTCAGGATGACCAAAACCTAAATAAATCACCCATGGAATTTTATACGTTGACTCGCTTTAAACACGGTACCTGTTTATTTTTTAAGATTGTTAGGTCAATCTTTATATTTTTCCCTCACAATTCATCTTAGGCAGAATTAAGCTCTCCTTTGGCACTGCAATTATAGCACTTTTCATGTACTTTTACTATGTTCTAGATACATTCTACCTTGTCTTATGTGCACAATTTTTCATATTTGCTACTAAGTTGCAATTAAAATCCCTGAAAGTAGAATCATATCCTTTGTAAGGCGTTCATTATTCACTTCTTATTTCAGTGTTTAGTTCATAGTATATGCTCAATAAATATTTACTGATTTGAATTTACTTGAACTGTCAAATCAATTTACTTCAAATCAGTTTTTTTACTGTGATGAAATATACATGACAAAGTTTAATGTTTTAAACATTTTAAAATCCACAGTTCAGGGGCATTGAGTATATTCACAGTATTGTGCAACTATCATCACTATCTAGTTCTAGAACTTTCTCACCATCCCAAATGGAAATTCCATATTCATTAAGCAGTAATTTCCCATTCCCCACTCCCTTCAGCCCCTGACAACTACTAATCTGCTTTCTGTCTCTATGGATTTGCCTATTCTGGGCATTTCATATTGTTGGCATCATACAATATGTGTTTTTCTCGTGTTTCTGGCATCTTTGACGTTAACAAAATGTTTTCAGGGTTCATCTGTGTTGTAGCGTGTAACAGTATGTCATTCTTTTATGGCTGGGTTAATATTCCATTGTGTGGATAGACCACATTTTGTTTATTCATTCATAGGTTGATGGACATTTAGTTTGCCTTCACTTTTTTGTTAATATTTTTTCTGTAAACAGTGTGTTTAAGTTTTTATCTGAATATTTGTGTGTAGTTCCTTTGAGTACATACCTTGAGAGTTGAATTGCTGGGTCATGTGGCAATTAAATTTTAAAAAATAAGCTTTGGTGCAAAAATAAGTTAATTTTGTGGTAGATGGTGTGATTGCATCATTCTCTTCCCCTGAGAGGATTATACGTACCACTGCATCGCCATGTGACAGGCAGTGCTGTGTGGTGGGAGATGCATACACCCCACTTAGCTGACATGGGACTTGGCCATATGATTTGCTTTGGCCAATGGAATGTGAGAGAATATAATTCATGCCTCATTTTAGGAGACACTCGAGGAGACATTGCCTGGCTTGGCTTTTACTCGTTTCCCTCTGTTAGGAGATTAGCATATACCTGAGAGAGGCCACTCCTTCAGTCTAGATCCAAAACAAGAAGACGTCTGACACAGAGCCAGAATCCAGCCAACATGAAACATGAGCAAGAAGTAAACCTTTGTGGTTGTATACCACTGGGATTTGCAGGCTATTTGTTATGAAACAGAAACTTAGCAAAAGCTCAATAGTACTGAACCACTGGATTAAACAATATAAACCACACTTATTTACTGCAGGACTTCTCAGTGGCTTAATTGGGCTATTATGTGTTTTGAGTCTCAAGAGCTGGATTAAATACATAGAGTTTCCTGAATGTATTTGATCTTGGTTACATTTGCAGATCTGTGATTCTGTGTCATACAACTTGGCAAATGCTGGACTATAATATCATTAGGGTTCAGTCCTGTCCACAATAACTATTCCAAACTCCTCTACTCTTAACAAAAGTAGAGGGCTTTTCTTTATTCCTTCTGCTGAAATGTGTATATATTTTATTTTAATTGTACATTTATGAATTTTGTTCTCTTACCCAACTGGAGCCCCTTGAGGTCAGACCCATCTTATTCGTTCTAGCATCTAGCACAGTGCCTGCCTGAAAAACGTGGTGAGTGAAAGGACTTTCCTTAGAGTGGCTGAATTGAGCAGTTTTATTTTTGCACACCTACCGTGATCTAGTATTGTGCTTGATAGCATGGAAGGAATGAAAAGAAATATAAAAGGCAGTTACAGTTCTCAAGAAACATAATTTGTAGCAATGAATCCCAAACAAAATGTGTGCTAAAATTAGCGGTCAAGGCCTTTAGCATCATTGTTCTCTTAAGATTTTCTTTTTTTTTTTGATTTGTGTATTTTTTTCACTCAGATGTCTCTGAGCACCTGTCCCTTTCACTACTGAGCTGAAGTTAAAATAGCTTCAGGTTTCAAGCTGTGATGTTAGGAAAGGGGATACAGGTCCTGTTCATGAGAGGTGGCTTTAGAGAGGTGGGATGTGCTAAGCACAGAACAGAAAACCACAGTCCTCTCTGAAGCACATTCTCTCTACATTCACCTTCATTCAAACTCATTTACTGGGTACCCACTAATGTGCCAGAGGACAAGGAAGTGGGAGATGAATGAGGTTCTGCCTCTTGCATTCAAGGAGCTCACAGACCAGGAGAAAGATGAATATAGAACACACACAATATCTGTTCTGTTGGAATCTGAGCTATGTGCAAGGTGCTTTTGGTTGCCCACAGAGAGGATGCCTCAGATTGTCAAAGGCTCCCAGGGAAAGCAGTGGAAAACAGGGCGAGGACAGGAAGTAACATTAGTTGGATAACTATCATGTCCTAAGAGCTTCACAGGAGTTACTTAATTGATTTTGTTTTCCAATTCACTGAGATATAATTTACATCCAGAAAAATTCACCCTTTTGTGGTGAATAGTTCTATGAATATGACAAACATATCCAATCATGTAATCAAGATACCACCATAATCAAGATATAAAATTGTTCATTTAACTTTTACAGCAGCTCTGCGTGGGAAGCTTTAATGAGGAAACTGAGCATAAGAGAAGTTAAGCCTCTTAGTCTTAACGTCCCAAGGTCATGCCATTAGTAAAAGCTGGAGCCAAAATTTGAACAGAGAGAACTTGGCACATTTTGGGGACAGAGGTGGTGGTGGTGGTGCAGGATGTAGGGAAAAAAAAAGGGAGACAGGTGAGAAAAGAATCTGCAGATGTCAGCTGATCTAGGGATCTGGCGACAGAGTCTTAGAGGTGTTGTTTGGTTTTTATCATGAATGCTATGAAGCTTAGACTTAAATTGACTCAACCTCTTCTTAAAGCTTCGAAGGTGTCTTCATGTTGCAATTTGATGAAATTACATGTTAGAGAAAAAAAGTATGTTGGCCACCTTATTGTTGGTGATTTCATAATTTAGACCATATTCTCTTTTTCAAAGTTAAAATTGTCATTTAGGAGTCTCCCTGCCCCCAGTCCCTTTTGCCAGTTTCGTCTGCCTCCCTCACTAAAAGATAAGTTCCTTGAGAGCAAGGATTTTGTTTCTAGTTCCTTGCCTTTTTTCCAGTGCCTAAAAGAGTGCCTGGCATATAATAGATGCCTATTTGCTTAATAATTGAAATAAGACCAACACAGAATAGACTCAGAAAATCAAGGTTGAAAGAATCTTAATGATCAACTAGTACACTGGCTGGCCAACTTTTTCTGTGAAGTGCCAAATGGCAAATATCTTCGGCTTTGTGGGTCACACACAGTCTCTGTTGCAACCCTCCATCTCTTCCACTGTAATGTGAAAGCAGCTGTAAACAACACTTCAGTCTGTGTGGTTGCATTCCAATAAAATTAATTTGTGAAAATAGGCCCATGGGCCCCCATTTGCCAATTCCTGTATCTGTCAGTATAGGCTAGGTTATGTTGTGCTAACAAACAATCCCCAGATCTCATTGGTTGGCAAATGTAAATACTCATTTTCTTACTGACAAGTTACCGACTTGTGACTCGTGGTCACAAGTCAATTGTGATTCTGCTTCACAGAACGAAGAAAGGCATCTGTCTGGAGAACAGCGGTGGCCTCTAGATGGAACGTGGTTGTTGTGGTGACAACAAAAGAGAATCAGATGGACCCATATGTTGGTTCTCATAGCTTCCTTTCAGAAGGTGCACACATCACTTACACATTTCATTAGCCAGAACATGTCATGGGTAACCTTTCTGATTTCAGACGGTGGGGTGAGTAACTTTTTCAAAGGGAGAACATTTCAGGGAGGAGCACTGAATACCCATTAATGGGTTCTTCAGAGCATACTTACTGGGTCAGCTTTCAAATTCTGCTTCTATACTTCCAGTGACGAAGAGAACTCTACCTACTAAGGCAACCTGTTTCATCCCTCAAAACTTCTGATAGTTAAAACAGTTTTCATCTTATTGTGCTGAATTTTGTTTACCTGTATCTTTCCTCCAAGTCTTCCCGCAGGATAGATGAGGATACCTAGGAAAACAAAAGTTTACTCTGTCCAGAAGGGGGAGCCAGAACCCACCCACCTTTCCCCCCAGGTAGCTGCCTGTCTTCATTTCTCGGAGTGCAAATGACCCATCATGGAGACAGGGCTGAACTTCTGAATGAGATCATAGCCTTTTCGCCCTTTCTGCACAGTTTCACCCGGTGAATTATCGTCTTATTTCCATTCCACTCCAATGAGCTGTCAGCGATGGATACTGTAATTCACGGCAATAGAAACACAAACAGATGGGTAATTGACCTGCATGCCTTCATTACACTGGGGTTCAGAATGGCTGCTGGAGCCATAAAGTCCTTTATCTGCCAGTCTGAAATCCCTGGGCTTTCACAAGAAGGGGGTCAGGCTGACTTTTTGCAAAAGGTACAGTCCTTGTCGTTCTCCTCACCTCGTACTTTTCAGAAATGGACAGAATTTGACAAGCAGAACTTAGCAGGTACAAGACAACAGCTGGGACTCCTGTAGGGCTCAGAGATATCTACAGGGGGCCACATTCTGATGCAAGAAAAGGATAGAAAAATATTTATACTCAACGAAAATAGAACCTGTATTTTTCCCTCTTCGTCTTAGCACTGTAAGAAATTGTGCATTTAATATTTAATGAAATAGGTCAGAAAAGAGCAAATCCATCAAAATATTACTATATTAGGTAATTAGGATATTGGATAAAATAAAACAAAACTGAGAGAAAAAAAAACCGGAAGCCATAGGGCCCTTGCCTTGAACAAGACTTAGGTTGATCCAAGGTGTGCACAAGCTGACCCATCTTTGTACAACGTACGCACTCTCCGTGGAACAGTGGGGTTTCCCTTCTTTATCTATCAAGACCAGGCTCATGTTTCAAGACCCTACCCACATTCTACACACATCACAAAGTCTTCCACAATTATTGTCCCCGGGCTTATTTTCTTTCATCTTCATAAGAGATCACTCACTTATTCAATATTTGAAATATATTTATTAAACAGCTACTGTTTACCAGACATCATGCTACTTTCTTATGTTTTAATCATCAATTAAGGTCTTTGTCTCTTGGGTTCTGAGCTTTAGCTTTGAATGTCCAGGTAGCCCCTCTGCGTCCTTAGAAGGTAGGAAGCATTTCCTCCAACAATTCCTCATATACTACTAGTTGAAGGAAGGAGAAAGAGGCTAAGAGTTCCTATCAGCAAAGAGCAGCATCAGGGTCAGGGATGAAGGTTGGACTGTGATCTCTGGATCTCAGGAGCACCTCGGCATTTGTTGATAGCATCCTCTTTTGCAGACATTAAATGTTCCCAAGCACGCCGAGCACAGTCACCTGAACCTGCTTTACACAGCAGTATTGACAATGTCCTCGAAGGCATCCAGGGAGCCAATGTAGGGTTACCCTGAAAGTCCTTCTGTTACTTTAGTGCCCCCCCCCAATGGTTGCAACTCAGCAGTACAGTGAGCCTTCCTTTCTTTTTCTGAATCTGATTTACTCCCTGCCTGTAACAGACAAGGATCCTTGACCTTTGTTGTGGTAAGAAGTGCTGTTCCTCTAATGGACTGACAGATCTCTGCACTGTGTCATTCTTCCCTTCAGAGGTGTGATCTTCTCTGAGGCGCTGGAAGTCGTTCTTCTCTAGGGAACTTGGAAATAAATGAACAAACAAAAAAAGATGAACCTTAATCAGAAAGAAAGGTGATGGCTAAGTTGGTTCTTAGTCGGAAGGAGTAATATTGCACATGCTGTTTCCAATTTCTAGACCACTCTTCCTGTGGCTTTCCTGTCCCTAGCTCCTGTTAATCCATTGGGAATCTCAGCCCAAATGCTGCTTCCTCTAGGAGAGTGTCTTTGACCACCCCTGCTCCATGCTGGGCTAGGTATTCTTCCTGTGTGTTCCATGAGCAATCTGGTGCTTCTTGTAAAGCACTGGTCTGACTGCATCCAAGCAGCTTGTTTACAGGTCTGTCTCCTTCTTTAACTGTGAGGTCAGCGAAGGCAGGGAGTTGGCTGCCTTATTCACCCTGGTATCCGTGACACAGTGCCTGCCACCCAGCAGAGCTCAAGCAATATGTGTGGAAAGAAGGGAAGAGAGATGGAGAGAAGAAAAAGACAGATGGAAGGGAAAAAGGGAGGGAGGGAGGGAGGAAGGAGGATTAGTTCATTGAGGTATAAACAGTGCAACGATAATAATGAAACCCTACAATAATTACTATACTGCTATTAAGACAAAATGCGCTCTTGGCATGTTTCCTACTTGCCCAAATGGGCTACTCAAGAAGGATTTTTCCAAGAAGGGCTCAAGTTTGGTCCAGGTAATGTAGTATGTTCTAACAGGGTGTAAAAGGAGAAACCTAACATTTATTGAACACTTAACTATATCAGTGTCTTAGTCTGCTTGGGCTGCTATAATAAAATACCATAGATTGGGTGGTCTGAACAAGAGACATTATTTCTTACCATTCTGGAGGCTGGGAAGTCTAAAGTCAAGGTGCCGACAGGTTCGGTGTCTGGTAAAGACACATTCCTGGCTTGTAGACAGCTGCTTTCTCACTATGTGCTCATGTGGTCTTTTCTTAAAAGTGTGTGCTTAAGAATGGGAGGAGGGGGAGAGGGAGAGGCAGAGAGGGAGAGGGAGGGAGGGAGAGAGAGAGAGCTTGTGTGGCTCCCTGTCTCTTCCTCTTCCTACAAGGGCACTAATCCCATCATGGAGGCCCCACCTTCATGACCTAATCTAAACCTGATCATCTCCCAAGACGCCACCTCTCAATGCCTCACATGGGAGGGGAGGTGTGTAGTTAGGGTTTCAACATGTGAAATTGGGGTGGGGAGGCGCAAACATTCAGCCCATAACAGTCAGATGTTTGCTGAAGTTCTGTTTATGCCTTTTCTCCCCTCATTTACTCTTCACAACAGCCCTGGAAGGTGGTTCTTGGGATTTTAACTTCACAGGCAAGAAAACTGAGTTTCAGAGAGGCTAAGACATTCCCAGAGGCCACTCTGTGCCAGAGGTAGCACAGGGACCCCAAGCGAGGCATTTGTCTCAGTTTCCACATCTTCCCACAGGACATGCAGAAGGGCCCTCGAGTGTTTCAGAATTTAGTCAGAATTCCCAGATACGAGTCTTGAGTCTTTTACTGTAGTTGCAGAGCTATGGACGTGTCCTCAATTCTAACAGCTTCAGAGTTTTTAGGGAAAACTTTCTTTTCATTTGGGATGAGAAAGGGGATGTTTCTTTCATTCAACAAATGCATGTCCAAAACCTCCACGGGTCTTGGCCTTAACTTATACTCTGGGGGCTTGTCATGGACAGATAAGCCTCTGTCCCCCTAAAGCCCACTGTCTAATGGGGGAGATGGAAGAAAAATGAAGACAAATGAATAAGATAATTTCGTTCAGAAACTAATTCTGTGAAGAAAATGGAAGAGGCGTTTTAACTTGGGTGGTCTGGGCAAGTCCGGGTGGCAGGACGAGGGGGCCAGGCAGAGCTCTGGGAAAGGAATATTCCAGGCACAGGGAAGGACAAGTGCAGAGACTGTAGAAAGTGCAAGACTGGCATGAAGGAGAGACTGAAAAAGGGCAGGATGCCTGGTGTGTCCTGAAAGAAAGAAGAGAGGATTCAGAGAGAAGAGGAAGAAGGGGGTCAAGGAAATAGAGACACCCTCTCGTGTGACAGCAAAGACTGCACGTAAAATACAAAAAGTATTGTGAGACGTGCGCATTGAAGGTGAGGTGGGAGAAGGACTCAGGAAGATGGGGCAGAAATAAGGAAGAGAGAAGGCAGATGACATGGGGATTCCACCTCGACATTGCCCCCTCTGTGGAAGAGCGGAATGTTCCATTTTAAAGTATAACAAGATTTTTTTTTTTAAAGTATAACGAGAGTGGGGGATGGGGAAGGGGTAGGGGAGAGCAGATTCCATGCATTTATCATGGGTGAGTTAGTGTGCGTGGAACTTTCTACTCTTGCCTTCCTGGGTTTTGTGAGGCCGAATTTATATGCATGGCACTAAGGGTGGCCTTTTTCTCTCTGTCTCTCATTTTCTCAGTTTTCCTTTCTCTGTGTGTGTGTGTGTGTGTGTGTGTGTGTCTTTGGGAACTCTGGAGACAGAAGATTCCACCCCAGCCGGCAGCTGTATATCTTTCAAACGGTGGCTCCCCAGGCCAAATCCCCCTCCAGGTTATTTATGGCTCCCATTGAAGCTGGCAGGACTCGGGCGCCCATGTAGAAGGCGCTCAGCAATGGGCCTCTTTGTTGGACTCAGGTCATCGGGAGATGACACCGGCGGTGACTGCTATGTGAACCTCCGCTGCCGGAGAAATGGTTATGTAACTTTAAACAGTAATGACATTTTGCAGAAAAGTGCTTTTTAATTGCTATGTCTTCATTATTCTCTTTCAAATTTGCCCAGGAGATTCCGCCTCAGAGACAGCTTGGCAGGTTCTGGGTTTCCATTTTTAAAGAGCAGCCAGTTTTGTGTTTCAGCAGCTCCCAGAAACCCCCCAACCCCAAACTTCATCTGTTTTCAGTTGCATTAAATGGGGTAGGTAATCCTGCCTTTTGTATCCTTGCCAGACGGAGAAATGATCTGACGCAGTTTTCAAAAACTGCTCTCCCCAAATTCCTTTTGGGCTGGAACCAAGAATAGAATATTTTATCCCCTACAAAAGGGAGAAAGAAACTGATGAGCAAGTGAAAAAAATAGGACTGAGAGTATAGTCTGTACAGTTTCTTTAAGCAACAGAAACTTAACCCCAAACCACAGACTCAGATGCCTATAGGGGACAGGGAACAGCTAAAAATAAATTTTGCTTTGGAAGCGAAAATGGTGATACAGATAAAATGCTTCAATAGTGCCTACTCTGAAAGAACTGGAGACTTGGTTTAGAAGGACTTTACTGCTTGATTTGGTTTTCTCTACCTTTTGGTATTTGCACCGCAACCCTCCGTACAGGAGCCCGTCTGAGCAATGACAAACTCATTTGGACCCTTCGGTTATTGGGGTGGAGCTCACTCAGCCTTGAGGTGGACCCTCAACCGGGCTGTCCAGCTTTGTCTGTTAGAACCTCTTCCGTGCATGTTGACAAATGATCCACCTTTCCGAGGAGCCATCCTACCAGTGCTGCTTCAACAAGCACAGAATTCTAAACCCCACGTCTGGTGGAAGCTCTCCAAATATCTGAACACTGCCTTGTGGGTATTTTTTCTCTGATTAAATACTCACAGCTATTGTTCCTTTATCCTGAAGTATCTGTTGAAACGTAAAAAATCTTTAAAAAGAGGAATGGCATCATTGACATCACAGTCATCGTCATCAAAAACAGGAATAAATCACATTTATTGTTTGTTTGCTATGTGCCAGGGACTTGTTCTAGACAATTCTCAAGAATTATTTCACTTAGCTCTCTCAGTAACCCTCTGATGCAGGTACTAAAAGTATCTCCATTTTAGAGAAGAGAAAGTAGAGCCTTTGAGAGGTTGGCTAACTAACTTGAGATGCCTTAGTTAGTCAGTAGAGGAGCCTGGCTCTAGCAATGCCCAGCTCTTAACTACTGTCTTATGGTTTCCTACCAGAAGGCGTGCTGGAGACACAGTCTTTTTTCACAAGGTCCCTCTGAAAATAGTCTATTTTTAGCTGCCGTAGGAAGACAGGTTGAAATGATGGGCTTCATTTTTAAAAATAATTTGAAAGCAAGAGAAACAAAGATAAAAATGTAGAAACATAACTGTGAAGTTGAGAGTGAAAGAAGTGTTGAGTTTATTCAGCAGGTCCTTGATGAGTAGGATTAGGGGTGTCCCTGAAGCAGGAATGAGAAAAAAATTTAATCCAAATAGCGCAGTTCTCTTTTACGCAGTGGGTAGTAAAACCATTACCCCACTATGCACTGGTGGCAAAAACTGTTGGCAGCTCCAAATGAGGCAGAGAGAAATGTCTCAGGTGAAAGTGCTTGGATGAATGAATTTAGCCCAGAGTTGTCCTGTTTTTTGGGCACCATAGGCGATGGCCTGCTGTGCTGACATTTCACAGGTATGAGAGTGGTGCTCATGCCCAGATAAATCCTTCTCCATCATTGGCCCTCCAACTTGGGACTTTGATTAGTCAAGTATAGAGAAAAGATCATGAGATGTGGTCAAGAGTACTCATAACCATGAGCTACTCTTTTCCTCTCAGTGGGCTTTGCCTTCTTCATTTTTAAGCAAAGAAGAGAAAATTAATTTAATTTGATGCCATTCTCCACTGATATTTATGTGTATGTGTGAGTGATACAGTGGTCCAGTTAAATTATATAACTCTATTTATATCATTCTTACCCTGGAAAACTACCAAAGTATTCCCGTCAGTCACAGGATGAAGTCCAAGTTCCTTAGCATGACGTCCAACGACCTTTGCACTCTGGCATCTGCCCTTTTCTAAAACCCATTCTCCTCCAGCACTGCTCCCCCATGCATCCAAATTCATTTCATTTACCAGCAGTTCCCAGACATGTAAAGTCTTAGTTCTTGGTACGCCTCTCTTTAGTGTAGGTTTCCTGTTCTTTTTTATATAATGATCTCTTATTCACTTTCAACCAGCACGAATATCATCGCCTCTACGAAGGTTTCCCTGCTATCCCAGCAGTGTTTTCTGCAGGCTTCTGCTGTCCAGTTGCCTCATATGGCCGGCTCTGCCCTGGGTCTATAAGGCTGTGTGATGACGATGTGTGTCCATGTCTATCCCTGCTGATTATATTGTAAACTCCCCAAGGGCAGAGATCGTGCCTTTTTTCTCTCTGTAGACCTGGTGCCTAGCTCAGGACTTATGCTTCATAAATAGAGTTCATAAATATTAGAAGAAAGGAAAAGGAGAGAAATGAAGGAGATAAGGAAAAATAAACAATAATCTTATACTATAAGGGTCTTCTCCCAAAATGGAAAAGGTATATTAACAGATCTGGCTCTAGCGTCAGTCCTAATATCATAGAATAGAGTATGCAGTGCAGAGATGGCCAAGGTCACGACCTGAGACGTTTACGTAGAAGCGAGGCAACTGGAGGCCTCGCCAACTATGGCCTGCGTGGACCCAGGCAGGCCCAGGAACAGTTTGGTTACAGTACCCAAGGAGAAAGCTAGCAGCTTCAGACTCCTACGCACCGCCTCCTGAAACTGTTAATGAAACACCTTTTCTAACCTTTCCTTTTCCCCTCCTTGCTGTTCTCCAACAGGTCTTCAGATCATCTTCCCTCAGTATCTGCAAGAGAAGTTCGTGCAGTCAGCCTTGAGCTACATCATGTGCAACGGCGAGGGGGAGTATGTGTGCCAGAACAGCCAGTGTAGGTGCCAGTGCGCCGAGGAGTTCCCGCAGTGCAACTGCCCCATCACCGACATCCAGATCATGGAGTACACGCTGGCCAACATGGCCAGGTCTTGGGCCGAAGCGTACAAGGACCTGGAGAATTCAGGTAGAGAGCCTGACGCCACTCCTGCATGCATGGCCCCGTGCCACGTCGAGACAAGGAACTAACCAGAATTAAGGTGGCTGAGGGGAACGTTCAGTGACCCCCAGTTTTTTCACTTTGGAGGCCCCAGAGCCATTCTAGAAGCCGTTCTGGAGCCACTGTGTCAAAGAGTGGGCACTCAGTAAATCTCCACCAAATGGAATAATGAGTAACATAACCAGATTTGCAGTCCTATGATGTGTTGCTTATGTGGTACCCAGACAGCAGAGAAAATAATGCCTCTTGGCACGTAGGAAGCCTCTGCAGAGGTTAGTCAAAGCTAGGTGTATTAATTCCTGAGTCTGTGTGTGTGTGCCTGTCCCTCTAAATAAATGAACACACATATGTGTGTAAATATGGGTATGCATATATGAATGTATAGGTACATATATATGTAGATACCAATCTAGATATCCAAAGAATTCACAGACTTTCATAGTTGGGAGTCACTTTTCAGGTAATTTGGCTATTTCCTGCTTTTTGTGGTTGAAGAAAAATGAATTTCAGGGGAGGAAAGTCGGTCACCAGAGACCACAAAGTAGGTGAGGTGCAGAGTGGAAGCTCTGCCTCTAGGTACTGGGCCGCCCAGGCCTTGATCATCTAACTGTGCAGGTGATGCTGGCGTGTGAATCACATGTGTGTGAGGAGTGAGGAGCTCCTGTGAGCACATCCTATGGCGCTGGAGGGAGGTGTGGTCAGGGAGTCTGGAGAGGCACCTGGAGGGAGAGCCTCAGTATCTGTGTGCAGAGATCAGAGGGTGAGTGCAAGTCGACCAGTGGGAGGCGCCTGGGAGAGAGATGGCTGCGGTGTGGGATGCGGGGGGTGGTATAGGTAGTAAAATGGGAAGTGTGCAGAGATGCTGAGATATTTAGAAGGAAAAATTAGCAGGGCTTGATAGTAGATTGGCTCTGAGAGTTGAAGGGAAGGGTATGGAGTAGTCCAAGGACTTCTTTTAGGTATGCTTGTTAGACAATCTGATGAATGTTGGTAGCATTCATGAAGCTAGAACATCCTAGAAGTTTTGGAAAGAAGACTGTGCACTCAGTTTTGGACATGAAAAGCATGGGAACCCTTGAGACTTCCAAAAAAGAGATGCCGAATAGGTATTTGGCATTTAATATGCCCTCAGAGATCTGCTAAATCAATGGACATATGTAGGGAGCGCTTCTGTTTTTAACACAACTTTATATTCCTTAAATCTATTACAACAACTGCATTGAGGTGAGTAGTGATATTCCTGTGTTCTAGAGGAGTGGGGGTGTGCCAAGCCCCAGTGTCTCCCCCAGGGTTACACAGTTAGTAAATGACTGCGTCGGTAATGGAATCCCTGATTCCAAATCCAGCGCTCACAGCAGCTTTTGTAACATTAATTCTACATTACTCACCCCCAGGCCTCAGTTCCCTCATCTGATAAATGAGAGGACATGTTTGTGTTTTTAATATTTGAATTTATTTAAATCTTTAGCCAAGAAACCCTTTGATCAAGCAAAATCATACCTTGGAGCCACTGTGTACCACAGATAAAAGCTGAGCTGGAGAGTGCTGGGTTTGAAAACCACAGGTTTCCATGAACTCTAAGCCCCCATGAGATCTGGGAGCACAGAACACATCCATGATTCTGCTCTCACGGGCTCATCAAGTGGAGCTCTGATGCCTTAGGAACCTGGACCCATTAGTCCATTTAAGATCCTGGGAATCCATGAAAGAGGAGAGAATCATGATGGAAATGTATCATGTATTATGACGGTTATCTGGCCTCAAACAAAAGAAGCATTTGATGAAGTGCTTTTGAAAAGAGATGCTACTGATTGCTAAAAAGCAGAGGGGGTGTAGGCTGTATGCACAAGTAGTAGGGATCCCTAGCATAGAATCCTTGTTCCCAAGGTAGAGAAACAACATTGAGTGGGTGGCTGGGTGGGGGAGGAAACGCAGAAAGCTGACATGCTGCAGAGTAAGCTGAAAAGGCCACAGAAATGATTTCTGTGTCACGATTTTTCTCCACAAAAGCACACTTTCCCTCTAGATATCCCGCACTTATCTATTTGGAATGTTTGCACCCACGAAGACAAAGCCATCCATCCACACGTGTGTGTGGCTTGTACATGGGTACTTTCCTCCTTTTCACTTGCAACCTGTAACCTTAATGACTCAGCCCCAAGTAATTTGCAGGAATTAATGACTGGCCAAAGGTCAGAGCCATTGATCCCTGCATGGCTTGAGTGTTAGTGGTCAAATAGGACCTAGTTTACACATGTAAATGGGGGTCTACGCCTCCTTTATTGGGAAGAAAGCATTCTGCTTTTAGTCAAGAAAATTAAATTATTTTCACTTTTAAATTAGATGTTCATATCTGACCCAAATTCTGGTTCTTTGAAAAGACTGTTATCTCCTTCGAGGCCAACGGAGCCCTCTACAAGATGAGCTGTGTGGCGGGGAGAGCTGGACTGGCCAAAGCAGCACAGTCATTAGGGCCAGTCCCCTGCCTCCAGCCGGCCCACTGAATAAATCCATCAGTGCAGTCATGTGTTATCCTTCCAATCTTACACAACCATCCACTCAGCACTTTCTGGATATTGAAAACTATTTAGGCAGACACCGTCTCTTAAGATTTGAATTAGATGCTGTTATTGAGAGGTGGGGAAACTGAGGCGCTGAAAGAATAATGGATATACAGCCATCCAGGGTCAAGAATCAGTCTGAACTCATGCATGTCTGACTGTCTATAACAAGGTGCCTGAGGCCTCCTAGGAATCAGACTCCTGTTTCAGCACCACACCACAAAATATATTTATGTATTTTAAAATATATAGTTTTTTCTCCCAATTCACCGATCCTCTTTATGTGTTGAGAGTAAGTGTAATATGCTACATAAGGATTCAGAGCCAGTCTAGAGTTCTAATTCTGCCATTTGCTGGCTGTGTGACCTTGGCACGTTAACTTCTCTGTGTCTTAGTTTCTATAAAAGGGGACAGTAAAAGCACCCACCTCGTACGTTTGCTATAAAATCACTTATATATGTTAGGTGTTTAAGACTGACCCTGGTGCTTATCGAGAGCTTTGATGGCATTTAAAAAAAAAAATAAAATGAATGCCTAACATACCTGAAATTTCCTTGTAGAGTTTATGGAAAGTATCAAGCTTCAGATACAGATAGATAAATTAGATAGATAGATGATAGATAGATAGATAGATAGATAGATAGATAGATGATAGATAGATGGATGTAGATAGATCGATGTAGATAGATAGATGATAGATAGATAGATAGATAGATAGATAGATAGATAGATATAGAGATTCCAACCTTTAGCCTTTAGCCTTTTTTTTCCTGCAAAATGATCAACTCCTTAATTCTTTAACTTTCCCAATAGTTGAGGTGCGGGTGCTGAATGGGGGTAAGTATTAGATCTGAAAGCAACAGCTCAGGATTTAGTTCTGTCTCTTGTTGCCTTTGGACTGTTCTACCTTCAGAAAATCATTTTCCCACTCAAGGCTTCAGTTTCTCCAAATGTAGAACGAGAAAGCTGACCTAGATAATTTCCAAGTCTGTGTCACCTTGTAGTATATGCTGACACACTGAAACTCAGCATCACAAACTGAGGCAGAAACCCTCACCCAGGAGACCCAAGAGTTTGTCCCCATCTCTCAAGCTGGATTTTCCCAAAATGTGACTTGATGTAAGGTGCTCCACACATACAGCCCCCAGTGAGAATGGGGCACACCATGGGGAGGGTGATCTCTGTCAGTTCTCTGTGGAGCCTGCAGATTACATCAAAGAGAATGTTTCATTTGCTGCTAATATCCTTTCACACCTCTCTATCACTTGCTACTTCCCTAAATTTCAAAGTGAGAACAGGCACAGAGGTTTGGTTATTTAGCAGGCCACAGCATTTGGCTAGAATTTATTAACATTGTTTTCATCATATTTATTTTTACAGCTTTAGTTTTATAGCATCCATTCTACTGAAGGCATGGGATAGTGATTTTCTATGTAGACTGGATAAAATTTGGTTTAATTGATTCAAAGAAAGTATTAAGTAACTAGAAGTCAAGTGATATGTAAATACTATTATAAAGTTGCATTCAAATGGTAGAGGTTTGGGCAGCCCCATCTGAAGCAAGGATATGGGATGCAGGTTCACTTCTGCGGTAGCAAAGGGAGAGACCCATCATGGAAAGCACAGTGGCCTCTTCACTGCCCGCTAGGAGCGGAGCAGGCTAGTGCCATGTTTACGGGCCTCCAACAAGCTGGCTCTATGGCGGGCCTGCTTTACTGGTGGGTGGGGCTTAGCATCTGAGGCAGCCTCAGATGGACGCTGTGTCACGCTCAGCCCGTCTCCTTGGCCTCTGTCTCTTGCTAGATGAGTTTAAATCCTTCATGAAGCGTCTCCCTAGCAACCACTTCCTGACCATCGGGAGCATCCATCAGCACTGGGGCAACGACTGGGACCTGCAGAACCGCTACAAGCTCCTGCAGAGCGCCACGGAGGCCCAGAGGCAGAAGATCCAGCGCACCGCGCGCAAGCTCTTCGGCCTCAGCGTCCGCTGCCGTCACAATCCCAACCACCAGCTGCCTAGAGAGAGGTGAGTGCCGGCCTCCGCACCACCTCCGCAGGCTCGGCCCTGGTGCAGCGGCGCGTGCAATGCAGAAGCTGTATCTGGGGCTCATGGCCTTGCGTGGTTCAGACCCAGGGTTTTCTGGACTGGCTCTGGCTTCTCCCCTGCGGGCTCTGGCTGCGCTGGATTTCTCACTGTTTCCTGAAAATACTCTGAACTTTCAGGCTCTGTGGTGTGTCTGATCCATCTGACTAAGGAAGGAAATTAGCAATAGCCCTGACTGCTCTGTGACATTATTCTGGTTGCTTAGAGGTATTATCTAACTTTAAAATTACTTGGCAAAGCAGATTTTAGCATCCCCATCTTAATGGTGAAGAAACTGGGTTAATGAATGAATCAAACAATTTATTGATTGAGGGCCTTTGATCAGGGCTTGGAGTAGAGGAAGTAAAGGAGGCATCTGCCATGACAACTGTAAGGGGTCACTCCCTTCCCTGTCACGCGGAGGGTCCTCACCTGAGAGGGAGTGCCTCCTCAAATGCCCACCTGCCTCACTGGCCTCACCCTTGTTCCAGCCCTGCTCTCGATGCACCAGGCATTCTGATGAATGGTGAAGACCACAGGGGTGAACAAGACAGACAGGGCTCGTACCCTCATAGCACCTTACTCTCTCAGGGACCCACAGGGAAGAAGCTAGAATTCAGATCCGCGTCTCTCAGACTCCACTCTCCCAGAGCATTTGTGAGTTGCCTCTGGGGGTTTCTGTGTTGGCATCTCCAGGGTTTCCAGGAAGGCATCACATTGGAGAGCAAGAAGGCAGGCTTCCGCCAGAGCAGCGATGCTTTCATCTGTCTCATATTTGGGGGTTCCATGTTCAGCTTTATTCAGTGACAGCAGATCCACTCTTAAAAAGACTGATGCTAAGTCACCTTCACTTAACAGATTCTGTGTCAGCCATGTATTTTGTATATGATTGCTACCCGCATTGTACAGATCAGAAAACTGATGCTCAGAGAGGGCAAGGAATTGGTCCAAAGCTGCAGTGTAAGTCGGTAGCTGTCAGTGGAGGTGGCTCTGTCCCCAGGGAACATTTAGAAAGGTCTGAAGACATTTCTGAGTGTCATAACACACGTGGGTGCTACTGCAGTCCCCACAGCAAAGAGTGATCTGGCCCCACAAGTTAGTGGTGCTGAGGCTTGGAAACCCTGATATAACAGGAGGAGACAAGATATCCCCTGACTCTTTGTCTCTAAGTACTATGTTCTTAATCACGCTGCTCTACGTGCACTCAAAATTTAAAAACCACTGCTTTTTTTTTTTTTTTTTAAGTTTTTTTTCAGGTCTTTATTGGAGTATAATTGCTTTACACTGTTGTGCCAGTTTCTGCTGTACAACAAAGTGAATCAGCTGTATTTATACATATATTCCCATATCCCGTCCCTCTTGAGCCTCCCTCCCACCCTCTCTATCCTACCCCTCTAGGTCATCACCAAGCAGAGAGTTGATCTCCCTGTGTTATGCAGCAGCTTTCCACTAGCTATCTGTTTTACATTTGGTGGTGTATATACATGTCAACACTGCTCTCTCACTTCCTGCCAGCTTCCCCTTCCCCCGTCCCCGTGTCCTCAAGTCTGTTCTCTACATCTGCATCTTTATTCTTTCCCTGCCACTGGGTCCATGGGTACCATTTTTTTAGATTCCATATACATGCATTAGAGTCTCCCTCCATCCCAGCCACCCCCACCCAAGCACTCGTTTTTCTAGACTCGGATCAAATGCTGCCTCCTTCAGGAAGTCTTTCCTGATTAACCAGCCGATATGGAGGGCCCCTTCCTTTAAGTTCCCGTTAACCTAAGACCTGCACACGAGTCAGCAGATAGTCTTCTATTTCCCGTAATGAAACCTGCTCTTTGTACCCTCGTCCATGCTCATCTCCCTTCTCCCCGTTCCCTCCAGCTCCGAGCCCCCTGCTTTGCATCTCGCTTTTGATCCTCAATTTGTGATACAAATGGAATTTCGGCCAGCGGTGGCTTACTTGTTGAAACGCTGCAGAACCAGGGACCAGGAAAAGGGCCCAGTCACAGATGGCTCCCTTGTCATCTGTGACAGATGCCCAAACTGCCACCGTGAGTGAGGGTCTGAAGTGGATTCCATTTAGACCTACCAGGCATCTGTCACGTGGCCTGCATCGGGCCCTGAGGGAGATTCGGAAATGAACACAGTAACAGTGCCGTGAAAGATGGCTCTTAGAGGAGGAGTGAGGAGGGGTTCTGCTGGCAGTCAGGAAGACCTCCCCTCCTGCGAGGGCTGCCAGAGCAAAGCACCACTGACTGAGTGGTTGCAACAACAGAAATGTATTTTCTCCCAGTTCTGGTGGCTGGAAGTCTGAGCCTGAGGTGTTGGTTTCTCCTGAGGCCTCTCTCCTTGGCTTGTAGATGGACATCTTCTCCCTGTGTCTTCACAGGGTCTTATATCTCTGTGTACCTATTCCCAATCCTCCTTTCTTTTAAGGACACCAGACCTGTTGGGTTAGGGCTCACCTCAGTGACTTCATTTTAACTTAATTACCTCTTCAAAGACCTTATCTCCAAAAAGAGTCACTTTCGGAGACCCTGGAGGTGAGGACTTGAATGTATGGATTTTGGGGGGATGTAACTGAGCCTAGACACCACAAGAGGTGGCTTTTGATCAGATCTCTAAGCGGAGAAAGTGCATTCCTAGGCTGCCCACACTGGCTGCACGTCTGGACCAAAGGGTAACATTTAACCATCGCCAGGCTTTAAACAAATGTACCTGCTAGTTTTGTTGGTTGTCACTCCAGGGAATGAAGTGGAAAGTCCAGAAGCCCAAAGACGTGGGGAAGACACATTTATTAAAGGTGAGCAGATTGTCCAGGCACAGAGTATAGGGTACCATCGGGCACAACGGGTCCAGGTAAGGCTCAGGAGGGCTCCGGAGGAGAGGTGAGCTGGACAGGCCTTAGAAGGGAGGAAGGAGGGACAAAATCGGGTAACGAGAAGAACACGGAATAGAATTGGGGGCTGGATGAGATCACACCCTACCCTTAGCAAGCTGTGTGACCTTGAGCAGGTCGCTTCACTATTCTGAGTGCAGATGTCCACATCTGTAAGTTGCTCTCCCTCTGCAAGCCATCAGGCGTCGACATCTAGAAACGCCCTGCCACCCCTGGGACCTGCAAAGAAAGAACTCACAGTGTTGCCGTCTCTCCTCCTGAGATGAGAAAACTTGACCTAATCCTTACCTCCCTCCTCTGCTCACCTGGAGAGGATGCCTGGAATTCCACCTTGGCAAGTCACTCAGTTATGCTGACTTAATGCGCACTGGATACTGGATCCTGGGGGGCCGGGGACACAGAAATGCAGCTCTGTGCTGATTCGTCTGAAGCTTTCCCATGAGAGCTGAACCTCCTTGCCGGCGGTGGGCTGCTCACTGCCATTTGAACCGGGGGCTTTAATGAGCATCTCTCACACCAGCAGGCAGGGCACCTCCCTGCCACGAAGCAGTGTCAGACAGAGGTGCTAACACTGGGGACCTCAGGCCACCTGAGCTGAGCAAGCTGGAATTTGCAAATGAACTGCTTGCTGTGCTGCGATGTGTCTGTGTCCTGGGCTCCATGGGAGCTGAGGCCACCGAGCAGATGCCATCATTTGTGTCAGGAAGGGTGGCATTGTTGAGGTGGGGGTGGCCTTTAGCAGCACACAGATTGGGTCCAAATCCTGGCTCCATCATTTACTAGCCTGCACCTCATTTGCAATGTGGGATAATAACGCTGGCCTTCAGGTTAAATTTGAGGATTAAGATTTTAAAACTCAAAAAGCCTGACTCAGTTGAGAGAGAGAGCGTATGTGTGATGTCAGTACAGGTGGCCCCCGCTATCCGAAAATAGAGCTTTTCTATGAAACTTTTCATGAGCTGAAATGCCATAAAGCAAAGAAGCAGTTACTTTTTTCCATAAAAGCTAAAAATCTTTGGATTTCTTCTGGTTAGTGAAAACGTGTTTTGTAGGTCTTTTGTAAAAGCAAAGTGGCTTAATGCAAACTTCTGAAAAGTTGGGGATACCTGTGTATGGATTCTCAAGGTCAGGCACTGTTCCGAGCATCTCATATGAATTAACTCACTCCCTCCTCCCCGCCCCCACCATTGCAAGGTTATGAACTAGGTACTCTTACACTCTTACTATTTCTACTCTACAGATAGGGGAACTGAGGCAGACAGTTTAATAAAGTACCCAAGGGCAATAAATGTTATTTTATTGTTACCTATAAAATCCAATGAGAAATCAAATATAGATAATTGGAGCTTGGTTTCAGCACATGTTGGAACCTTAATATTGGGCTAGGAGGCAAAAGGGAGGGGTTCTGGTTATCAGCTGTTGCCAAAAAATTCACCCAAGACATCTTGGCTCAGAACGACACTTACTATCAACTGTCAGGATTCAGTAGATTGACTGGGCACAGCTGGGGTCCCTCAGGTTGGCTGGGACTGGGGTCACCAGGAGCCTTGACTGGATGTCCGAGACGGCTCACTCCTAGGGCTGCCAGGTGATGCTGGCTCTGCACGTGTCCTCTCCATGTGGCCTGGGCTTCTTGAAACCTGACAGCCTCCTGAGGCGAAAAGGAAACTGTAAGGCTTCATACAACTTAGCTTTGGAAGTCAGAGAGTGTCA
This sequence comes from Hippopotamus amphibius kiboko, assembly GCF_030028045.1. Classification (NCBI taxonomy): domain Eukaryota; kingdom Metazoa; phylum Chordata; class Mammalia; order Artiodactyla; family Hippopotamidae; genus Hippopotamus; species Hippopotamus amphibius. Next base: position 16,225,317 of record NC_080187.1, read on the forward strand.
CTTCTGCCATATGCTATTGTACAAAAGCCCAGCCCAGGTTCAAGTGGGTGATCCTGGAAGGTGTGGGTCATTGGGGGAAGAGGAGAACTTTTCTGGAGATTAAGTAGTGCAGGATAAATGGAGTATAATTGGAGCTAGAGGTGACCATCCTGTATGTAGGGCAAATAAGATGAATGGTAACAATAGTAACAGTCACAGAGCTGTAACAAACACTTACCGAGCAGCTGTTTTCACAGGCAATGGAGCTGGCTGCATGTAAAGATTCTGGAGCCAGACTGCCTGGGTTCAAATCCCAGCTTTACTGCCTGCTCACCTTACAACCCTGGGGAAGTCACTACCACCTTTGAGCCTCAATTTTCTCATCTATAAGATGAGGTTAATAATCGTGCCAATCTCATAAGGTTGTTTTGAGGATTAAATGCTTGAACCCACATAAAGTGTTCAGAACAGGGCCTGGCACATGAAAAACACTCAACACATGTTAAGCTATTTTTATTATTTTTGCCAGGCACTGATTTTTGCATACAACTTGCTTAGCCCAAGGTAATATTCATTGTGCCCCAGTGTTGATGATAATGATATTTTTTTCATCTAATCCTCACACTATCTCTGTGAAGTTGATGCGATTGGATTTGTTTTTATAGATGAGGGAACTGATGAGGCCGAGATGGAATTAACTTGTCCAAAGTCACAGGGCAGATAAGCAGCAGGATTGGAATGGCCTTGCTGACACCACGGGTAGGCGTGGTGATCAAGAGCCCTGTGCCGGCTCTAGGCGGTGAGCAGAAGCAGGAGAGATGGCTGTGCTTGGTTGGGGCATCTTGCTTTGAGTGTATAATGATTCTAAAGGTTGGGTTAGCTCCTCAAGGTCATGGGGTGATGATAGACCAGGAATAGAGTTCCATAGGCCTGAATGTGGGGTGCTGAGATTTAAGAAATGGCACCAGTTGTAGAAGCCTGAATCAACTCTGGAGCCCAGGTAGACACTTCAGACACATCCCCTGTAAGCAGAGAGAAGGTCCAGTGCAGGTCAACTCAGCAAGGATTTCCCAAGAACTTACTCTGTGTGGGGCTCTGGAAGCGTTAAGATAAATTAGACCCATCCCACCCCAAGTGTCAGTGCTTGTTGGGCTGAAGGTAACAGGACTAATTCCAGACCACACCTTCAAGTGGGGAATTCAACACCCAACCCAAGTGGGTTCCCATCATGTATTAGGTAATTTTGAGGGTCCCAGGGATACTGTGGTGGATTTCTTTCAGCTTGTTCATGAGCTGGCCCTAGAGTCAGACCACAGTGCTGCGGTTGGACACGTCAAGGAAAGGCTGGACCCACAGGGAGGGACTGCCCAGGGAAGGTTCCTGTGGATTGTTCCGCTACTAAGAGATCCTTATGTTGTGCAGTTAAAAAGGGGGAGGGACTGGGAAGTGGGCTTTGAGTTTGGTCACTACTATCACTAGACTTTCTGAACCTTGGTTTTTTCACGTGTGAGACAGGCATCATCATTTCCTCCTCCTGCCTCAGAGGGTCTCTGTCTGGCTCACCTGAGACAGTGTGTCTGACAGCACCGTGTAAACTCTGAGTGCTCTGTGAAAGGGGGCTCTGCAAGCAGGGTGAATTTGGGATTAAATTCATCCGGGAGAGAATGGGGCTGAGTTTAGGTCCAAGACAACCCTTTAAGGCGTTCCCACTGCCCTGGGCACTGTCCTACACACCCTCACCTCATTTAATCATCATAACAACCCACCCTGCAGCATAACTCATCCCATTGTGTGAATGAGGAAGTTCAGACCCAGAGATGTTAATTGACTTGCTGAGGATTATACACCAAACAAGAGGCAGGCTTCAAACCCTGGCAGCGTCCTTTCCTGTAACATCTGTGCTATTCTGTCCGCCCTGAGGCAACATGATCCAAGGTGTTCAGATCAGCTGCCTAAACTACAGACTGCAGTGTGATGGAGATCCCCTCTCACTGCAAAAGAGGGAAGGAAGCAGGGAGGGAGGGAGGAAAGAAAAGAGAGAGGGAGAAAGGGAAAAAAAAGGAAGGGAGAGAGGGAAAGAAAAAAGAAAAGAAGCACAAAATCATCTTGAGCAGTGAATTCTGCTGGCTTCTGTGAAATTCAATAAATGTTTACTGACTACCTGTTCTCCCATCCTGTGACAGACACTGTAAGGCACTTAAAGATACAAGCGAAGGGGTCTCTGTCTTTAAAACATCATTATATAGCCTCAGGATGTGCTTTTGAAAAGGACACTTGTTTGAACCAGAAGACCTGAGTTCAAGTCCTGGCTGGGCCCTATGTAAGCCTGACTAAGTCCACACTGGGTCTGTAGCATACATTCCAAGATGAGAACACTGGATGCGAAAAAGGAGCTTCGTAGGGACGGGTACGGGCTGAGTAGAGAACAGTTACACCTCACCTTTACCCAGAGCATCTCTTTATCTGTTTTCTTTATGGGAATTCTGCATTAAAACTCATTTGGGAAAATAAGGTGATTTTTAAATTTTTGCTAGAACAATTTTAAAACAACTGGGCTCAGTTATCTCTGAGGTCCTTCCCAACTCCTAGGAGAAATATCACTCACAGAGAATGAGAGAGTAGCTCTTCAACTCCAGCATATTGATATAAGAACAGTAATTGAAACTTTGAGCCATGTTGCTCTCTGATGATGCTAATTAGTCAATTTTGATGAGCAGCTTACCGTGCAAACTAAGATCTTCTTTTGCCCCATATGATCATGGCCTTTTAGCTAAGTCTCCCCAAATCTACTCAAATCACTTTCTTTTTTTTTTTTTTTTTTGCCTTTTCTTTTTATTTATTATTTTTTGGGGGGTACGCCAAGTTCAATCATCTGTTTTTATACACATATCCCCATATTCCCTCCCTCCCTCAACTCCCCCCCCCACCCTCCCTCGAGTCCCCCCCACCCTCCCCATCCCAGCCCTCTAAGGCATCTTCCATCCTCGAGTTGGGCTCCCTTTGTTATACAACAACTTCCCACTGACTATTTTACAGTTGGTAGTATATATATGTCTGTGCTACTCTCTCGCTTCGTCTCAGCTTCCCCTTCACCCCCCGCCCCCCCCAAACCTCGAGTTCTCCAGTCCATTCTCTGCTCAAATCACTTTCCAATCTGTATTCCAAGAGGCAGTCAGAAGCAAATTTGATCTTATCACACCCCTACTTAGAACCTTTGGTGACTAACCCCTGCTGTTAGGAGAAGGAGCAGACGCTTAAGAGGACCTGCAGGTCTGTCGTGATATGGCCCCTGCCTGCCTCTTCCATTGTTTCATATCTCTTCTTGGGTCTCTCAGCTTCAGTCCACTAAGTGTGCACCTCCCACCCCACAGGCTTCACACAGGCTGTTCCCTGTGCCTGGAAGGTGCCTTCCTTCTTCCTTACCTGTAAGAGCGTGTGCATCCTTAAGCTCTCAGCTCAAAATCCTGTGTTCCTTGCATTGAAAGGCTATATCGGGACCTGTTTTACGTACTTTCCTAGCAATCTGATTTCCCAAATCTCAGTTTACCACTATACCTTCGTTTATCCATTTATTAACACCTGTCTCTCCTGTGAGACCATCAGCTCCATGTACACATCTGGACCCATGTTTTTCATCAGTTTAGCAGCCTGAATTCCTAGCACAGTCATTGGCACACAGGAGCTATTTTTTTAAAATATATGCTCAATGAATGGGCAAATAAATTATTTTCTACATGGAACAGGGTCCCAAAAACATGTTGACACAATATTTTAAAATTGTATCCCATTGCCATATAAATAATCTACAGTTTTTTTCCTATTACGCTATATATGGTTAGATTGTCTTTCTCATTCATAAAGGAAGAAACTAAGGCCAAAGGGAGTTAAGTTGACTTGTCCAGGGTTACTCCAAGAATGTATGGACAGGGCATGATGAAAATTCAGGCCCTCAGACTGTGACAGCCCAGGCAGTAAAATGGAAACTGCAAACTGAGATTGCCTTTAATTGACCTTATCCAAACTCTGCGAGTATCTGTTAAGTCCATTACTTTGGGAAATGCACCCTAAAAAATGGGGGACAAAATAGACCCTTCCCAGAGTTTATTTAATTCAGTGAGATGAAGAAAAATTCTTAGCACCAACTTGGTGCTTAAGGGCAGTGTGATTTGATATCCTTCCTCACATCCTGTCCTGATTTTTGTAGAGGTTATAGTATTGTAAGGCAAAAGAGATTCATGGAAATTTAACTTGAGGGCAGGCAGTATAATTATTGGCATTTTCCAATGACTCCTGGTCTTCAGTTTATTTTTACTTCTCATATTCACATGACCTTGACCCAGCTGTCTGGGCGTTAGCCAAGCACAATGTAATTATGCATTGTTGAGATGAAAATCTCTTGGGGGCAACCACCTCAGGCTCCAATCCTGGGGCCATAGCTTCTGAGCCCATGTCAGCTTTTAACAAACTTCCTGCTCCAGACAGTGTTTAATTGGTGTCTATGGAAAGATTCCAGCTACCAAGATAATTGTTAACTCTATTGTGGGGACCCTTGGTATCCACACTGATTTTGATTCTTCTGTCTGAACCCTATACTTACTTGCCTCTGGATTTAATCTCCACAGACTCCTGCCGTGGGGCAGAGGGATGTGACTTCTTATCTTTTATTGAACTGAAGTCAGTGGCAGTTTATTAGACTGACAGTCCCCGCTCTCCCACTTATTAGATGTGTGACCTCAAAAAAAAAAATCTCGAAACCTACCCGAGCCCTGTGTTTCCTCATCTGTATGATCAGGATAATAAGAAAAGCTACCCTATGGAGTTGATGTCTCAGTCAATGTATATGATATATGTGAAAATGCTTCATAACCTATAAAGAAATGCGCAAAAAAAAAAAAAAAAGAAATGCGCAGATACAATGTTAATATAATCAAGAGCACAGTGTAGTAGACGCTAGATGTTTGACGAAGGCAATGTTTCTGCTTCCAAGAAACAGATCCTTCCATTGGAGAAAATAATGCCTGAGCCCAACAAAATGTAATAAAGCAGTAGAGAGGCAATGAAATTTCAGATACCTAAGACTTTAGACTCTGGAGTCTGACAGGCCAAGGTATGGACTGCCATTTACCAACAATGGAAACTTGGCACAGTGTTAACTTATCTGAGCTTCATTTTTCCAATTGATATGGTGGAGATAAAAATGATACCAGCATCAGAAAATCAATAAAAGAACATATGTGCCACTTTTAGCACATAGTAAGAAGTCAAGCACAAGGCTCTTTATCAGACAAAGTTAGAAACCAATAATTTCTCAGTTAATAGAAAAAGTTAAGTGAAAATAAGGAATCCTAAAATGTATACAATGCTGCACATACATAAGCATTATTTTATCTTACAAATATGTAAATATATCTTTCTTGGCCAGCCTTTTGAGGTAGGGCCAAAATCTTTTCGAAGGGTGTTTGTATATTCCATTTGACATTTTCCTGGCTTTCTTGCATAAACCACACCGGTAATTGTATAGTATTTCCAACTTTGGTTTATTCAAAGTGGAGCAACGGCTTAAAGACTCTTAAGAAGCAGTCTAAACGTTTGTATATTTTTATGAGCCCCCTCAATCTTTTTCAGGTACTTCTTTATTTAAATTGATGGCAATTCTTTCATCAACTGGTCTTTATAGAATTTTCCCGCAGAATTCAAATGAGTTCCCACAGGAAAAGCTCTCATTTCATTGATTTATTTGACTTTTAATTTCATGATCTCATAATAGCAAATACAACTGGCGTAAGCAGGTTTGGGAACAAACAAAACTGACTCTTGGTAAATGTGCGTGTTATTCAGAGGGACCAGAAGCCCGTGGGTTTTGTAGGAGCGTAACCGACTCGCCATGACTATTCAGTGTGCCAAGAGCATCACACACCACTCTGATCAGATGGAAGGGAGAGTGTCAGTTGTGTGCCAAGTCACTTACAGGCAGGTCAATTACAGGAGCTTGTCCTGAGACAGAAGCTCTTATTCCTACGAACTAGCCACTATAATGATAAATAATGGTAATAATAGATAATGTATAATGACTATTTATTATGTACCAGGCACAGCTTTAAATGCCTGACATAATTTACTCATTGAATCCTTACAACAACCCTACAAAATAGATTCTGTTATGCTTCCCATTGTATAAACATAGAATTTGAATAGCAGTAAAGGTAAGAAGGGAGAAAAATGTATTCCTGTCGGGAAGACTGTAAGAATCCCCTTTTCTCTTTGCCTGGATTATTCTATTCATCTTTTAAATTTCAGATCAAAATCCCATTTCTTAGTGATGCTTGTCCTCACACACTGGACCAGGTTGCACTGTCAACAGTATGTCATTAGTGCATCTGGCGTGGAATTTTTTTCTACCACTTGACACATTTGCAGTTGTGTGTTTAATCCCAGACTTCCCCTACTTGACTACAAATTCTGTGAGGGCAGGGATTCTGTTTTTCTTGTTCACCAGGGTATCCCCCCTAGTAACAGGTAAAGTGTCTGGCATATAATGACACGGCATTTGCTGAACTGAAGTGAGGGACCATTTGAGATGGAAGTTGAGGGATGATGATACTTTCAACTTGAGGTGGAAAGAATGGTTTTCCATTTAAGGAAGCAACATATACTTATGAAGAACTGAATGCAAGACTGATTTCATCCAGAAATGAGAAATCAGAGAAAGCACATAAATCAAGATTGAGTACGTGGGTTTTGGAACCAGGCAGTCTAGTGTAAAATCTTGGTGAGTTGTATCTTCTGGCTCTAAGTATCCTCATCTGTAAAATGAGGATAATAAGAGTACCTTCTCCCCAGAGTTATTGTGAGGGTTACCCAAGATAGATACACAGTGTTCTTAGCATATGGTAAGTGGTCAAGAAATACTAGCTCTTAGTGTAATTGTCCTTATTGTTATTGAATAAGATTAGACCAGTATTTTGAAATGAAGTTATGGAGGAATTGAATACCTAACAGTGGAGTTTGTATATTATCATTTAGGTGATGAGTAACCACTGGAGAAAAATAAAAGGAATGCACTTAGGGACTGCTCTCTGGTAGCCATTCAAAATATGAACTAGAGAATCAACGGAATTTCTCTCGCAGGTATAGAAGGATTCGGTGTTTCTTTCCTGTGTTGACATGAGCTTTACCGCAGATCTGTGGGTTAGGGCAGTGGTTCTCAAACTGGCGTGGGCATCACAGTCACCAGGAGGGCTTTTTGAACACAGATGGCTGGACCCCTCCCCAAGGTTTCTGATTCCTTCCATAGGTCTGGGATGGGTCCCAGATCCTAGATGATAGTGATATTGCTGGTCTGGGGACCAAACTAACCTTGGATTAGAAACCTCTCATCTCACCACTTGTGCACTTGGTCGAAACCAAGCAAAAGTTAGTTCCCTTAAGGAAGCTGACAGGATATTGGGAAGGAATGAAGGGATGGGGAGGGGAGGAAGTGGTGTCTTTGATCGAATAAGTTTAGGAAGTGTAGAATTTTTAAAAAATTAAATAAAGAAGGGGTCCTGAGCATATTTTTTAAAACTTGTGTGGCCATAGATCCATTCTTTTTGAATTTTTTTAAGGGATTGGGCTCCTCAGCACACAGCCTTGGAAAAGAATGATTTACTCCAGGTTCAGAGGCAGTGACCCAGATTACTTGGGGTGCTGCCACAGGTTGTGATTTCCTGATAACAGAGATCCGCATCCTTCAGCCAAACTTCTCTGAGTTGAGTTTCTAACACCTTCTGCTTAAACAGCTGCTAATGGCTCTGTACCCCAGCAGGTAGAACTCCTGCTGAGAGGAGGCATGACTGCTAACCAGCAGCGGCCAAAATAACAACAGGAAGGTACTCAGTCGCTGGTATAGTTAGGGAATAAATTTATCCCATTTGGCTTAGGGATATTCCTAACTCTAAAAAATAAACTATTACTAAGACAAAGACCTTATGTATAAGACAGAGAGATACCTTATGTTTAGATTATTTTATTTTGCAAAGGGCTGTCACAGCATTGGTTTTATCTGATTCTATAATAACCTGGGGGTGGGGGGAACTAGAACAAGGATTAGACTCCCCACCTACAGGTGAGAAAACTAAGGCTTACAGAAATTAATGACTGGCCCAACTTTATGAAAGAATACTCCTTGTTCTGTTGCCATCCTATATAGGCATAGCCCTTTGTTCTTGCCAAAGAATATGTACATTAATATTTATACTAAATCTTCACTCATTTATCCATGCATTCCTTCATCCAGCAAATATTTAGTGATCACCTACTAAGTGCCAGGCATTGTGCATGGGGTCTTGGTAGGTGATGAATAAGACAGGGGTGCCTCTGTTTTCAGAGATCTTGAGCTCTGGCAGGTAAAATAAAACCGGCACAGGACTGGGCTGCACCCGTGCTTTACCCTAGGAATCTGAAGCTCAGGAAGGTTAAATGGCCTAAAATTGCACCATAAAATATCATGGCTGTCAGGGAACCTGAAAGATTATCCAATCTATTCCTGTCATTTTATTAAAGAGTAAAATGAAACAGAGCAGAGTGTGTCTTGGCCAGAGTAACTATATTGGTTTTGTATTGTTCTGTAGCACGTTACTGCACATTTAGAGGCTGAAAGCACCTCGCATTTATTATCTCGCAGTTTCCATGGGTTGGGAGGCTGGACCCGGTATAGCTGGATCTTCTACTGATGTCTCCCAGGCAGAAATCAAGACGTTGAGAACCTACTTCCAAGCTCAGTCTGATTGTTGTCAGAATTCACTTCTTTGTGGTTGTAGGACTGAGGTCACTTTTTCCTTGCTGGTTATTGGCCGGAGTTCACTCTTAGCTCCTAGAGACTATTCTCCAGTCCTGGTACATGGACCACTCCATTTCCAAAAGAACAAAAGTACAGCAAGTCCTTCTCAGGCTTCAGATCTCTCTGAATCCTCTTTCTGCCAATAGGCAGAGAAAATTCTCTGCTTTTAAAGGGGCACCCCTAATTAGATTAGGTTTGCCGAGACCAGCTCGGCTACTCAGGGCGAGTGACAGGTGCCGCAAGCTTAAAGAAAACACAGACACAGATTTAAGAGAAAGATGGGACGGGGGACTCAAGACCTCTAGGATCAAGAGCCTTGCTGATTGATCCCACATTGCTTTTATTGAGTTCTTGGCATAGCCTAAGGGTCTAACACTCCCAGTTTAGTCCCACAAACAAGGTTATCTTTGAAGTAAACAAACAAAGGCCTCACATGACTGGGGGCAATGATCTTTGTTTGCCTCCTGGGTCGGATTTGAGCTGGGCGTGGAGAGCAAAGCAGCCCTGGGGGCAGGAGACCTCTCTCAAAAGGATTAAGGGTCTGTGCCCCACCCCTGTTGGCCCCTCTGCGACTGTGCCTGTCTTAGGTTTTTCCTCCCCTGAAGAATCTTACCCGTCTCTGACTAACCAGCCATCCTCCAGGGCCAAACAGGGTGATATGAGGTGTGCAAGTGAGAAAGGGGCTGCGCCCCCAGAGAGGGTCAATTTTCTGTTTCCATGGTAGCCTATGACCCCATGGTCTCCACGCCCAGCACCCTTAGTTCCTCCGCTGCTCAAGCAGGACATCCTGCATCCAGTTGCTTGGCCCACATACTTTAATTACTTTTAGTAACCTTTTCAAGGTTTCAGAAAGACTTCTGAATGTTTTCCCACATTGGTTCACCTAGATAATCTCCGTATCTTTACATCAACTGTGCCAAATAACTGGACACAGTCTTGGGGGTTGGTATGAGTGATACCTCACCGTATCCACAGGTCCTGGGGTTTAGAACCTCGAATCTTGGGGAGGGAGGAGACATTTTTAAAGTTCTACCTATACAGTTACATAGCTTGGTAGTAACGGAAAGGAGACGAGAGATCCCGCGTTCTCTCTGGGGGCTCATGGTATATAATAGTTTGAATATCTATTGTTTAACAAATTGACCCAAATTTAGGGCCTTAAAATGCCAGTCATTGTATTAGGCTCATGATCTATGAGTCAGAAATTTGTGCTGGGCACAAAGAAGAATCGGCTGGGCAATTCTTCTGTTCCACCTGAGTTACTTGAAGTCACTCATCGGTTATAGCTGGCCGCTTGGCGGGGCTGGAGGTTCTAAGAAAGCTTTGGTTGCCTATCTGGTGCCTGAGCAGAGATGGCCAGAAGGCTGGGCTCAGCGGGGCAGCTCTCTGTCTTCAGGGTCTCTTCATGTGGTCTCTCCAGCAGGGTGGTCAGACAGCTTGTAAGTGGCCTCAGAGTTCCAAGGGCGAGTTTTCTAAGAGACGAGAAGTAGAGGCCGGTGTCCGCTTGAGAGCTGAGTCCATAAACTAAGTGAATCACTTCTGCCTTACTGTATTGGTCAGTGGAGTGGTGGAATCTGCCCAGATTCAAGGGCAGGGAACAGAGATCTCCTATCTATGGGAGCAGCGTCAAAGGATCTGTGGCCACCTGCCGTACATTGTGGGTTTTTCATTTGTTTATTTTTCCATTGTGATACATTTTAGTAACACAGAGGAGGGTGCACTCTTCAGAGGCCTTGTAAGGAAATATTTTGTACAAAATTGCCCTTCAGAACCTTTGTCCTTCCCCTTGTGCCATGCTTCAACCTAGGTACATGTTTTGTTGTTGTCCTTGTTGTGTTTTGTTTTCTTGGAAGCTGATTAAATTATATACTTTTTATTATTTAGCGGGGACCCAGGAAGTGGGAAGGAAGGGGATTCTGCCTGTTGCAGAGTATTCCAATTGTGGGTTAATCTCAACCATGCACTCTGGAATGGTGACGTAATCTCAGGAAATCACCACCGGACCCACTGTGAGAAGAACCTCAACCAAAGCTCCTTTGACCACCTGACTCCCCATAAACACCTACGCTGATTAGCAGACCACAGCCACATTTTGTGTCACCTAGAAATACTATCAGTTCAAAGCCAGTGTCCAGTAATCCTTGAAAAGTGTGAATGTTTCCTTCCCCCCCAATGCCCAGTCGCCCAGGTAAAAGGTCCCCTTGGGAGAGGTTGGGGGAAAATGGTCTACATGTGTGGCTGTGTGCAGGGTCCTTCCTTCCTTAAGGGAAGGATTCTGCCTCTGGGTTTCCAGGTATTACTTGTGTGACCTCAGGCAAGTCACATAAACTCTCTGTTTCCCAGGGACCAAACCTTGCCTAGGCATCATGTCACTCCAGAATTCTGAAAATCTGCCAGGTTAAACATACAGACAGCTCCACCTACCGGAGTTAATTGCTGCTTTGATAGTCCCTCACCTGCTGGGGTGTGTGTGTGTGTGTGTGTGTGTGTGTGTGTGTGTGTGTACGGGTGCACGCGCCCTGGGAGGTGGGTAGCAAATTCGTGGCAAACACCTATTCTGAGTGCGTACTAGATTGTCCTGTTGAGGAAGAGGTACAAGCCCACAGATAACCCTAGACTAGCTCGAGGCAGCTTGCTGTCAGTCACAGAAGCCTAGAAGTACCCTCCCAACCATGAGGCAGTGAAGCTTTTAACTAAGAATATCTTTTGCATTTCTTTTCTATTTACGGGGGTAAAGAAGGCAGTAGTAAGGCCCAACCCCATGGCAACCCAAGGGTGCACAGTCGGGGTGGGGGGCAGGGAGATGTGTGCAGCTGAGCTTCACCAGGAGTGATGTGCAGGGCTTGTTCAGCCCAGCGCTACCAGGGATGTCTCCATGCCCAGCCCTGTTTGTCATTGTGTATTTGTAGCAAGTAGGGCATTTGACTCACTTGGTTGACATAAGGCAAGAAAATAAGCATCTCCAGACCCCTTTTGTTGTTTTTGGTTTTTCAAGGTTTTTTTTTTTCTTCCCTGGGGCTCAGAAGTGGCTTCCTGTTCAGAATAGAACCTAGAGGCTCAGAAGATTGAGTCAGAAATAGAACAAAGTTCTTACAATTTCTGTAGCTCTTTATTCTCTTCAGCTCCATTTCCCTGTGCTCCTCCCCACCTCCACCCTCCAAATCAACCAACAAACTCACACCTGGGTGAGTTGTAATCTTAGTGATGTGACAGCTCACTGATGACCTTCAGGAAGTCACATCACCTCTCTGAGCCCAGTTTTTCGTGTCCTTAAAAATCCTTGATACCCTCTCAACCCAACCTGTGACACAGAGAAGTCGTGAAGATCGAAATCAGAGAACCCAACAGAAGAGCTTTAGAAAGTTTAAAAGTGATATAAAAATGTAACATATTGCTGCCTTAATAATGTTTTTCTGGTTGTTGTAAAGGATGATTTTTTGGATAAATGTTTTATGAAAGTGTTAGAGATACTTGTACAGAGCAAGTGAAAATATCGTTAAGCATACAGCAAGATGAATTTTCACAAAATGAATTCCCACACGTAAGCAGCACCCAGATCAAAGAACAGGGCGTTATCCGCAGTGCTGAAACCCCTGTGTCCTCTTCTGGTACCATCAGCCTTCTCTCCCAGGGAAGTACGCCTCTTGTGGCTACACCCACGGTAGCTCAGTTTTGCCCCTTTTTATACAGTGTGAACTGTTTGGTATCTGACTTTCTTCACCTTTCTTTCTTCTGTGAGATTCCTGCACATTGTTCCATGTGGTTTCGCCACATTCATTCTCAAGAGTATTCCACTGTGTTTCTTGATGCCCGTTCTACTGCGATGGTCATTTGCACAGTCTCTAGGTTGGCACTGTGACAGATAGCTGCTGAGGTACACATGCCTTTGGGTGAACTTCTATGTGCATTTTTGTTGAGTATTTACTAGGGGTGGGATTGCTCAGCTTTACAGATACTTCAGTAGATACTTCTACTTTCCCAGACTTGCTGCACCAATGATCTCTCTTGCAGGTATCATAGAAGAGTTTCGATTGCTCCACAGCCTTGCCCATACTTAGTGTTTCTCATCCTTTTTATTTTTATTTTAGCCATCCTGCTGCAGCAGTATCCCATTGCAGTTTTTTAAAATTAGTTAATTTATTTATTTATTTATTTATTTATTTATTGGCTGTGTTGGGTCTTTATTGCTGTGCATGTGCTGTCTCTAGTTGCAGAGAGTGGAGGCTACTCTCCGTTGCGGTGCACAAGCTTCTCATGGCGGGGGCTTCTCTTGCTGTGGAGCACGGGCTCTACACACGTGGGCTTCAGTAGTTGCAGCACGTGGGCTCAGTAGTTGTGGTGCATGGGCTTAGTTGCTCCTCGGCATGTGGAATCTTCCCGGACCAGGGCTTGAACCCACGTCCCCTGCATTGGCAGGCGGATTCTTAACCACTGCGCCACCAGAGAAGCCCTTCCCATTGCAATTGTAATTGGCATGGTTCTGATGACTAATGATGTGGAGTTTCATGTGCTTATTGGCCTTTTGAATATCCTCTTTCATGACATGCGCGTTTATATCATGGTATCAGTTGCCTAGTTTCCCTTTTAGTCATTTTTTTTCTGGGACAAATCACATTTATTAAACAGTTTAGTGAGAACCTTCTGAAGAAAAGTATAAATTGTGATAATTGCATCTACTCTGGTTTAAAGTGACCCAGGAAGGAGAGGCAAACTCAGGCAGCATGAAATGCCTTTGACTAGCCCAGCATCCAGCCAGTGTAGGAGTTATTTATGTACTATAAATACAGTCTTTGATTGGGTAGAGGTATTGCTAATATATTTTCTAACTAAGGGTTTTCTTTCCACTCTTTAAATCGTATGTTTTGATGGATATGTTTTAATCTTAATATATCCCTATTAGTCAACATGTTTTTTTCCTTTATGGTGAGCTGCATTAAGAAGTCTTTGCTTATTCCAATCTCATCATGATATTCCTCTGTTTTTCTTCTAAAAGGTGTTTTGTTGGTGTTATTATTATCATTTTACTTTTCACATTTAGATCTATAATCCATCTGCTAGTGATTCTGAGGTATAGAAGAGATTAAGTGGCAATAAGAGATTTTGTTGTAGCTGTTTTAATATCAATATTCAACAGACCCAACAACATTTATTGAATTCTTTCCCTGGATTTTTAAATCTATACTTATTTCAAAGGGACCATTTTCTCGGTGAGCTTAAGAGGAACACACTAGTTTGTTTTCATAAGAGACAATGTGCACCTACTATATACATCAAAAACTTTACATACATTATCTTATCAGATCTTCAAGACAGTTCTGCAAGTAATGTATTATTATTCCATTCTGAAGGTGAGAAAACTGAAGCTCAGAAAGGACAAGCAATTAGTTCAAGGTTAAGTAATGAGTAGCAGAGCTATGACTCAATGCCCCATCTTTTCTGACGTCAAAGCCCACATCTACCTCTTTCTTCAAGCATCGTGGTGACAGCATTTGTTAGAACTGTGGCAACTAGGACACAGTGACCAGTGAGACTAGAACATTAAGCTATAATCAACTGGGCTGTTCTAGTAACTGAGAGGAATATTTTTACCTGGAACATTTATAAAACACAGTTATCCTTTGCCCTCAGTAGTAATAGTGGTTAATGGTCAATCATAGCTTCCTTTCACTTCGAACCTCCCAGGAACTTCACGTATCTCATTCTCGTTCTGAAGATAAAATGTAAGGTAGGTATTACCTTCTCCATTTGACAGATAAACACACTGAGGACCAAAGAGGTGAAGTGATTTATCCAAGGTCAAATAGCCAGGTCAAATATCAACAACAAAATAGTGGTAGAGGAGGTCCATCATTTCCTTAACTGACTCCCACACCTATTAACTGTCCCCTCCCCCCTCGCTGCCCAGGTCTAGATGTCCATCACTGTACTTCAGGGTGAAGTCCATTAGACCTGGTCCGCCCCTTCTCACTTTCTCGCCTTTTTGTCTGTCATTCTCCTGCCTGACTATCTCCCAAGAAGAATAACCCCTCTTGCAGCTCTCTACCTGGGAGCTTCCTGCTGCTTTTAGCCTTTATGCCAGCCCTAAAGAATCTTCTGGATCCTTCCTTCACTTGCCTGCAGCACATCCATGCCCCAAAGCACAATGCTGAATTTGAATATGTAGCTGATGTTGCCTGTCACCTCTTCCCAGACACAGAACTATGTAATTGCAAAAACTGTTTCGGAATCCTCCCCAGATAAACTCCTGACAACCTAATTGTAAAGACTCCATTGGATTTTCACCTTGCCATTCTTCCTCTCCCTCCTTCTACCCTCTGCCTCTACTCTTCGCAAATAAGACCTATTGCCTTCACCCCACAATTCCAAACCAGAGAGCATCTTCCTTGTGGCAAGGGACCACAAAATTCTTCTTTGGGTCTTTTCTTTCATTGCTATGAGCTGTTCCATGAGGCTCTGACATTATGTGAAGACCTGAGAGAAGGAGGGAAAAGACTGTTAAGTCAATGATAGAAACTCAGAGGAGAATGGTTAAAGCTAAATATGAATCTGGGGAAAATGATGAACAAAGATGGCCAGTTATAATTCACGCTAGCACATCAGTAAACTGGGGCTTCTTTCCATAGAGCCCCAAGCATTCTGTCACCACTGATAAATTCATCTTTTATCAGCACTATTCCTGTAACACACACACACACACACACACACACACACACACACACACACACACAGAGTCATACACAGCACACCCCCAAAACAGTGCATCATCAGAAACCTAAAAACAGCTGTCGGTCTTCCCGGTCTAGTCCTAGTCTCTGGTCTATAGAGGATACAATTTGTAGAGTCTCACGGAATTACCCGGACACCCATTACAATGTCAAAGAAACAGCAAGGAAGAAGCACAGGGCATAAATAAAAGAATGATTCAGAACTCCGATTTCATTTTTAAAAATTTCCTCTCCCTTTTAAATAAACACTTCTAGGCAAATGGGACTTATGGATTATAGTTTTCTATTTTAGCCTAGATCTGTTCCCCTCTTCTCCTTGGCACTCGATTTGTATGATCTTCCCTAAAATGCCACTGGCCTGGCACTGCTTTCCTGTCTTGGGCAAAACCTCCAATTAAAATCAGCAGGACGTTTGCTTGAATTAGGAATCCCAGCCTGGGCTCCCCACCCAGGTGGTTCCGAAAGGGAGGCGTGCGCCTTTGAAAGCACTGATGGGAAGCCCTGGGTGGTATAGCCTCTGTCCTCCAAATGACGAGCAACTCCAGCTGTGTCACCAGGAGAGCTGTCAGGTCACCAGAAAATCCTGGCTGAGGCAAAGACAGAGCCTGCAGGGGAGCAGCGGAGGTGTCTCCATGGCCCAGAGCCTAGCTTCTCCTCCAGCCTGGGTTTGAGAGGGTAGGAAAAGTATAGCAGAGAATGGAGGGAACACTGGGTTTGGATCCAGAAATCCTGAGCTCCGATCTTCTGTGTCCATGCTGTGTGATCATAGGAAAGTCACAGTTCCTCTCTGGTCTTCCATGCCCTCTCAGCAGACTGGAAATCACCAGGGAGTCCTATCTCATGGGGCTGATGTGAGGGTAAAGGCTGACTGCCACGATATAGAAAGCACTCAAGAAACATGATCCTTCACCTAAACAACTAAATTTCAGTGTTCAGATGTAAACATGACGGAGATGGGCTGGATATTTCCAAGGCTGCTTCTTGAAGATTTGCTGCTTCTTGAAGATTTTCTGCTTCTGTGGTCCACGCTGCTCCATGTGTAGCCTCTATGGGAGTCTACCTACCAGGCCACAGGGTTTTCCAGCTTTAGGAATAGAAATGCAGCTTCTTGCCCTCCCTTCCTTCCTCTTTCCTTCCCTGCCTTCAGCCCCGCATCCATCAGAATGAACTGTAATCCCATCCAGCAGAAATGCTGATTTGGATGTGTTGGAGTTCAGCTTTGGCTGCAAAGGGAAGATGCTTTGGATCCCCTGGGATAGAGAAAAGCATCTTAAAACTTGGTCCTCACTGCCACACACTGACTGCCTTGCAGTGGGGCTGTGTCAGCCCCTTGTGAGACCCCCCCCAGCCCACCTCTCTGGAGCTGGCCTGTTAAGCCACTCCTCCGTTGCCAGGGTTGAGGCAGGCTGTCACCAGGAACTAGTATTTATAGATCGCAGTCCCTCCTACCCCGGTCCCCAGCCTCTCCCCTAGCACTTGTCTGTGAGCTCCAATTATCTGTGAATGGAGGAGCAGGATCCTGGCAGGTCCAGGGGAAGCAAGGAATGTGATAATAGGCCCTTCAACATTCAAAGTTTCAGTATTTTTCCATTACTTCAATTTATTTCCCTTCTTGTGGCCTGCTTCCTTCTTCTTGCTGGCTTCGTTGTTATAATTTTACATTGTGGTACAGCGGAAAGTGCACCAGTGCCAGAGTTAGAGAGCTTGGTGTTTGAGTGTGGAGTGATTTTGTGCTGTCAGGCAAGTTACCCCACTTCTCAAGGGCTCACTCTCTTCACCTGTGCTGTATACTGTAGACAGTTATCCATGCTGCTCTGGGAGAGCTCCAGCACAATGCGTGGTATACAGTGAGTGCTCAATGGTTGTGAGCCACCTGATTCCCTTGGCTGGTTTAAGGCGCTGCCCACCATCGAGCAGGGCAGGGTTTCCGAATATCGGCGATTACTACCCAGAGCACTGGCTGGAGATGGAGAAGGTGTAGGAGATTGATCTGATCGAGGTAGGTTCCTCATTTTTAGAAGTCGCTTGTGCTAAGGACAAGTGTGCAAAAAACTGGGATGAGCTTGTTTTCCTGGTTTTGCTCTTCTCTTCAAAGTGAAGGACTGGAATCTAAGGAAAGTTCATTGACCTTAAGCATCAGGGCTCACCAGTAACATCGCTCCCCATGTCTGACCCCCGCCCCCCACTTCAGAAAAGGATGGTTTGCCCTCAGATGGCCCATCCGGGGTCCACATTCCCTGATTCTGGAAGTTACGACACACGAAGGCGTGGCAGCTGAGTGTCTTCGTTTCCATCCTTCCCACTCTAATCTCATTCCGTCACCTTTCCCCCTCCAATCCCTCCTACCCTCTGCTCACCAGGGTCAGGCTCCCTGAGTTTCCCCCACCACGTCCATCACCAAGGCCGGTCCTCCTCTCCTCACCCTTCCCCGGGCCCTACCTTTCTCCTCCGTTCTCCCTTTCCTCTTTCCCTGGGCCTCGCGCTCCCCACCCCCTCCCCGCGCCCCGCCTTGTTCTCAGTCCTCCTGCTGTATCATTAATGCCTTCTTTGATACAGCCCACAACCTCATGATTATTCTGAGGTCAGGAGATGCAGGTGCCAGGCAGCTCTCTGCTGCGCCTCAGAGGGCCTCTGTCCCCAATCCCTCCTGCTCGACAGGGCTGGAATCCTAATTGGCCGCTCGCCCCTTTGCTTGTGGCAGCCTCACCGGGAGCTTTCATCTTTCCCTTCCCCCCACCGAGGATGCTGAGAGCTCAGCCACAATGAGGCATTGATTCAAGGAGTGGGGGGCTGTGGTCCTGACAAAGGGTCCCAATGATGAGACACGAGAAAGGGGGCGCTCTACGGGGTTATAGAATGCCTTGCAGATGGGAACAGAGGAGCTCTAAATGGGGTACTGTCCTGTCGCTTGGAGAGGGAGTGACGGGGCATGTGTGGGCCATTTGAAAGAGGCATTTTGAAATGACGCTCTCGTCAGATGGAACCACGCAATCAGAGACGTGTGGCGGGCCCCTGCGGCTCACAAAAATATCAGATGACTCATAGGCGATATTCAGTCAATGTTCTGCTTGGGGAGGTGGGAGCCGCATGGCTCATTATCATTCCAGCTTCGTTTCCTGAAGGCTGGGCCTGCTGCTGTTCTCCAGGCTGTAATAGGATTGGTCCCACGAAGCAGAGACTGGGGAGGCCTGGAGCTGTGTGGGTGGAAGGTATTGAAAACTAATACTGCAATTCAGGAGAGAGGTTTTTTTTTAAATGCAAAATAAGAAAAATATTAATTTTTGCCCATTCATTCATTCAGTATTCATTCATTCATTCAGCAAACATTTATTTAGAGCCAGGCTCTGGGCTAGATGCTCAAGGAAGGAGGGGTCCCCTCTCTCAAGCCTTAGAGCCTGGAGGGGAAACTGACCAAAAAATCAGCAGTTTCAATACAGTGTTTTGAACGTTGTAAGGGCGGCTTCATTGCCAAGGCCGGGATCGTTGCGTGGATTTAAAAGGCAGAGCTGTTTCAAGGCGCGGTCTCATTATTCCCCCATTTTCTCTCAGCAGATAAGCACCCCCTTAAAAGCACAGCATCCTGGGAAGCTCTTTCAACAGTATCCATTTTCAAATGTCCCACATAACCAAATGGTTTCCCACCAACTCCAGAGAGATAGTGAAATCCCTGAGAGTGTCTCAACACCTTCAAAGGAAGAGCCTATTCTCTGGGATGAGAGTAGCTTATTATTATTACCTTTTTAATAATTGGTCTATGCCAGGCTCTGTGCTGACTGCTTTAAATACATCATCTCTTTCAATCCGCTCCCTCACCCGCCTAAGATGGGCTTTATGATTCTCCTTTTAGATATGGATACTGAGGCTCAAAATCACAAGTTGCAGACCTGAGCCCTGAACTCAGTTGTGCTTGGGCCAATGCACGTGCTTTTCGATATTAGGCTGTACCGCCCACCCCGTGGTTCTTGGGCCTGGCCATCGTGGCTTGGCAGTGGAAGTGATGGAATAGATGGATCCTGGTACTTCTTAGCAGATGCAGTGCAGTGCAAAAGGGCTTCTGTTTCCAGTTTTCTAAAATGGAGATCAGGAACCACTGCCACCATCATCACCATCACCATCACTGCGGCACATGACAGCCTTGAGAAAGGCTTCCTTGACTCTTGTTTGAAAAAAGCCAGAGCTACGAGCCAGGAGATTGCTCTACTCACTCGTTGTAGGATTTCACCTCTGAGCTTCTCTTGCCATGTCTAGAAAATGGAGCTGAGAGTCCCTTGACAGGAATAACAAGAACTAACTTTTATGGAGCCCCTAATACCTACCAAGTTAGGAGCTAAGACTTCACATAAAAATCCATGCAGTCCTAACCACAGCCCAGGGTGGGAGGAATGATTAGTAAGGTGAAGGAAACTGCCAGCGTTCTCTCGGCTCAGAAGTGGAGGAGCCAGGATGAGAAGCAACCGCGGACTGACCTCAAGTCCCAAGCTATTTTGGGGGTGTTGTTGTGAAGCTCAAGTGAGAAAATGGGAGTGAGTGTGCCCTGTGCAGGGTAAAAAGTGCTAGACACATGTGAGGGATTATTCGTAGCATGGAAGAGAGCCAAGAGGGGACTTGCACAGAAGTGAGGAAAGATGAGAGGCTGTTACACTGACTGTCTTACATTGTTTCACCTGTTCTTCTGTTACTTCTTATCTGATGGAATATCTATCTTCACTGGAATGTTTCAGAGGCTGGAATCTGAGGACAGAGTTGGGTTCATTTATAAAAGTGTTGAGGAGCTGTGGAGAGGGGAGCCTAGAGATACATGTTGTGATGGAAATTTCACTGAATTGAGAGTTTGGAGCTCTAGAAAAAATGGGGGAAATAACATCTTTCTTACATGTTTTGAAAAGCCAGTGTGAGGATCACATAAGATCATCGATACGGAAGCACTACGTGATCTACAGAGTAATAGAAGATATAATTTGTTTTTGTTGATGTTTTTGGATGTTATATAACCTCCTGGGAAGAATCTGTAAAGAGGGTTGAAACATCTGGTGCAGGTTAAAAGAAATAACCCCTAAATTCCTCTTTATTGACGATCTTTTACAATCTGTTGTCATCAGCAGGGGTTTTTGTGTTTATACACTTTAATTTTCTGAATCAAACATCTTTGGGACGCGTGGATAATAGAATCATAGAGCCGGAAGGACCTCGAAGAACATTTTTTACTCCCACCCCTTCCCTTTTATAGGTGAGGACATTGAACATTAGACAGGTAAAGTACAAGGTCATCTAGCTGGTCTGCAGCATTAGAGGAACTACCATATAGTTCCTGTAGTTGATATTCGGTGCCCTTCCTGTGATAACTGTTCTGCCCGGTCCTTTCATTCTTCGGGCAGCTCCCCTTCGCATTAGCAGTTGGATAACCATAACCCACTTTGCACTAGCAGCTGCATAACCACAAGCCTGCCCACGATGGTTAACATTCTCCCTCTCCCCTCTCCCCGCCAGGACAATTCAGCAGTGGCTTGCGAGGGTGCAGTCGCTTCTCTACTGCAATGAGAATGGGTTTTGGGGAACCTTCCTGGAGAGCCAGAGGAGCTGCGTGTGCCACGGGAGCACCACGCTGTGCCAGCGGCCCATCCCTTGCATCATCGGAGGGAACAACAGCTGTGCCATGTGCAGCCTGGCCAACATCTCGCTCTGCGGCTCCTGCAACAAGGGCTACAAGCTGTACCGAGGCCGCTGCGAACCACAGAACGTGGACTCGGAGCGGAGCGAGCAGTTCATCAGCTTCGAGACCGACCTGGACTTCCAGGACCTAGAGCTGAAGTACCTGTTGCAGAAGATGGACTCGCGCCTCTACGTCCACACCACCTTCATCAGCAACGAGATCCGTCTCGACACCTTCTTTGACCCGCGGTGGCGCAAGCGCATGTCCCTCACCCTCAAGAGCAACAAGAACCGCATGGACTTCATCCACATGGTGATCGGCATGGCCATGCGCATCTGCCAGATGCGCAACAGCAGCCTGGACCCCATGTTCTTCGTCTACGTCAACCCCTTCAGCGGGAGCCACTCGGAGGGCTGGAACATGCCCTTCGGGGAGTTCGGCTACCCGCGCTGGGAGAAGATCCGGCTCCAGAACAGCCAGTGCTACAACTGGACTCTCCTGCTGGGCAATCGGTGGAAGACGTTTTTCGAGACGGTCCACATCTACCTACGTAGTCGGACTCGGCTACCCACCCTCCTGCGGAATGAGACTGGCCAGGGCCCCGTGGACCTGTCCGATCCCTCCAAGAGGCAGTTCTACATCAAGATCTCGGATGTGCAGGTGTTCGGGTACAGCCTGAGGTTCAACGCCGACCTCCTTCGCAGCGCGGTGCAGCAGGTCAACCAGTCCTACACGCAGGGCGGCCAGTTCTACTCCTCTTCGTCGGTGATGCTCCTCTTGTTGGATATTCGGGACCGAATCAATCGCCTGGCCCCGCCTGTGGCCCCGGGGAAGCCGCAGCTGGACCTGTTCTCCTGTATGCTGAAACACCGCCTGAAACTGACCAACAGCGAGATCATCAGGGTGAACCACGCCCTGGACCTCTACAACACCGAGATCCTCAAACAGTCGGACCAGATGACAGCCAAGCTCTGTTAACCTGGACTCTTTGCCATGGACGTTCCCTTTTGTTGTACAAACAGAACAGAATCAAGCAAAGCAAAACAGACACAAATTTGTAAAATGTAATTAATATTCAAAGGAAAGGAGGAAAAATCTTCATTCTTTGGAAACAAAAACGTTCTAGCAACTGTATAAAACCGTTGGGCATGTTTGTTATTTCTATACTCTGTCGTGAAGAAGGGTCTCAGCCTTGGGAGGAGCTTGGAGGGAGTTGCTTCTTAGGCCTCAGGTGCTGTATTGAGGGGGGAGGGGGGAGATGGGAGAGAGCATATGCAATGAATTGTAAAGATCTCTGCTGTGCAGGTGCTAAGATTAAACACTAAAAAGAAAGATATATGTAATGTACAACCGACACTGCCATTTTTCCTTGTGGGAGGAAATGGACATAGATAAAGAAGATATTTCTTCGGTTATGACTTCTTCCCTCTTTATGCTTAATTCCTTGTGGTTCTTTCGACTCATTCACACACAGGGTGGGGAGGCAGTGACCATGCTGTCTCACCCAGATAGCTTCTTTCATGCTGAATAAACTGCAGCTCATTGAAGCTGGACAACAGGTGAGGTTGTGGGGGAGAGGCACTCACATAATCACAGGGTGTTACAAACAGTAAGGAACCTTGGATATCAGCTTGGTTGACCTCCTTGATCCGGTTTGGGAAATAGCCTCAGAGAGAAGAGGCATGCCCTTGGCTACACACGGTTACTGCCTGAATAGCGATTTGAACCCTGCCTTTTGACTCCCTTGGCCGTGCTCCTTCTAAATCATGCTGGCCACTTTTGTGTTTACTGCTCCAACTAAACTGCCGAGGGATGAAGTATCTTTCAGTCTCAGGTTGTTTTGATAGTTTTTTTTTCTTTTAATCAAGAAACCCCTTTTACCTACTGTCTCCAAAATGAAATGGTGTCAGATTTCCTAGAAATGCTTTGCATATTACATTTTAGTTTGAATAAAAATCAATAACCAAAATAAAATAGGGTAGGTTTTAAGATTGCGTTGGTCTGCCCAGCTGACTTCCCCAAGTAGGTATCTAAAAAATGATCTTTTAACTCAGAATACACACAATACTACAAACACACAAAGACAAATGCACTAACACTGCCACTTCTTGGGCATCTCTGAAAACTAAGAAGCCTTGTCTAGGACTTGGGGTTTAAGTTGAAAGGAGAGATGCAAGAAAGAAAACTCACATGCAAAGCACTTCTGTAGAGGTTTTGAGCAAATACCATTTCTTAGTCTCCAGGAACTCGGCGTTTATCTTTTGCTAGGGAGGTACTTGCTAGAGGTGTTCCGAATCTTCATTTCCGAATTGGCAGAGAAACAGGATCACACTTTTCAGACCTGGAAGAGAAAATAGAACTCCTCTGGTCTCAGCGTCTGCCCAGTGCAAATCTTCTCTTTACCGTCTTTGGGAGATGAACCCTGTTTGCTAACTGGACCATTTCAGGGACAGGAATCTCATTAGATCTGTCTTCCACGTTCTTTGGATTCCTCTTTTACTGAAGGGGAGCAATAGTGTTCATTCCAGCTTGTAGTATAAAACGTCTAATTATTAAGTGATTCCTCTATACCTTTACCAGCTTCTGTGTACCTTCCACTCACTGGTTCCAGTTCAAGAATGTGCATTTTTCCGTCATGTCAATGCTTTGGTAGATAAAATACAAAAACTATCTCAGAGGTCACCAGAGTCTATAATAATACAACTCAAAGAGAACCCACCCCCCACATAGTTTAAGATGAAAGGAGAGGGCTTCAGTGCATAAGAGGTAAATAATTATCTAGTTTATTTGTGTGTGTGTGCTGGGGGAGCTGGAGGGGAAGATATATCCTTTGTTTTTTCCATAGTGGAATTCCAAATTTTATGTTCCAGTTTTTAGTATGAATTAGCATACATTTTGATACCACCTTTAACACTTAGTGTGCACTTAACATCAACATAGTTGTTTGGACCTCAGATTTTGAGAGGATTTGGTGTTCATTTAGATTGGAAATTCTTCATGCCAGAGGTCACATAGCAGCTATCAAGCACAAGATTTTGCAGAAAGTCAGTAAATCATTAAACATCTCTTCAACACCTAGTAGATGAATGGGGCATGCCAGAAAAGTGAGATTTGTAAGGAAATGGTCCATGCTTTTGTGCCACTCACACATTAGTGAGAAAAGACATATGAATCAATTAAAAAAAAAAACAGTAATTACAGTACACTATGATGACTGCTATTGTGGGGTCAGACCACAGAGAGGAGCCCTGAAGAAGTTATGAACTCTGTTCATGCAATTGGTATAGGCTTTATATGGACATGTTCATTCTGAGTGTTGAAAATGAATAGGACTTGGGCAAATAACTAGGAGCAGAAGGGCCAAAGGAACAGAGGATGCAAAAGCACAAAGGAATAAATACGCATGGGTATTTGAGGGTCAGTTAAAATTATAGTGTTAAAGAGTATCCTTTTAAATGGTAATCCTTCCAAGGAAAGTGAGGATTTTTACTCCAGATGAGAAGTTGAAATAACCACCCATAATCCTTATGACCTAAAGAATGAATTTAAGACTGATCATCTCTCAATTGTTTCTCTTCCTTTCCCTTTCATCTCTGCCTTCCAAGAAGTTCCAAAGACTCATAATGTAATAACCCCTTATATTTACATAGCCCTTTATGGATAACTAGGCAATCTCCAATGCATTGTGGTACCTAATTCTCATCCAAATTCAGTTAGAGCCTTCAACCTGAGTTCTTCCCCAGACTTCACCAACTGTGTGTGTGTGCATAGGAAAGGTTTCTTCCCTTTACCTTGACAATATTAATTACATCACTTCACATTACAAAGAGAATATAGCAATGTCTAATGATTGGAAAGGTCAGGGAAATAGATAAATTTTCAAGGGCAGAGAGAGATTCAGACATCAAAATATTTGTTCAAAAGTGAAATGAAAATACTTTCCTATAAAAGGACACAAAGTTCTGTGGATTTCCAAGTATCTCCTGCTTGGGTCCAGCTCTTTGAGCTAACAAGGTTCCACTCCAGCTGGGGGGATGAGAAGCCTGAAGCCTTCAAGTGAGATTTTAATTCAATTAGTGTCTTACCAATTTGATGCAGCAACCAAGGACCTATGGTGTCTAATTAATATGCTGATGCTAAGGCAAAAGAGTGAACAGAATGTCCATTTGGATAAGCCTGGCAGCAAAGCGTGGCATTGCCATGGAAACCACAGAATGCCATTAATTAGCTATCAAATAAAATCATTGGAAAATTCTGGGCCCTAGCATATCTGTCCCCTTCAAAGAGGAGGGCAAGAAGAGGTCACACTAACAGCAAAGGCTCCCTTCATTGATTAAAATCATAGTTTCAGAGGCACTACATGTCACAAAATGGAAGAAAGATTAGGAAGTAAAACAAATTGACACAATAGAAGGAAGGAGGCTTTGGGATTATCCAATTCCAAGGATGTATTTTAAATGTTGAGTATCTTGTTGGGTTGTCTATGTTGATAAAATTACCTCCATGACAAATATTTTCTCCTATTCTCTGTTTTGTGAAAAGAAAGTGAGAAGAATAATATGGATCCGCTAGATGGGGGAAGCTATCACAGAGTCAAAGTGTGAAAAGTGATTAACCCATAAAATAATAGATGGAGATTGTGTACATTTGAAATTAATAGGGGAATTTTTTTTAAGTTGCAAAGAAGGCAGAAAAGGAGAAATAAAAGAATCATTAAAATAGCTGAATACATACACAGACATAAAATTTACCACACAAGTAATCACAATAAATATACTTGGACAAAACTGGTCAGAAAAAGACAGAGGTGATCCGACTACAAGTTACAAATTAGTTTGAAAATAAAAGGATGCATAAAGGTGTCTTAGACAAATATTAACTAAAAGGAAGCTGATATAATACTGTTAATAGCATTCAAAGTGCACTTTAAGGCAAAACACGTAGGATTAAAGATGGTCAATTCAGCAGGGAAAGTGGAGAGAAGAGTGGATGCATAGAATCATAGACTCTTTGGGCTAAAGGGGTCATTAAAAATCTATAAAACTTCAACTTTCAGAGATGAAGAGTTATACTCAAAATTACTGTGTAAGTTTTGAACACTGACCATGATTAGAGTTCTTTTTTCACTACCTCAAAGTAAAAGACTGTCCAGTCCAACCTCATAGCCAAGACAAGAATCAGCAGCATGACATTTAAACTAGTAAACTAATAAGGTACAGAAACTCACACACAAATATTCTCTCTCTTTCTCTATGTCACCAAAACCTTCTATATAGGCATTTTTTCAACTGAAGATCAGTGCAAATCTTTGGTTGGTTATAATGAGCTCAGGCTGAGCAGAGAGCACTCTTTTCCTATGAACAGAGTAACACCAGTGGCTTCAGCTCTGCCAACCCGAGAACCTATAGACGTAAGAAGCTACCTGAATGAACGCTCCTTTCTCAGTATCCCTGTCTCTCCATATCATTACCAGGGCCTGAAGTTACGAGTGTAAGGTCATCCCTCACTTTTCAGTATTGGATCTAATGGTAAGCTTTCTGCATCAAGGCATACGGTACATTCTCTGACTACTTTGGTTTGGAACCCTATTTCCTCTCAATAACTCACAAATCAAAATGGATGCAGGGACTGGAATGTGATAGTTTTGAACCAATGGGGAGGAAATCACCTTAAAAGTCATAGTTACTTTTGGGGGGATTACAGACCTTTTTGAGAAATGTGAAAGTTCTGGACTCTCCCAATAAAAATGTACTTTCCCATACACTTTTGAATAATACTTCACAGATCCCTTAATAATCTTTCTTGGACATTCTAGAATGCTATGAACCTTCAGTAAGCACCTCTGATCTAGTCTAGACCCCTTATTTTACAAAATTTAAAACCAGCTTTCAGATATGAGGAGTTGCACCCAAAGTTATCCTAAAAGTCTTGAACACTGAGCATGGGTTTAGTTCTCTTTTCACTATCTCAAGCATATCTTGCCTAGGATCGCATATGAAGTTAATGTAGTTCCTATAGCTGAATCCTGCCCTCAGGGAAAGCAGTTTTTAACATACAAACATCTTGATGGAAATGACAGCTATGGTCACGTTAGTAAAACCCAACATACACTAAATTCCAAATTTATTAGGTAGATACACTCTTTGTACGCACTAACTAAGAAAGAGTTCTCTAAACCAGAAAGTAATGAGCTTGGTTAAAGGATGAGCGGGCACGCATTAGTCGGTACTGCATCATCAGTGCAGAGAGAGTCTGGTTCACTGAACTTGGTACAATAGTACATGGAGTTTGAAGGAGAGTGTTTGTCCTGCTCAGTTCAGTCTGTTCCAACAACGCCACAGATGGAGTGGCTCAGACAACAAATGTTTATTTCTTACATTTCTGGAGACTGGGGATTCCAAAATCAATGCACCTGCAGATTTAGGGTCTGGTGAGGATCCATGTCGTACTCCTAAAAGGCTATCTCCCCACTGTGTCCTCACATGGCAGTAGGGGCAAGAGAGCTCTCCGGGTTCGTATTTGTTGTTGTTGTTGTTTAAATAAAAGCACAAATCCCAATAATGAGATGCCACCCTCGTGACCTAGTCACCTTGGGGGGCAGAATTTCAACATATAAATTTTAGGAGAACACAAAAATTAACTCTATAACAGCTTTAAATCAGTTTTGTTTTTTTTTTAAAGAAACCAAACCCTCCGTTACATAGGTTGGTATAAACACATAAGCTTCATGAGTCGCAAGCTGACTTCCTCTCACTTGAGTGTCTGACCTCCACTCCCAATATTCCTTGCTTGTAGGTGTCCATCAAAACTGCACTGGCTCCAACGAAGGGCCAATGATCCCCTAAGAACTCCAAGAATGAACAAAGAGCCTGTCCACAGTCAAGATGTCATGGTCTCAATAGAACTTCTACACGGAGCCATCTATGCCAAGAAGAAAATGGCTTTGATAAAAATTTTAAATAAAAGCTCAGAGCGGATTGATAAGAAGAAAGAAGGGATACACAAGCTGCAGGTCTAAATTTTCCTATGATGTCACCAGGGATGGCTGTGCTCTCCCTGTCAAGCGATCCCTGCAAGCCTTAACCAGGGACTGAAGATTGGTCTGACTCTGCCACAGGCTCTCACTAGTGAGGAAACTGTAATGTTCTTATAAATTAGAGGGTGATTATAAACCCTGCCAAGGGATAGTTAATTATATGGTATTCATTGCATAATGTATAATTATAAATTAATAATAATGTCACCCAGCATTTTGTTAGTGTGCAAAAGGATGCTGTGCTTAAAGCCTAGACCCAGGAGCTGGGTTTTCCTGAGTTTTAGACACTTTGGATAAGAACTCAGATCCCCCAGTTTCCAAGTGAGTGGTTTAACCATCACTGTCAACACTATTCCCGACATGAGGAAATCACTGGCAGCGTAGGGCTGTGGCTGAGAGTAGTCTGGAGACAGGAGAAAATAATTAGAGCTCATCCACTTAACTACCTCTGTGCTTGACTGAGATATTTAACCTCTCTGTGCTTCAGTTTCTCCTTCAGTAAAAATGAGTTTCTTCATAGGTTCTCTCTAACATGGTTGTCATGAGAATTACATATGTTTGAGAGCCTAGAACAGTGACTGGCATATAGAAAGCCTATCAGTTTGTTAAATAAGTGACATAAGTAAAAATATACTCTAGATAGATAGGTATGCAAAGTAATATTCTTAGTAATACTAGCTAACATCAATTGGGCTCATTTTACAGGCCAAACACTATAGTAAGAATTTGATGCAAGTTACTCATTTTACTTCACTGCAATCCAATGAGATGGGTCTAATTATCACTTCAGTTTACACATGAAGAAAGTGAGTCTTAGAAAGATGAAATAACGTGTCTGGGGCCACACAGCTAGTGATGGAATTATGATTTGTCAGTCTCCAAAAACAGGTCTCTTAACTATGCTACACAGTTTCCCAAATAAGTAAAAATAAGTGGCCTAACAAAGTCATTTGTAAGAATAATCCAGACCTTAAAAGGCACCTGGAACCACTATTTTATTACAGAACCGTCCGATGCCTCTGTGAGCCAGAGTCAAGGGTACCCAGATAGCTTTAAATGTACCAACTCCTGGAATCACAGAGCTTCAGCAGGGACCCAAGAGGAATGGGCTGTCTAGGACAGATTTTTCATCTGGAAAAGCAGGATCTGGCTCAAAGCCCACATACATTTCAAACTCCTGCTCAAACACCTCAGGGAAGCCTATTGGCTCCAGGTAGGTCCACCATCTCTTTGGGCAAAGTGCTATTGATTTGTGCATTGCTCTGCTCTGGGAAAGAGCAGTGCTGAGGGAGTGAAATATGCAGGTGGTGAGCAGGAGATGAAAGCTATAGTCTGTTCTCCATGCCTAGCATACAAAAAGGAGGCCTTTGATCTTCAGCTGGGCCAATTCTCACATTTCAACATGGTGGGTAGAGCTCGAATCAGTCTGATCCAAGGCTCCTGAAATCCAAACCTGGCCCATCCCGTGTAGACCCACAGAGCTGGAGGGAATCTTTAGGATAACTGGGGAGGCTGGAGAATGATTTCTATAGAGAGTGGGTGGGGTTCTGTGAAGACATCTTCCTTGATCCTTGTTCAGCTTCCTGCGGTCACCCCACTTTTCTCAAATAATTTGCATTTCCCCATGCCAGAAGTCCCAGAATTGTCATTCTTGGCCATAACATGCAAACCAACTTTCTTTCTCTTACAGTGGCATGAACTCTTCATTGACAGAAAGGCAGAATGAAGAAACAATATTGTGGTTAAAGAATTTTAAATGTTTACCAAAAAATCACTTCTGCATGTGTTTTTTTCAAGCAACGTCTATAGAAAGGGGAATGTAAATGCCTATTTCACCTTCTAACCTTGTAAGGCCAATCAGGTCTTAGGAAATGGATACAGCACACAGTTACAGAAGAGGAAAAGAAGGCATGTAATGTTTACTGCTCCTCTATGAGGCCCTAAGTACTTAGCATGTATCTAATCTAATCCTTATACATCCCTAAGAGAGCTCTGTTATTATTGACGTCATGCAGGTGAGGAATTTAGACACCAAAAAGGTTGGTAACTTAAGTTCAATTTCACAATTTACTTTTTTAGCACAAAATTAAACAGTAAGATGGAGTGGTTAGAAGCATGGGATCTGGGGCCTGAAGAGGTTCAATTCTTAGTTCCTTTTATAAACTCTGTGACCTCGGAAAGTTACCTAACCTCTGTGGAGTTTCTTCATCTGTCAGTTGGGGAGAATAGCAACTTCCAGTTCATCCAGTTGTCATGAGGATGTTTCTTTTGCCAGATTTCCACCCTTTACATTACACCCAATACACTTTTTGCAGGTTTACACCCTTTAGTGTGGGTAAGGGCCTGCCTATAACTCCCTTGGTACATGGGAAGTACTTGATAAAAGTTAACTTTCATAATTTCTTTGGGCAAGGCATGGATCAAGACTGGGGCTTGAAGTCATGGCCCCATTATGCCCTTTGGCTTCCCCTGTTGAGTATCCTTGGGTATCATCTATAGCACAGAAACTAAGTGGAAGAGTTAGACTAATTCCTAGCTTCCAAAAGTTCACAGACAAAACATACAGGTAGAGGAGGGTAGAAATGAAGAAGACATCATTTTTCAATGATAAAAATGGAATCAGGGAAAAAGAGAATGAAAGACTGAGTTTGTAAGAGAAGTAATGAAGAGAATCAGTGTCTGTTCCCAGAGTCCTCTCTGACAAAGGCTGGTACAGCCTCACCCCATTTCCAGGCAAGCGGGGATGTTGCTTAGCAACCCAGCCAGGAACAGCAGAGAGAGCTCTGTGCTGGTACATTAAGGGCTGCTACTGCTGTCCTGAAAACGACAAACTTTTGCTTAAAATCTCACCTACAGCACAAGGGACACCTGCAAATTGGAAGCACCTGGGAGGAGAGTTTTCTGGAAGGTTCGATTGAGCAGAAGGCTGGCAAAGAGGGAAATAGTCTAAATTAGTGGAAAAATACAGAGCGAGTATTTTTTAAATTTTCTTTCAAATACTGCAGCAACTTGATGTGCTAAGAAAGATTTGCCAAGCCAGACTTGGTGAGTCTGCTTCACTGAATGTTGATGTGGCAGTTGAGTCCAGCAGGACATGCCAGGTTCCCAGCTCATGTGGGCCACCTCTCCCTACAGTTGCAACCACTTGATTACCACCTACAAGTTCAGTCTCAAAGTCAGATCTGGAGAGAATATTGTTCTTAGTCGAGATTGAAGGTGTCAGAGTTCAACTCTATATTCACTCATTCAACGGATAGTTCTCGAAGATTGCAGTTTAGAGAGAAAGATAGACATTCATTTTGAAGGGTGAAACATGTTAAGGAGTGGGAAGTGTAAGATGCTATGGGAGTACACAACATGAACCCCTAACCTAGATTGGATGGGAATGGAGGAAAGTCATAGAAAGCACCAGAAGATCTGATGTTTGTTGAGAGTCTTGAATGTTAAGAGTTGAACAAAGAGGAAGGGAAATTTGTTCCATGCAGAGTAACAGTTGACGCAATGGTCCAGTTCAGCTGGAGATGAGAGAGAAAAGCGGAGAGAGAGAGGGAAAGGAAGGGGGAGAGGAGAGAAATGAGAGGAATGAATTGGGGATGGGGGTGGGGGGAGGAGTAGCAGAAGGTAAGAATATTATGTAGTCACGTGATGAAGGGCCTTGCAACTCATATGAGGATTCTGGACTTTATCCTAAGAGCAACTGACTGCCACTGCAGAATTTTAAACATGACAGCACGTGATCAAATGTACCAGCTGACCATCAGCCCTTCATTTTTTAATTTATTTTTTTAATATTTATTTACTTGATTGCACCGGGTCTTCGTTGCAGCAGGCAGGCTCCTTAGTTGTGGCATGCAAACTCTTAGTTGCGGCAACGCATGTGGAATCTAGTTCCCTGGCCAGGGATCGAACCCAGGCGCCTTGTATTGGGAGCATGGAGTCTTATCCACTGAGCCACCAGGGAAGTCCCCGTCAGCCCTTCTGCTATCCCACTTTATGCTTGTCACCCAGTACCTGAGTCCCTGGTCTAGGCTCTTGAACTCCTGGCTTGATCTTCTGCCTAGTTTCCCCTGTCCCTGAAGAAAGGAGAGCCTGCATTCTTGGGGGTGGGGGGGTCGAGAGGCAGCGGGATACATCACCATCCCTTCCCTAATGCACAGTCTTGCTCTTGAACCTGAATTCATGTATCCTCCATGTTCCTGCCCACCCCCCGCCTTTGCCTTTGCCTGTTTTGACTCTCAGTCACAGGGCGTACCCACCCGCCCCTCCTCATGTCATTACGGCTGACCTGATGCTGTTTGGTTGGACTGTCTCTCTATCACTCACTATGTTTTTTGTCATCCTACCATTACCAGGTAACGTTCAACTAAATGGCCATCATCCCATAGCCTGCAGCAGCTGTGTCTGAACCAAATACTTGCCCAGGAGCTGATCCACTCCAGAGAACTTGTCTCATATAAAGTTCTGCTCAACCTCATGCTGATGCAAGAAATCTGTCTGCCCCACCTGCCTCTTCAGAATAGCGGTTAAGGGCACAGACTTTGGAGTTAACTTCCTTTGAGGGTGAACCCTGGTCCACACCAAGACTTAGCTGTGTGACAATTTATCTCATCTCTCTGAGGCCGGTTTCCTCATCCTTTACATGAAGATATGAGGATTAAAAAAAGCTATGGAGGTAAAATACCCAGAATAGTACCTTGCACATAGTAGGAGCAAAATAAATATGTATTCCTCTCTCTTCTTCCTCTGAAAGTGTATTACCTGCTTATGTTTCTGTTTTTGATCCTTATGATGACGTCCTAAGATGGGAGGATTAAAGGAGATTCTGTGTATAAAGCACCAGGTATATAGCAAACACAAGATAAATATTAGCTATTATTATTAATGAAGCAGAACATCGTGGTTAAGAGATTAACTGTGTCTTGTTTTCTTGAATACGGGCTCATCACAAACGAACAGAGGTCACCATCCATCATGACTGTCTTTTTGAGAATTCACATGTACCACCCACAAAATGCAGCATTTGTCCTTCAAGACGATTCTGAACTCTTGTGAAAAGCCAGCAGCTCCTTTGGTTTCAGAGGCTACCCTGCAGAAGACGCCACGTGGGGAGGTCAGCAGATCGGTTGCTTTGCACAGCTGCATGGGGACCATTCTCATCTTAGGCTAAGGATGGCATCTTGCGGAGTAGTTGATAGGGACGATGGCTGCTGTGTGCTGAATCACGTCCCCCTGAATTCATATGCTAAAGTTCTAATTCTCAGCACCTCAGAATGTGAATGTATTTGGAAATAAAGAGATGATTAAGTTCAAATGAGGCTGTTAGGGTGGGCCTCATCCACAAACACAGACATTTGACTGTGTCTCTATAAGAAGGAACCATTTGGGCACACAAAGAGACACCAGTGATGAGTGTATGCAGAAGAAAGACCTTGTGAAAACGCAGGGGAAGGTGGCCTTCTGTAGGCCAAGGAGAGAGGCCGCAGAAGAACCCAGATCTGCCAGATCCTTGATCTTGGACTTCTAGCCTCCAGAACTGCGAGAAAATAAATGTCTGTGGTTTAAGCCACCTAGTCTGTGATATCTAGTTGTGGCAGCTCAAGCAGACTAATACAGTAGTCCAACAAAGAATCAGGCTGCAGTCACCGTGGAGGTAGGTGGAGAGAGACGGGTACTTGAATCAGAAGGGAGAATGGGTTCTTTGGGGGTTGACATGGTAGCTTGGATTTTCTAGAATGAGACTGCACTTTGTTTTCCCATGGGGAGCAGGACCTTTGATGCAACCGCTGACCTAGACGCCTTGGAGAACAGACACCTGGTGTGTGGCCTTGAGGGAAGCATCCAGGTTGCCTTATGAAGACCCTGAGGCACGTGACTGTACTGTGAGTGGCCTCAGTGTGCTCTCTGTAGAAGAAGTATGCAGGATTCCTCCTCACATTTCCAGATAATAGGTGCAAGGTAGTGGTCAGTAGAGAACAAGGACCAGACCTCTGCCTCGTTTTCCTGGGGCCATATGTGTGCAGGATTAAAGCTGTATCCAAGAGAGGGTTGGAGGGAACTTCATTAATGAGTGTGATGGTCATCCTGCTATTCAGGTAGATAACAACTCAGAAACATGTAATTTAAAAAGAAAAAAAAAAAAGGTAACACTTGCCACATCTGTATGTAATGAAATAAACTAATATCCATCATATATAAGTAGGCAGAACAGCTCTGAAGACACTGTATTTATCTTGACCTCTGTTGCATCACTAGTACTGGTACAGCACCTGGCACCAGACATGTGCTCAAGTAGTTGTTGAATTAAAAAAAATAGATGACCCATGTGCTGCTTTCTTTATTTCACACATGCACAGACAATGGCCCGGAGAGGAAAAAGAGGTCTAGCGAAGGTCACACAGTGAGTCATTAGCAGACACACAGTGTCTTAGTCAGTTTGGGCTTCTATAACAGCATATCTTAAACTGGGCAGGTTAAATAGCAAACACTTATTTCTCACAGTTCTGGAGGCTAAGAAATCCAAGATCAAGGTGCCAGAGATTCAGTGCCTGGTGAGAGCCTTCTTTTTGATTTACAGACGGCTATCTTTTTGTTGGGTCTTTTCACATAAAGGAGAGTGAGAGGTCCAGACTCCCCTTTTGATAAGGACACTAATCCCATCTGGGGACTCCATCTCATGACCTCATCTAAACTAGATTACCTCCCAAAGGCTTCACCTTTCAATACCATCACATTGGGGTTTCACATAGGGTTTCAAGATACAAATTGAAGTTGGAAGGGGGGGCCATATAAACATTTAGTCCATACGTAACACAGGGCAGAAATGAAAACATTTGACTTTAATTCCAGTGCTCTGCTCAAAGACCACACAGATATTTAACATCTTTTCTCCAGAAGCATCGGGTTCAGGATTCTGCCTGGGACAGGCCAATGGATGGGCAGAATGATCTGGTATGACAAATCCTCTTTCCCTCTGTCCCCTTGCGAAGGGAATTTGCCATTTTCTGTGATCAT
Organism: Hippopotamus amphibius kiboko; assembly: GCF_030028045.1. NCBI lineage: Eukaryota > Metazoa > Chordata > Mammalia > Artiodactyla > Hippopotamidae > Hippopotamus > Hippopotamus amphibius. The sequence continues at coordinate 16,260,536 of NC_080187.1, forward strand.
CAAGCTGGCAGCATCAATCTGGATGTTTGTTAATGACACTGACCTAAATCTGTCACGTTGCAAGGAACCCTTCACGGCGGCTGGGATTTGCTGCTGTATAACGGCTTTATTACACATGAAGCTCTCTAACAAGCTGATTAAAAAATACAATTTTTTGAAGCCATAATATGTACTTTTCAGACATCTGATAAGAAGCAGTGTGAATGGAAACATCGTGCTGAGTGTAGAAAGCGGAAATACTGTTGTATTAGAAGATGCTCATGCTTTGATTGTGGCCCATTTCTCATGGTTGCCAGAGCAAAGGTCTGGTGTGATGATCTTCTCACCGAAACCTTTCCTTGCTTTGTTCTGATGCCAGTTCAGCATATAAGGGGTAAAGTTATGGGCAAGCAGTGGGTATCTCGAGGATGGCTTGACTTCTGACTGTGCCTCAGTGAAGCAGGACCATTTCATTACTCACGTGTCTGGCATCGAACTGTAGGTTCAAATCTTTAATTCTCCAAAAGACTTTGAAAGAAAGATAGGCACATTCATCCGCATTTTACAGAAGAGGAAACTGAGTCTCAGAAGATGTCTTTGACTTTGGGACTTTGGAAGAGCTGGGTTCACATCACCTCTCCTAGCCAAGCTCATGTTACTGAAATCATCCATTCCTTCCTTCGTCTAGCAGAACTTGAGTGCCTGCTGTGTACTTGGTACTGTATTTAGCAACCTCAAAAGGAAAGGGTGGACCCTCCCCAGTCAGAAAGTTTTCATGGTATAAGCGTAGCAAACTTCTAGTTGAAATATAGACCTCATCATTATCAGTACATTTCCTTTACACTAAGAAACCTAATGTCATAGATGTATGTAGTATTTTATGATTGACCTTTATGCAAGAAAGGATTAACTTAGCTACTTGGGTTGCTCAAATCTTGCATATTTCCAAGCCTTGTCTTCAGAATTGGATCTTGGCCATCTGCTGAGAGATGAGTTCTAAGTCCTTGGGACATTCTGCTTGCTGAGAATGTTTTTGTATGCCTGGGGCCTTGGGCCATGCTGCCAGTTTGACCAGATAGTTCATGCTTCACAAATGTGATTTAGGGTGAGTGTTTGTTTTTGCTCTGAGGACCTGGAGTCAGAGTAGCTAAAGTCAGTCACGTGGACACTGCATGCCTACATAACTGATCCCAGGAACATCCTGGGTACCAGGGCTTAGGTGAGTTTCCTGAGTGGCAACAGTTCACCCATAATGTCACACATCTTTGCTGGGAGAATTAAAAATGTCCATGCAACTCCATTGGAAGCAGGTACCTAGAAGCTTACATTTGTTTCTCTTGGACTTCATCCTATGCACCTTTGCCTTTGCTGATTTTAATGTGCATCCTTTTGCTGTAAAAAAAAAAAAAAATGAGTATAACAACTTCTGAGTCCTGTGAGTTCTTCTAGTGCATCACTGAGCCTCGGGGTCATCTCGGGCAACCCTGAAACAACCATCCACTTCCTACCAATCATCCTCTCTTTGCTCATAACACCTGGGAGAGCACCTGCACTGGTACATCTATTGTGTGAATGCGAAATCTCAGGTTCCCTGAGTCAAGTGCCTTCCTAGGTAATGTTTCAGGGACCCAATGTCACCTGCATTCTAAACCAGTGGAGACTGAGAGTGGTTAAGGCATTAAAAAATCTAAATATCACCTGTCACAATGATAAAGAAGAGGTTGGAGGATGTGGTTTAGGTGTACACGGCAATATCGACCCCAAAATTATAGATATGCCCACACAATCATAGACAGCACTAGACAACCATAGGTCTCGCCCCTTGAAGATAAAGCTTCCATCCCAAGTGGATGGCATGTCAGTGTCAGGAGGAAACATTTTTCCTCTACCCTTATACGTTCTTCCTGCTGGGCTAAGAATTAAATCTATGTGGGACAGATTAACGAGAGAAAAACAGATTTAATCGTGTAAGTTCAAGGACCCCATAAGAATATGAGTAATGATTATTTCATTGTCAACATAATATCGTTATATTTCCTATGTGCATATACAAATTATTCTCCAAATGTCACAGATCCGAACACTTGATTGAAAGACAAAACTGCTTTTAAAAACATTAAAAATAATTTTCGTTCCTGTCTAATTAAACATTCTTAACATAAAAAAAAAAAAGAATATGAAACAGAATATAAACAGGGAATTGAGGCCTATATGCCATCCTGAGCTAAGGAGAATGAGATAGGGGTCTGGGACTTCAAAGGACAGACAGACAATCCACAGAGAGAGGGGAAGAACAACTGCTTAGAAAACAAATGTTTGCCTTGCCTTGCAGAGAACTCTTTCTGATATAAAAAGAAGTTATTTTTGGTACTAGCTCTCTTTCTGGTACAGGCTCCCTATCTAAATTCTTTTAGGCAGTTAAGGGGCAGGTGAAAAGAAAAAGTTCCTGAGTCATCTGTTTCTCAAAAATAACCAGCTCCAAACAATTCTTACGCCAAGGACACGTTTTAGGGCGGCACACTTTGCTCCCCTGCACTGGGGAGGAGACCGGGGCGCCACTCTGCAAGCAGGCAGACCTTAGAGAAGAAAGGTCACTCACCCTTCTGAACATGCTGCTGGACCCTCACGCTACTTCCACGTGAGGAATAAGTGACAGGGTGGAGCATGATCTGGAGCATGCTTCTAGTCAATGGATGTCTGTCTGTCTGGAATCAGTGAGTCGGGGAAAGAAAGTGTCTTGCAGGTTGCAGGAAGTAAGTGATGCTACCAGGGCTGGAATTCCCAGTGGTCCTGGAGCTCAGGGCACATCCTCTCGACACCATCCCACAGTGACGTCACTGCAAACACTGTTCTTTTGATTGTTGACGTCCAGCTCCCAGGGTCTCAATGGTGTAGGGTACCGCAGATGTTTAACATGCAAAAAGCCCTAAGTAACCTTCACTGAACTTAATAACGCCACCTACTTAAGGAAAGCAACTCCCCTCCCTTCAGACCCAGGGCTATTTCCCAAAGCCTGATGCCTAAGAGAAACATAAGCCTTTCGTTGTGCTCACATTGCTCTGTATCGTATCAGGATGCAGCCAGACATTCAGACTTGGCGATGTCAGCCGTTTCCTAGGCCTGTTTCATCTCTCTCCCCTTTCATGGACCAAAAAAACGCTGTTCTGGACATACGGGTCTGTGTCTCAGTTTTATCCCTTCATTTGTTCATTCAATGAACATTCATTAAGCGTTAGCTATGTGTCAGATGCTATCCTATTTCCTGGGTCTACAACAATTAAGTATTTGCCTCAGAAGGTTTAGTCTCTGTTTTGGGAAGTGAGGCACGTTCAGAAGTAATGCAAATATGGAGCCTAAGAACAATGATAATGGCATCTGCTGGATAAAGTCAGGCTAGGTGAGGGCACGGGCTATTTCTGGGTCATTCTTACTTGCATGCAAAACCAACCCCTCTCGTTCTGCCTTCCCATCCACTCCCCTTTTTCTCCCCAACCTTCATTCACTTCTTTTTTGCCCTGCTCCCCAGCTATTCCTCACATCTGCTCATGATTTGGCCACGATGCTCTGTATCTAAATCCCTTACCAACCATGGTGGTTTGAACCAGATGCTCCACTAAAGACCAGTCTGGTGCTCGATCTGTACCAAATCCAAGTGCCATTCAGATGCGGGCTGGGCCTGCCTTGCAGCCTGCTCTTGCATTCTTTGCTGCAAGGCTCTTGCTAACGAAACCCAAACTGTACCTCCAGAGACCCTGAGCCTGTGGGGTACTTTCTGTGGCAAGCTTGTGCCCTGGAACTGCTTATCCAAGCTGAAACACAATCCACTCACCTCCCAGTTGCAGGGCAAGATTTAAAGCCTTAATGGTGTCTCATTGATTTCTTAAGGTCCACTCAGAGTTGGAGCTCTGCCATCGCATATTTTAATTGTTACTGTTTTATTCTTGCATCCTGATCTTATCAGGGGGAACACATGTTTGAAGAAGCTGAATTAAATACAGGCAAATCTCATTAATTCAGACTCCACTAATTCAGGCCAGACTGAAACATAACTTTGTGTTATCTAGAAGTAAAAAGATTTCCTAAGTAAATTAACAGCGGGAGTAAGACTGCAGGGGGAGGAGAAGGTTTCACCTGTTTAAAAGGCAGTGTTTCCAAACCTCTTCAGGGATTCCAGGAGGACCATCAACATATAAACAATTTCCTTTGTGTTTGCTCATTAAAGCTAAAGACTTTTTCTTTAAAGAATAATTTACTATTTGGCAAATGTTTCCTTTAGTTTGTTCTTCTGTTGAGTTGGGAAATAATACGGCTAAACATCTTTTAAAATATTCCCCCGCCCCCCCATGGGGGGTGGGAAGGGGAAGCTGGGATGAAGTGAGAGCGTTGCATTGACACATATATGCTACCAAATGGAAAATAGATAGCTAGTGGGAAGCATAGCACAGGGAGATCAATTCAGTGATGGGTGATGACCTAGAGGGGTGGAATAGGGAGGGTGGGAGGGAGGCTCAAGAGGGAGGGGATATGGGATTATATGTATACATACGGCTGATTCACTTTGTTGTACAGCAGAAACTGGCACAACGGTGTAAAGCAATTATACTCCAATAAAGAGCTGAAAAAAAAATATTCCCCAATCTACTGTCCTCCATAATGCTAAATATATTATAGACATACTGCACCTAAACATAATTATGTGTGTATGCATTAAAAGTACAATGGAGTCATCTTAAAGTGGCGTATTTGTGGTTGGTAGGATTAAAGGTGATTTTTATTTTCTGCTTCATATTTATAAGTATTTTCTGTAATGAGCTCATTTTTATCATCAACATCAAAATGTTAAAAATATCATTAACATTTTGTAATGTTTACAGGCCTTTTTCCCCAAATGGTTTATACAGAATAAAGTGGAATTATACCCAGCACTCACAGGTAAAAAGCCTTGGTGGATAGAGTGAGAAGCTCACTTACCACAAGGCCAAAATTTATCTCCTGCCACCTTTGTTGGAGGCAACTCGGTCTTGGGGTCAGGTTAGACTGTGTACCAGAAGCCTCTATTAGTCTGTGGCCAGGACTGTGCTGGGTGAGGAGGACGAGGATGCTGTCCTTGTGTGTGTTCTCCAGGAGCTCACAGGTGTCATGGTCAAACAGAGACAGCTCACACACAGCACAGCAGACATTGTGACCAAAGCCTTATAAGCCAAAACAAGTGCTAACTACCTCCGATAAAACTCCACCAGCTAATTCTGGTTACATTACAATCATTGCAGCTGTACTGAATATTTCATTTGTGCCTGGTAATTTTCCATGCATTTTCCAGACAGAATTTACACTTCTTTTTCTTCTTCTTTTTTTTTTTTTTTTATTGCTACAGATAATCACAGATGGATGCTCAGGGATATCAAATAAGTTGCCCAGGTTCCCACAGCTGATACGTGATACAGGTAATATTCAAGCCCAGTCAACCAACACAAATCTCCTGCCCTGAATACCAGGCAGCACTGTCTGCCACAAGCCTAAAAGCCAGATTGCATTCTGATTATCTCAAATCTCTTTGCAGGCCATGCAGTGGGCACTCTGAAGAACCCGTAGTGTTTGCTGGTTATTCTTGAATTTCAGTGTTTAATTCCTGAGATAAGCATGGGTTTGGATGGACCAGATAACTCCCTCTGAGGCTGCTACGTATTTTTAGACTCAGAGAAAGTACATCACATAGAAAGAATACTGAGCTGAGAGGATCAGACATTTTGAATTTTGAGCCCTGCTTCCGCTACTAATTAAATATACAGTCTTGAGTTTTGTGGTTAATCTCTAAACCTCAATTTACGGTAAAATGGTCAAGTGCTTTACAATACCTCAGAAAGTTTTCTTTTTATTAATACAATTTCTAATCAGTAGCATCTTCATCTTCATGATTAAGTGCGCCTCATATGTCTAAAAATACAGTGCTGAATTCTCTGTTCTAGGTGGTGCAGAAAAGCTTTTATTTTATTATTTTAAAAAACATCTATTTATTTATTTCTATTTCGGCTGTGCCGGGTCTCACTTGCGGCATGTGAGATCTCAGGTGCAGCATGCAGACTTCTTAGTTGCAGCATGCGGGCTATTAGTTGCAGCATGCAAGCAGCATCGAGTTCCCCGACCAGGGATGGAATCCAGGCCTCCTGCATTGGAAGTGCAGCGTCTTACCCACTGGGCCACCAAGGAAGTCCCTAGATGGCGCAGAAAAGCTTTTATAGACCTCCCTCTGGTATCTGCCGGGGATTGGTTCCAGAACCTGCCTGGAATCCCCAAATCTGCGAATGTTCAGGTCTCATAGTTGGCCTTGTATATCCACAGTCCCACACCTCTGGATGCAACCAACCACAGATTAGGTGTAGCACTTATTTATTGAAAAAAAAATAATTGCATGTAATTGGACCTACGCAGTTCAAACCCATGTTGTTCAAGTCAACTTATTTAATATGGGTTTCAGGAGGCTTTTCTGGAAGTAAAGAGTGCTCTTTTAAATAAGAAGTAGCCCTACTCAAGTCCAGTCTGCAATCAGGCAGGTGTTCATAATTTGTCCTCCTCCTGCCCTAGCTTTCTAAAGCCCAAATCTGAGCTCAAATATTTTAATATTGATAGAATAATGCCTTGATGAACAGCCACTTAGGAAGGTGCCCTAACTGAAACAATCTAAATATCTCAGTGTCATAATATACAATTCTATGTATCTCACTTCCTAATCCAGTCTGGACTGGGTAATTCTCCTTGGTGGCTCCACTTTAGGTAGTAATTAACTCCTTTCTTCTTATAATGTTTCTGTCTTAAAGATGTGGCCTCTGGGACTGTCTGGGAAAGAAAAGAGAGAGGATCTTACTGAAGATTTTAGGAGCCAGGCCTGGATGTGCTCTGTATCTGTTTAGCCCACATTACATTGCCCAGAATGAGTCACATGGTTTCAAGCCTACAGCACGTCTTATCAGATGCTCAGGAAGAGGGAATGGAAGCTGTGGACATTGCGGTTTCTTTTCAGTAAGCAGGGCTGCAGGGGAGCCTTTGTGCCAGAGGATGCCCAGAGTCTAACCTTATCGTATGGCAATATCAGAATTGTTGACCCACGTACCCATGGGAAACAACTTTATCAACAGATCACAGTGTTTATGTGCAGTTTCGTTTTTGTCTTTTGTCTTATGGGCTCTGTTCATTTCCATTTTATAAAAAAAAAAAAATTATTTCTTTGGCTGCACTGGGTCTTAGTTGCAGCACACGGGATCTTTGTTATGGCATAGCAGAATTTTTTTCTTTTTTAAAGTTGTGGCATGTGGGTTCTAGCTCCCCGACCAGGAATTGAACCTGGGCCCCCTGCATTAGGGGCATGGAGTCTTAACCACTGGACCACCAGGGAAGTCCTTCTTCATTGTCAAAGTTACTTAGTTTGACATTTCTCTCCCCACCACCACCTTCACTGAGGCTGTTTTGTACATTTGTAATACACAATGTCACAGTCACGATGTGAATTCCTTCCTCCTAAATTATTTTTTTAATTTGCGTGTATTGTTTTGCCCTTTGTGCTGTAAAGTTCCATCAGTTTGACTAATACATAATGTCGTGTATTCACCACTATAGTATAGTACGGAATAGGCTCACCTTCTAAAAAGTCCCCTGTGCTTCACCTATTCAACCCTCCCTCTTCCACTCTCCTCCTAGCGACTACTAATCTCACTGTCTCAATAGTTTTGCCTTTTCCTGAATGTCATATAATTGAAATCATGCAGTATGCAGCCTTCTGAGACTGGATTTTTCATTTAGCAGTATGTGTTTAAAGTTAATTCATGTCTGTGATGACTTAATTGCATATTTCTTTTAATGACTCCATTTTAAGGGTATACCATAATTTGTTTATCTATTCACTTATTGAAGGACATTTGAAATGCTCCCAGTTTTTGTTGATTATAATACAGCTGCTATAAACATTCACCGGCAGATTTTAGATGGACATAATTTTTCAAATCAGTTGAGGAAAAAAAAATCTAAATGCACAAATGGTGGATTGCATGGTTAGACTATATCTGGCTTTGTAAGAAACTGCCAAACTGTATTCCAAACTGGCTTTGACATTTGCATTCACAGCAGCAACAGAAGAGAGTTCCTGTTGCTCTGTAATCTCACCAGCATTTGGTATTGTCAGCTTATGTGGCAGCCATTCTAACAGGTGTGTAGTGGTTAAGCCTCCTTTTAAAACTTCAGCACTTCTGAGGTCACAGTGGAAACAGCCAGGCAGTGGCTCAGCAGATCCTCATGGCATAGGCATTATTTGCTCAATGCAGGTGGCTGGTGAAGGGATGATGGGAGGGAAGAGATGACTTTCCCTGTGATGACTGGATGAACTACAGCACCGAGTTAGGCTATAAAATCCTCCCTCTTTGGAATCTGAGAGATCAGCTGGTGAAAACTCTGGCCTGACCCATCTCTTAGGCACTGTGACCCTGCCCTCTGCAGCGGTCTCTTCCGAATTCACCTCCTGCTACCTCTTTAGAACATAGATTTGCTGCTGGATCATCTCTGATCTTTTTCACATGGCATAACTACCCGAATAAAGGTGAACAGGTCTAAATCATCACCTAGAAAACCATGACCATACAGGGCTTCCAGGGAAACGTGAGAGACTGATTCTTGCAGAAACAGAGAAATTGATCACCAAGGAGAGGAATGACCCCAGGGAAGAGGGCATAGCAAATAATTAGAGGAGAATAAACAAACCATGATAGAAATCAAATCATCATTAGAAGTAGAAAAAAAAAGTAGAGTTAAGACTTCAGTGAACCTCAAAAACAAAGTTAGGGAGGACAGGTTTAAAGGAATAATATAAAATAACATGAAAAATAATAAAGAGAAAACAAGATTGGAAAAAAAATATATAGCTATGGAATATAGAAGAGAGCAAACATACGGATGATTAATGTTCCTGAAAAAAAGAAGAAATTAGAGCAAAAAAACTATATTTCTTATAATGTAACAAAAAAGGCTGAATCAAAGAAATACCTACACATACGAACTGGAAGGGTGCGACAAATCCTCGGAACGTTGATTTCACAGAAAGACAGACAAAATCATAGCAACTGTGAGACATAACTGTGTAGGTTATTCAGTTTCAGAGATAAAGGATGACTCCTAACACACGTGATTCCCTCCCGAGAGGGGGATAAGGAGCAGACGGGCTTCTGTTTTCGCCTAGGCAACGTTCTATGCTAGCAGACAGGGAAGCAATGTGTACAAGCAATGTCTACCCTGATCCAAAGGAAGGGAAGTGTGACTCAAGGATTTTCCACATGCCAAATCAGTGTTCAAGCATAAAGGCAACCGAAAACCATTTTTATACATGGTAGAACGCAGACGAAATGTCACCCATCAGCCCTTCTTGAAAAAAACCAAAAACCAAAAAAACCTGGTCATAAAATCCAGTCAACCAAGAAATGAAGCAAAATAAAATGCATAGAAAGGCGAAACTATGAAAGCAAAGTTCGTATGCACTGACTTCATTTTTATGTAGAACTACAGTTAAGAAATGGTGAGAGTGTTGGTTACTATGCAAAATGTAACTGCTATAAACCATGAAAGTATATATATATATATATGAAAATGAAACTAACAGAAACTACAAGTAGCGACATAGGAGGTAGAAGGAAGTGAGTGTGTGTCTACATGTGCATGTGTGCATGCTCTTTTCTTATTTTTCCCTGGGGTGGGAGGATTCTATAAATGTTACTTACATTGTTAAATCGAGCAAAACGTATTTAGACATATTATCACTAACTATAAATGTAACAAATAGGTTGCTTTTGTTTGCTTTTTAATCAGAGACTTCCCACTTATCAGAAGGAAATCAGAAATACAAAATAAATTTAAAAAAAAAGCAGAACAAAGAGAATCTGAAGGACATAAAAATAAGAAATTAACATAAAATAGTGATATAATTAAAATGAAAATCAGACAGACTATTTAATTGCAATGGGATAAACCCACAGATTATTCAAAAAGTCCCTCACAGTGACTCAGAAGACAACGTGGAGTTAGAAGCAGTTAAAACAAGTGCCTTCAAAACACTGTAAAATGCTAAATGAATTCATATTATTAAAGTAAAAGTAAGTCAGGGAGTAAGTTGTAAGCATAAGGTAAAATTAAAATCAAAGCAAAATAAATAAGGCAAAGAAGGGTACTTTCTAATGAAACATTAGAGGAGATCTCTTTTAAACAACATTGGTAGATTTTTAAAAATTGAACTCTCATTGTAAGGAAGACATATCAAGTAGATGAAAAGAAAACGATATTACCTGAATGACATAACCCATAAGACAGGTATTATTAATTCTATACCAGAGGACTAGCAAATACTTATTATTTACAAGTGTCCGTAGAACATTTGCATATCTCAATCCTGTATTTGTTTACTATTAAATCTTCAATAATTGATCCAATGTAGAAATTGAAAGATCACATTTTCTGATCACAATAAAATCATAATAAGATTGTGAGGACAGAAACAAAATCAGAAATAGTACCCACCCCACCTTCTTCTTTGAATGACTCCTAGAGCAAAGAGAAAACTAGAGCTAAAACTGCTGAATAAACTAGAAAATAACAATAATGAAAATGCCACAGATTGGGGCTTATGTGATACAGTTATAATTACGCTCACAGGACAGTTCACAGCTGTATGCACATTGCTCTATAGAAAAGCATGAATATAAGTGAATTAATCATCCAACTAAAAAGGTCAGAAAATGAAAAATTAAATAAAAGGAAGGCAAAAGGTAGGCATTAATGAGTAAAAACCAAAATTAGTGATTTTGAAAACCGAACACAATAAAATTAATGAGTAAAATGAAAGGCAATTGCTTCAGAAACAGAAATTGACTCTACATTAACTGTCTGTATACTTCAAAAAAGTGTACTTGTGTTCCTGTGTGTTGAGGCAGAGGTTGGGGAGGGGGTGACTGAGAAAAGACAATATTGATTCCAAAATGAGAAAATCAGGACAAAATTGAAAAATGTAGATATATTCCATCTCTGGTTATTGATATAAAAACTCTAAAGTCTTAGCAAGTAGAATCCATCTTTATGTGAATTAATAGATTAACACATTATAACCAAGTGAATTTTTTCCCTTTAGGAAGGAAAGGGCTATTCAAGATTAAGTATTAAATTAATGTTATTCAATATCTTAATAAATTCAAGGAAAAAAGACTAACAATCTGGTTATCTTAAGTAATACCCAAACAGATGAATGATAAAATTTATCTATACCTGATTTTTTTGATGCTTAGTCAAATATGAAATAGATACAAAGGATTCTTCTTTAACATTATAGCAAACAAATATAATCTCAACCATCTCAACCAATATATCAGCATAATATGTCACTTTAATACTTCAAAATATGACTCCAAAATTTATCTGGAAAACAAGCATGAAGACATTGCCATGACTACTTTGAAAAAGAAGAGAAAGTGAGAGGTCTAGCACCATCAGATATTAAAATATATTACAAAGATATAGTATTTGAAACTATATATTACTGTAGTAAGAATAGATTAGCATATTAGTGGAACATCATAAAAATTCTCCAAATAGGTCCAAATGTATACTGAACAAATGGATTAATACAGAGTTTCAAATGAGAGGGAGACAAATACTTTATTGAATACATTTTCTTGGACAACGGACTAGCCATTTGGCATGAGCAAAGGAGTGAAAACTAAATTTCAGTCTCATTTTTCACACCCAAATAAATTCTGGATTAATCAAAAGATTTAAGCTGAAGTGTGAAACTCTAAACATAAGGACAAAAATATAATTAAAAAAAAATCTTGAAGTGGGAAGACCTTAATATAATTGACCTAAAACCACAAACCACCAAAATATAGGTTATTAACTATACATACTTAAATACTTCCGTGCAATCTTTAGGATCATAATCAAACTTTTTTAAAAATGAGAATTTGATATGCAACACACAGGAAAAATAGCTAATCCCTGAAATACATAAGGAACTCTTATCAATCAGTAAGAAAAAATAACTACTGCCCAATATGAAACTGGAAAGGACAAAAAAGCTATTTATAGAAAAATGCACTCATGCACCCACACAAATAGCCAGTAAACATAAATGAGAGAAAATTACCAAAACTTCTCATAGTTAATGGGAAGCAAATTAAAAAATAATTACATACCATTTTTATTTATCCTTTTGCCAAAGATCGAAAAGCATTAGCAAGTAGGGAAACAGACATTCTCAGGTACTGCTGATGGATATATGTATTCAATTTGGCTACTTCAATTCAAATTAAATGTGTATAGATTCTTTTACCCAGCAGTTTAACCTCTAAGAATTTATTCTATAGATACTGTTGGTCACATATGTGTAAGAATTTTCTCTGAATGTCTACAAAGGACGAATCAGATTAATTAAGGTATATGCATGCCATGGGATACTTTACAGCCATTCAAAAGATTGAGAATTTTTTCATGTGCACTTATAGAAGAATTTTTGATACAGATTTAGAGAAAAATAATAAAATCACTGTACAGAGCAGTATATAGTATGACCTCATCTGTTTTTTTTGTTTTGTTTTTTGTTTGTTTTTTAAAGAACTTTTATTGAGATACAGTTAATACACAATAAACTGCATATATTTAGAGTATACAATTTGGTATCCAATTCTCGTTATTCATTCCCCCCCAACCCTCCCCACTTTCCCCACTTGGTGTCCATGTTTGTCTCTACATCTGTGTCTCTATTTCTGCCTTGCAAATGGGTTGATTTGCACCATTTTTCTATATTCTGAATATATGCGTTAATATAAGATATGTTTTTCTCTTTCTGACTCACTTCACTCTGTATGACAGTCTCTAGGTCCATCCATGTCTCTAGAAATGTCCCAGTTTCATTGCTTTTTACAGCTGAGTAATATTCCATTGTATATATGTACCACATCTTTTTTATCCATTCATCTGTTGATGGACATTTAGGTTGGTTCCATGTCCTGGCTATTGTAAATAGTGCTGCAATGAACGTTGGAGTGCATGTGTCTTTTTGAATAATGGTGTTGTCTGGGTATATGCCCAGTAGTGGGATTGCTTGGTCATATGGTAACTCTGTTTGACCTCGTCTGTTTTTAACAAATTAAATAAAGGATACACACATATGCTTGCTTGTGGTTTCAACATTTCTGGAGAAGTTCATACACACACACACAAACAGTTCACAGTAGTGTTCTTTGGGGTGTGGAGGTGAGGTTGACTTTTCAGGGAGACTTGTTTTTTGTTATTGTACCATTTAAACTATTAAGGTTTGTACCGAATGTATGTATTTCTTTTATAACCAAAGTTTTAAAAGAGACCAGATTGTCATTTTTTCCTATGAATAAGTGAGAGCTAGACAACAATATTATTTGTAATGAATGTTTTACAGCCTATGTGAATCAATTTATAAATATATTAAATATATTTTATCTTTAATAAAAGGAGCTAATAGATGAAATATAAAATATTACATGGTGGTTAAAAGATTAATCTGTGGAGGTTTACAGGTACTAGTTGGAGGTCTCGCCCTGTTACTAAAATTTGCATAATCTGCATTTATTCATCCACTCAACAAAGCAACGATGCTCTAGGCAGGCTGCTTACTTTTTTCCACGAGGCTCAATTTCACTGTAGAATGGGGATAATAATAAAAATGATGGTAGTAATAGTGATAATTACATTAATACCTATCTCACAAAACTATTATAAGGATTAAATAGGCAAATGACCATAAAGCTCTTAGCACTGTTTCTGACACAAGTAATTACTTAAAAATATATTAGCTGTAATAGAAAAGAGCCAAAAAATGCCAGCTCTCCCCTCACTCTGAGATTTCCCATGAAGACAGTACAAAGAGAGAGACAGAGGGGTGCAGGGAGATAGAGGCAGAGAGAGACAGAGTCCCACGTGAAAATACGGATATCTGTTTATCTTCTAAACACAAAGTAAGATTCATATTATTTGGAAACCTGCTTTTACTCCTTGGCAATATATGTCTAATACCGTCTATCTCCATAAGTAGATTTCCATCCCCAGGGCCATACCTTAGTTCAACCTACTCTATTTTCTTGCCTGAATCTTTGCAACAGCCCCCAATTTATCTCCCTGCATCCATTCTTTCCTCTGCTCATGTTTCTTAGCTTCACACAATTCTTCAAGCCTTCCCCTTTGCCCCCAGGGTCTGACTCCACCTGGCTCCCTAGACTTTGTGTAATCTAATCCTCATTTATTTGTGTGGCTTTATCACACACCCATCACACTCCTCCATGAACTTTATGCTCTTCACACTTTACGCAGCAGAGCAAAGTGCCCCAGCACATGCCTTCAGAAGGCAGTATGGTAGAACGTAGGGATGGAAAACATGTAAACTTTGGACCCAGACTGACCTACATTCTAAGCTGGGTTCCAACACCCATTGTGGTGTGGCCATAGGAAATACACTGGAGCTTATTTGCTAATAAAATTTGCTTCTGATGAGACAAGCTTTTCTTGTTTAAACATCAGAATAATCATTGGGTTTACAAGCCAGAACACAGCAATAATTAACAAAAAGTACAAGGTTCCCCTCGTGGTAATAATTGACTAAATTTTTTTTCACCTTAAAACAGCCGCAGTCTTTCTCACATCCGGATGTTTTATTTCCATTATCAGCACATTAGTTCCCTTGTTAACTCTTACCTGGATTATTACAGCAGCCTCCTAACCAGTCTCCAAATCTCCATTTGGTCCCTCCTCCTATCCTTTCTTTCAGAGTCATCTTTCTCAGCATTTTTCTGAACAGGTCACTCTGCTGTTCAAAAAAATCTTCCAGGCTCAGTGTCCTGGGCACACCCTTGCAAGTGACGGCGCCATGAGCATGACTTCCAGCGTACGAGCTGAATGGATCGCAGCAGTTACCATTGCTGCTGGGACAGCTGCAATTGGTTATCTAGCTTACAAAAGATTTTATGTTAAAGATCATCGCAACAAATCTATGGTAAACCCTCACATCCAGAAAGACAACCCCAAGTTGGTACATGCTTTTGACATGGAGGATTTGGGAGATAAAGCTGTGTACTGCCGTTGTTGGAGGTCCAAAAAGTTCCCACTCTGTGATGGATCTCACACAAAACACAATGAAGAAACTGGAGACAACGTGGGACCTCTGATCATTAAGAAAAAAGACACTTAAATGGACGCTTGATGCTGCAAACCTACTTGTCATGATGTTTTCTAATTGTTTAATTAGAGTGACTACAACCTCTGTCTAATTCACCTCTGTTCTAGATGTGGTATATTGCAAACTACAGCTTTCATATTCACGGCATTTGCCTTACTTGTTGAACCATCGTGGTGCGCATTTGTTGAAACAAAAAAAAAAGGAAAAAGTAAAAGCCAATCTTGCGGCCTGTAGGTTATTTTGGTCTTGTAAGGATCCGTTTCTTTACATTTAAAAATGACTTTAGAATATAGTTGTATGGAGAAGTTAAGATATTAAATTATTCTCAAAATCGTGAAAAAAAAAAAAATCTTCCATTGAATGGAGTAATCTCCCATTACCCCCAGGTTAAGCTCCTATCTCCTGCCAGGACATTCTTCCAGCCCCAGGCATCTGATTTCCCTACTATTTCCCTAATACGCTCCAGCATTTTCCAGACCTTTCCCATCCCTGTGTCTGTGCTCAAGGTGCTACTTGCTTCCAGAATGTCCTTCTTCCAAATACCGCCTTCTGAGATATCGCGTCCTCCTTCATGCTCAAATTGCCAATACTTCCCTCACACTTTCTTTGATGCAATTGGTTTTCACTTTTTAATACCTGTAGAACACTGTTTGAATCTTTCTCGCATGTATATATTGCATCCTGCCTTTTGAAAAGTCTTCCTTCCTCTGGTAGATTGGGAGCTCCTTGTGAACAAGAGCTATCACATTCATCTTTGTACCTCTGTCACCTGGAACAATAGTTGGAACAAGATGGTAATTTAAAAGAATGCTCATTAAATAAAGTGAGTGAATAAATGGGCTGCAAGCGTGGATTCACCTCTAACTCACTACTCACATTGAGCGGTTGGAATGCAATTTAATAATGATTTTAGAGCTATTTGATCGTATAGAGGGCATAAAAGTAATCATATATACCATCTTTGGAAACACTGACTTTAGGCTGGGCAATGTACTTGACATTTTATATCTATTATCACATTTCATCTTAACAACCCAGCTAGCCCCATTTCCTGATCTCCATGTTACAGGTGAAGAAACTGAGATTCAGAGAAGCTCAAACCTGATCTGCTTGCCTCTGGCACCTACATACTTTCTGGCATAGTAATGATAGGACAGCAACTGTGCCTGACCCCTTACATCTGTTTCTTCTCATCAGTATGCACATTTTAGGACGTAAGATTCTGGAGGTTAAATGATTTTCTCACACACATTTACTTAGTGAAGAAAAAAAAAATAAAGCTCACATCTGTCTGGCTCTAAAACTTCTCTGCCCATCTCCCAATTCATCCTACACCCCCTTCCCCCCTCGGTGTCCATAAGCTTATTCTCTGCATCTGCGTCTCTATTTCTGCTTTGCAAATAGATTCATCTGTACCATTTTTCTAGATTCCACATATATGCATTAATATATGATATTTGTTTTTCTCTTTCTGACTTACTTTACTCTGTATGACAGTCTCTAGGTCCATGAGATTGGGATTGACAATATACACTACCATGTATAAAATGACTAATGAGAACCTGCTGTATAGCTCAGGGAACTCTGCTCAGTGCTCTGTGGTGACCTAAATAGGAAGGAAATCCAAAAAGAGGGGATATATGTATACCTATAACTGATTCACTTTGCTGTACAGCAGAAACTAACACAACTGGTAAAGCAACTATAGTTCAATAAAAATTAATAAAAAAAACAAAAAATAAAACTTCTCTGCCATAGATTAGACTATACAGCTACCTTGAAAGATATTCCATAAATCATTTATTTCACAAAATAAGATATAAGATCACTGATTCATTAGGCTGCTTCATGAGATTCATGTGGGAGCCAGTTAAGAGACAAAGTATCTAAGAACCAGATCAGGGGCTTCCCTGGTGGCACAGTGGTTAAGAGTCCCCCTGCCAATGCAGGGGACACGGATTCGAGCCCTGGGCCAGGAAGATCCCCCATGCTGCTGAGCAACTAAGCCTGCAAGCCACAACTAGTGAGCCCATGTGCTGCAACTACTGAAGCCCGCACACCTAGAGCCCGTGCTCCGCAGCAGGAGAAGCCACCTCAATGAGAAGCCTGAGCACCTCAACGAAGAGTAGCCCCTACTAGCTGCAACTAGAGAAAGCCCGAGCGCAGCAAGGAAGACCCAATGCAGCCAAAAATAAAATAAATAAATAATAAAATAAATCTTAAATGTATATTTTATATATATATATATATATATATAAAAGAACCAGATCACCGGGGCTTAGCATGCCTGTGGTACAGTTTAGACTTAGTCCTACAGGCAAGGGACAGGCATCAGATAATTACAGCAGGAGGACACACAAGCTGGAGTGATACTCACTGGGAAGTGTTCAGTAGTTGCAACCAAAGGAGTTTATGGTAAGGCAAATAGGATGGAGAGGGGATGACTGAGTCAGAGATATTTGGAAGGTTCTCTATTTAGCAAGTTTAGCAATTGCCTCTTGAACAAACTTCCTGAAACAAGGTGAAGTTCATTACATTCTCCAATATAACTGTTACAACAAAAGTGAAATTTGTGGTTATTATTGCCCATAGGCCTAAAGTTGATTGTGTTACCATTAGTGGGAATGAGAGGTCCTCCAACAAGAAGAGTGATCGTTTTGCTTCACCACATTATTATATGAGTTTAAAAGCTGCCAAGGTACAGCACTCACGTGGCTGTACGACAGTCGGTCTTCCCTTTATGAAAGAATCAATACCTGTTCTCCTAGCAATGGCTACAGAGCACCTTTTAAAACTAATAATTGTGGAAGGGCTGAATTCTTCATAATAAAATCTTTAAAACCTTTATAAAATTTCTCCGTAAAGCCATTTTCCTGGGGAGACCTATAATTATCGAAAAGCAAGATGAGAGCATAAGCCCATTTCACATAAACATGGGCAATGTGAGCCTCGATCGGGACAACTGAAGGTAGAGAAATAAAACCTAGATGAGAGAATGAACCAGGATCAATTTTTCTTCCCAGTGTATTTTATTGTATACAAACAATACAGCATAAACTGCTTCTGATTTCCCACCAGACACTGATAATTTTTTTTTTCTAAAAAGACTGGCTAAGACTGAATTTCAGATTCTATCATTTAGATATACATGCCACATTCACCATGCGTTCTGCTGCAGTTAACCTCGTTTTTTATGTGATGCTTCTTATTTTTTCTTGAATTTTAAATTCAGGCATTTAGGTACCATTCAGAATCTTCTTGTTTTCTTTGATATCTTAAAAATCATGGTGGTGGAAGTTATACCCCTCCAATCTCTGTGCAATAAACTGGAGAATTCTTTGTTGCTCAAAAAGCAAAGAAAAAAGAATCTGGTAAACTCAAGTTTACCCCAACCACTGTTCCAACAATATGCTTGCTTTTAGCACCCTTTCAAGGCTCTGCTTTCAAGCAAGTCACACTGCGCTTGGGCAAACCTTAATTCACACCACAGGTGCAGAAGAAGAAACACGAGGCCAGAAGACGAAAACTCTGTGTGGCTTGAGCACCTCACTTCATCATCTGATTTTCAGATTCTACCGCTTTAAAATGACCAGATCCTGGAGACCAAATAATTTTAATCTCTTGTTACAGTCCCATTCAATGGATAGTAACTGCTTTGAGTGCTTCCTGGATTCTGAGGTGGACTTCAGGCTCAGGAGGAAAGATTATCATGATTGATTAGTGATGTCTACCAAGAGTGCAGGATGTGGTAACTACAGCATGAGTGCCATCTTTTTGATATTTCTGGGATATGATACTTTTAGTTCTTGTATGATTCTTGTTCCCTGCTACAAAAGAGAATAAAGACTGAATCTTGGACTAAGCCTGTAGATTCAAGAATTGTGGGAAGGTGAATTCAGTATTACAGAAAAAGATGACTGAACAGGGATTTAAAATAGAATATAAACCAGGAGCAAGTTATTGATCATAAGATGAGAGAGCCAGGGAGATGACCGTGCAGATAAATGTTATGTGCAGGCATATATACAGGCTGAAAATTTAGATAAGATCTGTTGTCTTTGGTTGGTTTCTCCCTGGTATGATGCTTGAGGGACTGCTGTGAATAAAGGATCAGGAAAAAAATAAACTCCTGATGTCTTTGAATCAAGAATTCTATAATTTTGCCACTTTAGCAGATAGGAGATATTTCATGGCATTCAGAAAATACTCAATAAAGGAATCGTAAATCAAACTAGGGGCAATCTCCTTCCCCTCAGAACCTATGGAAATATTCGGAGATATTTTTGATTGACATGACTGGGGTGGAGAGAGGGGTGCTACTGACATCTAGAAGATAGAGACCAGAAATTCTGGGAAACATCCTAAAGTGCACAGGATATCCCTGTGTAACAGAGCCTTGCCCAGCCCAAGATGTAAGTAGTGCTGAAGTCAAGAAATCCTGTATTAAAGGAATGAATGGAAGAACAAATGATCAAAAGCCCCATCCTACAGGTACTATATGGGGCTGGAGAGTCCAGTGTTCAGCAGCATATTTGATGTCCCCTTTTTCTCTAACCCACACCTAGACCTTGATTCCTCCCCTTCCTTTAAATTCAGGTGTGGCCAAGTGACTAAGTTTGGCTCAGTGGGATGTGAATGGAAGTGACATCTGACATTCCTGGGACTAATGCATGAATAAACCTTCCTATCTCCCTTTTTCTCTTGCATTAGCTGAGTGGAGAGCTCTCTTATGACCGAGAGGGGGAAGAAGACACAAAATGTAGGGAGCCTGGGTCCTTGAATGACCGTGCGGAGGACAGCATGCTCTCGAATCCGGATTCTCCACGTCAGATCATACCGTGAAGGAACATTAACTTTAAACTTTTATTTCATTAAGTCATTGAAAGTTGAGGGTTGTATGTTACAGGAATTAGCCTACTTTGGATTATACTCTGAAATCTGACCACTTGGACTGTGTGCTATTCCCTAGACAGAAAAACAGATCAGGATTTTCCAATCTCTGTCTATCTCTCTTTGTCTTTTCATCTCTGTCTCTCAGCTCTCTTGTACATGAATACATGTTTTACCAACTTCTCTCTTATGGCTTTCATTTCAAGTTTCAGCTTCCCTATTCTTAGGAACTCATTTTTATCTATTTTTTCCCCGTCCAAAGCTGTTGGCCATCACAAAAGCAGAAGCAGGGGGATGTGTCTCCGTTTTATATATATCAGAGTTTCTGGGATCCCTGAAGCATCATGACCCCATAACAGATTATAGGATCCTTGAATTGTTTTAAATTCAGAAGCAAAAGATATATAAAGCACTATGCTAGGCTCTATGGGTCATAAAATATGTTATATAAAAGGAAAAAAATAAATACAGAGGAAGATAACATAAATATATTATACGAATACAGGCACACCTTGGAGATATTGCAGGTTCGGTTCCAGACTGCTGAATAAAGTGAATATTGCAATAAAGTGAGTCACACAAATGTTTTGGTTTCCCAGTGCATATAAAAGTCATGCTTACACTAAATGCACTGTAGTCTATTAAGTGTGCAACATCATTGTCTATAAAACAACGTACAAATCTTAATTAAAATATTTTATTGCTTAAAAATGCTAACAATCATCTGAGCCTTTGGTTAGTTGGAACCTTTTTGCTGGTGGAGGGTCTTGCCTCCATGTTAATGGCCATCGACTGATCTGGGTGGTGGTTGCCGAAGGCTGGGGTAGTTGTGGCAATTTCTTAGAATAAGACAACAGTGTAGTTTGCCTCATCGATTGACTCTTCTTTTCAAGAACAATTTCTCTATAGCCTGCAATGCTGTTTGATGGCATTTTACCCACTGTAGACATTTTTTCAAAATTGGAGTCAGTGGTCTCAAATCCTGCCATTGCTTTTTCAACTAAGTTTGTGTAATATTCTAGGTCCTTTGTTGTGATTTCAACAATCTTCACAGCATCTTCACCAGATGTACATTCTATCTCAAGAAATCACTTTCTGTGCTCAACCATAAGAAGCAATTCCTCATGCATCAAAGTTTTATATTTACAACAAATATAATAATAATGAAAAAGTTTGAAATATTGTGAGAATTACCAAGATGTGACACGGAGACATGAAGTGAGCCAATACTGTTGGAAAAAGGGCACTGATAGACTTACTCCATGCAAGGTTACCACAAACCTTCAATTTGTTGCTGGTTTTTTTTTTAAATGCAATATCTGTAAAGCTCAATAAAATGATGTATGCCTGTAAATAAATTCCTTAGACGTTCAAGAGAGAATTCAGAAATTCAGAATGCTGAAGAGACTTCAGAAAAGGATGCATTGAAGCAATCTCCTTTCAGATGCATTTCAGGAGAGGGCTGGATTTTGGAAGCTGACCATAGGCTGAGGAATGAGGCCAATAAATGCCAGCTATTCTGGGGGGCAACTGGAAGTCCAGTTGGTCAGGGTCTAGGGCAGCATCATGCAATAGAAATACAGTGAGCCACAAATGAAAGCCAGTTGCAAATTTTAGTTTTTCAAGTAGCCCCATTAGAAAAGTAAAAAGAAACAGGTAAAACTAATTTTAACAATACATTTTAACTCGATATATCCAAAATACTATTGTTTCAACATATAATAAATATAAAATTATTAATGACATTTTATAGTTTTCATTCTAAGTCTTTGAATTCTGGAGTGTATTTTGCCCTGACAGCACTCCTTAATTTGGGCTAGTCACATTTCAAGTGTTCATCAGCCCCATATGATGGGGTTATCAAACTGGATATGAATAGACTGTGTAGGTTAAAAGGTCTGGACCTTGTTCTCCTTGAAATCACCCACACTGCCCAGAGTATAATCCTTTGCACAGTAGTTCTCAATGCATTCTGTTGGGAAGAATTATTTCAATAAATGCTCGCATGGAAGACACAGATTTTTGAAGCTTGGAAGACAGACTTTTCCGCTGTGATGTAGAAGAAGCTGATTACTATGGAAGAAAGTCCTAATTGGTTACCCCATCACCTTTCCTGAACATCAGTCTCTAATACTAGACTTTGACATTTTAATGCCTAATTTTCTGTCTGCTTAACTACATGAGACGTATTACAGCAAAATCACCAGCATCACCCTGCGACAGGAGGTCTTCTCATTCTCAGACTCTTGTCAGCAACATCACCAACTTTGGGCCCTGAACAAAATCTGGGTCTTCTTGAGCAAATCCAGTTGCCCTGAGAGTTGCTTTGGATGACTTTAGAACCTTTAAGACTGTGGATTAATTCTTATTAAAACCAACGTCTGCATTTTCTTTTTTCTAATTTTCAGTTTTGATTCTTCTATTACTTTTTCTTTTTGATCTCTGTATTTGTTCAATCACCCTTGTCTTCTGGAAATCTCTCTCACTCCTCTTGTTCAGGGGTTCACTGCTCACTTGATTTCAATAACCTTCAAAACAAACTCCTGACATGTCTCAGCCACCTCCAACCACTCTCTCACTGTTGCTTGAGTGATATTTCCAAAAATAAACTGGGGTGTGCTTTTCTTCAAAAGATCACCACTGCTTCTACAGAAGTCTCAAATTAGTTGCCAGAGGGCTGCTTTTGAGTCTTAATGAGGTTTTGTTTTATTTAGTCATGAACTGTGCTTAATAATAATCATAAAAATAAACCTACTTTAAGATGCCCTGTTGAGTTCACCTCAAAACCACAACTCCTCTAATCTCCTGCCTAGAGCACTCAGCCCCCTTTATGTGAGTCTGAAGCCTCGGATGGATCAACTTGCAAACTTCTCACACTCATAGCTGTCAGTGAACTGATCTCAGAATACTTCTTATAGACATATCACACCAGATTTCTTTGGTGATATGTTTCCTCTACTTACTGTTTCTAAATTGGAAGGAGTAAGAGCTGAAAAAGTTTCTGATTGCTATACATCAGGTACTGTGCTTCATGTGTAAGCCTTAGTTTAATTCTCAACACAACCCAGTGAGACAGGTGGTGTTTTATAGAGTAGAAAATTAGAGCTATGATCTCAATCATAGGGTCATAGAGCTGGTACCTAGCAGAATGGGATTCCAACTCTGAGCACTCTTAGATTCTGGAGTTAAGCAGTTCACACGATCAACTGTATTTTGATATCTCTATAGTGTTACTCATGGCCTTTGGTCAATCTGAAGGGCCATCCTCCCAGTTCCCAGGTAACAAGCCTTTCTCACACCACCAGGCACAGACCAAATGCTGCCTACCTCATCTGTGAAGCCTTCTCTGACATGTCTGACAGATCATTCCTTATCCTACCATAGAGGGATTTGGCAAATACTTCCATAATACTGTCTTTTACATTGGTAGCTGTTTATAAGTATTTCACCTGCTGGTTCTTAGTGAGTCACTCTATTTCTTTGCATCTCAATTTCCTTTCCTTAAACTACAGATTCTAATAGTACTTATCCCAGAATGTTATTGTGAGAAAGAAATGTCAATGGGATAATACATGTACAAACCTTATAATAGAGCCCAGAATACAGGAAATGATCAATACTGGTTAGCAGGTGAGCTATTTTTATCCTCACCAGTAATCCCATTTAACTGAGTATAAAGGAATTTATACTAGACATTTCTGTATTCCCAGTTCCTAAAACCACATCTTTTACCTGGTAAGGTTCCCATAGGTGTCTGGTGAGGTGCACCATGTGAACTGTCGTTTCTGCCACCTCTGTTGGATTCTGCTCTGCAGAGCATCCTGTGTTTACCAGCATTCTGATTCTTTGACCTCACATGAATCTCCATCTTTTAGATTTCTTTGTTTTATAATATCTCTGTCTACTCACTATGAGTAGACTATTTTTTCAGCTTATTCTTTTCTTTTTTTCCCCCTTTTCTTTTTTAACTCTCTCTGCTCTGCTTCTACTCTAGAGGGTAAAAACAAAGTAATAAACAGAAGAGGTTAGTTTCCATTTATAGGTAGCTTATTTTCTAGTAGATGAGTAAACAATATATAAGGCTGCAATAAATATATACACTGAAAAAAATCGAACACTAAGATAATAGAGGGTATAGATAAATTGGGAGAGATGCCATTTTAATAAGGTACATGTTTTCTCTGTTGAGACCTGTATGATGGAAGAAATCAATCAAAGAGCCAGGCAAGAGTGTTTCCAGGTAGAATAGATAGCCTATAAAAAGTCCTGAATTTGAAATAGGTTTGGAGTTTATGAAGAATATTACGAATACGCTGTTGCAGACAGTGTTAGAAAATGGAGCCCGTGAAGGTGGAGGATGCCAATTCATTTATGGCCGTGTTGTAGGCTAAAATGTGGAATTTTTTCAGACTTTAATGTTTCCACTGGAGATTTTAATACACACAGTGGCATGATTCAATTTACTTTTTAAAGGGATCACTTTGGTTTAAGTATAGTGAAAAGAGGGTGGGAGGACAAGAGAGGATGCTGGAAGAACAGTTAGAAGCAATTGAATAATTCTAGGTGATGGCGATGGTTTGAATCATGGTGGGGCATGTCTGCATTTAAAATATAATTTAAAAATATTATAGAACTCTTCAAATACTAGTAAAAGTAGAGAGACTAGAAAAATAAATTTGTATATAGCCATCACACAGTTGAGCAAAATTCTAGGGTTTTTTTTTCCCTTCCTCCCTCCCTCTCCTCTATCTTCCTTCCTTCCTTCTCCTCCTTCTTCTCCTCCTCCACTTCCCCCTCCTCCCCCTCCTCCTCCTCCTCCTCCTCCTTCTTCTTCTCCTTCTCCTTCTCCTTCTTCTTCTTCTTCTCCTCCTCCTCCTCCTCCTCCTTCTTCTTCTCCTTCTCCTTCTCCTTCTTCTTCTTCTTCTCCTCCTCCTCTCCTCCTCCTCCCCCTCCTCCCCCTCCTCCTCCTCCTCCTTCTTCTTCTCCTTCTCCTCCTTCTTCTTCTTCTCCTCCTCCTCCTCCTTCTCCTTTTCCTTCTCTCTCTCTCTTTCTCCTCTCTCACTCCCTCTTCACTTCAAGGTTGATAAACTTTTTCTGTAAAAGTCAAATAGTAAATATTTTCAGCTTTGAAGGCAGGAATTACTGTTACAATTATTCAATTTGGCCATTGTGATACAAAATCATCCCTAGACAAATATGTAAATGAATGGGAATGAGGTCTAATAAAACTTTATTTACAAAAACAGGTGTTAGTTGGCTTTGACTCGTGGGCCACAGTTTGTTGACTCCTGCCTAGAGTCCTATTAGTCTAATATCAAATATCTTATCATGTTTACCAGCAATTAATTCAGTATTTATACCACACCGGGACCATCTCTTCCTCTTCTTCCTCCCTCTCCTCATTATTTTTGTTATTATATTACTATTATCACACATAACAGACATGAATTTCTTATTGTTATCTAATGTGTTCAATATTTCCCCATTGTATCAAAAACGTTCCTGTTTAACATAGAGAACAGACTTGTGGCTGCCAAGGGAGAAGGGGTTGGGGGAGGAATGGAGTGAGAGTTTGGGTTTAGCAGATGCAAGCTATTAAAAAAGATGCACATGTAGAGAACTAACTTGAGGACATGGTGGGGTGGGGAAGGCAGCACGAAGGGGAAGCTGGGACGAAGTGAGAAAGTAGCATTGATGTATATACACTACCAAATGTAAAATAGATGGCTAGTGGGAAGCTGCTGCATAACACAGGGAGATCAACTCCATGATGTGTGATGACTTAGAGGGCTGGGATAGGGAGTGTGGGAGGGAGTCACGGGAGCAAGGAGATATGAGGATATATGTATAAATACAGCTGATTCACTTTGTTGTACAGCAAAAACTGGCACAACAGTGTAAAGCAATTATACTCCAATAAAGAGCTTAAAAAATAAAAAGCAAAGAATGGATAACAAGGTCCTACTGTAGAGCACAGGGAACTATATTCAATATCCTGTGATAAACCATAATGAAAAAGAATATTAAAAAAAGAATGTAGGGGAGAAAAAGATGGCGGTGAAGTAGAGGGACGTGGCATGCATCCCTCTCCACAGATGCATTGGGAATGCACCGAAGGATGCAATAATTCCCACAGAGAACCAGCTGAACACCAGCAGATGGCCTTGGACACCAGAAAGGACCGCAAGGAGCCCAACATAACTGGTAGGGAGGCATCTACGACGGCTCAAAGAGGGTGAAGCAGCGGAGCTGTGGCAGACGAGGGGGAGGGAGAAACATATGGAGGGTCCGCACCGCAGCTCAGCATTCCCAGACTGAGACGTTGATTCACAGCTAAACAGAGGGTCCGGGAGCGGGAGCGGGAGTGGGAGCGGGAGCGGGGGAACCAGAGAGCTGGTTCAGGGTGAGAAAAATTGTTGCCAGTAAGGGGACAGACTGAGAGGACAGGAGGGAAGAGGTCCGAGGCGAGGAGTTCCTGCCCCTGAGAGCTGCCCAGCCATGATGGCGGCTGGATGCTGCGGGCTCATGGGCGGGGGGGGGGGGGGGGAGGAGCCACACGCTTAGCCTCTCTCTCTCTTTCTGCGCCTCTGCAACAGGCAGTGGAGAGAGGCCCTACGGGCCACCTAAGGTGCTCAGGGAGAACAAGTACCCTCAGGCACTCGGGTGGGGCTAGATTAAAACCCCTTGGAAAGCCAGCAGCAGGGAGGTTGCCAAGAAAAGAAAAAACAAAAAAACAAAAAAAACCGAGAGAGGCCCAACTCTAAGACTTTCTGTTTACACCTGAGCCACCAGCGTCCCTCTGCAACAGGAACCTCCAAGCCTGACTGAAACAACAGTGCGCCACTGCTCACTCACTCCCAAGGGAAGGAGCCACTATTGTACCCTCTCCCTCCCCACACACCGATGCTTACAGATGAACAATAAAGGAACCTCTGCTGGTCACAGAATAATGCAAAAAAACCCAAGGTGAGGAGAAGGACACTTACAGCTGAGACTCCAAGGAAACAGAAATATTAGTATCAATCCTATTGAACTGGTCCATTCTGGGATCAGTTCTGGATTTTTTTTTCTCTCTTTTTTTTTTTCATTCTTTTTTTTTTCTTTTTTCCTTTATTAATTACGATCTTAGTCCTAAGGAATCTACAAGTTTTATAACATAATTTTTTAATGATATTTTTAATTCTATTTTTATTTTTTTGCCTTTTTATATACTTCTATATCTGGCTAAGTTTTTGGTAGTACGGACAATATATCTCTCATACTTTCATTTCATCTCTATCTTTTATACATTTCTATTCCTTTCTTTTTATTTGCATATTTCCAACCAGACTATGCTCTTCTGTTCCCCTTTCTTCCAGCCATTTTAAGTTTATTTTATCTTAACATACTTATAAGAAACACTATCGATCTGCTCAGACTCCTTGCTCTATTCTCCAGATGATGCACCACCTTGGTATTTAACATTAGGTTTTTGTCTTTATCTTAGTTCTTAGTACAATTGTCTAATTTCATTCTGAGAATCTCCATTCTCTCTAGTGGTACTCTAGCTCTTTTCTATATTTGATCCTAGTTTACAAAATCTCCCTGGATTAGTGTTTGTATGTGTAAGGTGTTATTTGTTTGTTAGTTTGCTTTTGCTTTTGTCTCTGATTTGTTCTGTTTCAGTTGTCAGTTTCTGTTGGGTTTCTCTTTGAATATCTGATAGCACATTGGGGTTCTGTCAGGTCTTTCCAGAGCCGTATGTCCTAATGGATTCAGTAATTGTGTGTCTTATACATGTATGTGTTTCCTAGACTTAGTATTTGTTTAATCCAATACTTGGACATTAGTCTGAGGCTTGGACAGTCTTCTATAAACACCTCTATTGCCAGGACAAGCAACCCCAAAAGTTTGGACAACCATGAGGAAACAAAGAAACACCATGCAGGCAAAAAGCAGGAAAAAAAACCCACAAGACCAAATAAATGAGGAGGAAATAGGAAAAATGCCTGAAAAAGAATTCAGAGTAATGATAGTAAAAATGATACAAAATCTCGATAACAAAATAGAGAAAGTACAAGAAACAGTTCATAAGAACTCAGAAAAACAAACAGCAATGGATAAAAAAATAACTGAAATTAAAAATACTCTAGATGCTATAACCAGCAGAATGACTGAGGCAGAAGAACGAATAAGTGAGTTGGAAGATAGAATGGGGGAAATAAATGCCACAGAGCAGGAAAAAGAAAAAAGAATAAAAAGAATAGAAGACAGTCTCAGAGACCTCAGTGATAACATTAAGCGTACCAACATTCGAATTATAGGCATCCCAGAAGAAGAAGAAAACAAGAAAGGGTCTGAGAAAATATTTGAAGAGGTTATAGTGGAAAACTTCCCCAACATGGGAAAGGAAATAATTCACCAAGTCCAAGAAGCACAGAGAGTCCCATACAGAATAAACACAAGGAGAAATACACCAAGGCACATATTAATCAAATGAACGACAATTAAATACAAAGAAAAAATATTAAAAGCAGCAAGAGAAAAGCAACAAATAACATATAAGGGAAACCCATAAGGATAACAGCTGACCTTTCTACAGAAACTCTGCAGGCCAGAAGGGAATGGCAGGATATACGGAAAGTCCTGAAAGAGAAAAACCTACAGCCAAAAATACTCTACCCAGCAAGAATCTCATTCAGATTTGAGGGAGAAATCAAAAGCTTTCCAGACAAGCAAAAGTTAAGAGAATTCAGCACCACCAAACCAGCCTTACAACAAGTGCTGAAGGAACTTCTCTAAGTAGGAGACACAAGAAAAGGAAAACACCTACAAAAACAAACCCAAAACAATTAAGAAAATGGTCATTGGAACAGACATGTCAATAATCACCTTAAATGTAAATGGATTAAATGCTCCAACCAAAAGACACAGACTGGCTGAATGGATACAAAAACAAGACCCTGCTATATGCTGCCTACAAGAAACCCACTTCAGACCAAGGGATACATATAGACTGAAAGTAAAGGGATGGAAAAAGATATTCCATGCAAATAGAAGCCAAAAGAATGCTGGAGTAGCAATACTCATATCAGACAAATTAGACTTTAAAGTAAAGGCTATTAAAAGAGACAAGGAAGGACACTACATAATGATCAAGGGATCCATTCAAGAAGAACATATCACAATTGTAAATATCTATGCCCCCAACATAGGAGCACCTCAATACATAAGGCAAATGCTAGCAGCTATAAAAGGGGACATCGACAGGAACACAATAATAGTGGGAGACTTGAACACCCCACTTACATCAATGGACAGATCATCCAAACAGAAAATAAATAAAGACACACAAGCTTTAAATGACACATTAGACCATCTCAACTTAATTGATATTTATAGGACACTCCATCCAAAAACGACAGAATACACCTTCTTCTCAAGTGCACAAGGAACATTTTCCAGGATAGATCACATCTTGGGTCACAAATCAAACCTCAGCAAATTCAAGAAAATTGAAATCATATCAAGCATCTTCTCAGACCACAATGCCATGAGACTAGATATCAATTACAGGAAAAAAACTGCAAAAAATACAAACACATGGAGGCTAAACAATTCACTCTTAAACAACCAAGAAATCACTAAAGAAATCAAAGAGGAAGTCAAAAAATATCTAGAAACAAGTGACAATGAAAACACAGCAACCCAAAACCTATGGGATGCAGCAAAAGCA
The DNA here is from genome assembly GCF_030028045.1 of Hippopotamus amphibius kiboko. Taxonomy (NCBI): domain Eukaryota; kingdom Metazoa; phylum Chordata; class Mammalia; order Artiodactyla; family Hippopotamidae; genus Hippopotamus; species Hippopotamus amphibius. The sequence continues at coordinate 16,290,346 of NC_080187.1, forward strand.
GTTCTAAGTTTATAGCAATACAGTCCTACCTTAAGAAACAAGAAAATTATCGAATAAGCAACCTAACCTTACACCTAAAACAATTAGAGAAAGAAGAACAAAGAAACCCCAAAGTGAGCACAAGGAAAGAAATCATAAAGATCAGAGCAGAAATAAATGAAAAAGAAAGGAAGGAAGCCATAGCAAAAATTAATAAAACTAAAAGCTGGTTCTTTGAGAAGATTAACAAAATTGATAAACCATTAGCCAGACTCATCAAGAAAAAAGGGGAGAAGATGCAAATCAACAGAATTAGAAATGAAAAAGGAGAAGAAACAACGGACACCTCAGAAATACAAAACATCATGAGAGACTACTACAAGCAACTATATGCCAATCAATTGGATAACCTGGAAGAAATGGATAAATTCTTAGAAAAATACAATCTTCCAAGACTGAACCAGGAAGAAATAGAAACCATGAACAGACCAATCACAAGTACAGAAATTGAGGCAGTGATTAAAAATTTCCCAACACACAAAAGCCCAGGACCAGATGGGTTCACGGGTGAATTCTATCAAACATTTCGAGAAGAGTTAACACCTATCCTTCTCAAACTCTTCCAAAATATTGCAGAAGGCAGAACACTCCCAAACTCATTCTGTGAGGCCACCATCACCCTGATACCAAAACCAGGCAAAGATGTCACAAAAAAAGAAAATTATAGGCCAATATCACTAATGAATATAGGTTCAAAAATCCTCAACAAAATACTAGCTAACAGAATCCAACAGCACATTAAAAAAATCATACACCATGATCAAGTGGGGTTTTTCCCTGGGATGCAAAAATTCTTCAATATACGCAAATCAATCAACATGATACATCATATGAACAAATTGAAGGATAAAAACCATATGATCATCTCAATAGATGAAGAAAAAGCTTTTGACAAAGTTCAACATCCATTTATGATAAAAGCTCTCCAGAAAATGGGCATAGAAGGAAATTATCTCAACATAAGAAAAGCCATATATGAGAAACCAAAAGCCAACATCATTCTCAATGGGGAAAAACTGAAAGAATGCCCTCTAAGAACAGGAACAAGACAAGGGGGTCCACTCTCACTGCTATTATTCAACATAGTTTTGGAAGTTTTAGCCACAGCAATCAGAGAAGAAAAAGAAATAAAAGGAATACAGTTTGGAAAAGAAGAAGTTAAATTGTCACTCTTTGCAGATGACATGATATTATATATAGAAAACCCAAAAGACTCTACCAGAAAACTGCTAGCACTCATTGATGAGTTTAGTAAAGTAGCAGGATACAAAATTAATGCACAGAAATCTCTTGCATTCCTATACACTAACGGAAGAGCAGAAAGAGAAATTACGGAAACTCTCCCATTCACCATTGCAACCAAAAGAATAAAATACCTAGGAATAAACCTGCCTAAGGAGGCAAAAGACCTGTATGCAGAAAACTTTAAGATATTGATGAAAGAAATCAAAGATGACACAAACAGATGGAGGGACATACAATGTTCCTGGATTGGAAGAATCAACACAGTGAAAATGACTGTACTACCCAAAGCAATTTACAGATTTAATGCAATCCCGATCAAATTACCAATGGCATTTTTCACAGAACTAGAGCAAGAAATCTTACGATTTGTATGGAAATGCAAAAGACCCCGAATAGCCAAAGCAATCTTGAGAAGGAAAAATGGAGTTGGTGGAATCAGGCTTCCTGACTTCAAACTATACTACAAGGCCATAGTGATCACGACAGTATGGTACTGGCACAAAAACAGAAAGGAAGATCAATGGAATAGAACAGAGAACTCAGAAGTAAGCCCAAACATATATGGGCACCTTATCTTTGACAAAGGAGGCAAGAATATACAATGGAAAAAAGACAGCCTCTTCAATAAGTGGTGCTGGGAAAATTGGACAGCAACATGTAAAAGAATGAAATTAGAACACTTCCTAACACCATACACAAAAATAAACTCCAAATGGATTAAAGACCTCAATGTAAGGCCAGACACTATAAAACTCCTAGAGGAAAACATAGGCAGAACACTCTTTGACATCCATCAAAGCAAGATCCTTTTTGACCCACCTCCTAGAATCATGGAAATAAAATCAAGAATAAACAAATGGGACCTCATGAAACTTAAAAGCTTTTGCACAGCAAAAGAAACCATAAATAAGACTAGAAGGCAACCCTCAGAATGGGAAAATATAGTTGCCTAGGAAAAAACGGACAAAGGATTAACCTCCAAAATATACAAGCAGCTCATGCAGCTTAATACCAAAAAAGCAAATAACCCAATCCACAAATGGGCAGAAGACCTAAATAGACATTTCTCCAAAGAAGACATACAGATGGCCAACAAACACATGAAAAGATGCTCAACATCACTCATCATCAGAGAAATGCAAGTCAAAGCCACAATGAGGGATCACCTCACACCGATCAGAATGGCCAACATCACAAAATCTGGAAACAACAAATATTGGAGAGGGTGTGGAGAAAAGGGAACTCTCCTGCACTGTTGGTGGCAATGTAAGTTGGTACAGCCACTATGGAAAACAATTTGGAGGTTCCTTAAAAATCTACAAATAGAACTACCATATGATCCAGTAATCCCACTACTGGGCATATACCCAAAGAAAACCATAATCCCAAAAGAAACTTGTACCATCATGTTTATTGCAGCACTATTTACAATAGCCAGGACATGGGAGCAACCTAAATGCCCATCAACAAATGAATGGATAAAGAAGATGTGGCATATATATACAATGGAATATTACTCAGCTATAAAAAGGGATGAGATGGAGCTATATGTAATGAGGTGGATAGACCTAGAGTCTGTCATACAGAGTGAAGTAAGTGAGAAAGAGAAAGACAAATATTGTATGCTAACTCACATATATGGAATCTAAAAATGGTACTGATGAACTCAGTGACAAGAACAAGGATGCGGGTGCAGAGAATGGACTGGAGAACTCGAGGTTTGGGGGGGGTGGGGGGTGAAGGGGAAGCTGAGATGAAGCGAGAGAGTAGCATAGCCATATATATAGTACCAACTGTTAAATAGATAGCTAGTGGGAAGTTGTTGTATAACAAAGGGAGTCCAACTAGAGGATGGAAGATGCGTTAGAGGACTGGAATGGGGAGGGTGGGGGGGACTCGAGGGAGGGTGGGGGGAAATTGAGGGAGGGAGGGAATATGGGGATATGTGTATAAAAACAGATGATTGTACTTGGTGTACCCCTGAAAAATAATAAATAAATTAAAAAAATAAAGATATCAAATGAAAAAAAATAAATTAAGAATGTATATATATATATGTATAACCAAGTCACTTTGCTATATAGCAGAAATTAACACAACATTGTAAATCAACTATACTTCAATTTAAAGAAAATTTCCTCTTTACAAGTTTTCTTTTCCCAAATCAGAATCCAAATAAGATTTGCACATTAAATGACGTCAATATATTTCTGAAGTCTAGTTTATAACAGTTTTCTGTCTCTCTTTATATGAATTAGTTAATAAAATATTTTGTTTGAGGTATATTTTACACAAATCCTAAGTGTACAGCTCAATAAATCTTACAGACTCATATGGAAACTTCACAGATTATAAACCAGATAATTTTGAGCCACATGTCCCTTCGTGGTCAGTATCCCTCACAAGTAACCACCATTCTACCCTTTGTAGCATAGATAGTTTTGCCTGACTTCAAATTACTTACAGAAGGAAACTCTTCCATCTCTTATGAAATTAACATTATTTTTTTTAACTGGGTCTTTTTGTCACATAGACATCCCACATTCTCTATTTGCTTGACTGTGTATTCAGAGTGTCATCATGCATGTTCCTCTATCCCCTGTATTTCCTAAGATCTCAAAGTTACACTAGAGGGTTGATGACATCCAGTTTCATAGATGGTGACTGGGACTTCCTATTGCATCCCAGAGGACACACGGTCTGATGGTCACTCTTTAAGTGATAGTAAGGTTGAGCCTTGCACTCTGGTGCTATTTTTCTGACTTGTTCTTTATGAAGTTTCCTACCAACGTCTTACCTAATAGACTTAAGAGCCAAAGCTGTGTTCTGCCTCGATCCATATTGTTTCATGAGAGTTGAGGACATTTTGGAGAACAGATGGACTGGATGTTAGATGGGAGAGGGGAGCAGGAGCAGAAACTTCTAAACTGAGCCACTAGGTAAATGTTGGCACCTTTAACTGATAAGGGGATGATAGGGCTTTGAGGGAAAAAAATCAAGATTGTGATTTTGGAGGTGTTACATATGAGATGTCTAGTAAATATTCAGGTTGATTTATTGAGTCTAATAGATGAGCCTCAAACTCAAGAAGGTTTATGACTAAGTACCTAATCTGGGAGTCTTCAGTAATCTTTGAAACCTTGGGATAAAAATGCAATCTCCAAGGAAGTGATACAAATAATGAAGAGACCTCCAAATGGAGACCTCTATATGACTGCTGCAGTCTATAAAATTTTTAACATTCAAGGTAAAACGTACCTTAGAAAACTCTAGACTAATCCTGTGATTTTACATCTAGAGAAACTGAGGTCTAAAATGGCAAAGAAACATTACACTCGGATTAGACAGAGAGGATGTGAAGTCAGAGCAATCCTGTCTGGCCATTTAGTCACTGCAGGACTCTGAATAGTAAGAAGTTGCTCTGAGCCCCACCCTCCTAGTAAAATAGCAATGCTCAAACCTAGTAAAACTGCAAATGCTCATTTTGTTGGCCAATTCCCGATTGTATTTTAGAATTCAGTACAGTTCTCCTACTCCCGGAGAAGCTTTTTGTAACTTTTTCTAAACTCCCTGCCGCTGGTTTGTACACTTCTGGCACCTTGGTGTACTCCATCTCAGCGTTTCTAACCCTTCATTGTAATTATCTATTGTGAATTATTTCTCTCTCTAGACAGAGACCTACTTCAGGACTTGGTCAGCACCTCACACATTCTTGAAAATCAAGGACCTAGTGCTTTGTCTGGCTCAGAAGAGGCACTCAGTAAATGATGATGGAAGGAAGAAAGGAAGAAATGACAAATGAAAAAGAAATGGAAGGAAGGGAGGGAGGAAGGAAGAAAGGGGGGGGAAGGAGGGAAGTAGGGGAGGAGGGAGGCATATGGAAATCTTTCTTACTAGATAGTGTTTCTTAAGACTAGGGACATTTTCTTATTTATTTCTCTGTCTCCAGTCCTTGCCACAGAGTAATAATAATAAAAATAACTACACTAATTACAACCCGCCCCCCCCCCCAAACTATTGTAAGGTCATTTTATTTTATGAACTATTTATAGAAATATTAAAATTGGGTACCTTTTCTAAACAGATTTTCTTCCAGATTAAAATAAAGCCCAACAAGGTGAAGTCACATCCCCCGGTCATGAATTAAAAGTATCAGAACTAGACTTCTTTCCTGCAGGTCTCCAAAACGCCTTCTTTGGGTCAAAACTGGAAAATGTTTTTGGAATGAGTAAGGGAAGTTACAGCTCAAGTGACTGAAGCATAATAACTGCTCCATAAATGTTAACTAATTACATCATTAATTTTCTATTCATTTCCGAGTAAGGCCTTCCCCATTACCAGCCTATATTGACCTTGCAGTTGTTCATACCTATATCTTACTCACTAAATAGTTCGGACGTTTCTGTCTTTCTGTCGATAGTAAGCACCTTGTATGCTGGGACAGCACCAAAAAACACTGTTACGTCTGTTACTGAGTCAACTCTAGTACCACCTAAACAGTAGGTGCTCCCTAAATGCTTCTGAATAGATTGGTTGATTTTTGATCTAGAGGAAGCTTTGTGCAGAAGAAGGAACATCTGATTTACTGGGAAATGTTCTAGTCCTGGTTTAATTGCCAGCTGCACGTGGGGAGGGGGCCACAGGAAAGCCACTTAAACCCTCTATGCTTTGACTTCCAAAAAATAAAATTGGGACTAATAGTCTCTGTCCCCATAACCCTCAGGGGGCAGAGTGAGGTTCAAATAGGGTAATGCAAACCATAAATTGCAGTGCAGAGACAAGGTTTTTATTATCTCAGTTATATTATATCCCTCTCTGTCTACTTGCTGCATATTACCACCTTCTCATTTAGGTGAACACTCAATATTCACCGAATGATTTTCCCTAAATCAATAATATAAACAAAGAAAACAAGATGATCCAGTAAAAAAGGCTCAGAATATTGACTCTCAGTACTACGTGTACAGTATTATCTTGGAAAGGTAGGCTGATATAATATACCACTAACTCTTTAAGTCAGAGAAGAATTTACCAGAAAGCTTGCAAGTAAATGCATTTTCTACAATTCACTCTAGCACAGCAATTCTCAAGAGATCACGCCATTAATACTCCATTTCAAATTAAGAAACATATGCTTTTTCTTCTCTTAAAAAAAAGCAAGGGAACAAGGTCCATTTTCTTTCCTTTACAAAAACAAAAGCTTTTAAAATGATAAAAATTGCCTCTGCTTGATAAAACAGCCATCTGCCTCTGATTTAGGTAAGTGTTATTCTTGTGTATTTTTATATTATTATTATTGCTGGTTGGAGGAAAATGCATAAATACAAAGAGAGGTCTTTGGAAAGGTCACGCAATTTCTAGTTCAATTATCCCTGAAACTTTGCCTAACCTTCAAGTTGACCCTAACATTGAATCTTCACCCTAAATGGACAGATTTGAAGTAAAGCTTGAGGAAATATTTCTAATGATTTATGTATAATATTGTGCCTTTTCCCTCCCCCACTTTTATGATGTTGGTGGAGAAGAGATATTAAGAAACTTTACAATGAAGAATAGCTATTGCATTTGGCATTTATATGACCCTCTATTATGATAATCATTTTTATTAGTTATTTCTCATGTCGGTTCTGGGAGAGAGATTGGATCAGCTTAGTATTCAGAGTGGGTGAGCTCCCCACATGCTGTTACTCCAGTATGATGGTCATAAACACCAAATGGCATGCCATCTGAAGCAGGCGCTGGGCGGGTTCCCCAAATATGCAATTAAGATATCTGGAGACGACATCACCTATACAAATGTTACAGCAGCTTCAGAATTAATCTCATGGAGATGGTTCCTTTGAGTTTAGGACAAAGGAAGCAGAAGAGTAGTTTCCTTGATAATGTTCTTAAACAGGCTGTGTCGGTATCACCAGCTGAAATCTGAAGATAAACTAGCTGTGAGAAAGGGGGCTGGGTGCGGTTTTGGCTACACAAATTTGTGCTTGGATTGTGTGAGGAAAAATAGTGAATATTATTACAGTAAGCAAAGAATTAGAAGCTCAGAAGACACAGATTTCGGTCCCTGCTCTATCATCTACAAATTTCATGGACCTTTGGATCTTTGTCTCTTACATCTTTGGTTCTCCTTTTGGTCACCTGCAAAATGGGTACAGTGGCTTTAGCCTCTCCGAGTAACACTGGGAAGGGAGATGTGGGATTGCCAAAACAGGGCAAGCTGGACACAGAGAGTTATCAGAGAGCATTCTAAGCTGGAGGACTAGAGCACGAGCAGAGACACAGCGGGGGACAGTCCCGATTCTACCAGTAGAATATGGTAGGTACGAAGACCAGCAGTGAGATTTAAGCTGGGACCAGATCACAGAAGGACAGGGATTCCGTGCCAGGGGCTTTGCAAAGAAGAGCAAGAAGCTATGGCTTAGTTTCTTTTTATTGTACTTCTTCATTAGTTTGTTCATTTTTAGTAGCAGAGAAGTGAAGTGTTAAGTGGCTTAAGAAAATAAAAGTAATCCAATTAAGTAAACTAGATTGGAAGGGGGAGAGAAAAAGAAGGGAGACCAGTGGGGAGACTTTTGAAAAATGTGGTTCCAATCAGTGCAATTACAAAAGAAATGGAAGGCAGTGTAGAGCTACAGGGGATGGAGTAGAATTCTGCTTGCAGCCCTTGTCTGCCTGATGGATATATACAGGCGGTGTGTGTTATCTGTTATAATTTCCTCTGCTGGGCGGTCCTTTGCAATTTGGAGATGACCCCTCTGATGGTGATTACTGTGTTATGTGCAGCTGTGGCTGAAGAAAGTGACTTGAGGGAGCAGGATTTATCATATGAGTCAGAAGGCAGCCTTGCGGAGATGAGTCTATAAGGCAAATTCAGGCTTTCATTCAATAACCTCCCTTCCCTTTCAGAGCTCCCCCTGCCTGCTCCTGCTTCCTGCATCCAGTATCCTTGTCCTCATGAAGGAAAGAATCCTAGAAGCTTGGAGCTTCAAGGGATGGGCTCATAAAAGAAGAGTGACATGGATATTGGCAGACATTGGACTAGAAAATAGTGAGTTCAGAGTGGCAAGGAGTTGGGTTCACATTGTATTTCTCTGTCATGGTTGCATGGTTGCTGCATGAAAGCCGTAGTTTGCGACCTTAGACAGGAATAAAATGTCTCTTGGTTGCAGTTTCCCCACTTGTAAAATGGATAAGCAAATGCATATGCTTCACGTATTATTGTGGATTAAATAAGATAAGGCACATAACAGATTCATCGCAATGCCTATGCACAGAATGAAAGACAAGCAAAAGCAACTATTAACGAGTACGGAGAGCTTTGTTTGTTACCACACTTCACATTTCTTCCCTCCCATTTCTCTCCCTTACAAGGATATCAACTACCTTAAAACAGGATTCCCTCCTTAAATCTTACGTATCCAATTTGGATACTAAAGACGTACCATGCTAGAGAAGCAGCATGGTCAGTATGAAGTAAAATTAGGGAGACAGTCAGGTAACATGTAGCCAGTGCAGATTCTACTTTCAGACTTTTTTTTTTCCCCAGCTACGCAGCTTGTGGGATCTTAGTTACCCGACCAGGGATCAAACCCTGGAGTGAAAGCGTGGAGTTCTAACTACTGGACCACCAGGGAATTCCTATACTTTCTGACTCTTAAGAAGCAAATATGAGAGAGACTAGTTAGAATATGTAATAATCTGGGCATAGTATGATGAAGATCTTGTAAGTAAAACATACATTTAAAAATAAAACAGCTTCAAAGGTCTATTTCTCAAATGAACAATCTGAAGGGAGGAGTAATTGATTAAGGCAGACACGGTGGTTGATTCTTAAATATTCAAACCGATTGGTCTAAGCCAGTGGTTTTCAACCTGGGGAGGGATGTTATTGACATATAGTGAGCCAGGGATGCTGCCCCTGCAATGCACAGCATAGCGTTATCAGGATACCGAAATATCTGGCCTCAAAATATCAATAATGCAAAGGTTAGGAAACCTTTGTCTAAGCCAATCATGGTAACTCTGCCCTGTTAGCCACTGATGGGTGCAGGAATCCAGCCACAAGCCAATGAGTATATCACATTCTGTTAGTGCCTATTATACATCTTGGGGTAAGCATATATTCTAAATTGGCCAAAGGGAAGATCATAGTTCAGGACTGGAAGTCTCGATTCCCTGCTCAATGTGAATAAAGTAACACAACACCCCATTTGCTGCTGGCCACGATCTTGTGGGCTTTAGAAGAATGAATCTGAGGCAACCCATATATTTCAAACATAGCAGAGAAGAGTGATGAAAATTACTTAGGTTCTTGAAGACACTGAATCTATTCACCCTCGAGTCTACCCCAGTGCTGGAAATTCATGTTATGAAATGATGACTACCGTCTCTGTGTATGTCAGTTTACATCAGATTTTTTCTTGTTCACTTGGCAGCATAATTATACCAACTAAAATCCTAAACAAGTGATCTCACAATTATCCCAAAGTTTAACCTTCTTTTATGGGTTCTCTTACTTGGAATTCAAAAGTTACCAAGCAATATTCCCCTCCAATTTAATTCCCTGACGTACTCAGGACAGACAGTGCTTCTTCTTCCTTCCGCTCTTTATTAACAGAGCTTAGACTGGTTAGGATTAAAAACAACAAAAATGAACAAAAAACAGACAAATGAAACTTAAAAGTATCAAGCAAGAATTAAAGGAAAATAACCGCAAAAGAGAAAAATCTGTATTTTCAAATGCAGGTTGTTCTAAAGTCTCTAGCCCCAAAGGTTGCCATAATTCAACTCAAGTAAAAAGTATTAAGCATCTATTAAGAAACGCTGAGAACTTCTCTGGGGCCTGAGGGTACATTCATAGAAAAGGCAGAATTCTTTCTTCATAAGGAGCTTGCAGTCTTGTATAGGGGGACAGATGAATAAGGAGGTCATGAGAGTTTGGAGGGATGGGTCCAGGAATAGTACAGGGAGTAAGGAAGAGAAGCAGCCCAGGGGAAGGAGGGGTGCAGCAGGTCAGTTTCCTGGTTTCTCCCTCTGCATCTCTTGATCTGTTTCTAAGTGAACGGGTCCATCTTACAATTCACTTTATAAAATTATCTCCCAGCCACCTGGACCCCTGCATGATCAAGAGGTAAATTCTTCTCATTCCACCCATTGATCGCTCATTCCTTCATTGCCTTCTGTTTTGAGAGACATACTAGATATACAATGATCCGCTGAAAGCCAGGGGAAAACACCTGAAAGTTCAGGGGAAAACACCAATACAACACTCACGTGGGTGAGGCAACCGTGCTTTACATTCATTACAATTCAGTGCAAAACAATAGATGATGATGCAGTGTAAGAAAATGTGATTGAAGTAACAAAAATTACACAAATGCAGATGTAGGAAAGTCACCCCCTCAGAGATCCGTAGGAGGGACACATGGTAGAAATGCAAAGAGAGGTGAACAAACTAAATATTTTTAAGGAAGATTCGATAAGATTTAATGACATGAACAATGCAAAAGAGGGTAGAGTAAATGCAAATCCAGCACTTGACTGGCAGAGAACTTGCAGAGTGTGTCTCTAAGAAGGATGGACAGGGGAGAGGGGTTAGGAGGAGCTGTTTCAAGAAAATCATGATGAATTTGTTCTTGGTCACAGTGCCTTCAAAAATCTACTCAAATTGCAGCCTACTTTGGAAATGTTGTCACATTCCAGGACTAATTGAAGGAAGAATATATGAGAACAGACATAAGGGGAGAAACATAGGAAAAACGAAAGAAAAAAGCAAGTTCTTCCAAACTCTATCTACAAGTGGTCAAAGATACAGTGAGTTCATATGTCTCTCCTGCTTCCCACCTCTACCATTTCTGTCAAGCATACAAAATAGACCAATTTGTCACTGTGTCTGCATAATATCAGGATAAGAGTGCACTGTTCTCTTCTGTTAGCAGAGGTCGCTGGAAAGAGTGTCTCCAAGATTGTCTAAAGGAAAACAAATGAGCAAGCCCCCCAGTTGGAGGCGGGGTGCTCTGCTGTGGCAGGGGAAATGCCGAGATGATGACTTTTGGAAAATTGATTCGGGTTTATCCAACACAGGACTGTTTTAATCACTGCACCGAGGGACCTGCTTCAAGGACAGATGGATAATGCATGTTTCGGAGAGGCTGAAAGGGAGATAGTGCGGATCCTCAAACGTCTTGAGCAGGCCATTAAGTGAGCGAGCAAACATCCTTGCCCATCTGCTTGGGGGTCTGGGGCTTGGAGTTTCAAAGAAAGTGTCAAGGTTTCCAGGTGGGCTCAAAGAAGCACTTGGGGAGGCAGGCTCTAGCAGGACTCTGGAGAGAAAGAGCAGGCATGTTCTGCAAAGTCAAGTCCAATCAAGTCTTCACATCCCCTCCCCCCCACCCCTCCCTCTATCCCTTGGGAGTAACCAGAAGACAGATGATTGATAGGCAGTTGAATAGACACTCCAACAGATACACGGACCTTGCTATATTCTTATCTCCAAACTTTCAGAGTTTTTCTTATATCACTGGCGCAAGTGCCAAGAATTTAGGGAGGCACAAGGAGCTGGGGGCTGGGGGCTTCAACTTATCAACCTTGTGAATTTAATGCAAAGGGAAGAAGCTTTGGCATTGAATTATCCATGTTCCTATCCCACTTTTGCAATGAATTACCTCTGTAATCAAGTCACTTAACCTCGCTGCATCTGGTTCTTCTCTTGCAGAGTGAGCATAAGTGTTCCTATCTGATGACCCTTGCAAACCTAAAATGTTATATACAAATGTCAGTTGCCATGACAGTGATCCTTCTTTTATGTTTGGTGTTAGTTTCTTCTTACTGAAGGGGTTGCTCTGTGACCATAGAAATATCATATCACCTCCCTGGGTCTTAGTTTTCTTCTATGTAAAGTGAAGTAGAACTTTGATTAATGATATGAACAATGATAACTTTAAGGAGCTCTCACTATATGCCCAAACCATTCTCAACATTACACATGGGTTTACTCAAAAACTAGCTTGTATGTAATAGGTACAACATTGTCCCCATTTTGAGGTTCTCATCCCAGGTCACACGGCTGGCAGAGCTGAGATGCGATATCAGACTTTGCAACTTCAGGGCTACCTCTCTATCTTCTCTAGGACCTTACCTAGCAACACATGGCATCAGAATAATATGAGGCCCAGAAACAGGTTATATGCTGATCTGTTTCTTAGTTCTAAGGATTTATCTTAACCTCCAAAACAGCCTTACGATTAGCTTGGGGAGCGAAGCCCTAATGCCACTGGCAGCTTCTCTTGATGTTTATACCTGCAAGGCTAGAAGGGGAATTGCTTCCACTGGAGGTAAAGAAAACAGCATTTTCAGAGAAACTTCTAGGGAAGGAGCCATAAAGCCACAGATGGCATCGAAGATGGAGAGACAAAAGAGCCCAATCAGATCACTTCTCTCCATTTCAAGGTGGTGAAACCGAGACACAGAGTGGGGGGGTGGAGCGAGCTCACGCAGTGAAAGAGTAGCAGAATAGTGTCTGGAGCCCTTCTGGCCCCTAACCAGTGCGCACTCTCTCCGCTATGTGCCCAGCGTGGAGTCCTTGGTGAGACTTTTTACGCACGTGGGATTTAAACACAATGATCAAACCATTTAATATATTTTCACTCACAGATTGGAAAAATTGACTTGGAATAAGGTAGAGCACCTCTACTGAAGAAAACGCTTGGCTCATTGCTTAGTACAAGGTTGGGTATGCAGCAGGTATTGAATGAATATTTCTTGAGTTCAACTGAACATTCTGGATAGCAGACATATGACTCTTCTATTCATCATCTAACTGTCCCTTCCATCTCAGGTCCTCAGCTGAGTGTATGCTTTAAGGACATAATGTGTTGTCCCCACTATCTGCGAATCTGCAAATGGATATAACTCGATTTGATGAGCAACTTTGAATCGAAAAGACTGTATTGAGCCCTTGCTACTCTGCTAGTGAAAGGAAGTTTTAGCACAATTCCTGGCTCATAGCAAACTTCCATAAACATTAGCTGTTACTATTTCTGCTTGGAGAGTTCATAATGACCTTTGGGGACAAATGAGGACTAATGAAGAATTTTCATGCTCTCCAGGAAGCCCACAAATAACAGGGAGTTTGTCACATTAATAGGTAATTATGTTACAGTTATTAATGGTGAAAGCACAGATCCGTAAACAATATGTGGATGCTAAAAGACAGTAGTTAGTTAATTATTCAGTGCTGTTGAAGGCAAGCTCTAAGCAGACCTCAGAGGGAGGAATTGCTGAATAGGGTTTTGATGAGTGAGTAGGAGCAAGGAAAACTACTCCCTTAAGAGCAAACTGGAAAGGGAAAGCATGGGGCTTGGCTTATTCAGAACAGTCATTGAACTGCAAATAGGCCACCAGTCATTTAACACAAATGTAAAAATGTGTTTGTGATGGAGAGGTGCTGAGCAGAGGTGAGGGTCCAAGAAGGGGCTGATTCCTAGAGGTTATTTTTCACCAAATTCAGGAGCCTGGGTTGTAGATTGAAACCAACAGGGAACCCTCATTGGATTTTAAATGGGAAAGTAAAATGGTCAAATATGTATTTTAGAAAGATGATTTTTTTAGCAGCATAGGTACCAGAAAGGAGAAAGAAGGATTGGTAGGCTATTGAAATAACATAGATATGACCCAACAATCTCCCTTCTGGGCATATATCCAAAGGAAATAAAAACAAAATATCAAAGAGATAGCCAAACTCCCATGTTCATTGCAACATTATTTACAATAGCCAAGATATGAAAACAACGGAAGTGTCCGTCAGCAGATGAATATTATTCAGCATGAGAAAGAAGGAAATCCTTCCATTTGTGACAACATGGATGGACCTTGAGGGCGTTATGCTACGTGAGATAAGCCAGAGAGGAAAGACAAATACTGCATGGAAACACTCATATGTGGAATATAAAAAGACAAAGAAACAGTAGAAAATAGTAGAAAGTGGTTGCCAGGGGCTGGAGGTGGGGGAAACAGGGAGAGGCTGGTAAAAGTGTACAAATTTGCAGTTACAAGGTGAATAAGGTCTGAGGTTCTGATGTATAACATGGTGACTACAGCTGATAACACTATTATATAACTGAAATTTGCTAAGAGTGTGGAACTTAAATGTTCTCACACACAAAAAATCAGATAAATACGTGAAGAGATGGATGTGTTAATTAACTAGATGAGGGGGACCTTTCACTATGTATAGCTCTATCAAATCATCACGATGCATACTTTAAATATCTTACAATTTTATTTGTCAATTATACCTCAATAGAGCTGAAACCCAAAGGAATTGTCTTTAGAACAGACTCAGGAAAAGACATAATTTAGATTTAACAGTTTATCTTGTGCTCACTTGAATGTGGTGGCTATTGTCTTGAACATTTAACTATTGAAATCAAAAGATAATAAACTATGGAGAGATTCAAAATTAAAAAAAAAAAAAAAAAAGAAATAGCACAGGCAAGACATAAGAGAGACCTGACTAAATTGGTAGAAGAGGGGAGAAACAGACAGAGATTTAAGAAATAAACTTGGCAGGACTTGGTGAGAGGTTGGTATAAAAGCTGAGGGGGTGCGAATGGACGCTGCCCCCCACGATGCGATGACACCTGTATCCTAGCCTGCTTCCCAGCCCTGTGTCCCTTCCAGCGGAGGTATTGAAGTGCTCCTTCTTTGTGGGGGCTGAAAAGCTGTCAACGTGCATTGTTCTCTCCCCAGAATCCGCTGCGAGTGCGGATTCTGGCAAAAATCTTCCTCCTGAACCTCTCAACCCTGTTGTGTTTATCACTTGAGCTATTTGTCTTTGCCGAGCAAACATGACCATCTGCTACTATAACCCAACTAGGAAAAAGATGCTTTTATTTTTCCCCGTGTCATTTTGTACCGCTTGGGTGACACCTCAAGGAAGAAAAAAGGCAGAAAGCAACAACAAACGGCATCTGTGATGAAAAGGGAGAGGCTCGGCTTCCATTCCTCACACGTTTTTGAAACAAGCCACATAAAAGGGCCTGCAAGATGTGTGGTAATATCAGCGCAGACACTCATTCCGCGGTCTACACACGTGTCCCTCGAAGACCCCATTTCTTAGAGTGACTTTTTAATTCTTTCCTTTTTTGTTTTTATCTCCTCACCTGGCAACAAATATACGTTTGTAAAAGCATGCTCCAAGGTCAATAACTTTTCTGACTCTCTTTAACACATGGCACCTAAGAAGGGATTTCACCTGTCAACTAAACCTTTCTATGATACAAACTCAACCTACATTTCCCTCAAAAACTTCCACTTCCTCTCCGCAGGTATGGAAAGCCTGTACCAAATGCAATTACCTGTAATTCTCAGGACAGGTTATGCTCTTTCACATCTGCTCTCTTAGCCCAGAATATCCTTTCCCTACGTACCCTCCTGAATCTCAGCGCCAGCCTCACTGACCTCGTTTCTATTCTGTAAGGACACCAGTCTCCCTCCCCATTGAGGATCTTTCCTCTACTCCTCCCCCACATCCCCTTAACCCAGTTATAATGCAGATATCAGCCCAAGGGTCACTCCATCAAGGAAGCAAACCTTTTCTGAACATCCTTCACTACCCTCACTAAATTATATCGTCACACTGTACTTTCTTATTGCATAATAGCTACAGTAATTTGTAAAGATACATGTGATCATCGGGTTAATGTCTATCTCCTCCCTAGACTGTGACCCCTGTAATGCTCACCCTGTCTCCTCAATGACTAGCACAGTGCCTGGTCCACAGTAAGGTCCCAAGAATTACACACTGAATAAACAAAGCACTAGAGGAATGAAAGGTGTAACGAATGAACGTGAAAATCTTATTCATTCCTCAATGACAATTTCTAATGCCACCTCCCCCATAAAGTCCTTGTTTTTTGCTTCCTTTAACCCCCAACTTTAAAACAACAGTGCTGAAAGTGATTTTTCAGTCTTTTGACTATTTAGAACATAGTTTCTGTATCTCCCTTGTGAAATTTTTGGAGGCTGGCTTCTGCTGCAATAAGGGTGCTTTTTTTTTTTGAATTCCTGTTTAATGGCAAAGGAAAAAGCTTCACACACTGCTACCTATAAAACAGATAACTAATAAGGATCTACTGTATAGCACATGGAACTCTACTCAATACTCTGTAATGGCCTATATGGGAAAAGAATCTAAAAAAAAGTGGATATATGTATATGTATAACAGATTCAGGTACTGTACACCTGAAACTAACACAACATTGCAAGTCAACTATACTCCAATAAAAATTAAAAAAATCAAGATTATGATTTTGGAGGTGTTAAATATGAGATGTCTATTAAATATTGAGGTTGATTTATTGAATCTAAAGATGAACCTCAAACTTCTCTAAAAAACTGGGCTTCCCTTTTACATTCAGGGGTTAGACAAAGATTTGGCTTCTGAAAGCTTTTCTGGCCTTATGCATTAAATAGAGATCTCTAAAGCATCTCTGAAGTATGCTCAGACTCTGTACCTATTTAAGTGCTTCAATTTAAAGATAAGGGATCTGTGACCCCTGGAAAGGAAATAAGTCATCAGTAAGTTAATGGCAGAGTTTGGGTAAGAACCCAGGTCTTCTGACTGCCAACTTAATCCTTTCTTCAATATTCTGTGTTTATTGTCATATAAAAACGAACAGATACGGCTGAGAGAAAAGAGAAAGCTTATTTATTTTCCTCAATTGGAACATATTCCTAAAGTGGGACAGATCTAGACATTATTAATCGTGGATGGTGGATTCCAAGTTTAATAAACCAAATCTTCTTGCCAAAAACTGGCAGGGTGATTCTCTATAAAGTTGCAAAGAATCACTAAATTAGCCACATCCGTCACACACTGACATGTTCCTGGGATGACACAACACCAAGAACAAGAAGCCCCAATTTAGATGTCATTAATAACCAAAAATGATTTTACAAAGCAGAATATTAATGGAAAGACTTTCACAGTTTTAGAGCTTAAAATTGCTTTGGAATAAGTACATATTTTACTTGAATATATGTGTGTGGAAGAGGTGGTAATTGAAGCTGTCTTAGGTTTAATCCATTTTAGCAAGACAGCATGGTTTGTTGGGAAGAAGAAATTTCTGCTCTACCACAAACTTGCTATGTAACGTTGAGCAAGTCTACCATCCTTTTAACGTAACCATTTGTAAAATGAGACGCTTAGATTGGTTTAATCGATAGTTTCTTCATAAATAACCCAGAGTCTTTGCAGTTCATCTGAGTACACAGTCAGAAAAGACCTACAAGGTGAAAGGCACTGTACTAGGTGTTTTAGACACAAAGCTGAGCAAAGCAAGATTCTTGACTTCAAGGTGGTCAGAGCCTAAAGAACAGGGTTGATATATAAATAGCCAACTTAAGTGAGTTTAAGAGAAAACTAGGGAAAACCCAAATAAGCCACATTAGAAAATGAAAAGAACTTATGACTATGGACAGAGAGGAGTCATTTATTTTTTAATTTAATTATTTTAATTAATTTTTTACTGATGTATAGTTGATTTACAATGTATTAGTTTCTAGTGTATAGTGATTCTATATTTGATAGATTATAACCCATTTGTTATAAAATAGGTGATATTCTCTCTGCTGTACAATATATCCTTACAGTTTATTTATTTTACACATAGTACCAATAGTTTGCACCTCTTAATCCCATACCCGTATCTTGCCCCCTCCTCGTCCCTCTCCTCGTCCCTCTCCTCGTCCCTCTCCCCACTGGTAACCAATTGTTTGTTCTCTATATACGTGAGGCTGTTTCTATTTTGTTGTATTCATTCATTTGTTTCATTTTTTGGATTCCACATATAAGTCAAAACATGCAGTATTTTTCTTTCTCTGTCTGACTTACTTCACTAAGAATAATACCTTCCAGTTCCATCCATATTGTTGCAAATGGAAAAATTTCATTCTTATTTTTTATGGTTGAGTAATGTGTGTGTGTGTGTGTATACATATATATCTCACATCTTCTTCATTCATCTGTCGATGGACACTTGGGTTGCTTCTGTATCTTGGCAATTGTAAGTAATGCTGCTATGAACACTGGGGCGCATGTATCTTTTCAAATTAGTGTTTTCATTTTCTTTGGATATATACCCAAGGGTGGAACTGCTGGTTCATATGGTAGTTCTATTTTTAGTTTTCTGAGGAACCTCCATACTGCTTCCCAGAGTGGTGGCACCAATTTACATTCTTACCAACAATGCATGAGGATTTCATTTTCTGAGAGGAGTGCTTATAAAAGATGAAAGAATATGATACATACCTTTGCCAATAAACTTTAATGTATCTAGAAAATTACTTTCTAAATAAATATAAATTATCAAGATTGATACAAGCATATGTTGAGTCTAAAATGCACGGTGATCATGAATGTGATGTGAACATCATCCAAGTATTATATAATAATACAGAAACAACACAAAGCCCCGAGTGTCTAATGGAAATATTTTTAAATCTTTAAGAAACACAGCTTCTATGTAACTTTAATAGTGCCTAAACACATGAAAAGAAGGGATGCTTTTTAATTTAATTTATTTGTCTAATTTGTAATAACACTATACTTATTCCAAAATCTGAGAAATAGAGCATATAATTTTACCTATACATAAATGGAAACTAGCATGAGGAAAATACTATTAAATCAGGACCATGACTTCTGGTAATGGCCACTTGATGAGAACAGGTGATTTTGTTCATAGATAAGAATGATAAAAACTGAACAGAATTATTAAAAAAACATTTGTAGACACTGCACAATAACAAAGAGCAGATCAAAACTGGAAAAGAGCTTATATTTCAAAGACTGCTACTGCACCAAAAAGAACTATGATGTTGGGACTTCCTTACTTAACTAAGAATGCTGCCCACCCCCACAGATCTGTGATGGCAGAGAAGTGGAAGCCTCTTAAGGTATTAGAGGGTGAGAATGAAAGCTGTTAAAAGAACCAGATTAAGTGAGAAACCTTAATCCATGGGAATCACAGAGAGAGTGAGCCCCAAATAAAATCTAAGTATAAAGTCTGCACCAAACTTCAGCTGACCACTAAATTATGTAGATATGGGAGATACCCAGAACACATGTCTCAAAAAACAAGGGCTTAAAGCCAAAAAACTGAACAAAGATATATCAGCTGCTGTGTACCACAGGGAGAGAGAATTCAGTTTGAGTACAGCCAAGTTAACTGCCTATTAGAACTGACACAGAAGATTCCAGAAGCCTATAACATGTTATCTGCAATGTTCAGTTTTCAACCTCAAATTACCAAACATACAAAGAACCAGAAAGTATGACCCTTATGCAAGAAAACAAACTAGTAAAACCTAGTCAGTAGAAACGGACTCTGAGTGTGTCCAGCCATTGGATTTAGCAGGCAAAGATATCAAAGCAGCTAATACAAATGTTTCCAAAGATTTAAAGGAAAACAAATTTGAAGAATTAAAAGAAAGTATGGTATTCATGAGTGAATAGAAATGAAATGTTAACAGAGAAATAGAAGCTTTGGGAAGGAATTCTTAAAATTCTAGATTTGAAAAGTGTAAAACTGAGATGAAAAACAAAATTTACCAGGTGGGTTCAAGAATAGATTTTAGAGGACAGAAGAAAGAACTGGTGAATTTGAAGAAAGATTTCTAGAAATTTCCTACTCAAAATAACAGAAAGGAGAAATATTGAAAAAATACATAAAGGGCCACAAACACCTATGGTCAGTGTCATGTAGTCCAACAATTAGACTCCCAGAATGAGAAGATAAAATGAAGCAAAAAATATTTAAAGATATAATGGTCAAATTCCCCTAAATTTGTTGATTTACAGATTCAAGAAGGTCAACAACCCCCAAGGAGGATATGGATGCAAACAAAACAAAACAAAACAAACAAAAAAACCCAGGTAAGCTAGTAAACCTGCTGAAAGCCAAAAATAATAGAAACAAATTAAAAGCATCACTATAACACACTACAAGGAGGGACACAATAATATAATTAACATCTGATGAAAGCCAGATATTGGATTTAAATATTTAAAGTACAGAAAAAACTGAAAAAAAAAAAAACCAAAAAACTGAAGGTGTTATAAGGACATTTTCAGATAAACAAAACTGACAGAATCCATTGCTACCAGACACAATTTAAAGAAATGCTAAATGAAATCTTTTAGGCTGAAAAGAAGTAAAATCAGATAGTGACTTGTATATGCAGGAAGGGATACAGAACAGAACACTGGAAATCATATACATAATCATAGTCCCCTTGGTATCAGCAGGGGATTGGTTTCAGGAGCCCTCACATATACGAAAATCTGCAGATACTCAAGTCCCATGGTCAGCCCCCCACATCAGCGTTTCCTCAGCCACAGATCAACCACCCTGGACTCAACCAGACACAGACCATGTAGTACTATACAAAATTATTATAAAATATTTTTTAAAAATCCACATATGAATTGACCCATTTAGTTCAAACCCATGTTGTTAAAGGGTAAACTGTATATCTGTAATTTTTCTTATGTCAGTTTAAGTCATCCAAGAATGAGACACTTAGATGGGTTTAGATGTGATAGATTATTTTAAAGAAATATTTGTGAAGAAGTATTGGGGAGAGTACTTGAGTAGGCAGAGAACATTCAGAGTAAAGTGCAGGTCCAACATTGGTGAAGAGAGAGAACAAAAGACAGATTGGACAGGAAAGGCCCACAGTACATTTCTGAGAAAATCTCAGCCAAAAGGCCTGTCAGAGTAATCCCACACTGAGCAGGAATGCACCACCACTAGTCTCTCCAGCTTGCTCAGTGGTTGGCTATGAGCAGTCTGGGAGAAACAGGACCTCAGAGTTCATGGGAACAGCACCTGGAAGTGTCAGTTAACTATGCTACCCTCAGCATGTATTCTTAAGGAGATCCAATCAGTGCAGCTCCACAGTCATCATGCTTAAGACCTTTAAAGATACATGGCTATTTAAAGCAAAAATTATGCCACAAGTGTTGAGTGTAACATGCCTATGTAATATATAGATATAGATGTAGATATAGGTATAGGTAGATATACTTATGTAGATATCTATAGATAGATATAGATTGTGCCTATCTATATCTATCTATCATCTATCTATCTATCATCTATCTATCTATCTACCTATCTATCAAGTGATCTATTTATCTATGTATAATATATATGGCAAAATATTACAAAGGATGGAAGTGAAGTAATTGGAAATTTACTGTAGCCAGAATCACCTATTTTTGTTTTAACCAGAAGAAATTCAGTAGTAATTTTAAATAGAAAGTAATAACTTAAACATGCATGTTGTAATTCCCAGATCAAACAAAAATAACGATGCAAGAAAATGTAGCCAAAAAATCAGTTGTGGAATTCAAATGATATACTAAAAAAATTTTTTAAACACACAAAAAATGAACAATAAAACAAACAAACAAAAAAAGGTGGGAAATTGGAAAACTAATAAAATTGTTAGATCTAAATTAACTATTTTAATAATTACCTTAAATATAAATGAATTAAATACTCCAAAAGACAGAGATTCTCAAACTCAAGACACAATTGATATTCAACTATATGCTGCCTACAGGAGGCTCACCTTTAATACAAAGACACAAATAGGTGGAAATTAGGTTTCCAGAAATAGGAATTATACATACAATAAGTATAAGAAACCTATAGTAGCTGTATTAGTCACACAAAATAGACATTAAAACAAGTATATTTCTAGAGAAAAGAGGGAATTTCATAATAATAAAAGGGTGACTACAATAGGAAAATAAAAAAATCATCATTTACATATGTTTACCAACAAAGCAAATCACAAAAATTTATGAAGCAAAAACTGACAGAATTGAAAGGAGAAATAGGCAAAAATATATTGAGATTTCAGTACTTGTCTCTCATTAACTGATAGAACAATCAGAAAGAAATTCACTCAGGATATAGAAGAATTAAACATTACTAATCAGTTGAACTTGCTTGATGTTTCTAGAATATTCAATCTGAAAACAAGAGATTACACTCTACTCAAGCACATGTGGAACATTCACCAAGATAGATCATTTTCTAGACCATAAAAAGTCTCAATAAGTTTAAAGTAAATCGACTTATACAAAGCATGTTTTTTGATCATAATAAAACTTGAGATCAATAACAGAGAAAAATCTGAAAGCTCTCCAAACATTTGAAATTGAAATAACACATTTCTAAGCAACCAATGGATGACAGAGGAAATTACACAGAAAATTTGAAAATATTGGGTTGGCCAAAAAGTTCGCTCGAGTTTTGCCGTAACCTCTTATGGAACCAACACAGTATTTTGAAATCATATATATATGAAAATACAAAATATCAAAAATTGGGAAGATACTACATATGAGAAATCAGTGCTTATATGGGAAATTTATAGTTTTAAATTATTTATTAGATTAGAGAAAAAAAGTCTAAAAATATTATCTAATCTTCTCCTTAGGAAACTAGAAGAGAGGAAAAGTAAGCCCAAGGAAAGTAAAAATAAAGAATAACAGAGTGATAAAAGTTTTTTAATGAACCAATAATATAAGAAATCACTGAAATCAAAAGTTGGTTTTTTTGAAAAAAAAAAAGTTGGTTTTTTGGATTGACTACTAAAACTGAAAAGCTTCTAGCTTGAAGTTTCTCAAGAAAAAAAGAGAACATTTTAATTGCCAATATCAGGAATGAAAGAAGGGCATCATTTAGATGCTACAAACATTGAAAAAAATAAGTGAATAATATGAACTCCTTAAAGCCAAGAAATTTGATGATATAAATGAAATAGACAAATGTCTTAAAAGATAAATCATGCACAAAAAGGACAATTCTCAGGCTATGATGTACTAGCTTGTGTAAGACCAGCCTCCCACTGAGAACAAAAACAAAATAAAAGATAGAAAAAGTTTCAAATAATTTTTTAAAAGCCATAACTATTGAGGGAAATGAGTCTTGAGATTCCAGGAGTCCAAAGTGAAGAAAATCGTCGAGAGTTTAGGTCCCATATAGCATTTATCCACATTATTCCTCGGGGCATTTGCCTGTTATTGGAAGATGGAGGCAGATGGCCATTGTTAAGTGGTAAAGAAAACAGCAGAATTTTTGGTGAACTCACAAATCTGAGGAGAAAAAAAATATTTTATGACTGTCAAGGTAACCACGATCTAGGGAGCCAAGATTCTCATAAAAAGGAGAGTTCACCGAAGTGCGCACTATTGTTGGTTTCTTCTGAAATATGTGCTGAATTCTTGAACTGTAGTGGTCAGGAGAATAGCTAGCAAGGCAGAAGCCTTTTTCAGTGTAGAACAGAGTGTTCCAAGTCTCTCAGAGCTGACCAGACAAATATTGGAGATCAGAAAGCACAACAGGTGAGGGGCCCTAATAAACACCCAGGGATTTCAGCTGGGAACCCCTGGAACCCTCCTTTAGCTGAAGAGTGTGCAAACCAGGTAGATGAAACTTTACAAGAACTGCAACTCTACCTCATGTCAGCCCAGGTTCTTGTCAGGTGAAAGTGATCTACCACCAGTCTACTGTCTACCAAAGGATATGGTGAAAGTCTCTGAAAGAAGATGACATGGCGGCATTCAACTAAAATTTGCCTGGCATGCTAAGAAAGGCAAGCAAAGGAAAATATACAAAAGGAACAAACCTATTACTGACTCCTATTTGGAGGTATCAGAAATAGAATTAAAAAGAGCTACTGTTTGAGAAGTCTTTTGTTTTATTCAGATATAAAAGTTTAGTAAACTAGACACTTAAGATTTGTATACTGCTGAGAGAAGTTGAGTAAAACCTAAATAGAGACATATCGTATATTCACTAACAATAGGATTCAATATTCTTCTCGTATTGATCTACAGGTTCATTGCAATCCCAATCAAAATCCCAGTAGTCATTTTAAAATAGAAATTGGCAAATTAATTCTAAATGCATGTGGCAATCCAAAAGACCTAGAGTAGTTACAACAATTTTGAAAGAAAAGAATGTTACAAACTTACACATTACCTAATTTCAGACTTATTATGTAGCTTTAAATAATTAAGGCAGTGTGCTATTAGAAAAAGAATAGATTTATAGATCAGACAATAGGAGAAAGGGTTAAGAAATAGACTCACACTTATGTTTGATTGAATTTAGAGAAAGTTTTCAAAGTAATTCACTGGAGACAGAGTATTTTCAATAAGAAATGCTTTGAACAACTGTGAATCTCTATAGAAAAAAATAAACCTTGACCATAATAGTCACAAAATTATGTGGTCAAAATGGATCATATATACCTAAACACAAAAGCTAAAAAATAACAGTTTTATAGGAAACATTAAAATAAAATATGATTGTGGAGTATTTACCATTATGGGAAAAATGGATTAATTAGATGTTATTTTCAGAAAAAAAGTGTTGAAAAATAGGAAACACAGGAAGAATACCCCACATACACACACGTGTGTGTGTGTGTGTGTGTGTGTGTGTGTATTCTGAGAAAGGACTAGTGTCAAGAATATACAAAATACTCTTTAATTCAATAATGACAAACAAAAAATTTGAAAACAAAGTATTGAATGGACATTTCATAATAGAAGATATACAAACAGCCAAAAAGCAATGAAAAGAAAATCAATAACATAAATGTAAATGTATGTGTTTCTTTAAGATTCAAAACCAAGTAAAACTAATTTATGGTGTAGAAGTCAGGATAGTGTTTACCTGGAGAATCGTGATGAGTGGAAGAGAGCAAATTTCTTGGTCTGACTGTAGGTTACACACATGTTCATGTATGGTGTATGTACATATGTGTATTACACCACAATCAAAAGTTTATTAAAAAATTCAAAGGCTCGCTTTATGAAGTTAATAAAGCTATTTTAAAGTTTATCTCCAAGAGTAAACTATCTGAGAATAGACATAAAATATTTGAAGATTTAAAGAGAAATTAGTTACATGGATTTGAGTTTGTAGGTTTGGTGTTAGGCCAACTTGCGTTTTAATCTCAGTTCTAATGGACAGTAAATAACGTGTGTCTCAGTTTTCTTAACTGAAACATATATAATAATTGTCCCTATGTCACAAAGTTGTTTGAAAGAATAAATCAGATATGTTTTCTGAAGCACTGTATGTTGAAATATTATGTTGGTCATGATGAGTAAGTGAAATCTGTTACAATAATAATAGTGTTAATTATAATAATAATAACAATAAGAATAATATTGATAGGAACCAAAATAATTTAAAAATAGTGTAGTGGTAGAGGAGCAGGCTGACGGATTATTTTTAAATGTTCGTAAACTTACCTGAGTATGTATATGAATCAATATATAATACTGGTAGCCATTTCAAATCAATTGGGATTGAATGGATTGTATCATAAATCATCTTCAGATTCAAAGGCAGACAGCAAAAAGAAATAAAATTTTTGTGAGGCATACATGAAAGACAAAGGCTGATATAAAAAACCTTTTATGAACCAATGAGAAAAAAAGATAAATACTGAACTGAAAAGTGAACCCGAGGACCCAATTAATAAAATTAATATACATATATGTGTGTGTGTGTGTGTATATATATATATAAATTTAATATGTAAAGGAAAATATACATCAGAGAGGGATTATGCTAAATCAACAAGATATTTTTTGCTTATTTAATTGCCTATCAAATATCCTATAGATTTATATTACCTTGGTGAAGAAATGTACATTCTTTCCTTTTGGGAGTGCAAATAAATTGGACCTTTTTGGAAAGCCATTTGGAAACGTGTATCAAAAGGCTTAAACTTGCACATCCTCATTGATCCAGAAATTCTTTCCGTCGAGGGTTATCAAACAGAAGTAATGGTGATCACACTCAAAGATTTAGCTATAAAGAGAGTAACTGCCTTCTTGTTTGTAATGTGAAACTTTTGGACATAACTGTAGTTCAAATAATAGGAAATTGCCTTCATCCAAGGAAATACGTTTCAGCATTGGCAATGATATTAGGAAATAATTTTGAAAGCAGGAGATAATTTTTGCAGTATACTCTTCCATTTCAAAAAGCCAATTTCAAAACAATATGGATAGCATGAATATATTTTTGCAAAATAAAGACATATACATTTAGAAAAAAAGACTATAGGTAGAGTCACCAAAATGTCAACAATAGCTGCATTAGAGTGCCAGAATTACAGATAATTAAAATTTTTCTCATTCTGCTTATCCAGATGTTTTCTAAAGGTTTTACAAGATGTATATATTACTTTACAAGAAAAAATAGGAAGTTAAAATATTTCAATGCAATCTATCGATATGTAAATATAACAGTACCTATAAGGTGTCCTAGTAGTAAAAAGGGAGTCTTAAAGCCTCTTTGCAAGGATAAAGGTTATCTTTGAGTTTTGGCAGTTAAAAAAAAAATTAGGCACAAAAATTGTGAAGACTCTAAACAGCAGAGAAGGGAAACTATATTAAAAGGAGAAGGAGTTTTAAGCCATTTTGCAGATAATGGGCAAAAATTAAATGTGGAGGGTTGTTACATCTCTACGCTTTAGCTGGTCCAGGTGGGAGGCGAAGTTGGAGCCATGAGCAGAAGTCAGATCACGCTTGGTCAGTCCATCACATCATACTAAAGAGCTCAGACTTAAACCTGTAACCAATGGAGAACCACTGAATTAGCAGAGAGCATGATCAGATCTGGGTGTTAGAATCGTCCCTCTGGCAACATGGTAGGGGATGTGTGGCATTGTTGGACAGCAAATGGAGACCAGCTACTGAAGATGCCATTACAATGCTTCAGGCATGGGTGAGGGCTTGCAATACTGCAGTGATGAAGGATAGTCAAAGAGAGGTGAGTTTGAGAGAAATTTAGGGCATAGAATTAACAGCACTTGGTGACAATCAAGATGGAAAGTGAAAGTGAGAAAAACATCATGGAACCCCTGATATGTTATTTTGAATGCATGGCACATAGATGTATAGATGAAACCATTTTGCCTTATTTTACCTATATGCTTTCTACTTATTAAATAGATATGAAAATATCTACATATTTAATTAACACACAGTTAATTGAAAATGTTGATGTGTCTTTAACGAAACCAAACCAAAACAAATAACAAAAAGACTTAAGTCAAATAGAGTGAGAAATGAGAAGAACTAAGAAACGCAAAATTAACAAAGAAAAATTTTCACAAATGGCTCAGGCTTGTTTAGGTAACAAGACCTTCTGGTCAAGAGAAAAATATTGGTGAATCTATGATTCAGAGTATTAAGAAAGGGCAGTGTTTGCTTGTGTGATATGGATTCTGGTTTTCATGTAGAACCACATTTCCCTACCCCCTAATATATGTGTGTGTGTATATGTGTATATATATGCATATATATATAGTACTTTTTCATATTGGAGAATGTAACCTGATTTCTTCCATTCTTTGTTCCATTTGTACTAAAGTTCTTTACATGACTGTTGCTGCTTGCTAATAACATAACTATAGCATTATATAAGCTTTCACTGAAATCGTGACTTTTTTGCGCTAGTGTGCAGGAAATAAGTGTGGGCACCATGGCACCTTGAGTAGCACAGAATGAACAGTTTTGCGAGTCCTGAGCGCTTTTCTTGATGCCTACGGCACTCATTTCCATCACAGCTCTTGACACACCATACAGTAAGTAGTGGCTTTCATCACTTTCTCCCCCATTTGAGGTTGCATTATGAAGATGAGGTAGGAGCCTTATTAGGTAGGTGGATGGATGGATGGAGGGAGGGAGGGAAGAAAGGAGGGAGAGGGAGAGGGAGAGTAAGAGAGATGAGTAGATAGGTGTGTGAATTGTGAATTCATTCATTCAGCAAATATTTAGTGAGTACCTACCATTTGCCAGAGAGAACCACGATCAAGTTCCTAATATAATCAAACACACACACATTTTCCAGTCTCCCTCACCAGTGCCTAACAGGCCATGGTAATCAGCAGGAACTCAAAAAATCAGCAGTCATCTAAATGTGAGCTTGATTTTGGCCTTAATCATTTGACCCTGCACATGTTGCTTTACCAGTGAGCCTTCTGTTTCCATAGGCAAAATGCATCTGTGTTGAGGTTAGAGGAAGGAAGTGGGGTGGTATCCAAGCAGATTTCTTTATAAGGGGAATGAAAGTGGGAAGCAGCTCTTCCTGTCTCTAGTCTGATAGTCTGATTGTTGCCTGGCCTGCAGAGCTGTCAAGTATGTGTATCAGATAATGACAGTGAGGAAGGACTCGGAGATGGAAGTGTTTCTTATTTATGGGGGAAGCCAAATACCTGGGGATTAAGAGCACAGACATCTAAATCAAAATTCTGATGCTAAAATTTGTTGTCCCACTAGTCATTCAACGTTGGTCAAATTACATAACCTCTTTCTTCCTCGATGAAGTGGAGATAAGAAGAACCACCATTTACTGAGTAGGTACTATATTCCAGGCACTATAGTGTAAACTCATTTAATCTTCGGATTGTCTCTGTGAATGACATAATGTTCTATTCTCCATTTTATACATGGAAAGGCTGAGACACAGAGAGACTGAATAACTTGCCCCAAGTTACGCAGTTAATAAGTGGTAAGCAGACCGATTGCAGGGCTGAGCTCCTTCATACCACATGGCATTGCTTCTCTCTGTAAGTAAGAGGATGCAGTAATATAATGCTCAGGTGTAAACATGAACAAGTGCTGTGGGAATTGTTTAGGCTAAGAAGCAATAGACGTGAGTTGCTGTCACAAGGAAGGCATCATATATAATAGAACAGGTGGTAAGTTGGGTACTTTATATACTTCATTCCATTACATCTTCCTATATCCCTTGCCAGGTAGTTATTACTATTCTTATTTTATGGACCAACAAAGTGAGAGGTTGAATAACTTGTCAAAAGACCCACTAGTAAGTAGAAGAGGCAGAATTTGGACCTGCATGACTGAGGTCACTGCCACTGTTCCTGTCCACAGGTGAAGGACCAGAGCTGGAAATAAAAGTCACGTTAGGGGACTGGCTCTTAGTCTACCATTATGCAATGGGGGAGTGATGGATGGTAAGGCTGAGACATCAGCTAGTTGATACAAAATGTAATTTACGAAACTGGGATTTTACTTTGCAGACAATGGTAAGCCACTAATAGTTAAGCAAGAGTATGACCAGAAATTGTCCCCCAAACACCTGTTGAGAACCTCTGTCTCTGTCGTTTCTGGTGTTCGTTACCCCTGCTGCCACCCCAAGATGCATTCCTTATGCCCTGGCAGAAAGTCTTCTCTGAATAAGTAGTCTATAGTAGTTTTGTCTTCCTCTGATTTTTTGTTTTTACACAACGTATTGACAGTACTTCCCATTGAACATCAAGTGGTATTTTTATTTTACTGCCTATTACTTGCCTTTTCATCCAGGTTGCAATTTACTAAAAAACTGGCATTGTGTCTTAGCTTTCTATGTAAGTGCCTTTCCTCATGTTTGCACATATGGGTCCTTAAAAGAAGGTTAACTATTGGTGGTGTAATGGATGTGGCATTATTTGAAAAGGGCTGCCTCATTTCCGAAGGAGCAAACTTAAGGAGGGAGAAAGATTCTTCTTAGTCAAAAGTAAGAAGACCTGAACCCATCCCAAGGTGACCAACAGTGACCAAACTAGGAGAAATTCCTCCCTATCATGAGCCTCTAATTTTCTCATCTACCCAAAAGAGCCAACATTTCCTGAGAACTATATGTAAACAAAGGAAGGGAAATCACCAGGCATGGTGCTGAGCTGAGAGTACAGGAGAGATTTACTAATGGCTTGAAGGTGGAAGCATGATGGGGACTTGGGATGAGAATAGTCTGTGTTTAAGTCCTGGCTTCATCTGGATACAGGCTACTTGTTACAGGCTGAATTGTGTTCCCCCCAATAAACATTTTGAAGTGCTAATCCCAGTATCCCAGAATGTGACTGTATCTGGAGACATAGCTTTTAAAGAAGTAACTAAGGTAAAAGGAGATCACATAGCTGGGGCTTAATCCAATATGACTAGTGTTCTTATAAAAAGAGGAGATTAGAACACAGACACATAGAGGGAAGATGACATGAAGACACAGGGAGAAGACAGCCATCTATAAAACAAGGTGAGAGGGCTCAGAAGAAACCAACCCCGCTGAGACCTTGATCTTGGACTTCTAGCCTCCAGAACTGTGAGTAAATACATTTATGTTGTTTAAACCACATAGTCTGTGTTACTTTCTTATTGTAACCCTAGCAGATAAAGTTTAACTTCTTTGAGGGAATTATATCCGATATCTTGTAATAACCTGCAATGGAATTTAATCTGAAAAAAAATACATAACTGAATCACTGTGCTATACGCCTGAAACTAACACGATATTGTAAATCAACTATACTTCAATTTAAAAAAAAGAGAGGTAACAATACTAAACCTCGGGGTACTTTTACGAGGCTTAGATATAATCTATGTAAAGCAGATACAGGTATTTTATGAATAATACCTGGAGGTTGTAGTGACAGCAGTAATAGGAAGCCAAAATGTTGTTGACTCTAGCCCATAGGGCTATTGAAGGGAGCACCTGGAATGATGATTTTGATATATGAAACACACATTTCAGCCCCTGGAATCAAAGGCCCTAAATGCGAACCTTGGCTCCACCACTGACAACATACATGATATTGATTACTCTCAGCCTCCCAGGTCTCACTTTCCAGCTTGCTCAACATGATTCATAGCCTACCTTACTGAGTTGTTAAGAAGGATGCTTAATACCATGGAATACTTATTAGTGTGTGTTAAGAACTGTCCTAAACCCTTTACCTGTATTTGAATACCCACAAAAGTCTAATATTTGTAATATTGTTGTCCTCATTTTTTATAAAGAATCTTTGGCACAGAGTGGGAACTTCCTTTAAGTCACAGAGTTTGCAAAAGGTGGAGCCAGGATTCCACTTTGCACAGAAAAGCAGAAACGAAAAGAAAAAGTAGAAACTTAGCTCATTAAATGTGATCTTATTTCACTTTATTGTTCCTTCCCATGCTTTGCTATCACTTTCCTCTTCAACTCTCAGGAAGAGTGGTCACATTCCTACAGGACGAGGATCTTAATTGAGAGAGTCTGAAGACCTGTCCACTTCAAAATAATATACAACAATATACTGGCAGAAGCACCTCTGAGGAATCCCCTTCAATCCCCAGGTCCCTTGGGGTAGACATCAGTGCTCTCCGATTCCTGAGTGCATAGTTCTGGTCCCTCCTGGGGGGAGTGGGGCCATGTGACTTGGTCATGTACAGGCAAAAATTATGTGTTACTTTTGGGTTCAGAGCATTTAATTGCTAGGGTGAGATCCTTCTGAACTCAGTTTCCTTTTGATGTGTGACCAGCAACAGGTGTGAGGCTGCCTGCTCCACCACCTGAATTCTGGAGTGACTGCAATGGTCACAATAATCCTTCTGACTCACAATAGACATGCAACTTAAATGAGAAATAAACTCTTGTTGATTTAAGTTGCTGAAATGTTAGAGTTATTTGTTGCATAACTTAGTCCACCCTGACTAATACATCCATCCTATTAGTTACTTTTAATCTTCTGCTTTTTCTCTTTGGAAATCTTCCCTGTTTGATCATACTGTCAATCCCCTATGCCTCCTTTCTCCTCCTCTTTTACTTTCTCTTTCTACCTTGAAATCTTTCTTCCTGTCCTGTACAGTTCCTTTCCACAGTCTTCCTTGAGGTGTGGGGCATGTGGCAGGGGTGTCTCCCTGGCGAAGCTTAACTATAATTTGTTAGGGGCAAAATCATTCTCTCTGCCCTCCTTCTGTTTCAAATTTGGATGAGAATGTGGAACGAGTCCTAAGTCCTGATCATGAAATGCAGCCACTAGAGCCTGATTTCTGAAGACTCAGGTGCAGTCTGGGTCACTGCAGCCAAATCATGCACTTCAGACCTTATCTTCCCAATGATAAGGTTGTGTCCATCCATGATTACATGGAGTATGTCCATTTAGCAAGGACAAGAGGAGCTGATTTGTCTCTAAAGGGCCTTGAAAATTCACTCCACTGGCATGAAATGGGTCAATAAATGAAATTGAGGTCGGAGACTTTCTGTAGAGAGATAGTAAATAGCATCTGAGGCATCCTCTATCCTCCTGTCCCCACATTGTTGTTGCAGATTCACTGGTAAGGGTGCTGACTAACAGTCAGAGGAAATGTTACTGCTGCTTGGGGGCTCCAGGAACCATGGCCCCCTTTTCCCAGGAGGAAACAGAAAGCCAAGGGGAAATCTTGCAAGTCAGATTGCCATCTAGTAATCTGGCATCCATTACAGGCAAGACTGTTTGCTTCAATTCCTGATCCTATATTTGTGGCCCAAATCCCAGGGCTATGATTATGATTATAACTGGGATTAGATCTTGTTCAAAGTTATATTTCAGTACCTAGAACAGCCCATGGCATATAATATATGCTTATGATTTTTGATGAATGATTGCATGGGTATATGGATGTCTTAGTGTACTTGAGCTGCTGTAACAAAAATACCATAAACTGAGGGGCTTACACACAACACACATTAATGTCTCAAAGTTCTGGCAGCTGGAAAATCCAAGATTATGTCTCCAGCAGATTTGGTGTCCAGTGAGAGCCCACTTAGCAGACAGCTGTCTTTTCACTGTACTTGCACATGGTGGAAGGGGCAAGGAAGTTCTCTTGGGCCAATTTTATAAGGGAACTAATCTCACTCATGAGGGTTCTGCCCTCACATCCTAACCACCCCCCAAAATCTCCGCCTCCTAACACCATCACACTGGGGGTTAGGACCTCACAATACAAATTTTAGGGAGACACAAGTGGGATAACCTGCCCAGGTTGCTGTCTTCATCCCTCTGCCTTTCTCTCTCTCTCCCCATACTCTCATATGTTCCTGCCTGTGGGCTGCCTCCTCTATTAAGTGATATAGATTCCATCATGTTTACAACTGTATCACCTGCATTTACCACAGTGCCCTGCTAGGAGTTCCCCAATAATTATTTTTGCAACTAACAATCTAGCCCTATTTTACATAGGGAGAGGAGAACGCTGTTGGAACTGAGAAAAGGCCACTCATATAACTAATTAAACACTCCTGAGTCTTGTCCATGTGACTGGAATGAGGATACCAGTAAGGCAAGACTCTGCTATTCTTCTTCCCACAAAGGATCTCAAGCGCTGTGTGAGTGAAGAAAGTATGAGGGCAAATAAAGAAGAGAGGGAATCATCCCCAGAAATGAGACGGAGAAGAAAAGATGGCCTCTTGGAGAGGTGAACCTTGATCTGAGAGTTGGACAGATAAATAGGAGTTTGCCACGTGAATCCATCACATGGCATTCCAGGCAGAGTTTATATCCATTTTAACGTTTGACTTTTCTAATCACGCTGGCATATAAGCAGGACAGAGGCCGTGGGCCATACTGAAAACCTTTAGGAGAGGCACGGTGGGAACTCGGTTTTCCTGAATCTTAACAAGATGCGTTCTTCAATATGGTTTGTTCTATACCTCAAAGTTTGATTAAGCTTCAACACCTCCAGGAAGGCTTCAGATTAATCTAGCAAAAGTTTCTACCCTGTGGGCTCGGCATCTATAGCTCTGTCTCAAGCAAGCTGTGTAATCTCAGGGAAGTCACCTTCAATTTTTTTTGTCTGCTGAATTAGAGTTCTAAGAAAACCCTTCCCTCGAAATCATAGTATAATTAATGACACAGCACCTGGTAGTTCATCAACCTTTCAGTTCCTTTTTTTTTCTTTCTTGTCTATAAAATGTTATGATAATAAAATGAGTCAACAAAGATAAACACTTAGAACAGTGAGTGGCACATAGTAAGCACATAGGAGTGTTAACTCTTACAATTCCTACTGCCTATTACATCCGTTCTTTAAGAGACACTGCTTGGTATTAATAATAACAATAATGCATGAGAGCTTTTTTTTTCATTACTCCAAAACTTCTTCCCACCCTGATCTCAATCATTAAAGGAACTGCTGGCCTGAGATTAGGGATCTTGTCTGAAAATTCTAACTCCTGGTCCATGGTCCTTTAGTCCCTGGTGCCAACCGGCAAGCTCCTTGGTTAGCAGTGGAGGCTGGTGAATTATCCAAGCTGCAGGCGCTCTGCTCCTCTGAGCCCTCTGTCCTCCTCCTTGGCTGGAGGACACTGGGGGGTTATCTGCCTTTTTCCCAGGGATGCTGGTAACATAGGCTTTTCTGCTGCTAAAAATATGCAGCTCGAGATTCAAGGTGAACCAGATGCATTGATTTTCAACCTGGACAAAGATGAGAGGGAAAATAGTATTCAGGGACTTCTGCTTAGAGTTGAGGGGGGTGGGAGATGTAAGGTTTTATTTAAAATAACAAAACATACCTTTAATCCATTTAAGTTTCTAACTAGTTTGATGGATAGTTATTAATATAAATTCACTAGCTATGCCTTCTTGATAGGATAGGGTAGGAAATTTCTCAATTTGAGAGACAGTCCTTCTGGCATCAAGGAGTTAACCATTTTTTAACCTGACTTTTACCTCTCTGGGGTTTTTCCCTGCTGATTCCTGGTCCTTGAAGGTTATAGAGGTCTTAAATCCAAAAACACTCAGAATTTGTTCTTCTAGGGAATTCCGTGGATCTGATTTCTGAACGAAAACTATGCATGTAATATTTTCCAACAATAATGATGTGTAGAGTAGGTGTGGCACTTGCTCTAATCTGGGTGTTCTACAGTCTACACAGCATATTTTTATAATAAGGACTGCAGAGACTTAAGAAATAAAAATATTGCCAAGAGAATGTTACAGCACTTGGTAGATTCAGTGAATAAAGAAGTAAATGAATGTGAAGCCAGGCATCATGAAAATAATCTTGATAACTTTCCAATGCTGAGAATCAACATCTATTGAGAATTTGAGCCAGAAAATAGGCTAGATACCATTCATAAAAGACTTCACATAATCCTCATCAACAGGGTGGTGACAAAGAAGGCAATAGCTCTATTTTACAGATGAAGATACTGAGGCTCAAAAGGATTAATCAGCTTGTCTAAGACCACATAGCTAGGAAATAAAGATGGAAGGGATCAGACCAAGTCCCCAGAGCTAATACTCTGCATACAGCAAGCTCTCTCTGTCAGCCCAGGGAAAACCAGGGTTGGGATTCAGAGTACAGATAAGCAGAGTTTGTCTAGGTGAGGTCCTGGGTCTGTGGTATCAGCATCACCTCGGAACTTGTTAGAAATGCAAAAGCTTGGGACAAACTGAATCAATAACCTTGGGGGTAGGACCCAGCAGTCTGGATTTTAGCAAGCCCGCTGGGTTTCAGTAATGTTGATGAAGAGATAGAGCCTCAGAAAGGCAAGGTAAATTGCACATATTCTCAAAACAGAGCTAGGCTTTGAAAAGAGGCTTGTCTTCCCTTAAACATGTAATATCATACAAGGTTTTTTTCCCCGTAGACTAAGTTCTTTCGTATCCGAGTATTAGTTTTTCAGGCTACCAATTAAAAACAGTGGCCAAGATGAAGATTCTAGAATCAAAAGCATCTCTCCTTTTTACCCTCTCTGTGGCTTAGGCAATTTATCAACCTCTTTGTGCTTATAGCTCCTCATCTACTAAATGCCTACTCAGCTGTTATGGCAATCAGTGAGAAACTGCATGCTAAGTACTTTCGCACAGTGCCTGGCACAACTAGATGCTTAGAAAATGGTGAGTTTGTCGTTGATATTAATGACTCATCCTCTTTCTCTCTAGATAAAATAGAGAATATCTTTATCCAGTGCCCGGAGCATAGTAGGCACACAATAAATGCTCAGTCCTTCTTGTGTTTTCTAATAAAGGCATCTTTTATTCTTTTTGACAAAGTACCTTCCAAACTGGTGTTCCACATCCTTGGTTTTCTCCCTGCAGCCAACTCCCTTGAGGTCAAGCAGTGAAAATGGGTCCTGGAGAAATAAATTCCAAAGCTACTGCAATGGAAAGAGCTTCAGTCAACCTTAGCATTAAACTGCTAATAAGAGGGTCTACTCCATAAAGGAGTCGCCTTGCCACCCTTTCTCCTAAGAACTCAGGTTATTAACTATTACCCCCTGGAGATGCATTTTCTCACAGACGCATACACGCCCTTTCTGAGCAGCCCTTGCTTTTCCCTGATGAAGCCCTGGAGAGTCATTGCATCCCACTTGGTAAAATAGCGATTTAATAAGATGCTTAATTATTTCTGAACTAACAATAATATTTTGCTGAATACTGTAATTGCATTTTCCATTTTGTTAGAAAATTGAATGCTGAGAATCATGTGAAGTTGTCAAGTCAGTGCACAGCCTGGAAAATCAACAGACTCAACACTAAATGCTGCTTTTGCAATCAGCCTTAATGCTCTGAATTCTGAGCAACAGGTTTTGCGGACTGTCTGAACCCAGCTCAAGAGGAAAAATTCATGTATGTATAATTTGATAAGCAATGTACAAAGGGATCATAAGAAAAGCTAGGCAAGCATGGATTCTATACAAGGATTCTACAGTTACTGATATGTGATTTTGTAACAAAATTGCACCACCTCTGTTAAGTCTCAATTTACCACTCTCTGAAATGAGAATATTAGTAATGCCTACACTGTTGGTCATGGAAAGGTTTAAAAGATACAAAAGCCAGTAATGATGGACATCTGATAGGTAGTCAGTAAAACAGAGCCTTCCCTTTGGTCCAAGGAGATATCCTAGAGAAATTGATTTCAGCATTTAAAAAACAATCCAGAGTAAAACAAACAAAAACGGGAAAACAATGCCCCCCAGACATTGCCTAGGTGAAGGCAGAGCTCAAAATAGTTAAAGTGAAGTCATTCTGGTGCTTCGCCCATCTGTGATCAACGCTCAGTTCATTGTCACACTTCTGCGTTGTCTCTATACTTTTGTCCCCTACACTCAGCAGATAGCACGGATGACAAATTGCCGTTTCCATGAATCACAGGGCTGTTAACCCCCACCGCATCTTCTTAAAACACATCCCTGCATTTCACATGAAGCTGTGCTTTCTTTGCAGATCTTTCAGTTGCCTAGTTACTGGGCTGATATTGATAACACCTGCTGAACTGCTTCCCCAGCTCTACTCTGCGGCATGGAGCATCCCCAAAGCTCTCCGTGGGCATGCTCCTGCCCCAAAACGCTCGCTGTGGCTTGCCTTCCTCTAGTGCCTTCTGCCCAGGCTTCTATTTCTCCACTCCCCTTCAAAATTCCATGGGAGTTTTTCCAAAAGATAGGCTCTAGCTTTCTCTGCTCTTGGTACTCACTTTACACAAATCAAGACATGCCCCCTTGCAAGTGCCAAAGCAGTTTGAACTCCATGGATGTGTCACAAATCGGGGACCAGGAACTTTGTAATCTTGAGACTCATCGAGTATTTATTTTTTAAAAGATTCTGTTTTTTCCATTCTAAGAACAAACCTGATCATTATCTTAAAATTGAAAAATATTGAAATTAAGAAAAAGAATAAAACCTTATACATACATGTATAAATGGACATCTATCTAGATATAAATACAGATATAGATATAACAACATGTAAAGGTCATCATTATGAGTGCCATAGCAAATGTTCTTCCAATATTTTTTCTCTTTTTAAAAAAATTTTTGTTTTCATAATATATTTATCTGTAATCTTACATTCAGGTTCTTTTAAATTATCCTTTCCATGTGTAGGCTTTCCTTATTAGACTCTCTCCATAAACGTAATTTAAGTGGCTGCATACCATTCCCCTGAGTCAAGGAGGTGGCTTTCTTAACTATTCCTCTAAAGTTGTACATCTAGGTTTTTTTTAAATTTCTTATCATGAGTAATTTTGTTATGGGCTACTTTGCCCATAAATCTGCCATTCCAGCAGAGGCAATAGATCCTCAGTAAGAAACATAATAAACAAATGATGTAGTAAATTAGGGATAAATGGGATAAGAAGCAACAGAGTGACAGTCGCCACTTTAAATATGGTAGTGAGGGTAGGCTCCACTGAAACCAACGACTAGAAGGAGATGAGGAAGTCAGCCAAGCAGATATCTGAGAGAAGATCCTTCCAGGAAGAAGGAGTAGAAAATGCAAAGGTTTTGAGGTAGAAGAATTAGGAAGTGGAGACAAAGATAATTTCATATTATTGTCCAGGGTCAGGCAGATGGTCTGTGGCAGAATAGACCCAGGTTGCTAGGAGTCCATCAAGTGTGATTAAATTTTCAAACCTGGAAGCATCAGATGATAGAGAGTGACCAGGATGGTCTTAGCATTCCCTCAGCTTGACTAAACTTTGGACAGGTTTCTTCCTGACTCTAGGCCCCTGATCTCCCTTACTTTAGAGCATTTATTTCAGAAAATGTACACTCTCACATTCTTTCACTGCCTCTTTGAGATGTATTATAAATCGTCTCCCAGACACTTGCAACTTTAACTACTCAGGAATATCTTTCTCAAGGACCTGGGAGCCATCCCTTTAAAATGTAATCATCTAGGTAGGTGCCCCTACCTCCTAGCTTCTGTGGGATGGAAGGACCCTAACTTCAATGGATGCCAATGGGCAAATGCAGATGGCTTAATCCCAGTGACCAATACCCTCCTTTCCAAATCATCCTCCAGTGCCTTTCCAGTAGCCCCCCCCTCCCAGCTCCTGTCTTTTGTTTCAGCAGAGTTTAATTAAGTCTCTCTCCCCTATTGCAGTAGTCCTCAATAAAGTCCTCCTTGCCTGTTTAATTCTGTCTGGTGCAACTTTTCTTTGACAAGGGGAGTTGCTTGGCATTTCCCTAAATATGTCCCTTAGAACTTTAGTCCTCAGACTTTGTCTGCAAGCATTCACCTTGATAGTCATAACATGCACTAACTTATTTAAGACTACTTCCCACAGTTTGCACAGATCCGAACTCTCAAAGGCATTTCTCACTCTTTCTTCACATCCCATATTCCATCCATCAGCAAAACCTGTCATCTCTACCACCA
The DNA here is from genome assembly GCF_030028045.1 of Hippopotamus amphibius kiboko. Lineage (NCBI taxonomy): Eukaryota > Metazoa > Chordata > Mammalia > Artiodactyla > Hippopotamidae > Hippopotamus > Hippopotamus amphibius. The sequence goes on from NC_080187.1 coordinate 16,329,642, forward strand.
TAATATCTCCCAACTCTAGACTCCTCTTCTCTACTTTCACCTCTGCATGGGTTATACCATCATCATCAACACTCACTTGGAGTATTGCAATGGCTTCCTAACTGGTTCCTCACTTACTTGCATCTTACTGTTTATTAGAGCAGGCAGAGAGAGAGAGATCTTTGAAAAGTGAGATTGCACCATCTTTGTTCATGAGTGGCTTTTCATTATGCTTTCAACAAATTCCAAAGTCTGCCATGGTTCCCAAGGCCCTGCCTAATTATCTGATCTCAGCTCTGCCACGTAGGTGCTTCCTCACTCCATCCCAGCCATTTTGGCCAAAAATGCTCTCACCCTGGGGATCTTGGACCCTGCTCTTGCTATTGTGTAGACCCTCCATAAGCTTCCATTCTCACTATTCAGTTACTTGCTGGCACATGCTTTCCATCCCATCTGATTGTCCCATCTGAAAGTAAATCTTGTCATGCTCTATCATTGCAGCTTGTTTTCATAATGCATACTGGGATCTGACTTTCTGCATTTATTTTATTATTGTCTAAATCCCTCCCTCACTAGAATGTAAGTTCCATTTTGTTCACTGTTTCATTTTTGTAGCCTGGCAGGATTCTGATATAAAGTAAACATTTAAGTATTAACAGAACAAAGGAATAAGTCAAAGACTCTAGGAGTGTTGCAGTTTAAAAAAAAAAACTGTTCAACTTTCTGGCCCACTATTTCTCAAACTTCTTCACCCACCAAATCCTTTGTTGCACTTTTTAATATGCAACAAAATCAGAACACATGGGTAATGACAGATGAAAAATTGCTGAAACATCTTTGTTCTTGCGCTCATCAAGAGGCAGGATCTATGTTGACTCTTTTGAATTCAGATAGTCCCTGTGACTACTTTGTTCAATAAAGTGTGGTGGAAATGGTGTTTTTCCAGTTTCTGGGCCCAGGCCTCAAGAAAGTGGCAGCATCTACCTCCTGTCCCTTGAAAAACCCTCTCTTGGAGCCCTTAGCTGCCGTATACAAAGTCCAGTTACCCTGACAATGCCATGCAGTCTCAGCAGAGCCCAGCCTTCCAGCCATCCCCGCCAAGCACCAGCCATGTGGGAGAGGGTACCTTGCCCTCTGCAGACCAGCTATCTACCAGCCAAATACCACTGAATGGTGACAAGTGATACCACATGGAAGAGAAAATCTACCCCCGAGCCCTGCCCAATCTCCTGACCCACTTACCATGCGATGTAATAAAATGATTGAGTTTTTGTAATGCCTTGAACCAATCTATGTCTTGGATATTTTGTTATTCAACAATAGGTAACTGGAATACTGATGTAATACGTGGTCTTCATTTTTTCAAATGGGAAAACTAAGGGCTGGAGAGAAGAGTGTCACTTGTCTGAGTTCTCTTATTAGTTCACAGCAGACCTGAGATTCGAACCCACATCGTCTGACTCTAATCCAGTGTTCTTTCCATGAGCAAAGAGGTTCAGAAGTGGCTCTGAATCCCTGTGTCCCTCTCTCACCTGGGCTGCCCTCTTCAGGTTAAACTGACATTCATTGAACACATTCTGGGTATCAAACCGCAGACCTGGGAACATTTACATACTCATTTCATTCAGTCCCTCCAGCCAGAGGAGTTCTTTGGGAACCAGATTGTGCAGAGCAGAAAAGAAGGATGTCATCAAGGCTATAAAATGAAAGGCAAGTCCAGCCAGTGTGTAAATTGACCAGAATATATTTCATTCTCCTGGCTGCAAGGCCTCCAGCTTTTGAATGAATATGTGCTTAACTATTTATAATTGACCTTTGCACAAAGGAACATGAAATTTTTATAGCCCAAAGCTTCATTTATTAACTTTACTGGAGTGTAAAATATTGCTGTTTGCCATAAATTTATACCAGGACAAACAATATATATGCTAATTAGTAGTCATGTCGTTGTCTGCACGCTGTGGTGTTGGCTGGTCATTTCCAACAGGCAAAATAGCAGAATTCAATCGACAAATGACAATTGTATTGCTTGATACTTGCTGTTCAAACAGTGAAGTCTGGAGTGGTGAATTAATGGTGTTCATTATAACTAGTCCATTTCCTTTTCATTTCCTTTATAAATTAGTCCAGGTAACATGCTGAGTCCCTTCAAGAATGGCTCCTGGGAACCTGCTGAGATACACCTGCAAACCCACAACTCAGCAGAATCCCTCTGGCTCCCATCCTGTGGTTTTCATGCTCCTTCTGGAGTTTCAAAAACTCACTGATGCTTCAGGCTTGGAAGGAGCCTTAGAGATCATCTCTCCTTGTTTTTATCGAGGAGACTGAGGCTGAGGGCAGTTAAGCATACTGCCCAGGGGCACACAGAAAGGCAGAGATGGAGTCAGGGCTTAAGAGTCGATCTTAGCGAAAATTAAGGCTGGAAAAACCCCTAACAATCATTGTGCTGTATCCCATTTAAAAGATGGGAAAACTGAGCAGGAAAGAGGGCAAGTTCAAATGCTAAATCCTTTGTGGAGGCTGGAACCCCTAGGTAGAACCTGTGGCTTCCTTCTACCCATTCATGCATCTATCTATTTAATAGATATTTATTTAGTACCTACTATGCACTAGGCGGTGGAGAAAAAAAAAAAGGTTATCCAAGTACACACAGACCCTTCCCTCATGGTGTCTAACGTATAAAGTGAGAGACATATATGAATCAAATTGTGCCACAATTATATCCCAGCAAGATATGATAGGCACTATGAGTGTTATGAGGGTGGCAACAAGGGATATGATCTCATGGGGGGCTAGATACTATTGGTGAGCTGAAATCCAAATGATGAATAGGGATTGATGGATGAAGTACATTGAGAAAGTGGGTAAAGCATATTCTAGACAGAGGCAAGAGCATGTGCAAAGGCCCTAAGGTAGGAATAAGCTTGGCCAATTATAGGAGATAAAGAAGGTTGTCATGGTTGTGTGCACAGAATGAGGGAGAAAGTAATACAAGATGAGTCTAGTAAGGTGGTCCCAGTTTTGCTCATACTGAAATTTGTGGGTTTTAGTTTTTTACTGGAAGACCTACAGAGCACAAATAAACACAGAAATAAGGAACACGGAAATGACACGCAAAAATAGAACACTGTGTCTCCACTGTAGCTCATATTATGTTGAATTGCAATACTGCCCTCCTGGCGGTATCTTTAACTATAAAAATGAGGACTTGAACCATGACTATTTCTACTTCATGTTTACAGCATCTAGTTCAGTTCTCGGTATGTAAGCTTGAACACTGCTTGCTACACCAAAAGATGACTTTCCCGCCATCACCTACAAAATATTAGCAAAGAAAGTGCTTACTCTTTTGTCTTTACACTACATGGATTATTCCTTCCCTTCTCCATTATGACATAAGTGTGAAGGTGCAAAATATTCCAAAACCATCCCCTCTTCGTCTTTGCTGATATAATCCATTTTCTTTCTGAGAGCAAATTTCCAGCTAAATACTTCCCCAGTGATATATAAGCCAAAGCCTGCTGAAATTTTCTAGGAAAGCTTTTGTTCCTTAATAAAAGGAACAAAGCTATTATGTTTCCCCAGCTTTCTTCTTGCCTTGAATTCAAACGCAATGCCTGGAGCTGTAGCAACTGTCTTGTGACTGTGTGTTGAAAAACATTAGGATATGACGAAAAGAACTATTAACATACAGACTTCAGTCTCAATACTGTTAAGCAGTCAAAACAGTCCCTCAATCTGGATCCTTATTTGACCAAAAATAAATAAATAATAAACTTTTATGAGTTTTAGACACTCATCAATTGTCTTGTTTTGCTTTTTGCAGCCAATCACCATTCTAATTGGTGCGAAACTCTAGCCTAGTACCTATCACAAAATAGGAACACAAGACATATTTACACTCTTCCAAATTAATTCACTCCCATTTCCACCAAGATATTTTTCTCATGCATATCCAAACACTGGACACAGAGATAGAGAGAGATGGAGAAAGACAGGGAGCAAAATTGGAAAGAGAGAGAGAGAGGAGAATGACTTTGGGAAGCTTAAAATTCTGTTGGAAGTTGAGAGACCTACACAGGCAAAATAAGTCCATATACCACCTTGTTAAGAAACAGGGACAAGCTCTGTGGTCCAAATCCAATTCTGCCATTAACAATAATGGAACTTTGGAAAGTCACTCCACCATTTTGGACCTCTACTTATTCTGTTGCAAAATAAGGAGGCATAGATATTCTCTTATTTAGTGCTTTTCAAAAGATAGTCCATGAACTACCAGCATCAATATCATTGATGAGGCTTGTTAAATACAGGTTCCCAGGGCTCACACCAGACTAAGAATCTCTGGGGCTGAGGATACATGACTGGCATTTGAAGCATGCTCTGAGAGTTGCTCTGGCCCTGAAATTTGAGGACCATTTTTAAGTTCTGCTCTTGATTTAGCATTCTCTGATTCGCTTGGAATGAATTACATACACTATATTTTAGATTGTACAGATGATGCAGAAAACTGATGTTTTAAAGCATTGTTTTAATTGACTTACGATGATCAAGAGCTAAAGCCCCAGTGCAGCTGGAGATCCCAGCTCCTCCTGAACCAGAATTGAAGTTTCACGGCAATTGCTGAATTAAATTATAGGAACCACCACAGTGTTTGCTGCTGGAGCTGTTCCCAGTGTTGTCAAAATACCCTCTGTGCACATGTATCTGGGCAGATGTGTGTTTGAACACATGCGTGCCCATGGATAAATATATGCCACACATGGATGTGCACGTGGGCACGTGCTGGCCCATGTGCTTGAGCACACACTAATGCATGTGCATACGGACCAGGTGTGCATCCCTCTACGTGGCCACGTGAGCTTATAGGCGCACCCCTTTCTGCACATCTGTGCTTAAACATTCTCACGAACATACGCGTATGCATAAATAAATGCAATTTTTTTGCACCACTTTTATCCATTTCAAGTTGAGTTATGACAAGAAAACAGTAATCCTCATCATGGATTACTTCATTGACTTTTCACCACAAACCTTAAGTAAGTACTACCATTCTCCCCGTTTTAGGGAGATATGGCTTGAGAAATCAATTAACCTGTCCAGGGCTCTCAGGCTAGGAGTCAGCATCGCTTGAGTTATCCAAGTTTTCCTGATTCCCAGTGAGCATAATGGATCACAGTGCAAAACTGCTCAGGAAAGAGTTATTGAATGATCATTAACAAACAGAATGATATTTAGTAGAATGAAATGTTCATTTGGATTCCCCAAAAGAGCCTCATCTATAGGGAATAGGATCTGGTTTAGGATCACAGAGGAGAGGTATATTTTAAAGTTGAAAGGTATCGAAAAGGTCTTCAGACCCAAATGGCCTTATGATATATTAAGGAAGTTAAGGCCCGGGGAGGTAAAGTGACTTGCTCAAGGTGACAGGATTATTGTTACCATAGCAACAACAGAAGTCGCATCCCCTGCTCCTCATTCCCAGTCCAAGTCTCTCTTCTACTATCCCAAGGGCTTCATATCTTTTCTTTTATACAAAAAGACAAAAAGACTTCAAGGTTACCTTATGGTATCTGTAACAACGAAGAAAATCTGTGGAAATTTCCTTGACACAAACACGAGCTGCAGTGATAATTGTTATTATTATAACTACGCTGTTTGTGCCTCTGCCCCCTGTCAGTTCTCAGAGTCAGTGGACAGACATCAGGACAGGATAATTGAATATGTTCAAGTGCCTGTCATGACTCCACACGGATCCAGGAGACAGAGCTTCGTGGACCAATCACCTCGTTCCCTCAAAGTGCCCCATCTCATAATTAAAAATTAAACCGTTTTCCAATGAAATCATTTTGTTCATTCTTCTTGCTCCCGCTCCAGCGCCTGTGGCACCAGCTAAATTTCAAATTAAATAATTCAACTGCAATACATTTAAAATAGATCACGTTTAGTGCCACACTTCCGATTGGCTGTGAAACCAGGCCAATTGAGCAGGATTCTCCTGGATGTCACCCATCAAGGGTGTGCAGGGCGTGGGGTTCCATTAATGAGGACTGGCTCCCTCTTCCTTTTTTTCACATTCTCAGGCTCTAGCACAATGAAACTTTTTTCCCCTTTAACCGTTTTGTCTCATCTTTATCCCTTTTTTCTCCCCTTTGATCAAACACTTCCTTTAGAAAACAGAATCCTCAATTTTGCTTTTCTGGTGGGCTGCTCTCGGCGTGCTTTCAGCATCTGCTTACTCGCTAAGGCAATAGATACACATGGCGACTCTCCCTGGGCCCTGCAAGAAGGCAGGATGGATTAAGGGACTGTGCTGAGTCAAACGCTCTCTCTCCTCCTGGGGCTGCCAGCTTTCATCCTGCTCAGGCTGCCAGGATCTCAGAATCATTATTTCATTTGACAGCTAATACTGTAACAATAGCCTGCCCTGCTAATGGTCCTCACCTGGGGAGCCAGCATGGCAGCCGGGGTGTTGTGGCACAGAACCCCAGATGGGGAGGAGGCGTGGGTTTGATGTCTGGGTGTGTGATCTCGAAGGAGTCACTTAACCACTCTGGACCTCAGTTTTCTCCTCCCTGTCTAGACATCATAGTTTTATCTATGCTCAGGCTCACAAGTAAAAGGGTAAGTTGAACCACAAATGACTTTCAGGGAAGGTCAACCAAGGTTATGAGTTAATGAGGACAGCTGAACAAGAGGTAGCAATTGCCGGGGAGGAGGCAGGGATGATCCTCTTCCCCCTCAACTCAAGTATCCATGGAGGGAAGGAAATTCCTGCTCCAGTGCCCAAGCGGAGAGACTTCATGTTTGTCTCTGGTTTCACTCTTTCTCTTCCCCAGAGGGTGACTATTCACTTACACTATGGGTGAGTTTGAGAGAAGAACCTGTGTGTGCACGTATCAGCCCTTCTGAGCTACCATGTTTTAGAGGCAGCCTGTCCCCAGACCCCACACATCTCCATGTTTTTCAATCACGTGCTTACAGAGGCAGTCTCTGGCCAGATGGTGGTGGGGGTGGGCTGTGCAGTGGTCCAGCACTGCCTGGGATGGGTGGGTACATTTAAGTCAAGGGTGAAGCAAAAGGAAACCCTTGATAATGGCTGACCTCATTTATCCTCCGAGAAACCTTTTGTTGCTAACAGATCTAGAATGTTTGATTTTCATTGGTGTGTTTATTGAATCTTATTTCTCAATGAGTTCTGAATATTGTAAAGGAAAGGGAATGTTGTTTATTAATCTTCTAAAACTCATTTTCTTTTTCCTGCAGAGGTCTGAGGAAAGATATACCACTGGGTGGAAGAAGGGACAGGTAAGTTCCTTGAAGCTCTACAGAGCCACTTCAGACCAGCAGAATCTGTTCCCAGGAAACATTTCAACCCTGAAATGGCAGAGGGGGGCTCCTCTGAGGTAGTGAGCTCTTCAACACAAGGGGTGTCCGAGTCATGGTGCATTAACCACTACTCTGTACTTCTAGCACTGGGTGGCTTGCTTTGATGTAAAAATGAAAGATACGATTTTGGAGAGAGTTTGGGACTATCCCTGGGTCCTGCTTCACCTGTGCATGTCCTGCCACTTTCTTCTGCAAGAGCCCCCATGGTGGTGAATGCCGGGATAGCTGTGGTCTTGAATAATTCTTCAAAGTGTTTGTCATTTGCAGGAGTCTGTTTATATAGAGAACACGCACTTACGATGTGGCACTAAAGAACGAACGACTGCCTTTCCCTCCTGTCAGTGCACTCACTGGGGACACACAGGCACGCATGCACACTCACATGCAGGCAATGCACACACGCACATGGACACACACACACATGCATATGCTCTTACAGGTGCTCAAGGAGGTCATTCTTCTGTCTTATTTATTAAAATGTGCTGGAGACTCATAGCCCTCTTAGAGCAAACACAAGAATAACAATAAATGAAAACTCTTAAAAGGAAAAGCAGAATGCAGATTCAGAGAGACTGCCAAGTTACTACCCTCACAGCACTCAGGCCCACCAGCCAGGAGCATGCAGAGGCGACAGACAATTGGGAACCCCACTGTGTGCTTTGGTGGCCAGGACTGTGGAGGCCAGCATGGTTAGAGACTAGGAAATCACCGATCGTCACAGAGTATCCCAAAGGAGCTGGTGTTTGCCAATCTACTTTCAGAAACTCACGCTTGATTCTGGGTGCTCCTAATTGGTAATCTCCAAAAGGACTCTCTTTCTTGGTCGTATCCAGCTCTCGTGGACCTGGATTGGGAGACCCGGGGGGTCTGCCAGCCTCACAGGGATGGAAAGGCCTGGGCCTCATGTGAATCCCTGAGAAGGGCCCTTTCATTCCTGATTTTACTGTGTTCTTGATTTCCACAATGGCTACTGGCATGCAGACGTTGAAATCCATCATGCATTTTCCACATTCTTGGTTTTTTTATTTTTTTTTCCAGTTAAATAATAATTAGCAGTAGGGAGAGCACAGGATCCATAGTCAGTGGTGGAGGGTTGAGAGCATGCAGGTGGCAAACCAATTTATTCACAGATTCTCCATCTGAGGTATTAAAACTGTCGTGCTTTTGTTTGCAGGCTTCAAGTTGGGTCTGGGGGAAAAAAGTGCAAAGTAATTTGGGAAAAGGTACAAAATGGAAAGTATCCCTTTCCTGAATACGACTCCTTTGTTAATTTCCCTTTAATTCAACCCACAGAATAGTGGGAAAGGGCCTCAGATTTGGTGGCTGAAGACTTGGGTTTGAGGAAGGACTTTTACCACTTACTAGTTTTGTGTTTCCGGGTAATTCATTTAAACCACCTGCTCCTTAGTGGCTTCATCCAATAACTGCGGAAGGCTACAACAGCCCTTCCCTCAGACATAGTGGTTGTAACTGCAGGAAATAATGGATAGTAAAATACTATAACATTTAATACACTGGAGTCCCTGTTGTTTCCCGATCTAGAGTTTTGTGAGATTTCTGGGGTCAAATAAATTGTATGGCATTAACATATTTAAGGCCCTGATAAGCCCTGTTGTAAATAAACACAAAGGCATTATAAAGAGACAAAAAACTTCATTTAGCTTTGAAACCTAGTAGTTTCAAAATCTAATTTTACCCTTGAGCTCAGTCTCCGGGAAGCACCACTTAACATCTCATTTCATGTATTTTGAGGGATTCAAGGTCATACAAAGAACTTCTATTTTGGCAGACAACTGAGCATAGACCAGTGGAATTGGCACCCAAGTCAGGTGAATTAAAGATCATAAAGCAACTCCCACCATCGCCAAATATTTTGCTTGACAGTTTTGCCAAAGTCTGGTCCTGGTTTGGCTCAGCGAGCCATTAAAAACATCATGGCTACATCTCCAAAAATCAGGATTCATTTGGCCAAGTTTCTTTCCTTATGGGGACCTCAATTTCCTCATCTGGCCTATGAGGCAAATGCCCCGGATTTGCCACAAAGACCATCAGCATCAGCATCACTTGGGTCTGAAGACACAGATTCCTGAGCCCCAGACCTCAGACAGAAGCAGAATATCTGCGTTGTCAGCTGTTTCCCCTGTGGGGAATTTCATGCCCAATAAAAAGAAAAAAAAACAGTAGTTGAGAAAAATTTCAGAGCCACACCAACACTAAAATCCTTGGCTTTCTTTACATTCACACACCTGAAGCAAGGTACCCAAATTAAAAATTAGAGGTCAGGAGGCCCGGACAAAAAGTGGCTCCTCCCCACTGGGTAAACCTCCTAAGACGACGTTCCCCACCTGTGTAAGCCTGCAAGCCCACATCTAAAGCAAAGCAGAACCAGACCTGTTATCCCAGCCTTCCAATCCAATTCCAGAGAAGCTTCAGGGCGCATACACAGATGCCTCTCTGAATTGCCTATCTGAAGCCAGGACTGTTGGAGTGAAACATAAAATATCACAGCATTGATTTAATGGTCTTTAAAAGTCCCTCCTGAGCGGCTGGGGAGCTCCTCGTCTGTCCCTGTGCACGGCTGTGCTCATAAAGCTGTCACCATTAATCGCTGCCCACTATCCTGATAGCATTTGGGTCACACATCACAGGGAGGGATGTGGTTTCTGAGAGGGTCTAGTATGAGGTTGTGGCAGCCTTAATCCTAGTCCATGTTTTCCCAGATTCTCAGTGTGGGCGTGGCATCTAGCTTCTATCAGACAACCCCCTGAACTACTGGCTTCATTGCTTTTAAGTTGGAATGTTCACTTTCCAAGGTTCCTAGAGCCAGAATCTGAATTTACTCCAAGTGTTTCCTGTCTGCTGGGGTCCTGGTATTAACTAACCTAATCACATCTGTGTATTTCTTGGAATTTGTTTTTCACTGCTATCATTGTAGACCAGCACTGTCCAACAGAAACATAATGTGAGCCACAGAGGTGAACTATGTTCTAAATTTTCTATTAGCCACATTTTAAAAATTAAAACAAATGAAAACAAATGAGTAAAATTACCTTTTAAAATATTTGATATTTTATTTAACCCAATATATTCAAAATATTATCATTTCAACATAAAATTGTTGTAAAAATTTGTTAATGTGATATTATACTTTTTTGGGGACCAGGCCATTGAAATCCAAAGTGTATGTTATACTTACAGCATCTTTTAGTCTGGACTGGCCACATTTCAAGTACTTAATAACCACGTGTGGCTACCACATTGGACAGTGTAGTTCCAGACCAGTAGCAATGAAGCTCTCCATTCATCCAAACGTGTTTTGAGCACTGGCTATGGCACTTGTAAATCTGGGTACCAGTCTACAGAGATAAAAGCCATTTGACATCTATGTTCTCCTGGAATTTATCATCAAATAGGAGTGTCAGACAATCAACAAGTAGAGGAATAAATGGGCAGAATAATTTCATACTACCATAAAGGGTATAAAGAAGGAAAAAAAAAAAAAAACCAGGTTGATATGATAGCAAGTAACTCAGAGAGAGGAGAGGAATGAATTAGATCAAATTATACAAACGGGAGACATATTCCCGGGGACTAGGACCATGTCTTGCTTCTATTACCTGCTCTATATGTGTTTAATAGTTGGTCACAGGAATAAAGGAAGAGCAGCCAATTATGAACCTTGGTTTTCAGATTAAAAGATATAGTTTGAAGCCTAACAATGTTAATTCTGGTTTTTGTTAGTTTGTTTTTTGGGGGATTGTAAAGTTCAGTCTGGTCTCTAAACAATAACATGCTCTCAATAGGTACCCAACCCCTACAAATGACGGCAGTTGATCTAACCAGTGGTTCAAAGAGAGGAGATCTTTTTATGATCATCCCCCCAAGACATATGAACAGAACCAGGCTCAGAAAAATGTGCTCGTGAGCACCAAGATAATTTGTGAAAATGCCAGGCCTTTCTTACACAAGCAATTTGCCGAAATATGCAGGAATAAAATAAAATTAAAACCGCTAAGTACAGCCTTTGTATTTCAAATCAGTGAGAGCTAGTGTGAGTTTTGCTGTTGTTGTTGTTTGAGAATTATAGTACTTTATAAAACTTTGGGAAGAACCTACCTCAAGAGATCAATATTTTCAGAACAATAAAAAGTGATTCAGGAGAAGGGTCACTCAATGGAGTGTATTTTTACTGCAGTCAAATCTGGTTCATTAAAGAAAAAGATACTTTTAGGACTTTTATTTACGATGTTTATTCATTTTTAGTACTTTTCTTTACCGTCCTCTTTCCTCTGTGGCTTTGATCTAACCAACTATAGTTCTGCCAATAATAATAGCTAGCACATATTAGTGCTAACCAAATGCCAGGCATTTTGTTATCTACTTTAAACAAACGACTTCATTTGATACTCAAAATGGCCCTATTATTTTGGGAAAATTGTTTTCCTTGTTTTACAGACATAGAAACTGAGGCTCCTAAAGGTTAAAATATTTGCCAGAGATCTTTGTAGAGCAGTCCTCAAGTTTTTGGTCTCAGGACTCATTTACATTCTCACTAGAGAAGACGCTGTATTAGTTTTCAATTTCTGCCATAACAAATTACCAAATACTTACTGGCTTAAAGCAACAACTTTGCCAAAAATCAGTTGGGCATATTGTGTCATTCTATTCCTGGGTTCTCTATTCCTTTCCATTGATCAATGCATCTATAATGTAGCTTATTATAATCAGTCTGGAGGTCAAGCAGACTCATGTTACCATTTTATTCTTCTTTTACCTAATTTTAGAGTAATCTTGTCTATATCTATGAAATAATCTTGATGGGACTTTGATAGAAATGGAGTTAAAACTTTATACCAATTTGGAAGACTCAACATCTTTACTATGTTGAGTCTTCCAGTTCGTGAGAACAACGTCTTTCCATTTATTTAGATCTTTTTTGCTTTCTTTCTTCTGTATTGTGTAATGTTCAGCAAAGTCCTACGTTTTGCTAGATTTACACTTTTTTGTGTGTTTTATTTTTATTTTAGTGATTGGAAACAGTATTATATTATTAATTTTGGTGTCCACAATGTTCATGGTTAGTATAAAGAAAAACTATTTTTTTACACTTATCCTATATTCTGTGACTCTGTATTGAATTCATTCTTAGTTCTAGGGGTTTTTTTCTGTCCTTTTTTTCCCCCTTAAGTTCCTGGGATTGTCTATGTAGACAATCATGTCATCTTCAAATGAGGAAATTTTTATTTATTCATTTCTGATTTGCATGCCTTTTATCTCATTTTCTTACCTTACTGCACTGTGTAGAACTTCCACTACTATGTTGAATAAGAATGATGAGATATCCTTACCTTGTTACCAACCTTAGGGCAAACACACTCAGTCTTACACTATTAAGTGTAATATTGGCTATAGTATTTTTGTTTTGTTTTAATAAATACTCCTTATAAAGCTGAGAAATTTCTCTGTTCCCATTTTCTGAGAGGTTTTTTTTTTTTTTTTATCACGAATGTTGAATTCTGTGAATCTTATTTTATGCATTGTGGTTGATATGATCCTGCAGTTTTTTCCTTAGCTTGTTAAATGGTGGATTGCTACATGGAGATTGACGGCTTGGTTTCCACCCTAACTGTTCTAACACTAGCTGGTTTACTATCATTTAATTCTGGCACTAGCCCCCAAGAATGATCACAAACCCCTACACGGATTCACAAGACTCCCTTCACCTTGAATGCCAGCCACACGTTCGTGGGACCCCCAGGCCACTCATGCTTCCGACTGACTGGCTATAAATTACAGGCTTCCCATGACTTCTTCAAGTTCAATAATTGGATAGTGTGACTCACAGAACTTAGGAAAGATCTATACCTATGATTACAGTTTTATTATACACAGTACAACTCAGGAAGAGTCAAGTGAAAAGCCACATAGCACGAGGTCTGGAAGTGTCCTGAGCAGAGCTTCTGTGCCTGGTCTTTGGAATCAGAGCACATCCCCCTTCTAAGTACATCAATGTGTTCACCAACAAGAAAGCCCCCTGTACTTGGAGTCCAAAGTTTTTATTGGTATTTCATTTTATCATCCTATATGAGATACTACTGTCAAAACTATTATTAGCAACATGACCAATGAACAATTATTAACTTTTAACAACTGTTAATTATTAACAATAAGCATCGATTATATGTGTACATATGCATATATACACTCATGCGATAAGACATATAGTTGTAATTCATTAGATATTATTCAATAAATGTCCATTCGCTTCTCACTTCCTTACCAGCACAACACAGCTGTGTCTTACTCATTTCATCACCCATGATAGCAACAATAATAGCTACCACTTATTGATTCCCTCCTATGTGCCAGATCGATTACATATATTCCATCTTCATAAAAGTCCCATGAGATAAACGTTATGATCTTTAACTACCAGGGAGGGAAACAAGTCTCAGAGAGTTGAAGTTACATACTCCAAAATTACACAGCCGGTATTTTAATAATTTTTAAGGTTGTAATTGTTTTACCACCTCTTTTAAAACACGTTCTTCGCGGCTCCTACAGCCACAGGCTCAGCCTAAGTAGCTCCATTGCTCTCTGTTAATCTGGATAAGCTAGCGGAACAGACTTGGCTTAGATTCTGCAAAGACCTCTGCAGATAGAGAATCCTCTTTTCTCTCTTAGCCTGTTAAACCTGGGGAAGAGGGACATCTTTATGTTGCCAAAGGGGTCACTTATCTTGCCTGTTAATCAGGCTTCCCCTTTGGTATCTCACCCCTCTGAGGCCCATCTCGTCTTTCTGAGCCTCATATCCATTGATTCTTCAGCTTAAGCCCTGAGAGATAGCTACCACATCGATAAAATCCCTACTGTTATTTTTTGCCCTGAGTTATCAAAGAGAAGGCTATCAAGATGGGAGATATGATGAAGGCCAGAATCCATAGGACTTGGTACCTGATTAGAGGGTAAAGAAGATATGGAGGCAAAAGGGAGACCCTAAGGGGGCTGGGTGTGGTTTTGTCTATGCAAGACTGGGACAAAAAACAGTGCAATTATTACCAACAGTGATGATGACAGATAACATTGACTGAGAGCTCACTGCACATCAGGTCCTATTTGGAGAGCTTTACTGTATTAACTAATTTAATTCTATGCTAACCCTTTGGAGAAAATGATTGCCCTCTTCATTTCACAAATGTAAAAACTGAATCAGAGGAAGTGAAGCTACCGGCAGGGGGTAGAGAATTAAAAAGGGAAACAAATCAAGAAACTAGTTCTGTGTTGGAATTCCAGGGAGTGGTATAAATTCCAGTTGGAGTTCCCTAAGTTACCTATTTCTGCTTAGTTTCATGCAGTTGAAGTAAGTGTGAACTGGTGAACTTGGGTCAGTTCTAATATAGCCCTGGACGTTAGCCTCCTGATCTGAGAGTTTCCTTAACTGCAAAGCACCATTAATGATGAGTTCATGGCTCCCTGAGGTGTCCTGGGGACGGAATGAGGTAAAGCAGGTACAACACCTGTCTCATAGCAGGTTCCTGCCCAATGACAGGGGTCCCTCCTGCCTTCCCCGCCCCCCCCCCATAGCTCTCATTCTGTATCAACAGCTGTGAGGAGCAGATACATAGTGACTGTGAAAGTGTTGTCCAACTGCAAGGTCACTTATTTTCAAACCTTTTTAAATTACAAAAACAAAAATATTTCTCAATTCCCAGAAAAAAAGACACAAAATCATGTTTAATACCATTATTCAAATATAACAGCTTTTATCTAAGCCAGACCATAACCTCAAACCTCACTGAAGGAAAGATCCAGGTCTGTATTTGTTTGTTTATTTATTTATTTGTTTGTTGGCTTTTTAAAGTCTTTATTGAATTTGTTACAATAGCACTTCTGTTTTATGTTTTGATTTTTTTTGGCCCCGAGGCATGTGGGATCTTAGCTCCCCAACAAGGGAAGGAACCCATACCCCCTGCATTGCAAGCCAAAGTCTCAACCACTGGACCACCAAGGAAGTCCCAGGCCTGTATTTATTCAGCAATGCATCGCTAGTACCTGGGACAGAGTAGGAGTTCAATACAGTTGTGTCAAATTAATATACATATAGGCTTTTTTTTAGACTTGTAAAAACTGTTTCTTTGGTAGGTGTCATGTTCCTGACTTGACATTTCTTGCTGTTAGTCAATTTAGTCTTGTTCTTAGTGTGTGTGTGTGTGTGTGTGTGTGTGTGTGTGTGTGTGTGTGTGTTTCTGTTGCAGACATAAGATGCCTTCTTATTAATATAATCTATTCCTTGCTGTTAACAATTTGGTTCCTCCAATTTTTTTTTTTTTTTGGTTTTATTCCTTTTCTTTTTTAAAAATTTTAAGTATGTGGTTACTGCTGACCTTCTAGTAACCTCTGTACACGTTTGTGGTTTCTTCAGGAGGAATTCTCAGAAGTGGAATTGCTGGGTGGAGGGTCTGTGCCTCAGTACCTAACATTCCTTCAGTCCACACCATGACCTCTAAAGGTCACTCCTGGTGACTTTTAGACACTCAGGACTCAAGATTTTCAGTCCAGAGTAGTTTTCTGAGCTTCCCTTTGCAATCCCCTCCCCCCCAAACCCCCAAACCAAATTCTGACGATGAAGCCCTGGGAAAGCAAATTATTTTTAAACTCCTTAAAGGGATTGATATGTTGCTAGCTGACAGATCCTCTCAAGGATGGGACAAGGGGCCCTCTTTAGCCCTCTGGGGCCTCAGGAAGAGAGAAAGGAGGAAAAAAACACTAGCTTTTGCCAAGGAGAGTCTGGTGTATGCAAAAACACACATGCACACATGTACGCATGGTCCACGTCTGAGCGATGTTTTTCTTTCTTAAGCAGTAGCAAAAAGATAGTGAGAGAAAGGGGTGTGTGCATTCTTTGAGGGAATCTGTGGAGCCATGGACAGAATGTCCCTCAACCCCAGTTAGAGGATGTAAACAAGCAAGAATCCTCAGCACTGTAAGAGCGGCTGCACTCGCATCTTTAAGTAAAGCGCTGCCACAGCTCACTCCAAGAGGAGGATGGTGAGCTGCGCTGTGACTGCTCCACTTCAATCTAAACTCCTTGGGGGATTATTCTAAGGATGCCAGCGAGGCAGCATCATAATACCTCTGCCACGGTACTGCTCCTTCCTCCGCTTGGCAGGATGCAAGCACAGATCTGTCTCCGCGTGTCCCTAACCCTCTATTCGTTCACTTTTCAAATGGCTGAGGGCAGTTGGAAAGTCGGGGAGTTCAGCGAGCTTTTTTCCCTCCTCTTTCCCTTCCTCACCCTTCTTGCATTTTTCAAGACAGTCTGACTGGGAAGCAGCACAGGATGTGAGGTTCTGCTGGGTGCCCTGGGGCTTCCGTGCACTGCATCCGGGCCTCTGGCAAAGCACCTTCAAGCAGCTAAATTTAGGCATAACTTCTCCAAGTATTATTCCTCCCCTCCCCTGCTCCAATTCTCTTCCCTCCCCAGCCCCCTCCCCCAGACAAAGCACACATTTTTAAATCACGCTCCTTGACTCTGCAGCTTTATGGGTCACCCAATTCTTCTTTTCTCAGTTTTGTGTGGGTCCCTGTGATTTCCCTTATTTCCTTGTTTCAAACATCGGCCATCAATGATGGGATAAAACCCAAGCATTTTGATATGGCTTCAGCCCCTGTTTCCTGCTGCTCGTTTGCTTTTCTAGCCTCATATTCCTTTCCATCCTCACCCCTTCCTTCTGAATGTCTTTAGGTTCCCGAAATGTTTCCTATTATTTATTCTTTCCAGGCAATTGTGCAAGTTCCATTTGTTGGAACTTTTACTCCCCTTCCCCATGGCTTTCACTTGGCTCACCTCACCGATTCTTCACGTCTTGTTATATTGACCTTGCTTCCTTGTTGACCTCTGCACATAGCAACACGAATCGTCCACAGCCCACCTTCCAACTGGACTATAAGAATTCAGGAGGGCAGGGGCCATGTCTGTCTTTTACAATGTTGTCTGTTTAGTTCCTGAGGCAGAGATTACTAATTGTTCACCAATATCTGTTTCCCCCTATTTGATTAGAGAAATTTTTGCACAGCATGTGACCACTGAACTATAGACTACATATCATTGCTCACTCTATAGCCTGTTATGGCTAAGGGATTAAACTCCAGTCATTAGTACGTGAGTAGAAATATTGTATGCTACATAAAAGAAATGGTTGTATACAATCCTGCCCTTTTCTCCTTTCCCAATGCCTGGAAGGGGATGAGAGCTGGAGAGTTATATTAGACATGACTGGCGGAGAGAAGGACCGAAGTATTGCTTCTTTACCATAACTTATCATCTATGTTAGGTCCAAGTAGGGTGTAAACACTCAAGAATGTTTATTGAATAAATAAAGATTTGTGCTAGAGACAGTGGAGACCAGCAAAAACCAGGCAGTTATCCACAAACTAGAAGAACTGACCATCTACCAGGAGGGATCAGAAAGGCACAGAAATCAGTTGATCAACACATAGTTACTGCGATCCGTGTGCTAGCACTTGGGGATACAAAGGCACACGAGTCAAAATATCTGCCCACGATGAACACATGGTCTGAGAAATGACACAGTCAACTACATTGACAACTCTGGCAAAAGCCAGGCCATAGCAGAGAGGACTTTATGGGATCACAGAGGTGGGTTAACCTCAGATCAGACAAGTGAGGGCTTTCTAGGAGATGAAATCTAAGCTGACTTTGGAGAGTGAGCTGAGGGGAGAAAGGAAGACAGGTAGGCAGAGGGCAGAGCAAGACCAACAAGGAAGGCTTGTAAAATCTTGGCCTATTGGAGAATGAAGGTAAAATTCTGTATCGTTAGAATGTAGATTGTATATGTACATGTTGGGGGCTGGTCTGGGAGGGGACATGATAAAGTTGGACTGTCAGAAAGTGGCAAACAACATTTAGCTAAATTTCGGCCGAAGGTCAAATAAACAGAAGGTCCGCATGGAGGTGCAGAGTAAGAAAAGATCCTTCATGTAGTAACAAAAATAGTTGTAGTAATAAAAATAATTACAACAAAAATTAACAACAGCTCCTGGTCTTGAAGTAGGTAGAAATGAAGCTCAGAGAGGTGAAGTGGCTTACGTAAGTGACATAGCTGGTAAGGGACAGAGCAGCAACTCCAGCCCATGTCTGTGTGCTCCCAAAACAGATACTCTTAACTCCCAACCCATATAATTGTAAAATGCACTTTAATGATTGGCTAAATGTGGTGGTGTAGAAATGGGGGTGATACCTTTCATGTAAAGAGCAAAGCATTGGCCACCCCCAGAGTTCTGAGGTGCTGGGCCCCATTAGGGAGCTTGGGAAGCTGCAAAGATGATAGAATGGATCCCCAGGTGTCTGCACTTACCTCCCTAATGCATTCTCCCAGAAGAATCCGCTGTCATCTATTCCAGGAGACAGATATTCACCCTGAATTGTAAAGAGCAATTTATAAAAAGTGCACCAAAAAAGTAAAACCTAGTACTTGAAGCTGACGGTTGGACAAAGTGGGGCAGGGAATAGTTTATTAGTATTATTTAATTTTCGAAAAAAAGAGTGCACAATTTTATTCTATTTATAGTAAGTCATGATATAATAAAAGCATCTCATCACATCAGCAGTCATTTCTACAAATAGAGCATTGACGCTTTAGATATTAACATGTGTTATAAATGTCATTGATATATTAAGACTTTTCAGACTGTCTATCTAAAAATAGAGGAAAAGCCGGAGGGAGGGAGGAGAAAGACACAGAACTGACTAATTCAATCAGCAAAAAACGGGGACCTATTCTTGCACAATTAAGTCTTCTGTTTGTGAGCAACGCAAGTAAACACCTGAATCTGATTTATGGTTTAAATTCTATTCACCAGCAGAGTGTGACGCAGAAAGGGGGAGAAATGCACGAAGAGGGGGAGGAGGGACAAGAGAGAGAAACGAAAATATGTAGAGTTAAGGAATTTTAATATTAAAACAAGACAAGTTATCCTCTCCAATCATCTCACTTTACTTGTGGGGAAACTGAGCCTTGGGGAGACTATACAATTGAATCGAGGTCGATGTTGCTTGGTGTTAAGACAAAAGAAAGCTTCCAGAAATCTGAGCTCCAAATCAGGTGTTAAAGGGGAGAGCTGGGTATTTTTTCCTAAAGAAAAGTGGAAAGCTCTGTGGGTGGGGGAGACAGCATTGGCAAGGTTTTGGGAATAGGAGTTAGAAACAAACAGCAGAAAGGTATATCAAAAATATCCAGTACTCATCCTTTGAAAGGAGCATTACATATACTATCCAATGTAATATTCATGACACCCCTGGGAAGGAGGGCAATTAGACCCACTTTATTTATGAAAACTCAGAAAAGTTAAGTCACGTCCCCCTGGGAGGATAACTAAACTGCATCCACTGACCCATGTCACCTAAGATGCCAGACCTTTCTCAGCAGCCACGATAGAGTCCCACTCTACAGTTGAACTTAAGCCTTCACCTTGGGGTCTCAGTGCTGTGTGGCACCAGGCCAATCAATTCATGCACAGAAGGGCTCTCTTGAGGTCACAGGGACCTTGGGCATGAGTTCCCTTTTCTCTGCCTGGCCTGAACCTTAGCATTGCTTCCTTTTGTTTTCTTTGGGCAAAACTATGGGGCAAGTCAATTCTGTATTACATACAAGGTTGCCTAGCTCAATTATAAATAATAGAAACCAGTTGTACAATTGTCTTGAATAGAACTGTACAAATAACTAAAAGTCTAATTTCTGCCTTGAATTCAACTTGTCATCACACATGTTACAGAGCAGACCACAGGGGCATGCCATTTAGGGTGGCAAAGGGCACATGGGAAGAGGGAAGGGAAGAGAAGAGATTTTGTGGGATTTAAAAATAAACACTATGAAAATACTAGTTGTGGTTTGGTTGTGCAAACTAGTGCTGCTGATGTTGCTGTTATTATTATTTTGGGGGAGCTTCTGAAGCTTCCCTGGAGTCCTATAGCCATAGCGAAAGCAAAGGAATCTCCTTCCTCTGCTTCTTCTACTACCATCTCCTCCTTCACCTTAGCCTTCCCCTTCTTTTTCTCACTTATCTGGTTATTGGTAGTGTAAATATTTTCTCTTTTTTTTTTTTCACACTGCCTTAGCTCCTCATGGCTTATAAAACCCCCTAGAGTGTTTTGAGTCTGCTTTTTAATTTTTCAAAATTCAAATTATTTTTATGATGAAGACAATACTTGCTTAAAACTAAACAAAATGGAAGTCCATAAAACAGAAAATGAAAGCTCTTCAGTGATCTCACCCCCAGGGAACCTCTGTTTCAAGTGTGGTTGTGAAGTGACACTTGGTGGTTAGCAGCACTGCCCTGGCTTCCTTATACTTGGTTTCATGTCCCAATTCTACCACCTCCAACCTGTGTGACTTTGAGCTAGTGACTCAACTTCTCTGGGTCTCCATTTCTTCGAGTGAAGAACTGGGACGCAGTATCACGACCTATCTCTCTGGATTGTTTGTGAGGATTAAGTGTGATAATGTACATTAGCCCCATGCCTGACCCCAAAAGGCAACTCCCCCACGTTAGCTACTCTGGAACATCCTTCCAGATACACAAATGCACACGAACGACTAGTTAATTCCAGGTATTGTATATGCAGAATTCTTTCTTCCCCTTAAAATGTTATGTGGGCCTCTCCTAATGTCTGTGAACATGAACTCATCTTTTTGAACACAGTCCATTTAATGGATGAAACTACTCAGTTCTTCATTGACAGTAATTGAGAAGGTATCCTTTTCATTGGTTTTCTTTTGTAAGCACTACTGCAGTAGATGTCATAACTCAGACATTGGAAAGGCTCCTCAACTGTATCACTTCAGCGGTCCCCTTGTTATATGAAGGCCTGCTGGGTTGGACTTTTCTTTCCCTGACCGAGTCTCCCGTGGCAGTTCATTCAGCAAAGGTTTATCTAGACCTCCTGTGTGTTTGAAGATGAACCCAGCACAGTGCTGTGTGTGGAGACCTCAGGTGGTGATGGGGGAGTGAGATGTAGATGTAGACACTATGGAGATACAGAGGCACTAAACACGGCAAAAACAAATTTGAAGTTGTCTCCCAACGTTGGTAGGAAGCCATTGCAATTTGTTATTACTGCTCTGTAAATGTCTGGGTTTTGGCTACTCTCAATACTTTCTTTTCTTTTCTTTTTTTTTGAAAAAGAGAATTTGGCCTCAGGATCCCCTGGAGTCCGAGGATGACCTGGGTCTTCCAAGAACCTACCTGGGTTTATCTATTTCTTGTCTGTGTCCTGTCTCCTTAGCACCCCAGTATAACAACCGCAGCCAAAGGGCGCTATTAGAGACCTCTGATTTTTTACTTTTCAGTCGCTCAACTCCCAGGTGCTTAGGGAAATATTTCCTTGCAACTTTTCTATTTCAAAATATCACAGGCCAAAACCACTGAGACTTGGGTCTGCAGCAGCGACCAGGGGGAACACCAGAGAAAACAATAAATGGGGAGAGGAAAGACAGAGCTGACATTTTCTGCTGGACTGAATAATGTATTTCAATGTTTCATTTTGCTGTAGATTGAAAGGGGCTTAAGGCGGAAAGAGGTGAGAAGGAGAAGGAATGAGAGAGATAGAGGGCCGTGTAAGCCCCAAGAGGTGGGCACTGAAACCTAGAAAGTTATTCTCAGCCGGACTTCGTTCTAAAGTTCACCCCTGAATTATGTGCTGGGTGTTTGGAGACTCTCTGGTGCTCTTGTAACACCTGTAATAGAATGTGCTGGGTGTGGGATGATTCTTCCACTTCAGGACGTATTGCAATTTCCCTGTGTTTTCTTTTTTCCTTTTTTTTAACTTATTCAATCCCCCTAATCTCTTTTTTTTTCTCATAGTTATTTATAAGTTACAGAGGCTCAGTAAATGTTTGCTTACAACCATCTGAACATTTCTTTCCCGTAATAGATATTACCTTAAAAACACTAGGAGTAGATCAAGTCCACGCTAAAAATGCTTCAGACGATAAATGAACTCTGTGGCACTAAATATGCTTCACTTTATCCCAAATGATTGTCTTAAAAAGTGTGTGAAGAAAGTCTGCACATACCTAGACTGATTCTCTTGCATAGTATGGAAATATATATGACATACATTATGAACATGTTCTTTTGAAAAAAAAATTGTTCTGAGATGGATGCAAATTACCGTTGAGACGTCTGTAAACTTCTTAAATAGCTTAGAGTATTTAAAGAAAAATATGAAGTCACCAATTAAATTTTAACGACACTCAAAATAAGTTGCAAAATACCAATGCAAAGTAGATGAAAATTTTTTATTAACATTTGGCACCATTGCTTAACGACCTGCAAGGGGAAAATGTGACAACCAAGGAAACAAAAAAAGGATAATGACTCCATATCAGCTTCTAGTAAAATGTAGCACATAAAAGATGCTCCAAAACTATGGGAAGGAGGTAGAGAAGAGAAAGACGAGAAGGCATAAAAGAGAGAAAGGGAGAAAATGGCAGGTGAGGGAAAGGAAACAAAAACAAGAGCAGAACAAATAGCTGAAGGTAAACAATTGCCATTACTTTCTGATGTTACATAGGATGAGAAAGTATTCCAAAGGGCAAATATTCACTGTGTGGGAGTGGTAGGAGAAATCTCTATGGGGACTCCGAAGGGAGAATACTTGAAAATGTGTAATATCCTGGCCACATCAAGAGCAGGAAATAAAGGGGATTGTTTAAGTGCCTGATTTAACTAACAGGCTTCAATATCAGACTAGACTAGTTCCTTTCCCAACTTTTCCCCTTCTAAATATATGGCCTTGGACCGGTTATTTAACTTCCCTGTGCCTCAGTCCCCTCATATGTAAAAGGAGAATTACAATACCTGGGGCCATGGAAAGAGTGGAATGATATAATACCTGCTGAGAGTTTAGCACAGTCTATTATTATTATTATTATTATTATTATTATTATTATTATTACTATTATTACGATTATCCTTTTGGAAAACAATGGCTCAATATGTAGAAAGAATCCTACATATATTTATTCCCTTTGTCCCAGCAATCCCCCTACTGGAAATGGATCTCAAGAAAATAACTCAGCAAAAGGATAAAGCTAAGTGCTCATCACCATAGCATTAGCCATAATTGCCCCCAAAACAGAACAACTTAAATGTCCATCAATAGGGGAATAATTTATAGTGAATTATGATGTCTCAACATAATAGGGTATTATGCGACCATTACAACGATAATTATGATAATGTAGCATTGCAAACAAATGCTTACGATTTAATGTTAAGTGAAAAATATATAAATGATATATACAGTACAATTGCAGCTTTGTAAAAATATGCATGCATGTTGCAAGTGCTTGCATCTTATATGCAAAAATTGAAATAATTATGCATGTGTTCACGTAAAGATGTTTTTCCCTTTTTACAAATTGTTTTTTAATATTGTTTTGAAACCATCTATTCAATAATAAAAACATGCAGCAGGAGATGACTAAACAGAGAGACATACGTGTTATAACTCACATCAGTGAATTAGTGGTGCAAATGGCTTTGCTTAGAGACGTGCATACAAGGGCTTTGGGACAGTTATGTGGGCAATATTTATAAATAATGAGCAAATAGCTAACACTTATATAACTTTTACTATGTGCCAGGCACTATAGCCTGAGGGCTTAATTCATTTTATATGTTGAATTTTCATAATAACACTATTTTACAGATAAGAAAACTAAGGCACAGCGTGGTAACTGGCCAGAAGTCACATAGCTACTGAGCGGTAGGATGGGATTTGAATCTAGGCAGTCTCATCTGCAAACACATGCTCCTCACCACCACGTGTCCTCTTTTCAGCCGGAGACAGCTTTGTAGGTGTGTGACCCAACACAGCCCCTGAGCCGGCGGGGGGGATTCCCTGCATGGGTCTGAAGCTCTGTTGTTGCTGTCTTGAAATGTTTAATCATTTTATCTTTGAACCTGTGTTTTGTAAGAGAAGTCAGATGGGACGATGGAGCACGTGCTGAGGGTTTAGAGACACTGCTCACATGGGGTTTCACCTTCTCGAGATGTGTCCTCAGACTCTACTCTCCAACCCTGGTGCCCTGAGCCCTGCGCAGACTTTACCTTTCCACCTCTACCTCATGGCCTGCCACCCTCCATCCAGGGTGGTGACCAGACCTCAGTGGCAGAGCAAAGACTGAATTGCACCACTATCCTCTGTCCACAGTGGGGGCCAGCATACAGGCACAAGGCAGAGTAGGGTTGGGCCAGTGCCTGGCGGCCTCTTGGGGTGGGGCAGGGAGGTGGTGGGTGTCTTGCCTGCACTTGATATCACCATCATGCATTCAGCAGGCAGCTTGGCACCAGCCTCTTGCTCACCCGTGATTCAGGTCCTGTTGTAATTAAAGGTTGCAATCTCTTGGGGTGTTGCCCCCTTCTGTAATCCTTGGGGTGCTGTCCTTGAGTTGGAGCAATGGACCTATAGGAAGCAGAGATTGACCTTCCCACGCTGACCAAGGCCCAACCATCCATTTTGCACAGATTCCCACAGGTGATGTAGCTGACTTTCATCCTGCTGTCATTTTATTACAAATAAAAACAAACAAAAAGCTCCAAAACATGCATGCAGTTACAATGGAGATTCCCAGCCTTGACCTATCACAAATCAGAGGACACAAGAGAGGGGACAATCACAGAAATGCTGTTTTTTCCAGTGTCCTGAGATGGTATGTTCTGTACGACTTTATTCGGCTGAGATGACTCCATTCATGGGCAGAAGTCATATGACCTTAGCTGCCTCCAATTCCGGAGCTCGTAAGTCAGCTTGTGGCAGACACTGTGTCATCAAGGAGGTGATGTCCCCCCATGGTTAATGCACATGCATGTCACCATCTCCCTTGAATTGGAATCCAAGCACAGATTCCATTGGATAACTGCGTCACCTGCATGGCCCTTCACTAGTCTTTTTACCAAAATCGTCTTTTCTCAGGTCCTTCGAAGAAGTGAACCAGGTAATGTCCATCAAGTACTGACTATAGTGCCAGACACAGAGCAAGCACTCAGCAAAGTTAACTTGTTATCCTGAGCTGAAGTCAACACAGCATCCTAGACATTGAAGGGAGAACTTTATGCTTCAGGTACCAAATGGGAGAGGAGATGATGAAACATGATATTTGCTGGGAAAGGTTAAGAACCAAATATTTTAATCTCCCCATGAGTTAAGCACACCTGAACAGCAGGTACTAGCAGCTAGAGCCAATAGATTTTTCTTTTTCCTCAGAAACATACTTTGAATGTGCTCACACAGTCCTATAAAGGCTAGTTGAGCTTCCAAAGTTCTGTGAAATGCCACATGGTAGAGACTACCTGGTTTTGACAAATCAGAGCAGGTGCTGCCAGCTTTCCCTTTGTTCATAAAAACAGAACCTGAGCATTTCCACGTGGAGTCTGATGTTTTCAGAATTTCACACGGATTATTAGACACATAGAAACTCCCCATTGAAGGGGGCCCTTTATTTTTATCTCTTCTAATGAATAAGATAGTGGTAAGTTAGTCAGACTGTGAGGGAATGAAACCAATATTTTGGACAGCTTTTAATGGGATAATATCTTTGTATTCATGCATAAAACCGACTTTACTGAGGCGTATTTTATAGCAATAAGACCAATGTGCGCATTTTGAGTATACAATTTGAGTTTTTACAAACGTATACAGACCTGTGACCACTACCTCAATCAGACTATAGACCGTTTTCATCAGCCTCCAAAGTTCCATTGTTTCCCTTGCCTGTCAATTTCCACCCCTCTCTTCAGACAACCGCTATTCTGATTTCTCTTACGATAGGTTCATTTATCTATTCTAAAACTTCATGGAAGTGGAGTCATACAGAATATACTTTTGTGTCTGGTTTCCTTTCCTTGGGGTTCTCTAGAGAAACAGAACCAATTTTATGTTTATGGAGAGAGACTTTTTATAAAGTACTGTTGCACTCAGTCGTGGAGGCTGACAAGTCCCGTCACATAGTGTGTACCAGCTGGAGACCCAGCAAATCTGGGGGTGTGGTTCAAAGGCCTGAGGGCCACAGAGCCCCTGGTAGAGAGTTCAGTCTGGGTTTGAAGGCCTGAGAACCAGGAGAAGATCCACGTCCCAGCGCAAGTAGTTGGGCAGAGAGCAAATTCAACCATTGCCCACTTTTTTTTAAGCTCTTTATTACAATATAATTGCTTTACACTGTTGTGCCAGTTTTTGCTGTACAACAAAGTGAATCAGCTGTATTTATACATATATCCCCATATCCCCTCCCTCCCACGACTCCTTCCCATCCTCCCTATCCCAGCCCTCTAAGGCATCACCCATCATCGAGTTGATCTCCCACTTTTTTTGTTTTATTCAGGACCTCAATGGATTGGATGAGGCCCATCCACACTGGGGAGGGCAACCTGCTTCACCCAGTCCATCAATTTAAAGGCTAATCTCATCTGAAAACACCATCACAGACACGCCCAAATATAATGTTTAACCAGACATCTGGGCACTCCGGGGCCCAATCAAATTGACACATGAAATTAACCATCACACTGATGTGCTCCATGTATTGGTAGTTTCTTTGCATTACTGGTTATTATTATACACTATGAATATACGACACGTCACCTGTTGCTGGACATTAGTCCACTTCTTGGTTATTTTAAATAAAGCTGCGTGAACATTCCTGTGTAAGTCTTTTTTGTGAACACATATTTTCATTTTTGTTTAAAGAGAATTTTCATATCTATTAGGGGAATTTTGGATCATGGGGTACGTGTATATTTTTATCGTTAAAAGATACTGCCCAACAGTTTTTCAAATACTTGTGCCATTTTGCACTTCCACCAGCAATGTTCAATACATAGCTATTAAATTAATAAATATTAAAATCATTTCTTTATCAATAATGAAGAAATCAGAGGACTTCAAAATAATTCCACAACAAAGTTCACTGTGAGAAATTATTATTTCTTTTTTTAAAATAGGATAACAAGAAGGGTCATTGTACATACCAAATTGATCACTAAATGCTTTCAAAAATATGAAGTCCTCAGATTTATGATAGTTGTAAAAATAAATTTCAGCACCATACTTTATATGTAGAATTTAAAATGTCATAAGTTTGATGAACAGAATTCAAAGTAAGCAATATAGATAGTATGTCATTAAGCAAAAGAAGCTGCTTATATCCTAACCACAAATAACAGATTTTGGATATCGGCTGCCTCATTTTTCTGTAATATGGTCGTGGGCTCTTACCACGTAAGGTAGAAAAGTATATAGCTTTGCCGTGGGAGCTGGCTATATTGCAGTCTTAGTCTGTTTGGGCTACTATAGCAAAATACCAGACTGGATAGCTTATAAACAACAGATAGCTTATAAACAACGGTTGGGTGAGGGCCCTTGCAGACTTCTAGTTGTATCCTCACATGGTGGAAGGGGCAAGGTTGCTCTGTGAAATCTCTTTTCTAAGAGCACCCGTTCATGATGGCTCCACCCTTATGACCAAATCACCCCTCCCACCCCCACCAAGTCTCCACCTACTAATACCATCACCTTTGCAGCTTAGGATTTCAAATATGAACTTGGGAGGGACATAAACATTCAGACCATAGCAATCCCACACGGCAGTGGTGTTCACACTATCCATGAAAAGCAAAGAAAGAAAGAAAGAAAGAAAGAAAGAAAGAAAGAAAGAAAAAGAGAAAGAAAGAGAAAAAAAAAAAACAGGGACTGATTATAGCACTGCAACCAATGCTGACTAAAATTCCAAAATCTGTCTCCATAGTATCCTGGCATAGATGCACGAGGCAGACAATCCTCAGAAAATAAATTGTATTCACCTTTGTAATTCCAGCTCCAAAAACATTTCAGGGATTTCTAGGTGCTCAGTAAGGGCATGGTAAACAGAACTAAACTGATCTCCCTGTCCTGCAGGTCATCGTGAGCTCAGATCACAGTGATTGCAAACATTAGTATTTGTGTAACACTTCACAGGCCCCAAAACTCTTTATAATTTATGGTCTGACTTGACTCAACGACTCCTCTGTGAAATCCGTGAAATAGGAACTCTCATTATCTCTCCTTCCAGATGAAGAATTGAGGCTTAGGGGGTTTAATCAGCTGTCCAAGGTTACACTGATGACATCACCCCTGTGAACTTGGGATCGATGGCAGATTGAAGACCTTTATCTTCTATCCTCCGACACCCATGCTCCATGAGTGACCATTATGCCACCCATGAATTTTGTATGTTCAAAAATATTTCAATTTTCGCTCAACAGCAAGAGTTTTTCATGATGTGAATCAGAGCGTCACCCTTTTTCATCACGTCTTTCTTTTGCCTTTGTGAAGGTAGCCTGAGGTCCGTGGAGGTGTGAATGGAACTTACAACTCCTGAGGACAAAATTCATGAGGCCAGGCATGAGACTGTGTTTATACATAATAATCTCATCAGGGGGGTATGAGGCCTAATTAATTACTGTTTGAAAAGCAGCCTGAGATAAGAAGATGAAAGGTTTTACCAGAGTGTACAATATCAGTTGCAGTAGAAGGATGGCATGCAGGGAACTAACAAAAATGACATACAGCCAGCGAGGCAGAGAGTCGGTGGGAGGGCTTAATTAGTGGAGCACCTGCACACCCCTGAGATTCCTGGGAGCCGCAGGTTCAAATCCCAGCACAGAAACCTCAGTCTCTTTACCCTCAAGCTGTAGTCAGATAAATGGCCCACAACCATGATTGGCCTTAGGGGCAGCTAGGATTTGACCTTGGAGGCCGATCACGTATGTCTTTCACTTTGAGGGGCTGTGTTTATAACAGAATAATCAATGGGGTTATAGTTCCCTGGTCACCATCCTATGTAAGACCATCCCTGGAGCTGTTTTTCGTGTTTTAAGAGGAATGTGCTCTCCCCTGGAAAGAATATTTAAACTGCTATTTGGAATTTTCGTTGAGTCCACAAGATCTTGAGTCCAGATCTGGGTTCCAATTGCTTCTACTTGCTAGGTGGATTAATGTACCCTTTTGAGCCCTCATCTCCCTCATCTAAAAAATAATTTATTGGTAATGGGAGATTTAAATGAGAGCTTACTTGGGCATCTGGCACATGGCACTCTGGGACCAGTCCAAAAATGAGGGCTTTAATCATTCACAACGGCCCTCACACAGCACCTCCTAATGCCTTTCTTTAGGAAATGAGGAGATCCAGAGCAGGAAGCTTGTTTCATGGAGGCAGAGACAAGTCTAAAAACTAGATGAGCGTAACTCTCAATCCATGTTTCACTTCCTACACTAGGAAAACAGCAGGATGCCTTGAGAAGAAGTGAGCTCTCCCATCACTGTACGATTTCAGAGTTTGAATTACTATATATATATATATATATATATTTTTTTTAAAGAACCAATCTTGAAATGTACCTGGACTTGGAGCCTGAGAAATTGGGGTCCAAAACTTAGCTACTGACTCACTGTGTGATCTTGGACTATGTCAGAGCCTTAGTTTCCTCCTCTGTAAGAAATGGAACATACACTCTTATGGACTGAATGCGTATTTCATCCCACCCCAATTCATATGTTGTAGCCCTTACTCTCAATGTGATGTTTTTAGGAAGTGGGACCTCTGGGAGGTGATTAGGATTAGCTGAGGCCATGAGGGTGGGGCCCTCATGATGGAATTAGTCTCCTTAGAAGA
Organism: Hippopotamus amphibius kiboko; assembly: GCF_030028045.1. Classification (NCBI taxonomy): domain Eukaryota; kingdom Metazoa; phylum Chordata; class Mammalia; order Artiodactyla; family Hippopotamidae; genus Hippopotamus; species Hippopotamus amphibius. The sequence goes on from NC_080187.1 coordinate 16,359,743, forward strand.
AGAAGAGACTACTAGAGTCCCATGAAGGACACAGTAAGAAAGCAGCTGTCTGCAAGCCTGGAAGAGGGTTCTCACCAGGACCTGACCATCCTGACACCCTGGTCTTGGATTTCCAGCCTCCAAAACTGTGCAAAATTAATTTCTGGTGTTTAAGCCACCTAGTACGTGGTATTTTTGTTAATGCAGTCTGAGCTAAGACTATATCTACTCACATGTGTCTATAGATATACATATATCTATAGACATATATATATATCTATTTAGACATATAGATATACAATAATATCATTTGAGGCTCAAATAAGGCTAAAAACATAACCCTGTGCTGAAATGAAGATGTTCAACAAAAACTAGTTTTCATCTCCTTTTATTATACTGTAAAAGTCAGTAATTCAGCTGCAGTTCTTTATTGGCTAAATGACATGCCTGATTCTTGAAAAACAGAGTTGGATGCTCAAGGGTCATTCGAGAAGCTAAGCCCCTCTGGAACAAGGAGGGAAACTTCCAGACAAAAAATATATTTGTATGTACAATTCCATTATTATTATTGCTATTATTATTATTATTTATCTGCACTTAGAGGTACTGCTGGGGAGACAAAAGCCCCAGCAGGTTAACAGGGGTGTAATTTATTGGTATCTGCCCTCCAGCAGGAGCTGGAGTACATTCTCATGTTCCAAAAATTGCCTTTACTCCTTGGAACAAAATTGAAGAGACTGTAGCTTCCTCTGTTAGGCAAGCTGAAACAGCAGGAGGGGTTAGTGTATTTCACAATGCATTCTGATTTATAAAATATGCTTAGCAACTTATGAATATGGATATGATTTCTACAAACAAAAGATCGTATGGCTCCCAATTGGAAGAGACAATATTTAAGAATGCAAAGCCCTGGCAGGGCCTGAAGTGAGGAAAGAGGTCCAAGGGTGAGGAGTTTAAAAGGTCCAAAAGGAGCCACATGTTGGCAAAACCAGATAAAGATCAAAAAGAAGTCAGGAAACGAGGCTACCCTGAAACCAGAGAGAGACTGGCCAAGGAGAGTGCAGGGGGTAAACCAGGAGGGACCAGAGGAAGTAAAAAAAGGTAAAGTGGGAGCCCAGAGCAGTTAGGGAAGAGAAGAGAGAAGAATCGGGTCAAGGCCACCTTGAAGTATTAATGTCTTCAGAGAGAATGGGAAAAAAATATAATCTTAATAATGCATTGAGAAAAAAGTTGTGAAAGTCTTTCCTGTGGCATTTAAACTAATAAATATGTATGACTCTTATGGGCTGTATGGTGTGTGGTATATGGAAGCATAGCTATTTTTGATGTCTTCAATTAAAGAATGCCCAGTAGAATATAGTCAGGCATCCTATAGGATTGGTCTCATGACCAAGGTTAAAGAATTTCTCAAGTGCTTGGAAGTTTGAGTTAGGTTCTAAGACTTGATACTTGGACTGATCTTTAGGTATTCACAAATTTTCTCACATGGTTTGATTGGCTCATTTGAGAGGCTCATGGAGTATCACCAGACACTAAAATAGAACAAGGAGAGTGAAAAAGGAAAAGAGATTGACATTTCAGGAAGACCTATCATGGCCAAACCCTATTCATAACCACCTAACTCATGTTTCCTAAAGAATGTTGTGTCTCTGTCTCATTTGGTTTTCCACACCCCAGAAAAGAGGTCATGATTCTATAGCACATATCATGTTATTTCTAACTTATTTGTATCCATTCTGGTAATGGGACCCTTAATCACTCTTATCGTATGCTTAATCCATGTGGGTAATATGCAAATGATTTCATCTGAAGCTCCAGGGATGGAGCACATTTAATCAGAGCATCATATCCATCCACCTGGCACCATCATTGGTTAGTTCAGAGATGGATAAAGGACCCAATTCACTACTCATAGAATAAAAACAGGAAATAATAATCAGAACCCAGGAATAAATATGGATCCAATTTTGATGGCTACTTTTGATCTTCTGAATATAGCCTTTCCCAGAGACTTAATAGTTGCAAGTGTGCTTCTCTCTCTCTCTCTCTCTTCATTTTTTGAGTTGGGTTCCATCACTTGCCAAGGTGTCAAGAGCTCTGGCTATCACACACTCTATGCATGGTACTTTCAGAGGCATCGAATCTTACACATCTTTTCTGAAGATTCATAATGCACAATGACATATAAAGATCTTATAAAGTTCTACCTTAAGTAAATCTCTTCAACTTTATTTAATCTAGCAATTCCCAAACACATTTGACCATGTCAGGGTTTTCTTTTTTTTATTTTCCAGAATATCTATTTATATGCTCTTTGATTAATATTTTACAGAATATTATTAAGAGTCTGCTGATCTAAGTAAATCTTCATAAGGATCTTATGGGGAAGGTATTCTTATTCTTTTTATATAAGTAAGATAAAGTTTAGAGAAGTGATTTACATGATCTTGGCCTCAGAATAAATGACAAAATTGAGAGATGGGATAGGAACCCAGATCTACCAACTCTAAAGACCTTATATCAGATCTTTGAAGCTGAAGGGAACCGAAGAAAATAGCTAAGAAATCAGAGTCCATGCCTCTCCTATTTATAATTTCCTGAAATGAATCAGAGTGTTTGCCAAGTGTCCAAGGAATCACCACCAAAGAGTTAATTTCTGCTGAAGTTAAACTCTGTGAACTCAGAAAAAGTCCCCTTTCATTTACTCTTCATGAGGTACGTTTTGGCAACCTCTGTCCAAGTTCTGGCACCTGCCTTCCAGAAGCTTAAGCTCTTAACTTTTTCAACATCACTCAGCAAACAGGTAAAGTTGGGACTTAAATTCAGATGTCTGAAAAGAACACACATACTTTTAGCAACTTTGGTCTACTTCCTCCTTGCAAGTAAGACAAGAAATTTACAGCTATAACTTCTGTTCAATGAAGCATGTGCGAGGTGTTCATGGAAAATGGCCAAAAGACGGGCAGAGGAAGAGCTCACAGGAGGAACTGCTCGGTTTAGGTGAACATGATCAGGGAAAATTTCACTTGGAGGTGGCCTTTGAGGTGGGTTTTAAGAGACAGGTAGAATTTTGACTGATGGAGGGGATCAGGGAGGAACATTGCAGAGCCTCTGAGATCGTTTCCATACACTGCTTTATTTCTCTTGGGCAGTGAACACACACTAACATTGACTTTGGAATCTGTTCAGTTCTCAGTTAACTGGTTGAGTAGCTTTTCCTAAAAGAATGGTTGGCAGAGACCAACATTCAAAGATGCTCTTAACAAAGCTTCTCAGTCAATCTGTCCTTGACCCAAGGACTCATACAACTCCAGTGGAGAGAAGATTTTTCAGACGTGTAAAAATTATAGAAAAATTTCCATCCTGAATGTTTCATGTGAGGAAGAGGGACTTGTCCTGGAAGAGGGTCTTATCTGAAGATAAGAGTTTCCCAAACTATCTAGGGAATGATTCCCAACTCTGTTTTATTTAGCTCAACAAACCACACCTAAATGAATATAAGAGAATTGGGATTTTCATATTAGGATGTAGGTAAAGGTATTTCATAATAACAGTTAGTATTTATGAGTCAGCTATATTATACAGAAAATATCCATTCATTATCTCAAAAAATCTCATGAAACACATGCCACCATCACCTCCCCCCTTTTTCCTGATAAGTAAATTAATTTTCAGAGATTAATTACCATACCCAAAGCCACAGTTAGATGCAATCTTGAGTTAGAACTCAGGGTCTCCAAATCTAGAGGCCTTGTTTTGAACTTTTATGCTTTATTTCCTCAAATATGCTTCCTCCTCTCCAAATGCTGCTGCATGACTGACACGGATCCTTCCAGCCACCCAGTGAGTCATAATTTTCCCACTAGAGTTTATACTGAATAACATGGAACAAATCCTCCCTATTATTTCAAATGACGCTGGAGGTGGACTGGAAGTAGGGATTAATGAAAAGCCAGGTTCATAGGACTTTTAAAAAATAAGTAGAATTGTACTAAATATGGGTATATCCCATGTCCATTTAAAGCGTATCTAGACACAATCAAAGGCAGTTACTTGAACTGGGTCAACAAATTTATATCTTAGCTAACCCCACGAAGGACCTCCTTTAATAATGATCTAAAATGATTTATAATTATCTTATAGATTCAGTGAAGCTGTACCTTCCTTGGTGGTTAGGCTCCATCATCAGTGCTTACAGCAAAAACTGTGTAAGATCTAAATTACCCCTGGAAGACCCCTCAAATAATAACAGTTACAACCATGAACTTATAGTACTTGGTATGTGCCAAATACTTTATATAAAGTTCATTCAATAGTCAGAACAATCCTGTGAGGAAGTCCGATCATCATCCTCATTTTATAGATGAGAAAACTGTGTCACATGGATTGAGTCATTTGCTGGGTGTCCTAATGTTAACTGGTAGTTCCGGGAGTTGACATTAATCAGCCTGGCTCCAGAAACTGTGTTCTTAACCACTCCGCTCGACTGCCTCTTGTCCATAAAATGCTATGCTATTCCTTACCTTCTGTGGCTGACTTGGTTTGGGGCCAGAGTGTAGAATTGTTTCCTTAAACACCAGAGGCACACTCATCATGGCAAGGTGCTCAGGCCAGGATAGAAGATAATCTGGTCCAGACATACACACATCCAGTGGACTGTCGAGAAAATTCCCCAAATTAAATTCACTTTTATATTCTCTGTCTCTGTTTCTCTGTCTTGCTTTCTCATAAGGCTGGCATTGAAGTACATTTGATGTGTCTATTTTTATACCTGTTTTTGCAGAGAGGACCCAGCAACCTCTTCCTGCCACCATCACAGTCCCTCCAAGTAGAACTTGTTGAGGATGCAACCCAGATCTGTTTTGTGAATTATTCTCCTCTTACTGGAAACAAATGGTAAATTGATTCCACAACTCTTCATAAAACATTCCATTCCCTCTTGGTTTAAACACCCTGGCTTTATGTACGAACAGGCTGAGCTACCCCATAGACACACTGGAGCTTCTGACCCACTCACTCTAAAATGCAAATTAGTGATGTCTGAATTCATAAGTTAACTTTACTCATATCTCCTGAATCAATTCTCCAAACACCTGCAGCACACTTTCCACTGAGGTGGGTGTAGTCAGTGATAAAATGGACCTTGCCTTTGAGTAGAGGCAAGATTTACAAACACAGATTAATTCGTGAGTAACGAAATACATATATTTCATGATACTGAATTTGATATGCAAAATGCAGATAATTTGTCAGAAAAGGAGGGCATCGTCGACTACATTTGGCAGGAAGTTCTCTTTAGAGGAAGCAAGACATGGACTAAAGTATCAATAGAAACGAACTTTTCCTGAGTATCTGCAATAGTAGTAATAACAGTGGTAGGAATGACAGTACATTTTACTGAGCAACTATAGGCTCTAGACCCTCTGCCAGCTGCATGATGTACATAATCCCTGAGAGTCATTACGATTCTGCAATTTTGGTGCTATTTCCCAATTTTGCAGATGAGTAAACTGAGTCTAAATGTGCTTAAGAAGCTTAACCAAGGGTCACAGCTGGGATGCAAAGACAAACAATGCCTCCTGCCTTGGCCTTCTATGGCCCCTGCTGCTCAGTCAGCCTTGTGCTGGTTTAAAAGATGATGCTCTATTTGCCTTGCCCTCATCAGGTGCATGATCTCACTTGTCTCTTCTGTGTATTTTTTGAAGTAGGTAGAAAACGCCATATTAGCTCCATGTTGTAGATGAGGAAGGAGGACAAGGAGAAGAGATACATAAATTGCCCAGATTCACGTCCGTTCATTCAGAATATTTTGTGCCAAGTATTGTGTGGGAATCTAGGACTATGTAGTCAGCAAATATATGATTCCTGCACTCTCAGAGCTCAGAATCTTATGCAACATTAACTATATCATAACTATGGCAAACTGGGATAACCACCATACAGGAAGAGTTGAAGTGCCATGAACACGCAGAGTACAGGGACTAAGCCCCTGAGAAACCGAGAAAGATGCTCCTGATGGGAGGATGGTGAACTGGTACCTGCAGGAGGACTATAGAGCTAATTAGTTGGAAGTGGGGCAAAGTAAGCAGGGGAGGGGGGGCTTGCTTGAGATGTTCCACGAATAGACTGACATGGAGAGAACAGGTTCCCTAAACAGACAGGTCCGTATTTTGGGCACTCAGAGGGCAAAGGGGAGTATTGCAGAGGCTAACCAGGCAGAGCCAGCTCACGCAGAGTCCTGTGAACTATGTTCAGGCATTTGTTTTTTCTTTTTACTGTAGAGAAGTGGGAAGACTTTGACAAGTTTTCAGCAGAGGAGTGATGTTTGCATTTTTAAAAAGGCCCCTCTGGCTGCAGAGAGGAAAAGCCATTAAATGGCAGCTGGATAGGAGACAGGGAGGCTGGGAAGGAAGCTCTTCCAGGAACAGAAGGAGGAGGGGATCGGAGGTTGTGGTGGCTGGAATGAGGTAGTGTCCAAGGGACTGGAGAGAAGTTGGTGGATTTAAGACATAAAAAATTAACATAACTTAAAGATTGATTGACTTGGGGTTAAGGAGAGGCTAAAGAAATGGCAGAGCCAGTAGCCTGGGAGCCAAGTCTCGAGCTCCACACAATTCAGCAAGGCCTGCTGGAGCCAGGGACTTGTTCTTAATTTAGATCTTAACTATATCTGGGCAACTAGCAGGAGCATCGGGACTGGGATACAGAGACAGCTTAGGAAATGAGGCCACTTCCCAAGTTCTGCTGTGGTATTTCGGATGCTGGACTTGTGGGAATCTGTGGGGAAGTTGTGTGTAGGTGAGTGTGTGTGTGTGTGTGTGTGTGTGACAGAATGAGAAGGAGAGTCAACTTTTTTCTCCTGCCCCAGTTTCTATGAGCTGCTCTGTCTTTTGTGCTCTTTGCCAAGAGGAAAGAAAACAGATTGTTCTTGCTTAGAGCATTCAGCTGACTCAACTGGTGCCAAACCCAAAAAAGCCCTAAGAACATAATAATAATTGCTCATGTGTACACAGCACTTTACAGTTTACAAAGGGCTCCACATTACACTCTTAAAACTGCAAACGCTGTGAGGCAAGCATCCTACTATTAATTCTACTACAATTTGAAATACAAGAAGAATGTTCGAAGTTAAATAACTGGCTTAACACATTTGCATCAGTCACTTCTGACTTTATCCCGAATGCTCCTTCCACTGGAGGTATCAGGTTTGAGTTCACTGTTGAAGGGGCCTCCAATGATATGAAGGACTATGTACTGTTGACCCCCTGAATCCGCTGGCATTGGTTCCAAGACCCAAGGTAGATACCAAAAGCCGCGGATGCTCAAGTCCCTTATGTAAAGTGGCGTAGAACAGTCAGCACTCCGTATCTGCGAGTTCCGCATTCGCAGATACGGAGGCTGTATAGTTCTTTCCCATTTGCAAAGCGCTTTCACACTGGGCATCTCACTTTCATCATCAGAACAGGACTCAAGTTATCATTTCAGGTGAGAAAACAGAGGACCACAGGTGACCAGGGTCAAACAGCCAGTAAGTGATAGAGTTGGGATTTGAACCCAATTGTTCTTCTATTTCCCTTTGCCTCCTCCCAGGACTATTGTTAAGCTAAGGAGGACCTCAGTTTCAGAGAAAGAAATTTAAATAGTTCAAACACGATTTGCATATAGGATGCTCTCGCTTACAAATCTCCAGTCCAGATTAAAGCTCTCTACCAAATGAGGCCATGTCGGCAGCAGTAAGGAGCCGGTGGGTTAAGAGCAGCTGTCATTGCAGTCTCCTAATTGGAAATAATTGGGATTCTGTCTCAAACCACAGAGCCCTGATTTAGCCAACTCAGCCTCAACCAGGAGGCATCTGTTGCCATCTCCAATGGCAACAGCTCAATCCCCACTCTAGCACACCACTCTTTCCGGCCGACTGGCAGGCAGCTACCACTCTGAGCCTGCAGGCTTCTAGATCCCTCTGGGCTCCAGGAAGATCAGGTTAGGTCAGCTTCTCAAGTTAGGATAAGGTGAAGAGGTGGAGACGGGGAAAGGCATAGCAGGGTGCTAAGGACTCTCTTTTGCGTAAAGGGAACTAGAGCTTCTAAGGATGTGCCAGTCACTGTGCTGGGAGATTTAGACATGCAAATTTATCTCATAACCCAATGAAGCAGGGGATAACACTATTTGGAAGAGGAAGAATTAGGCTCAGAGAGGTTACACTGCTGGTCCAAGGTCACACAGCTAGTGAGTGGTGAAGCTAGGATTGGATCTCTCTGGTGCTAAGGCTGTGGCTTCTCACACATCCACTCTTCTTCATATTTTATCACGTTATCATTTTGAGACTATCGATTGGGAGTATTCCTGGTCTCATTTCTATCTCTATCTCAAGGCAAAGATCAAGAGCCACTTCCTCTTTAAAGCTCTCCCTTTCCCCTCAGGTGAAAGTATAGGCAGCAAGAAGAGTTCCCAAATTAAGAAAGCTGGGAAAAGAACTTGGAAGAGATCCACAGTTGTTGAGCAGCAAATAATGGTTGTTTTTATATCACCTTGCTTGTGGGATGCTGGAAACAGACTTCTGTTTATTATGTTAATGAATCCTCTGTGATTCTCCATTGCTTATGTATAATTAAGATGGCCTTTTTCAAAATACCTCCTCCTAGAGTTTGGGAAAACTGAAGTGTTTGTTTGGATTGGTAATAACTAATAACAGAAAATATGGCAACCGCTTCCAAAAGAACTGCAAGTAATAAGCTGCCTGATGGCACAGGAAAGATATTGAAAAAGAATTGAAAGCCTTGTAGGAGGTACGGGGGCTCAGGATAAGGGAGGTGATCCTGCTATCTCCAGTCAGCCTATTATGAGATACTCCAAGTGCCACATGTTGGGAAGGATGTTGGCAACTGGATCAGGTCCGAACAAAAGTTCCTAGAGGGCAAAAAGGCTGAAATGATCTCATACAGGGCTTGTTAAAATGAATGAACTCCTCTAGGCCTCATTTTCCTCATTTTAAAAATACACACATTCAATGCAATTGGTATCTCTCGGTTTTACTTCTTTAGTTGTGAGTTGTTTGTTATCTGTTCACTTAAATGAGCATGAGAGGGAGTAAGAAATCGTGGGTCACTCTGAGGATCTATGCATTGAGTATGTGCTGATCACCCGCCATGCGCCTGATGCAATTCCAGATGCTTGGACGACACCAGTAAACATGGGCCTTGGTTTCATGGAGCTTACATTTGAGTCGCGTGGCATGAAATATGCCAGTAAACCAACATACGGAGAAGCTCATTTCAGATTGTGTTGGGGATCCCAAGAAAACAAAACAGGATACTGAAGGTAATGTGATCAACAATGACTGATAAACTAATCATCTGGGTACAAAGATGGTGGTGTTGAGCTTAAGATCTGAGTGATCAGAAGGAACCAGACCGGCATAGATATCAGGGCAGGGCATTCCAGGCAGAGACAACAGCTAATTTCCTAAAGCAGGAATCAGTCTGGTGTGTTTTGGGAATAGAAAAGAGGCTGGGGTCACTGTGGTTCAGTGAGTAAGGAAGAAAGTTGTAGATGAGTTTAGAGAATGAAGCAGGGGTCAGATCTTATAGGGCTTGGTAACGAGAATGGATTCTATTCTAAGTGCCCTGGAAGGAAGCCTTGGAGAGTTTTCTGTGAGGGAGTCACATAAGCTTTATGCAAGGAGAACTACAGACCCTATCCATAGTACAGTGTAATATAATCACAAAATTGATGACTGTTTTAGAGGCTCCCAGTCCTCCCTAAATCCCATCCGCATTCCCCCTCAATGTCACAGAATTCTAAGGCTCCTTCTCGTTCTTACATGGCCCGAGCAGATCTGAGGGAATTAGGAATGTTTAGCTGAGTGGCGATAATTAACAACAATCTTTGATAATATAAAGAATGCTGGGCAAAAGAGAGTTTGGATATCCAAGTAGGAGGCCACAGGTTGAACTGCAGACTCCAGGTTCTCATTCTCCTTGCTTCCCTTCCCTTCCCACCCCACCCCCTTGGAGCATTATTGTGCTGCCTTTACTGCTAGATGGAAAGACAATGTTTATAAGTCAGGGAGGGGAGGTACCTCCTTCTCTTCAAGTCCTGACATTCTTACCATCTCTTCCATGAAACCTCTCCAAATACTTGTAGACTATTTACTTGTGAATATACTTATTCCTTCAGTTTTAAATTAGGCTCCTAAAGTGCCGTATCCCTGCCTGGGTTATATTGAGATGGGGCCTTGCTTCTCCCAGTGGCCTGAAAACATCTCGAAAGTAGGGACTATGTTTTGTCATTCATTACATCCAACACAGTGTCTGTGTTATGGGCTAGATTTTGCTCCCCACAACGTCATATGTTGAAGTCCTAACCCCAGGTATCTCAGGATGAGATTGTATTTGGAGACAGGACTTTTAAAGAGATAATTAAGATAAAATGAGGTCATATGGACAGGTGGGCCCTAATCCAATAAGACTAACGTCCTTATGAGAAGAGATCAGGACACAGATATGTGTGTCCGTGGAGGAAGTAACCCATGAGGACACAGAGAGAAGGTGGCTGTCTGCAACCCAAGGAGAGAGGCCTCCGAAGAAACCAACCCTACTGATACCTTGATCTTAGATTTCTAGCCTCCATAACTGTAAGAAAATAAATTTCTGTCGTTTAAGCCACCCAGTGTGTGGTAATTTTGTTAGGGCAGCCCTAGCAAATTAACACACCCTGCCCCAGCATATATGATTGGTCTGTCTCCCCTGCTAAATTGTGAGCACCTCAAAGGCAATAGCTGTTAAGGCCTGTGTCCAAGGTTCCTGGTACTAGGCTATACACCCAGTGCATGAATCTAAACATTAATAAAAATACCTGGCCCAGAGAGTTTATGTGATTTCCCACGTTCACTCTGTACTAGCTCAGGCACCAGCCTCTATCCTGCTCTGATTTAGAGAAATCACAAAGAGATGGTCACGAGAGTCAGATTCAAGGTAGTAGGACCAAGGATGTAGGGAGCGCTGAGAACAGTTACTGGAAGCTCAAGTCCATTCAAGGGGACAAGTGATTAGGGAAACACACCCAGGCTCACCCCTGCTGAAACGTGTGAGACTGACGGAGACTGCCTGGTCCCCTGTATCAATATCTGCCCCTTTCTTCACACCAGGCCTGTCACTCCACACACACTTCCTAGCTATCCCCAAAGGCAGGAAGAGCTGTTCATCTGATTGGTCAATTCTGAGTCACTAATTGAGGCACAATGAATAGTAGACAGGCTTACTGGGCCTTAAAAAGCGGGGACCAGCTATTAGCATCTTTCTTGTATGCTCTTTACTTTTTTTTTTTTTAATTTTTTTTTGGGGGGGTACACCAAGTTCAATCATCTGTTTTTATATACATATCCCCGTATTCCCTCCCTCCCTTGACTCCCCCCCCCACCCTCCCTCGAGTCCCCCCAACCCTCCGCATCCCAGTCCTCTAAGGCATCTTCCATCCTCGAGTTGAACTCCCTTTGTTATACAACAACTTCCCACTGGCTATCTATTTTACAGTTGGCAGTATATATGTGTCTGTGCTACTCTCTCGCTTCGTCTCAGCTTCCCCTTCACCCCCCACCCCCTCCCAAACCTCGAGTTCTCCAGTCCATTCTCTGCATCTGCGTCCTTGTTCTTGTCACTGAGTTCATCAGTACCATTTTTAGATTCTGTATATGTGAGTTAGCATACAGTGTTTGTCTTTCTCTTTCTGACTTACTTCACTCTGTATGACAGACTGTAGGTCTATCCACCTCATTATATATAGTTCCATTTCATCCCTTTTTATAGCTGACTAATATTCCATTGTATATATATGCCACATCTTCTTTATCCATTCGTTTGTGGATGGGCATTTGGGTTGCTTCCATGTCCTGGCTATTGTAAATTGTGCTGCAATAAACATTATGGTACATGTTTCCTTTGGGATTATGGTTTTCTTTGGATATATGCCCAGTAGTTGGATTACTGGATCATATGGTAGTTCTATTTGTAGTTTTTTAAGGAACCTCCAAATTGTTTTCCATAGTGGCTGTACCAACTTACATTGCCACCAACAGTGCAGGAGAGTTCCCTTTTCTCCACACCCTCTCCAGCATTTGTTGTTTCCAGATTTTGTGATGATAGCCATTCTGATCCGTGTGAGGTGATCCCTCATTGTGGCTTTGACTTGCACTTCTCTGATGATGAGTGATGTTGAGCATCTTTTCATGTGTTTGTGGGCCACCTGTATGTCTTCTTTGGAGAAATGTCTATTTAGGTCTTCCGCCCATTTGTGGATTGGGTTATTTGCTTTTTTGGTATTAAGCTGCATGAGCTGCTTGTATATTTTGGAGGTTAATCCTTTGTCCATTGTTTCATAGGCAACTATTTGAGAGCCTCCGCTGGGAACCAGCTGTGTCATTTTGCCCAGGCAGGCTTGAATGTGCTAGCTCAAGTTAGATTCGAGGAGCAGGAGGATGACGCTTTGAAGCCATGCATCAACTCCATCCCAGCTTTTTACCAGAGAGAGAGAGAGACACACACACTATGTTATTAGAGACTGACATGCACGTTCACACAAACTGGAGAGTTGGATTCTCGTGCGGTACCTGTTCCTTGTTTATGTTCAAAACATACTGGGTGGGAGAGGGATGCATTTCAGATCTCTGTCCATATAAACCCTCTCAGGCTACCTTATCACCTTGCAGCCCCAAACCCTCCCACCATCACCCGAGCTCTGTAGTGCTTGCATAGAGACAGTTGGGCTGCACGTCTGTGGGCGGTTTAAGATCCTGTGAATTACGCAGATCCTGGCTCTTATATCATCAATTATTCTGGTCCTTCATGTGGGCCTGTGTGGGCTACATCGTGTGATTTCTGGTTCTCACCCTGCAGGGGCTCTTAGCAGCCTGACCTTCTGAGTCGTTTCTTCACTGCATTGCTTTTCTTAATTTGTAATGCCCCCTCCCAGCTTTCTCTTCTTGACACCCATTTTGACTAGCACAGTGATTCCAAACTCACAGTTAACATTCTCAGGTCCCCTTTCTCCCTCTCAAGCGTGAAGTTCATCACCTGAAAAAATAAATCAAGTGTGACTTTCCACTGCTTTATTTTCCTAATCCTTTTAAAGCCCTGATTTATCTCCCCAAATAACGGGGAAACGAATAAAAGGGTAATAAAATAAAAGGGTAACGATAAAAAAAAAAAACTTTCCTTGGTTTGAACATTAAGTTCATTTTCAGTTTTAAAATTAAAAAAATATACGTGCATATACACACACACGTATGTATCTTACATAAAGAATAATGTCCGTAATAGAAAAATAGTTACTAGAGATAAAACAAGGAAAGTAAAATATATAATTGTATATCTGGATATAGATGCAATTTTATTTCACAGTCTACCGGCAGAAATAGCCTCCTGAGGTCAGCTGCTCTGAAGCATTCTGTTCCCATTCTAATAAAGATCCAGTGGCATTTATGCAGCGACGTGCTGCCAGGTAATTCTGCTGCTGCTATTTCATTTCTATAGTTCCCCGAAGCCGGAATGATGTCGACTTGTCTAGAAGCTGGAATCGGGGGAAAGCAGGCAGCTACGTACCTCTCCTCCCCAAATCATGGAGGAGATAGCCACTGAAACCTCGGGGCGCAGCAGGTCCTGTGAAATGCTCTGGGTCCCTTCCTTTATATGTTTGGGAGAAACACTCCATCCAGCCTGGAAGGTGACATAAGTTCTGGTCCATGCTTTCGTCCCCAGTAAAGGTCTTTGCCAAATCATAGGATTAAAGATCTGCATCTATAGTGAATTATATTGTCACGCTTTCTTTACCTGTGAATTTCTCTATTGACATATGCGAACGTTAAATAATAATGAAATGTATTAAAATAGTGTTTATCTCCCAAGACTCCCTAAGTGTGTCACACAGCAGAATCTATATTTAAAACTTGTCTATAAGGCCACCTCCTTGACTAAGGTACTGTATGCTCTGAAAGAATTTTAATTTACAAATATTTGGGACTTTCTAAGCATCTTAGAAATTATTGATTTCTAATATAATTCCATTTGATTAGTTATATTCTGCAAGATATCCATTTTTAAGAGTTATTGAGACCTATTTAATAGTCTAACATAAGTCTATCTTGGTGAATGTTACATGTACACTAGAAAAGTTTGTGTGCTCTATAGTTTCTGGGTATAGTGTGGCATAACTGTCACTTAGTATGGCAAATAGCACTGGTCATAGCTATATCCTTACAGAAATTTTTTTTAATTTATCAACTATTAGATGAGAGTGTTAAAATCTTCATTAGGATTATGGGTATATCTATTTTTCTTTTTTTTTTTTTTCTTTATTTTTTTTTGACTCAGGGGCTGTGAGGACACGCAACCCCTGCCCCACCCCGGCTGGGCACTAAGGCACCTGGGCAGGGAGCACGCGGCGCAGCCCGCCCGGGTGGGCAGAACCCTATCTATTTTTCTTTAATTCTGTCAGTTTTCTTCATGTATTTTTAAATCTTCAGTGATGATTCTGGATTTATATCTTTTTTCCCTTTAATTCTGGAAGTTTTGTCTTATGTATTTTAAGCTCTGTCATTAGACATATATGATCATGATTTTTATGATTCCTGTGATTCCATTATAATTTCTATGTCGTCCTAACAAATTAACTCTCTTTCAGTTTCAAGTGCTGCTCTTTATACTCCTGCTTTCAGTTAGAAACCATCTTAGTAATAATCGTTTCAGGTGAGGATCACCAACGGATGCTAAAACCAGTAGGTAAAAGTTTGATGAGAAACAGGATATTTACATGTTCTCAAAGAATCTCCCAATAAGATACTTATTAAACAAATGCAAACATCGCAACTTTAAAGGAGAAAACTGGCAGACACCTCCTTAAGGGAATGATCAAAGTTAATCACCAGAAATAGGACAAATAGACACCATTTCTTCCTGATATTTTGCAGAGAAAAGGACACAATATTACTCCTAAGGTACTCCTGCAAAAAATGCATCACTTGAGCATGGTCATGAGGAAACATCAGACAGGCCCAGTTTGAGAAACATTCTTCCACAGAGGGCCTGTGATTTTCCCAAATCTCAAGGTCATGAAGGGCAGAGGATGAGGAACCATTCCACATGAATGGAAAATAAAGGACTTAAAAACTAAGTGCAATATTTCATGATGAATTAAATTCTAAACTAGGAGAAAAGTTATTTTTGCTATCAAAAAGACCTTAGAGGGATGATTGGGAAAAATTAAATAGGATCTGTAGATTAGATAATAATATGGTAGCAATGTTAATTTCCTGATTTTGATCATGGCATTCCTGTTTATGTAAGAGAACGTTCTGGTTTTGGGGAAACACACAATGAAATATTTAAGTGTAAAAGAGAATTATGTATGCAACATATTCTCAAGTGATGCAGGAAAAAAAGATCTGCAGACTTGGGTGTGTGTGTGTGTGTACAGATCTTTACAAAAGAAAGGTAGAAAGAGGGGGAAGAAGAGAAGAGAAAGAGGGATATGGAGAGAGAATGATATTGAAAACTGTGCTCAAATATTCACAGTTGGAGAATCTGGGTGCAGAGTGCACAGAAATTCTTTAAACTATTTGGAAATTTTTCTCTATATTTGACATAATTTTAAAATAAAGAGTACTTGTCTTGCAGTCTACTTTGTCTGATATTACACTTCAACTTTCTTAATCTTAATGTTTGCATGGTATTTTTTATTCCGTCCTTTAACTTTCAAACTATCTGTGACTTTGTATTTAAAGTACCACACAATTGCATTGCGTCTTGCTTTTTTATTTAGTTTAACAATCTCAGTGCTTTAATTGTAATGTTGGGTTCATTTAGATTTAATATTATTATTCATATAGTTGGATTTAGGTCTACAATTTTCTTATTACTTTGCTATTTGTCCTTTCTTGCCTTCATTTGAGTTAATCAAATATTTTCTAGCATTTAATTTTAATTCCTCTTTTGGCTTTTCAGCTATACCGCCTCATTTTTTTTTTTTTTCTAAACAGTTGCCTTAGGGATTCCAATATGCATTCTCAAGTTATTGGAGTCTACTTAGAGTTAATGTCAGTATTTCTAGTAAAGTGAAAGAAGCTTGCAACAGTAGAGTTCTATCTACCATCCTCCTTTTTTATGGTCTCATATCTTATGTGCCTGCAGTATACAAGTAGTATTGTATATTTTGCTCAAAATCATCATACACATTTTAAATATATTAAGACAATTTTAAAAAATTATCTTTTATATTTACTCTTATACTTACCACTCCTGGTACTTGATATTGCTTTCTGTAGGTATGTCAATTTCCTTTAGCTTGATGAACTTTCTTCCCGTTTCTTGTAACTCCGATCTTCTAGAGACAAACGATCTCAGTTTAAAAAAATCTAAAAATGTCTTAATTTTGCCTTCACTTTTCCTGGATATTTTTGCTGGATATGTCAGTTTCAGGCTGACAGTTTCCCACCCTTCCCCCAGCACTTTGTAGATGTCATTTGATTGTTTTTTGTGCTCCTTTGATTTTGACAAGAAATCAGCTATCATTTACGTTCTTTTACTCTATCTATGTGTCATTTTCTTTGGACTTATTCAATATTTTCTTTTAATTTCTGAATGTTTGACTATAATATTTCTAAATGTCATTGTCTTTGTTTTCATCATTTTGGGGGCTTTATTTTTTTTTTTTTTTTCACCTTTTGGTTGTTCTTGGATCTATGAGTTTGTTTTCTACCAAGTTGGGGAGACATTTTATCATTATTTATTCTACTGTTTTTCTGCCCCCTTATCTCCCCTCTATTTCTGGGACTCTGATTGCATGGATATTGATATAATGAACTTGATATTGTCCTACAGGTCATTGAAGCTTTGCTACTTTTTTGTCTTTTTATTTCTCTGTGCTTCATTTTAGATAGTTATTATTATTATTATTATTATTATTATGTCTTCAGTTTCACTGATCACTTTTGCTGCTTTCTCCGATCTGCTAGAAAACCAAATCAGTGAACTTTGCAATTGAGATATTTTTGTTTCTAAAATTTTCATCTGGTTCTTCTTTATAGTTTCTATTTGGCTGTTGCAGCTTGACTTATTATGATTGTACGTTCCTTTAAGTCCTGGAATATTTATAATCGCTGCTTTGAAGTACTATTTTGTTGTTGCTAATTTTAATAGCTGGGTTATCTCAGGGTCAGTTTCCAGGTTTGGGGCCACATTGTCCAACTTCTGTACATAGCTGGTCATTTTTAAATTATTTTTATATGCCAGACAATATGAACACTACACGATCAAGATTGTATTTTGGTGTCCTTCTTTAGAGACTGTCAAGTTACATGTTTTCTTTTCGAGAAAGGCAGTTGATTGCTTATAGAAAAATTCTATCTGCTGCATCACTGTGAGTTTGCTGCTCACCATTTGCCTGGGAACCTCTTGCAAAGGTGAGCTCACCATCACCTTGAAGAAATCTAACTGACTATTAAAAATTGACAGCTTGGACTATTAAATTTTTCTTTGTGTTTGCCCATAATGTGCTTTGTAATTTTATCCAAAACCCATAGGAACAAGTTTGTTGCCTTTTTAAATGATAGCAAACATTTTCTGGAGAGGCTTTTACAGCTTTTTTCAGAATTTGATAAGTCTCCATATTGTTTAGTACTTCATAGTACATAGTTATCAAAATCCTCTCTCTTCTCTGGATTATTTGACAGACTATCAATAGGGCTTAAGAAGAAAGACCCTGGAGCAACACTGTCTGGGTTCATATCCTAGCTCTGCTACATGGCCTTGGACAAATTACTCAACCTCTCTGTGCCTTAGTCTCCTCAGCTACGAGAATAATAATTACCTACCTATGAGACTGCTGTGAGGATCAAAGCAACTGACATATGTAAAAATAGTTATCAGTGCCTAGCATGTAGTAAGTGTTTGGTGAAGACCTGCTGTTATTACAGAATCAGAATCTCTTTGGAACCATTCCATCACCATAAGTGGATTGCCTGTGAAAACATTTTTTCAATTGTAGTTGAAAACAAGCAGATGATCCATATTTTAAGGTGGAATCTAGGGCAATAAGAGGGATGGGAGAGAAGAGTTGATGAGAGAACAGATGGGGCAGGAGCAGAAAATCCCACTATAACCCTCGGAGCAAAGGTTGGCCTCCCATGGGTCCCGGACATCATCAGAAGCATCTGAGGAGTGTTTACAAAGTTTCCATTTGTGAGTCCCAATTCACACCTACTAAGTCAGAATCACTGGGGTGGGCCCTGGGAATCTGCATTTCCTTGGTGCACCTAATCACCCCTACCCGCAGTCCCCAAGATGATTCTGAAACATTCTGGCAGCACAAGTACCTGAAGCACTGTTTGGGACACTGGGAAGATTATTATTATTATGAATTAATAATTATAGTATTAATAAATACTATTACATAGATATATTTATATACTTAATTAATATAAGTTGTTGTTATTATTATTAAAGGACCATATTGCCATGAGCATAAGTGATTGTAAATGAGGCAGTGATCAGCAGCTCCTCTGATTTACTGATGGGTACATGGAGAATGTGAAGGAAAAGTAACCTGACTCTGTTCACCCTGATAATAAATGGCAAGGTCAGGCCAAAGACATGTCTACTGACTTCGCAGCTGGTGCTTTCACGGACACACTTATCTGGTGATTGTTTCTGTTGACTTAGAGACTGGGCCTCTATCGTCTGCTTCAGAGGCTATTCTGACGAATGATCCATCTTGATTTTGATGGGAGTCATTATCATCTCAGCTGATCT
Organism: Hippopotamus amphibius kiboko; assembly: GCF_030028045.1. Classification (NCBI taxonomy): domain Eukaryota; kingdom Metazoa; phylum Chordata; class Mammalia; order Artiodactyla; family Hippopotamidae; genus Hippopotamus; species Hippopotamus amphibius. The sequence continues at coordinate 16,378,519 of NC_080187.1, forward strand.
CTCTTTACAATTGGTACAGTCCTGACCTTAAAGAATGAGGATGCTGTGAAGTTTAATTAATGTCAGCAGAGTCCTCAGATGCCTGCAGATGAAAGTTACTGTACTGATGCTCAGTATTACTATTATTACAATTTACCAGTTGCCAGGCTTGGGTCACCTGCTGGGCTGTGCATTAGGCTACATGTGAAAGAACAAGGCAGAAAAGCAAGCACATCAGTTGCTGCTTGGAAACCCAGCCTGACCTTAGGCTGGCCCATTTCTTATACCTGAGCATCCCAGGGGAAATTCAGAGATTTTGACAGTTCCTAGAGAAAGCTTGTTGAGAAGGAATGGGATAAAGAGGAATGAGCTCCAGTTTTGTAGACAAATGATGATAAGTTTGACTCCTGGGCCTTCTGCTTACTAATGAACTACAGGAAATTCTTTTCACCTCCTCTTAGTGTAATAGAGATAATGCCCAACTTTGATAGAGTTGTTTAGAGGAGTAAATGAGGTAATACAAGCAAACTCGTTTACATCACACGTGGTACTTAGTAGAAGCTGCCTAAATGATGGATTCCAGAGAAAGAAACTGATGCAAAGATCCAGGAGAGAGAATAATGATAAGAGAAAGAATAACATATTAGACTATATCCATTCTGTAAAGATCATACAGCTACATTGACGCAACCAAGAAGTTTAACTGAGGATATTTCAAGACAGAATAAAGGCAGGTAGATGTTTCATGAACTTATTCTGTTCTTACAGCAACACCCTGACAGATGACCTCCACTCTCTTCATTTTACTGCTTTGTAATTGAAGTTCACAGATGGACTCGAAGTCACACAAGTCACCAAGGATAGAGATATGCTCTGACCAGTGTTCTCTTTGACACATGACAGCTGCCTCTCATATCCACGCGGTGAACAGAATGGTCAATGTTTTGTTTTGCTTTTAGCCCCAACATAGGGTTTTGTATTCAACAAAGAATGTTAAGAAATAAAACAAAGTGTCATTTTAACATCCCAATGTTAATTTTATTCTTTTCTTTTCCTCTCACAACAATTCTGGAATATAAAGTGTACGTCATTATTCCCATTTTACTGACATGGAAACTGAGGATCAGAGAGCATTAAGACCAAGAGAGTAACTAATTAACATAATTTATAGAGAGATCAAATATTTCTCAGGGGTTTACATACATGTTCCCTGTTTTATTCCCAACTATATCATAATCTTAAAGCAGCATGCCCTAAAGGCTGTATATTAGGCAGGGCAGAGATGCAAACACAAGTTCTCTTCTTTATCCCCCAAGAGTGGAAGCAGTCACCTTCTACCTAACTTGAAAGAGGCTCTGGCAGATAAATACTTTCTCTCAAAAGAGCCATGGGAGCTCCCAGGTGGGATATTTTGTGCTTGAGATATTCAGACACACCCCAGGGCCCCTCCTCTTGCCCTGAGCAGTGGCAGCATCGTGCCTGCTGGAGTGAATAACAGCCTCC